>NC_064246.1:15544745-16874745 GCF_003254725.2 Canis lupus dingo | reverse complement strand
ATAGTAATAAATAACCAATAATAAATAAATAAATAAATAAATAAATAAATAAATAACACCAGTAAATATTGGTGTTCATGTGCCTGTTTGAATCACTATTTTTGTATCATTTAAATAAATACCTGGTAGTGCAATTTCTGGGTCATAAAAAACAATCAACAAAACTGAAAGGGAATCGATGGAATGGGAGAAGATATTTGCAAATAACATATAAAGAACATACCAAACCCAACACCCAAAAAATTTTTAAAAATCCAGTTGAGAAATGAGAAGACATAAGCAGACATTTCTCAAAATGAAGGCATACAAATGGCTAACAGACACATGAAAAAATACTCAACATCACTCATCATAAGGCAAATACCAATCAAAATCACAATGAGATACATCTCACACCTGTCAGAATAGCTAAAATTAGCAACTCAGGAAAAAATAAATTTTTAATTACTTTTATCACTCTTTATAGTACTAAAGTCATCTAAATAAGAAGAGAATATATTTTGTAATATTTTAAAATGTTAATATTTATTGAATAATTTATATTTATCAGACACTGGATGCTACCAGGTTGTTATATTAGACTCATTCAATAATGATGGAGTTAATTCAGGTAATTTGACCACAACTCCATATCTTATAACAGCCATATATAAACCCAAGCCTTGTTATTAATTAAAGATGGATGTGCATACTATAATACTTTTCTATACAGTTTGTGGTATTTATGCTTTGTTACATATGTTTTCCATCCAGATTTATGCTAGGCAAAATGGAAGTAGTTTCATTTTATTAACAATTATTTCTCAGGGCATCTGGGTGGCTCAATCAGTTAAGTGTCTAATTCTTGATTTCAGCTCAGGTCATGATCTGAATGAAGTGGAATCGAGCCCGACATTGGGCTCCGTGCTCAGTGAGGAGTCTACTTGTCCCTCTCCCTCTGCTCTTGCCACCCCACTCTCTCAAATAAATAATAAATAAAATAAAATAAAATAAAATAAATAAATAAATAAATAAAATATTTAAAAAACAAGATATAATTATTTCTCATAACTGTAAAGTGTTTTTGGAAAATGTCTAGTTTTGCGTCTTCTGAGTCAATTTTGAAAACTACATGAAGTAGTATTATTATTATTTATACATAAGAAGCAACGCATATTCACTATTTTTTGTAATTACAGTAAAATAAGTAAATAAATGTTTTATATTTTAAATACATTTTCACATTTCTTGTCATAACTGAGAACCATCATATGGGGTTTAATGAAGATATTGATAGTAAAAATAATGAATAATTGGAAACAAGTTCTTTGCTCTCTATGCATTGTCATATTAATATTACAATTGTGTAGAAAGTATAATATCTCTATATATAAATGAGAAAACTGAGACACAAAATGATTATATCAAAAATCATGCCCATTTTCCAAACTTAGTAGAGGAAATAGCTGTAATTTAAGCCCTGGTCTCTCTAAACTGTGATTATCAGTTAGTAGAAGATGATGCTTTTACAAGTAGACAATTTGTTTTCAAAAAGAACACACTAA
The DNA here is from genome assembly GCF_003254725.2 of Canis lupus dingo. Lineage (NCBI taxonomy): Eukaryota > Metazoa > Chordata > Mammalia > Carnivora > Canidae > Canis > Canis lupus. The sequence continues at coordinate 16,873,201 of NC_064246.1, read as the reverse complement.
AATAAGCCTTTGACGTCAAATGAATGAAGACCATGTGCAGAAACTGATTTTCAAAAAACACCTATCACAAAAGGTATCCTACAGATAAAAACCCAAAAGAATCATAAAATTAAATATGACTTTAGTCTCAACACAATATTTACTCAGATGAGTGAGTAATGTTGATTTATTTTTTTATTGAAGGCTATATACATAAATAAAAAACATACAAATTACATATACATAACTTTTGCCAAGTGTGGCTTAGGAATTAGCACATGCCTTCATGGGAAAAGCAGCAGAAAATCTGACTAACCCTAATGTGCATGTGCTTTTTTTCTCTTTGTGATCTAGAAACCTCATGACTTTTCTGCCATGAGGTTGCTCCCAAATGCCCCAATGAGCTGGTATTCAGCTTCTATGGCTGTGCTGTGGAAGTGTCATTCTGCAGCAGTAGAAATCTCTTGATGTTTTAAGAATTGAAAGTCAACATGATCCAAATTTAAAGACATGAGATCAAATGAATTCCTCATATGGCATAATTATGCCAATCAATTATAGAAAAGAAAACAAAAAAAAAAAAGGAGGAGGGTAATTAGTAGCTTGATTCGCCATAGAGGATAATGTTAAACGCCCAGTATCCAATTCCAAATAGTTATAACACATACTCAAATTTAAGCAATTTAGTATAGTAAACTAGAGGGATTCTATGATGCCTGATAAGTGCTTTTATACATAGAAAGCAGAACAGAAATTTTAATGGCTTCAGAAAAAATTATAAGAGATAAAGAACACTTTATTATACAATTCATAATAGAACAACCAGACAAGTAAATAGTTGAATTGTTTTATTTTAAATTAAAATTATTTTAAATTTTAATTTAAATTTAGATAAATTAAATTAAGTGCATGAATGCAAAATGCTTTAACTTACAGAACTTTTAAAAAATAAAGTACTGATATCATCTAATAGAAATTATGGTGGTCCATTTTCCACATTACACAAATGAGTTCAAGTGAGAAAAGCAAGCAGATATAATTTCAACTCTTCATGGAAAACTAGAAAATAGGAATCAATATGGATTAGAAGGATCATCTGATAAATCTCTAAATGATGGCTATAATAATCTACAAGAGATGAAAGATGAAAAATCAGGTATGATCTGTAATAGTTGTTGAATATCAGGGTGGTCAGAACTTTTTCTGATAGAGAGAATTCCACATTTTCTAACATTTCCAATTTTTTTTAAGTAATAGGTTTTTTTTAAGATTTTATTTATTTATTCATAGAGACACACACACATAGAGATAGAGATAGAGAGAGAGAGAGAGAAAGAGGCAGAGACCTAAGCAGAGGGAGAAGCAGGCTTCATGCAGGGAGCCCGACGTGGGACTCGATCCAGGGTCTCCAGGATCACGCCCTGGGCTGCAGGCGGCGCTAAACCGCTGCGCCACCAGGGCTGCCCAATTTCCAATTTTAAAATATATCAGAATATGAGAAAAAAAAGTGAAGTGAAGCTGTGCTAATATCCATAGAATGCTCAAAATTTCTGAACAAGGGAAGAAAGAAACCATTGAACAATTTTAATGAAATACAGATATTTTTTGTCAACAATAAACACATAATGAAGTTTACAAAAAGATAAATAATCCAATGCTATCATTATATCACTAAATGATAAGCAAAGCAGACTGTTAATTAACAAGAAATGTTAGTTACCTCTCAGTGGGTAGGGAATGCAATATGGACAGAACTTCACTGAATGAACATATTGTCAAACCACAAAAATCTGGAAGCATGTAGTAATTAAATAAGTGAGATAAACTATATAAAACAAAAAGATGGTCCAAGCAGATTATATAGTTTGTATTCAATTCAACAGATGGCCCATGTGCCTGACCAAATTACCTAACAGCAAAATTGTGATTTAATGAACACTGGGGAGAACTGTTGGAATTTGGTTGTTCTAAAATTTATGTAACTCTAAAGTACTAACTCTATTTTAGAATTCAGCAATAATTACAAACCTCAAAGCCCCTATTTGTAAATAACATAAAAATTCATCATCTCCCATTAAAGATGTGAAGAGATTCATTAAATATTGAAATAAACTCAATAATTTTAAGAAAGCAGAAGACTTTATTTTATTTGAAAATAACTTTATAACCCCAAATGAGGTGTTACTAAATAGTCAACTAAATAAAATTTAAAATAGATATTTAATAAAATTTTCAAAATAATTGTGATAGAAAATCTTATAATTTAGATAATTATATAAATTTTCCCTTAATTTTAGAATTTGTATATTTTATACTCACATAAGTACTTACTATATAAATATAAAAAAGAATACTGCTCTTTAGTATAAAACAATTTCCTTTTTTTAAGTTTTCTTTTACTAGGTTAATTTGGGGGTTTTATGTTCCAAGTTTTTATTTAAATTCTAGTTAACAATAGTGCAATATTGGTTTTAGTAGAAGAATTTAGTGAAAAAAAAAAGAATTTAGTGATTCATCACATACATATAATACTTAGTGCTCATTAAAAATGCCCCCCTTAACACTCATGGTGCATTAGCCCATTCCCTCACCCACCTCTCTTCCAGTAACCCTATTTGTTCTGTATATATGAGTCTCTTATGGTTTCCTTCTCTCTCTCTCTCTTTCTCCTTCTTTTATGTTATCTGTTTTTGTTCTGAAATTCCACGTATCAGGGAAATCATATAGTATTTGTTTTTCTTTGACTGACTTATTTTGTTTATCATTATACTCTTAAGCTCCATCCATATTATTGCAAATAGCAAGATTTAATCCTTTTATGGCTGAGTAATATTCCATTGTATATTACATCACATCTTCTTTATCCATCCATCAGTTGATGGACTTTCCACAATATATGGAGAGACATAGAGAGAGCGACAGGGAAACAAAAGAGAAAGAGAGAAAGGCCACATATATAAATTATATTTATGCAATTAATAGGCTTTTAAAAAAGATTTTATGTATTTATTTGAAAGAGAGAGAATACACATGAGCAAGGGGGAGGGAAAAAGGAAGAGAAAGAAGCAGACTCTCCACTGAACAGGGAGCCTGACTCTAAGCTCCATCTTAGGACCCCAAGAGATCATGACCCAAGGCAAAGGCAGATAAGATTAACTAATTGAACCACCCAGGTGCCCATGAAATTTGCCTTAAATCAGCAACTAATACCATCTAAATTTGATAGAACACTGAAGAATGCATGTACTCCACGGAGATGCCAGAGAGATGAATAAAGAGAGAAGTCAATGGTTGTATTTCAGGACTCACAATGCTAACTTATTATCTAAAACCCCATGAAAGAAATACCAAAGATACAGTATATTCTACAAATTAAAGATAAAATTCCACTTTTTCTCATTAGAGTGTTTAAAGAGAGATAATATTATAACACAATCAAAATGTTAACTTTCTCTTTGTAGAGTGAATCACTAACACCATAACCAGTCACCCCTGGGTAGCTAACTAAACCAGTGAGACCTGGGCACTCTGGCAAATTGGGTAATGCTAGAAAACAATTGAATCAGCTAAGAAATATGTACTATTATCAAAGACGATCTTGGCATGCATCTTCACATTCATATTACTCTTCAAACACTGTAGGCACTTCCAGCCACTGAAAAATAAAGTGTAAACATTTTACAATGGAATTAAAAATCTAGATGTTAAGAATACTATGGCCTTAAGTTTATATCACTTTTACCTAATATTACATAGCAATAAAAACAAAACCTTTTTTTACATAATATCCTATTTAATTTCATAAACAGGAAAAATATGTTTTAAATATACTTCTACAGTAAGATATGTGCAGGGTTTTTTTCTTTTTAAAATATATTTACCTCAATTATTGAACACTACCACATTCAAGCTGTACTTCCTTTTAGAAGCAAACATCTCTATGGTTAAGCTCTAGATGACAGTGTTTTCAAGTTCATGTTCCCAGTGTTGAAGGCCATTCTTTTCCTGGAAATTTTCTTTAAAATGAAACTTACATACCACAACAAACAACAAGCGTTAGCAAAGATATGGAGAAAAAGGAACCCTCATGCACTCTTGCTGGGAATGCAAACTGGTACAGCCACTGTGGACAACAGTATGGAAGTTCCTTGAAATTTAAAAATAGAACTACCCTGCAATCCGGTAATCTTTACTTCTAGGTATTTATGTGAAGAATACCAAGACATTTGTGAATCAAGGATATATGCAACCCTATGTTTATTGGAGCATTATCTACAATAGCCAAATTCTGTCAGCAGCTGAAGTGTCCATCAGTGGATGAATGGATATAGAAGAGGTGGCGTATACACACACACACACACACACACAAACACACACACACACAAAGGAATATTACTCAGCCATAAAAAAGAATGAGATCTTGCCACTTTCAACAACATGGATGGAGTTATAGGATATAATGCAAAATAAGTCAGAGAAAGACAAATGCCATATGATTTCACTCGTCTGTGTAATTTAAAAACAAAACAAGTGAACTAAGGAGAAACGAGACAAATAAAAAAACAGACTCAACTATATAGAGAAGAAGCAGATGATTATAAGAGGAGAGGTGAGGAAAGGATGGGTGAAATAAGTGGAAGGAATTTAAAGTACTCTTATCTTGATGAACACTGAGTAATATATAGAGTTGTTGAATTACTATACTGTATGCCTGAAGCTAATATGCTCTGTTAACTGTACTGGAATTAAAATAAAATACTAAGTAAATAATGAGATTTACTTTTGATGCAGGAATTACTATTCTATCCCATAAATCTAAAATGTAATAAAGATGTTCAAGTGTTATGCATTTAAAAAATTTTTTTTAAAGATTTCATTTCTGTATTTATTTGAAAGAGAGCAGGGGAGGGGTAGAAGGAGAAGGAGAGAGAGTCTCAGAATCTACCCTGAGCATGGAGCCCAACTCAGGACTCAATCTCACAACAGTGAGCTGAAATCACAAGTGGATGCTTACCTGACTGAGCCATCCAGGTGCCCCCAAGTGTTTTGTATTAAACATAATACATAATGTATCAATCCAGCCCCAACCAGATTGGACATAGGGACTACTTTTCTTTATGAAATATGATATGAGTGTCTCCCCCTAATTTGATATTCATTATATGACTCATATATGATTGACAACATGAATATGATAAAGTAGCTGAGGGAATTTTGATGTTTTTATGTTGATTTTTCAGCATTCTTGAAATAAATAAATAAAAACCACCTAAATGAGAAAGGAATCTATCATCATCAATCATTATTTATCCTCAATAAACTATTGTATCAGGTGTGTTTTGTTTGGATATTGTTGGCATGAAGAAGCTGGAGGTAGGCTAACTATAAATGAGGCCTCGTAGGTGATTAATTTGGAGAATATATTTGGCTTTCTCAGGTTAGTCTTGAATTAGAAGTGGGGAAGCTGGCTGAGTTCTGACAATTCTAGGCCAATTGCTACAGAGGTTGTGGTTGGGCTTCCTAAGCTGGTTACTTAGAAATTCTGGCTCAGCTTCCCAGGATAGAAGAGGTAGGTCAGAGCTCCATCATTGTTATATATATCTGATCATTGTCCATTCACTCAACATTTGTTGAATCATAAACCATTTATATCAATTGAGATAAAGGTTCTTTTTGGAGACTTGTAATGAATGCTGTTTAAGTTCTTAGTTCTCATCTTGGAAAAAAAAAACACATATTTTCCTTAGCACTTTATGTAGAAATCACTTTAATTCTCACAACCATGCTATGGTGCACTATTGCATGAATTTTACAGAGTTAACACTAAATTACAGTAGGAGCCATGGCCAGTGTCTTCTGGAGAATCAGCAGAATAGGATTGACAGTAATTCTTATTAATTGTTTTCAAGACTTGCAAAGTCACTTTTTAAAAGTCAATGTTCCCAAATAAATATTCTCCTTTTTGATCTTCTTTAAAGTTGAGATAAGAAAATTTCAACAATTTTATATATACACAACAGTATCTAAATACCAGAATTCTGTGGTAGTCCAAGCAGGTTCAGAACAATTGTAACATTGGCCATCTATGAGCTCATAGAATTAATATTCGTTGAACGATAAGAAACTATTCTCTGTTTTTTTTTTTGTAATAATTTACTCTTGGCATTTAGCAAGAAATGACAAAATAATATTTTTGAATGATAAGAACAGTTATTTTTATTGTCCTTACTTCTCTACATTTTTCACAATAGATATATGCTAAATGTATAATCAGAATAAAAAGGATATGCAATATAGAGATGAAGCATATTTTATTTGTTTTACATATTCATTTTCATCTCTATTATGGCTCAAAATCAATGTGATTTGTAATATGCATGGAAAAAGACTCTTGTCACTGAAATAGAAAACATCTGGCAATAGCAAATAAAAACAAGCTCTTTTAAGTATCTAAATATGATTTGCTTACACAGAGGACAGAACTGGAAAATATCCACTAAAAATATTCCACTATTGACAATGGAAACATCATAATAATTTCCCACTATTCACCCAAAGACTTTTTTTAATTGAGTAACTCCAAGAATACTACTCTGTGGGATGTAATCGAGGGGAAAATAAGAGGAATCATGGGTCATGGAGAGTACCAAAAGTAATGATTATTCAAGGATTTCAGCATTTAGTATATTAAGTTATGTAACAGAACACTTTTGCTACCTTACATTGGGAATGAAGTAAAAATCCCCCTAAAAATATGTGGCATAATGTTCTTTCCTTCCCTTTTTCTCTCTCTCTCCCCATCTTCCTTCTTTCCTCATCTATGAGGTACCAAGCACTATTTTAGACACTTGAGAAATACTTGGTTGCAAAACACACAAAACAACCTGTCTGCATAAAGATAATATGTAAGTTATTAAATATGTGGTTTCAGAACTGATTCAGTATCCCAACTTTATAAATTAACATTTCCAATGACTTTGACCAAATTTCTTAAATTACTGAAACACAATTTCCTCACCTATAAAATGTACACCAAAATGATAACAATTTGTAGAAATAAAATATGTTGATATTTGCATTAAGACTCTTGCATAATGACCTAGCATAATCTATCATGAAGAATGTTCCTTGTGCATTTGAGGAGAATGTGTATTCTGTTGCTCTTGGATGGAATATTTAACATGTGCGTTAGGTGCATTTGGTTTAAAGTATAGTTCAAGACAATTCTTATTGATTTTCTGTCTGGATGTTTTATCCATTGTTGAGAGTGTGCTAGTGAAAACTCCAGGTATTATTGTATTGCTATGTCTTGCCTTCAGATATATTAATATCCACTGAAGATATTTAGATGCTCCAAATGTAAATAAATTTATAATTATTATATTCTCTTGATGACTTGAGAAATGAAGAAGAGATAAAAGTAAATATACTATATTTATCATTATATAATGACTGTTTTGATTATATTTTTTGATTTAAATTCTATTTTGTCTGACAGAAGTATAGCTATCCCTGCTCTCTTTTGGTTTTCATTCGCCTAAAATACCTTTTTTCTGTCCTTTCACTTTAGCTTATGTGTGTCTGTAGAGCTAAAGTGAGCCTCTTGTAGGCAGCATATAGTTAAATCTTATTTAGTCACTTTATGTCTTTTGATTCGAGAATTAATCTCTACATTAAAAGTAACTGTCGAGGGGTGCCTGGGTGGTTCAGTGGTTGAGCATCTATCTGCCTTTGGCTCAGGTCATGACTCCAGGGTCCTGGGACCCAGGTCTGCATCAGGCTCTCCACTGGGAGCCTGCTTCTCCCTCTGCCTATGTCTCTACCTCTCTCTGTGTCTCTAATGAATAAATAAAAAAAATAAAGTTATTTAAAAAATAATAATAAAGTAACTATTAATAGGTAAGGATGTACGATCACCATTTTGTTAATTGTTCTGGCATTTCTGTAATTCTCTTGCTCCTTTCTTCCTGTCCTTTTCCTTTGTGATTTGATAATTTTCTGCAGTGGTATACTTTGATTACTTCTCTAGTTTTTGTGTATTTATTATATATTTTTGCTTTGTGGTTATAATAAAACTTACATAAAACATCTATCTTACAATGATCTATTCTAAGCTGATAACAACCTACCTTCTATTGCATATACAACTTTATCCTTTTACATCCCTCTCCTCATATTTCATGTTTCTGACATTATATTTTATAATTTTTATATTGTATATCCCATAAGTAATTATGGTAGCTAGTCATTTTAAACATGTCCCTTAATCTTTACACTAGAGTTAAGTGATTTATATACCATTATAGTATTAAAATATTCTGATTTTACATTACACTTACTTACCATTGCACTTCATCCTTTGATGTTTTCCTGTTGCTAATTCACACCTTTCATTTGAGCTTAAGGAATTCCTTTCAGCATTTCTTATATAAAATGTCTAGTGATGATGAACCCCTTCAGCTTTTGTTTGAGGAAACCTTTATCTCTTCTTCATTTCTGAAGAACAGCTTTACTAAGTAAAATATTCTTGGTGACAGTTTTTATTTTTCTTCCTTTCAGCACTTTGAATATATCATTCCACTCTTTCCTGGCCTGCAGGATTTCAGCTGAAAAATCTACTTTTAGCCTTATGGAGTTAACTTTGAATCAAATAGGTTTATCCTTTCTTGCTGCCTTAAACTTATTTGTTTTTGACAGTTTTATTAAAATGTGTCTTGGTGAAGTCCTCTTTGTGTTGAATCTGACCTATGAACTTCATGTAACTGGATATTCATATCTCTGTCCAGATTTGAGATTTTCAAGATTATTTCTTTAAAGAAGTTTTCTGCTTACATTCATATTTCTTCTCCTTCTGGGACTTCTATAGTGTGAATTTTGTTTCAATTGATGGTGTCTCATAATTCACATAGGCTTTTGTGACTCTTTTCTCCTTTGATTGGATAATTTCAAATGCTTGTCTTCAAGCATTTGATGTTGTTTATTGCATTTTTAAATTTAATTGTATTCTCCACCTCTAGAATAGCTTAATTTTTAAAAATGACTTCTATGTCTCTGTTGAATCTCTCATTTTATGTATTAATTCCCTGATTATATTTGGTTGTTCACATATGTTCTTTTGTAGGTTGTTGAGCTTCCTTAGAACAATTTCGTCAAAAACAAAAACAAAGAACAATTTTGTCAAGCAGATATAAAACTCTGTTTCTCTAGGGTCAGTTACTGGAAGATTATTGTATTCCTTTGAACTGCCATGTTTCCTTGGCTTTTTCAGTTTCCATGAACTTTCAGATGACTGTCTTGTCATTTGAAGAAGCACTTAGCTTCTCCAGTCTTTATTTACTGGCTTTGGAAAATAGATTCCTTTACCTATCCATCTGGCTAAAGATTTTGAGGTTCTCTCAAACCTTTTCAATAGATGCATCCACTCCATATTTCTTTTTCTCTCCTGGAAAGGAATTCTTAAGATTTTATGATTTCACTTGATCCCACAAAACCAATTCAGATGCTGAGAACCTCTTGTTTGTTTTCTCAAGAAAAGTGTCCTGAAATATTGAAGTGTGTGAGCCTTCTCTCAATCCTGCATGATCAGGCTAACTTTCTGTGCTTGCCCACTAACCGACTGCTGAGGCTTGTTCTTGGTGTCTGTGGGAGCATGTTGAGAACTGGCTACAGGGGAGATAGGGGAGATTTAAAGTATGGAAAGCACTTGGGTATCCTATGGGCCAGTTGAAAGGATTCACCGATGAGGCTTTTCCAGTGGCTTTGGGCAACTTTCTGATGGAGTCCATGAAGTGGTTGGTAAGAAGGACTGAGAAGTCAATAGTATTTATTTATTTATTTAATATATCACAACCAAATAGTATTTATTTCAGTATTAGTATTTATCAATCCTTTTTAAATATATTTTTTATTGGAGTTCGATTTGTCAACATATAACACCCAGTGCTCATCTCGTCAAGTGCCCCACAGTGCCCGTCACCCAGTCACCCTATCCCCCCACCCACCTCCCCTTCTACTACCTCTTGTTCATGTCCCAGAGTTTGGAGTCTCTCATGTTCTGTCGCCCTCTCTGATTTTTCCCACTCATTTTCTCTCCTTTCCCCTATAATTCCTTTCACTATTTTTTATATTCCTTGTATGAGTGAAACCATATAATGATTGTCCTTCTCCAATTGACTTAACTTCACTCAGCATAGTACCCTCCAGTTCCATCCATGTTGAAGCAAATGGTGGGTATTCATTGTTTCTAATGGCTGAGGAATATTCCATTATATATATAGACCACATCTTCTTTATCCATTCATCTTTTGATGGACCCCAAACCTCCTTCCACAGTTTGGCTATTGTGGACATTGCTGCTATAAACATTGGGGTGCAGGTGTCCCGGCGTTTCACTGCATCTGTATCTTTGAGGTAAATCCCCAGCAGTGCAATTGCTGGGTCGTGGGGTAATTCTATTTTTAACTCTTTGAGGAACCTCCACACAGTTTTCCAGAGTGGCTGCACCAGTTCACATTCCCACCAACAGTGAAAGAGGGTTCCCCTTTCTCCGCATCCTCTCCAACATTTGTGGTTTCCTGCCTTGTTAATTTTCCCCCATTCTCACTGGTGTGAGGTGGTATCTCATTGTGGTTTTGATTTGTATTTCCCTGATGGCAAGTGATTCAGAGCATCTTCTCATGTGCTGTTGGCCATGTCTATGTCTTGCTCTGTGAGATTTCTGTTCATGTCTTTTGCCCATTTCATGATTGGATTGTTTGTTTCTTTGCTGTTGAGTTTAATAAATTCTTTATAGATCTTGGATACCAGTCCTTTATCTGATACATCATTTGTAAATATATTCTCCCATTTTGTAGGTTGTCTTTTAGTTTTGTTGACCGTTCCTTTGGTTGTGCAGAAGCTTTTAATCTTGATTGAGTCCCTATGGTTCACTTTTGCTTTTGTTTCCCTTGCCTTCATAGATGTATCTTGCAAGAAGTTGCTGTGGCCAAGTTCAAAAAGGGTGTTGCCTGTGTTCTCCTCTAGGATTTTGATGGATTTTTGTCTCACATTTAGATCTTTCAACCATTTTGAGTTTATCTTTGTGTATGGTGTAAGAGAATGGTCTAGTTTTTATTCTAGTTTCATTCACATGGCTGTTCTAAGTTCCCAGCAACATTTATTGAAGAGACTGTCCTTTTTCCAGTGGATAGTCTTTCCTGCTTTGTTGAATATTAGTTGATCATAAAGTTGAGGGCCCATTTCTAGGTTCTCTATTCTGTTCCATTACCTATGTGTCTGTTTTTGTGCCAGTACCACACCGTCTTGATGATCACAGCTTTGTCGTACAACTTGAAATGCCTCCAGCTCTGGTGTTCTTTTCCAATATTCCCCTAGCTATTTGGGGTCTTTTCTGATTCCACACAAATCTTAAGATGATTTGTTCCAACGCTTTGCATGAAGTCCATGGTATTTTGATAGGGATTGCATTGAATGTGTACATTGCCCTGGGTAGCATGGACATTTTCACAATATTATTCTTCCAATCCATGAACTAGGAATAATTTTCCAACTTTTTGTGTCTTCCTCAATTTCTTTCAGAAGTGTTCTGTAGTTTTAACAGTACAGATCCTTTACCTCTTTGGTTAAGTTTATTTCTAGGTATCTTATGCTTTTGGATGCAATTGTAAATGGGATTGATTCCTTAATTTCTCTTTCTTCAGTCTCATTGTTAGTGTATAGAAATGCCACTGATTTCTGGGCATTGATTTTGTATCCTGCCACACTGCCGAATTGCTGTATGAGTTCTAGCAATCTTGGGGTGGAGTCTTTTGGGTTTTCTATGTACAGTATCATGTCATCTGTGAAGAGGGAGAGTTTGACTTCTTTGCCAATATGAATGCATTTTATTTCTTTTTGTTGTCTGATTGCTGAGGCTAGGACTTCTAGTACTATGTTGAATAACAATAGTGACAGTGGACAGTAGTATCCCTTTAATAAGCTCTAAGACCGGGCTGCTATCCTCCTAGCTCTTCTAAACCCCTCAAATTTACAGACTGCCTTAGTAATCTAGATGAGAGAAGAAAGAAGAGGACCTTTTGCCAGCATACTGCATAGCAGAGGAAGCTGGATGGTTACTCCTACTACCTCACTTTTCCGCATGAAATAAATTGCAGCCCCTGGGGGTCCCTCCTACAGATTCAATGCTATTCTGTCAAAATTCCAATGTAATAGAAATAGAAACATATCATAAAATTTATCTAAAATCACAAAAATCTCAATAGCCTAAATAATCTTGAGAAAAAAAACAGAGCTAGATTATCATACTCCCTGACCTCAAACTATATTACAAAGCTATAACAGTCAAAACTTTCTGACTGGCATAAAAACAAACATGAAGACCAGTAGAACAAAGTAGAGAGCCTAGAAATAAATCCATATATTTGTAGTCAACTGATCTTCAACAAATGTACCAAGAGCACACAATGCATAATGGACAGTCTCTTCAATAAATGGTGTGGGAAAACTAGAGATCCACATACAAAAGAATGAAACTGAATTTCTATCATACACTACTCATGAAAATTAAATGTATTAAAGACTTAACAATAAGACCTTAAACTCTAAAACTCCTAGAGAAAAATATAGGTAAAATTTCCTTCACATTAGTTTTGACAATGATTTTTTTTTTGGATATAACACTGAAGACATAAACAAAAATTAATAAATGGAACTACATCAAACTAAAAAACTACATCAGCAAAGGAAACAATCAATAAAACAAAAAGGCAATCTATAGAATGAGAAAATATTTGTAAACCTTATATCTAAAAGAAGTTAATATCTACAATATATAAGGTACTCAGACAACTCACTAAAAAAAAAAATCAAATATTCAATTAAGAAAACAGGGAAAGGACCTGAAAAGATATTTTTCTAAACAGACTTACAAATGGCCAGCAGCTATATTTAAAGGTGTTTAACATCACTAATCATCAGGAAAGCACAAATTGAAATTACAAAGAGCTATCACTGCATGTCTGTTAGGATGGATGGCTATTATCAAAAAAACAAGAGATAACATGTGGCACGACTACAGAAAAGGAAACTACTGTACATTTTTTGGTGAGAATGCAAATTATACTATAGTAATTATAGAAAACACTAAAGTTTCCTAAAAATCGTTAAAAATAGAGCTACCTTATGACCCAGCAATCTTACTTTTGGGCATATATCTAAAGGAAATAATGCAGACCCCAAAGAGAGATCTGTACTCCTGTGTTCATTGTGGCATCCTTCATAATGGATAAGATATGGAAACAAGCTATGTGTCCATGAATGGATGATTGGATGTGATGTATATATACAACATAATAATATTTAATACTATGTATAATATTATACTTACACATAATATACTATGCACTATATAATATATGCACATTATACAATACAATATTATTTAGTCATAAAAAAAAAAGAGAATACTGACATCTGCAACAACATGAATGAACCAGGTGAAATTGTGGCAAATAAAATATGCTAGACAGATACTGTATGATATCACATATAAATGGAAATTTTTAAAAGTTGGTTTCATAGAAACACAGTGGAATGGGAGTTGCCAGGGACTGAAAGATAGGATAAATTGGAAACGAGGAGATAGATACTAATGAAATGGTACAAACTTCCAGTTATTAGATGAATACCTTCTGAAGATCTAATGTACAGCATGTTGACTATGGTTAATAATATGTGTTGCATACTTAAAATTAGTTCAGAGTAGATTTAAGCATTCTAATGACACAAACAAAAGATAACTACATGAGGTTATGGATGTGTTAATTAACTTAATTGTAGTAAATATTTCATAGTGTATATGTATATCAAATTATCACCTTGTACATTTTAAATATATATTTTTGTTGTTGTTAATTATACCTCAGTGAAACTGGGAGGGAAAAAAGACTTTCTTATGCTTTCTTCAAAGGACAAGAACACAGACTTTTTAATCACTGCTTTTATTCTTCTTTTTCACTGAATATTACAAAAACAAACAAACAGAACTGTTAAAAAAAAGAACTGTTAAAAAAAATCTTTACCTAAAGTTAAAAAAAGTATTTTTCAAGTTGACTTAGACCAAATTATTCCTTTTTAATCTGAATTTGACCTTGTTGCAACAGGGAAGCACATTCACTATGAGATTTTCTTGTAATTATTATTTTTTTTATATTTCATGAATGTCATCTGGCTATGGATTGTATAAGAGAAAAAGAAAAAAAACTCCTTCACCACAGAGAATTTGAGAAGCACTTACATAATGCGTCAGTCCACAGTTCTGAAGTGATCATTTGATATTTCTACATCTTATCTTTCAGTATATTTGTTGACCTCACTGGGAGCAAACTCATTAAGGGCACCAAATGACCAAGAACACAATGAAAGAATGCTAACTGCTGCTACCTCAGACATATAATGAGGAAACAATATGCACAAGCTTCAAGACATTAGTGAACTACAGGAACTCAAGTCCTAATTGAATCATTTGTGGCTTCCATTTAGAACCAAGGTTCTCAAGCAGGGCAATTTTGCATCCCAGGAGAATTTGGCAATATGTGGAGACATTTCTGATTGCCACTACTAGCATCTTGTGGGCAGAGGCCAAAGATGTTTCTAAATATTCTACAATGCACAGCAAAGGCCATACTATCCCCCCAAAAGAATTATTTGTCAATGGTGCTGTGATTGTACTGTAGAGTACATGACAGTAAAGGAAAGGTAACTTCACTGAGCAGCCTGAGCTATATAAAGTATTCATTTTATAACATCTAATATATAAATTGTCTCATCTATCCATTTTCTTTTAGTCAGCCATGGTTTATTCACAAATAATAGTCACTGTGACACTTCACTGTGACATACCAATAGACAAAATTTGTACAATCCTTCAGTACTTTCTACGATTAACCAAAAATAAACAATGAATATATTAACAAGTCATCATTTTGAGCCGCATGTGTCTGTGAGAATAGGTAGATATACAAAGAGAGCTTGTAATATGGTGATTTATAATAAGAAGTATATATTTGATCTACAACCCCTTTTCTGACACAGAACTCCTAAAAACCTAAATTTTCTAAGTAAGGAGAGCGATAAAGGCGTTTCTATTATGAAATTGAAGTGACTTTTAAAAAGCACCATAGGCAGGGGCTGATTGCCGGTGGAACCAACCATGTGATTAGAAGATTAGAACTTTCAGCCCCACCCTTCATCCTTTGGGGATGAGAGAACTAGAAATTGAGTTCAGTTGCCAATAGCCAATGATTTAACCAATCATGCCGAATAATAAAGACTCCATAAAAACCCAAAAGGAAAATCCTAGAGAGGAACACAGGCAACACCCTTTTTGAACTCGGTCACAGTAACTTCTTGCAAGATACATCCACGAAGGCAAAAGAAACAAAAGCAAAAATGAACTATTGGGACTTCATCAAGATAAGAAGCTTTTGCACAGCAAAGGATACAGTCAACAAAACTAAAAGACAACCTACAGAATGGGAGAAGATATTTGCAAATGACATATCAGATAAAGGGCTAGTTTCCAAGATCTATAAAGAACTTATTAAACTCAACACCAAAGAAACAAACAATCCAATCATGAAATGGGCAAAAGACATGAACAGAAATCTCACAGAGGAAGACATAGACATGGCCAACATGCACATGAGAAAATGCTCTGCATCACTTGCCATCAGGGAAATACAAATCAAAACCACAATGAGATACCACCTCACACCAGTGAGAATGGGGCAAATTAACAAGGCAGGAAACAACAAATGTTGGAGGGGATGCGGAGAAAAGGGAACCCTCTTACACTGTTGGTGGGAATGTGAACTGGTGCAGCCACTCTGGAAAACTGTGTGGAGGTTCCTCAAAGAGTTAAACATAGACCTGCCCTACGACCCAGCAATTGCACTGTTGGGGATTTACCCTAAAGATACAGATGCAGTGAAATGCCGGGACACCTGCACCCCGATGTTTATAGCAGCAATGGCCACGATAGCCAAACTGTGGAAGGAGCCTCGGTGTCCAACGAAAGATGAATGGATAAAGAAGATGTGGTTTATGTATACAATGGAATATTACTCAGCCATTAGAAATGACAAATACCCACCATTTGCTTCAACGTGGATGGAACTGGAGGGTATTATGCTGAGTGAAGTAAGTCAGTCGGAGAAGGACAAACATTATATGTTCTCATTCATTTGGGGAATATAAATAATAGTGAAAGGGAATATAAGGGAAGGGAGAAGAAATGTGTGGGAAATATCAGAAAGGGAGACAGAACGTAAAGACTGCTAACTCTGGGAAACGAACTAGGGGTGGTAGAAGGGGAGGAGGGCGGGGGGTGGGAGTGAATGGGTGACGGGCACTGGGGGTTATTCTGTATGTTAGTAAATTGAACACCAATAAAAAATAAATTAAAAAAAAAAAAAACCAAAAGGATAGGTTCAGTTAACATGGTTGGTTAACATATGGAGGTGCTAGAAGCATGGCATCAGAGTGGGTGGGTAGGGTGCATGGAGGCTCTGCACCCTTTTCTCACACCCTGCTCTACAAATCTCTGTCATCTGATTAAAATATTTCTTTTGGTTCCAGTGAGCCACTGTAGCAAATTAACTGACTTGAAAAAGGGAGGAGGTAATTGGATTCTCCCATATAAAGCTAGTCAGTCAAAAACACAAATGACAATGTGGACTTGCCCCTGGTATCAGAAATGGGGGATAGAAGACAGTCCTGTTGGACTGAAGCCTTAACCTGTAGAAACTGACACTACCTCCAGGTCAGAGTAGTGTTAAAATTGAATTAAACTGAATTGTTGATGATGTGAAACAACTCCTCCTCCTTCATGTTTGCATTGGGAGCAGAATTTTAGATCTCTTTCTTACAATTGGTTCTCAGGAAAAGAGACAATTATCTGACATTTTAAAACTAGGATAACAAAAAATCGCCTGAAATCAAAGCAAACTTTTCCCTTCCTATACATTTATCTCTACTTAATATTTGGTTATAGAAAGAGGGTGTGATAATAAAAGAACAATAAAACACATCATCAGTTAAATGGATCATCAGTTGCAGAGAAACTCTGAAAAAAATATATCGATAAAGAAGCCTGAAATAAGAAATTATTTAGCATTTGCTCATTTTTCTCTACTTTCTTTATTGGCTTTAAGTTACTTCAAAATGTAAATAAGTCAGGAAGATTCAACTTCCATCAGTGAAGCTTCTAGCAGTGACACACTTTTTAAAATATCATAATCAAAATTTTCAGTAAAGTGCAAAAAAGAATGAAAAATAATGCTATCTTTGACAGCATACCTTGGTAATAAACTCTGATGAACTTAATACAATTTCAAATATACAAATTATAAATAGATTATATCCTGAATCACTCAAAAATAAGCAATTTAGTTCATCTGAAGTTGTTTTTTTTTTCCAGAGATGCTTGAATTCTCACTGTTTTATCATTTATTTTGTTTACTTGGCTGTTATCTTAGTTTTTCTTTATGATATGCTATTCATTCAAAATTGCCTTTATTCAAAACACAAATATTTTTCATAATTGAAAAATACAAATAAATAACCAGAAAAAAAATAGTTTAAATTTTACAGACCAAGTTCCTTTACAAAGAAAAACTATTCAATAGCCTTTATATTATTTAAATTCTCCTTGTAGAAAATTGATTATTGTGAGTTCTGTTTGCTTAAGTTTATGTTGTAAATAAAAGCATTAGTCAGTCTCTAAAAGGTAGGATATAGGTTATAGTAAGCATTAACAGAAGTCGTTAGGTGTTTACATTCTGTATACATGTTAGGAATAATAATGTAACTTCTGGTTTAACAGCAAAAAACATGGCCTAATGTTGCTCTAGATAGTACTTATGTGGTAATTCTTAATTACAGAGGAATAATTTTAAATGATTTTTGGAACTCCAGCTATCTGTCTATCTATCTATCTGTCTATCTATCTAACTATCTATCTACAGAAGAATAGCAACACAAAAAGCTCAGCAATATTGCGTATTTACCAAATACGCCTATTTATCAAGTGCTATGCTAAGCTTTTTCCAATGCATTATCTCATTTAAGCCTTTAAATACATTATCTTTACTTCTAACATCTGCATATAAAATAGTTACTGCTTTCATCTTTAGTACATAAATAAGAAAAGTGACACTTGGAAAACAACATTTCAAGATCACATAGCTCTTATATGACAAAGATTCATATGGAAGATTCTTTGGAAGAACAGGAGAAGCTAGCTGGACACAAAATGTAACGTGCAACCAATTTTATTTGTTACCATAGACTGGGAAGCTTAAACCACAGAATTCTATTTTAATAATTCTGGAGCCTGAGAAGTTTGAAATCAGGGTGCCAGTAAGGTCAGGTTCTGATAAGAGCCCTCTCTCTCTCTGGTTTGCAGATGGCTGCCTTCTGCCTGTGTCTTTACATGGTGGGGAGAGCAAGTTCTGGCTTTACTTCCTTTTCTTATAAAGACACTAGTCCTATCATTGGGGCTACACCATCATAACCTTCTCTAAACTGAATTATTTCCCAAAGGTCCCACCTTTAAATATTATCACACTAGGGGTTAGGGTTTCAACACATAAATCTGGGGAAGAAACAAACATATAGTCCATAACAACTATAAAATAGGATTGCTAACATATGTGAGATATATATATATATATATATATATATATATATATATATATATAATATAGACATAACATAACATAAAGTTAAATCTTCCTAAAATATTAAATAATAGAGGCAAGAGAACAGCTGTAAAATGAGAAGATTGGTCACAATCAATCACTGATAGTAATTTATGCTGGAATTTATATTTGCAGAACTAGTTTTTCCATTCAGAAAAGCCCAGTGAACAGGGCATGTAGAATCTCTACACTTTGACTGAAGATACAGACATTGAGAGAAAATTCCTTCCCCAATCAGGAATCCTGAGGAGAAATGGAAGAGTATTTTTCAAAATACTAGTGTACCGTTGCACGTGTTGAAAGAATAATAAATATTTTCATCATTTCATTATGTAATTTAAAATATATGTATTTATTTATTTATTTTTAAATTTTATTTATTTATTCATGAGAGACAGAAAGAGGCAGAGAAAGGCAGAGATTCAGGCAGAGATTGAAGCAGGCTCCTTGCAGGGAGCCTGACCTGGGACTCAATCCCGGGTCATGCCCTGGGCTGGAGGCAGGTGCTAAATGGCTGAGCCACCTGGGCTGCCCTATATAAAATACTTTTAAACAACTTTGTTAAATTATTTTCTACAATAATTAATTAATTAAGTATAATTAAATCATGTTTAGTTATAATATAATTATAAATTTAAAGTAATAATTTAAAAAATACTTAGCCTGTACTTCATGAAAACTTACATGAAACCTCAAACAGGTATTTAAAACTCTGATTATATATGAAATAGAGAAAATAGTAAAATTTCAAACATACAAATTATAAATAGATTATATCCTGAATCACTCAAAAATAAGCAATTTAGTTCATCTGAAGAAGCAGTCAAAGCAGTACCAGAGGAAATAGTATAGCCTAAAGTTTATATATATATATAAGAAAGTATTATGTAAAGAACATCCATATTAAAAGTTAGAAAAAGAACAGTAAATAAACACCGAAGAATATACAAGAAGTGAAAATGATATATCAGAAATTCATAATGTAAAATATAAGCATACAATAAAGAGAATACAAAAGACAATTTATTATTTTTAAAAATTATTTTTAAAATTTATTTATTCATGAGAGACACAGAGAGTGAGAGAGGCAGAGGCACAGGCAGAGGGAGAAGCAGGCTCCTTGCAAGAAGCCCAATGTGGGACGTGATCCCAGAACCCGGGATCATTCCCTGAGCCAAAGGCAGATGCTCAACTACTGAGCCACCCAGGCATCTCAAGACAGATTATTTTTGAAAAACCTAATCAAGTTGATTGGTTTCTAGTAAGATTGATGAATCAAATATGAGAAAAGTCTTAAATGCTGAATATCAATGTCAGGAATGAATAGAGCATTACAAGAGATCTACAGATATTACAAAAAATCAAATTATAAAAATATGTCAAATGCTTAGAAACTTCAGATTAAATGGAGGAATCCCTAGAAAAATGCAACCTATTATGTATGACACAAGAAAAAAGAACTCCTAAGTATTGCATATTATTTTGAATTTTGGATACATAATTTCAAAATTTTCCAAATGCTTTGCTGAAGTTATACCAACTATTTAAGAAAGAATTACAGTCAATCACACTGAAAATTTTTCAAAGAATTGACAAATGGGGAAGAACGATTGACTTGTATCTTGAATCTAGCATAACCTTTATGCCAAATAGAGTATGAGAACAGAAAATTACTAGTCTCTCTCCTGGTGGAAACTGAAGCAAAAATTCTAACTTTGAGAAGATAGTGAATGAATAATAAATAAATAGCATGTTCAATTTATCCAAGGGATATGTGTTTTGTTGAATATTCAAGAAGCAGTCATTATAATGTGCCCTATCAAAAGGTTAAAGAAAAAAATCCTATTTTTTCAGTAGATACAAATAGAGTGGTTGATAAAATTCAACATCCTCTTGTAATGACACAAAACTAGGAATAGAAAAGAATTCCCTTGATCTGATAGGGCATATTTTCACAAACTATCAAGCAAACACTCTATAGTGAAGCATAAAATTTTCTTTTAAAGTTATGGCAACTTACCAGGTCAGGTCAAATCAGCTGTTGGAGTCAGCTTTACTGCCCCTGTGGCAGGCCAGATGTTTTAGGAAATAAACAAGATCTGAGTGCTTTTCTACATGGCTGACAGGGCTTGGTTCACACATATCTCACCATATGCACCTGGTAGTTGGGTGGGATAACTGCAAGGTACATGCCTTATATTGCCTCTAGAGCATCTTTCCAGTGTAAAAGTTCCAAAAGCCCATCACACACATTGGAATCCCTTATTGACTATCTTCCCTTTCCTTCCTTTTCTCATTTCCTTAATAAACCATTTGCACTAGAATCCTTGTGTCAGTGTCTACATCTAGGGGAATTCAAATGAATCCATAATGTAATTTTTAAAGTTCTGTTTATTTGATAATAATAAATTCCTTTCTAAAAATAAACGTTTTTCACTGATTTTTTTCCTGCTAACTTCTCTTATTAAAAAATATATCTAGTATTGATTTCTGTTGGAAGGAATTTAGAAATTACAAACAAACAAAGCTTTCAATATAAAAACGATTCATATAGTCTCACTCATATAGGTCAAACAAAAATGCATTTCACTTGAGCACAGTACTTAATAGTTAAGGTCAAATCTTTCATTAATCATAAGAATATAATTCAACATTTTCTTTTTTTTCTTTTTTAATTTTTTTATTTTTTTAAGATTTTATTTATTTATCCATAGACACGAGAGAGAGACAGAGAGAGAGAGAGAGAGAGAGGCAGAGGGAGGCAGAGGGAGAAGCAGGCATCATACAGAGAGCCTGACGTGGGACTCGATCCAGGGTCTCCAGGATCACGCCCTGGGCTGCAGGCAGCGCTAAACCGCTGCGCCACCGGGGCTGCCCTAATTCAACATTTTCATAGGCAAATCTGAATATAAAAGCTAGTGTACAGGCTTTTTTTTTTTTTCATTAAAGACTACTTCTGATTCAAGCTTCAGAGTAGTTATAAAACACATTAAAGAAAATTGGACAATAGAGGTGTTTTCTCCCTCCTACATCCTAATCCTTGTACATGGAAGTATGTAAAATAGAAGGTGACATTACTATTCTCTCCTTACATCTTATTTATTCTTCTTGGGAGGAAATTAAATTTTTTTGAATCTTTCATTTGGGAGGAGGGACTGGTCCCCACTAGCTCACTAGTCTTTGGAGCCAGCCTGTTTGTAAGAAGTGTGAAATCACAATGAGAGGCTCTCTCTCCAGCGCTGGATTGTTCACACTGCAAGGACTGACTAGGGTCGACTGTCTAATTCAGGAGTGGAATATGAGTAAACTCACTTAGCTACAAACTAAAAGTTGAATTTTAAATATTACTATCAGCTAAAAATATTTTCATTCCCATCTGTTTAACTCCTACATGTATCTCCTACATGTTTGAACTCATGAGGAAAGAATCTTTGGGGATGCTAATAAGCTCCACAGATGATTCTGATGCACACTGAATTTTGAGAATCTTGAAAGACAATGATAAATAACCATATTATATACTTTTATGGAGAAAAGCTTTTTTAAAAAAATATTTATTTATTCATGAGAGACACACAGAGAGAGGCAGAGACATAGGCAGAGGGACAAGCAGACTTCCTGTGGGGAGCCCAATGCAGAACTCAATCCCGGGACTCCAGGCTCATGCAGAAGCTCAGTCGCTGAGCCAATCAGGCTTCCCTGGGGAGAAGCTTATAATCAGAGTTTTAAATACCTGTTTGAAGGTTTCATGTAAGTTTTCATGAAGTACAGGCTAAGTATTTTTTAAATTATTACTTTAAATTTATAATTATATTATAACTAAACATGATTTAATTATACTTAATTAAATTATTGTAGAAAATAATTTAACAAAGTTGTTTAAAAGTATTTTATATAGGGCAGCCCAGGTGGCTCAGCCATTTAGCACCTGCCTCCAGCCCAGGGCATGACCCGGGATTGAGTCCCAGGTCAGGCTCCCTGCAAGGAGCCTGCTTCAATCTCTGCCTGAATTTCTGCCTTTCTCTGTCTCTTTCTGTCTCTCATGAATAAATAAATAAAATTTAAAAGTAAATAAATAAATACATATATTTTAAATTACATAATGAAATGATGAAAACATTTATTATTCTTTCAACATGTGCAACGGTACACTAGTATTTTGAAAAATACTCTTCCATTTCTCCTCAGGATTCCTGATTGGGGAAGGAATTTTCTCTCAATGTCTGTATCTTCAGTCAAAGTGTAGAGATTCTACATGCCCTGTTCACTGGGCTTTTCTGAATGGAAAAACTAGTTCTGCAAATATTTCTATCTCATACTAAAGCCATCCTTTCTTTTTTTTCAAATATATAATAATTTTAACTCATATATATATATATATATATATATATATATATATATAACTTTAATTCCATTACAGTTAACATACAATGTTATAATAGTTTCAGGCATGCAATATAGTGATTCAATCATTCTTTTTTTTTTTTTAAGATTGTATTTATTTACTTGACAAAGAGAATGAGAATACAAGCAGGGGGGAGTAGGAGTGGGAGAAACGAACTCTCCATAGAGCAGGGAGTCTGATGCAGGGCTCAATCCCAAGACCTGGGTTCAAGACCTGAACTGAAGGCAGATGCTTAATCAATTGAGTCCTGCAGGCACCTTCATTCTTTATTTTTTTTTTAAGATTTTTATTTATTAATTTGAGAGAGACAGAGAGTGAGAGCACAACTGAGAAACCCAGGCGCCCCTGAGTCAACTATTCTATACATTGCTCAGTGATCATCAAGATGAGCATATTCCCAATCCCCTTTACAAATAAGTAAATAACGCCCATCCACCCACCGATGTCCCCTCTGGTAACCATCAGTTTGTTCTCAATAGTTAAAAGTGTGTTTTTCTGGTTTGCCTCCTTTTTGATTTGTTCTTTTATTTTGTTTCTTAAATCAACAAAGGAGTAAAATAATGTGGTAATTGTCTTTCTCTGATCGACTTATTTCCCATAGCACTATACCTTCTAGACCCATCCATGTTGTCGCAAGTGGCAAGATTTTATTCTTTTTTTTTTTTTTTTTTTTTATGGCTGAACAATATGCCACCTCTTCTTTATTCATTCATCCGTTGATGGATATTTGGGTTGCTTCCATAATTTGTAAGGCCATGCTTTCTTTTATCTTTGATTTTGCATTGTGTTATCTGATGAAGTAAAATTAGCACTAATAGAGGAACTAATGAGAGAATAAAGAGGAAAGAAAATTTTGGAAAGTATATAAATCAATAATTCAGAATATAACATAGTATAATGTATAAGTAATATAATATGTAATCATATTAAAAAGAGGCTACAAATAAGCAAATAAGACTTGCCACATACATTTCAAAACAAATTCTTAATCTCAATACCTTCATCTAGATGATGAGAAATGATCCATACAAATATGGGCATGTGCATATGTTTTCTGACCTCAATATCATACCTATTTATCCCACCTCCCCTCTCTTTCTACTGCCTGTCTTATCTCTCACCATATATATTATTCAGAGGTCAGCAAAAGGCAGGTAGTAAAAGTTTTAGTCTTTACAAATATAGAGTATTTTCCACAACTACGTAATTTTGCCTTGTTGCACAAAAGCAGCCATACCCACTGTATAAACAAATAAGCACTGCTGTTTTCCAATAATACTTTATTTACAAAAACAGGTGATTCATTGTATTTTTCTGACCCCTCACAAATTTAATATAGCAGAACCAGAAAGTGATAAAGGATAGACTATTTAGTAAATGGCATGACAGGATTTTTGCAAGTTCTCACTGAACATTAACAACTAACTTCCATATAGTACAGAAATAAACTCTGATTATCTAACATGGCATCCATTTTCAAAAATATGCAGTAAAAGTATGATAAATCTATTTAACCTGTCATTTTCTCCAGAGAATTTTGATAATCTCATTTAAGAATTGAAATATGCAATTATATTTTAGTTTGGACAACAAATGTGATTATAGTATAGCTTGAAAGCAAAAATAAAACATAAGAAAGAAGACAAGGTAAAACTTTTAAAAACAAAAAATATAGGCATGCCTGGGTGGCTCAGAGGTTGAGTGTCTGCCTTTGGCTCAGGGCTTGATTCCAGTGTCCCCGGATCAAGTCCCACATCGGGCTTCCTGCATGGAGCCTGCTTCTCCCTCTGCTTATGTCTCTGCCTCTCTCTCTGTGTGTGTTTCTAATGAATAAATAAATAAATAAAATCTAAATGAATGAATGAATGAATAAATAAATAAATACAAATAATATAATTCCCTAAACTTAATCTCAATACCTTCTATATTTTTTTTTTTTTTTTTTTTTTCAATACCTTCTATATTTAATGTTTCAATCTTAACTTATTTACCTGCTCCATATTTCCTTAAGACCAACTCAAATCACTCTCATTCTAGATATAAAATTCATTTGATTGTATTTCCATAAATATTATCACATTGTCATAATAATTAGTATTAAACCTTAATGAAAAGCTTTTGGAACATATATGCATGTGGTTTCATCAACACACTGCCTAGAAATGGAAAGGGCAAGCTAGAATTATAAGTAATCTCATTATCTGTTTCCCTTAATTTGGTTTGCATTTTTGGAATTTTTGAATATCACTAAATTTTATTCTACTTTTAAAGAGAAGGAATAAAAAGGACATTGGTAATTAGTTAGACCCTGAAGATTTAATTTTATGAAAATGAAAAGTATAGACTGTTTTCTCTTAAAGTCCAGTCTCTTTTAATTAAGAGCACCATCTGCAGCTCTGAATCTAGATTTGGTCAAAGTAAGCTCTTCTTATTAAAACTATCATACTATAGTTATGCCTCCAAGAAATAACCTACTTCTATTTGCTGAAATCAGGAAGCATCATATTCTATCCAAGACTGACCCTTAAAACAGATGATGTTATCTCACATATATTTATTTTATTATCATTTTAAACTAACTCACTTGAAATACTAATTTTCTTAGAAAAATATGGAATGAATCCCTCACATCTGACAAGATACCACATCTAAATACCAACAACAGGTGAGACAATGTAGTTATAAATGTAGTATCAGATGCTTAAAGACTGATACACATTTACCATTTAATCGTAATAAGAAATATTATGAGGGAGTGCTTGGTAGTAAGTATGTCTCCTTGATGAAAGTCACCCTAATTGTTAGTAATTACCTTAACATTTTTATTATAGATGTAAAACTAATGCATTACAGAATTGGATTTCAGAAGAAATGATATTATTATCTAGGGCAAACTAAATGTAAGGAAGGAATAAATTCAACTCTAAAATGTAGCTACCTCATCATAAATATGGTTTTAATAATCATTTCCTACTACGTGTGTGTGTGTGTTATATGTAGGCTCCACACCCTGCTTGAAGCCCACTGTGTGGCTTAAACTCACAACTCTCACATCAAGACCTGAGCTGAGATCAAGAGTTGGACACCTAACCAACTGAGCCACCCAGGAACCCCCACATATTTTTAAAAATAATCTGCAATGTTATAGGAGTGAAAATAATCATTATAATACCTAAAGCAAGCACATTGGTTTTTTTGATTAATAATAAATACTGAGTTTTTGTTTTTTTGGGTTTTTTTAGAAAGTATATCCCATTATGTTCTAATTTTATGTCTTCATAAAAGTCCTCTGGAAAATTGTTTGAAATGTAGATTTCCAGTCCTTTTCCCCAGATATTATGAGTAAGTATTACTATAGGGTATCCCAAGAATCATTTAGTCAAAATATAGATATCTCTCTAATTTTCAGACAAGTTTGGAAAATATTAACTGATATCTTTCATGTCAGTGCATGACTATAGTTATAACAATTCAAACATTAAGGTGTTTGAATCGAAATAAAATTTCAAGTACCAAATTTTAAAATTGTTCCCCCTACTCCTTGGCCCCACTTAGGACTCTATTTTTCTCCCTTTCTTACTTTTGTTTTTTCTAATCACCAGTGTTATGCCAGACTTAAAACATACTCAACTAACCTCTTCCTTTTGTTGTTGTGACATCAACAACAAAACTTAAGACATTTATTATCATCTTCCTTACAATATTTCTTAATTAGAGACATACAGTAGACTCACTTCCCTAATTACACTTGCCTAGAAAATCAATTGTCAACACATTTTAGCATTACAAAAAAAAAAAAAAAAAAAAAAGAAAAGAAATAACAGCAGTCATGTTACTACTCCTGGTGAAAGAATACAACATCTCCCATGTTTTTCATATATGAAGAAAACAAAACATTTTTCACCCCATAAAATATCAACAAAATCCAGAGAGTGGAAACTCTATGGGACAATCAGTTTATTCATCAATAGATAAATTGAAAGAAAAATAATGGAGTGAAACTTAAGAGATTAAAAGAAACATAAGACTATAGACCTTTCTTACTTTAACTCTGACTTATACAAACTTTATAAAAAGTGGGAGGAGAAGGGGAAAGGACCACTAGAAATTTTAACATTTATAATATATTTGGTAATATTATTTGTATTTGTTTTAGGTATGATAATGGTACTGTGGTGTGCTAAAAAGTATTTTTTAGAGATACCAAAATATTTGTGGGCAAAACAATGTGATGTTTGGGGTGGCTTCAAAATATTCCAGGAAGGGAGAAAGAAGTGAGATTATAGATAAGGTGGAATTGACAATGGTCTGGTGATTGATGGGATTAGGGAATAAGTATATGAGGATACATTTTCCAGTTTCACTACTTTTAAGTATATTCAAAATTCTCCATAATAAAAGGTTAAACATAGTAAATATACCTAGGCCCACTTCTAGGTGTGCTGACTCCATAGTAGATCTTGGGTAAACCCTAGGCTTTACATTTTAAGTAAGCTGCACAGATGTAACTGATATACAATCATAGATTAGATATACTATAAAATATAAAGTTAATATATAAATGAGTGAAAAAAATATTTATTTATTTATTTATTTATTTATTTATTTATTTATTTCTATGAGAGGCATCCAGAAACCCATCTTTGTGAATCACCTATGAAAGCTAGACATTTATTCTTTTCATGGATTTGGAAGATTAGTCTTAGTAAATCAATTGCAAATATGCCTTGTAATTTTATAAATGCACATAATGAAAAAAAAAGATATTTGGCTTGCTATTTTGATGCATATAGTATTACTAACAATAAGATTTCCTACTCATAAGAGTCTTATAATAAAGGCTTGAAGAAATCTTTTTTGCATACAATAAGAATTCTGTTAGGAAAGGCAGAAAGAAAATAGACACACAGATGAGTAAATATGCAGACTTGGAGTTCATAAAAGAAAATAATATTCAAACATTTTTATTGAGCACTTAGAGAAGATGTAATCATTAATACACACTGAATCCATGATAAAAGATAAAAATCACAGCTCACAGCTGGCTACAACCAGTGGTTTACAATTCTGATTATATTCAGTATATATTGGTGTGTATGTGTGTGTGTGTGTGTGTTTTAACTACCAGCACCCATAATGCAACTTCAAGTATTTGTTCATCATTGGTCTGGAGTTGGACCTAAATACTAGTATATTTTACAGTTCCTCAGATGATTCTTTTTTTTTTTTAAAGATTATTTATTTATTGAGACAGAGAGAGAGAGAGAGAGAGGCAGAGACACAAGCAGAGGGAGAAGCAGGCACCACGCAGGGAGCCTGACGTGGGACTCGATCCCGGATCTCCAG
This sequence comes from Canis lupus dingo, assembly GCF_003254725.2. NCBI lineage: Eukaryota > Metazoa > Chordata > Mammalia > Carnivora > Canidae > Canis > Canis lupus. The sequence continues at coordinate 16,844,713 of NC_064246.1, read as the reverse complement.
GATCACGCCTGGGGCTGCAGGCGGCGCTAAACCACTGCGCCACCGGGGCTGCCCTCCTCAGATGATTCTAATATGCTACCTCAGTTAAGAAATATTTTACCACAGACATAACAACTCTCTATTTGAGTAAGAATTTTGAAAACTGCTTATATTTGGAGAACTCTATACTATAGCTCAGTTAAAAATAATAAGGGGATTTCACAATAGATTCAACACTAGAGGAGTGTGATTTAGTGAACTAATCTCAACCTGGCTTGTGGTGCTGATTTTTTTTCTTACTATTGATCTATGTGTGGTATAACAAAATATTTACTAAATGTATGCTCTATTTACATAGTTCTGTTGAATGTCATATGTGAGAAAGAAATTTAAACTAATTCCTTGACTCCATGGAGATTTTAACCAAGGGCAAAGTTAGACATGCAACCAAGCAACCAGCCAACATGTATGTACTGATTGATTACTACTATATATGAGGTCTTCTACCAGGAGCTAGCAGGCATCATAATGAATGAGAACTTAAATTTCAGTGGATTATATCTACATGGATAAAATGAGCAAATAAACAAGTGTAGACGCAGTGATTTCAGATTCTGATAAGTTATACAGGTAATGTAATGAACACTGGATAGAAGGTTATTTTTCATGGGGTACTGAGAAAAGCTTCCTAGAAATTTCCTATCTGAACAGCAACAAGAATGAGAAAAAGTAGTCAGCTGTATATAGATATGAGGAAATGTTTTTGATGCAGTAAGAATAGCCTCAGAAAATATAACCCAGAAAAGAGCCTGGCACAGTCCATGAACATTTAGAACGGTACAGATGGAGTCTGTTGAACAAGAGAAAAAGAGAAAAACATGAAAAGATGTCAGCAAAGTAACCAAAAATAAAATCAAGTTGTGTCTTTAAGCTACAGTAAAGATGTTTAATCTGTTTTATTTGGTCTTTCTTCAATGGCCATGGAAAGACCTTTATAGTTCCAAGGAAGGAAGTGACATGATATGATACATAATTTTGAATGGTCACTGTGGCTTCTGTGGAGAAAAAGGATTATAAACCCAGAGTGGAAGCAGGGAACTCAGTTGGGAGATTACTGCCATAATCCAGGGAGAAATGATAAGCCTATTACAAAGAATAATGAAACAAGAATAACATGGAAGTAAAAACCTCCATTACTGTGAATGGTGAAAAAAATATATTTATCAAATGTACATGATATAACAATCTAGAAAACAGAAATATCAGTTGGTTCATTATTTCAGATTTTTTTTTTTTTTTTTTGCTAAATCCCATCTAGTTGATAAACTCAGAGCCATTATTTTAGATTTTGAAGGCATACTAAAATTTAATGATATCATCTACTGGTTCTGACAGTGTTTCACAGTTTTTTACCAGTCTGTGTGTTAGTGTTACAAAACGAAGACTGATGTCATGATATGAATTTAGGATATATTTTAGAGAAAGATCCAAATGGATCAGAAGAAGAAATGAAGGAAAGAAATAGCTCAAAGCTAATGCCTTGAGTTTTGTACTAAATAACTGTATGACTGCAAATGACACAGCTGAAGTGCAGAAGACTGAGAGAAACATTTTCTAGGGAGAACTAAAGAATTCCATTTCATTATGCTAAGTTAATAATGTCCTAGGGATCAAGTGGAGATGTTAAGAACTGGATGTGGAAGGGATCAAGACATATGGATCTGAGATGTAGGTTAAAGTCACAGGCCTGAAACAAATCATCCAGGGCAGAAATAGAGACCATGAGGAGGGCAAAGGATTATCCCTAGAGTACTCCATTTTTAAAGAAAGAGTGGGATATCAGCCAAGTCTGAAAAGTCTGAAATTCAGAAGATAAATTTATTTTAAAAAGCCAATAATAGTAAAGTGTATCAGATGCTGGTACAATAAAAATAAAACTTGTAAATTCCCTATCCAAGAACAGAAACTGAATAAGAATTAATTGGGGCTCTTTCAAAATGATTATGCTTAATATATAAGGTGAATACAAATTGCATGAGTTAAGATAAATCCACTGCTGATGACAATGAACCTAAACATCTCAGTGGTGGATGAGGACCTCTGCTGTATCTAGTAACTCAGTGACATGGATTCTTTCTATTTAGTGGCTTCTGTGGGTCATTTGTATCCAGAGAGCAAGGAGAAGAGAAGATACAGAGAAAGTGGGGGCAGGGAGGAAAAGGGAGAGAGAGAGAGAAAGAATAAATAATAGCTTTTTAAGCTTTTAACTACCTTGGCTTGGAAATGATATATAGCACTTGTCCACTTTCCATTGAAAACCAAAAACCCCATCAAAAAGGAGAATTATAGACCAATATCCCTCATGAACTTGGATGCCAAAATTCTCAGCAAGATATTAGCCAACAGTATCCAATAGTGCATTAAAAAAAGTATTCACCACAACCAAGCGGGATTTATCCCTGAGATGCAAGGGTGGTTCAACATTTGCAAATCAATCAGTGTATTACATCCCATTAATAAAAGAAAGAACATGAACTATACGATCCTCTCAATTGATGCAGATAAAGCATTTGACAAAACACAGCATCCTTTCTTGTTTAAAACTCTCCAGAGTGTAAGGATAGAGGGAACATACTTCAATATCATAAAAGCCATCTATGAAAAACCCATAGCAAATATCATTCTCAATGGGGAAAAACAGAGCTTTTCCACTCAGGTCAGGAACATGATAGGGATGCCCACTCTCACCACTGCTGTTCACCATAGTCCTAGTCTCACCAATCAGACAACAAAAAGAAATAAAAAGACATTCAAATTGGCAAAGAAATCAACCTCTCACTCTGCAAATAATAGGATACTTTATGTGGAAAACCCAAAAGACTCCACTCAAAATTGCTAGAACTCATACACCAATTCAGCTATGTGGCAGGATAGAAAATCAATGCACAGAAATCATTTGCATATCTATACACTAATGAGCCAGAAGAAAGAAACATTGAGGAATTTATACCATTTACAATTGAATGAAAATCCATAAGATACCTAGGAATAAACTTAACCAAAGAGGTAAAGGATCTATAAACTAAAAACTACAAAACACTTGTGAAAGAAATTGAGGAAGACACAAAGAGATGGAAAAACATTTCATGCTCAAGGATTGGAAGAATAAATACTGTGAAAATGTCAATGCTATCCAGAGCAATTCATTCATTCAATGCAATCTCTATCAAAATACCATTGACATTTTTCACAGAGCTGGAACAAATAATCCTAAAATTTGTATGGAACCAGAAAAGACTCCAAATAGCTAGAGGAATATAGAAAAAGAAAACCAAAGCTAGTGGCATCACAATGCTAGATTTCAAGCTGTATTATAAAGCTGTAATCTTTGAGGCAGTGAGGTACTGATACAAAAACATAGATCAAAGGAACAGAATAAGAGAACCCACAAGTGGACCCACAACCTCTACAATCAACTAATCTTTGACAAAGCAGGAAAGAATATCCAATGGAAAAAAGAAATTCTCTTCAATAAGTGGTGCTGGGAAAATTGGACAGCCAGTTATAGAAGAATGAAACTGGTCCATTTTATTACACCATACATACACTAAAATAAACTCAAAATGGAGGAAAGACCTAAATGTGAGACAGGAACCCATCAAAATCCTAGAGGAGAACACAGGCAGCAACCTCTGTGACATCTTCTTAGAGATGTCTCCAAAAGCAAGGGAAATAAAGGCAAAAATGAACTAGTAGAACCTCATCCAGATAAAAAGCTTCTACACAGCATGAGAAACAGTCAACAAAACTAAAAGGCAACCTACAGAATGGGAGAAGATACTTGCAAATGACATATCTGATAAAGGGCTAGTATCCAAGATCTATAAAGTACTTATTAAACTCAACACCCAAAAAACATAAAATCCAGTCAAGAAATGGGCAGAAGACATGAACAGACATTTCTCTAAAGAAGACATACAAATAGCCAATAGACACATGAAAACATGTTCCACAGCACAGGGAAATGCAAATCAAAGCTACAATGAGATACCACCTTACAACAGTGAGAATGGCTCTAAAATTAACAAGACGGGAAACAATAAACAGTGGCAAGGATGCAGAGAAAGGGAAACCCTCTTACCAACTCTGCTGGTGGGAATGCAAGCTGGTACACCCACTCGAAAAAATGATTTCAAAATTCCTCAAGAAGTTAAAAATAGAGTTACTCTATGACCCAGCAATTGAACTACTAGATATTTGTTCCACAGATACAAATGTAGTATCTGCACTCATAGCAGCAATGTCCACAATAGTCAAACTGTGGAAAGTGCTGAGATGTCCATTAACAGATGAATGGTGTATTCATGGAATATTATATTACTCAGCCATCAGAAAGGATGAATACATACCATTTATGTCTATGTGGATGGAACTGGAGGGTATTATGCTGAGCAAAATAAGTCAGTCAGAGAAAGACACTTAACATATATTTTCACTTTATGTGTGGAATACAAGAAATAGTGCAGAGGATCATAGGGGAAGGGAAGGAAAACTGAAGGAAAGGCATCAGAGAGGGAAAAAAAAATGTGAGAGAACCTGAACTCTTGGAAACAAACTGAGGGTTGCTGTAGGAGAGGTGGTTGGGTATATGGGGTAATTGGGTGATGGGCACTAAGGAAAGCATGTGATGTGATGAGCACTGGGTGTTATGCAACTGATGAATTATTGAACACTACATCAGAAACCAAGTATGTACTATGTTTACTAATTGAATTTAAATAAAAATTTTCTTAAAAAAGTAAAGGACTAACCAATATGGAAAAAGTGTGGATCATTTCATCTATTTGATGTGTACTGCAACAGGAAGTGAATTCAGTATTTCTAGCCAGTCTCTGTCATGTAAATATTTTTTGAAATCACTTCAATATCTCAAATTAATTTATTCTATATAAATATTGGGGCATTATTCCATTGATCATTTTGGTTAGTACTTTAATTCAATACATATTATTTCTTTGCTTATTTTCACCAATTACAGGCGTCCATAATTATGCTACTGTATTAAATGATTTGATTTGTTAATTAAATTTACCAGATGCTCTAGAATTCATTTTATTTACAGATGAAATACAGTTAATGCCCTTGTATCAGATATATACCGCGTTCAAACTGCCCTTAGTATCATAAAACCATAGTCCCCTAAAAAGAATATTATGTATTAATTCTATAACACCATTGCTTTTCCATAACTATATTGTATTTGTCGCATTAAAATACTGTCTCCAAGTCTACTTATTTATTTTAACCAAACATATTAAGTCATTATACATTAATAGTAAATATATTATTTTGATGGTAACATTATATTCTATATAGTCAATTTAAAAATTCATCACTTTATGAGAAATGTGACGAATGGTAAATAAGAACAGAGAGGTAGAAAAGATTCTATTGGTTAATAGACATTTAAGTTACAGCTTTTAATAAAACTCCTTGCATATTCAATATTTATTAAATTGCTTCCCTGTTAATTGCATTAATAACAAATTAGACAAATTAAAAATAATGTATCTGCTGACTCTCAGTTGCACATCGCTAGATATATAAATTGTGATAATTTTAGCATGCGGCAGCACATCATTACTTTGAATTATGCTATTTGAAAGGAGATTTTTTTTAATTGTCTCTGTTATAATGGTGTGAATTGTCCTAAAAATAACTGGTTAGGTGAACGATGACACTACTGACCTGCTGAGAATGCTTTGAATAATTATACCTCACACTAAGGAATTAGCTTCTGCTGTCCTAATAGCAGCCAGTTTTTCCCACACCATTTTAAAAAATAATTAGCCAAAGTAGCAGAGACAACTTACACCTATAATAGGCATTATATATTATGAAATAATTATATCTAAGCTAACATTGGTCTCATTAATCATATATCCCTATCAATCATGTCAATTACTAGAAATAGCAAAGGATTGCAGAATGTGTATATATATAATAGCCAATGTGCTGCTCTTTACGTTTTTTCTGATCCTAAATCAATTTCAGTTTGTGTTGATTTAAGAATTTGCTCACCTAATTAGTGATAGAATGGCAAATACTCAGCTATTACTATTTCAAAACACTTAGATTATATAAAATTAGTTTATTTGAAAAACATTTTATTTGAAAAATTTGTCCAAGAGAAACAAAAGCAAAAATGAACTATTGGGACTTCATCAAGATAAGAAGCTTTTGCACAGCAAAAGAAACAGTCAGCAAAACTAAAAGACAACCTACAGAATGAGAGAAGATATTTGCAAATGACATATCAGATAAAGGACTAGTATCCAAGATCTCTAAAGAATTTATTAAACTCAACAGCAAAGAAACAAACAATCCAATCATGAAATGGGCAAAAGACATGAACAGAAATCTCACAGAGGAAGACATAGACATGGCCAACAAGCACATGAGAAAATGCTCTGCATCACTTGCCATCAGGGAAATACAAATCAAAACCACAATGAGATACCACCTCACACCAGTGAGAATGGGGAAAATTAACAAGGCAGGAAACAACAAATGTTTTTGTTTTTGTTTTTTATAAATTTATTTTTTATTGGCGTTCAATTTGCCAACATATAGAATAACACCCAGTGCTCATCCCATCAAGCGCCCCCCTCAGTGCCCATCACCCAGTCACCCCCACCCCCCACCCACATCCCCTTCCACCACCCCTAGTTCGGAAACAACAAATGTTGGAGAAGATGTGGAGAAAGGGGAACCCTCTTACACTGTTGGTGGGAATGTGAACTGGTGCAGCCACTCTGGAAAACTGTGTGGAGGTTCCTCAAAGAGTTAAAAATAGAACTACCCTACAACCCAGCAATTGCACTGCTGGCGATTTACTCCAAAGATACAGATGCAGTGAAACGCCGGGACACCTGCACCCCGACTGTTTATAGCAGCAATGGCCACAATAGCCAAACTGTGTAAGGAGGCTCGGTGTCCATCGAAAGATGAATGGATAAAGAAGATGTGGTTTATGTATACAATGGAATATTGCTCAGCCATTAGAAACGACAAATACCCACCATTTGCTTCTACATGGAGGGACCTGGAGGGTATTATGCTGAGTGAAGTAAATCAGTCGGAGAAGGACAAACATTATATGGTCTCATTCATTTGGGGAATTTAAAAAATAGTGACAGGGAATAAAGGGGAAAGGAGAAAAAATAAGTGGGAAATATCAGAAAGGGAGACAGAACATGAGAGACTCTTAACTCTGGGAAATGAATAAGGGGTGGTAGAAAGGAATTTGGGGGGGGGTGACTGGGTGATGGGCACTGAGGGGGGCACTTGATGGGATTAGGTGTTATTCTATATGTTGGCAAATTGGACACCAATAAAAAATTTTAAAAAATAAAATAAAATTTGTCCACAAAATAAATTAACCTACTATACCTAGTTTTCTAAATGTCAATTTAAACATATCAATTTATACCCATATGTATGCCTGTGTATATAAATGTACATATACACAATAAATATATATATATATTTAGAAAAATACATGTGTGCTGTGTATGCATATGTATATACATATGTGTGTTCATTCAAATAAGGAACAAAAAAATGCAAGGATAAATTATCGCAGAAGGTCGGTTTAAGTAGAGACCAAGCAACATTGCCATGGTAACTATCACCCTAAATTGCATGAAATTACAAATTAAATGTAAATAAAACAAATACATTTAAAGCAGCACAGGAAAACATAAAATAGTATCATTTTTTTAAGAAGCCAAAAGATGGAAGGAAAATAGAATCAGATATTCGGATATCCAAAAATTGTAAGGCTCAATGGAACAAATGCATTAAAGGATAAAATGCATTGAGGATTGACTTCTTAGCATTTAAGCAAGCTGGAAGCCTAGCCCAATTCACACAAGAAGTGGCAGAGGGCCCGTTTGGAAAAAACAAACTGGTTGATCTCTCTCTCTCTCTCCTGAATTTGTGCTAAGCAATAACTAAAACTGTCATTAACCCAGAGGTTAAACATTTAGTGTGGGAATTGGAACAGTAGAAAAAAAGAGAATGTCTCTAATAGCTGCTAAGTAGGTAACAACCACCCTGAGAAGACATCACCAAGAAATCAAAACTTGAATCATGTACCAGATCTTATTACTGCTTTTACTCCACTGTAGATCGAACTGACAAGTAAATTATAATTATCACTTTCAAACAGTATGCAATTAAGAATTATAAAATAATAGAACAAAACACTAAAAGACAGGTAACAAAACCAGACAATCTGAACTAATGCTTAAAGCAAAAAGAATTTGTAATACGAACAAGTATAGAATAAATACCAATTATAGAATAAATACCAATATTATACATATTAAGTTAATCACCTGCCTCAAACGTCAGGTAAAACCAAAGTAAAATGGAGTGTGGGCAATGTGTGAAATACAAAGCAATAAAGCTTCCTGGTAAAATATATCAGAAAATATATTAATGACTATGGAATAGGCTACGGGATAGGCTAACAACCATAAAGAAAAAGTAGGTAAGGCAGTTTCAATCCAAATTAAAAAAGTTTTCATCAAAAGACACAATTAACAGAGTTAAAATGCAAGCTACATTCTTTGTAATAATGATTTTAGAAGTTCTTTGCAATACTGATATTAGACAAGAAAGTGAATATGGAGTACTCTGAGAAATGCTACTGATCAATAAGATTACCTAGCAAAAATGAACAAAATTTTGGAGAGACACATTAGCAAAAAAAAAAAAAAAAAAAAAAAAAAAAAAAGATACATAAATAACCAATTTAGGTATAAAAAGGTGTCTACCATCTTTAGTTACCAGAGAAAAATTGAAACTTCAATGATATGCTTCTGCACTTCTCACCAGATTGACTAAAAGAAAGAGATAGTCCAAGGTTTGAGCACATAGTACTTTCAACCACTGCTGGGATTATCTCTTAAAGACAAACACACACACAAAAATATAACCCAGAAATTCCATCCTTACTATATACTACATGGAAAGATCTAGAAATGCACACATATGTTCAGGGGTAAGTTGCTGGCAATAGTTTATTATTGCATCTTTTTTTTTCTATAACCAAATATTAAGTGGAGAAAAATCATGATGAAGAGGAAAAATATCATTTGGATATTTTGAAGATCTTGAATTATCCTCTTGTTAGAATATTAGTAGAGAAAATGTCTCTTTCTAGGATCTGACTGCCAAAGTACTTGCTGTCTTCCCCCTTCCTTTCTCTTTCCAGTTACTTACACACACTACAAAATAAAGACTTGTTAAGCTATTTATCATTCACTTTGTGGTCAACCATTAAAATTCCTGGAGAAGAATGTGATTTTACCTTATTGTATTATACTGGGCTTTCACATGATTATGGAGGTTGAGAATTTTCTCTATATTACCTCTGCAAGTTAGAGACCCAGGAGAACCAGTTATGTACAGTCTGACTCCAAAGGTATGAAAACCAGGGGAGCCAATGTCTTAAATCTCAGTAAGGACCAGAGAAGATGATATAACATGTCCTCATTCAACTAGGCAGGTAGGAAGCAAAACAGGACAAATTTTTCCTTCCCCTGGCCTGTTGTTCTATTCATGCCCTCAGTGAATTCACTGATACCCACATTGGGAAAAGCAATATACTTGACTAAGTTCATCAACTCAAATGCTAATCTCATCTGGAAACACCTCACAGACACACTAAAATACAATGTTTAATCTGAGATCTGAGTACCCCAAGGTCAGTCAAGCTGACACACAAAAGCTGTCATCATACTTATTACTATAGTACCATGGTTTAGCATAATGTCTTGAATATTTTACTGAATTAATAAACAAATCAATCATTTGTTGAATAAAGCATTTTAAAATTAGTACGTATGAAATAAAATCTTCAAAAGGAAGGGGGGCATGGGTGGCTCAGTGTTTGAATGTCTGCCTTCAGCTCAGGTCATGATCCCAGAGTCCTGGGATCAAGCCCCGCATTGGGCTCCCTGCTCAGCGGGGAGCATGCTTCTCCCTCTCATTCTCCCTCTGCCTGCCATTCTTTTGCTCCTGTTCTCTCTCTCTTTGCAAAAGAATAAATAACATCTTTTAACATTTTTAAAAATTAAAACAAGTAAATGCTTATGGATAGATGTGGGAAAGTTTGTAAAATTGAATTTATAAAATGAATACTTACTTTAGTGAGCTTGGATTCCTATTGAGGGCTCTCTCCTTTCTCTGTCTTATTTCTTTAAAAGTAATGCACAAATGACCAAATCCTGGTTTCTGTGTCTACCAATAATATCTAAAAGCCTGTTTTCATTAAATGTGATGCTTGTGATGTAGCAGCAGTTTGCTCTCTCAGGGTGTCTCCGCTACACTTGTGCTTTTGACATGCTTTCCCAGATAGGTGAACAACCCCACTGTAACATAAGATATTGAAGAATTCACTGATCACTTCAATAATTATGAACTTACTATTTTAATGGTCCTCAAATTATCTTTAGGAGAACCACTTTTACTTTATTTATTATAATTTCCTAATTATCATGGATTGACACAATGAAAAAGAATTATTTGAAGAAATATAATATGTTTGAGTGTCATGACAATGAAAAATTGCTATAAAGGTTTCTAAATATTTCTGCCTTTATCAATTAGTAGTGACCAGTTTGAAGCCGCAAGTCCATAGACCACACTTTCAGTATTGGTGCTCTATGTTCTGCAAGAGAGGATAAAGATCAGGATTTCAGAAAACACATACACACATGAATGGCACAATGAAATTGCAATTATTTGGGGAAGGTTTTATTATAGGAGTTACTTGCCAATATGTGGGCAAAGAAGAGAAAAATCAGGAGGTAGCAACCAGAATCTCTATGGACAAGAACACTTAGTTTCATAGAAGTTACATAAATTGAACAAGGTCTCATAGCAAATCAACTCTTGATTTAAGATTTAAACCCACCTGATTTAAGATTTAAACCCATCTGACTGAGCCCAAATAAAACAGATGATATTCTGAGGAGCTTTAATTGGACACCTACATATAAAAATGAGAGATGAGAGACTACTTAATCTATGAACAAGCATAAAATAACAGAGTATAGGCTGAACACATAAGTACAAAGAGACGAAGGGAGGGTGATCAGAAGAAAATGGTGAAAAATTAATGAAACCACTCAACACATACCTGCTTGTGGAATTACTCAGTTCCAGAGTATGTCAGAAAGAAAGTACTGAACACATGACATTGAGGACAAGTACTGATGTGGTTGGTCATATGTGGCATGAAGAAAGTCAGTAAAGTGTGACCAACAGTTTGCATTTGGAAGTATCCAAAGATACTTTGGTCAACACAGAGTGTGTGCTGGGAAATAATGTGACATGATACAGAAACAGCTATCACTACTTACAAACTTGCAGAGCAACAGATCACAGATGATATTGTTTCTTAAAGGATCATTGGTGGAAGGACTCTCTTTAGGTGTACATAATATTGACATCTTTTTACATTACTTTTCTATTGACCAATAGTAAAAAAGAACTATGAGGGTTTTTCATATTCAAAATAAATCATAGGGAATAGAAAATAGTTATGAACCCACTTCAATAATTAGCTAAGGAAATTTATTCTGAGTTTTCATGGAGCCTTTGAAAGAAGTTTGTTAAAAAGCAGAATCATCACCTTTCAAGATTTACCATTTTCCATCTGTCACTCTGTCGTGAATACCTCTTCATTTATATTAATTTTGCAAAATTAGACATAAAGCATTTGTTGTGGATAATAGTGTCTGTCTCAATTTGTCAGCCAAACTGTAAAATAAACTCAAATATGCAGTTAATTGAGGTTTAATAAGAATTGCATGTTGGTTAAATAATAAATCATAAGGACTTGAATCAAAGCCTTTTACTAGGCAAGTACATAATGAACCCTTAAAGTGAATTAGTATTCCGGTCCTGAGAATTCACAGAAACCTATTAGGCAAACACACAAGCATCCAATATATTCCAGTTAAAAAAATTATAAAAGTTTTGCCAGTTTTCTCAAATATAAAGGTATGTGAGGAGGTAGCCCTTCTTTTCTGTTTACTGGTGCAAAGCCAAGCATAAATTTTAATAGTGTTTGTTACACTAAATTCCAAAGATTAAAGTTTTACTTATCAGACTAGACACTTAAGCTACTGAGTTAATTGTGCCATAGAAATCCTATAAATAAAAGTTACATATTTAAATATATTCAATTTATCTTATGAAGGATTTTAATTTTAGCCCCTTTAAGACTTTACTTATGCACACCTATGCTCAAGCTATGTTAATCTGTTTCTAAGAGTGAATTGTAGAATAGTATTTTAAGATGTGTTAGTTGAATGACTTTTAATCTTTTTTCCTATCTTCAATAGCTGCCATAAGTGTACATCTATCAATCAATTTGTGTTTCTAAATACATAGTGGTGAATTAATAAATGAATATAACTGCATAAGACACTCAAACATATTTCCCATTTGCAGCATTTTATTAACTTTAAAAAGTACCAACCATAAAGTTTAAACATATTGGAACAATTTAAAATGTAACTACACATAAAACCAACCAGGTGATATTACAAATCATGTGTTTTCAATTATATACCATAGTCTGCAAGTTAATTTAGTTAGACCAATGTATCCACACCATCAACAAAAATATTCATCATCATTATCACTTTTCAGCTGGCAGAAATTAGTAGCAGATGTTATGGAAGTTTTCCATGTTTATATTCAGAGATGTTCAACATTCCCCTGTGAATTCAAACTAGGAAAACACAATGAATCATGTCCCCACAGTCATAGCAAGCCATATTTCGCATCATAATAACCATTTGTCTAATGGAAATTCATCTCGGATTTGTTTCCCCTCAAAGGTAAGGCAGCTTAAGAACAGTTGGATCTCAATAAAAATGTTCTTCATATTCCTCAGACTAAAAAATAAAACATGGTTTTGTTTATATAATATTCTGTAGAACCCAATAAAATTACCAAATCTATTATATCATTTCATTGTTCAAATTATATATGTAAGAAATAGTTACTTTTTAAAGGTTTATACTATTTTATTACAATTCCTTTAAAATCACTGAAGACTATTTCTTTTGTTTTTAAAGAAGTAGCTTTTTCTAGTACAGTATGAAACAGGACAAGTAAACATTACAAAAGGGCAAAAATAATACTGCAATGCTATGAGACATCTAAAATGAACTTGTAAGAACAATTCCATATAGCACTTAGCACTGAATTCACTCAACACAAATTCAAAAAGGAGCTGATCTTATAACCATAAACATATTTCTAATATCAATTTTGAGAAGAAATTGCTGTATGCATCTTGATATAAGAAGATATGAGTAATGTGATGACATTTTAAGTATAGTTTGCAGTAGAAATAAAAGCACTCTCTAAATGATACAACTTATACCAACACGGATAGACACTGAAAAAAAAATGACATTTAATTATAAAGCTTGAAGGCATTGGGAGCACTGAGGGGTTAGACTGGGTATATAAATTTCTGGTGATGTTAGTAAATAGAGTTCTAGTTAGGAAGTTCTAGAATGATTTTCCCAAGATTACTTGTTGCCAATAAGATGTTCTGTGATAGATACAAGTGTTTCTTACTTAAATAATATTGATAGTCTTCACATACTGTCTGTTCCTCTAAATTTACGTAATTTATATTAATATATTAATACATGTGAGAAGTCCTGCCACAAACAAATCTGGTTCTGTTTGTAAACTTTGTACTTTTTAAAATCATTTAACCATAAAACTCATTTTTCATGTAGCATGCTTTATACAAGTGATGTATTCTTCAAATAATATTCCAGAGAACAGATTTTTGTAATTTTCTGATTTGGTAGGATTGATAGTTGACATGTGTCTAGATAAAGTAAGTCAACTAGAACATTTGTCTAAAATGACTCATTCTCGTTTCCTAGTTGCTTTCTTTGATGGGTGTCCATCAGTTTGTTGTTTTTCAAATTGACTAAGAACATTTATACAATATATATATGAGACACAAACTGGTCGTTTGCTAGAGAAATTAAGAACTGGATTTTAACCCAAATGGAAGGTCAATTTGTTTTTGCCTAAAGTTGAACCACAGGGTTCTGTTAGGAAAACTAGTAAATAAATAGATTAGATAGATAGATAGATAGATAGATAGATAGATAGATAAAATAGATAAATAGATAAATAAATAAAAATAGAGAGCTTTGAATTTGCTTAAATCTTTTCAGGAAAAAAAATAACTACTGAAAGTATCTTAGATTAAATTCCCTAGAATCAGAACCTGATGTAGGGATTCCTGTTCCAGTTCTCTGTAAGCAGTGAGAAACGCAAGACAAGATGGTGCAAAATGTTCAACAAAGATGTCCTTTTAATGCAGAAGTCTAGCCTCAGTCAGTACAAACTACTTGCCAGGGGATCTATAATGCATTTTGGGGGTAGGGAAGAGCACGGCTTGGTCAAGTATGCACATCTTCTTAGGAGATATCTGTAATGTCTCTCTTTTTCACCCCACCTATCCCATCTTTAGCCAATTTCTCTCATTTTTTATCTGAAATATCTTTTGAATCTATTTATTTTCCTTCATTCATTAGCTACAAATGTAGCACAAACTACCATCATTTCTAGCTGAGATTTCTAAAAATATCTTCTATGTTTTACTATATTTGGTCTTAACCCCCTTTAATATATTCCCACATTGCAGCTAGAGCTACTTTCCAAAAACAAATGTAGTTATATATTCTTCCTTTGTAAAATCTACTGCTGCATGTCCATTGTTCTTAGGACAGAGACCCAAATCATTAACATGGCCTAGAAAGTTCTGTGGAATTAGTCTCCTTCCTATATTTCTAGCCTCTTCTAATTTAATTTTTTTCTCTTTGTGTATCTTAACCACTTTGGTTTTCCTTCAAGTCCTCACATAGTACATAGTCCCTCCTATTCCATGGTCTTCACACATGTCCTTTCTTTCCAACTACCTAGCATTCTAATTCTCTACTCATGAATCCAAATGGGTGTGTTCACACACTCCACCATTGCAGTCCTGGAAGTTAACTCTTTAATATTATTATTATCTCATTTAAATCATCAGTTTCTCAAGGAAGATATCAGAGGTCTCTTGGCCACCCACTTACTGTTATGTTTGCTTTACCTCTATAGAAATTTTCCTACTACATTTATCCTAAAACATTCAATTCCCAGAAGACATATGTGAAATGCTGCTGGAGATACTCTGCTGTCACATGAGATGACTGAGAAGTCTGAGAGAGTTAATGCTTCCTCAATCAGCCAGGGCTCCTCCCATTGTTTCATAAATATATATTTCTGGTCTATGCTCCTGGTGAGGAGGGAATAAGGGTTTATTTTCAAAGCAGTGAAGAGATAGACAATACATCTTTGTATTAGGTTTATCTTCTCCCCACTTTGCTTCAATCTCATTGATAATTCACTTCTGTTAGCTAGCATCACTGTCCCAAAGTAAATTCTTTATCTCAGTCTCAAATTTTTGAGGTGGACCTCAGGCTAAGACAGTGGTACCAGTATAACTTTTGAAAGTAGCTCTTCAGTTGAGATGCTGGAAGTAAATCACTCCATCACACAAAACCACATGGGCAACATGACTGGTAGCGAACTGGGTGATAACATTTAACCATACAGTAACTTCACATTATAAAACTCACATTATGTAACATCTAACCATGCAGTAACTTCCATTATAAGATGGAAGTTGGGGTGAAGGAAGCCTAGGACGTGACATTGCCTGATAAAGTAGTGGTGGCACCTGAACAGCATGGATCACCTTATCAAGGTAATTTTCATCTTCACATTACCACATGCAATTGTCAATTCTAGCTTATCTTACAAGAACCAATAGCATTATTTAACTAGTTTCTGCTAAGCCTCTGAGAGTACTTAGAAAACATTCTCCTTACTTCTCATTTTTATTTCATAGGCACTTTTCCTTAATATTTTATAGTTCCTCTGAATTTGATCAACCCAATATATTAGAAAGTCCTAGAGCTCAGTTCTTAGCCCTATTCTTTTCATTATCTTCCCTTGTGCCCTAAGAGACCTCATAGAGTCTCTAGAATTTAATGCCAGTCCTATGCTGTGAATACCTCATTTTATATTTCCAATATTTGCTTCACCTTTACATACCAGAACTATATCCAAATTGCCTGTTCTACATCTCTAGTGGCTATTTAATAAATATCACGATATCTATTTTTGATACCTTTTTTTTTAAGACCAACCACCCAAAATCTGTCAACACTTCTGTCAGCTTTTCCTAAGATATCAAATATTTGAATATTTTTCACTAACCTATCATCCTAGTGCAAACTGACCATTACGGCTCATCTGTGTTAGTGCATTGTACTGGCCTCCAAATTCCATCTTTGCCCCTTATACACGCCTTATTCTACACATAGTTGCCACCATGACCATCTTAGGCATAGATCAACTTATGTCACTTCTTTACTCAAAGTTGTTCAATTTATTTCACTTTGCTCCATGCAAGTTCTTATCATTGCCTAAACGACTGTACAACTTCCACTTCTGATTATTCTCTGACCTCAAGATTTATAATTCTTCCCATGCTCATGTTGCCCTAACAATACTTGATTTTTTCTGTTCCTAAGATTTTCCCTAAAATATCTAAATTCCTCACTCCCTTCTTTTCTTTCATATCATTGTTATTAATATTTTATAAAAAATTACATCCCTTCCATTGCTCCATATCACATTACTCTTTTGATGTTCTTAACACTTATTATCACTTCTGGGTATTTATTTATGGTCTGGTTAATTCTATTATAATGTCCTTTCTTTGAAAGCAAAATCTGCATTTTGCTTAATGTTTATTCCTAGTATTGAATGAACACCTGAACCACAGTATGTGTTAAAAAATATCTATTTGATAGAGTCAATCAACACTGATTCAATGTCCATTTATTCAGCTAAGCCAATATAATCCCTTTCAGTTTATTTAAATGTATGTCAAGACCACTAGACAGATGCTTTTTCTTTTTCCTCTCTGTCTTTCTTAAAGTGTTAGAACACCTATAATATGTATATGACTAAAAAGAATTAGGTATAGCATTATGTTATATCCTATGTGTGTGTTTCATACTATAAGGGACTTAGTGATTTTTTTCTTTTCCTATTCGTTAACCTCCTAGATAAAACAGAGAATGGAGAAAAAAAAAACAAAAACAAAAAACATAAAAACAGAATGAAGCAGATATTTACCAAATGATACTAAATTATATATATTATATATATATAGTAAAATTGTTACCATTGTACACAACTATCAAGAGTACTTGAATCAATAGTGATACTCTATTCAAATAAGAATGGTTATTATACTGTTTGCAGTAAAGTTTCACTCGATAAAATTTTATTGTGTAAAATTGCTCTAATACAAAATTTAAATCAACATTATAGCAGATTACTTCATTTCATTTATGGAAGTACTAAAATGTCCAATAGGATTATGATATTAAATTCCTATGGCTGGATCTAAAAGCTATCCATTTTGTGGTTCCATCTCACCTCCCATTTCACACTATTATATAGTGTAATACTAGGGGGAAGAAGCCCATTCCTACATGCTTTTCCTTATTGATTGTATTTCAAATCACAGAAAGTCATTTCTTCTCTCCATAACCCACCCAAAGTATATCCATCATATAAAATCTATCCAGGGATCCATCTTTCCTCTGAAGCCCTTCCTGATTCTTCTAACACTTAGTGATAATATTCTGATATGGACTGATGGATACTTTATATTATACAACTAACCAATTAATTCATTTGACATGTTCAACTTTGCTTTAAAGTTACAAATTTAGTTTGTCTAATGTCCTAAGTTACAAGTAAACTACTTGAGAGCCAAAATCACAATGCTCATAGCACAGATAGATGATTTTGGCTAAAAGTGATGTAAACTTGATAATGATAAGTAAATGAAATAGGGATTTATTTTCCTTATATTATAAACATGCCCTAGGTCAACAACTCAGGATATGAAT
This sequence comes from Canis lupus dingo, assembly GCF_003254725.2. Classification (NCBI taxonomy): domain Eukaryota; kingdom Metazoa; phylum Chordata; class Mammalia; order Carnivora; family Canidae; genus Canis; species Canis lupus. The sequence goes on along the minus strand of NC_064246.1, from coordinate 16,826,636 downwards.
TGTGTCCTAATGTCATTAGTATCCTAGACTGCTTTAACCTTACCTTCCTATAATTCTTACTGTCTTGATTTTTCTTTCTGATTATTGCCTTATGATTTCAAACACATATTCCAGGTAAAAGAATTTTTTTTTTAAAAAAAAGGAAAAGAAATAGTACAGCAGCTCAAGGATTATCCCTAGAGTCGCTTTTCTGGATATTGGGAAAGAAAAACTGTCTCCAAGGACCTTTGCCCAGATAATACTGACAAAAACTAAAACTCATCTACTCTTAGTGCATTTCTAACAAGCTTGCAGATGTGATTCATGGATCACACTGAATAGCAAATTTTATACTATACATTTTTAAATTATGCTACCATCTAAGATCCGCTCCATTTCATATAAGGGGCCTGCTTCTTAGCTAGCTGAGTAATCCTGGGCAATATTTCTGTCTATTTTCCCATAAGTTGGTGATAACAAAAGAACTAATTTTATAGATCTTGAAGAAAATTAAATTTTATAATCCATATGAAGCACTTAACATAATGACTATCCCAAAAGAAATATTCAATTACTTTTAGCAATTACTGATATTTGTGCCATTATAACCAGAAGCTAGCATTTTCCATAGTGCCTTCCATGATATATTCAAAGCTGTTCCCTAAAAACATAATAAATAATAATTTCAGAAACAAAAAACCCAAGTTACATAGATTTAACCAAATGAAAGCATCTAAAAAGCTCAATCATAAATAGACCTTCTGAAGTTTGTAATTTACTAGTATGATTTGTGAGTCTCCAAGGAGTAACACACTTAGCATTTCAAAACTATAGACCAGCTAAACTATTTTTATAAGCAGAGCCCAAGAAATTACTGTAGAGCCAAAACATTGTCAAATTCTTTCTTAGTCTATGTGACAATCCATCCTGAATTTGTTCTGGAAACTGCCTTCATGACTGTATGCAGCAACTCTACATTACAGTCTAGTCTCAGGGCAAAGTTTGACTAATAACTCAGGAGAATTTCACATAATTAGTGAGAGATCCCACTAGAAGAGATATTGCAATAATCAATATACAATGCATCTACAAAAGGAGAATCATGAAGACTTTATCGAAATATCAAATAAAAAAAAAAGGAGGAAGAGGAGCAGGAACAAGAGAAAGAGGAGGAAGGAGAGTTTTTATCCCTAAGAACTTCTGTGAACATCCCTTGATTGCTTTGCATCACTGAACCTTAAAGTAAGGGCAAGAAATTATTTCTAAACACAACTTTATCTCAGATGTTGTGATAAACATTGTTTCATAGATGATTAACAATTAATTGTTTCACAGACCTCTTTTTTCTTTCTTTACATTATTAGGGACGATGAGTAAATGATCAATGAATTTGGTTATATTGTGTCAGAGGATGGATTTATATTTATAATTATCCATATTGAACATACAAATACTGAGTTAATGTGTAGTTGAATAAAAGTGCTAAATGTCAAAATTAGAATAATTAATAAAATAAGTTAATTAACATTGACTCTCCAGGATATCCTCCTGTCCTCCTTCTTGCCCATCCCTACAGAATGAGGCTAGTAAATTTATCCTTACTGTGCTACATGCATATTTTTCCCCTTCAAACTATAGTACCACCCAAAGTAACAGAGCCAAAGTTTTGGAGTTAAAACATAGACTATATCTAGACAAATATCATTACCAATACTAGAAATTCAGAGATTCACAAGCAAACATGGATGGTAAAAAAAAATTTTTTTTAAATTGAAATTAATGTAATAAAAAAAAATAAAAATAAAAATAAAAAATAAAAAATAAAAAAAAATAAAAAAACATAAAAAAACATAAAAAAAAATAAATAAATTGAAATTAATGCATTGAAATGGATTCTTTGTAATCTCATGTGATGAAACTTACATGTTTTAAATGAGTGCTCTGAAAGCATCAGAAGGAAAAACTAATCCCAAGATGAAAGACACTGGCATTCACAAGATGTTGTGCACTGACTCTTGGAACCAAAGAACTGAAAGACCATCACTGTAATGTCCTTCACATTCTTTTAGGAGCATGGGCTATTGAAATGATTTCATACTGCCAAGCAGAAGCCATAGGACTTAAAAAATAGTGCCATTATCAGTATCCACCAGCAATCAGTTACCTGCCAATTGACATAAGTAATGTCATTAAAAAGCAATACTTTGAATGTGGTTATCCATTAAGTACTGGAGATATTACAATCATAAAATTCTTGGGGAAAGAATGTACTTGGTATGAAGAGACATTAGATATAACACTTTTCTCAAAGACACTTCAAGTTGATTTCTTATGAAGACTGTAGAAAAGAGTTTTTCCCAAAAATATTGGGTAGAAGAAAATCTTAATATTTTCTTAGCCAAAGCAAATGTAAAGTCTCAAATATGCATAGAGTAGCTATTACTCATTGACTCTTCCATCAGCAGCACCTTCTTTCATGCCAGTTCTGTCTCTTTCTACAAAAATAGAATTGATTTCGGGATGCCTGGGTGGCTCAATAGTTAAGTGTCTTCCTTCAGCTCAAGGCGTGATCCTGGAGTCCCGGGATCGAGTCCCGCATCGGGCTCCCTGCAGGGAGCCTGCTTCTCCCTCTACCTATGTCTCTGCCTTTCTCTGTGTGTGTCTCTAATGAATAAATAAATAAAATCTTAAAAAAATAGATTGATTTCTTTTTTACAGCTGAGTTTTCAGACAAATTAAATAATATAGTTGACAAACAAATGAGTCATAAAGGTGCCAGAATGTTACAGAATGTACATTTATTTGGAGTCATCAAAATGATTAGATGGATAATGTATTTTAAAATGAAATAATGAGACTCCTTAGAGGATCTTTATGAAATTGGGAGCACAACAGCTTTTGAAGAAGAATGATTAAAATAGTTTTATACAAATAGAAGTATAGAAGTACTTCTAATACTTCCAGGACTCTGGAGACAATGTATGTCCCTGTCTCTATCCTGGTACAAATCCTAGGTATATCTTAAATTTCTTGAGCACATCTAAGGAAGAATCTTTCTCCTTCACAACTCTTAGATAACAGAGTAATTTTATCCTTCTACTAGTTCCAGCAAGGAAATATCTGTTTTAATATTTCTGAAGATGTATGCATACAACTCCCTTTCTTTCATATCCTCTCCTGGTAAAAATGTAATAAGATGTTTGAGGGTAGGTTGGAGTTAGAATATGTTGTATGGAAGTTTTACATGATGTAGAAAATGTGCTTGATTTAGAAAGTTAGCCTGGACTCAGTAGCAGGAACTGAGTGCTGCACGGGAGTGGCTTTTCCAGTAAGTTATGTTAAAACCCACCTCCACGTAGCTTTAACAATTCCTATATCTAATCACTTGAGGACTGAAAAAGACAAGACTGTTAAATCAAAAAGGCTGGTATTTGCAGGATCCTTAGCTACTGTCTTTTTGATCCAGCTGCCAGAAAGAAACACCAAAATAAGAAAGTATATTCTCTCTGCATAAGGAGTGATTCAGAGATCAGCAAGTAAACGGTAAATTCTAGAGCATAAAGCTTTGATAGAAACTATCTTAAGGTCATGCCATTGGTGTATAGCAAAACATGACATTAAAGCAGTAGATAGGAAAGGTAGGACATTAAATACCAATAGGAGAATGAATGTATTCTGTGGTAGTCACATAATGGATATCATTCAGAAATTATAGTGAACAATCTACAACTATTCATAACAATATGGTGATTTTCACATTCATAGAAGAGTCAGCCAAAAAATTGTACATGTGTATGATTCTTTGATTCTTTTTATATAAAGATAAAAACAGACAAAATTAATTTATACTGAAGAGATTAGAAGGCTAGTTACTCCTGAAAAATGTAATGTCAGGTATTGGACACAAAGAAAACTTCTTGAAAAATGGTAATATTCTATTTCTTATGAGCGGTGATTATTAAAAGTGTTACATTTGTGATAGTTTATTGAACTATCTATAGTGCCTATATGCACTATCTATAGTGTGCAGATTTTTTAGAGACATACTTCAATAAGAACTTTTCATAAGCTTGAAAATGTAAGAAATGGTTCCTAGAGTTTCATAAAGAAAGACAGCAAGAGAAGGCTGTTAAACATCTAACTCTTGATTTCAGCTCATGATCTCAGGATTGTGAGATCAAGCCCCTCATCAGGCTCTGCACTCAGCAGGGAGTCTGCTTGAGAGTATCTCTCTCCCTCTGCCTGTTCCCCTGAATTCTTTCTCTTTCAAAAATAAGAAATAAACAAATCTTAAAATATATATGTATATCATTTCAAAAAATATTATATTGAGGATGTTAATTATTTGTGCATTGTACTTACAAGCATTTTCAGGATTTGGAGGTTTTGTTTGTATGTTCAGTTATGGTTAAATGCCAAATAAATATTTTTTAGAGATATAGGCAAATAATACGTTATTTTCTGATTTTTCAGTTTTGTGTCATATTTGGAAAGCCTTTCATCTCTAAGGAATAAAAAGTTCCTGCATATTTTTCTAGAACTTATAGAGCTTCTTATTCTGTTTTTGTGTTTACATCTCTGATCCATCAGGAAGTTATTTTTGTGTAAGGTATGTATAAACTTTACCTTTTTTCCTGATAGGTACCCACTTGTCTCAATAGCTTTTTCTAAATAATCTCCACCCACTCCACATTCCATGCCATGTCTTTATATCTGGGTACATACATTTATTAATTCTTAGTTATGTTATCTATCATTGATCTATGTACATGATTTTTTTAAGATTTTATTTATTTATTCATGAGAGACACAGAGACATAGGCAGAGGGAGAAGCAGGCTCCATGCTGGGAGTCCAACGTGGGACTCGATCCTAGGACTCTGGGATCATGCCCTGAGCCAAAGACAGACACTCAACCGCTAAGCCACTCAGGAGTCTCTATCTACATGATTTAAATACACTGGTTTATTTACTATAACTTCACTATATGTGTATTTTCTTCATGAGACTACATCTTCTAATCATTTAACATTTCTTAAAGGTTCATTTATTTCAGAGAGAGAGCTCACACTAGTAGGGAGTAGGGGCAGAGTCAGAGAGTGAGAGGAAAAAACAGAATCTCCAACAGACTCCTCATCGAGTGTGGAGCCTGACACAGGGATTGATCCTTCGATCCACAGATCATGACCCCAGCTGAAACCAAGAGTCAGACACTCAACCAACCAAGCCATGTAGACACCCCTAATCATTTAACATTTTACGTGTAAAATATGCTTTTCAAATTTAACATTAATGGGCATTAAGATATCTTTCCATGTCAAATAGTATAGAAATACATTATCAATTGCAGTTATAGGTTAAAGAGCATGTATATGATTCTGTATCACAATACTAAAAGAGTGATATGTTGGAATTGCCTGTTAGAAGCATATTCTGCAATAACATATACTCCAAATATTAGCACAGAGTATCTCTCTGTTATAGGTTTTAGGTTGGTGGTAAAATGGATATAGTCATTGTTATTTTGTTTTTGCGTTTTTTCTCTACTTTCTAAATTGTTACTTAATCATATAATCCCTTTTTATTCATTAATTGCATAATAATGATATTTTTTTTCTTTTCCTCCTTTTCAAAACTTCTGGTGATCCTGTTCCCTTGAGTAGAAATATGAGATTTCTTAGCTGGCATTTTTTAAGTGTCCTTCAACATCTGACTACAAAATACCTCTTCTACCGAACTGAATTTTTCATATTAACTTGAATATCCCATATTTTTCTATGTCTTTATAACTTCCATGTCTTTTTTCTAACAATTTCTCTCCCTTTTCCTCTACAAAGATTTTCTGGAGTTTTATTTGCTTCCTTTTCTCTATAAGCAAAGAATTTTTTATAACTTTATTAAAAAGTGACAAATTATGTCATTGTGTATATATATATTTTTTTCCTATACATGACTGGTGTCCTCCACTACCCTCTGTTCCTCAAAGCAAGGCCTTCTACAATTCACCTTTGTATCCCTGTTACTATACCCAACTACTAGCAAGTGGTTCATGTTTGTTGAGTGAATAGATTTATTCCTGTGTTGTAGGAATGGTTCAATATTCACAAATCAATCAACATGAAATATCACATCAAAAAGAGAATGGATAAGAACCATATGATCATTTCAATAGACACAGAAAAAGTGTTTAACAAAGTACAACATCCTTTTATGCTAAAAGCCCTCAAAAAACATAGGAAACATATCTCAACATAACAAAGGCCATATATGAAAAACCCACAGCTAACATCATTGTTAATGGGGAAAAACAAAGAGCTATTCCCCTCAGTCAGGAAAAGGACAAGTGTCCGCTCTTACCATTTTTATTCATCACAGTACTGGAAAGCTTAGCCACAGCAATCACACAACAAAAATAAATAAAAGGCACCCACATCAGTAGGGAAGAAGTAAAACTTTCACTATTTGCAGATGACATGATATTATATGTGGAAAACCCAAAAGATTTCATCAAAAAATTGGCTAGAACTAATAAATGAATTTAGTTAAGTCACAGAATTCAAAATCAATGTACAGAAATCTGTTGCATTTTTATACACCAATAATGAAGCAGTAGAGAGAGAAATCAAGGAATTAATCCCATTTACAATTGCATCAAAAACTATAAGATACTGAGGACTAAACCTAACCAAAAGGTGAAAGGCCTATACTCTGAAAACTATAAAACACTGATAAAAGAAATTGAGATGACGCAAAGAAGTGGAAAGATATTCCATGTTTATGGATTGGAAGAACAAATATTGTTAATATGCCTTGGGTAATATTGTTACCCAAAGTAATCTACAGATTTAATACAATCCCTAGCACAATACCACTGGTATTTTTCAGAACTGGAACAAATACTCCCAAACTTTGTTTGGACCCCCCCACCCCCCCCAAAAAAAAACCTGAGTAGTGAGAGCTATCCTGGAAAAGAAGAGAAAACTGTAGGCATCACAATTCTGGACTTGTAGGCATCACAATTCTGGACTTCAAGTTACATTACAAAGTTGTACTAATCAAAACAGTATGGTACTGGGACAAAAATAGACAGATCAATAGAACAGAAGAGAAAATCTAGAAATAAATGCACAATTACATAGTTAATTAATCATTGACAAAGCAGGAATGAATATCCAATGGGAAAAAAGTCTCTTCAACAAATGGTGTTGGGAAAACAGAACAGCAACATGCATAGAATGAAACTGGACCACTTTCTTAAACCATACACAAAAATAAATTGAAAATGGATTAAAGACTTAAATGTGAGATCAGAAACCATAAAAATTCTAGAAGAGAACACACAGGAGGTCATTTCTTTGACATCAGCCGTAGCAACTTCTTACTAGATATGTCTCCTGAAGCAAGTGAAACAAACTCAAAAATAAACTATTGGGAATACATACAAAGAAAAAGCTTCTTCATAGTGAAGGACACAATCAACAAAACTAAAAGACAACTTACTGAATGGGAAAGGATATTTGCAAATGACATATCTGATAAAGGATTAGTATCTAAAATGTATAAAGAATTTATGCAATAATATATGGGCAGAAGACATTCACAGATATTTCTCCGAAGTAGACATATAGATGGCTAAAAGACATGTGAAAAATGCTGACCACCATGTATCATCAGGGGAGTGAAAATCAGAGCTACAATGAAATGCCATCTGACACCTGTCAGAATGACTAAAATCAATGGCACAAGAAACAACAGGTGTTGGTGAGGTTATGAAGAAAAAGGAAACCTTGCTCTGCTCAAGGGAATGGAAAGTGGTGAAACAACTGTGGAAAACAGTATGGAGGTTCCTCAAAAAGTTAAAAAGTTAAAAAAAGTTAAAAAGAAAACTATGATACAGTAATTGCCCTACTGGGTATTTACCCAAAAAATACAAAAACACTAATTCAAAGAAACACATGCACCCCTATGTGTATTGGCTATTATTTACAATAGCCAAGAAATGGAAACAGTAGATGAAATGATAAAGAGGAAGTAGTATATATGTATAATGGAATATTTTTATTCAGCTATAAAAAAAGAATGAAATCTTGCCATTTCAAGACATGGATGGCACTAGAGAGTATAATGCTGAGTGAAATAAGTCAGTCAGAGAAAGACAAATACTGCATGATTTCACTCACATATGGAATTTAAAAAACAAAAACCAAAAGAACAAAGGGAAAAAAAAGATAGAGAACCAAGAAACAGACTCTCAATCATAGGGAACAAATTGATGGTTACCTGAGGGGAGGTGGAGGGGGATGGATGAAACTGGTGATGGGGATTAAGGAGTACACTTGTGATGAGCACAGTGTATTGTATGGAATTGTTGTGTCGCTATATTATATACCTGAAACAGATATTACACTGTATGTCATCTAACTGGAATTCAAACAAAAATTTATCTGCTCTCCAGGCCTGGGCCTAGTCTGGCAGTCTCCATCTCTGCCATCCCTCCCCATGCACCCTGCCAACTCTTGTTCCACTTCCTACCACAGACCCCACCTCTGCCCCCTATGGTGATGGGGGCCTAGATCAAGGGTTCAAGGAGGCACAGAGTGGAAAGGGTAGTTGGGGTATGGAAGCAAGAGGGGATCAACCACCCCTGAGGCTTTTGGGGAAGGGATGGGTGAATGGTACCAGTGGTAGAAGGGTCTGTGGAAGCACCTAAGTGACCTCCCTCATGGGCAGGCAGCATGGAGTCTTGTGGGGTCACCTGACCCCTGTGGCATCAAGGTGAGATGTGTGGCCTCACTGCCCTGACTTGTCCAACTCAGGTACCTGGTGCAACTAGAAAGTGTAGAGGTTTAAAATAATAATTTAAGGAGTGCATAGGTGGCTTAGTGGATTAAGCAGCAGACTCTGTATTTCAGCTCTGGTCATGACCTCAGAGTCCTGGGATCAAGCCTCAGAGTGGCTCCATGCTCAATAGGCAGTCTGCCTGAGGATTCTCTCTGCCCTCTCTCTGCCCCTCCCTCCACCTCTCCCTCCATTTGCTCTTTCTCTCTCAGGTAAATAAATAAACCAAAGAAAAAAACAAAAATAAAATTTAATATTTTTTTAAAAAGAATAAATGAGTGAATAAATGCATAATTTCAGACTAAGATACTGATAGTTCTAATCTGCTGTTTATAGGTTGGACTGGAGTGATGAAAATAGGACCTCAGTATCCAAAAATGTTATCAAATAATTAATATGAATTTTAAGCTTTACTTAGCATAACTGCACAATTTTGTAAATGTTGTTGATTTCCCCCTGTAATTTTAAAATGCAAAGAAATGCTAAGTTTGAGGGGGGAATGGTAGCATTCATTAATTCATTCGTTCATGTGTTCAACAAATATGAATTGAACATCTAACAGATTTTAAGATGCAAAACTTTAAACTGTTTTCCTCAAGGGCTCACAATTTTCTATATGCTCAAAACAAAACAGAAAAGGAAAAGAAAAAAAAAAAAAAAACATAGTCAACCTATACAAGAATTTAGACCAAAATAATTAGATGACTAAGAGGACCAAATTTCAAGACCAGCCTAAGCTAGTTTATTGTTCTTTTTTCTTACTAAGATGCCTTATATCATGAACTTGTCATCAGGTTAGGAAAACTTCTAAAATTAATTACATTATCATATTCGCTCAAATCTGAATTCTTAAATAATATAGGCAGTGTCTCCTTTTTCTACACCGTTGTATTTTCAAATCTGTCAGAGTTCCTATTTCCTAGAAGTATTTGAAAAACATTTATTGAATGTAAAGAGTGGATGAGTGAATGAATTATGCTCTCAGCATCATAAATTTTAAGACATAAATGTCTATTCTGTGACTCTGTGCTCAAACAAATTATACTATTCAAGTAATAGGGAAGAAATTAGGAGATACAGGGGAAAAAGTAATGCATTAGAAAATAAATAGGAATGTGTATTATGTGTATTAAAGCAACAATGCAATTCTGGAAATTCCCTTGGTCTCTGTCTGGATTCTACAGTCCTGCTTTACATGACTTGAACTCATAGGTAAAATTGTCCTACTATAAGATAATTTGGTACCATGAAATATCATAATGACAAAGTTTAAATAATCTTTCATACAATGACTCCTGCTCTTTAACAGTTTGAAAGAATGTCACAAAAGATTTGTGAGACCAATCTCCTCTCACCTTCAGCTGAAGGGTAAGGACTAGGTAGAGAGATGACATATCTTATGAGAATTTGAAAATTATACAAATATAATTGGCTTCTCAAAGCCAACTGTTATCAATACAAAAACAGATACATATCTGAAGTTTTCTCTTCATGTAAGTAAATGTACAAAATTATAAGATTTAAAAGTTTACATTTGAGTCACCCAAAAATGTTCTTTAAAGATAAGGGTCAAACTCAGAATTTATGGGTCAGGAAAAGAACTTTATTTCCTTAAATGCATTGCTCTAATGGTATGTTAACTTCCACTTCCAAGTATATAATGTTACCATAGTTAATATCACATAATTATATCTTAATTTTAGCTCTTGAAATACAAAACTATTAAAATATTACTTATAAGTACTCTACTAGCTAGTACATTTTCCCTATTTACTGCTTTATTAGAATGTATTATGTATATATATATGTTCATATCTAGATTTAATTTATTTTTAAGCCTCTGAGCAATGCAGCCTAATATTCACTACTTCCCTAGAAATTGAATGTATTTGGTGATTGCAGACATAAGCACACTTGTAGCAGACCTTCAGCTGGTCTGATAAATGGTACAGTGTTGTTTTTTTTTTTTTTTTTTTTCAAATCAGCTGGGACAAGTCAGGTGACAAATGATTTCCATTAGCTTCAGCAGAATGGAAACAAAACAGATCAATACAAATGATTTGCAGCAAGTTTAGATCATAAATTTCCTTTTGCCCTCGTACATCATTTTAATATAGAAGTTTTTTTCTCTTCATAGCAGAGAAAAAAAAATCATTAGAGAATTGAAAATTCTAGTTACAGCAAACTGTCCCTGATTTAAGATGAGACCATTTTAATGCACTATTAATTTTATACAATGGTACATAACAATATTATTTAAAATATGACAAACAATAAAAATGTTAATGAACCATATTTCAAAAAATTAATTTCACCTGTAAATTGTGTAAAAACCATAAAATGCTTAAGTATACAAAGTTAGCTTTGTTGTTTCTGTTTTAATTTAAGGTCTTTATTGATTAAACTTTTACCTTTAGTTATATTTCTTAAACATTTTCTTTATAATTATTTTTAGTAGGAAAAAGTATTTTCACTCCCTTGTTTCATATTCAAAAGATGTGTTTTAGCTTCATGCACTATGTTACAGTAAGTGTAGGAAAGAAGGAAAAGAGGGGGAAAGGAGGAAGGAAGAGAAAGGAAAAGAAAACAAAAAAATTTGTTTAAGATTTTTATTTATTTATTTATTCATGAGTAACAGAGAGGAGAGAGAGGAGAGAGAGCAGGCTCCATGTAGGGAGCCCAACACAGACTCGATCCCGGGTCTCCAGGATCATGACCTGGACCGAAGGTGGCAGTAAACCGCGGAGCCACCCGGGCTGCCCAGAAAACAAATTTTTAAAAAGCAAATTAGAGTTACTCTTCCTTTTGCCTGAATGATTCAAAAATAGTGAGCTTTCTTACACAGATGTGGAGGAATTTACAAAGACTCATAGGACCACACCCAATAGCTACCCAGGGATTCCTGGTATCTAATAGAATATTTATTTATATGACTTTGTGGATCCATAAAAAGATGAGCATAAAACTGTCAGTCATGCTATATGCATCAAGAGCATCCATTCTGAATAATGCTCTGCTATACTCAAGGAAAATGTATGAAGACATTTACTACACCCAGAGGACTCCCCCACCGCTCTAATGAGCAAGTCTTTTTTTGCCTGAGCACAAAAGATGTTCAGCCCTCACCATCACCTGAGAAATAGCAGAGGAGAGTGGTCGGGATGCATGGTCCTGCTCTAGCTGACATCTGTTGACGCATGGATGAGGGCAATGTGGCAGTGACCCTGCTTTTTATAGCCTTCCTCATAAGTCAGTTAACCTTTCTCAAGGTTATAAGAAATTTCTTTGTAATTTAAATCACAAGGATACAGCACAAGAAGAAGATCAATTTGGGTGGGATGGCAACAGATAGGAGAAGCAAGCAGATAGTATACTTACTTTCATGATCTAAATAACTTCAAGTCCCAACCTTTATTTTGGAGTGGGGAAAGCTGGGGAGAACATAGGAACAAGTCCAGAATGTTTCCATGACCCCAAGTTGAGATCTTAGATGAATGCTTCAAATTTTGCCTAATTTTTCTTGGTAGTCTGAAATAATTTCTCCAGATTTTTATTGTAGTTTGTAGAGAAAGCTCCAGACCTGGTCTGAAAGCCTAGGTTCCAATCCTGATTCTTTTCTTTGTTCTGTGCATGTTCTGCAGAAATTACTTAAATAGTCTGATATTTATTTCCTAATCTGTTAAGTGGGGAAAATATTATCCACACTCACTAAACCTTAATGCCTATAAGCATCTGATGTCCAGCATATCCTAATGAGTCCAAAGTGCCCATACAGCAGTATAACGTAATGCTAAGGAGTTTGGAGTCTAGAGGCAGACTGCCTGGATTCTAATCCAGTTTTGCAATCTACCAGCTTTTTTAACTTGGGCAAGCTATTTAATCTTTCTGTGACTCTGTTTCTTGAACTGTGAAATAGAGAAATAATCATATGTACCAAATGGGATTGAGGTAAGGATTAAGGAAATTAATATAGCAAACTGCTTATAACAGCACCTGGATCATATTAACTTTTAATTATTAGTAATATCGTTGTTATTATTTTACTTATTGGTATTATTATCATCATCATTATGACCATATGTGTACAAATATAGCAAAGACAATTTGAATAGGAGTTGAAGATTTTGGAAGAAGGAACTAGAGCCTTAGAAGTCATATTAGAAAAAGTATTTTGCAAGAAAAAATGTAGTACAATCCATAAATCTGACATTTATGAAGTAATGAGGAACCTGTCTGAGTGCTCACCTAGCTCACCCAATTCCAAAGCTACATAGGTCATGGATCATAAATAGTAGTGGAAAATTCATTCAGCACACAAGTCTCATGGTTATTTTACCTCATCAGTCAAGACTGACACTAATCAAAGCTATTGCAAAATAAGCAGGAGTTTCATTCCATTGGCTGATTCAAGCTTCTTATATTCTAAGCGAATATTTTTTAATGAAATATAACATATATAGAGAAAAGTTTACAAATCACAAGTGAGCAGATTGATGAATTTTCACAAAATGAACAAATCCATGTAAGCAGCACCTAGATCGAGAAGTGATATATTATCAGCAAAACAAAACTACAACAATTTTAGAGGGTGCCTGGGTGACTTGGTTGATTAAGCATCTGACTCTTGATCTCAGCTCAGGTCTTGATCTCAGGGTTGTGAGTTCAAACATAGAATTGGGCTCCACACCAGGTGTGGAGCCTACTTAATAAAAGAAAACGGAAAACAAAAACAAGCAAACAAACAAAAAAATACCTTGCAGTTTTAATTCATTCTTGTCAGTCTTATAAAATTTCCCTCTGTACCACCAAATACAACTGCTTATTTATCCATTCTACTGCTGATGCACATTTAGGGTTTTGTTACTTTGTTACTATTACTACTTATTATTATAAATAGTGCTTCTATGAATATTTTTGTAAGTGCATTTTGGTGAATGTAAGTGTTCATGTTCATGTTCATGTTTGTTCATTACATACCCAGGAGTGGAATTTCTGGGTCATTGGCTCCATACATATTTGGCTGTGGTTGATAATGTCAAAGATGGTTACAAATCTGTTGTTCATATTTACATACCCCCAAAAAATTGTAGGATAATTTAAATTACTTTATATATTTGCCAAACATTAATATTAGCATTCTAATTTGGGGGCCCTTGGATGACTCAGTTATCTGGAGGAAATGCATATTCTCTATTGTGAAATACCTACTTGAATTCTTTGTCCATTTATTATATTACATTGGTAGACTTTCCTTGTTAATTTTAAGATAACCAAGTGCTATGCTAAATACAGGAATTGTAAACAACTACTCTAAATATGTGGCTTGATTTGTTCTTCGGAATGAGAACACTTGCTTTGCTGTGGAGCCAGCAGTCCATGCAGACCATCCAAAGCACCCCCTCCACAGTCTTTATCAGCCCCTTTTTGCAAATCCTCAATCTGAGATCAGCCACATATTTCTCTTTGTACTTTCACTTGGAATTTCAAGTGAGTTAGAAAAAAGTAACAACATGTAAATTGAAGCTAAGGCAAACGGACAATTCTTGGTCTGTACTTAGGTAATAAAGCCTTCAGTATTCTGCTAGTTTTTTAGTTTTATGTTTTCTATACAATGTTGAAGGTTGTAGATAGTGAAGTAAGTCAGGGGAAAAGCTACAGATATTGAAAAGGAAGAAACAAAATTTCACTTTGCAAAATAACATGACTGACTTTGTACAAAATTCAAAAGAATACATAAGTAAGTTTCAAATTAATATGACTTTATAAGATCATAGATAAAAGTAAAGAAACATGCATTGCATTAGTCTACTGCAATAACAAACTTGAAAATTAAATATTAAAAAGAACAGGTAAAATTTCAAATACAAAATATCTAGGAATTAATCAGATGAAAGTAACATACCATCTCTTTGGACAAACTATGAGATACTATTTAGAGAAATTTAAAAGTAAGTTTATGAAGAGCAATGCTAAGTCCAGAATTGGAAGTCTTATTTTTATTTTTATTTTTTTAAGATTTTATTTATTAATGAGAGAGAGAGACAGAGACAGAGGCAGAGACGCAGGTGGAGGGAGAAGCAGGCTCCATGCAGGGAGCCCAACATGGGACTCGATCCGGTGGCTCCAATATCAGGCCCTGGGTGAAGGTGACACTAAACCTCTGAGCTCGGGCTGCCCTGGAAGTCTTATTTTTAAGAGATGTCAGTTTCACCAAAATTAATATTATAGTTCAAAGTATAATAGATTTTTAAAACCTTATCAAGATTATTTATAAAAATTGAGGTCAAAAAGATTCCCTTGAGGAAGAAAAACATGGCAAGACTTGTTCTACAGTTCTTCATTCATCATATACAGTTCTACAGTTCTTCCATATAAAGTACAGTATTTAGCTTAGTGTGGTTAGTCATGGTTGGAAAGACAGACAGGTAGGCCAATGAAATCAAATTCAGATACCTAAAAGAGACCATACAGACATCTAATTTAACAGAATGGGAACATCACTGAGACGTGGAAAATCACAATCTTTTTAGTACATATAATGAGACAATTGGATGTCCTTATCTGAAAAAAAGGAAAGTTGAACCCCAACTCACATGATTCAAAAATAATATCCATGTGGACATAGAACAAAATACAAAAAACAAAACACTTAACGACCTGAAAGTTAATATGGAGAGTTAATATTTATGACTTCAAGGTATATCAATATTCTAAACAACACAAAAATAACTAATCATAAAATTCATCAAAATCAACATTTGGTCATAAAATTTGATCACAGTAAAGTGAGCTAAAGTCAGAAAACATATTTTAAATATCTTACAAATAAAGACTTATAACCAAAAAAATATAAAGAATTACAAATAAATAAGAAGAATATAAGCAGACCCTCCCAAAATGCAAGAGATTTGAATAAAGAAAAAATTTGAATGTGTAATCAACAATTGAAAAGCAGTTCGATTTCTTTAGTCATCAAGGAAAAGCAACTTAAAGGTCTAACAAATTGTACCCAAAAGAAGGGATAAAATTAAATTCCAGGTGTTAGTGTGAATGTAGAGAAACTCAACCGTTACTTTGAGGGAATGTAAATGGATAAAACTGCTTCGGAAAGCAGTTTGATATTATTTAGCAATTTAAAGACATGCAAAACTCAGCAATTCTCCTCCTAGGTATATATATATACAGCAGCAATGTATTCATACGTGAACTCAGAGACATGTGCAAGAATATTCATAGCAGCATTGATCATAAAATCCCTAAACTTGAAATTACCCAAATGCCCATTAGAAGGAAAACTGATATATAAACTGCAGTATATGCATATCCCGAAAATATTTTACAACAATCAAAAGAAAATAGAACTACAGATATACACAATAATATAATCTCTTAAGTATAATATTGAGCAAGGGAAACCAGACCTAAATTAATACATAATGTGTAATTCCATTCACATAATGCTCAAAAATAGAATCAAATTATTTCATTTAGGTATGTATCTTAGGTAGTAATACTACAAAGTGAAGGGGTGATTATCTTTAAATTGAGGATAGTGTTGCCTTTAGAAAAAAAAGAGCAGTTTGTGATTGAGATGGGACTTTCAGGCTCCTCATAACATTTTATTTCTTGACCTTGAGAGTGGTTATAGGTACATTTAACATAAAACAATTTTTATTTCTTGACCTTAAAAGTGGTTATAGGAATGCTTACTATATAATACATTCTCAGTTGTGCACTTAGATTTTATGCGTTTTTCTGCATATATTTTAATTACGTTTTAAGAGTTTAAAACTGCTGTCAACATCTCATTTCCTTTATGTTGTATTTTCATCTTTTCCTTCATCAACCTCTGCCAATTAATTTTATTTAAAACTAGGAGAAAAGTTAATTAAAGGAACAGGGAAAAGAATGAAATCCATTAAAGAGGTGCTGTGGAAACTCCATATGGGAAGGGAAATGTCATGACAAATACTCACTGCTGCTTCAGTTGAGGGAGGTCATGTTTAACTAGCCTTCTGGAATTATTTGAAAATATTACATCCATAATAGATGATAGAAATTCAATGATGTAGTACCCTTGTATTTTTCTTCAGGCAAATAGCCATGTTACACATGAGAAATTAATGACTATGGTAACAAGTTAAATAAGTTAGAAATAGTGCTGGATAGAAAACTGACAGTAGCATTCTTTTTACTCAGTCTAAAGCCATAAAACCCTTCTTTCTCCAATGTCTTTTTCTTGAGTAAACTAATAATAAGAGTCCAGCCATCATGTTGGAGCTGCTGAAACCTTGAGGATTAAAGGAATGAATCAAGGAAGCCAAGATTCATTTAAACTTCTACCCCCAGGGCCACCCCATTCAAAACCTATGCTGATCTCTCTCAATCTCTGTCTGTTTCACATATATGCACACAAACGCATGCACACACACCCATTTTTCTCTCCTTATCTTCTTTATTCATTTCTTTCTTTTTGAATCATATTTTTTCCATCTCCCTGCCTACAGGCAGAGTGGGGGGAGAACACTCCAGAAGAGAGAATTACTTGACAGTTATTTAGCAATTCCGCTCCTATAGTCTCAAGATTCTAGGAGTAAGGATTGTGAATATACATTTAACTTGTTTCTGAAATTTAGAGACAGGCATAATTTGGATGAGAAAAAAATTTACTGAAATTTTTACTGAAATTTCAGTAAATTTTTTTCATTGTTTTATGTTATAATAGTAATTCTCTTACAAGAGGAATATGAGGGAGGTATGTCAGCCTCCATTTAAGCATATTGCTTTAATAAAGAACAGGAATAAATGATTTAGCAATTATCTAAGCCATTTAGACAAGCACATTTTAAAGACACCATGTTAATTAATTAATTGAATTTAAATAAACTAAAAATAATAAATAAATGAAGACAATGTAGAAATCAGTTTAGCCAGTGTTGTTGGGTTTAGTGGTCTGTTAGAATCACACATCCTCACTTTAGTTTTACTTCTATGACTGGTTTCTGGGATCTGTTTGTTAGAGCTTAAACACACACACACATGCACACCTATATTCACAAACATATACTACCAAAAAGTCCCAAATATACTAATTTTGACACAATGTATCAGGCTGATATTAAGGATAAACCCTCACATAAGAACTGACTTTCTATACGCATTTTGAATGAAACCATATTGGAAGCACTGACATAAGTTTTGCCCATAACTTGCTTAGGACATTAGATTCATAATCATAATTTTTCATTGTTAATAATCAACTGAAGGAAAAATTTCTATATCAATGAACATAAATATCAAAACCCAAATTAGGGGATCCCTGCGTGGCTCAGTGGTTTAGCGCCTGCCTTTGGCCCAGGGTGCGATCCTGGAGTCCCAGGATCGAGTCCCGCGTCAGGCTTCCGGCATGGAGCCTACTTCTCCCTCTGCCTGTGTCTCTGCCTCTCTCTCTCTCTCCATGTCTATCATGAATAAATAAATAAATATTAAAAAAAACCCAAATTAATCAGTGGTTTTCTGTGTATATTATCATGTATGGAAAATGCAGGTATGTCACTTCTAGGAATACTATCAACCAAGGTTGGGTTTGTTGCCTGTATTGTGTGCACCATTTATCATATTTCACTACTAATGTCTATCTGATTTTCATTGCCTCCTCATGCCAGTATTGCCCCATGGTACATTCTATGATGATGGAAATAATCTACATTTGTGCTATTCAATAGGTTAGCTACTAGCCACATGTGACTATTAAGCACTTGAAATATGGGTAGTGCCAATTGGAATATATTGTAATGTAAACTACAAATCACATTTTAAAAGTTTAAAATATCTCATTGCTTTTTTTTTTTTTACAAAGAATGCATTTTAAGATGATAATATTTTGGATACATTGAGCTAAATAAAATATATTGTTAAAATTAATTTCACCCATTTTTTCTTTTTTTTTTTTTTAAGTGGTGACTAGGAACTTTAAAATTACATGTGTGGTAGCATTTGTGGCTGTTTTGTGTTTCTAGTGAGTTGAGTCCTTTTAGTTTTCAGTTAGCAATAATCATGCCTCAGATAAACCTCACTGGCTATGATTACTGCCACTGTGCAAAGCTTAAGATGAGCTCGTTTAAAACGTCTGTCAAAAAAAATTCTATATGTTGTATTTCTTAATACCATTGTTCTAAGATTCACATTTTTTAAAATATCTTATTCATTTATTCATGAGAGACATAGAGAGAGGCAGAGACACAGACATAGAATAAGCAGGCTCCATGCAGGGAGATTGATGCGGGACTCGATCCTAGGACTCTAGGATCATGCCCTGGGCCAAAGGCAGGTGCTAAACCGCTGAGCCACCCAGGGATCCCCAAGATTCACATTTTTAATTGTTATATTGTATTAAATAGATACTGACATATCTCATAATCAATAACAATCATAATTTATTTAGGACCTCCTGTCTTCTCAGTGTTTTGAGTTTTTCTTGTTTTAGTGCACCTTATAATTGATTATGTTAGTTCTAATAGCAATGTTTTATTATTAAGTTTGCTTTATAGAAGTGTAGTAAAAATAAGTTGATTCTTAGTCCTTTGAAAATATCTTCTAGTACTTTTTGGAAAATAACACTTTATTTTGAAACTGAGGTAAAATGTGCTTGCAAAAAAGATAAGTTTTCAGAAGAGAGTATTAGCAAGTACTTAAATAAACAAGTAAAATACTCTATGAAATTAATTGAAGTAAATAATTATCTTCTTTCCTAGAAATATTATTATAACCATTTCAAATAAATATAAGTATTTACTTTAATTAGAATAATTGAAAAGTTTAAAAAAGAATAATTGAAAAGTTTAATTGTATCTCAAAGTTTTACTGATAGTAATATTTCTACTAAGAATAACATGACATATTTTGTTGCATATTTTGGTTGGTGGAAAGAAAAGAGTGGGGAAATATGAGGGAAAAAATATTTAAGAAAAGTAAAACTAGGGCAGCCCCGGTGGCTCAGCAAGTTTAGCATCACCTTCAGCCCTAGGCGTGATCCTGGAGGTTTGGGATCGAATCTCATGTCAGGCTTCCTGCATGGAGCCTGTTTCTCTCTCTGCCTGTGTCTCTGCCTCTCTCTCTCTGTGTCTCCTGAATAAATAAGTAAAATCTTTAAAAAAGTAAATATTAAAAAAAAAAGTAAAATTATACAAAAACTTCAATGTTATTATTTATTGTTTGGGGAGGCTTTTGTCTTAAATATATCTGATATAAAAAGTAGCAGATGATGTCAAATCAAATATCATAGCCAATCTCAGAGTTCCTACAATTATGGATGCCTCTTCAGGCAAGGGAAAAAAAAAAAAAAAAAAAAGGAAAACTACTGGATTGAACCAAAATAAAATGCTTTTGCACAACAAAGGAAACTATTAACAAAACTGAAAGGAAACCTACTGAAGGGGAGAAGATAGTCACAAATGACATATATGATAAAGGGCTAGTACTCAAAATATGTGAAGAACTTAAACTATTCATCACTCAAAAAACAATGCAATTAAAAAATGAGCAGAAGAACAGACATTTCTTCAAAAAAGACACCCCAATGGCCAACAGACACATGAAAATGTGCTCAACATCACTCATCATCAGGGAAATGCAATCAAAACTATAATGAGATGTCACCTCACATCTGTCAGAATGGCTAAAATAAAAAAACACAAGAAACAAGTGTTGGAAAGCAGGTGGAGATAAAGGAACCCTTTTACACTATTGGTGGGAATGAAGGCTGGTGCAGGCACTATAGAAATAATATGGAGATTCCTCAAAAAATTAAAAATAGAACTAGCCTATCACCCAGTAATTGTACTACTGGATATTTATCTGAAGAATACAAAAAGACTAACTTAAAAGGTTACATGCACCCATATGTTAATAGCAGCATTATCTACAATAGCCAAATTATGGAAGCAGCCCAAGTGTCCATCAATAGATAACTGGATACAGAAGATATAATGTAAATGTACACAACAGAATATTACTCAGCCATAAAAAAGAATGAAACCTTGCATTTGCAACAACATAGATGGAGCTGGAGAGTATTATGCTAACCAAAATTAGTCTGAGAAAGACGAATACCTTATGATTTCACTGATGTGTGGAATTTAAGAAACAAAATAAAGTGAAGAAGAGACAAATCAAGACCAGACTCTGAACTATAGAGAATAAACAGATGGCTACTAGAGACGAGTGAGTGGGACTTGGGAGAAATAGGTAATGGGGATTGAATACACTTCTAATGAACCCTGAGTAATGTATAGAATTACTGAATCACTATATTGTACACCTGAAACTAATATAATACCATATGTTAACTATATTGGAATTAAAATTAAAAAGTCAATAGAAGAGACAAGAAATAAAAAGTGTTAGGATGTGGAGAAAAAGAGAACCCTTACACACTGTCGGTGGGAATGCACATTGTTGCAACCACTGCAGATAACAATAGGGAGGTTCATTAAAATATTAAAAATATAAATGCCATATGATTCCGAAATTCCACTACTGAGTATTTGCCCAAAGAAAATGAAAGTACTAATTTGAAAGATATATACATCCCTATGTTTATTGCAGCATTATTTACAATAGCCAAAACATGGAACCAATCCAAGCATCCATCAACAGATAAATGGATAAAGAAGATGTGGTATGTAAACACACACATGTGCCCAAACACACATACACACACACACACACACACACACACACAATGGAATATTAACCAGCTATAAAAAAAGAGTAAAATCTTCTCATTATGACAGCATGGATGGACTTACAGATATTATGCTAAGTGAAATAAGTCAGACAACGAAAGGCAAATACCATGATTTTACTTATATATGGAATCTAAAAATAAAACAAAACCAGACACAGACTTATAAATACAGAGAATAGATAGGTGATTGCTGAGGAGATAGAAGTGGTGAAATAGATGGAAAAGATTAAAAAGCCCAAACTTCCAGTTATAAAATAAATAAGTCACATAGATGAAAACTACAGCATAGGGAATACAGTCCGTAATAATGTAATAACTCTGTATGATGACAATTGTTACTACACTATCATAGTGAACATTGAGTAATACGTTCAGTTGTTGAATCATTATGTTGTACACCTGAAACTAATATAATATTGTATGTAAACTGTACTTCAATAACATTGAAAAACTTTAAAAAAATAATAAATACATATGTGTCAAATTAGATATCACAGCCCATCATAGAGCACATCCCATTTCACTCCCCAGTGGCAACTCTTTCAATCTTTGTAATTTTGACATCTCTGATGGCCCTCACTTAACTCTATATGTTGTTGTCTCTATTTTGTAATTTACCAGCTTTAACAAAAAATCCACTGGCTCCAAACAATTAAAGATAAAAACCTGAGTCAAACTGACCACTATTTTCCCTTGACATCTTTTCACAGTCAATAGTTATACTATGTTTAATTTACTTTCATGTAGATTACCTTAGCACTTTGAGAAAAATATGATAATATAATGTTAGTATAAGTTAGTATAATGTAAATATATCACCATAAGATAACATAACCTAGTTATATAAACACTTTCATTACATCTTATAAATTGTTTCATTAACTTACAACAGTATTTCTTAATTCACCATATCCTCAAACTGGAAAATGAAGGTCATCATATTTCTATATCAGTTCTTCCTGCTCTTTATATCTTCCATTTCCCTTCTCATTTCTGTCATTTACATTTTAGATTGCTAACATAGAGGCACCTGGGTGGCTCAGTTGGTTAAGCATCTGCCTTTGGCACAGGTCATGATCCCAGGGTGCTGGGATCCAGCCCATGTCTGCCTCCCTGCTCAGTGGGGAGTCAACTTCTCCTTCTCCCCTCTGCTTGTATTTTCTCTCACTATCTCTCTTTCCCAAATAAATAAATTAAATCTTAAAAAATAAATTGCCAACGTATTTCACATTTACTTTCTTTATTGCAACCAAGACTGTTTCAAGTATTGATTCTTCCATAGGTTCTAAAGTTGAAACCCATTACCAACATGTACACCATTATGATTATGCAAATATTATTCACAACCAAACTAAATCAAACTCTAGGACTATCTAAAATAAAAGGAACATTTCTTTCAATGCATGGTAACTCAGTTACAGATTATCTAGCCCATTTTATGTCCTGTTTTAATAATGTGTTAAATCGAAAATGGAATTAGATAGGGCTTATGAAGATGAAAGCAATCCAGAGGACACCAGGATGATTGAAATTCTTGAAAATGCACAGTCAGGAAGTGAAATGTTCTTTTTCACCTTGTTTTTTTTATTGTTTATTGTTTGTTTCTGAGAGAGAGAGAGAGAGTACAGAAGTGGGACAGAGGGAGAGGGAGAGAATCCCAAGCAGGCTCCATGCCCAGCATGGAGCCCCACTTGAGACCCCCATCTCATGACCTTGAGATCATGACCTGAGCTTAAGTGACTGAGCCACCCAGGTTTCCCTCGCCTTGGGATATTCAGAAATAGAAAAAGGAAGTCTAGGAGAAGAAAACAGAACATGAAGCATATGGAGTGATTAGGAGAAATAAAAGAAATGCAAAATCACCATGGGAAAGAGTTGCATTCTAGCATCCCCTATCATGAAATTGTGTGGTATAGATGCTCACTCCCCAAGCAGTGTTGTGCTCCACATGTTGCAGGCACTCAATCAAGGTTGTTGACAGACTGGAAACAAACTTCAAAACTTTGGAGTCTATTTAGCATGTCAAACCGAGAATTTATCTCTAAATACAACATTTGTTTCTAGTTAAAACTGAATGCTATTTTCACCTATTCAGAAAATCACAGTTGCAACAATTCCCTACAGAAATATTTCTTCACATGAGTGAATTTTTACATGGACTTATTTTATTTTATCGTGTTAGAGAGTTATAGACTATGAGAGTGTTTTTCTGTAGATGACTATTTTACATAGTTGTGAATACCCAAGAGATGCTTCTATAAATTATTTAATTCATAGAATCGAATACAAAAAGTATAATAATTATTTTACAAATTTAACTAAAATTAGGGGCCCTGGGTGGCACAGTCAGTTAAGTGTCCAATTCTTGGTTTCAGCTCAGGTTGTGATCTTGAGGTCGTGGGATTTAGCCCTGCATCAGCTCTGGGCTCAAAGTAGAGTCTGTTTGGGATTCTCTCTCCTTTGCCCTCTACTCCTCCCCTACTCCCACTCTTGCACTATATCTCTCTCTCCCTCTCTTATAAATAAATAAATAAATAAATAAATAAATAAATAAATAAATTTGACTAGAATTATGAAAAAGTGGAAAAAAATCTAGGAGAACAATTGATATACTTTAAATAAAATACTGATCATTACTGTGCATTTTGACATGCAGAATCTACATACATCATAAACCAGCAAATTCAAGCTTCATATCTATTAAATACTCCCCAATTTATCACAATCACAGAAATTCATCCATAGAATAACATCCTGCTGATATTATATATAATGTGTAGGGTACTCACTTATTCTAATATATTTTTATGTTAGCTAATGTATTGGTTCACTAGAGGCAACAGAACCTATGAGACCATAGCAAATACATTTCTTATGCAAAAAAATGCCTTATTGCTGGCAGCGATTCTGGTAATTTTTTCCAGGACTTTCCTTACAGCAGGACTATTTAAAAAAATACAAGCAGGTTAACATCTAGTACCATTAGTCACTATTGAGTAAATATCTTAAAACAGCTCAGAATCCTAGCACTCTGTGGATACGGTAGTATTATGGTAACAAAACAACTTAAGCTGGATATTATTGTTAGCTTTTGCTGTGTAGCAAACTTAATGGCTGAAACGTTTATTAGCTCACAGTAATGTGGGTTTTAAGTATAGGCTTGGATTAGTTGAATAGTTTTTCTATTGATAATGCTTGGACTTACACATTTATCATCAGTCAACTATAGGCTGATTTGTCTAGAGTAAACTAGCACATGTGTCCAAAGTTAGTACTATCACCTAGTGTTATTCCAGCAGACTAGTCTGGGATTATTTTCATGATGGTGGTCACAGTTTTCACCGAACAACAAAGTATGACAAATGCCAGAGTATAAGTACTTTTCAAGTCCTTTTTTGTCTCACATAGTAAAAAAAAAAAAAAAAATCAGATGGCAAAGCTGAGTATAAATGAAGTTTAGTCTTTCTAAGAACATGGATATGGACAGTTGTAAATAATCCAGGTGCTAATACTATTACGACCCATAAATGCAGGATAATGGCTTGCTAAAAAAAAAAAAGAAACATATCAGATCTATACAAGTGCTCTAGTTGAGCCAAATTAATACATTAATTAATACATGCATTTTTCTTTATCCATTAATTTAATATATTCAATTATTGAGTTGTAAAATTCATGGTAAAAGGTAGAATTTAAACACACCAGTTAGAATTATGTCCTAAGACAAGCTTTTTGTTCTTTCCTTCCCCACTGCAATTTAAATATTTTCAAGGGAATGCTAGGTATACAGCAGAGAGAGTGAGAAAAAAAAATGGCTGTCCTAAAGTAGTCCTAAAGTAGCACCCTGAATCCACACACACTCCCAGCTATATGAATTTAGAACAAAAAGAGTCATAATAAAACATAGGAAAAAAGGATTATAAGATATAGAACAGCAGATGGGCATCCTAACTCAAATGCACAATAACCCCATACACTATTAGCTATGCCCTTATCCAATTAGAAAATTCTCTTTGGGGCACCTGGGTAGCTCAGTCAGTTAAGTGTCTGCCTTCGACATGGTCATGATCCTGGGTCCTGGGATGAAGCCAGACATTGGGCTCCTGGCTCAGCATGGAGTCTGCTTCTCACTCTCCCTGTGCCCCTCCGTCCTGCTTATTCTCTCTCTCTCAAGTAAATAAATAAAATCGTTAAAAAAAAAAGAGAGAGAGAAGATTTTCTTCATATAACTAGGAGAGTGGAAGAGGTTAGACAAAGTGAGACTAGGTTTAAGAAAGAAACGAAAAAGGGAGAAAGAAATGAAAATTTTCACCTGAGAAGTAATTGCACAACCAATATCATTTTTAGGTGATAAAACCGAGTGCTGCATATACACCGTGCTTAGGTAAAATGCTAAAATATGTGTAAAATGTAGTGAGGATACCCAGAAAAGATGAGAAAATGTCACTATATATCAACAACTCCACACTTAAGATATTATCCTTATTATTCAACACAGGATTCTCCATCTGTAACAAACCATTTTAAGAAACTGAAAGCAATTTTAGAGAAATGGTTTAAACTATAATTTAACATCAAGATAATTAGGTAGCCATTAAGGTAGTAATTATGAGGATATTCAAATGTAGAAAATATTTAACACATAAGTAACATTGAGTGAAAGTGCTAGTATATATTATCATCCCTATGTGTTTTATATACACCCAATTATATGTCTATATGTTAAAATAAACAAAACAAAACCCCAAACTGGTGAGTTAGAGTGGTTGACTTCATGGATAATTATTTTAAAAGAGAAAGTATTAATATTTCTATGTATTAAATTTGACACACAATAGCACTCCTTAAAATAACTATATCCTTATTCTTTAACCAAATTCATATAATCTAAAATAAAAGTAGAATATATGAAACCAGTTTTATACCTTAATTATCAATTGTTTCTATTCAGTGTCATTGGCTTTGGCCTCTACATTAGTTGGTTACATAGTACAGTGGGTCAATCTATTAAGGTTTGCATAGTCTCTTTTTTTGTGTACAAACTTAATCAAAAACTAAGTAGAAAACATAGAAAATTATAATTATATTTATAACTAAAAATAATATTTAAAACTAAAAAAGTTCCAATAGCCCAATCAAGCAAAATGCTTAGTTAATATGAACTGACAGGATAATTGATTTCATAGCTTACTTTTCCATGTACACACAGTCTAAGAAGATAATACACCCAATCCTTTAGTTATACCGATAAGGCATAAGATTCTCAAATATCATTAAATAAATTTCAACTTGACTTTCAAACCAAATTATTAGTATTTCCAGAATATCCATCTCCTTTGCCCTGCTATAGAATTACTCAAAATGTAACTGTAAGTTATCAAGCTTAGGAAATTGAAATGGAAATTGAGATGTGGACTGTTTTTCAGTTCAGTTAGGAAGCATGCAATTGCAATTGAATGCTCAGCAGCAGATACTGCTTGAGCCTAAAGGCCTTTCAAATTTTTGTTAAGCAACTCACGTAAATGATTAAAGCATATGGCAGTGCCGTCTTTTCTTTCCTCCATAAATAAGAGAAACGTTAGTAGTATCTAACTTTGACCCAGAAACACAATGCTATTCTCACTGCAAAATGTCTGTGCCATTTATGAAGTTTAAGACAGATATTTCAGGTCAGACTCGCATTTTTTTTAATTGAACAGAAGTGCTGAGCAACCTGTCCCATTTAAAAAAAATATCAGAATGCTTAGGAAAGAATAATGTTGATTTACTATTTGATGTTTAAAACTTTTAAATTTTACTTAGCACAAAGAAATACAATTGAAAATAAGCAAAGTGGGTAGGAGAGTTAATTGTGTTAAAGGTTTCAGAAAGTGAATTCTTATCTGTTGTGTAGGTTTTGAGACATCTCTTAACAGCAAAAAAAATTAAACTTCCCAATACATTTACCAGAATTTTGATGTCTCAAGAGTCCCTATATTGTACTAGCTTTTGAGGAAATTCAAAGAATTTATTTATTTTTTTTTTTTATTTTTTTTTTTTAAGGAGAAGCAGGCTCCATGCACGGGGAGCCCGATGTGGGATTCGATCCCGGGTCTCCAGGATCATGCCCCGGGCCAAAGGCAGGCGCCAAACCGCTGTGCCACCCAGGGATCCCGAAATTCAAAGAATTTAAATAACAATTCATTCAACTTTGCTTGAAACAAAAATAATAGTGACATAATGTTAGTTTTATAATATGAATATCTAATTGATTAGCAAGGAGGGGGAGGAGAAGAAAAATGACTGGAATAATAAACATTTCACATTTTTTATATGTCCTGACTCTGCTGAAACTTGCTCCAGAAATCCTGACAAATTTTTTGAGAAATCTGGTATTTTTGAAATGTATTCTTTATATGTTTAAATTAGAGTCGGAAAAAAAATTAGAGTTGGTTGTCCTTTGCTTCAAAAAACCGTAACTTGAAAACATTATGTCAGAGTAGATTGAGGGCAACAGACTTAGAATCTAGTATTGGTTTCTGGTCTAGGTTTAAAGTTTAATTAGTATTTTTTAAAAATTAGATTTGGCATCCTATGACTTGCAAGTAGAAACATGTATTACAATTGTCTATAATGAACTGGGAAGACCAAGCCCTGAGAATGGAGGGGAGGGACTCACCACTACTATAAGAGGATATGCAGGACATGAGAAACAGAATCCCTATGGAGTGATGGAGAAGAAACTAACATTCTGGACAGCTTCAAGAAATAAAATAACAAGTTCAAATTGCCATAAAGGTTTGCACAGTGTGGTTGATCTCTCTCATTCCTGCTACTCACCCTGACAAAAACATCTCAGCATTTGCCATGAGAAAAATATGCTCTGGATATTTTTCTGGATTTCCACCCAGCTGGGCCAGGGTGGATGTGATAAATGTAATAGCAAGTGTGAACCAGATCTAAACACATAAACAAGCTAAAGCAGAGCCACCCACCCATGCCCAATCTAGATTAGGATAGTCAGTCTGCAGCACATGAACATGGGAATCATCTTTTTTGGTAAGCCATTGAAGGTCTGAGATTGTTTGTTGTGCAGCATTAACGTGGCAATAGCTGGATAATTTGATGTTAGATTTGGCAGCCTGAAGTCACGTGGTTATTTTGTCAGTGCTGTTACAGAGAAGTGCCTGGAACAAAACTCTGATTAGAATGGATTAAAGAAACAATGGAGGACAATGCAAAAGGATGTGTAGCAAAGTCTTTTGAGAAATTTATATGTAAATCTAGAGAAAAGAGAGGGCATGAATTGGAACATGAATACGGAGTAAAAAGTTTTCTTACTTTCTTATTTCAAAGTGGTATAATCATGGGCTATCTTTTACAATTGAACTTTAAAAAATATTTTCATTTCTCAAACAAGCCTACATTTACAGGTAATATCAAGAAAATAAAAGTTTTATTGGTCTGGTCTACATCAGCTAAAACTGAGCCCTGGGGATGAAGAAAATTTCTAAAACTCAGAACTATGTTGTATCAGTAGCATCATAATCCATGTAATCTTTTCTGATTTCCTCCACTTAGTTACTTAAAAAGAAAGCCATTAGGGAGAAAAAAAAATCCCCTGTTATCAACTTCTCCTTTATATCACTCCCAGGATTATCTTTGATTTAGGGCAAAATTCTGGCTGCAAAAGTATGTTAAGAGATTTAGTTAACAGAAAATTATATGTTATTGCATATATATCAATTATTAAATATATCCACAGAATATAAACACAGAAACATTAAGCAATCTTGCTTTACAAAACCCATTTGCAAACACACTAAAATAGCAATTTACCCTTTCTTGAGCAGATAGGCAATTTCTGTGATAATTTGTAGATGTTGAGTTTGAGAAGTGCTCAGAATTCCTTCTCCTTGGAGACTACATACAAGTAGAGTAAGAGCAAAAAGATTTCCCCATTTACCCTTTACACCTCTGGCTCCTCCCCCTTGGTTTGGCTGGTGATTTGCCGCCCGAATATCCTGCCCTAGACAGGGCATGTGGATAAGATGTGTGAATGAACTTTATAAGCTTGTGGAAGATCTCTGGATTTGCCAGAATAATGAGATAATTAGTGTGAGCCCTCTTCAGGGAGGAATAATACAGCTTTCACCCAAACCATTGAAATCCCATATGCATGACAGTTAGGTATCCTTCCTGGGAGATAACTTACCTACTGGGCTTGAATTTGGAATGTTTCTATCCATTGCCCTATTGTTTTTGCTAGTGAGAAAAGAGATTCTTTCTATCTTTCTTATGTTATTCTGAAATTCAAATATAGAATATATTCAAATATGAGAATAGCACCAGTTATCTCACCTTTTTCAGAAAGTAATCCAGTTGATCAGAAGATTTCTAAATGAACAGCAGGCCAATTGTCCTTTGTGATTTGTATATATTTAACCCTCCACTGACAGTATTGAGGTTACAGATATGTCTTTATTCCACAGAACAATGCATTATTGAGCACATTGGTGAACTAAATAACATAATCCCTATATTCATGAAACTAACATTTCAGTGGTAAAAATATATATATACAAAGGAATAAAATAATTTTAGATAGTGACAATGTTATGAAAAATTAATCAGAGTAATAGAATTCAGCTAGTGATGAAAAGAAGTTGCTATTTTGAGTAGTTGGTCAGATAAAAAGGTTTTTGCAGAGATAATTGAGCTGAGACATGGCTAATGATAAAGTGCCAAAAAGGCAAAATCTGTGAGAAAAGCATTCAGAATAAAAGGAACAGCAAATGGAAATGCCCTAAGAAACAAATAACCTGGCCTGTTCTAGATAAAAATTTAACACTACTGGATTGTGGCGAAAATGGAGAAAGTATTAGGGCATAGATTGTGTATGAAATTTGCAAGAAGAGGGGTGCCTGGGTGTTCAGTCACTTGAGCATTTGACTCTTGGCTTCAGCTCAGTTCATGATCTCAGGATCATGAAATCAAGCCCCAAGTTGGACTCCCAGCTCAGCGGAGAGATTGTTTAAGATTCTCTCTCCTTCCCTTTGCCCCCCTCCCTCTGCCACTTGTGTGCACTCTCTCTCTTTCCAAAATAAATGAATAATTTTTTAAAAAAAAGAAATTTGAGAAAAGGTATATAGTATTAGGAAAGTTAATTCACATTGCTACATCACTATAGACATTACAAAGGCCGCCTCCATATGGTATAAAAACTAAAATGAATATCTGGGATATAAACAATCAATGTGGGAAACCCTACATTAGCTATATGGCTTGTCTATATTATTCCAGATAGCTGCATTTGGGGGATGATCTTATGTTCCATTTTTTTAAATAAACTTTTTATCTTAGAACATTTTAGATATACTAAAAATTTTAGATGGTAGTACAGAGTTCCAATATAGCTTATTCTCTCTTGCCCCTATTATTAACATTTTATATTACCGTGGTACATATGTCAAAATCAATAAACCAGTAGTGAAACATTATTATTAACCAAATCCATAATTGAATCAAATCTCCTTACTCTTTCCCTAAAATTCTTCTTTCTGTTCCAGTGTCTCAACTAGTTTACCACATCACATTTAGTTGCCATGTCTCCTCTTGACTACAACACGGACTTTCCTTGATTTCGATGACCTTGAGGCTTTTGAAAAGTACTGGTCAGCCTCCTCTTAAAATGTGTACCAATGTGGATTTTTCTGATTTTTTTCATGATTAGGCTAGATACATAGATAGATAAATAGATACATAAATATAGATATAGATAGATATATAGATACATAGATATGGACATAGGCATAGAGACAGAGACAGAGATAGATGATAGAGATAGAGATAGAGATAGAGATAGAGATAGAGATAGAGATAGAGATAGAGGTAGAGATAGATAGAGATGATAGAGAAATGGCTTTCAGAAAAGTCCATAAAGGTAAAGTGCCATTTTCATTGCATCACACCACCATGACTTATCAGTATTGATGTTGACCTTGATTATCTGGCTGTGGTAGGGTTTATTCAGGCTACTCCACTGTAATATTTCTTCCCTCCCTGCTTTCCATCCTGTACTTTTTAGAAGAACGTCACCCGGTACAGCCCATACTTATAGAGAGAAGTTAGGCCCTGCCTCACTGAGGGAGATGTAACTGCATAAATAATTTGAAATTGCTTTACATGGGAAATTTGTCTTTTCTCCCCATTTATATATTCATCCATTTGTTTCTATTAGTATGAATTCATGAATATTTATTTTATAAGCTTGGGCTTAAAATCCAATACTCCTTTTATTTTGTTGCTAAAACTGTTCCATCTTTGGCTATTTGCACCTTTCTGTTTGTTCATAGTTCCTTTGACCTACCTCATCATTATGAGTTTTTGTTTGTTTTTCCCTTCCAAATTCTTACTTAAATTCCAGAAAGTTAACATAGGTGTAATATTTGTTTCAGGTGTAGAATTTAGTAATTCAATACTTATATACAACTGCCAGTGCTCATCACAGCAAGTGTCCTCCTTAATCCCCATTGCCTACTCCATCCATCCCTCCTTACTGCCATATCCCCTCTGTAACCATCAGTTTATTCTCTATAGTTGATAGTGTTTCTTGCTTTGCCTCTCTCTCTCTCTTTTTCCCCCCATGCTCATTTGTTTTGTTTATTAAATTCCACATATGGGTGAAATCATATGGTATTTGTCTTTCTCTGACTGACTTACTTTATTTAATATAATATTCTCTATCTCTAACTCCATTCACTCATTGCAATGGTAAAATTTCATTCTTTTTGTGGCTGAGTAATATTCCATTATATATGTGTGTGTGTGTGTGTGTGTGTGTGTATATATATATATATATATATATATATATGCCACATTTTATAGATATGTTATACATATGCCATATCCATTTATTCATTCATCAGTTGATAGATATTTGGGCTTTTTCCATAATTTAGCTATTGTTGATAATACTCCTAATAAACATTGGGGTGCATGTTTGTCTTCAAATCTGTATTTTTTAATCTTTCGGACAAATACTGAGTAGTGCAGTTGCTGGATCACAGGTAGTTCTATTTTTAACTTTCTGATGAACTTCCCAGTGGCTGAACCAGGTTACATTCCCACCAACAGTGTAAGAGGGTTTCCCTTTCTCTTCATCCTTGCTGACACCTGTTATTTCCCTGTGTTGTTGATTTTAGCCATTCTGACAGGTGTGAGGTGATATCTCATGGTAGTTTTGATTTGTATTACCCTAATGATAAATGATATTGAGTATCTTTTCACGTGTCTGTTGGCCATCTGGATTTCTTCTTTGGAAAAATATTTCCTCATGTCTTCTGCCCATTTTCTATTTGGGTTTTGGGTGTTGAGTTTGATAAGTTCTTTTTTTTTAAGACTTTATTTATTTATTCGTGAGAGACACAGAGAGAAAGGCAGAGACACAGGCAGAGAAAGAAGCAGGCTTCCTGCAAGGAGCCTGATGTGGGACTCAATCCCGGACCCTGGGATCAGGTCCTGAGCCAAAGGCAGATGCTCAACACCTGAGCCACCCAGGCGTCCCTGATAAGTTCTTTATATATTTTGTATACTAACCCTTTATCAGATATGTCATTTGTAAATATCTTCTCCCATTCTGTTAGTAGCCTTTTAGTTTTCTTGATTGTTTCCTTTGCTCTGCAAAAGCATTTTATTTTGATGAAGTCTCAATAGTTTCTTTTTACTTTTATTTCCTTGCTTCAGGAGACATATCTAGTAAAAAGTTGCTATAGATGATGTCAAAGAGGTTACCTTCTAGGATTTTAATGGATCCTTATTTCACTGTTAGGTCTCTATCCATTTTTAATTTATTTTTCCTATTTGATGTAATAAAGTGGTCCAGTTTGCATGTTGTTGTCCAGTTTTCTCAACACCATTTGTTGAAGAGACTGTATTTTTTTCCATTGGATATCCTTTCCTGCTTTGTTGAAGATTAATAGTTGTGGTTCATTTCTGGGTTTTCATTCTGTTCTATGGATCTATGTGTCTATTTTTGTGTCAGTACCATACTGTCTTGATCTCTAGTGCTCTGTAATAAAATTTGAATTCTGGAACTGTGATGCCTCCGGCTTTACTTTCCTTTTTTCAAGATTACTTTGGCTATTCAGGGTATTTTGTGATTCCAAATAAATTTGAGGATGGTTTGTTCTAGCTCTGTGAAAATGCTGGTGATATTTTCATAGGAATTGCATTAAAATGTGTATATTTCACTGAGTAATATAGACATTTTAACAGCATTTGATCTTCCAATCCATGAGCATGAAAAATATTTTCATTTCGTTGTGTCATCTTCAATATCTTTCATCAATATTTTATAGTTTTCATTGTATAGGTCTTTAACCTCTCTGGTTAGATTTATTCCTAGGTATCTTATAGGTTTTGGTGCAATTGTAAATGCAATTAATTTCCTTGATTTCTCTTTCTGCTGCTTCATTTTTGGTGTATAGAAATACAACAGATTTCTGTACATTGACTTTGTACCCTACAACTTTACTGAATTAATGTAATAGTTCTAGCAATGTTTTGGTGGAATATTTAGGGTTTTCTATAAAGTATGTTATCTAAAAATAGTGAAAGTTTGACTTCTTCCTTGCTAATTTGAATGCCTTCTATTTCTTTTTGCTTTGTGATTGCTGTGGCTAGGACTTCTAGTACTATGTTAAATAACAGTAGTAAAAGTGGACATCCCTGTCTTTTCCTGACCATAAGAAAGAATTCTGTTTTTCCCCATTGAGGATGATATTAGCTGTGAGTTTTGTATATATGGCCTTTTTTATATAGAGGTATGTTCACTCAAACCCTACTTTGTTGTGGATTTTATCATAAATGGATGTTGTGTTTTGTCAAATGTTTTTTCCTACATCTGTTGAAATGATGATATGGTTCTTGCCCTTTCTTTTATTACTGCAGTGTATCACATTGATTTGTATTTAAACCATCCTGCAGCCCAGAAATAACCCCACTTGATGATGGTGAATAATCCTTTTAATGAACCATTGGATTTGATTTACTAGTATTTTATTTAGAATTTTTGTATCTATGTTCATCAGAGATAGTGACCTGTAGTTCTCTTTTTTGTGGTGTCTTTATCTGGTTTTGGTATCAGAAAAATGCTGACCTCATAGAATGAATTTGGATCTTTTCCTTCCATTTCTATTTTTGAAATAGTTTGAGAAGAATGAGTATTAAATCTTTTTAAAATGTTTGGTGTAATTTGCCTGTGAAGCCATTTTGTCCTGGACTTATGTTTGTTGGGGGAATTTTGATTACTGATTCAATATTTTTTGCTCATTATCAGTCTGTTAAAGTTTTCTATTTCTTCCTATTTCAGTTATGGTAGTTTATACATTACAAGAAATTTCTCCTGGATTGTGCATTTTGTGGACATATAGTTTTTCATAACATTCTTTAGGTTTTGGATTTTTGTGATGTTGTTTGTTATTTCTCCTCTCTGATTTGGGTATTTATTTGGTCCTTTCTCTTTTCTTTTTGATAAGTTTGGCTAGGGGCTTATCAATTTTGTTAATTTTTTCAACCAATAAGCTACTGATTTTGTTGCTTTGTTCTATTGTTTGTTTAGTTTCTATATCATTTATTTCTGTTCTAATCTTTATTATTTCCCTTTCCTCTGGCATTAGGCTTTGTTTGTTCTTTTTTAGTTCCTTTATTTGAGATTTTTCTTGCTTTTTGATGTAGGCCTGTATTGCTGTATACTTCCCTCTTCTGACTGCTTTTGCTACATCCCAAAGATTTTGGACCATTGTGTATTCTTTTTCATTTGTTTCCAAGTATTTTTTAATTCCTTCTTTGATTTCCTGACTAATCCCATTCATTCTTTAGTAGCATGTTGTTTAATCTCCATGTAATTATGGTCTTTCCAATATTTTTCTTGTTGATTTTGTTGCATAGCACTGCGATCAGAAAATATACCTGGTGCAATATCATTCTTTTTGTACTTGTTATGGCCTGGTTTGTGACCCAGTATGTGATCTGCTCTGGAGGGTCTTCCATATGAACTTGAAAAGAATGTCTTTTCTGATGCTTTAGGATGGAATGCTCTGAATATATCGGTTAAGTCCATCTGTTCCAGTGTGTCATTCAAAGCCATTATTTCCTTGTTGATTTTCTGCTTAGATGATTTGTCCATTGATGTAAGTGGGGTTTTAAAGTCCTCTACTATTATTGTTTTATTATCAATGAGTTTCTTTATGTTTGTTAATAATTCTTCTATATATTTGGATGATCCTACATTGGGTGCCAAATATTTACTATTGTTAGATTTTCTTGTTGCATAGTCAATTTTATTGTGATATAGTACCCTTCTTCATCTCTTGTTACAGTCTTTATTTTAAAGTTTAGTTTGTCTGATATAAATATGGCTATTCCAGCTTTCTTTTGACATCCATTCACATGATAAATGGTTCTCCATCCCCTCACTTTCAACTGAGTATCTTTAGGTCTGAAATGAGGCTCCTTTAGGCAGCATATAGATGGATCTTGGTTTTTTTATCCATTCTGACATCCTATGACTTTTGATTGGAACATTTTGTCATTTACGTTCAGAGTAATTATTTGTAGACATCTATTTAGTGCCATTTTATTACTTGTTAATTTGTAGTTTCTGGAGATTTTTCTCTGTTCCTTTCTTTTTTTTTTTTTTTCAATTTTTATTTATTTATGATAGTCACACAGAGAGAGAGAGAGAGAGAGAGAGAGAGAGGCAGAAACACAGGCAGAGGGAGAAGCAGGCTCCATGCACCGGGAGCCCGATGTGGGATTCGATCCCGGGTCTCCAGGATCGCGCCCTGGGCCAAAGGCAGGCGCCAAACCGCTGTGCCACCCAGGGATCCCTCTCTGTTCCTTTCTTGTCTTTGTCACTTTTGGTCTTTATATTCCACTCAAAAGGTCCCCTTTAATATTTCTTGCAAGGCTGGTTTAGTGGTCAGGAACTACTTTTGCTTTCGTTTGGGAAATTCTTTATCTCTCCTTATATTATGAATGATAGCCTTACTAAATAAAGTATTCTAGGCTGCAGATTTTTTCCATTCAGCATGTTGAATAAATCTGTCACTCCTTCCTGGTTTGCCAAGTTTCTGTTGAGAAATCTGCAGAAATCTTATGGTTTTCCCTTGTAAGTTAAGGACTTTTTTTGTCTTGCTGCTTTTAAGGTTATTTGGTGCTATATTTTGCAAATTTAATTGTAGTATGTCTTGGTGTTGGCCTGCTTTTGTTGATTTTGATGGGAGTTCTCCCTGCCTATTTGATCTGGATGTCTGCTTTCTTCCTCATGTTAGGGAACTTTTCAGCTATTATTTTCACAAATAAATTTTCTGCCCCTTTTCCCTCTCTTCTTCTGGGACTCCTGTGATACTAATATAATTACATTTGATGGAGTCACTGAGTTCTCTAAGCCTGTTTTCATGTTCCATAATTCTTCTTTCTCTTTTTTTCAACTTCATTATTTTCCATTATTTTGTCTTCTATATCATTATTTATTCTTTACTTCTCCCAGCATTGTATTCCTTTGCATCCAGTCTGTTTCCAATCTCAGTTATTTTGTTTTTCATTTCTCAATGATTTGTTTTTACTATTTTATCTCTTCAGTAGGGGTATTGCTGAAGTCTTCCATATTTTATTAAGCCCAGTGAGTATCTTTGTGATTGTTGCTTTAAATTCTCCAGCAAGCATTTACTTATATATCTGTTTTGCTTAGATATCTGGCTGTGACCTTGTCTTTTTCTCTCATTTGGGATGAATTTCTCTGTCTTGGCCTTTTGCCTTC
This sequence comes from Canis lupus dingo, assembly GCF_003254725.2. Classification (NCBI taxonomy): domain Eukaryota; kingdom Metazoa; phylum Chordata; class Mammalia; order Carnivora; family Canidae; genus Canis; species Canis lupus. The sequence continues at coordinate 16,789,270 of NC_064246.1, read as the reverse complement.
ATCTTTGCTTTTTTCTCTGTGTTAGGAAAGCCTGTTGGGGTAGCTTATTCAGTAAAGCATCTGACTCTTGATTTTGGCTCAGGTTGTGATCTCAGGATTGTGAGTTTAAGTACTATATCAGGCTCTGCACTGGGCATGGAGCCTACTTGAGATTCTATCTCTCCCACTACCCACCCCCACCTCTCTCTCCCTCTTTCTCTAAAAACAAGAAAACAAAACAAAACAAAACAAAACAAAACAAAACAGCCTATTATGTGTCCTGTCTCTGAGAGCAACATCTTTATGAGAAAGAGGTCCTATATTGTCCAGGGCCTGATACTTCAGGCAGTGTCTCTGGCGTGTGCTGCAGGTATTTTGCTGCTATATTTTGGCTGTTCTATCCATCAGGCCAGTCATCTCCAGAGGTTCTCTTTGTCTGCAGTGGACAGTGTGTGAACCTTGGCCAGAGTGTGGTGAATTTTAAGTAGGTGTGCTGTAAGTCTGGCTTGTTAAATGAGACCTGGGGCTACTTCTCCTAGTACTGAAGCCTTGCAGAAACCTCTGGTCAGGAGATGTGGTGTGGGCAGGTTTTTCTGCTAATATTCTTAGGAAAGGGCCCTCCTCACTGGGACTGAGGCAAACTTTAATGAAAAGAGCACTACTAGCATAGTGCTAGGGTGTAAGACCTGGGTTATCCTGCCACCCCGAGTAGGCTCCAGGGTACTCTTTTTTCTTTTTTATGTCAAGTCACTTTCTTTTGGTGGCTGTTGTCACTATGATGGCTGTGAGTTTTGGGGACTGGAGACAGTTTGTCCCCAGAACCACAGCATAGAGTCCTTGTCAGGACACAAGGATATCTGATGCAGAGGTTTTGCTGTACCTGGGGTAAAAGCCTGATGGTCAACTCATCATTCCCTCACATTCCATGTTACAGAACATATTCACCACAAGAAGGATCTGTTGGAGGTGGATTTACCCCTTGTTTTACAAAGGATCGTGTAAAGTCATTGAAGTTGTGAAAGTCTATTTTTTCCCGTGTAAATCTATTTTTCACAGAATATAAGAAACATCAATGATCTGATTTGTCCTTCCAAAGTCCTCTTTCCCCTTCACCTAAGATCCACATTCCAGTTTGTATTATCTCTGTGTCCAAAGTAAACTAGGTGATTTATTTGTATAAAATGTTATTTTGCCATCAGAGATAGTAGTAAAAGATTTTTCATAGTGAAACAACAACAAGAAGAAAGAAAAATATCCCTGCAGGTTAGGCAGCCAGGATTGGTGCTATGCAGTGAACAGTTGGTTCTGTGCTTATGCTGAGGGAGGGGGGAGGGAATTGGGACCAACCAGCTTCTTTGGCCACTGAGAGGGATTTCTGTGCTCTCAGGAAAGCACTCTAAAAAGATTGAATATTCTCCTCACTGTGTGTTCTAGGCATTTTTCATATTGCCATTTTCACCCTGTCTGTCTCTCAGTTTTGGCCTGCCTTCCCTCCAGGAAAAGCACAGCCCACTCTGGGCTCCATCCCAGTCAAGCCTACTGATTTTGGAAACTGTCTTGGGCAGCCCGGGTGGCTCAGCGGTTTAGCGCCGCCTTCAGCCCAGGGCATGACCCTGGGGTCTCAGGATCAAGTCCCACGTCAGGCTCCCTGCAAGCCTGCTTCTCCCTCTGCCTGTGTCTCTGCCTCTCTCTGTTCTCTCATGAATAAATACATGAAGTCTTTAAAAAAAAAAAAGAAAACTCCTGTCTTTAGGGACATGGTTTGCACTGGGGCCTGCATTGCTCTCTTGGGTCTCCCTCTGCTGGAACTGAGGGAGGTTCTACTGAGAAGGGGAGTCATGCCAGAGAGCAGAGGTATGAGAGCTGGAGCAAGTAGGCTAGGTAGCCAGTCTCTGAACTAGCGGCCCTCAGCAGGTGGCTCTGCACCAATGCTGAGGGGTGGGGTAGGGACATGGTGCCCACCTGCAATTTTGTCCCAGGAGAGGCATCTCTGTGAATGCTGCCTCTCACAGATGTGCTCCAAGAAGAGCAGATAATCGTCCCACAGTGTGCTCCAGGTATTCCTCAGATTATGCCCTGGCTCCCAAGTTACCTACCTGCCTCTCTCCAGGAGCAGACAGTGCCCTAAGGGCTCTATCCCAGCCAAGCCTGCCAAGCTTTAAAATTCCAGTCTTCAAGCCCCACTGGTTGCAAGAACTCACAAAAATCAACCCCTCTTATTTTCCCAGCCACTGGCTTTGGAGAAATGTTTTCCTTGTGTATTCCCCTGTGTACTCCTCTCTCACACCTTTCTACATGACCAGGGCTCCCTGCCCTCTGTAGGACCCACAATCCATTTCTCTCCCATGCCACATCTCCTCACTTGCTTTTTTCCTCCAGGTGGACTCTTCTCTTCTTCTAGATGTGGAGTGTGTTTTGTCAGTCCTCAGGTTGATTTCTTGGGTATTTGGAATGATTTAATAGGTACCTAGTTGTGTTCAAGGGACGAGAGGAGTGCAGGATCCTCCCACTATGCCAACATCTTAGCTCTCTCCAGTTGTGTTTTTTCTTCAGGGGAGGGGGAGATTTCTTTCCTTTCAAGCACCACAAGATGCTTCATGCTGATTTTGTATGTCCTTATCCAGTCTTAGAATCAGCCATTTGGGCAAGAATCCTTGGGTCCTTTTATTTCTGAATGGCATTAGAAACTAAGGTCTGGCATTTGGTAGGATCCCTTTGATAAGGATGTTCTTGTTTTTAGGCCCTCTCAGCAAACAGAGAGAGAAAATATATGTGCACGTACTAATATATTAAATACATGCACGTATACTAACATATATATATACTCAGATATTTATAAAGTTTAATCTATGTAATCACCTGTATCAATATATATAGCTAATTATGATTTCATACTGATGTCTCCAACTTTAACCCATTACAACATGGACAATTCCAGTCTCTTCCTCCTCCTTAACTGTAACCTCATAACCTCATATTCTCTAACAGTGAGAAATGTAGCTCCCACAATATGCCATTCATTTACTTAATTGTTCAGTTCCCATACACATGTATAATGGTATCAGAATTGTTATCCTGTACTCCCCTGGGAAATAACATCATGAACTGGAGTATACTACTTGGATAAGGTGTCTCTTGCTTTTTATCTTACAAACTCTGCTTATTTCTTATATTACTTAGATCTACATTTTTACTCCATCCCTTTCAGTGGGGTTATTTTATACATTTGTTATACAGTTGCATCCTCTTCTTGCACTTTATATTTCCATCCTAGATTCCTTTGACTTCCTAAATGATATGTTTAAATTTGTATATACAGAGATTCACTCCTTGTATTGAAAATTTCACCCTAGAACCTCCCTTATACTTCACCTATTCAATCCTTCCTATCACCTGAGAACCAGGCAACCTTGTCTTATTATAATTGCTATAGTTGTATCCATCCAGAATGTCTTATAATTGAATCATTGTCTATAATCTGGTAACCTGTTTTCCTTGGGGAGTAGGCCACTGTTATGGAGAACTCTGTGGGCATATTTCACAATGATTAATCTTCTCTCCTATCTGAGCTCTAAGGGGATCTTTTCTGCAATCTTGACTGTGAGAATTCAGTGGGACTCCTGGAGGTAAAATCTGAGAAAGTAATAACCCTCCTCAAGACTGTGACTCCCATAATGTCTCATTCTCATGTTGGTCTATACTCAACCTCTGAGAGTTGGTCAAAATTAAGATTTAGTGTTACAACCAGTATATGACCCCAGTGGCTTCTGATTTAATTTTGATTACAATTAACAATAGCTCCATCTAGTGAGTTATTGTTTGACATTGATTTTCCTTTTGGATTTCAGAGAGGAAGTTGGCCTAGCAATTTAAGTTCTCTGTTGAGTATAAAAAGTTATTGACTTTTACTGTGTTTAGATTTGTTATATTGTAAACAGTGACTGGCAACTCTAAGTTCTTTCCACATTGGGGCTCAAACTGGAAGTCTTTTTTCCCATTTTTTTAAATTAAATAAATTAGGCCCTCTCAGCAAACAAGATATAGCCTCTCTGACACCAGGATATAACCAGTGATTTTTTTTAATTATTTATTTTGAATTTTTAAAAACATGTTTAGCATAATGCTAAACATTCTCAAGGAGCCTAAATAAATTCCTCCATCTTTATGTCCTACACTTTCTTTTTGTTCTACTCTTTCTTTTTGTCTTTCCTTTGGTCAGATGAATGATTAATTCATTGATATGTAATAAACAAATGTATAGGATGAGAATAAAGAATTCAGTCTTTATCTATCCGATAAAGAAATACCATGCTAATTTAAGTTTTAAAATCAATTTTATACTTAACGTTCTTTGTGACATAAAGCAATGAAAATGATATCATTTTAAGCAATCATAACCTATGCTGTAGGCTAAAGCAACCTTGTAGAGTTACCAAGGTGACATCTCACACATCAAAACCTATTGTCCATCACCCATAGAGACTTTATGAAGGCCAGCCTGGGAACTAATGAGTAAAATAGAGAGTACTTTTTTGTTTATTTATTTAACAGAGACCCTTACCACTTGCTGACATTCACTGTGAAAGTTGTAAGAAATTTAATAAGGCTTGCGATACATTTTTCATACAAAAGCAAAAATATAATCCATTTCTAAATAGTGATAAGGAAAATCTCTCTGAAATCTAAACATTAAATGGTACACCACACATTCTGTTCATTTTAATTTCTTCCTCCTATTATACAAGGATAGTTTTCTTCCTAAAATATAATAAAAGCCAAGTAAATCATTCTAAAATATAGCACTGTTACTTTGATCCCACATTCATATTCATTGTTAAAGGTGGTATGTTATAGCAAAGCTCGTTTCATGAAATAAAAAAGAACACATTTTAACATCTGAGTCCCTTACTGGCTTTGACCTTCATTGTACTTCTAATGAAATCAAGGTTCTCCAAAAATATTATGTTTTCTTCAAATGAATTGGTGACAGAAGAGCTCAAGATCTCAGCACATCTCCAACAAGAAAAAATTTCTATAATATCACTTAAGTCAGTAAACTATTTTATTTATGAAGTTTCAGGTTCTCATATTATCAGGCAGTTTTAAAGAGATGACTTTAGGAAAAGTAGTAAGTCTTTTAGACTGTCTAAGCTCTGAATGCATTGAAGAAAAAACACAATTTTGACTTAACTTAGGAACAGAATGTGATATAATGTAGTGTATATTGAAAGGAATTCTGAGCCCCAAATCACTGGATTTAAATCTGATTCTAACACTGATACAGTTTGGGGGTCTTCATTTATGCATACATAACAGATGCACGTGTGTGCCTGTGCACACAAATTTGATTCAGATGTATGCTAAGACTATTATTTTTGTTCATCCCATAGATTTACCAGGTTCCTCATGTCATCCTCAGTAATTAGGTTCATATGGTAAGACATAGTCTTTAAAAGCCATTATGTTATTGGTGTCCTTCATGATATTTAGGTCATCCGTTGATCCTAACAATTATGCTATGAAAGCTATGGTTTAATTTTGATTACAATTAACAATAGCTCCATCTAGTGAGTTATTGTTTGACATTGATTTTCCTTGGGTTTAAATACAATATTACCAAAGAAGAGGAAGTACTTGTGATGACTCAGTTCATTTTTGTCTGTAGATTCTCTCAACTCTGTCCTTTTTTCCATGATGCCTCTTACATGAAAAACATCTCCAATCTTTCTTTTCATCTATTACATTTGTAATATTTTCCCATGTAGAAGTACATTTTCCAATGTAGAAGTTAATTCATTGGTGGAGTGGTAATAACTAAAATGCATTGGTTCATGCTCTTCTGTTTAGTAGAGTTAAAGCATAACAGTATTACTATTCCCAAATGCCTTGCCCTTTTCCTGTTTTGTTTTGTTTTTTTGAATAGCTGAAAATTGGATACCTTAACAAACCCAATTCCAAGACTTTTGGGCAAAACTGAGAACCTGCCTTCTTAGTAACACAACTATAAAACTCATCTCTTTTTGTCTTTTTAAATGTGTTTCATTTGAGAAAGGTAACATATCCTATTGGATAAAGTCAGTATTGTCTACTGTACTCTATAAACATAATTTTCCTCATGGGCAGACACCAAGATCTAACTTATATATGTATAAATATATATGGCAGCAAGGAATAAATGTTCCTAGCTACAATTCTAAGTCAGACTCTCCAATTTTGATTTACCATGCTAAAACTAATAAATGTTTTCAATTTCCCATAATCTAATGTTTATTCTAAAACCCCAACCTGAAAAAAATATATATCATGAATATGGAAGTACGTTTCTAAATTACTTGAACAAGAGTTCATAGACAAAAACTTGGGGAACTTTATTCTAACTACATATTTATTATTTATATACTTATATTTTAATATGACTTACACAAATATTAACTTGTTATAAGACAACAAGTTGATCTAAATTACTTATTTGGTTCCACATATTTTGTTATATAAAAGCACACACATTTCTCTACATGCACTATAGGAAATTACAAATAAATCAGTTAAAAGTTGATAGAAATACATGTCTCCAGTAATTCTTACTAAATTGTATTATTTCTTCTGTAGATATCACATTCCAAAGTGTAACTTTAATTATTTTTCCACTTGTGTTTAAACTAAAGCACTTACTTTTATAGCCCACATTTTAAATGTGGTTGAATATAAAAATGTTGGTCAAATTTGTTCTATAAAAAAAAAAAAAAAAAACTCCTTTAATGCTGATGGAAAATTCAGTGGAACTATATAATTTGAGATAGATATAACTAAAACAATTTCTCTAGGGAGAATTATCAACACTAATTATAGAACCAATTGCTACAAGTTGGTGAATTGTTACAATGTAGAAATGGTGTGTGGTAGTATAACCATCTCCAGGGGGTTCCAGGCTATTGATAACTATCACAGCTGGAATGCTGACTATGAAGACTGATTAGTATGACCATCAAGGGCACAGATAATTTGATCTAAGCTTAGTTTAGTGGTTACACAGATCTTGCAACCAAGTTGATTCCATCATTCTCCCTTGACCACTACCTACCAGTCTCTGTATCTCTTTCACCTCTGCTTTTATTATTCTTCCCTTTAAAACTCCTTTTTTTCATGAAGCACAATGGAAAGTTTGTCCCCCAAGTCCAAATTTCATTGCTGAGCACTGACTGGCAATTTCTGAAGAGAGTATAGAATTGTCACAGCTTGATGTAAGTGTTTACAGTCTGCCTTCAAAGGGGGAGGAAAGTGGACAGGAGGTGGATAATTTCAAGTAGTTTAATAAGACAAATGTAGTGAAATGTCTGAAACTTACTACACCAAAATGCTAATGATGGAAAGTAGGATTTTATTTTAAAAATATATTATTTAGCTGTATTTTGTAGTGCTTCTATTATAATCATGTCTATTTTTAAAGTTCTTTTGTAATCAAAGAGTAGCAAGATTAAATTTAACAGACTATCAATTTTATCAGGATGGAAGTTTTTTAAAAAAAATAATAAAAGACAAAGGTAATATTATTTAAGAAAAGTGAGGATGCTTATACAATGCTAAAACAACTTTAAACATTTATAATCATTTTTCACTGGCAATTTGGTAATATGCATCTGAGTCCATAAGCCAGTGAATTCTTTCCATAATTTTACCCAAAGGAAAACTAAGACTGCATACACTAATACAGAAAGAAAAATACATATTACATTACTATTTATTATAATAACAAGGAATTAGGGAGATATGTTTCTTCCTATAAAATTTGTAAAAGAAATAGTTGTGTTTCAGTTATTGTAGTAAATTCTATGCCATCATTTTAAATGATAGTAAGGAAAACCTTTCAGTACATGAAAAATAAATCTCTATTGATTTTTAAGTTAATAGTTTATGATATATTTTGTGGTGTATTATCCACAATGTTTTTGAAATAGGTAGGCTTTAATTTTCTTATGATTGGCATTTGTATAACTACATATTTGTGTTTTGCATGACAAATTGTATATCTTAATCTGTCTTGTTAAGGAGTTAGCCAGTTTCAGGGCACCTGGGTGGCTTAGTGGTTGAAAGTCTGCCTGTGGTTCAGGGTGTGACCCTGTGGTCCTTGGATTGAGTCCCTCATCAGGCTCATCACAGGGATCCTACTTCTCCCTCTGCCTATGTCTCTGCCTCTCTCTGTGTCTCTTATGAATAAATAAATAAATAAATAAATAAATAAATAAATAAATAAATAAATAAAATCTAAAAAAAAAGAGTTAGCCAGTTTTGTTCATTATTTCAAAAACCAAACATCTTTAATCCCTTCTATTTGCTTCATTTTTAAATTTATTTCTACTCTTATTGTGACTTCTTTTCTTCTATATATTTTGTAGCTAATACTGCCTCCTCCAGCAGCCCTGGTGGCTCAGTGTTTTAGTGCTGCCTTCCGCCCAGGGTGTGATACTGGAGACCCAGAATCGAGTCCCATGTTGGGCTCCGTGGAGCCTGCTTCTACCTCTGCCTGTGTCTCTGCCTCTCTCTCTCTCTCTCTCTCTTCTCTCTCTCTCTCTGTCTCTCATGAATAAATAAATAAAAACTTAAAAAAAATCTTTAAAAAAATATTGCCTCCTTAGTCTGGCTTCACGGGGTGGGACCTTAGGTCATTAAATTCAATTTTGTTTGTTTGTTTGTTTTCCTTTTGAAGGAACAAACATGCATTTAAAGCATAAATTTCCTTCTGACTGTTGCTTAAATTGAATCTCTCAATTTGATTTTTTGCATTTTAATTACCAAACAGTTCAGAATATAGTTCAAAATATTTTAATTTCTTTTTTTTTAAGATTTTATTTATCTATTCATGCGAGACACACAGAGAGGGCAGAGACACAGGCAGAGAGGGAGAAACAGGCTCCACGCAGGGAACCCAATGTGAGACTCGATGGGGGAGCACGGGATCTCGTCCTGATCCTAAGGCAGATGCTCAACCATTGAGCCACCTGGGTGTCCCTATTTTCTGATTTCCTTTGTGATTTATCCTTTGACCAATAAGTTGTTTGGAACTGTGTTATTTATTTTAATATATCTGGAGACTTTTGGTATCTTAATATTATTGATTTCTACTTGAATGTGCTTCTTGATTTATAATTGATTTCATACTCTTAGAGTATATTCTCTGTAATATTTGGCTTATTAATGGAAACACATTCTATACTCCACCATATGATCAGTATTGGTGAACATTATTTATGAATTTGAGAGAACAAGCATTTTGTCCTGATTGTGTGAAGTGTTCCAAAAATAACAATTAGTTCAAGATGGCTAATTGTTTTGTTCACATTTTTATTATTATTATTGACTTTTTTCCATACTTGTTTTTATCAATTAATAGGATATTAAAATGTCCAGCTCAGATAATGGATTTGCATGCTTTTGCCTTCAGTTTTCTCAGTTTTACTTTCTGTATCTTAAGGTTCTGTTGTTTGATATTGATACATGTATGACTGTTCATTCTTCCTAAAGAATTGAGCCTTATATCTTTACTGATGTACCAGTTTTTCTCCGGTAATACTTATCTTTAAGACTATTTTGCATGATATTATTAAAATTCTTCCAGACTTTATACACTAGCTTTTTGCATTGAGTATATATATTATTTTCTATAATTTTATTTTTTTAAATTTCAATTCAATTAACATATAGTGTAGTATTAGTTCCAGAGGTAGAAATAAGTGATTCCTCAGTTGCATATAACTCTCAGTGCTCATTCCACCAAGTGTTCTCCTGAGAAGTCAGCTATAATGCATATCATTTCCATATATATATGTCTTACTTCTCTAGTCCCACAACGCACTCTCTTTTCATATATTTTTCAAATTCTTTTAATATTCTTCAGATTAGGTAGTTTTATTGACCTATATAGTCAAGTTCTCTCACTCTCCTGTGTCTGTGGAATGCAATCTTCCATTCAGTATAATAAAAAATAGTCATGATTATAATTCTTAATTTTACATGTGATTATTTTACAGATTTTATTTATTTATTTGTTTGTTTGTTTATTTATTTATTTGTTTATTGAGAGAGAAAGAGAGAGCTCAAGTGGGGAAGAGGGAGAGAAGCTTAGGCAGACTCTGTGCTGGCACAGAGCCCAATGCAGGGTTCGATCTCATGACCCCAATATCATGACCTGAGCTATAATTGAGAGTTAGTCACTCAACCATCTGAACCATCCAAGTGCCCGGATTAATATTTATACTTTCAATTTTTTTGCCAAATTACCAACTTTTTCATAGATAATGACCATATTTTTATTTATGTCGGTTAATATAGTAAAATGATTACTTTTTTATCTTTTAATTCAATATGTAAATTATCTAAGGTCAGTTTCTATTGACTTTTATTTCCTGGGTCTTTGTCAAATTTTCTCACTCTTTTGTATGCCATATACCGTGGATGTTATGTTACTGATAATGTAAATTTATTTTTCTTGATTTATACCTTGTGAGTTTTGCTCTGGCAGCAGTTAAGTTTCCTGCTTTTGAAACATCACTTTTAATTTTGTTAGGTCAGTTCCAGAGTTGTTCGAAATTATTCTGGCCTTCATGACCTCATCACTTCTGGTGAAGCAATTGTGGGCTCTCAAATCATTGTTTCCAAATATGCATTTTCTTTAAATATTTTTTCCTTTTTTATCTTTTACAATTGATTTTAATGTACTCAGGCATGATTTCATTGAGTTCCTCTGATTTGAAGTTCATTGAGATTTCTAAATCTATAAATTTGTCTGTTGCTAAATTTAGAAAATACTCTGCCATTATTTTTTTTCTGATTTATTTTCTGTCTGATTATTTTCCCCTATTTTGTGGAACTCCAATTACAAGCAAGTTATAGCTCTTGATTTTGTCTCAGATGCCTGCCTGAGACTGTTACTTTTTTAATGTGTTTCTTTATGTTCTTTATATTGAATAAGTCCAGTCTACTGACTCTTTTCCCTGCTGTCTCTATTCTGCTGCTGAGTTTCAGTGAGACTTTTCAACAAATTTTAAATATTGCACTTTTTAGTTCTAAAAATAGATCTATTTGCTTCTTTTTATAGTTTCCATTTCTCCACAGGTGATTTTCATAGATTTATTTATTGCTCATGTGCTTTCTCTTATCTCATGGAGCATAGTTATAATATCTGATTTGAAATTTCCCTGACAGCCTCAACATCTGAACTGTCTTGTGACTGATAATCTGTCAATTAATTTCCTCTTGAAAATTGGCCACATTTCCCTGATTCCTCGAATGGTAGGAATTGTGGGTTGTATCCTGAATATTGTGAATGTTCTATTGTGTAGTCTCGGAGTCCTAGTATCTGAAGAATATCAATATTTTTATTTTTGTGGGCATTCATCTGGTTACATTAGACTGCATATTCTCTCCTGTCTTTGTAGGCAGTGGTTCAAATCTCATTTCTGTTACCTAGACTTAGGTACCCTCTTAGCATGTACCCTCTTAGCATGCACAGTTTAAAAGTCAATCTGAGACTTGAGCGTATATGACAAATACCATTTCTGTTCCTAAGACTTGATTCCGCTGGTTTGGATTTGGGCTGCACATGTGTAGATCATGGGTTAGACAGGAATTTGTGTCAATCAAACATGAAAAGTCCCCTCTCTAGAATCTTCCATATGCTCTTCAGCACACAGAAGTCCTTTTTCCTGGTTTCTCTGGCAAGACATATGGGACTCTCTTGGATTTAAGCTTCTTGTGCCACCGTATCACCCCTTGTGTGAAGCCTGTGCTTGGAGCAAAATCCCAGGGCAAAAACAACAAAACACACAAACAAAAGCAGAAAAGTCACTCTTACACAGGTCACTTCTCCAAGTTTTTACTTTTTTCCAATATTGCTACTTTTGTCTATTTCCATAATTTTCAGGTGGTTGTTGTTTAGGGTTTTGCTTATTTGCTATAATTTTTACTTGTAATCAGTAGAAGGGACAAGTTGTAGTAAATTTATAACCATGTGGAGATGAAACTGTGTAGATTTTATTTTCTGATTTTATGCATTTGTAGTTTCAAAAATTTCTACTCTAAGTTTACATAACCTATACAACATTTTAAACCAAAAAATTATTACTCATACAATTTTATTCAGCAATGTAATTAACAGTAATTAATCCTTTAATAATTAGGATATATATGTATCAATGATACATATATGTATATATATATAATATAATGATATATATGTATCAAAATTTCCTTTCAAATATTTATTTTAAAAATGGCAGTAAAAGAAACCAACTCATAGGAAATGGTTTGAATAAATAATAGTGCATACATAAAACAAAGTACTAGCCAACAATTAATATTTGTGTTGAAAGCATGAATTGCTTAGAATTATCTTCACTTAGTTTTAGCTAAAGCATGTATGTTAACACTCAGACATGAATAGGGTCCATGTTCACATATTCATACTCGCTGTGGTAGACGCTGTCCTTTGGTTTCCTGCAAAGTGATTCCCAAAACGTTTTTATATTCCCTTACTTTCCTATGTTATAAAGGGTTGAAAAGTTCCAACATTAAGTTTCCCTGACTTTCCTATAAACTAGTATGTCTGCATGACCTAGTTCTGGCAGGTAGTCTTGAAGACAATATATTTGGGACCTCTGAGAAAGTATTTTACAGTCTCTTAAGAGTAAAGATAGAAAGCTCATTCATGACATTGGCTACCTGCTGGCTTACCATCTTTAGTTGAAATCCAAAGGATATAAGATGGAAGCTGAGCCATACGATTTGAAATTACTAAAAGTTCAGGAAATCATAGACAGTGACCCAATACCTGATTTCATAAATCTGCTTAACTACAGCTGGAGATCTACATACAAACTGTTAATCAAGTAAACAATATGATTTTGTTTTTATGTTTTAGCACTCTCTATTGGATTTTTCTCCTGTGCACCTATTCATCTCACACACCAATATATACACTATATAGCTATGCATTGTTTTATATTTTTTTTATTTTTAAAGATTTTATTTACCGATTCATGAGAGACACAGAGATACAGAATGGCAGAGACACAGGCAGAGGGAGAAGCAGGCTCCCTGTGGGGAGCCCGATGCAGGACTCGATCTCCAGACCCCAGTATCATGCCCTGAGCCAAAGGTAGATGCTCAACAGCTGAGCCACCCAGGCATCCCTATGCATTGTTTTAGAAAGCTCTACAGCAGCTTGTAAAAATGTACATCTGAGTGATAGGATTGCCATTTAATAATGTTTTCTACCTGGTGCATATTTCTATATTTTCTAAAAAGAATTACTTTATAAAAATATAAGAAATGGTCAGTTACCCTTAATTGAAACTTTTCGATGTTGATTATTAGTTTTAATTTTTTTTTACTGTTTAACATTTTATATTAACAAAATATTAATTTGGATCTTTCCAGTAACAAATATTGTTCAATATTTTCCACATGTTTGTGTTAGGTATAATTCCCCTTTAGTGAATTAAAGCTTTATAGCCTTTGCTCAAGTTAATATAAAAATGCAAATTCAAGTAATATTTATTTAGATTTAGAAACTATCAGAAATAATCAAAATTATTTTAAAATTTTTATGCAAGTTAACATCACACAAATTATTATTTCAAATGCCAAAAGTTACAATCTGAATTTCATAGTTGGATGAAATAGTGAACTAAAATTTTTGAATAAAAAAGATTTTTATAACATAAACTACTACCCTAGCCATGCTTATGGCATTACATAATAATCTAAACATATTTTGTGAATCTGATAAAGAATTGACAGCATGAGAATGATACTAAAGGTGAGAGAAAAAGTAGAGAGAAATTATGAGTAATCATGGAACAAATAATAAACTTTTTAATTTTTTAAAATTATATTTTCTCTTTAATGTAAACACACCTTATTTATGCATATATATTTATGCATTAAAATATTTAAAGATATACACCACCATATTAAAATTTACAAGCTCAGTTTTATTTGAGGACCTGTTTAACTTGATTAGTTTTTAAATTTTATTTATTTATTTATTTATTTGATTAGTTTTTTAATTGATTGTTTAATATCCTAGATGCTATATATCCCCTGAAACTCTGTAGTAACAAAAATAAATACAGCATAGTGTAAAAACAGATCTTGATATATTTTAGGCCCAAGAGGTTTGTTCTACACTTTTCCTTTAATATAATTCCTTCTCCTAAGGTCAAAATCAAATATGTGTTATTCTAATTTTTCTTTTCTTTCTTTTTTCTAATTTTTTCTTAAAGGAAAGTCAAATTATATTTTTATATTCATTTAAATATCAAGGTCTAAGGACTTGAATAAAACTCTTATACAATGATTACAAGTTTATAATGCATATATTTATTCTTGCATTTACTTTTTTGACCTTCAAAAACTATTTTAACTTAGTCAAATTTCCTTCTTTTATCTTCTGACCTCTCATCTTCAGATTTTGGATAGGTGTTTCTTTTCAAATTTTCACAAATAATTATTTGCATGTCATAATTTTTCAATAATTTCATACACAAACCAGTTAAAATGTACCCTTTACTACAAAATCTGTATTTTTTCCTCAACATTGCCAATAAGCTGTCCCAAGGCCATTTAAAGAATAATTCTTCCTTTCCCTGTTGCCTTCTGTAGTATATAACAAATTCTTGCATATGGTAAATCTAGCTCTAGGCTACTTTTTCCACTAACAGCAAACTTTCTCTCATTTACCTCACTACACTGTAACTATTCTCCGAATAACCTTACTTCTGCCCTTCCATTTTTTTTTAATTTATTTTTTATTGGTGTTCAATTTACCAACATACAGAATAACCCCCAGTGCCCGTCACCCATTCACTCCCACCCCCCGCCCTCCTCCCCTTCTACCACCCCTAGTTTGTTTCCCAGAGTTAGGAGTCTTTACGTTCTGTCTCCCTTTCTGATATTTCCCACACATTTCCTCTCCCTTCCCTTATATTCCCTTTCACTATTATTTATATTCCCCAAATGAATGAGAACATATAATGTTTGTCCTTCTCCAATTGACTTACTTCACTCAGCATGCCCTTCCTAATAGAACTCTAGTCTATAGAACTCCTTTAGATGTCTATAGTTCAATAAATGGTAATCAGATCCATTTTGGAGCAAATTCAGTAATTCCAAAGATTTTTAAAAGTTCATGATTCTGGCTCCATGTGAGTTATAGTGGTTCACATGGACAAGGTCTATCTCAAAATGTACCAAATAGCCCCCTATGAATAAAAATGAATTGCATAGATATCCAAATTTAGCAGAGAATCCAAGAAAATGTAACAGCTTTTGTTAAGCAAAAGTGTCATCTGCCATAACAACTCCCACAATCATAACACACAAACTGCAGACAAAACTTCTTTCATGCTCCAATGTGTATGTTTATGCCTTAGGATCTGCTAACACTTCTCAAGTGGAAAACATTTGCTGTTGAAACAAATAGTTCCTCTATAAATTTCCAACTGGGCCGTTAAGACACTGACAATTCTGTTGATTTTAGTAATGATCATCATTCATGTCTCATCCAAGTAAAAATATGTTATTTTTCCATAGAGAAAGCTATATTATCTAAGTATTAAATTTAAGAGAAAACATATCCCTTTAAATAAACATTACAGTCATATACTAACTTATTCATTTATTATTTATACACAGTGTTTGTCTACCCTGTACAAATTACTTGTGATACAAAAATGAGTGAGGAAAAAGCAGGTAAATAGTTTGCATGACTCAGCCTTCAAGTAAACAGACTGAATGTGCATGAGAAGAAAATACATATACTAGAATGCATAGTATATACTTATGCTTACATCTGATAATTGCTAACATAAAATGACATCAGTTATATCCTAAATTTGGTTCACATAAGCAATTCTACTAGGAATTCACTAGAGAATCAACAGTTAAAGATGGATTATTTATACAGAAATAGTGAAACTTATAATGACTTTTGAATGACGTTTTGGACTTAGATGACAAGAGAGTCTTTTAGGCAGAAAATCGCAGTAAAAAGATGTATAGTTAGAATTGTATATGAAGTATGAAAGGGAAACTTAGTAGAACCATTTGGCTAAAGGCTAATATGAATTGTTCATAGGAGACTGAGAAGTATTGTTGGATTTATCAGTAGTAGCTATACTGTAGAACACTTTAACACTGCAACACTAAACAGTATTCACTAAGAATATTAGAGACCTAAGGTGTCAACTAAGAGACTGAGGTGGGAAACTAGCAGCAATGTGTTTAGTATGGAAATGGATGAGATAGCAAAGTAGTGTTGCCATAGCAGTGATCTAATTTAACATTGCATTAGTTTTTCCAAGAATGTTTTCATTTTGTTTGTTTGAGAAAAGAGGGTTTTTTTTTTGTTTTTTGTTTTTTTTTTACTTTTCACTATTTAATTTTTGAAAATGGAAACTATAGAAGCAGCAGAATAGGCACTTCAGGTTAGGCTGGCATTAAACAAGCACCAATTCATTGTGTGTGGAGAATGTCTAGATGAAGTCATATGAAAAGAGAAGTTTTATTTGTAAAAGCTACATTATCTCCTTAATAATACTAGTTTTACTGGAGTCTACATTTTAGCACTCCAGAAACTGATTGTATTTTCTAATACATTTTCTAAAACTTAATTTTTAGATCTCCAGTTTTAGAATCATATGGTGATACTTGAAAATGCAGATTCATAAAACCCATTTCATACCTACTACATCAGAATCCCTCTCAATGGAGCACAAGAATTTATTTTTTTAATAATAGATAGTTCTTAAGGGCATAAGCACATATTCAGACTCAGCCTTGGGTGAGTTTTCTTTTTCTTTACCTTTTTTTTTTTCCCTGTGTAGATTTTAAGACATCCCTCTGCTATGTTGTTACTTCTGGAGGAGTGTAGGAAAGTTGTCTTCAGGTGTATGTGCTATTACTTAGCCAGTTTATTTAAGCTTTAAAACACGGGAGTTTAAGAACAGATACTCTTACTGTGGGAAGGTAATATCAAAGTGATAATTTTCACAATGAAAGAGAATCATTAAAAAACAAAACTGGGGACACCTGGGTGGCTCAGATCATGATCCTTGGGTCCTGGATGGAGCTCCACTCGACTCCCTGCTCACTGGGGAGTCTGATTTTCTCTCTGCCCTTCCTCCCTGTTCTCTCTCTCTCCCTCTCTCCTGCTCTCTCTCTCTCTCTTTCTCTCTCTCAGATAAATAAATAAAATCTTAAAAACAACAGGAAAACAAAACTGCCTCAAAACTGAGTCACACCATTAATCTACACAAGATAAGAAGACTAGATAACATAAATGTTAGAGAAGTCCAGAGAAGTAGTCTCTCTGAAGAGCAGAACAAGTTCATAGAGTCAGACTACATCCTACACCTTAAATGAAGAGCTATTTTCATTGTTAATCAACTTGGAAAAGGACAGGGAAGGTAGAAAATGAGGATTGCGGGCAATGGTCACCTAGCAAAAAGGGGATACATTCCCTTCTCCAGGGCTTGATTTGCCCTGATTTTTAAATGTGGAAATGATCAAGCAATTGTTGGCTAGAATTCAGCTGTCTTGTACCATAGCTTGCCTGAGAGTTATCCAGAGAGGAGATCTGTAAGAGAATCTAGGGAAGTGTGGAACATCAGTGATTTCTACAGGACATCTGTGCTCCGCAGAGAAGCAGCATCATGAGAAATCACCAGCAGAGGCAGTAGTGGGGTTGCAGAGTAATCCAGTATTAGTGGAAAAACTTATGAAAGATACATTTCTGAGCACACATGAGGCAATACCATAGAGGAAAATGAGTGGAGACATTTTTTAAGATTATTTCTTATTTGGGTTTTGACTTGTATAATTTGAATTTTTAAATTATGGCTTTATTTTGGAGCAACAGGTTAGTAAGATCAATGACATTTAGTTAGATTTTGTTACCCTAGTTTAAGTTAAAACACAATATCATGACCCTGTTCACTAATTTTCAGAATTATAACTTTCTTTTTTGACCAACTCTGTCAAACATAGCTCATAATATCTAAGAAGAAAATAGTCAGGTTTTTACAACTTTTCCTCCTAGCATGTAAATAAAGCTTTTGGGAAGATTGTGCCATGACACAAGATCATATTCATAAATGCACAATACATGAGATTTGTGGGTGGGGACTAAACAATCATTCAGAAAACTTTCATTGCTTCAATGTCTATTGAGAACATTTACCATTACTGAAGGAGCATAAACATGACAATGATAGGTTTCCTTAAATAATTTCCCCCATATATTTTCTGATGTATAGTAGGAAGGACAACTTCTAAAAAGCTCCCCATTGGATATCTGGAGTCAAATAAATTTGGAAATAGTGCACACCTGGAGTCTGGCAATACACTTGCTTTGATGTTAAGTATAGTAAATGCCCTGAGAAGGCCAGCAGTAAAGAATCTTCTATGACTTTGATTATTACAACATAATCTTATCAAAATATGGAAACCCATTTTCATACCAAACTTATTAATATATTAAGTAAAATTTTAGATATTGTACTAAAATGGGAAAACCATTGACCTTATTATCACCCACGGGTATTCAAATGCCAGCACAGCTGCTTATACCTGTGACCCGACCTTTTAAAAATACCTACAAATAAAGATAAAGACTTCCTATGGAGGTTTTGCTTTGGTTTGGTTTTCTTTTGTTTTTGTTTTTTGTTTTTGTTTTTTTGCTTTTTTTTTTTTTGAAAATCATTTGAAATAATGTATATAAAGAATCTAAGAAAATTCTGGTCAATACAGTTGCTTGAAAAAATGCTAGTTCCTTAGTCAACCTCAGAATTTCCTAACCAAAACCTCCTAAACTCTCCCTAATCAATATTTTGGACTTCACTAAAGATCAAAGGAGCTGGATCTCAGTAAATAAAATAAATATATTTAAAGGCACAGGATAGGGACGCCTGGGTTGCTCAGTGGTTGAGCATTTGCCTTCAGCTCAGCACGTGATCCCCATATCCAGGATTGAGTCCCATATTGGGCTCCCCATGGGGAGCCTTCTTCTCCCTCTGCCCATGTCTCTGCCTCTCTCTGTGTGTGTTTCTCATGAATAAATAAACAAATCTTAAAGGAAAAAAAGGAGAAAATATTTTTAAAAAGGCACAGGACAGTACTGATATAAAATAACACAAAATATAGAAAAAAATAAAATGTTAATAAGATTGTATTAGCTGTCTTTAATAAAGGAATCTGCTCATTTGCTTTTCTTCTAAAGAGAAAAGAGAACTAATTGAATGCATAGAAGTTTACTCCAGTTCCAAATAATTCTACACATTATTAAACTCAATACATAAAAAAAAAATCTTGAGGGAAAGAAGTTCGAGGGAAAGATAAGTTACTGCCCTCTTAAAACTATGCAGTTTATTCATTTAACTTCAAAAGAACTGGACACACAGGATTCTTTTGCAGTAACCAAAGAAGACCCAATTAAAATTTGCAAACCTATTGATCCTACTTCTGCTTTGGTTGACCTCTCTTGTACATCCGTCTCATAAATAAGATGACACAGAGAAAGAACTATTGATTTTTGCATGATCTTTTGCTTGTCTTTTTCTCCCAGTACACTCAAAATGGTATAGCTTATTCTCAAAATAAGGCTTCTGGAGTAGACAAGAGTAGACTATGTTTGACAATTATCAGAAAAATAACAACAATATAATGAACCCAATCACTCATTTCAATAATCTTTAAATGCCTCTTCTTATTTCTAAATGTCTGACAAGGATATAAAAGTTGAACTTAGGAGAAGTCACTGCTTCACGATGCAATGCACAAAAGTTACCTGAACAGAATTGCTCCTTCTTTTAAGTAATGTGCCTTTGGGAAAAATCCTACTGAGAATCTACTCAGTTAAAGTTATGGGTAATTTCACACAACGAAGTTTGTCTCAGAATTCCTGTCTTCTCCAATATACTTCTGCTCAAGTTTCTTGCTGCCTCGAGGAACCAAACTCCCATCCCTCAAGTCTAATATTACTTCTAGCACTAACAATGAGAGAGAAGGATAAGGATGAGAACAGTTATGGATGAAAAATGAGATCTGGAAGTTAATCCTTTATAATCCTAACTCTCTTCCTACTTTACTATATGAGTTTTGGCAACACATTGAGCTTCTCTGAGCCTCAAATTTGCTATCTGTTTTGTAGCATGGATGAATGTTAGCTAATTTCTAAACTTTCTCTCAAATTTTGTGTATGTACATTTTTAATTCAAAACCCTGATCTCTCCTTTACAATAAATCAAAGAGGATTTAGAAGTAAATTATTAAGTAGACTGAATCAGTGTAGCATAATGTGTTTGTAATAGTAAGCCAACTCTTGGATCCTCACAGAATCCCTACTCTCTGTCAGATAAACATGATAGCATGTGGAAAATTAAATAAAGGAAGAGACCCTTCAAAGTTGAAGGATTACCCAACTGTGAGACTTGAAGAACCCATTGTTAATGAGTGTTGAATATGGCAGAGAAAGATAGCAAATGATCATAAGTCAATAAAATAACCAGCAATATAGGGGCACCTGGGCGGCTTAATGGTTGAGGGTTTGCCTTTGGCTCAGGTCATGATCCTGAGGTCCTGGGATCGAGTCCCACATCAGGCTCACTTCAGGGATCCTGCTTCTCCCTCTGTCTCTGCCTCTCCCTCTGTGTCTCTCATGAATAAATAAATAGAATCTTAAAAAAAAAAAAAGAAAATGTGATAAATTGAAAATAAGGTGAAAAAAGTTTTAATTTAGCAAATGTAATATTTAATAGAGTTAAATAAAATATACTTATGAACCAAATAGGACCATGCAAAAAAGATGCCCACTACAGAGAATCAGAGATTAAAAATGGAGAAAAACAGTTGGATGGGGCCCTAAAGACTGAAACCCAAGATCAAACAATGCCTGAACTTATCACCAGCCTATTAATCAAAACGTGTGTGTGAGCATGCATGAGTGTTAATGAGGATAAGTTTTAGTCATCTAAAGCTAGAGAATTTCCATATCTATTTAGATGATATGATTATGAAGATTTGAATATATATCTATCTTTCTATATTTATAAATTATTCTACAGTAACATTTATGTTTTTACAGTCACATTAATGTCTTATACGTTATTAAAAGCAACTGGTGAATATTCTAAGAATCATTAAATCAATAACTTCAATAATCTGAGTTGATAGGTCAATGAAATGAATAGTATGAATCTAGAAAATATCCACTTAAGGACTAAAATAAGACTGTCACTTAATTTCACATGTCAAGAAACCATAGTAGTACCAGCAACATACTTTTATTAGGTTACATGCACTTCTATGGCCTAGCAAAATACTCAGTAAAGTTTATAGGGGACATTTGTGAAGATGGTCCTTATTGTAGTATTTATGAAAATGAGAAGCTGGAGGCAACTTGGCTGCCCTAAGAGAAGAGATGGAAAAAACAGGCTGCATGCACATGCTGAAATAATATACAACAATTAGAAGAAAGGTATACATATATGTACATAACAACACATAATAATATGTCTAGATCTTTAAAACCTAAGACAATAAAATTAAGAAACAGACACATATCACCATGTAATCTATATACACACAAATTTATATCACCATATATAGTCAGATATAATAGTGAGAAATTGTTATATATGCGTACATGCATATATAAATCACATATACTCGTGATAGCAATATGAATTTTTTATTAGCATATGTAAACAATACAAAACACCTTAGAATAATCATTGTTTATAGTTAAATTGGAAAGAAGAGAGTAGAATATAAAAAATAGACTGAATGAATGAATAAAAGAAAACCAAACTAATAAACCAAGTAATGAAAGATCAGGATGGCCCAATGATAATTTGCCTTGAAGTAAAAGGTAATATTAACTCAGATGTCTGCCTCTGTGCTCTTAAAATAAAATGAAATATTTTCAGTCATCAAATTACTAGCATCTTAGTGATTCATGTAGTGAGCCAACACAAGTAATACCAGTGCAAAATTATTCATTGTGAAATATAAGTAAGTAATCATTTTAACACTGTAGAGCTAGTGTCAGCATTCATATATTTAAATAGATGGCCATGTGTCAAAGTATGAGATATGAAGAAGACCAGAGAATAAAATAAAGACCATAAAACCAAGGTGAGGAGAGTCAGAAAGCTAGGAGATGGCACAGTGGACAATATGACCCTCCAATTCGATTCTTAAAAAAAAATCACTTTTGCTGAATTTGACTGAATTTCTTATAGAAAATATTGAATAGCCAAAATGATGTATCTGAGGCAAGATGAGATGAGGACACAGCTACCACAGCTACTATGAATGAGATCAATATGTGCTGTCTGTTGTATTCAAAGTTGGATTTTGCACACAGAAAAAAAGTAGTCACGCACCTATTTTAAAACACTAGTCAATTTTTAAATTAGAATTTTAATCTAGCTTTTTTCTTAAACCTTAATGTTTAACTTAAAAACTGAATTACTCTATTTCTAAATCAAGGGAATTTTAATATCCAATTTTAAGGTAACTTTGATTAATGTCAGGTCCCATTGCAATCTTAATTAACTAAATTCAATTAACATTTAAAATGTATTTATAATTTTAATATGTTAGGTTTCTTTTTAATTATTTAAATTGTCTCATTTCCAAACTAAATTTTCCCAAGCACTTAGGTCAATCTTATAAATCAATTACACTAAGCCTATAAATAAACTAATTAGATCTCCTTAAATATTTCAATGCTATTTGTTTATTAATTTATTTTTTTAAGTTTTTACATAAATTCCAATTAGTTAACATACAGTATAATATTAGTTTCAGGTGTACAATTTAGTGATTCAACAATTCCATTCAATACTGGGTGCTCATCACAGCAGATGCACTCCTTAATTCTCATCACCTATTTCATCCATCCCCTCACCCACCTCCTCTCTAGTAAACATCAGTTTGTTCTCTATAGTTAAGAGTCTGTTTCTTAGTTTCTCTATCTTCTTGCCCTTTGCTCAATTTTAAATTTATTTTGTTTATTTCAAGTTTTAATTTAAATTCTGGTTAGTCAACATATAGTATGATATTAGTTGCAGGAGAATTTAGTGATTCATCACTTGTGTATAACACCCAGGGCTCATTAAACAAGTGCCCTCCTTAATATCCATCACTCATTAGCCCATTCCTCATCCACTTCCCCTCCAACAACTTTCAGTTTGTTCTCTGTAGTTAAGAGTATGTTTTATGGTTTGCCTCTCTCTCTCTCTCTCTTTCTTTCCTTATGTACAGCTCTTTTCTTTCTTAAATTCCGCATATGAATGAAATTGTATGGCATTTGTCTTTCTCTAACTTATATCCCTTAGCTAATAGCTATACTCTAGCTCCATCCACATTGTTGCAAATGGCAACATTTCATTATTTTTTACAGCTGATATATATATATATATATATCATAATATATATCAGACTATTTATATATGTATATAGTCTTACATATATATGTATATAGTATATGTATATATAGTATATTCATATAGTCTTAAATATATATATATGTATATATATATGAGGGTTCCTCTTTTTCCACATCTTTGCCAACACCAATTGTTTCTTATGTAGTTGATTTTAGCCATTCTGACACATGTGAGGTGACATCTCATTGTAGTTCTGATTTGTATTTTCCTAATGATGAGTGATGTTGAATATCTTTTCATGTGTCTATTGGCCATCTGGATGTTCTCTTTAGAAAAATGTCTATTCATCTTCTGCCCATTTTTGAATAGGATTATTTGATTTGGGGGTGTTGAGTTTGATAAGTTCTCTATGGATTTTGCATACTAACCTTTTATCAGACATATCACTTGCAAATATCTTCTATTCTGTAGGTTGCCTTTTAGTTTTGTTGATTTTTGTCTTTCCCTATGAAGATGCTTTTCATTTTGGTGAAGTTCCAATAGTTTCATTTTGCTTTTGTTTCCCTTGCCTCTGGAGACATCTAAAAAGAAGTTGCTATGATCAATGTCAAAGAGGTTACTGCATATGTTCTCCTCTAGGATTTTGTTTGTTTATAAATTTAGAACAATTTAAGCTAAAAAAGAAACTAAAAGTCTAAGTCATTCAGTTATTGATTTACATTAAAATCAGAGATGTATTTTCCCAGAACAATCAGTGTATTGTTCCTTAACACAGTAATGAATGCTATAATTTGGGTTTATAACATCACTCTAACGATGACTTTTTATTCCTCATTTTTTAAGATTTATTTATTTATTTGAGAGAGAGAGTGCATGTGAGCTGGTGGAGGGGGTGGGAGAGCAGATGGAGAGGGAGAGAGCGAATCTCAAGCAGACTCCCCGCTAACCAGGGAGCCCAATGCAGAGCTTGATCTCACCACCTTGAGATTATGACCTGAGTTGAAATAAAGGGTTGGGGATCCCTGGGTGGCGCAGCGGTTTGGCGCCTGCCTTTGGCCCAGGGCGCGATCCTGGACACCCGGGATCGAGTCCCACATCGGGCTCCCGGTGCTTGGAGCCTGCTCCTCCCTCTGCCTGTGTCTCTGCCTCTCTTTCTCTCTCTGTGTGACTATCATGAATAAATAAATTTAAGAGAAAAAAAAAAAGAAAAAAAAAAGAAATAAAGGGTTGGATGCTTAACCAACTGAGCCACCCAGGCACCCCTATATTTCTCATTGTTAACATATACTTACTAAATATGGACAAAATAAAATCTTGTCTTCTCATGTTAAGCAACTTGATGTTTCCATCTATTTCACTGGTTTCATAATAATAAGAAAGACCCTCAGTTAGGGCACTGGTCTAGAAATTGCCCTCAATAAGGAGAGCACACTAAATCCTACAACAAACATCATAAAAAAAAATTCTATTTCTTTCAGAGGGGTAAGCATTGTGTATCCACACCCTTCAGGTTCAAGTCACATAAATCTTCAAACTGTAGTAAAATTTTCCCTAACATCATTTACTACTCCAAATGTGTTTGTATATACTTGATTCCCTTTCTAACTCTCAGGAACTTGTACATTGGCATATTTTGTTTAACTTCATCTAACTCTGTGGCTACAACTTGGAAAGTTATTCTCCTGAGGAATGAATAATAATAGTCTCTTTGCCTTTGAATAGCTTTTTCAGGAGTGGAAGTTCTGGCTGGAATATGCCAAAACCATGTCATGTAGCTAAGAAATAATTTTTAGAGCAGCAAGATCAAAGAGAGTCTGGATTCCCAAAATGGAACAGAAAGGGGTTTAGATCTTAGACAGTCAAAAATAACAAATGTTTGTCATAGTCCTTCCTATTTCCTATATCCCCTTGTCCTTCTTGTTTGATGTTTCAGATGCCTCTGCATGTTATATCCCAAAACTTGTGAGATTTTCTATTAACTCTGGACAAATTCCTATCATTGCTCTTATCTGTTAGCTGCATTTCTTATTATTCCTTTTATGACCAAATAGTCTACTGAATTGGGACCATTTACCTTTTTCCTAACACATTCCTAAAACATTTTATTAGTGTCTTTTTTTCTTAAAATTGTAGTTTGGAAATAGATAACTCAGTTTATTGTTTGTTTTTTAAAGCTGTGCCTAAATGATTAGCAGAATATGGACAAAGAGTGACAGCAAGAAATATCATAGAAAAGTAACTGGAGTAGTTTAAGAAAGAAGTGATAGTTACCTGCTTTGCCTATATAGAATCTATGATGAAGTTCTCATTAACATAAAAACTAATTAAAAAGTTAAAGATTTGAAAAACAATTAAATTTTAATAGTTAAATTTAATCAAATTAGATCTATCTGCTACATCCTGAGGCTATATTTTTTGTTGGTGGAGGTGTCCTTTCTTTACAAAATTATGCTGATGATGATAATGAGATAAATAAAAATAGATAGATATAATTAATACCTTCACTAAGCAAAAATCATTTAGTAGGTATTCTATGTCAATTACCTCTTTCAGAAATTTCCCTCTTCAGGAAACCTAAAATCTGTGTTAATAATAGTCAAGGTCTACTTTATAAACTGAGGACTGTCTCTCTTTACAAATAATAGAAACAAAGTATTCCAAAGCTAACAATAAATCCTTTGCAACAGAAAAAAATGCCACAAAAAGATATTTTCAATTAATACTTACTTTGTGTTTTCTCTTTAATTAGTGTTTTGATTTTCTACTGTGCCTAGAGGTGACTTTGTTTTCTTTTGTTCAGTTTTGTTACTAAGGATTTGACAGAATTTTGTAATGAAAATAAACAAGCCAACACATTTAGGGGATAGTTGGCCCAGGTTATACTTAGAAGAGTGTGTACATTTGATCTAAACATTTGTCTGCTTTGCAAACCATATTATGCCTTCCAGTTAAAAACTGGAAAGCAAATAAAGCGATGAGTATATTTGTGAAAATCCTGCTCTCTAGCTATGGTTTAGATGTTCAAGAACTGAGAGACTAGATTTAAATCTCAATTTCCTTATTTTTAAATATATTATTCTAATTATTATTGAAAATCCTCTTCTGATTCTTGTTTAGAAATTTTGAAAGAACACTGACATTTAAGGATCGAAGTAGATCTTTACTGCAGTGGGTGGGCAAGCATGATATTAGAAAACAGACATAATCCAAAGAGCAAGTGTCACTGCTATTCAAGGAAAGAAACAAAAGCCAACACTAAAGAAGCATAATCAGGTGCCAGATCTGAAGCTATGTATTTGAATATAAGGTGAAGTATTGGAAGTTTAGGAAATCAGAAATGGTTTGAAAAGTTTGATTACAAAATTCCACTAGAACAAACATTTTCAGAAATAGGTTGTGAAAAGAAAAACAAGTATTTTGTTTGTATTTATATTTGTATTTGTTATGATAGGTAGAATCTAGGACAGTTCTTTTGACTTAGGAGCACAGAGCTAGTGGGGCCATAATTAGAGTAGCCCTTGAATATCAAATAAAATATCAATGCAAAAACACTTATAATTATGCAATTATTATTTTCTCTATGTGCCAAGTGAACAGCTAAATCAAAATTAAATTCATTCACATTATTACTAAGTGTCCTCTCTATGCAAGGCATATGGCTAGTGTTTGGGAAATATCATTAAAAATAAAATCTTCTCCCAACCCAGAAATTCTCTCCATAAAACTAATAGAGAAAGAAAACACTTTTATTATTGAATAAGCGTTAAACCAGACTGCCATGTTCATCATGGGCAATCCACTAAGAAATTGCAAAAACAGGAAGAAATATCACCTTTTTATAGAACCAAACAGATACAACCCATTATAAACATGTTTTCAAGATACATGATAGAGAGATTAAAGTCTTAACTGAGAGGACTTGACAGCACAATTTGCCACACATAGTTCATTCTAACTTTACCGGGTAATTAGGGTGACCATCTGTGTTGGTTAATTAGCTTCATACAGAGGAAAAATAAACTTTTCGTATCTTTATTGCAGGAGGTACTTTTATAATTTGGAGCCAAGTGTTTACCAAAGTGAGCCTCTTACTCAAACACAGAAACTGGGAGATGGAGGCAATATCTTCCTTGATGATTGCATTTCAAAAAGATGGCTCCTACTCCTTGAAAAAGACACTTGTGGTCAGAAAATTTACAAAAGGCCTATTCACCTTTCAGAAGGAAAAAATATATACATTTCAAAGACAGAAGGTACTTCAAAATTTTCTAAAGTAAGTGCTCTAAGAAAAGGGAAAGAAGAATCATTGCTTCCATTGCTTTCAACTGGGAAAATTAAGTCTCTGACTTGTAATTTGTATTTGTCCTTACAGTAGACTCTAAACGGAACAACCATGAGAAAGATAAAGTGTATGCCCTTAAGACATTCATCGAAAAGTCATCTGAATTGGGACCAGAATTACCATGTTCACTATCTATCCATTTCCAATTTATAAGATAAAAGCCTTCTAAATGATAATTGCAATTACTTTTGTTTTCACCCAGAACAAACTATGCATCTCATTTTTTATACATGCACTTTAGCACATAACAATGAACTTAAGCAATAGGTTACTCACTTAACTGTGTCTTTTTATATTAATTTCAAGTTGATCAAAATAACTTTCTGTGTTAATGATGCCTAATGAAAATAAAACCAATTTTGAGAAAACACCATAGAAAATGGCAGTTGTGATTTATATGTTTCTGCATAAACAAAGCTAAAGTTCCCACTACTTCAGATCATGCATATTCATTTCTACATCCACTGAATGATTCATTTATTTCATAGGAATTTTTTTAACAATGTGTACTGATTGGAAATCACTTGCTAAAAATAATAAATTGACTATATCAAAATATTGAAATTTCAGATTCAGACCAAAGCAGATTCCGATTCTCTTTTTTTCTTTGTGCAAATTTGGGCAAGTTGTTTAATCTCTCTGATGCTCAGGTATTGTCTATAAAATGGTTATACAACATGTACCTTTTACTAGAATAACATAAGAATTAAATTTTTTTTTATTTATTTATGATAGTCACAGAGAGAGAGAGAGAGAGAGGCAGAGACACAGACAGAGGGAGAAGCAGGCTCCATGCACTGGGAGCCTGATGTGGGATTCGATCCCAGGTCTCCAGGATCGCGCCCTGGGCCAAAGGCAGGCGCCAAACCGCTGCGCCACCCAGGGATCCCTAACATAAGAATTAAATCAGATTATACTTTAAAAATGTAACATAGTATTGAGTATCTAGAAAATGCTCCAAATGGTAATTATTACTTTCAATTAAGGTGAAAAAGTATGTATAGAATAATGATGAAAAAGCAATTCACTGGTTTTGAGTAGTATATAGGAGAAACATCAAGGAGAAGCCATGGGTGACAGTATGTATTTGACCTGGTTCTAAAGACCAGTTAGGAAAAAGGGTGTCTGCATTCAAGGGACTGGACTGTGGGGGAAAACAAACAGACAAAAAACGGTGACTGAAGATTAAGGCTTATTCATATAGCCCAGTTTCTTTTTCAAACTATTGTTAGTGACAGGCTGGTGATTTTTACTTCCAATACTTCCATACACTGTAATAAATTTACCATAAAAATGGAATAAAAAATAAAAACTTACAGAATACATAATCTAAATGTTTTATTAGATTCAGTAGTCACTGTTTAATAAATGTAGTTAGAACAGGTAAAACACAGGGGAAAATAGCTGTAACACTACATATAACATCTGAAACAGATTAACATAGTTACTACTATACTTAAAATTTTTGTTATTCCTCTGTCATAAGTATATAGAAAGTTTTAAGTTAAAAGCAAGTCCTCATATTCACTGGTTATACACATTTTGAATGAACAATGCGCATACCAATATTTAAAGTTTTTAATTTGATAAAGGACCTGGATTTCTACATGTTAAGGTTTTTAATTTAAGTTAAATTGATGACAACATTATTTGCATTGACTAATATATATTAAAATATAGCTGTGTTTTATTTGAATAATGCTCATAATAACCAGTCTCACAGAAGTACATTAATAAAAATAAGAGAAATTTAAAAAAAAACTTTCAACGAGCTCAATACATTTACTTTTAATTTTCTTACAAAATGATACAAGTGATGCTGTATTTTCAAAATTTATCTTCAATTCCTATCAGTAGTCAGTTTCACAGATGTATCTTATAAAATCGATTTCGTAGTTAAATTTAAATTACCTTCCAGTGAAAGAAATGAAATCTGGATCCATGAGGTTCCTATGTATGGATTTCATTTTGACAGAAAATAAAAATGATGTATCAAATGGTTAAGGTGTTCATCAACAACGTTTTAGCAAATATCCAACATCACAATCATCATTCACTTCACTTATAACTGTTAGTAAATAATAAAATGTGTTACAACAATCTATAAATACTATTCTCAACTTTTAACTTTTCTATGTATTCTTGACTTGTCATTGAAAACATGTGGCTACTTCACTGCATGGAAGTAATAAATAATTAAACATACCAAATATATCAGACCGATAAGCAAGTCTACCTGTCCAGTTTACTCCTTAAAAAGCTGCCACTAAACCAGTTTATTTTGAAGAATAATTTAGTTTGTTGCATATATCAAGCACTATCAATAAAACAGTTTTTCAATTAACCATCATATTTCTACATTGAATATCAGTTGTTTATGATCATCATCCATATTATAAAATAATTTAAAATTATTTTACAATATAACATATATAGCTTTTACATAATTCAGACAAAAACCAACTGTATGGAGAGAAAATGAGTAGGAAAAATTAGAGAGAGTGATAAAACATGAGAGACTCCTAACTCTGGGAAATGAACAAGGAGTAGTGGAAGAGGAGGTGGGTGGGGGAATGGGGTGACTGGGTGACAGGCACTGAAGGGGGCACTTGATGGGATGAGCACTGGGTGTTATACTCTATGTTGGCAAATCGAACCCCAATAAAAATAAATAAATAAATAAATAAATAAATAAATAAATAAATAAATAAACCAACTGTATAGTTCACAGGTGGGTTTTTGTTTTTGTTTGGTTGGTTGTTTTTTGTTTTTGTTTTTGTTTTTGTTTTGGCAACACTTCTCTGTGAAGAAAGTGTTCAGTCTACATTGTGACACAAGCTCCTTATTCTGGGTCACCAGCCCACAGAACATACTCCTACGGAGAACTAAAATTTTAAACTACATTTGTCAACAATGTTATCTTTCAGTTTTACACAACTCAGGGCTAATTTTGTTCAGCAATTAGCCTGTAAAAAGTTCTTCAGTCATACTATCCTAACATTTAGATTGCACAAATTCTTTTTTTTTTTTTTAAAGACTTATTTATTTGTTTGAGAGACACAGAGAGAGAAAAAACAGAGGGAGAGTGAAAAGGAGAAGCAGACTCCCCACAGAACAGAGAGCCCAATGGGGGATTGGATTCCAGGACTCCGAGATCATAACCTGAGCAGAAGGCAGAGGCTTAACCAGCTGAGCCACCCAGGCATCGCAAATTCATCAAGTTATAATAAAAAATACTTTGTTAGCTCTATTTTGTCTATACATTGTCTCATATCATTAGGCAATTCTCAAATACGTCAAGTTACAGTTTTATTGGAGAGTGGTACTTGAGTCACCTGCTTCGCTAGAGTAGCATTCCCAGATAAACTCTTTGATACAATTGTTCCCTGGTTTCTCGGTAATTGTATACGGTGTTTTTCTTCTTAGGAAACTGAAATGTCACATTAAAACCTGCGGAGCAGTAATGTTTAATGTGTGAAATACTGGATATGTGCTATTGTCTTTTTTTTCTTATTTCTATACTGTTTCTTTCAAAGAGTTCTGGTGGTTTTGGATTTATTTCTTCATGTTGTTATATGTAAATGCCGCTTAAATGTTCATGGTTTAGTTGCTTCAGTAGCTTATTCATCTCAGCAAATCAGACTTTTTTTATCACTTCATCGCAAATTACAGCTATAAAATAAATTTAATATATGAGAGACAATAGTTCTGGCTAAAACTAGTTTGACCTTTCTCAGTCTTCATTTCTGGGAAGCAACTTCCATTATCACTATTTAATATAGTGAAAGAAAAGATGTGTAATTTCTTAACAAAAAAAGTCCAGTGAGTTTTCTTTTACCATGTGCAAATTAGACCTAAAATTTCTTCTTCATTTCTTGAAATAACTGCCATTATTACCACGTGATATATACTACTACTTAAGGAAAAGCATCATTTCTTGACAAAAATATCCTTTAAATCTTTACCATCTGCAAATCAAGATTAAAACTTAATTATTTAATTTATCCCAAATGGTAAACTATAAATTTAAAATGTTTGATGAAAATTTAAGTAATCTTTAAAATAGTCATACATTTCCTTTTATTTTACTGAATTATTCTTGATAAACTAACCTTAAAATATCACATTTTGTCCCTTGGTCCTACTCTGCCCAACTAAAATGCAGCTTATATCCCATGTGCCTCACCAGGCAAGTTGAACAACATGTGGATGAGTCTATACCTGATTCAGTGAGACAAATCCACTCATTACAAGTATTATCTCACAGAAATAACAATGTAATAAATATTTTTAAATGCTTACTCCTTAATTTCTGCTTATTACAGACTTATGACAACCAATGCACAGGTAAGCGTCAGCCCTCCTGTCACATTCAAACAGCATTGGTAGAGCTCCAAGCATTTAGCTAGAAATTTCCAGAACTCGGTTTCAGCAGTTAGCTGTTCCTGAAAAGATTCTCAAATTAGGAAATGAGGGTTAAGGAAGAGAATGAATTGAAAAAGACAGTCTCTAGATTATCTTTCCCTTACATTAAATTGTAAAAACTATTTCAAAGCTTGAAAGGGACTATTTGATTTTGTTTTAAAAAAATTATTTGATAAAGTTGATGTGTTACATTTTGTAGGTTTAAAGTATACAGTGTATTACTTTGATACATTTTTATGCCATAAAATGATTCCATTGAAGCAATATTTATCATATTATATTTTTATAGGACAGTATTATTGTCTATATTCATTATCTTATGCACTATATCTCTGTGGCTTTTTTACTACTCATTGCACATTTGCATTTTAGACCCATCAATCTTGTTCCCCCCATCCTCTATCACCTGGTAACCAGTACTTTGCTTTCTCTTTGTTTTTACAAATTTGACTCTTAGAATCCACACAAAAGTGATATCATGTAGTACTTGGTGCTTGTCTTTCTCTGACTTAATCTCACTTATCATAATGCCCTCAAGGTTCATACATGTAGTCACAATGCCAGAGTTTCCTTTTTTTCTCATGGCTAAATAACGTCCTACTGTGTCATACCATATCTTTTTTTGGATAACTGTTGATAGGCATTTGGGTTGTTTCCATATCTTGCCATTGTAAATAATGCTGCAATACACAGGCTGTGCATATATCTCACCAAAATCCTGTTTTCATTTCCTTTTAATATTATACCCAGAAGTGGAATTGCTGAATCAGATGGAAGATCTACTTTTAATTATTTTTGAATAACTTCCTTATTGTCTTCCACAGTGGTGTGGACTGTTTTACATTTCCACCAGCAGTGTATAAAGATTCCCTTTTCACAACATCCTTGCCAGGACTTCTTACCATCTTTCTTTCTTTCTTTCTTTCTTTCTTTCTTTCTTTCTTTCTTTCTTTCTTCTTTCTTTCTTTCTTTCTTTCTTCTTTTCTTTCTCTTTCTTTCTTTTCTTTCTTTCTCTCTTTCTTTTCTTTCTTTCTCTCTTTCTTTTCTTTCTTTCTTCTTTCTTTTCTCTTTTATTTTCCTTTCCTTTCTTTTTTTTTAGAGAGAGAAAGAGAGCACTAGCATGTATGCAAGCATGCTTGAGCAATGGGGGAGAGACAGAGGGAAAGAGAGAGAATCTTAAGTAGGTTCCATGCCTAGTGTAGAGCCTGAGGGGAGGCTTAATCTCAGGACTATGAGATCATGATCTGAGCTGAAATCAAGAGTCTGATGCATAATGGACTGAACCACCCAGGCACCCCTCTTGATGATAGCTATTCTAACAGGCATAAGATGATATTTCATTATAGTTTTTATTTGTATCTTCCTGATGATTAGTGATGCTGCACATATTTTCATGTGCCCTTTGGCCATTTTGATTTCCACTTTGGAAAAAAAATGTTTATTTATTTCTTCTGCCCATTTTTAATTAGTTTTTTGTTTTATTTTGTTCTTAAGTTGTGTTAGATATTTATATATTTTGGATATTAACCTTTTATTGGATATATGGTTTGCAAAATATTTCTTCCATTCTGCAGTCTTCCATTTCATTTTTGCTAATTGTTTTTTTCAATCCCTTATTTAGATTTATTCCTGAGTATTTTATTATTTTTGATGCTATTGCAATTGGGATAGTTTTATTTCTTTTTCTGATACTTTGTCATTAGTTTTTATTGACACTTTGGGATCTTCTATTTATACAATCATATCAGCAAATAGTGACAATTTTACTTCTTCCTTCCCAATTTCAATACCTTTTATTTCTTTTTCTTGCCTAGTTGCTTTAGCTAGGACCCCTAGTACTATATTGGAGTGGTGAGAGTGGGAAACTTCTCATATATTTAATCTCAAAGCAAATCCTTTCAACTTTCTCCATTAAGTATAATATTAGCTGTGAGTCTGCCGTATATGACCTTTATTATGTCAAGGTATATTCTTCATATATCAGATCTGTTAAGTGTTTTTATCGTGAAAAGATGTCATATTTTGTCAAATGCTTTTTCTGCATCCAGTGAGACTACTGTGATATCTTTATCTTTCATTTTATTCAGATGATGAATTACATGTATCAGTTTGCATATGTTGAAACATCCTTGCATCCCAGGAATAAATCCTACTTGGACATGGCTTATAATCCTTTTAATGTGTTCTTGAATTTAGTGTGATGATCTATTCTTGAGAATTTTTGCATCTGTATTCATCAGAGATATTGATCTCATTCTTTCTGTGTTTCTCTTTTCTGTTCTTTTCTTTCTTTTTTTAATGATTTATTTATTTATTCATGAGATACATAGAGAGAGAGAGAGAGGCAGAGGGAGAAGCAGGCAGGCTCGCTGCAGGAGCTTGATGCAGGACTTGATCCCGGAACTCGAAGATCATGCCCTGAGCTGATGGTAGATACTCAAACAATGAGCCACCCAGGCACCCCTCTTTTTCCTTTTTTTAATCTGGTTTTGATATCAGAAAACACTGGCTTCATACAATGAGTTGGCACTGTTCTAGAGGGACTATTTTAATATTTGAATTTTGAAATTGCTTTCATCCTAATGTCTTTCATTGTCTAGTCACCAGATAATGAGTGAGACAGTAATGCCTTATATTGAACATTTGTTTCTTAAAAAACCCTTCAGATTGTTGAATAAAATAAATCAGTTTTGAGTTGGTTGTTGTGCATTGTGTATGGTAAGTGTTCAAGTTCTTTTTCTTTTCTTTGCATGTGTATATCCAATTTTTCCAGCAACATTTGTTGAGGAAACTATCATTTCCTGTTGTGTACTTTTGCTTTTATCCTGTTGTGTTTTTATCAATCATCAGTTGACTCTATATGTGTGGGTTTATATCTGGGCTCTCTATTCAGTTTTATTGGTCTATCTCTTAATAATAGTACCATACTATTTCAATTACTATAACATCATAACATAGTCTGAAATCAAGATGTGTGATGCTTTTGGCTCTGTTCTTCTTTATCAAAATTACTGTGGTTATTTTGGGTGTTTTGTAGTTCCATGTGAGCTTTTGGATTATTTTTTCAATTTCTGTAGCAAATGCCTTAGGATTTTTTTTTTTTGGAAATAGCATTGAATGTGTAAATTACACTGAGTAATATTGTCATAATCAATATTAAGTCTTTCAGTCTGTGAACATGAGATGCTTTTCCATTTATTTCTGTCTTTTTCAATTTTGTTCATCAATGTTTTATGGTTGTCAGTGTATAAATCTTTCACTTCCCTAGTCAAGTTCTTTTTAATAAATATTTTATTCTTTTTGATGCTGTTGTAATTGAGACTGTTTTCTTAATTTCCTTTTCAGATGGTTTATTGTTAGTGTATAGAAACACAATTGATCTTTGTTGATTTTATATCCAACAACTTTATTGAATTTGTCTATTGGTCCTAACAGTTTTCCTTTGCATGTGAATATAGGGGAAAAGCTTCTTGACGTTGGTCTTGGCAATGATTTCTTGGATATTACACAAAAACATATGAAATAGAAGCAGAAGTAGACAAGAAGGACTACATAAAATTAAAGTGACTTTGCAAAGGAACCAATAAAAAAATCAAAAGGCAATCTATGGATTGGGAGAATATATTTCCCATGAGAAAATATGTATCTGACCAGAAGTTAGATTCAAAAATATACAAAGAACTCTTACAACTCAATATCAAAAAAACAAATAACATGATTCATTTTAAATTAAAAACAGACCTACGATATGAGCCAACAACCCTCCTTCTGAATATATGTTCAGATGATTTAAAATCAAGATCTTGAAGGGATATGTGTGCCCCCATGTTCATTGCATCATCAGGCACAATTGCTAAGATATAGACATAATCTAAAATAATTCTAGATGGATAACTTCAGTAGGTTGTACAACATAGTGTTTATAGCTAACAGTACAGAACTGTGCATTTCAAAATTTGTTAATTGGCTAGATTTAGTGTCACGTGTTTTTACCACAAAACAAACACATGAACAAAGGATTACAAATAAATTTTGGGAGGTGTTTAATATGTTTATTACCTTCATTGCAGTGATGGTATCACAACTGTTTCTGTGCAAACTCATCGAACTGTACACATTAAATATGTGTAGTTCCTTATGTATCAATTATGCCTCAATAATTGTTTTTTAATAAAAGAAAAAATAAATGCTGTAAATTACAGAGGAAAAAGACAGAAGTGGAAAAGCTATGCTGTTTGTTACCTATCTCATAAGTTCAACCAATTAATCACTGGGGATATTAACTATCAAAAGTTAAACTTAAGTATAGAAATATTTTCTCAGGGCAGCCTGGGTGGCTCAGCGATTTAGCTAGCACTGCCTTCATCCCAGGGCCTGATCCTGGAGACCTGGGATCAAGTCCCATGTCAGGCTCCCTGCGGAGTCTGCTCTCCCTCTGCCTGTGTCTCTGCCTGTGTCTCTGCCTCTCTCCCTCTCTCTCTCTCTCTCTCTCTCTCTCTCTTTTTCATGAATAAATAAATAAAATCTTTAAAAAAAGAAATATTTTCTCAGATAGAGTATATTGCCAAAAAGAAAAAAAAAAAAAAGCTCTAATAACAAAGCCTTGATTCTAATACTTCAAGCAACAGATTAACTTTGAGAACATTATGCTTAGTTAGATAAGCCAATCACAAAATATAAATACTGCATGGTTAAATTTCAATATCTAGAGTAAACTGATAGAAACAGAAAATGGAATGGTGGCTGCCAATGTCTGGGAGTAAGGAGAAGTGCGGAGTTGTTAAATGAGTATAGATTTTCAGTTTTGTGAGATGAAAAATTCTGGAGACAGGCTGTGTAACAAAAGTAAATATACATGACACTACTGAACTGTGCTCTTAAAAATGATAAAAAGGCAAATTTTATATTATTTGTATTTTTCTACAATTTAAACAAAAGCTATTGTAGTTATTTCTTCTCATACATCATTTCATATGAATTTTCAATAACTTTGATCTCTTAAATCACAGGGATCAATGTTATCAGTTCACATAATGTAGCTTTGAGAAACAAATTTTTATTCAGCTATATTAAAAAGATGAAAAGTAATTGTGAGTACCACATTGTTTTGTATACCAGAAACAAAATAAAATAAAGGATCAACATATTATATCTAAGTAGAAGATATTGTGTCTCAAAGTCCCATATAAAAAGGCAGGAATTGGGGGGGAGGAGGCTTTTTCTTTTTAGATTTTGTTAATTAATTTATATTAGAGAAAGAGAGAGAGAGAGCAATACAGAGGGAAACTGAGAGGGAGAAACAGACTCTCCACTGAGCAGAGAGCAGGACATAAGGCTCAATCCCAGGATCCTGAGATCTTGACCTGAGCCAAAAGGCAAACACTTAACCAACATAGCCACCCAGGCACTCCAGGGTGTAATTTGTTGAGAATGAAAAGAGAATATATATTTTTATTACATAAAATAATATTTGAATGTTCATTTATTGGAGTGTTTTTTTTTTTCATTTAATCAGCAAAATGGGAGAACAAAGTGAGCAACTTCTACTGGGTTATTCTGTGAACATTTCATATTCTCAACCTGTTTGAGAGGCACTATAAGAATAAGAAAGTATATTTGCCATTTTGTTCTCTTTTAGGAAGCCCAAAAAAAAAAAAAATGAGATGTATATAACTCTCATCACATTCTGATGATTAATTGTGTAACTTCAGGATTCCAAAGAGAAACATAGCAGTGCCACCAGGTAGTATTTTAAAGTTCTGGCTCATCATTTTTATACAAAAAGATTTATAAAGTATTGAATTTATAGAAAAAAGAATTCAAATATCTCAAAAGAGAAACATAATATGTGACAAAATACTTATTACCTAACCCATCATCCATTCTCTTTTTTTTAGTAAAAAAAAAAAAAAAAAAACAGTTTCATTCAACGCAGTATGTAATAAGCAAAAGGAATCTGTTTCTAGGCTCCCTAGCTCACTAGCTCAGCTGGTGAGACCATGTGAGTAAGTTTGCGGCAATGAAGTTTAAGCTAATGTGTTGTTTTACTTCAAGGAAACATCCACAAGAATAAGCTGGCACAAAATCCTTTGCTACTTTGTTTATCCCTCTTTCCTTTTTCTCTGATGGCTACATACTATCATGTTGATTGAATAGTATTTAGTGCTGAATTTAGTTTATCTTTTAAAATATTTTATTTATTTATTTGAGAGAGAGAACACACAAGCAGGAGATAAGGGCGGAGGGAGAGGGAGAAGCAGATTCCCTGCTAAGCAGAGAGCCAGATAAAGAGTTCCAGGACTTTGGCATCAGGACTTGAGTTGAAGGCAGATACTTAATGATTGAGCCATCCAGGAGCCCCAGCGCTGAATTTAGTTTAAATAAAAGTCCACGTCTTGCTTAAGTAGTAATTACTTTAGATTGTCTGCCACACGTAGGCAAAACTAATCCCAACTGTACAAATTCAAAGCAGGGTATAAAACCATGATCACTAAATGGAAATAGGATAAGTGGAAAAGAGTCTTAATAGCAACAACAAGGTAAATGTATGTGTTATTAAATGCTTTATCATAGATTTGATTACTATTTAATTTAGTTTGATATTTATTGTCATATATTTGTAGAATCTAATTGTTTTACAAAGGTTGTTAACAATGGGAAAAAAAGAAGGAAAGTCATTTCACAGTTCCTTATTGAATGAAATATATCTAAATAATATGAGGCTTGCTTGTTTTTTTCCTTCCTTCCTTCCTTTGTTTCTTTCCTTTCTTTTTCTATCTCTTCTCTCTCTTCTTCAGTAAGTTCTGCTTTTGACTTTCCATTTTAGAAGATGAGAATTGAGCTCTGCTTCAACCTCCTGTTCCACAAAATACACAGACACATTTCATCCACCTAATGTATTTGTATATTAAATTCAGCTAGATCAGGAACACCTGGGTGGCTCAGTGATTAAGTGTCTGTCTTTGACATGGATCATGATCCTGGGGTCCTGGGATCAAGTGCTACATCAGGTTCTCCAGGGGGAATCTGCTTCTCCCTCTGCCTGTGTCACTACCTCTCTCTGTGTGTCTCTTATGAATAAAGAAAATCGTTTTTAAGAAAATCTACCTAGATCAGTATTCAATGTGTACTTTCATATGGCTATGTCAACACTAGTCACATCCAAACATGTAAGGCATTATGCTGTAATTGCTTTTCCTTTCCTCCTCATTTTGCATTGCCTCAAAATAGTAATTTTCTTGTTTTATACATTTGTTTTCCATCTATTTATTATCAATTCTCCACTAATGTCTTCTCAATTGTATAATATTCCTTTCAGGAGCACCTGGGTGCCTCAGTCAGTTAAGCATCAGATTCTTGCTTTCCGCTTATGTCATTATCTCAGGGTCATGAGATGTAGCATCACATTCAGCTCCAAGCTCAGCATGGAGTCTGCTTGGGATTCTCTCTCTTCCTCTGCTGCTCCCACTCATTCTCTCTCTCTCAAGTAAATAGATCTTTATAATAAGTTATTCTCAAAATATGATGTAAATAAATAGATAAATAAACAAAATTCCTTTCAAAATTGTCAGACTCATTCTTTTCAATTAATTCCATGTTTTTTTAATGAAATCTCCAATGGAGCTTCCTGACTCTCTTCAATCTGGCCAAGTTTCTGATTAATTTCACTTTGGGCTATGTATATTATATAATATAACTTATTATATATACTACATTTAGCATATGTTTTATTATATATTATATATTATTACATATTATATACTGTATATTAATATATATTATGTACTCTCTGTATATTATATATGTGTATATATACATATATATATAAAATCTCACCTATTTTTAGTGTTGCATTTTAATTTCTGAAGAGCTTTTGTCTATCTGTCTGAGTTATTGCAACTTTTTATGAGGAATATTCATTTGCTTCCTGAGGAAGGTATATATAAGGTAAATTTGTTGAGCTCTTGCATGTCTACAACTGATCTACATTCTATCTCGTGTTTAATTTACTTTTTATAAAGTGATTGGGCAAAGCATTTTAATTAGAAATGCATCTTAAAATTTTGAAAGCATTGTAATTGGCTTCTGGCTTCTAGTTTTGTTGAGAATTTTAAGCTTCTCTTTTTCTTGAACATTTCATTTTCCCTTTTCAGAAATTTTTGTTCTTTCCCCAGTGTTTTGAAATTTTATAAATGAATGCATTCTTTTAGACCTATATTAATCCATTTTGAAGGATACTGAAATGTCACCTATCTGCTTGAAAATTTTTCTTCTTCTATACTTCCTTTGTTTCACTGATTTTTTTTTCTCTTTGCTTATGTCTAGAACTTTTATTTTGGACATTTTCCTCAACCCAGTAACCACTGGCTATTCATTCACATTTAAGTTTGGATAAGCTCCTTTTATACCTATGAACTAACATTCTAACAGGATCTGACTGGTCCATTTCATTAAGAAACCCTCAATATCTCTTTCTTTCTTTCTTTCTTTCTTTCTTTCTTTCTTTCTTTCTTTCTTTCTTCCTTCCTTCCTTCCTTCCTTCCTTCCTTCCTTCCTTCCTTCCTCCCTCCCTCCCTCCCTCTCTTTCTTCTTTCTTTCTTTCTTTCTTTCTTTCTTTCTTTCTTTCTTTCTTTCTTTCTTTCTTTCTTTCTTTCTTTCTTTCTTTCTTTCTTTTCTTTCGACTCATCAGGTTCCCAAAAAGGAGATTTCTCCAATCTTCCATTTGGGGAAGAAGGTAGAGATAGCTGTATTTGACCGTCAACCTCTGGGATCCTAGCAAGGGAATAAACATGTAGGCTTTAAATATTTATTATCAACATCTTATTTAAATATATGCTTACCTCATGCTAAGCTCAAGAAGGACTAGGTCTTGTCTTAAGAGATCTAGGCAAAGATTGCATTGTCAGAGATCAAAGCCTAGAGGGAGTCATTCCTACTTAGCTTAATTGCAGATTTTAAAAGTGTACAGATATGCCAATGTTTCTTCAGAAAAGCTGATGTCCAGATATGAGAAAGATCACATATATCCTTATTCTGAAATCAGAGGTATTTAAAATTAACATTATATAGTCATTAATTTAGACAACATGAGGAAATGCCAATTCATAGGAAGATTAAGAATAAAGTCAGGATTTAATGCAGATGAAATGGAGATTTGGGGTCTGGTTTTGGACAAATCGTGTAAATATTAATGAGCTAATCTGTCCTCCATCTGGTTCAGCCACTAGTAAGACAGACTGTACAATTGCCAGGCACCTTCTAACTCCCCCGTGTGGCTTCTATATCAAGAACTGATCTTCAATGCAGAACTAAAAGTAGTTGTGTGAATGAAAAGACATTTAAGGTTAATCATCCAATTATATGAAGTGCATTTTTGGCCTCTATCTGTATACCACATTTTCTTGATTCCAAAATACATTCAATTATAAAAGACACTATTGATTTAATAATAATTTTTGCATAAAAACAACTTCTACCACATTAAAGGTACATACTGACTGAGAGACATATTTCAATCTCAGAAACTAAAATAAGAAAATTTAGACCTCTTGTCCTTGAGAAACACAGAACAAAGCTTCTATTTCACTGTACTTGCAATTCAAGCAAATCTTCAAATAGAAATGGCATATATGATTTCATCTCCATAAATAGTACTGTAAACATTGCCTCTAAGAAAAGAAAGGGCACTGTCAAGTCCTCCTCATACAGTTGGCCTGTTCGAGTAAAAAACACAGGGTCTTTTGCTTGACTAAGAACTAAAACAACTACAGAAGTCATTTAAAGACTTGGTTTGGAGAAATATAAATGTTATTTTATTTTCTCTAAATTGGAAAATATGTAAATGTATTTGTCTAGTGATGATCTTAAATATCAGTGAATTTTTCTCCAATTATCTCTATAATTACTTGGAAGTTTGACATTTCAAATATGGCACTGAGTGCGGAAACTTGACAAAGACTTGTTCCAGCTAGTAGGATCTAATGCAAGGTCAGCCTTGTGCAATAATAATCAACAATATCCGGGTCATTGAGTGGATAGGGTGGCAGATATAATTTTCAAGGCTTTTAAACATCACATATAGCTGGATACATACATAAAGTTGGATATAAATACCTGCCTTGGATTTGAGAGTTTATCTCCAGGAAACACTGGATGAAGAGGTAGAAGAAAATTTCTGGATATTATGGTTTTCATCACCATTCTTGGGTTTGTCTCTTCCATTATACAGTAAT
Organism: Canis lupus dingo; assembly: GCF_003254725.2. NCBI lineage: Eukaryota > Metazoa > Chordata > Mammalia > Carnivora > Canidae > Canis > Canis lupus. The sequence goes on along the minus strand of NC_064246.1, from coordinate 16,746,845 downwards.
TAATATGGCAGCCACAGGCCCATGTTTTTTAATTTTTATTTATTTTTAAAGATTTTATTTATTTATTCATGAGAGACACAGAGAGAGAGAGGCAGAGACACAGGCAGAGGGAGAAGCAGGCTGCATGCAGGGAGCCCGATGCAGGACTCAATCCCAGGACTCCAGGATCACACCCGGGCCGAAGGCAGATGCTCAACTGCTGAGCCACCCAGGGGTCCCAACACAGTCCCATTTTTAATGATTATCTGAAAATGTGAAAGCTTTAACTATTTGCCAAATTATAGTCTATTACAGAATAAAATTAGATTTTTTTGAAAAACATCAATTCTATTGCTTTAATTGAGACATTTACATGAGGCATTTTGTTTTGTTTTATCCTGATTTTTCTGAAAAGAGAGTGACCATGTATATCTGGGAGACATGTAAAATATTTTCTGTTTTTATGCTCCATGCTTTAGGAACCCTATCCATTAATTACACAGTAGAGTGATCAAGAGAAAATGGAATAGCTGTACCCGATCAGCATGACTTGCTTGGGTATGTTGTTCATTCTCTGGCTTGCATTGTTCAAGTCCAGAGCCAGTCATTTGTTAGCAACTCATACATATCTTCAAAGGCAATGCTGAACAAGAAGGAAGTAATATCACTGTCTGTATCTTATTGCAATTACATTTCTTATATGCCGCCCATCCACAGGATGTAGTAATTACAAGATAACATGTCATTTCATAACCAACTATATCTATTTTTGCATAAATCCATTATATCTTTCTTTCATTATAAGAATTATATATGCAAACAGTTCATTTCTTGCAGAAACCAGTGCAACTGCTTTTCCTTTCCCCTCAGTGCTAAACTAGAAGTTATTTCAAGAGCAGACAGATGCTGGAATAGAGAATAGAGAGTTCATAGCATCAGCCCCCATAACATCTGGTACCTTCAAGAGTTTTTTATACATTACTATATTTTTTTCTTAGTATATTTTTCTCATCATTTATTTCCAAACTCACTCCATCATTCACTTGACCCTCATCCTTTTTGAAATATTTTCCTTTAATTCAAATATGCATCATTTACTCATTCACTCATACCTAATTTGTACAAGACTTTGTTTTAGACACTGTAGATACCACAAATAAAATTCCTGTGCTCATATATTGTACATTCTGTTGGACAAAGACAAATAGTTTTAAAAATAAGTTATAAGTAGGATTACATTTAGGGAGGGAGAGATGTATGGAGCTTGACTGTTTCTCTCCTCTCTCCCTGGACTGGTGCCAAAATGCAGGCCTGTATGTAAATGAGGTTTCAACATTTTCCTCCTCAGACAACTAGTTAGGAAACTCTTGAGGCTTCCAATGTGGGTCAGATATAGATATATTAGAAATATGAATCACCTGTTCCTGCACCTGTACTTATAACTTCAGGATGTATGGGGGCTTCATCTCCTAAAGATCCTTGGTACCTGATGATGGAGCTGTTTGGGAATGCTCAATTTTAGGGTTTAGTGGAGCAAATGGAAAATGTCTATGTTACCTATTGAACTGTGTCCCATAATCTAGCCTTCAGTCTCTAATAGAAGCAATAGCAATACCACTACTACCACTACCAACAACAACAATAAAACAAACAAGCAAACAGTTGAGTATGACTATGACATTATTTCACTTTTTTAGAGGCCATTGCTATGACTCTGCAACAAGACTCCATATAAAACCCAGATCTGCTACAGATACTGTGACTACCATTGAAGCTGTATCCTAAAAGATAAGCAGCAAAGAAGCTTGTCTTACAGATTTGATGACCTGTAAAGTCTTCTTTTGCTAAACTCCACTCAGGCCTTCAGGTTTTGATAATGAGTCAAAGCCACTAATGTGATATATGATGCCTCTGAAATCCAAAGAATGCTCTAAAAAATATATCTCTATGTCATTAGCAGATATAGCATATCACAACCTCCATTTTGCTTTGGATGAGCTATATTAACATTCATATGAACTCTGGAATATTCATTAAGTCCATCGTCTTCAGAATCTCTGACAATTTACTTCTGATTTCATCATATGCATGTATATTATCCCATACCTAAATTCCCATGTTGATGAGAAGTTTCAGTTGAACTTCCAGCTAATTAACATAATAAAGGATAGACCTACAATACCATATTAGGATTTTTTAATTTCAAATTTATTTTGCATGAGCATCATTTTGTTCATATTTTAGAAAAACCAGCTAGGAAAATATTAGGAATCACTTCTAGACTGAACTGACACACTGAATCCAAAATTTCTGATAAAATGCAATCTTTTAACTTGTTTCTTTTTCTGGTCTAGCACACCATAATCCATTTATATAAGTATTCTCCAAGTTTTTCCACCTTTTAAGTTAGCAAAATCTTATTACTAAGGGTAGGAGAGATCTATTCTCTCCAGATTTGCTTGTAAGTAGCTTCCTGAGATACACTTGGGCATTGGCTGGGTTTCTAGTTATAGACGAGGAGACAGCAAAGGAGTTTGGATAGAGCTAGAGACGTTGGTCTTTCCATGGGATTATTTTCCATTAGCATGTTGCCTGGCTTTTCCTGGTATCTTAGGTTAAAGTTTGGATCAAAGTTTGGGATTGATGCCTGATGGGTGGTACCTGGGTCAAATGATCATACTCTCACTACAAAGGAAGTTGAGTAAGCCAATATCTGGCATTTTTAACTTCAATCAATCTCTGCCTCATATGTTGAACATTACTTCTATATGGAAAGAGGATCATTTTCCAGGCAGCAAAAGGAAAGTAAAATTCTACTAGAAAATTCCCTATTAGAGGTGAGTTTGAAGCAGTAAATTTGGTTTAGAGTCAGCACAAGAGGTCTTATGGATCTCCCAAGATTTTTTACAACCCAAGACTCCCAAGACTATTTTTTACAACCCAAGACTCCCAAGACTATTTACAACCTGGGATATAATTAAAAAGATTAGAATAACCAAATGTTTGTCTGTATATTTTTAATAAATTTTATTTTAGAGCAGTTTTAAATTCACAGCAATATTGAGCAGATATTGATACAGAGACAGATTGATTGCTCTGATTGATACAATCTCTTGATACAGAGATTTTCCATGCAACCTCTGCCCATACACACATAAATAGCCTTCCCCATTGTCAACACACCCCACCAGAGTGGTAGACTTGCTACAATTGAGAAATCTACGTTGATACATCATTATCATCCAAAGACCATACTTTATATTAGGATTCACTTTAGATATTGTACATTCTACAAGTTTAGACAAATGTATAATGACATATACCATCATAATAAACTATGCCCTTAAAATTCTCTGTGTTTAGCATATCCATCCCTCTCCCTCACCTGCTGTAAATCACTGATCTTTTTATTATCGCCATAGTTTTATCTTTTTCAGAATGTCATATAGTTGAAATTATGCAGCATGTAGCTTTTTAAGATTGGCTTCTTTCACTGAGTAATATGCACTTACGTTTTCTTCATGTTTTTTCATGGTTTAATAGCTCATTTCTTTTTAGCACTGAGTAATATCCAATTGACTGGATGTGTCACAGTTTACTTAGTAATTTGCCTACTGAAGGACACCTTGGTTATTTCCAAGTTTGAGCAAATAAATAAAACTGCAGATTTTTGTGTAGATGTAAGTTCTCTACTTCTTTGATTAAATATCAAGGAACACAATTGCTAGATTAAAATGATAAGGGTATGTTTAGTTTTTTTTAAAAAAACTGACAAACTGTCACCTACAGTGCTTGTGACAGTTTACATCCCCACTATTAATATGGGAGTTCCTGTCATTTCATGTCCTTATGGTCATTGGTGTGGTCAGTGTTTAAATTTTGGGCCATTCTAATAGGGGTATAGTGGTATCTCATTGTTGTTCTCATTTGCAATTCTCTGATGACATTTAGTGTGGAGCATCTTTTCACCTGCTTAATTCCTACCTGTATATCTTCTTTGGTGAAGTACCAGTTAAGATATTTGATCCATTTACAAACCAAGTTGCTTCTTTATTGTTGAGGTTTTTTTTCCCTTATATTAATCTTCTTTCTGTTGCATTGTACTAGGAGTTTAAAGAAACTTGGACTGTGCTATAAATTACACATTTTTCCAGGAATCAAGTGGGAACCCAAGATGTGTAAAGGATTGTCTTCCCTACTAAATAACTTGGACCTAAGTATAAGAAATGCCATTGACATAGATTTTATAGGGAATGGCTCTATTATTTTTGAATCATGTTATACAATCAGAGCTGAAGGCACTTTTAAAAATGACTTACTCCAACTCCTCATGGAACAAGTATTCTCTTTTCACCAATACTAATTCATAGTCCTCTTGTCTCTACTTGACTATCTCCAAATATGGAGAACACACAGCCTCCAGAAGTAGTCCAAGATACTTATTGTAAGGCAATTCTGCTTGTGAGAAATCTCTCCCTAATGTCAATCCCAGATCTCTCCATGTTTTAAGCTAAATTCAGAAATGGACTTTGAGATGGAGATTTGTGTGCAGATTCATGACAAAATGCCCCCTAAACCAACACCTCTTAGAAAGTAAAGGAAATAGATTTGGTGGAGAGAGGAATTTAACTGTGGTAATAAGGATTCAGTTGATCCCTTGTGGAGGTCTAAAGTTGGCCTTTTTATCCTACACCCAAGAGAAGAAGGGAGTTAATAAAGATTCGAGCAGAACTCAACGAAATCGAGACCAGAAGAACTGTGGAACAGATCAACAGAACCAGGAGTTGGTTCTTTGAAAGAATTAATAAGATAGATAAACCATTAGCCAGCCTTATTAAAAAGAAGAGAGAGAAGACTCAAATTAATAAAATCATGAATGAGAAAGGAGAGATCACTACCAACACCAAGGAAACACAAACGATTTTAAAAACATATTATGAACAGCTATACGCCAATAAATTAGGCAATCTAGAAGAAATGGATGAGCATTCCTGGAAAGCCACAAACTACCAAAACTGGAACAGGAAGAAATAGAAAACCTGAACAGGCCAATAACCAGGGAGGAAATTGAAGCAGTCATCAAAAACCTCCCAAGACACAAGAGTCCAGGGCAGGATGGCTTCCCAGGGGAATTTTATCAAACGTTTAAAGAAGAAACCATACCTATTCTCCTAAAGCTGTTTGGAAAGATAGAAAGAGATGGAGTGCTTCCAAATTCGTTCTATGAAGCCAGCATCACCTTAATTCCAAAGCCAGACAAAGACCCCGCCAAAAAGGAGAATTACAGACCAATATCCCTGATGAACATGGATGAAAAAAATTCTCAACAAGATACTGGCCAATAGGATCCAACAGTACATTAAGAAAATTATTCACCATGACCAAGTAGGATTTATCCCTGGGACACAAGGCTGGTTCAACACCCGTAAAACAATCCATGTGATTCATCATATCAGCAAGAGAAAAACCAAGAACCATATGATCCTCTCATTGGATGCAGAGAAAGCATTTGACAAAATACAGCATCCATTCCTGATCAAAACTCTTCAGAGTGTAGGGATAGAGGGAACATTCCTCGACATCTTAAAGCCATGTATGAAAAGCCCACAGCAAATATCATTCTCAATGGGGAAGCACTGGGAGCCTTTCCCCTAAGATCAGGAACAAGACAGGGATGTCCACTCTCACCACTGCTGTTCAACATAGTACTGGAAGTCCTAGCCTCAGCAATCAGACAACAAAAAGACATTAAAGGCATTCAAATTGGCAAAGAAGAAGTCAAACTCTCCCTCTTCGCCGATGACATGATACTCTACATAGAAAACCCAAAAGTCTCCACCCCAAGATTGCTAGAACTCATACAGCAATTCGGTAGCGTGGCAGGATACAAAATCAATGCCCAGAAGTCAGTGGCATTTCTATACACTAACAATGAGACTGAAGAAAGAGAAATTAAGGCGTCGATCCCATTTACAATTGCACCCAAAAGCATAAGATACCTAGGAATAAACCTAACCAAAGATGTAAAGGATCTATACCCTCAAAACTATAGAACACTTCTGAAAGAAATTGAGGAAGACACAAAGAGATGGAAAAATATTCCATGCTCATGGATTGGCAGAATTAATATTGTGAAAATGTCAATGTTACCCAGGGCAATATACACGTTTAATGCAATCCCTATCAAAATACCATGGACTTTCTTCAGAGAGTTAGAACAAATTATTTTAAGATTTGTGTGGCATCAGAAAAGACCCCGAATAGCCAGGGGAATTTTAAAAAAGAAAACCATATCTGGGGGCATCACAAGGCCAGATTTCAGGTTGTACTACAAAGCTGTGGTCATCAAGACAGTGTGGTACTGGCACAAAAACAGACACATAGATCAGTGGAACAGAATAGAGAATCCAGAAGTGGACCCTGAACTTTATGGGCAACTAATATTCGATAAAGGAGGAAAGACTATCCATTGGAAGAAAGACAGTCTCTTCAATAAATGGTGCTGGGAAAATTGGACAGCCACATGCAGAAGAATGAAACTAGACCACTCTCTTTCACCATACACAAAGATAAACTCAAAATGGATGAAAGATCTAAATGTGAGACAAGATTCCATCAAAATCCTAGAGAAGAACACAGGCAACACCCTTTTTGAACTCGGCCATAGTAACTTCTTGCAAGATACATCCACGAAGGCAAAAGAAACAAAAGCAAAAATGAACTATTGGGACTTCATCAAGATAAGAAGCTTTTGCACAGCAAAGGATACAGTCAACAAAACTCAAAGACAACCTACAGAATGGGAGAAGATATTTGCAAATGACATATCAGATAAAGGGCTAGTTTCCAAGATCTATAAAGAACTTATTAAACTCAACACCAAAGAAACAAACAATCCAATCATGAAATGGGCAAAAGACATGAACAGAAATCTCACAGAGGAAGACATAGACATGGCCAACATGCATATGAGAAAATGCTCTGCATCACTTGCCATCAGGGAAATACAAATCAAAACTACAATGATATACCACCTCACACCAGTGAGAATGGGGAAAATTAACAAGGCAGGAAACAACAAATGTTGGAGAGGATGCGGAGAAAAGGGAACCCTCTTACACTGTTGGTGGGAATGTGAACTGGTGCAGCCACTCTGGAAAACTGTGTGGAGGTTCCTCAAACAGTTAAAAATAGACCTGCCCTACGACCCAGCAATTGCACTGTTGGGGATTTACCCCAAAGATACAAATGCAATGAAACGCCGGGACACCTGCACCCCGATGTTTCTAGCAGCAATGGCCACGATAGCCAAACTGTGGAAGGAGCCTCGGTATCCAACGAAAGATGAATGGATAAAGAAGATGTGGTTTATGTATACAATGGAATATTACTCAGCTATTAGAAATGACAAATACCCACCATTTGCTTCAACGTGGATGGAACTGGAGGGTATTATGCTGAGTGAAGTAAGTCAGTCAGAGAAGGACAAACATTATATGTTCTCATTCATTTGGGGAATATAAATAATAGTGAAAGGGAAAATAAGGGAAGGGAGAAGAAATGTGTGGGAAATATCAGAAAGGGAGACAGAACGTAAAGACTGCTAACTCTGGGAAACGAACTAGGGGTGGTAGAAGGGGAGGAGGGCGGGGGGTGGGAGTGAATGGGTGACGGGCACTGGGTGTTATTCTGTATGTTAGTAAATTGAACGCCAATAAAAAAATAAATTAAAAAAAATAAAAATAAAAAAAATAAAAAATAAAGTTGGCCTTTTTAAGTTGCCCTGCCTTGAGTAGAGGAAGATAGAGGGGTTTAACTCCCCATCATCTATCCATGGGATTTGGGCTGTCTGTGGGAAGGGAACATAACACTGAATGAGTAGACTCTCTTTAGCTTAGGACAGTTTTCAAAGAGCCACCATCACTCCCAACAACCGAAGTGTGACCTCAATTCTGAACAGATATCTAAGCTTAACATCAGTTATTACCTATAACTTTTCCTCATTATTCCTTGTCTGTCTTCCAGAGCCAATGAAGTTCAACTCTTCTTCCACATGGGCCAAGAATATTAGAGTAGACATTTTTACCACTCATAAGTTTGTTAACTTTTTCTTTTATGATGGTTGCAATTATATACATTGCATATTTGTTCCTAGAATTGAATGGATAACATGGATGTGTTCTCCCTGCCTACCATACAGTGAAATGGCTATTATCCATATACTTCTGATATTTTCATGCATCCTAAAATGATCTTACTTTTTTGAAACTTTCACTACATGATTGACTAACGACTAGTGATAGTGAATATTCATGAATTTCCCCCAGTATTTCTATTTTGCTTTATTCCTTGCTCTATTCCTCTACAGATAGTTTTATTGTACCCAAGGGCAGAAACTCATTATTTCTAAGAAATTCCAAATGGTCTAATATTAAAATATATAAATTTTCTGAAGGGCTTGTCTTATTCTCTACCTATCGCTCCTAGCCTAGAACATAGTAGGTTTTTTTTTTGTCTGAATACAGGAAGTTTAATTCCTGACTGACATGTAAATTTCTTTAGTTACATCCAAACTCAGATAAAGACACTGAGATTTCTTATTCATATGAAATGTGGCCTTTCTATTGTTACTCACATGCTTTATATCAGAGAGTTTATGAAATATAATGAAGACAAAAGAGCCAGACAGTCTCATGATTCTGGCCTTACTTGTTTCAATTCCCTTGAACTTTCTTGTGTGTAAGAAAGCAGCTTTGTTAACAGACTCCCTTGTGATTTTGAGGAGTGATGAGAAAATTCCAAACCAACTCTTCACTTTTAATTTAATTATATTGATGGAGCCTTACACTGAGAGTAACACTAGCTATCAATCAACTTTACCTACTTCTGTGCTCTGGAAAAACTCATCTCAGCTCTTTTTTTCCTCTCTTTTATCACTGTCTTCCTTTTTGTGATTAAGCTAAGATAAACCATCTTTCCAAAGAGAAGTCAGTATTCAGTTCAAATTCATTTTTGGTGGTCAAAGCAAATGGATGCATTTTCCTCATGATGTAGCTCACCATTCACTAAGTTTTCATTTGTATTGTTTTCTTCATGATTGGAACATATTTATGATCAATATACTGTTTATGAGGAATGATTACTTCTTAGCTAAGGGCCATCGCCTAGGAAATTTTTTAAAAACGGGATAAAAAATAGTTTGCACCAGGCCAAGTTAATGGAACAACCAATTCCTCATCCCCTAATTCAGCCTGAATATCTATTTTAATTACAGTACAATATTTAGTTATTGATAGAAACTTCACATGTAATTACAATCCCATATAATTCAGAATTATTATAGTGCAATGCCAGGAGATAGTAGGAAAGCAGCAATTGCCTTCCAGGTAGTAGCCTTGTGTTTTATAAATTACATGTAGTCCAAGTAATTACTTGAAGTTCCTTGTAAATTAAAGCTACATTTTCTATAGCACTAAAAAAGGGCAAGAACTTGACATTTTTCTAGTAACCAATTGCTACGTGAATGTTAAATTTGATAGAATGCAATTTTTTTCAGTGTGAAAAGCAATGTTCTAAGTGCTTTATATGTAATAGTTTATTTATACCTATATGCTAGGAATGATGGCCCTTATTTGATAACCAAAGTAATGGAGACAGTGAAGTCAAATAAATTGTCCATGTTCACAGAGCCAGCCAAAGTACTGTCTAGATTTGAGTCCAGGCAGTCTTATGCCAAGTCCATGTCTAAACAATGTACCCTACTGCTTCTCTGATGAAGGAATTATTTTCACGTGATAGATTAATACAGATATCATTCAAATAAAATATTTCATTTTTTTAAAATAAATTTTATTATCAACCTTTACTTTCCTATAAAATATCACAATCTTTGATATTGTCAGTCAGTGTTTAACTTACAGTATTGCTGTCAGGATTCCACTATGGAATGATAAACTTAAGTGAAATGACATGTTACTTCAAAGGTTCTAGTGGATGAACATGTTTAAAGTCTCTACGTATAATCAGGAGTCCAATATTTGTCATTAATTTTGTGACTTTGACGTATCACTTGATAAGTATAGATGCTAGAATTTCAGGCCTTAAAATAAGACAGGTCAATTAAGTATAAAACTTTACTTCTGAATCATTGAAATATATCATTGTGGCTTGAACACAGCCTTCATCATAATTATCATTGGTATCATTTACTGAGCACATCCTACATGATTTGCAAACATTATCTCATATAATCCTCACAGACCCAGGAGTAGGTGTTAGTTTTAGTTGAGAAGACTGAAATTCAGAAAGATGAAAGTAACTTCTCCCAAATCCCACTAATCATCAATCTCCAATCAGTGGCAAGGTGGTGGTGGAGCCTGGCTGAACTCTAGTTTACCTGATTCTGAAATTCACAAAACTCTCCACAACAGGATAGTTCAGTAAATGATTAAGGCAAATAAGATGATAAACAAATTTTCGTGATGGCTGGATCACTGTTTCTATCAGTCAGGGTCCAGTAGGAATGTAGAAACCACACCATATTAACAGAGAGAACTAAAGAGAAAGAATTAGTAACCTCATAAGTTGTTGCTTATGTAACTAAAAGGGTAAAGAGAGAAATGTAAGTTATCAAGGAGGTAGCAACTGCAGGAAGCAACAAACACCCTTATGGTCATAGAAACAAAGGGAGGGAACAAAGAGAAGATATTGGAATCATTAAAATGCAGAAATGGGACTCCATACACCTGAAACTCTGAAGTCCAAAGAGAAGGCGTTGCTTGGCTGGTGCTGGTTCTCATAGAGCGGGGAACAATGAAGCTGGTTTGAGAATGTTGGAAAACTGCAAACTGGGAAGGCCCTGCTGTCACTGCAGTGAGTGAAGAAGCACTGCTGATGTGTGACATCCACTGGGATGACAGAAACACCAGGAAACAGACAAGAAGGAGCAAATCCCATCTCCCTTGTCCAGTCTGACTGTCCTGATTAGTAGGAGAGCCTTACCTAGAATGAACAAGCAATTCAGAAGTGTAGATTGAAGAGTCCCAGCACCAACCTCAGAAAGGAGAGAATAGAGGAAGTGAGTGTGGAGCTGAACTACAATAGCTTAATAATTAGCACCATGTTAAAATTAATTCTGGATATCATCTGCACTCCCAGGTCTATTGTACTTTTTAGGATCCATCCTTCATACATCCATGTACCTGTGGGAGAAACTTTGTGTTTATATTTGAGTGGCCTGGGATTTTTTTTTTAAATAAATCTTTTTCTTTCTTCTTTCTTTCTTTCTTCTTTCTCTTTCTTTCTTTCTTTCTTTCTTTCTTTCTTTCTTTCTTTCTTCTTTCTTTCTTTCTTTCTTTCTTTCTTTCTTTCTTTCTTTTTTCTTTCTCTATCTCTACTTTTTATCCCTCTAATATCTTAAATGTCTCCCTTCCCATCTTGATTTTTGACCACCTGGAATACCAAATTATGATTTATAAGAATAAGTGTAAAACAAAGTAAACACAGATTCAAAAAGAAAGAAAGGAAAGGAAATGTGAAAAAAATATTTTCTTATCTAGTGAGTTCACATTTCATGATTCCACAAAACAACTTGTGAATTTGAGATAAAATATTAGATGCCTTTTATGTTAACATTCTTAATGGAAGGTAGAGAGAAAAATATGTCACATGTATCCAGGGTCTATCTTCAATACTTCTCTTCAGCACATTCAGTAGACGGCAAAATAAATTATTTGTATTGTCACAATTACATTGGTTTCATAAATGTTTTATCATTAAACTCCATTTTCTCATATAATATCCTTGTTGCTAAAATTATTTTTGCCTTTAACAATAGTACTTGACAGGTATACAATGTAGGATAAATAATTAGTATGAAATCTTAGTTCTTTTATGAGAACTAAGCCAATGCCAAGGAACATAGATCAAATTTGTGCCATTCCCTTTCATGGATGCTGGAATACAGTTCTGAAAGCAAATCTAATCAATACCTATTTATTATGTTCCTATCATCTGTCAGGATCTAAGCACTGGGAATTAAAATTAGAATAAAGTAAATAGCATCTAGATATGGAAGAGATTAAAGGATTTATGGGAAATATATACAACTCTATGCCAATAGATTTTAATATCAAGACTAAATCGGAATGGGAATGGAAATATTTAGGGAAATATAAATTATAAGTAACTCAAGAAAAATAAGAAAGCTAAACTATTGTTAACCATAAAATGATCAATATTTGTTAAAAAGTGATACTCAAAGGGATCTCTGGGCAGCTCAGTGGTTTAACACCTGCCTTCGGCCCAGAGCGTGATCCTGGAGTCCTGGGATTGAGTCCCACACTGGGCTCCCTGCATGGAGCCTGCTTCTCCCTCTGCTTGTCTCTCTCTCTCTTCGGTCTCTCTCTCTCGAATAAATAAATAAAATGAAAAAAATTAAAGGTGGCAAGCCCAAATCTTTTAACAAATATCTTCTAGCTCACTTTTAAGGTTACAGAACTCAGAAAAAAAAAATGAAAGGCGGCAGGCTCAAATCTTTTAACAAATATTTTCAAGCTCACTTTTAAGGTTACAGAACTCAGTTAAATTAAAAGATATAATTTAATTTGGCAGGAAAACAGGATAGAAATACTTAAAGTCAAAAAAAGAAAAAAAAAGAAAGAAATACTTAAAGTCATCTTAAATTAACACATAAATACAACATATATCTTTTTTTTATTCCAACTATTGAAAGGGAAACCATATTTCCTGCTCCTTTGTCTTTCAATATGGAGGGAATATTCATTAGCTTAACATGTCTGCTGTATCAATTTGCCACCTCACTTACCGATGAAAGGAGTATTTTCTGTTGAGTGAGCTTATTTAGGCTAAGGAAATAGGCATGATTGGACCACACATATACCCTTTGTCTTTCTTTAAATTGATTTGCCCCTAAAGAGTATGTGTTATCTGACGTGTTATCTGCAATAAGCTAACTAGCATACTTTCTGTGCCTACGGCACCCATAGTTTCCTAGCACCATCAATGACTGCTTAGGTAAGTCTAATTCTGGGACATAGATTTAGGAAATTCATTATTTTATAACATCTAAAACATATCCTTCCACTAGCCTTTATTGATAATAAAGATGGCACTTTATCTGCTTAATGTGTTTTCTCCATTAGTGATGATATTTATAGAGCTTCACAAAACCTAATACTTCCTAGCATTTTTATCTTGAAGCTGAAAAGTGTATTTTAACATTTTTCTGGAAGAATAAATATACCAACTAAATGTCAGCTAAATTTGAGGAAAATAAAATAGAAAAGAGAATATATTAGAATATAAATAAAACTCATAAATAAAATGTGTTACTACTGAACGATCAGACCTGTCACATCAGGTGGATATCAGGTGATCACAGGTAGTGTAGGACTCTTGAAAAACATCATGTGTAGGATGAACATATGTGCAAATTTTTTTTTTGCTTTTTTGAAATCATTCTTTAAGCTACATTATAAAAGTATCTAAAGTCCACTTTTAAATAATATGGAATGAATTCAGGATATCAAAAGACTATGCTTTATGTTACCAGAAGTCATTCTCTTTGCTCACTCTATTGTTCAATATCATTTTATCTGCTGTAATAGCAGGTCTCATTGCTAGGACCTGGATATTTGAATTTCCCTTTCCTTTAATGCTATATATGCATGTACATATCATTTACTTAGGCCCCAATTCATTGGGAACTACTTGTGTGTTTCATGGATTGGGACACACTATGCTTAAAGGGTCTTTACCTTCAAAAGTTATAGGTGAAATTGCTCTTTGAGTCCTGAAATTCACTTTAAAGAATAAAATATGAGCATATACCTATGTAATTGACAAAAGTTCAAGCAAATTTACTCAGGACAGGAGTGTGTTTCAAATAGAGAATGCTTTACAATGAATCACAAGCATGACTAAATTGGAATACCCAATTGAAATATCAAAATAAAATAGAAAACATACCTCTAGGCTATTCAGTTTTTAAGAACAGGTTGTAATATTATGTTTTCTCCATCTAATCTTTGGAATTAAGGTTGATGAGAATATGACTAAAATGTGACTAAATGTTGAAATCTTGTAATTTGATTAAATTTTGGCTCTCAATCCTAAAATTATATGTGGTCTTTGGAAAAACAAAGAAATCTAGAAGGTTTTAACATATACTCTAACATTGCAATATTGAAGTTACATATTTAATAAAATATTTATATATTTACGGTTCCATTCAAAATTAGCAAAAGAATAAGAGAATAAAGTCTATAATTCAATGGACCGGTCTTAACAAATTAACCACAAGACAAAACTCAGGTGAATAACATGAGTAAATTTGCTAAAGAAACATGAGTTTATGAGTAAGTCAGGCAGGTGATTATAAAATATTGTTCCACAGAAATGTTCTGTTCAGATATGTGCTGCATTTGAGTGTTTGTTCCCCCAAACACATGTATTAATGGTAGGAAGAAAAAAATATTAAGCAAAATGTACCTCAATATAATGTTAACTCGGGGGGGGGAGGGGGAGGTGGCAAGATGGCAGAAGAGTAAGGTCCCCAAGTCACCTTCCCCACCAAATTACCTAGATAACTTTTAAATCATCCTGAAAAACTACAATTTCAGCTTGAGATTTAAAGAGAGAACAGCTGGGGGATCCCTGGGTGGCGCAGCGGTTTAGCGCCTGCCTTTGGCCCAGGGCACGATCCTGGAGACCCGGGATCGAATCCCACATCGGGCTCCCGGTGCATGGAGCCTGCTTCTCCCTCTGCCTGTGTCTCTGCCTCTCTCGCTCTCTCTGTGTGACTATCATAAATAAATAAAAAAAATTAAAAAAAAAAAAGATTTAAAGAGAGAACAGCTGGAATGCTACAGTGAGAAGAGTTTGCGTTTCTATCGAGGTAGGAAGATGGAAAAAAAATATAAAGAAATAAAAAGCATCCAAGGGGGAGGAGCCCGGCGAGGAGCCAGGCTGAGGCCGGGGCGAGTGTCCCCAGGACAGGAGAGCCCCGTCCCGGAGAAGCAGGAGCTGCACCAATCTTCCCGGAGGGAAAGGCGCTCGCAGGGAGTTGGAGCAGGACCCCAGGGGGGCGGGGATGCCCTCAGGCTCCCAGGGGCACTAACAGAGCACCTGCACCCCAGGGAGAGCCCCACACCCCTGCGGCCGAGCTCCTTAAAGGGCTGCAGCTCGCCCGTCAGGGCCCGGGAGCACCTCGGGGGCGGCTCCGGCGGCTCTGCGCGGAGGGGTCTGCGCAGCCGGGAGCTCGATTCCAGCAGCGCAGGCCCCAGAGCCCCGGGCAACAGGGGACACAGCCCAGGATCCGGCGCTCCCCCCGGGGACAGGCAAAGGCCGGGAAGGCCCAGGACAGCGAGGAGCTCCTGCCTCCCGGTGGCCCCAAGCTGTGCAGATCGGTGCCGCGGCCCCCGGAGCATCCAGGCCCCTGTAGACTGGGAGCTGGACTGGGAGCTGCTGCACTACTGCGGAGCGGACTCTAGGGCTGGAGAGCTGGCCGCCACCACTGTTGTTCCTCCTGGGGCCTCACAGGGTAAACAACCCCCACTGAGCCTCACAGTGGCCCTCACAGGATAAACAGGATAAACAACTCCCACTGAGCTGTGCACCAGGCAGGGGGCTGAGCAGCTCCCCCAGGTGCTCACACCTGAGAATCAGCACAGTAGACCCCTCCCCCAGAAGACCAGCTAGACGGACAGGGGAAAAGCAAGCAGTACTGGAAAGTTCCAGGGGAAGTCGAGGGATTTACAGTATGTAGAATCAGAGGATAGTCCCCTTTCTTTTTGTTTTCTGTTTGCTTCTCCCCCTTTTTTTTCTTTTTTTCCTTTTTTTTTTCTTTCTTTTTTTCTTTTTCTTTTCTCTTCTCTCTTTTTCTACTTTTCCCAGCACAACTTGTTTTTGGACATCCTACACTGAGTAAAATGACTAGAAGGAAAAACTCACCTCAAAAGAAAGAATCAGGGATCCCTGGGTGGCACAGCGGTTTAGCACCTGCCTTTGGTCCAGGGTGCGATCCTGGAGACCTGGGATCGAATCCCACGTCAGGCTCCTAGTGCATGGAGCCTGCTTCTCCCTCTGCCTGTGTCTCTGCCTCTCTCTCTCTCTCTCTCTCTGTGTGACTATCATAAATAAATTAATTAATTAAAAAAAAGAAAGAAAGAAACAGAAACATTTCTCTCTCCCACAGAGTTACAAAATTTGGATTACAATTCAATGTCAGAAAGCCAATTCAGAAGCACAATTATAAAGCTATTGGTGGCTCTAGAAAAAAGCATAAAGGACTCAAGAGACTTCATGACTGCAGAATTTAGATCTAATCAGGCAGAAATTAAAAATTAATTAAACGAGTTGCAATCCAACTAGAGGTCCTAATGATGAGGGTTAACGAGGTAGAAGAACGAGTGAGTGACTAGAACACAAGTTGACGGGAAAGAGGGAAACTGAGGAAAAAAGAGAC
Source organism: Canis lupus dingo (assembly GCF_003254725.2). Taxonomy (NCBI): domain Eukaryota; kingdom Metazoa; phylum Chordata; class Mammalia; order Carnivora; family Canidae; genus Canis; species Canis lupus. Next base: position 16,730,380 of record NC_064246.1, on the reverse strand, counting down.
AAACAATTAAAATATCATGAGGACAGATTAAGGGAGATAAATGACAGCCTGAGGAAGAAAAATCTACGTTTAATTGGAGTTCCCAAGAGCACTGAAAGGGACAGAGGTGCAGAATATGTATTTGAACAAATCATAGCTGAAAACTTTCCTAATCTGGGAAGGGAAACAGGCATTCAGATCCAGGAAATAGAGAGATCCCTCCCTAAAATCAATAAAAACCGTTCAACACCTCGACATTTAATAGTGAAGCTTGCAAATTCCAAAGATAAAGAGAAGATCCTTAAAGCAGCAAGAGACAAGAAATCTCTAACTTTTATGGGGAGAAATATTAGATCATCAGCAGACCTCCCCACAGAGAACTGGCAAGCCAGAAAGGGCTAGCAAGATATATTCAGGGTCCTAAATGAGAAGAACATGCAGCCAAGAATATTTTATCCAGCAAAGCTCTCATTCAGAATAGAAGGAGAGATAAAGAGCTTCCAAGATAGGCACAAACTGAAAGAATATGTGACCACGAAGCCAGCTCTGCAAGAAATACTAAGGGGGATTCTGTAATAGAGGAAGTCCAAGGGAACAATCCACAAAAACAGGGACTGAATAGGTATCATGATGACACTAAATTCATATCTTTCAATAGTAACTCTGAATGTGAACGGGCTCAATGACTCCATCAAAAGGCGCAGGGTTTCAGACTGGATTAAAAAGCAAGACCTATTTGCTGTCTACAAGAGACTCATTTTAGACATAAGGACACCTACAGCCTGAAAATAAAAGGTTGGAGAACCATGTACCATTAAAATGGTCCTCAAAAGAAAGCAGGGGTAGCCATCCTTATATCAGATAAACTAAAGTTTATTGTGAAGACTGTAGTGAAAGATGAAGAGGGACATCATACTTAAAGGATCTATCCAACAAGAAGACCTAACAATCATCAATATTTATGCCCCGAATGTGGGAGCTGCCAAGTATATCAATCAATTAATAACCAAAGTTAAGACATACTTAGATAATAATACACTTATACTTGGTGACTTCAATCTAGCTCTTTCTATACTCGATAGGTCTTCTAAGCACAACATCTCCAATGAAACAAGAGCTTTAAATGATACACTGGACCAGATGGATTTCACAGATATTTACAGAACTTCACATCCAAATGCAACTGAATGCACATTCTTCTCAAGTGCACATGGAACTTTCTCCAGAATAGACCACACTCTGGGTCACAAATCAGGTCTTAACTAATACCAAAAGATTGGGATCATTCTCTGCATATTTGCAGACCATAATGCTTTGAAATTAGAACTAAATCACAAGAATAAGTTTGGAAGGATTTCAAATACGTGGAGGTTAAGGACCATCCTGCTAAAAGATGAAAGGGTCAACCAGGACATTAGAGAAGAATTAAAAAGATTCATGGAAACTAATGAGAATGAAGATACAACCGTTCAAAATCTTTGGGATACAGCAAAAGCAGTCCTGAGTGGGAAATACATCACAATACAAACATCCATCCAAAAACTGGAAAGAACTCATATACAAAAGCTAACCTTACACCTAAAGGAGCTGAAGAAAAACAGCAAATAGATCCTACACCCAGCAGAAGAAGAGAGTTAATAAAGCTTCGAGCAGAACTCAATGAAATCGAGACCAGAAGAACTGTGGAACAGATCAACAGAACCAGGAGTTGGTTCTTTGAAAGAATTAATAAGATAGATAAACCATTAGCCAGCCTTATTAAAAAGAAGAGAGAGAAGACTCAAATTAGTAAAATCATGAATGAGAAAGGAGAGATCACTACCAACACTAAGGAAATACAAACGATTTAAAAAAAATATTATGAGCAGCTATATGCCAATAAATTAGGCAATCAAGAAGAAATGGACTCATTTCTGGAAAACCACAGACTACCAAAACTGGAACAGGAAGAAATGGAAAACCTGAACAGGCCAATAACTAGGGAGGAAATGGAAGCAGTCATCAAAAACCTCCCAAGACACAAAAGTCCAGGGCCAGATGGCTTCCCTGGGGAATTCTATCAAACTTTTAAAGAAGAAACCATACCTATTATACTAAAGCTGTTCGGAAAGATAGAAAGAGATGGAGTACTTCCAAATTTGTTCTATGAGGCCAGCATCACCTTAATTCCAAAGCCAGACAAATACCCCACCAAAAAGGAGAATTATAGACCAATATCCCTGATGAACATGGATGAAAAAAATTCTCAACAAGATATTAGCCAATAGGATCCAACAATACATTAAGAAGGTCATTCACCATGACCAAGTGGGATTTATCCCTGGGATGCAAGGCCGGTTCAACACTCATAAAACAATCAGTGTGATTGATCATATCAGCAAGAGAAAAAACAAGAACCATATGATCCTCTCAATAGATGGAGAGAAAGCATTTGACAAAATACAGCATCCATTCCTGATCAAAACTCTTCAGAGTGGAGGGATAGAGGGAACATTCCCCAACATCTTAAAAGCCACCTCCTAAAAGCCCACAGCAAATATCATTTTCAATGGGGAAGCACTGGGAGCCTTTCCCCTAAGATCAGGAACAAGACAGGGATGTCCACTCTCACCACTGCTATTCAACATAGTACTGGAAGTCCTAGCCTCAGCAATCAGACAACAAAACGACATAAAAGGCATTCAAATTGGCAAAGAAGAAGTCAAACTCTCCCTCTTCGTCGATGACATGATACTCTACATAAAAAACCCAAAAGACTCCACCCCAAGATTGCTAGAACTCATACAGCATATGTCTACACAGACATAGACATGGCCAACAAGCACATGAGAAAATGCTCTGCATCACTTGACATCAGGGAAATACAAATCAAAACCACAATGAGATACCACCTCACACCAGTGAGAATGGGGAAAATTAACAAGGCAGGAAACAACAAATGTTGGAGAGGATGTGGAGAAAAGGGAACCCTCTTGCACTGTTGGTGGGAATGTGAACTGGTGCAGCCACTCTGGAAAAGTGTGTGGAGGGTCCTCAAAGAGTTAAAAATAGAACTACCCTACGACCCAGCAATTACATTACTGGGATTTACCCCAAAGATACAGATGCAATGAAACGCCGGGACACCTGCACCCCAATGTTTATAGCAGCAATGTCCACAATAGCCAAACTGTGGAAGGAGCCTCGGTGTCCATCGAAAGATGAATGGATAAAGAAGATGTGGTTTATGTATACAATGGAATATTCCTCAGCCATTAGAAACGACAAATACCCACCATTTGCTTCAACGTGGATGGAACTGGAGGGTATTATGCTGAGTGAAATAAGTCAATCGGAGAAGGACAAACATTATATGGTCTCATTCATTTGGGGAATATGAAAAATTGTGAAAGGGAATAAAGAGGAAAGGAGAAAAAAATGAGTGGGAAGTATCAGAAAGGGAGACAGAACATGAGAGACTCCTAACTCTGGGAAACGAACAAAGGGTGGTAGAAAGGGAGGTGGGCAGGGGTGGGGGTGATGGGGTGACGGGCACTGAGCGGGGGCACTTGATGGGATGAGCACTGAGTGTTATTTTATATGTTGGCAAATTGAACTCCAATAAAAATTAATTAATTAAAATGCTATTAAAATGGAAATATATATATATATAATTTTCACTCACTGAATATCTTGACTTCATGAAGATATCTTTACTTCTTTCTTAACCTTCCGCCTTAGTCTACTCAGGCTTCTATAGCAAAATGCCATTAACAGGGGCTTAAGGAACAGAAATTTGTTTCTCATAGTTGGGAAGCCCAAGATCAAGAAGTCCCAAATCAAGGTGCTGACAGATTCAGCTATGAGGAGAGCTCTTTCTGACTTGGAGATGGCTAACTTCTTGCTGTGTCCTTACATAGCTTTTCTAATAAGAGTTCCACCCTCATGACTAATTGCATCCCAAAGTCCCTACCTTAAATACTGTCACATTGGAGGCTGGAGTTTCAACATATACACTTTGAGGGGGTGCAATTCAGTCAATAGCACCCTCAGTTGGGTTACTATTATGATATTACATTATAATTTATGTGAAATCATGAGAAGTAAAAAAAAATGTAAATTAAGCATACATATTGTATGCTGGAATAAATACTAACTAGTCAGAATTAAATAAATCATGTTATTATCCTGATTTATTATAAATATGAGTATTTTAACCTAAATAATATATTAAACATATTTATTACAAATAGGTATTTAACCTAAATTAATAAGGAATTTTTTCCTAACTAAAGACCCCAAAACACATTCTTAAATTTAAAAAAATAGAGCCTACTACAGATTGATTTTAAGTCATTTGTTAGTTCAAATAGGTCTTTGATTTCTACTCCATGCATACATGTTAGGGATTTCAAGGCATACTTGGAAAATATGAAATTTTAAGAGTTCCATAACATACTATATAGATCTGTAACACAACAGCTTTCCCTTAATTTTTCTATGTATATCTAAATATATCCCTCTCCCATTCCCTACCCTTTTGTTTTATAAGATCTATTATTTAATCCAATTATGTGTAATACAGTTGAGAATTTCTTCTCTGCCTCTTATGAACCCAGAAATCTAGATGTTCCCAGTAAAAATCTTCTTGGAAAAAGCTGGAAAGAAATTGTCAAGTCCCAGAGTCGCTACTATGAGGAAATTCCTCACATGAGAATCTTGTGTTTTTATCCACATATGAAGCCTCCACTCTCTGTCCTTTGTCAGCAGCCTGATAGAGAATATGACTGTGTCAGAGGTGGCTAGTTGCATTCCCAATACCCATTCAATGCTTCTTCATCAAAGTAGATGAAGGACCAGGTTTTTTTTTTTTTTTTTTTCATTTTATTTTTACTTTCTAATCCGATGTGGGTCATTTCTTTTGTAAAATACAATTAATATGTTGCACTATTTTCAAATTTCTATCAAGTTTCTGATTACTTTTTCTCACTTTATCTACTTATCTTCTCATAAAAGAGAAGCCAACATTTTGTATACCAGCATTCATCCCAGATCACACTTTAAGTAGTACTATATCATATGATTCTATTTCCTAACTTCTTACACCTAGCTATATAATCAATGAAACATAAGGCAACTTGTAAGATGAGACTTCAGAGAAAGTTCCTTAAGAAGAGTATAGACCACTTTCATGCATTCTTCTTGTCTTCCCCATTCCCACGTCCTGCCTGAAATGTACGCATAATGACTAGAGTTCCAATGTACCATTGCACTTTGAGAAGCTAGGTATAGTGGACACAAAAGCAAGAGAAGCTTGAGATTCTGAAAACACTGTGAAACCTAGACACTTGGACTCCTAGACACTAGATTCTGTAAATGTTTCCAACTTCTTGTTTAAGCCTCTGTTGTTTCTAACATCTGTTCCTAGCTGTTGAAACACTACTCCTACTTGATATTAACACATACAAGAAAATGCATTTTAACTATCTTGAAGATAGATAAAATGAGTCTAGAAATTCCACTTGAATGGTACAGAAAATTAAAAGCAGTTCAATGAAGCTCCAAGCCCAGATGAAAAGGCCTGGGGGCATTCATCAAACTGATTAATTAATCAACAAGTCAAAACAGTAAGGAGTGTTGACTACTAACACATTCCTCATTTGGGCTAAGTAACTGGAAGCAGAAGTACTTGCCTTAGATTAAATAATTGAATATTAGCTCTGTAACTGAAAAGATAAGAATTATAGAAGGCCACACACATTCCAGGGGAAAAGCAAAAAAATATCCATCCAGGTAGTGTATCTTTCTCTATCCCATAATCCCCAGACTGGATACATTTTAAAACAAAAAAAATGTGGATAATTAGGACAATTCAAATATAAAGACTAGCAGATATCCTTGAATCACTGAACATTTTAAGAAAACCAATACTTGAAAGAAAGGTACTATCAAAACAGAAACAACACCCCAAAAATATTTTATAGAGCAAATAGAATTTAAAAATTAGAAAAATATAATGAACTTCATATATTTGAGAGAATACTACATTATTTAAAAATAACTAGAGATCCTACTATTTTAAAACGTGATTTTAAATTAAGTGAACTCTCAATAAGCATTCTCTCACTTATTTAACAAATGTTTATTGAACTTCTATATCTAAGCTCCAGGTTCTATCTCAGGTGACATGTCGTAGTCGGGAAAAACAATGTAGAGCTTTGTTTTCTATAACTCTATCGCATATTGGTGGAGGGACAGAGAGTAAAAGATGTCATGGTACTCTTCTTTCTTTGAAACCTACAATAAAAAGAAAAAGAGAGAAAAGAAAATAAACAGAAAAGGAAATTGAATCTTCAATGAAACTAGGAAATAGAAACAAGCATAAAGTAAAAACTATGAAAAAGAGGTTGTCCAATGCAGGAAAATTGAACCTGGTTTATGGAAAGCTTCAGGTGTTGGGAAATACATTGGTCAAAAGTGGATGGTACTTTCGACAAAGACAAAAGCTGTCATTCCAGAAGGAATGAGTGTCAGTTTCTTACGAGTGTGTCCTGAACCCACCCGAAACCTTGGAATAGGAGAGAAAATTGGTTAAAAGTGAAATATAATGATATGGTGTCTTTGCAAGAAGCAAGCCATCAGGATGATAGGATAAAGAGGAAAAAGTAAGTTGGAGTCAGCTCTGCAGCATATTACCTTAGGTATATGAACACCATCTTGCTAAATCCAATGGCTTGTTTTTGATCTTCATTTTGCTGGCCATTTCTTCTGCATTTGACAAAGTAGACTAATCATTCCCTGTTGAAATCCTTTCTTCCTTTAGCTCTGGCATTTCAAACACCCTTTATTTTAATTCCACTCCTTTTGCAGCTCCTTCTCAGCATCCTCTGCTGTTCCTAAATATTGGGTTGGCATGTGCTTAATCCACATTTTTTTGGTCTGTCAATACTTCCTCCCCAAGTGATGTCATCTAGTCCTTACAAGTAGTACCATTTACATTTTGCTAACTCCAAGGTTTATCTGCAGCCCTAATATCTCCCTAAGAATTTGATTAATAAATTCCATGCTTAACAACTCTACTTGACTGTCCAATAGTCAAAATTCTGCATGCCCAATGTCCAACAATGAATTCCCAATTCTCAATATTTTCTACGCATGTCCCCCAGAAAAAAATAAATAAATAAATAAAGTAAGGTAAAAATAAAAGTTCCCTCGATTCATACAACAGCTCAGGACAAAATCTAGTTGTCCAATCTATCTTCCATATCCTTACTAATGAGGAAGGATAAATGTTGATAATATATTTTTTAAATTTATTTATTTATTCATGACAGACACAGAGAGAGACAGGAAGAGACACAGGCAGAGGGAGCAGCAGACTCCCTGCATGGAGCCTGATGTGGGACTTGACCCGGACCCTGGGATCACACCCTGAGCCAAAGGCAGACGTTCAACTGCTGAGCCACCCAGGCGTCCCAATAATATTGGGTTTTAAGTCACTGATCCAAAAATGGATGTTAATACTTAGTGGAAGCTTAAAGAGAAACATGGTTTGAATGGCTCCAAAGTATTTCCCCTAAGATATATTTCTTTGCTACAAAGATTAGTAATGTATAGTCGAGAAATAGCAGATATCATCTTAACCAATTGGGCAAGTTTAATATCCCATAATATGATAATAAGACTATCATATTAACCTAATAAACCCTTTGGTAAGATGAAATTTTTGTATTATTGTCAAACAGCATAAATTCACCTCATTCCAATCATGAGAAAATATCAGATAAACCTGCATTGCAGGACATTCTACAAAATAACTAATAATTCTCCAAAAGTTTCAAGATCATGAAAGGAAAAGAAAGATTGAGGAAATATTAAATTGGAGGACACTAAAGAGAAATAAAAACTAAATGCAACACAATACTCCTATTATAATGACCAAACTCCAGAACACTGGCAACAACAAATTCTGGCAAAGACATGGAGCAACAGGAACTCTCATTCATTGTTGGTGGAAATGCAAAATGGTACAGAAACTTTGGAAGACAGTTTGGCAGTTTCCTAGAAAACTGAACATATGCTTATTATATAATCCAGCTGTCACACTTCTTGGTATTTGCCCACATGAACTGACAACTTATGTCTACACAAAAACTCACATGAGGATGTTTATAGTATTCATAATTGCCAAAGCATGATAGTAGCCGAGACATCCTTCAGGAGGTTAATGGATTAATAAACTGATGCATCCAGACAATGAAATGTTAGCACTAAAAAGAAATAAGCTATGGAACTATGAAAATACATAGAATAAACTTTAATGCATTTTATTAAGTGAAAACAGCCAATCTGGAAAAAGGATGTGATGTAAGATTCCAACAATACGACATTATGGAAAAAGCAAAACTAAGACTAGGGATTAAGAAGGTAGAAGGAATAAATAGAGAATAGAAAATTTTTAGGACAGTGAAACTATTTGTTAATACATGTCATTTATATTTGTCAGACTCATGGAATGCACAATACCAATGGTGAAGCTTAGTGCAAACTGTGGGCTGTGGGTGATAATGATATGTCAGTTTAGGTTCATGGATTGTAACAAATGTACTACTCTGATGAGGAATGACGATAATGGGGGAAGCTGGACATGTGTGAGGACAGGGAGTATATTGGAACTCTGTATTTTCCACATAATTTTGCTGTGACCTAAAATTGTCCTAAAAATAAAGTTTAGGGGATCCCCAGCTGTCTCAGTGGTTTAATGCCTGCCTTCAGCCCAGGGCCTGATCCTGGAGTCCCGGGATGGGGTCCCACATTGGGCTCCCTGCAGGGAGCCTGCTTCTCCCTCTGCCTGTGTCTCTGTCTCTCTCTCTCTCTCTGTGTCTCTCATGAATAAATAAATGAAATCTTAAAAAAAAATAAAAATAAAAATAAAGTTTATTAATTAAAAAATAAATAAATGTAACACAGCATCCTAGATAATCTTCTAGAACAGAAAATGGACATTATTAAAATAACTGGTAAAATTTGAACAGAGATTATTAATTTCCTGGTTTTACAATATTATATAAGATGTTAGCATAAGTGGGTGCTGGGTTTAGCGGTAAATAGAAATACAATGTTTGCAACTTTTCTAGAAGTTTAAAATTAGTTCAGCATAAAAGTTTTCCAAAAAAGGAACACAGTGGTATTGAAGATTTGTGTGATCTGCAAATCACTGAAATCCACACTTTTTAAATGTTAGGTTTCTCTGGAACTTGTTATAAGGATAAAATTATCCAATGAAAGAACTAAAAATTGCTGTATATGATACACTTGTTTCCTGACTCCTTAAAAGCCTCACTTTTTCATCTCATGTTAGGAGAGGAAGTAGAAACTTGAGGAGAGTTATTCTTTCTGAGTAGGAAATGGACCAAGGTTCAAATAAGAATGAGTCATTCTGCTTTCTGCAATTCCAACCCTAATGGTAATGTTCTACTGCGCTTCCCTATTACCAAAGTTCCCTGTACAAACTACATATCTGATCTGCGTCTAGGCTTCCCAGAGACACCACAGCCAGAAACATCCCTAATCTTAGCCTAACTGGCCTTCTGATTAAAATGGCGAAAGACTGGCAACTTTTCCTTTAATTGGTGTGAAACACACTCTGGTGTCTTAGGGTTCAATAAGAAGTACATGTAACTTCTCATCTTTCATTCTTTTTCTGAAAAAGAGGATAAGAGTGGACTTTTTGCTTGAGATTGAAGTGAGAAGAAGAACTGCAGTCACAAGACCCCACTTCCCTTCCATCCAAATTCTCAGGTACCAGTCCCTCTTCAAAGGAAAAAAACTCAATTATGGAGCAGAAAGAATTATTTTTTTTAAATCTAAAAGTTTTTTTTTTTTAATAATATCCAGTGTACATCTAAATTCAATAGTGAAAGTGGATTGAACAATTATTCATTTAGGGAACATCCACTGGCAATCATTTCATCAATTCATTTTTTCCAAAAAGTAAATCCTATAAAAAAGTTGGCAATTATTTTCTACATATTTTTACACCAATATGTGGAGTTTTTTAAAACATTAAGTATAAAACATACTAGTTTCCAAAGAAAGTTCAGAAGAATATATACATACATATATATACATGCACATGCATATACACACATATACATATGTATACACAAATATATAAATATATACACATGCACATATATATTTTTTTGTGTGTGTGCACATATATTTTTAATGCAAAATAAATCAGTCCAATAGCCCTCATGACGACAGAGGCTATTTATGCTATAGAAGAATACAAAAATATCTAGAAAAAGTGTATGTATAGAATAATAATAAGATTTCTGCTGAATTAACACTAACCAGAGATGTCATTACTTAGGAAATCACAAGTGAACAAAGAACAGACCCAACATGATTAAAATATATAAATATTCCAAATTCAGGTGTTTTTGTTTTCTTTCTTTCTTTCTTTCTTTCTTTCTTTCTTTCTTTCTTTCTTTCTTTCTTTCTTTCTTTCTTTCTTTCTTTTCTTCTTCCAAATTATTCTTTCAGAGTTCTCTCCTGGGATATAAAGGAGCAACTCTTTTTCCTTTTACCAAATCCCTGCCCATTCTAAATGATGAGGGTAGAAAACAGCCACCAGAGTAAGAGGCAGTTTTCACTATTTGCCTGTTAGCTGGAGAAGAAATTTCCTTGGAGATCTATGTAATTGCATTTACCACTAAATTAGATGTCGTGGAGCTTTTCATGTATAAACAGTGGTAAGCTGAAACAATGTTCAAGGGTAAAATTTAGACCTATCAATTTGAAGATTCTTTCTTGAAGAAGTGCTCCGATCTATACTTTTGCATTTAGTAAAACACTGCTTGAAGTGGAAATCAATTCCTAAGTTAATTTAAACTTAAAGTTGTTTGAGTACCCAGTAGTCTCAGAGCTTTTTAAAGTGTTTTGTTATAAGATTCCATTAGGGACAAAAATATACTTATGAAATACAAAGGTTACATATTGAATTTATATATATAATAAAGCATACTGTGCACATAATATAGTGCTGTTAATAAAATTTAACCAGGCTTTCCAAAAAATTTCAAATCAGACAGCTGTTTGATTAAAGAAATGGAATATTAATAAGTTATTGCAAGCTGCCAGAATGGTTGTCAGCCTCCCTATTTCTAGTTCCCACACTTTTCAAATTGTATTTTCCAAAATCAAACCTAATTTTTAAAAGGCCTATAAATAGATACATAAAAATGGCAACCAAAGCTTACTTTGGTGGTGTTCTTCTACCCTAGCATCCCATAAAAGAGAATTTATTTTAAGCTTGAGGGGAATTTTATGAAATGAAAGTTCCTCAGAGACACTGGACCTTAAAAGTAGAAAGTATCTCTCTCGCTCTTGTCCCATGCTCTCTCTCTCTCTCTCTGCTTCAAGGTCATTTTCTCTAATTCTATCTATCTTTCTGATTGGTGGGTTCCCCAATGACTCAAACCCAGATTCTTCATCTTCACAGCACTTACTGAGAAATTTGACAGTATTCTTTATTCTCTGACTCCTAATTTTATATTCCTAGGAAGAAAATCCAATTTTCCTACATTGACGCAATTCCTTAACTAAGAGTGGGGAATTCTGAAGGGTACACAGGATCATAGAAGATTCATTCCTCAAAAAGAAGAGGAAAATGCTATCAACTCAAACTCATTACAAAAAAACAAAAACAAATTGCAGAGCATTGTCTTTAATTAACCTAAATGCCAAAACAAAGCATCAGCAAATTAAGTAGAACAAATACATATTTAAAAGAAGACAGTACATCTTGTCCAGCTGGGGTTTATTTCAGGAAGTGAAAGTTGTTTTAATTTTTAGAATCAATCAGTGCAATTCACTACATCAATAGAATAAAGAAAAAAGTATATAATCATCTCATTAGATGGATAAAAAAGTATTTGGTAAAATTTAATATCCATTGATTATTTTTTAAAAATTCTCACAAATTAGGACTCTATCTACAATCTGATAAAGGGTATTTATGAAAAATGTATTGCCAATTTATACACAATGGCAAGATATCAACTTTTCCCTCTAAGATAGAAAATATCTTAATATGGATGCCTGATCTCATTTCTTTTATTCAATATTAGGCTAATAGCCCAAATGCAATTAGGTAACAAAAAATAAAATAGAAATTATAAGTATTGGAAGGAAGAAAAATAAAACTACTTGTGGTCCCTAATTTTGTTGAGCCATGGTTCCCAGCTATTTAGTTACATGTTATTGTGAGTATTTCTGTTAAGGTGTTTTCAGATGAGATTAACACTTAAATTTGTGGACTTTGAGTAAAGCAAATTATCCTTTATAATGTGGATGGGCCTCATCCAATCAGTTGAAGGCCTTAAAAGAACAAAGACTAGCCTTTCCTAAGTAAGAAGGAATTCTACCAGCAGACTGATTTACAACTCTAGCTGCAACTCTTCCCTGAGCCTCTAGCCTGGTAGCCCCTACCTACCAGATTTTGAAATTGCCAAGCCTCTGTAACCTTGTAAGCAAATTCCTTAAAACAAATCTCTCTGAATATAGATACACATCTTTTTGGATCTGTTTCTCTGGAGAACTGTGACTAATACATGTGATTATACAACAGAAATAAAAACCTATGTTTACAAAAAGAATACACAAAAGTGTTATCAGCAGCTTTATTTTAAAAAGTCCCAAACTAAAAACAATCCATAATTCCATTAAACTGGAAACAATCTATAATTCCATCAACAGGAGAATGGATAATTAAACTGTGGTATGATTATGCAATGCAATATTTCTCAGCAATAAATAAAACTAACCACAAATATATCAGATTACATGAATTACTTTCAAAAATATTTGATAAAAGAATCCATACACAAAAAAGTACATTTTGTAGATCCTATTTAATGAATTTCAAGAACAGGAAAAATTAATTTATAGTGATTGAAACGAGAACAGTGGTTGTCTGTTGGGGCAGGGAGGAGGTACATATGATTGATAAGAGCAAGAGGATTTCTGTGTGAAGTATTTAAGACTTATATATTTCACACCATGAACCTTTTATTTCATTTAAATAAACTAATAAAGATGTATGTAAGTGAATATGTAAATAAAAAAACAAATAATATGGGAGCAGGGTGAAATTTTAAATCATGTGATCTGATCTGAGAAGACCTCATTAAGAAAGTGACTTTTGACAAAGACTTAATGGGAGAGAATCAATGAGCCATGAGGCTATATGAAAAAAGTGTTCTGGTAGAGAGAAAAAGAACAAATATCCCAAGGCAGGAATGCCTAGCATGTGAGAGGAAGAGCAAGGAGACTGATGTTGCCTTGGAAGAGCTAGTGGACCGGTCATGGTAAGCTCTTGTAGGATATTGTTAGCCCAATAAAACTGATTTCAGGTTTCTGATTTCAGAAGTATAAAAGAATGAAGTTGTGTTGTTTGAAACCAATAAGTTTGAGGAAATTTGTTGCATCAATAGAAAACTAATATATCCATATCATGAACTAGAAATCTAAAACTTCTTTTTTTATATAATGTATGGAAACTGCTATCAAAGAAAAGCTGCACCAGACAAATTAAACAGGTGAGGACAACTGAATTGAAGACTATTGTAATAGTGGTCCAAACTATTATAATAGAGGAGAGAAGCAAATTCAACTCCACTAAAACAAGAAGCAGGAGAGTTTCTTACCAATGGGGTGAGCTAGTAAGAAAGAACTGGTTGGTCCATGTGCTTAAACTATCTGTGTTTGCTAGCTGGCTTGTTAATATTAATAAAGATAATATTGTACCCTCCCATAGATGCTGGCATGTGGTAGCCTTATCTTTCTTGATAATTACATTTCAAAAGGAAGACCCTCAGGTCTTTAAGAAAGACATTCCTGATTTGAGTTCCTGGCAAGCAGCTGGAGGAAGATTTAAATTTCAAAGTAGTAGAGAAACTTCATAATTGCAAGTTCCCTAAAGTACAAGCTCTCAGAAAAGAGAGGTTAGTGACCTATAATCAGGAAGAAGTCTATCTAAAGCTTAGTCAAGTTGAAGGGAACATGAGAGCCATCTCTGTCAATGCCTACTAAAAAATTCTTAGTCAAAGCCAAACCAGATATTTATGTCAGTAGAATTTGTCTTATGTACTAACACATTTATTCATCCTTTATATTGAAAATCTGGAAATTTTAGAATCAGGATAATGCATGAATACTTGCCCATTAACAACAATAAGACGTCATCTTAAAGAAATAAATTATATGTAACACTTTAAAGTCTTAAAACATATACAGAAATTATTTATATTGGAATGTGGTTTTTGTTGTTTGAAGTATTAGAAAGAGAGATACCTTATAGTTCTGGAATTACGAGTAAGTTCCTTTTTAAAACAAAAGAGACCTAGGAATAAGAGAAATGTAAAAATGCTATGTCCAGTTAGAAAAAAATAAATAAAAGAAAAGCCTAAATTAAAGCACTAGTAGAAGAATATAGATGCTTTTTAGAATAATCCTCAAGTGTGCATATTAATTATCTCAATATTTGTTGAACAAATATTTGGTCTAGACTCTAAAGAAATAAAATTATTGAGAAAAAGTGCATGTCCTTAAGATATACATAAGGCAATACATGAAAATAAACAAATTGCAAGATAACCTGATAAATGACATTTTAGAGATAAGGGTGAAACAACTATGGGTCATAAGAAATATATATATAGCTCTGCCTCAGGGAATGAGGTAACACTTCACCAAGGGAGTAATATTTGAACTGATTCTTGATGATGAATAGAAAACACAAGGTGGAAAGAGGATCAGAAAGCATTTTTAAGGGAAATAGCTTGTGATAATTCTTGAGATAGAATTAAAGAGCATAATTTGTCAAGATTATGGAAAGTTCACCTTGGCAAAAGGAAGACTTTGTTAACAACTAATAGAGATAAAGTCAGCTGAAGTAGTGCTAACAGCAGAGGTGGTGAGAGAAGTAGCAACGCAACTGGAATAATAGACTAAAAACAGTAGAAGTAGATACTTTCTCCCTGAGTGCTTACATGACATTCTAAGTGATTTCAATGCTTTATCACATTTGATTATTATATATGAAGGAGATTTCATGTCTGTTTTACTAATGAGGAGCTCAAAGTTTGGAGGAGATAGAGGATGGTTTACAAGACTGGAAAACTGCGTGTGCTATAAGAAATTTATAGAGTAATCTTTAGAAACATGAAACAAATCAGAGATCAGTATCATTTTGTTTTTTACTTTTATGTTGTTAAATAGAGGAGTGATTGGGTCAGTTTTGTCTTTTGATAAAACAGTTTCATGGCAATATAAAGATTAAGACTGGAGAATTAGCAACAAAAGGAAACTGAGAGATTCTTGGCAAAGCAGCCTGTACTGTACAGAGAATTAATTAATAGTTTGCATGAACGCTTATAAGATTCTTAAGCACGAGTTTCATGTATTATTTATCTTTGGAATCTCAGAACTTAGCTAAGAGTGAGGCAATGACATTCAGTACATGTTTTGCTGAGTTTAGCAGAAATGAATAATCAACTAGAACAGTCAAACATCTACAGAAGAAGAGAAAGTAACATAACAGAATAAATTATTGTTGAATGCCTACTATGTAGCTCATGCTTGCATTTTTATTTTTTTAATCCACAAAGAAATTATTATTTATTATTATTTATATTATTATTTATATATATTATTAAGATTATTATTACAATAATCTTAGAGATGATAAAACTAAACCTCATAAATATTCATTGAAGGAAAGAATCATCCACCAAAACCATAGTCTATTATGGCTTGTTGAGGATGGTCCCAGCCAGCTGGGATTGTTCACATGACAATGGTATTTTTTTTTTTTTTTAAAGCATAAAAAGTGCAAGGTCTCTTGTTGCTATTCCAGAGTTAGCCCATTGTCATCTCTACCAAATTCTGTTGGTCAAAGAAGTCAACAAATCGGCCCAATTCAAGCGTGGCGTAATAGATTCTACCTCTTGATAGGGAAATCTACAGTCACATTGGAAAGGGTCTAAATAGAGAAGTAAATGAAGATTTGGGAACCTTATTGAAGTCAATCCACCAAAATTAGTGAGTCTTAAAGTTCCCTTTCTGGCCCTGGTAGTTCTAGAAGGCTAAAATAAGCAGAAGTAGAAGACAGAATTTCAGAGGCTGACTTTGCATTTGAGGTAAAGTTGGTCTAAAAATAATATTTGAGTCAAAGCTGATCTGAAATATATAGACTCCTAGTTATAGAATCCTAAGTATTTCTGTGGGTGGCACCTTGCACCAAAATAAGATCTGTGAAGGGACCTCTACAGTGATACCTGGGAATTTCTGCAACGATAGAGAAATAAAACCACCCAATTTCTCTGCTACATCACTATGAGTAAGTTACATACAAAAAGGTAATCAACACAAATAACTCCCTACATCTAGCTTCCTCTGGCTTTGAACATTTGCTACAAGTTTCTCCCTTGGTACTGTCATGACACAAGACCAAATCTTTTGAAAGTAAATCCTATTTATTTTTCATTCATTCATTAATCTATCTATTCATCACTGCTCAGTTAATAAGATTCAGCAATGGGAAGTTTCCCAAACTTTGTGTTATCTAAATGAAAATGACATTTATGAATCAGGCTAAATCATTGTTAAGACATGCACCCAAAACCTGATGCTTGACTTCCATATTGATTATAGTTATTTTTTCTGTTACCAGTGACACCATCAGGCAGTAACTCTGACAGTGCAGTAAAGAGAATAGTCAGAATGAAGAAGCATTTTTTAGGAGTGGTGTGGTGAGAATATTATATGCATAAAAGAGATATTGTAAAGAATGTAAAAAAAAAAAAAAGAATGTAAAAATTTGTTTAAAGCACATATTTGATGGATCTAGTGAAGACCAAAGGAGACATCACCAAGAGGAGGAGGAATCACTATTCAAAAGAAGAAAGGAAACTTTTTTAAAGAGATGAAGAAAGTGAGAAAGCATGCATGAAGATCTACACAAGGTTTTACATAAAAAAGAGGGGTTACTTGAAATAGGTTATCACTGATGCCTGTAAGCTCAGTAGTGCAGGTAATGAATTCATTTTCTGATGTGTGATTTGGGAAGAGAGTACGAGGAGTTTTTAGTACAGTCAATATGAAAATTTTAAAATGGATTTGTTTGGAAATAAAAAAAAAAAGCCAAACCAATGGGCACCAGGGAGCAGTTGAGTCTGATCAGCATGACTTATATGGATCTAGAGAGCTTATGGCACAGATGGCTCATCAATAGTGCTAAGCAGTATCCCAAAACAAGGGTCAAAATGAAACAGTGTATATCATTGTTTAGAAATTTTCTATTTAGGTAAAATTACCCAAAACACTCTGCATGTGTTATCATTCAATGTTGCATAAAAGTATCCTGATACTTTACAACGTAAGTGCATTATGAACACCTTCATTAGTTCTCTTTTTCCCAGCTTGCCTAAAGGTTCCAGTGTGCAAATAACTCTCAGTTAGTTCTATGAAAGTGCATTAAGTCTTTGAGGTTTAATGCTCTAGGGTGGCATTCAGTTCCTCTGAGTGGTAATTTACTAAATAGTAGGGTGGGATGCTATCTTCCTTATCTAAAAAGTGAACTGGAGCAAAGAATTAAGGGGCTCGTCCATATTCAGAAAGCTTATTATACTGCAGCATCAGAGCTAGTGAACATAGGGCAAGAGTACTACATAAAAAGAAATGTGAGTTTCCCTTTGATAATATATTATTTCCAATTGGCTAATAAAAAGGAAAACGGCATATAAAAAGCATGCAATTTTTCTAATTAGATCAGCATGATCTCTGCAGTCTTCTCTGAAAGTACTCAATACTTTGGGCTATTTAAATCCATTTAGCCCTTTTTGAAAGGAACTAAAGAGAGAACATACTTTCAGTGGTGTATATATCTTTCTTTTTATCTAGGACAAAGGAATTCTCTCATACTTACCAAGTATCTTGTCTTCAAGTAACAGGGATTTATTTTGCATCAGTTCAAGCTGTCCTATCTGCCAAAATGATCCATGTTCAATGACTTTTAAAATGACTCGAACATCTCAATTCAATTCTGCTCTCCCACCCAGGCTTTTAGAAAAGCAGGAAAACTGTTTAATATTTTGAAAGGCATCCATTAAGATGATTCCATTTAAAATACTAAGTGGCTTAATGGTATTTTCAGTGCTACACAAAATATTCTAACCATGAAAAAATATTCAACTAACTACCAATATGTAGGAGCTCATTAACTTTAAAAGATATGAACTGCATATAGAAGTCTAGTGTAGCAACTAAGAAATTTCTGAGTAGTTAGGAGATACTCCTTTATTTATTTATTTATTTTTAATTTAAATGAAAATTAAATAGAACACATTATTCTAAGCACCTAACTGAAAAACAACTTTATTGGAATAAGGATAGTATATAAAACAGAACTGAACTCTAAAAAGTTTCAGCACAGATGTAATATAAAACCTTTTTACTAGCTTAATGTATAGAGAAAAAAAACAAACACTTTGGTTGAATTGCTTTGAGGCACTATATTAAACATACACTAACCAGGTTTGAAGAGGGATACTGTTGAGTAAGGAGTAATGTCCATAAGGGATATTACAAGTACATGTGGCTTTGAATGTGTGGGGTTCCATAGATGTTGTTTCTATCAATCCCCAAAAAAAAGACTAAAGCACGATAACAGTGGGGAACTGTAATGGGTCCATAGATAGCATTCAGAGAAAGTAAGTATCTAAAATCTGGCTCTTTCTGATTTTAAAGCTTTCTAAGAAGAGAATATTTCCTAAAATAGTTATTTACTTTGAAAACAGAATAATGTAAGTAAGCTACTTGTCTTGACTTGTTTTTCCCAAAGATATTGTTGCCTTTACATCAAATGGTGCTAATAGCCAATTCTATTCAAAGGTAGTATTTTTTTAAAAAAAACTTTGATCTAGCTTTTGAGTAGAATTATAAGCACAAGAGGCTACCAAAATGCATACATTTATTTTAAGGTCATTTAAATCATGTATATTCAATTACATTCTCACCATATTTGAAAGCAGATGCTGAGAAATCCACAAGGGAACACAAAAGCAGAACAAAGCATTTTAATAGTTTCCATTTGTCATTCAGTATAGAAAAACAGTAATGGGGTGCCTGGGTGGTGCAGTGAGTTAAGCCTCCAAGTCTTAATTTCGGGTCATTATCTCAAGGTCCTGAGATTGAGCCCTGCCTCAGGGTGCACACTGGGCAAGTAGTCTGAGATTCTTTCTCCGTCTGCCCATTGCTCTCACTTGTGCATTCTCTCTTGCTTACTCTCTCTTTTTCTAAAATAAATCAATCTTTAAAAAGAAGAAAAGAAAAAAAGTAATAACAGCTTTTGGAAGTATTTTAGTGTTAATTATCCTCTGTTAGTTTCATATAAAGCAAAGAAAAACTCATTTCAATAAATAATATTCAAAAATGATTAGATGAGAAAACTTTAGCTTTTAGATTGGCATTGTTACTTATATGGTTACATCTTATCAAAAGAACAATTTAAAATGGAGATTATTTCCAAATAAAATAAAATAAAGTGGAGATTCTTCCCATTTTCCTTAATCTGTGAGATCAAATATATCAACTATAGTGTGAATGAGTAGCCCAAATGGAAAAAAAGAAGCAAAACATAAGGGCACAATACTGAAACTAAAGTGTTTAAGAAAGGAGGAATTTATTTTTAGCATTGAAGTCCTAGTATAGTTTGAGTAAAAGCACTAAATAGAGCTTTCCTCTATTTTCAGTAACCATTCAGTTTTCTTCTCCCTCTCTTGGAATTAAAAGTAACATGGAATGGTAAGGTTTCATGGCAACAACAAGTTTAGATTCAATGAGTTATGAAATCAAGGTGTCAAAACACCTGAAGCACCAAAGTTGCTCCATTGGTTGATCTCAGCTCAGTTCTTGATTTCAGGGTCATGAGTTCAAGCCCTGTACTGGGTTCCACACTGGGTCTGTGGCCGACTTAAAAAAAAACAAAAACAACAACAAAAAAAAGTTAAACACCTGAAGATTCAATAATTAATCGTAGACATAAATGCCTAAAGTTGGAATTGGTTCCCAGGCAATGTCAATTCACAAATTCAAACCATGTCTGAATACAGTTTCGAAAAGTTTAGTCTTTCCACATGATAGTTCAATGTATATATTGGCCTTTCAATCCTGATAATCAATGCTGTTATAATAACAACCATTGAGACAGCCAATAATTACAGAAATGCATTTTGGCCAAGATCTTAAACATACAAATGTTAAACACAAATATTTCTTATCTGCTGCAAAAATGATGGTGAAGTGAAATAAGAAGTGCTTTCACAGGAAGTGCTATGCCATTCATTTTTAGGATATCTACTTTTATCTAGGACAATGATGAAATAGTACTTACATTTTTAAAGATTTTGTTCATTTATTTGAGACAGAGAGAGGGGGGAGAGGATAAGTGGGGGGAAGAGCAGAGGGAGAAGGAGAAGCAGACTCTCTGCCAAGCAGGACCCTGAGATCATGACCTGGAGTAAAGGCAGATGCTTAACTGACTGAGCCACCCAGTCACCTCTACATAGTATATTTTTTATAAAAAGAAAATAAGATCAAAGGATTGTATCAATGTCAAGTGTTGTGATATTGTGCTATAGTTTTACAAAATGTTACCATTGGAGAAAACTGGAAAATGGATACAGATATCTCTGTATTATTATTCACAACTTCATCAAAATCTCTGATTATCTTAATGAAAATTTAATTAAAAATTTAAGTTTTGCCTGAAAATAGAGTTCACATGCACTACCTTTAACCACCGTGTATCAAAGAAAATGTTAATGAGGCAAAGAATGCAGAGAAAAGTCAAAAATGTCTATGAGTCTAAAGGAAAAAGCAGCTACATGGCTTCTTTAAATCGCAGTGTACTAATATATGTAGAAGAACGGAACCAGGCCACTTTCATACACCATACCCAAAAATAAACTCAAACTGAATTAGAACCTAAATGTGAGGTATTAAATCATAAAACTCCTAGAAAACATAGGCAGTGGGGATCCCTGGGTGGCTCAGCGGTTTGGCACCTGCCTTTGGCCCAGGGCGCGATCCTGGAGTCCCGGGATCAAGTCCCACGTCAGGCTCCTGGCATGGAGCCTGCTTCTCCCTCCTCCTTTGTCTCTGCCTCTCTCTCTCTGTCTATCATAAATAAATAAATAAATCTTAAAAAAAAAAAAAAAAGAAAGAAAACATAGGCAGTAATTTCTTTGACATCAGCTTTAGAAACATTTTCCTAGATTTATTACCTCAGGCAAGGGAAACAAAAGCAAAATGAACTATTGAGACTACACCAAAATAAAAAAACCTTTTGCACAGTGAAGGAAACCATTAACAAAACACATGTCAACCTATTGTATGGTAGAAGATATTTGCAAATGATAAGGTTAGTATCAAAATATATAAAGAATTTATACAACTCAACACCAAAAACAAAGAAACAAACAAAAAATAAATAATATTATTAAAAAATGGTCAGAAGACCCGAATAGACATTTTTTTACCCCAACGAAGATGGACAGACGGCCTGTCATTTCTTCTCAGACACATGAAAGGGTATTCAATATCACTAATCAACAGGGAAATGCAAATCGCAACCACAATAAGATATCACCTTATACTTGTCAGAATGATTAGAATCAAAAAGATAAGAACAAGTGTTGGTGAGAATCTGGAAAAAAAAAGATCCTCATGTAACTCTGGTGGAAATGTATATTGATGCACTCATTGTGAAAAACAGCATGGAAGTTCCTCAAAAAAATTAAAAATATGAATACTATATGATCCAGTAATACCACTACTGCATATTTACCAAAATAAAATAAAAATACTGATTCAAAAAGATATATGTACTCTTATGTTTCTAGCAACATTATTTACAATAGCCAACATATGGAAGCAATCCCAGTGTCCATCAATAGAAAAATGGATAAAGAAGTTGTGATATATGTATGTAATGAAATATGACAGGTATAAAAAAGGATGAGGTTTTGCCATTTACAACAAAGTGGTTGGACTTGGGGGGTATTATACAAAGTGAAATAAGTCAGACAAAGAATGACAAATAGTATATGATTTCACTTATATGTGAAATCTAAAAAACAAAACAAATAAGCAAAAAACCCAAACAAAAAGGAGAAACAGACCCATAAATACTGAGAACAAGTTGATGGTTGTCAGAAGGAGAAAGTGAAAATATGAACAAAATGAGTGAAGTGGAGTGGGAGCTATAGGCTTCCACTTATGGAATAACTCACGGGGGTAAAATATAAGGCATAGGAAATATAGTCAATGCCACTGTAATAGCATTGTTTGATGACAGAAGGTAGCTACACTTAACAGTGAGCTTAGCATAATGTATATAGACTTACAGAATCACTAAAACTCCGGTAACATTATGTGTCAACTACATTTCAATATTTATATATGTATATATATGTATGTATATGTATATAGGTATATGTATATATGGAATATTAATAGAATATTTAAGGTGTGGTAAGGGCAACAGATGAGGAAACATTTCCGTTGAAAAGATATTTTGTTACTCATGATTCCCAAGAAGAAGGAGCACCCCCTGCCATAGGTTGGATAGGAGGGGGAGACATGAGAATGCACTGAGGTTCATCAGGAGCAAGAGGAGAGTAAGGGACAGTGATCTTGGACAAGTGTTTATTGCTATGTCCTTGGAAGGAGTGGACAGTGCAGATTAAACAGATTCAGGCTTGGCTAGCTTGAATAATTTCAGCAGGCTCTGGGACATAGTGGCTATTCCTAGTTGTTTGGTACCTGGCCCTGGGGTAATCAGGATAGGTGGATAGTAGCCCAGCGAAAGCCCAGTAAAGGAAGTGGTTGTAGGTGGGTCCTGGATTGTCTGGTTTGTATCTGAAAAAGCACACCTCTTAGAGGAGGATTCCTTCTCAGGGAGCAGGGGGTAAGAAGAGAGGCAAGAGGCTATGACAAGGTGACTCAGTTATTACTATTGAGTGGTCTAGAACAAAAGTTCCAGCATACACATGTACGGTAGATGTTAAAACATCAAATTTACAGAAGTTTGAAACATTGTTAATGCAATGTCTATGTACAGAGGCAGAAATTTTCCTGGAAGCATAAGTAATATAGGCAGTCATAGTGCCACAATATTAGAGAGAGGCAGACTTCTTTAAAATGAATTATTTCTGTATTTTGAAAGGAGATTTGAGGCATTTGCAGAGGCAAAATTTAGCTACTTTTTACTAATAGTTACATAACACTTGGCTGAATGTATTCATTTACATGAATTTGTCCAGGTAATTGGTTTTGTGGATTAGTAATTTGTTTTTTTTTTAATTTTTTTTTAATTTTTATTTATTTATGATAGTCACAGAGAGAGAGAGAGGCGCAGAGACACAGGCAGAGGGAGAAGCACGCTCCATGCACAGGGAGCCCGATGTGGGATTCGATCCCGGGTCTCCAGGATCGCGCCCTGGGCCAAAGGCAGGCGCCAAACCGCTGCGCCACCCAGGGATCCCTGGATTAGTAATTTGTATCTTATTTCCACTACATCTCTTACAAATGAGTATTCTTTTAACTATCTGATTTACAGAAAAAATATATTATATTCATAAAATTAATGAACCTAAAAGAATTATTAATGCAAATATTAAATGTTGTGGATATAGAATGCAGAGTGAGGATGAAGCCTGAGCTGCATAATCCATTAGCATCACCCAAACGTAGATACATCATTCCTTTGGAACCATGTTTATGAGTCTTGGAATGCACTCTTTTTTTTCATACAATCTCCAACCTTTCTTAGAACTCCATTGCACAAGCTGTTTTTTGTTTCTTTCTCCTCCTCTATCCGCACAAAATTCCATTAGTGTCAGAAGTTTATTCCTTCCTTCAGACTGGTCCCAAGAAAAGTTTGCACTTGTTCTTAAAGATAGGGAGAAAATTCCCCTCAGCCTCACTCAGCCATATGCAATCCCTCTTCCTAAAGGCCTATGGACCACCCCAAGCTTCTCAGATAGAATTTCTGATTTTATAACTTTCTAGCTGAGACAAACATATTATTCAGACCTGTGACATATTAATGGAAAAAAAGGATTTTAATTGTTTGGCAATCACTATTTTGTTCATACTCTCCCCTCTAGTACTCCTTAGGTCTTTGGATTTTTGTTTATTTGGGATCAAATCATACAGTTCCAAAGTCAAATCATGACTCTCCCATTAAACCATTTTTACTTACTTTAGAAAAGGTCTCAAACTGTCAATTCATGGTCTATGTGGTAGGAATAGAAACATCAATATCTATAAATTATACTTTTTGTGAGGATCAAAGCATTTGATAAAGGGAAATCGTTAAACAGTATCTGACAAATATTAAGCACTAAAAGTGTAGTTATTATGGCTATGATTATCTAAATGATGTAGATACTTTACACATGGTACTTGGTTATTTTGTTTCTATTTCAAACTTACTGTGACATTAATGATAAAAAACAAAAAGAAAGAAGTAGATAATCCTAAAAAAAGCATGAAAAAAACAAAGATACATGATGTGTTTATGATTTTTCCTCTCTAGAAAAACGTAAAAAGAAATAAAATCCAGACAAACTAAAAAAATTATTATTTCCTCAGGCATTTCAGCCAAGTATTCTCACAAATTTCTGAGAGAAAATGAATAAAATATTTCTACTAGAATCCATTGCACACACTTTGGCACAATTGCACTTATTATGCTTGCCTTTCTCTTTCCAATTACAAATAGTCATTTCAACAAAGCATTTTGATCTTATTACAAAAACTAGATGTTGTTATTTGAGATGGCAAAGTAGAACCAGGTCCCAATAACACTCAGCCTATGCCAACAATTGACGTGCTTAAGAAACAAACATAAAGAATCAAGAATAAAAGGTAACTGGTCAAGAAGCAAATGAATAACATAGTTTTCTGAGATTTTGTGTGGCTTGATAAGTTTCACCTTTATACAACCCCACACAATACTATATGTATCCTTCACAAGAACACTAAAAATTAGAATTAATTCTTGAAAAATTGCCCAGGAATTTCTTTCTTGAAAGAATCATACAAAGAGCAGCCCCTAAGAGAACACATTGAAGTTTCAATGGAAGAAATAGTCTCACTGTAAAACAAAAACAAAAACAAAAAACCCACCAAAATGCTAGTCTTAGACATGTTGGGAATTCCCTGCCTAGAAGGAAGCAAGTGATAAAAAACAGAAGGACCCTTAATGCCCAGAGCTCATTATCTTCACTGTTAAATAGAACTATAGTGACACAGAAAACAAATGAGAAGATAAGAGAGGCAAGCAGGAGGCAGAAGCAAACTCATGCTGAGAGCTCCTGATGAGCATCCCTTCTCTACATCAGCTCTTCACACAGGCAGCAAAATGACCTTCTTTTAGAAAGTAGAAGTTCCCACTGGGACAGAGGAAAGAGAAGGAGAATTTAAATTAAGTGGAGTCCCCTTGTGGGGCATCACTGTATTTAAGGAACTATCTGAAGCCCAATGGGATTCCAGACAACATGAAGCAAGGACTATATAATGCCCCCAAGAAGGATGAATTTTCCAATCAATATTCAATATTCAAATATAAAAATGTCATAAATTCTTAGGAGTATAGCAACTATGAACATTTCTTAATATTAAAAAAATAAACAGGGATGCCTGGGTGGTTCAGTGGTTAAGCATCTGCCTTTGGCTCAGGCTGTGATCCTGGGGTCCTGGGGTCCTAGGATCAAGTCCCACATTAGGCTCCCCACAGTGAGCCTGCTTCTGCTTCTCACTTTGCCTATGTCTCTGCCTCTCTCTCTGTCTCTCATGAATAAATAAATAAAATATTTTAAAAACACACACACACAAAAATAAATAAACAAATGAAAAACAAAAAACAAAAACAAAAAAAAAAAAACAAAGCAAAGACACCATTCAGGGAAGGAATCCCATCAGCTAAATGTAAAGGGACATCTCAATTGGAAGTCAGGGAGGAATCATCAAATCTATGTTCAAGACAGTTCTATGGCTAACAACTGTGAGAAATAAGACATTCAATGATCAATTTGAGTTTAAAATCCTGACAAGGTAAATATTAAAACATAAAAAATTAGAGGTAAAGGTAAAGAAGAATGTGAATAGTTTTATTCTAATATGTCTGTAATAACTGTCACCAAACCTCATCTAAATTGACTTTTAAAATGAGGACATTATTATTTTGCATATCTAGAATTTTATCATTAAGTGAAGCCTCCAAACAAGTAAAATCAGCACCTTAATAATCAAAGACCTATGGTATTTGTCACTCTATTTTATAATAATTAGCATTGGCTTAATTCTAAGTCTATGTATGCTTATACTTGTAAGTAAACTGTGAAGAGCTATCCAAGTCATGTGCCTCCCTTCCGGCCCTCACACTTGACAATGGAAAGTCGGAGCAAATCTCTCCCACAACCACAAAATGTTAATCTTTTCTCACAATAAGATTGGGATGACGTAACTCATCTGCTCGCTATTAGACTAATACCATCAAAAGAAAAGAGATTTGCTCATTGACATGTATAGACAAAGGAAATTCTATACCTGAGTGCAGATACAGCATACTTTGTGCCATACTGATATGTGGGACAAGGGTATACACTTGTACAAAACACAGATATGTTAGAAAGGCAAAAGATATGAGGGAATGCTAAAGGCAGAATTGATACGGGGAAGGAAATCACCAGTTTCAAGAGATAAGGATGAAGGTGGATAAACTAAGAAACAGATTTTTTTAAAAGGTTTTATTTATTTATTCAAGAGAGAGAAAAATCACAAGCAGGAGGGAGGGGCAGAGGGAGAGGGAGAAGCAGATCCCCAATGAGCAGGAAGCCTGACATGGGCCTCAATCCCAGGACCCTGAGGTCATGACCTAAGTGGAAGGCAGATGCTTAATGGACTGAGCCAATCAGGTGCCCCCAAAACATTTAAGTGTATGATTTAAGTCATAAATTATGCAAATCATAACTTTTGATAAGAAAGAAAATACCAACAGAATGGAAAATTGAGGAAGGAATGAAAGTAATAGGAAATATTAGTATTTTAGCATTTCCATCTTTCAAAGTTGTAAATTAATATCAATGAAAAGTGTTTAATCAACTGGATTAAGAAAATATAATGTTAATTTTTATAAAGCTCAAAAGATAACAATTATATTAAATTACAGTTAAAATATACCAACTCTTACTACCAAAGGGTTAATACATAAATGTATAAAGAAATCAAAAGCATAATAAAAGTGAAAAAATAAATAAAAAGAGGAAATATATGGTGACACAATTAATACCTACTGTGATGGTTAATTTTACGTGTCAATTTGACTGTGCTGAGATGATCAGAAAGCTGATAAAAAATTATGTTTAGACATGTCTGAGTTTCCAGAAGAAATTAACATTTGAATTGGTAGACTGAATAGGGAAGGTCATAAGGGTCAGACGAAGACAAAAGTCAGAGGAAGGGCAAATTTGTTCTGTGCTAAAACTGAGACACCTATTTCCATGCTCAGACATCTATACTCCAGCTTCTCAGATTTTTTAACTTAATCTGGGATTTACATTATCTAGGTCCTTGCTTTCAGGCCTTCAGACTTGGGTTGAATTACACTACCAGTTCCTGCCTTTCCAGCTTGCAGATAGCAATCTGTGGGACTTTTTGGCCTCCATAATCATATAAATCAATTCCTATAATAAATCTATATGTCATATCTATCTATATATACCCTATCAGTTCTGTTTCTCTGGAGAACCTTGATTTACACTGCAACAATAAATAATTATTAAATGTTCTCATCTAGTTAAAAGAGAATCACATACACACACACAAAAGAAGAAGAAAAGACAAGAATGTACCTTTTTACTATAAGAGATGTACACAAAGAAAAAAATAAACAGGGGGGGAGGAGCAAGATGGCGGAAGAGCAGGGTCTCCAAATCACCTGTCTCCACCAAACTACCTAGAAAACCTTCAAATTATCCTGAAAATCTATGAATTCGGCCTGAGATTTAAAGAGAGACCAGCTGGAATGCAACAGTGAGAAGAGTTCGCGCATCTATCAAGGTAGGAAGACGGGGAAAAAGAAATAAAGGAACAAAGGCCTCCAAGGGGGAGGGGCCCGCGAGGAGCCGGGCTGAGGCCGGGGCGAGGGTCCCCAGGACAGGAGAGCCCCGTCCCGGAGACGCAGGAGCTGCACCGACCTTCCCGGGCGGAAAGGGGCTCGCGGGGAGGTGGAGCAGGACCCGGGAGGGCGGGGATGCCCTCGGGCTCCCGGGGACACTAACAGACACCTGCGCCCCGGGAGAGTGCGCCGAGCTCAGGGCTGCAGCGCGCACGGCGGGACCCGGCGGGACCCGGAGCAGCTGAAGGGGCTCGGGGGCGGCTCCGCGGAGGGGGCTGCGCGGCCCCGGGAGCAGCTCGGAGGGGCTCGGGCAGAGGAAGAGGCTCCGTGCGGAGGGGGCTGCGCGGTTCCAGGAGCAGCTCGGAGGGGCTCGGGCGGCGGCTCCGCGGAGGGGGCTGCGCGGCCCGGGAGCGCGAATCCAACAGCGCAGGCCCCGGAGCACAGGGCGCCGGGACACAGCCCAGGATCCCGCCTCCCCCGGGACAGGCAGAGGCCGGGAGGGCCCAGGACAGCGAGGACGCTCCTGCCCGGAGCTGAGCAGATCAGCGGCCCCGCCCCGGAGCCTCCAGGCCCTGCAGACGGAGTTCCTGCCGGAGCTGAATCCAGGTTTCCAGAGCTGCCCCGCCACTGGGGCTGTTCCTCCTGCGGCCTCACGGGGTAAACAACCCCCACCGAGCCCTGCACCAGGCAGGGGCACAGCAGCTCCCCCAACTGCTAACACCTGAAAATCAGCACAACAGGCCCCTCCCCCAGAACACCAGCTAGACGGACAACTTCCAGGAGAAGCCAAGGGACTTAACACAGAATCAGAAGATACTCCCCGGTGGTTCTTTTTTTGTTTGTTTGTTTTTGTTTTTGTTTTTGTTTTTGTTTTTGTTTTGTTTTGCTTTTTGATTTGTTTCCTTCCCCCACCCCCTTTTTTTCTCCTTTCTTTTTCTTTCTTTTTCTTCTTTTTTTTTTTTTCGTTTTTTTTTTCTTTTTCTTCCCTTTTTTTTTCTCTTTCTCTTTTCTTTCCTTCTTTCTCTCCTCTCTTTTTCTCTTTTTCCCAATACAACTTGCTTTTGGCCACTCTGCACTGAGCAAAATGACTAGAAGGAAAACCTCACCTCAAAAGAAAGAATCAGAAACAGTCCTCTCTCCCACAGAGTTACAAAATCTGGATTACAATTCAATGTCAGAAAGCCAATTCAGAAGCACTATTATACACCTACTGGTGGCTCTAGAAAAAAGTATAAAGGACTCAAGAGACTTCATGACTGCAGAATTTAGAGCTAATCAGGCAGAAATTAAAAATCAATTGAATGAGATGCAATCCAAACTAGAAGTCCTAACGACGAGGGTTAACGAGGTGGAAGAACGAGTGAGTGACCTAGAAGACAAGTTGATAGCAAAGAGGGAAACTGAGGAAAAAAGAGACAAACAATTAAAAGACCATGAAGATAGATTAAGGGAAATAAACGACAGCCTGAGGAAGAAAAACCTACGTTTAATTGGGGTTCCCGAGGGCGCCGAAAGGGACAGAGGGCCAGAATATGTATTTGAACAAATTCTAGCTGAAAACTTTCCTAATCTGGGAAGGGAAACAGGCATTCAGATCCAGGAAATAGAGAGATCCCCCCCTAAAATCAATAAAAACCGTTCAACACCTCGACATTTAATTGTGAAGCTTGCAAATTCCAAAGATAAAGAGAAGATCCTTAAAGCAGCAAGAGACAAGAAATCCCTGACTTTTATGGGGAGGAGTATTAGGGTAACAGCAGACCTCTCCACAGAGACCTGGCAGGCCAGAAAGGGCTGGCAGGATATATTCAGGGTCCTAAATGAGAAGAACATGCAACCAAGAATACTTTATCCAGCAAGGCTCTCATTCAAAATGGAAGGAGAGATAAAGAGCTTCCAAGACAGGCAGCAACTAAAAGAATATGTGACCTCCAAACCAGCTCTGCAAGAAATTTTAAGGGGGACTCTTAAAATTCCCCTTTAAGAAGAAGTGCAGTGGAACAGTCCACAAAAACAAAGACTGAATAGATATCATGATGACACTAAACTCATATCTCTCAATAGTAACTCTGAATGTGAACGGGCTTAATGACCCCATCAAAAGGCGCAGGGTTTCAGACTGGATAAAAAAGCAGGACCCATCTATTTGCTGTCTACAAGAGACTCATTTTAGACAGAAGGACACCTACAGCCTGAAAATAAAAGGTTGGAGAACCATTTACCATTCGAATGGTCCTCAAAAGAAAGCAGGGGTAGCCATCCTTATATCAGATAAACTAAAATTTACCCCAAAGACTGTAGTGAGAGATGAAGAGGGACACTATATCATACTTAA
Source organism: Canis lupus dingo (assembly GCF_003254725.2). Lineage (NCBI taxonomy): Eukaryota > Metazoa > Chordata > Mammalia > Carnivora > Canidae > Canis > Canis lupus. The sequence continues at coordinate 16,699,832 of NC_064246.1, read as the reverse complement.
AGGATCTATTCAACAAGAGGACTTAACAATCCTCAATATATATGCCCCGAATGTGGGAGCTGCCAAATATATAAATCAATTATTAACCAAAGTGAAGAAATACTTAGATAATAATACACTTATACTTGGTGACTTCAATCTAGCTCTTTCTACCCTCGATAGGTCTTCTAAGCACAACATCTCCAAAGAAACGAGAGCTTTAAATGATACACTGGACCAGATGGATTTCACAGATATCTACAGAACTTTACATCCAAACTCAACTGAATACACATTCTTCTCAAGCGCACATGGAACTTTCTCCAGAATAGACCACATATTGGGTCACAAATCGGGTCTGAACCGATACCAAAAGATTGGGATTGTCCCCTGCATATTCTCGGACCATAATGCCTTGAAATTAGAACTAAATCACAACAAGAAGTTTGGAAGGACCTCAAACACATGGAGGTTAAGGACCATCCTGCTAAAAGATAAAAGGGTCAACCAGGAAATTAAGGAAGAATTAAAAAGATTCATGGAAACTAATGAGAATGAAGATACAACCGTTCAAAATCTTTGGGATGCAGCAAAAGCAGTCCTAAGGGGGAAATACATCGCAATACAAGCATCCATTCAAAAACTGGAAAGAACTCAAATACAAAAGGAATGAAATGACTTATAAGCAATCAGACCCACATATGGATAAACACAAGTGACATTTCTACCCTACCATCAAAACTACTAGTCATCTATAAAAACTATCAAAATCTTTCATACTCATACATATATACATATTATATTCAGAATTCATATTCTTGTTTTATACACAAATAAATTATAAATTTAAGTTGGAAACCAAGGGATTTACACTTTAATTGGTACTTTGCTCTTAGTTTTTTCTGAGGTCTTTGTAACATAATGTCACAATTGTTGTTATATTGTCAATATTTCATAAAAATACTGACTATTGTAATTGCACACAATAGCGAAGCTAAGAATATGAATAAAGAAAACATCTGTTAATCACTTTAAAAAAAAAAAAAAAAAAAAAAAAAAAAAAAAAAAAGAAAAAAATAAACAGAAAAATATTGGAAGGAGACTTTCCAGACAAATACTAACAGATTTCAGACAGAATTGATAGTAATATCAAAATTCATATAAAATGTTAAGATCTAACTGGCTCTGTCAAACAATTTAGGAATCGGTCATCATCCCATTTAGCAAGCAGAGGAGAGCTCCCTGAAAGCATGGGTTTTGTGAAGAGGTTGAAGAAATATAGTACCACAACATGACAGTATTTTAGAGCATATTATTTAATATTGTGTGTGTTAACTAAATTGTTGAATTAAATATTATAGTAGATTTCACCACCTCTGCCATATGAGGACACAGAAAATAGCCATCTCTGAACCAGGGAAGCTGGTCCTCACCAGACACCTAATTTGCTAGTGCTTTGATTTTGGATTTCCCAGTCTCCAGAATTGTGAAAAATAAATGTTTTGTGTTTAAGCCACTCTGTCATGTTTCCGTTATAGTAGCATAAATAGACTACGACAACTGTCTTACTCTTTCCATTTAGACTATAGAGATTGGATCTCTGAGGCAGATTATGCAGTCTGCTTAACGAATTAGCAGTAGGCCAAGAACGCTAGAAAAGAGATCTGATCCCATAGTTGCAGCAACTGTCCTTGCAAGAATACAATTAAATTGTGAAAAGTGACTTATAGAATGTCTCAGATCCTGACCAATTATATTGGTCAGATCTCTCACCTAGAAAAAGAATTAGTAAGTGCAGAATAAGGAATGGAGAATTGTGCAAAGGAAGAAATTTCCTTTCCTTATGGAAGAAGTAGAAACAGAAGGAAACAAACTCTTGCCCTCCCCACACATGCAAATAGCATTCCTATACACAGTTTCCAGCCTGCTGGCTCTGATTTTACCTGCTCTTCCCCTATTTAAGAGCCATGTCATTAATTTATAGTATTTTTGTGATTATACTTCAGTATTACATTAATAGTAAGAAATTTTTGTACCTTGTGGCTATTAATTCCATCATGGGATGATATATTATGAAAGAGTAACATAAAATCAGAAAAGCTGGGCACAAATTGTCACTCTATTATTTTCTAGATGTTATTATTTTGGCAAGCAGTTAACTCTCTAAGTCTGATTTTCTTAATCTTCAGAAGTAATAAAAATCAAAATATCTTCCTCACAAAAATGCTGATTTTCCTACTCCCTTATTGTATTACACTAAACTTGTAGATTTACTTCAATTATAAAATAAACTAAAAAAATTAAATTAAAAAATTAACTGATTCAATATATCAATGTTTCCCAAACTTCCCTGATGATGAGAAATACCTAGGAAGCTTGTTAAAATATATATTCACAGGCTCTTCCCATGGACTTCTAATATAATAAGTCTTACTCTCTTGGAGATTTGCATGATTAATGAGAATCCCAAATAATTTTATCATTACAGAAATTTAGGAAAGCGACTTACGTTGATTTAAAGTATAAAGTTCTGGGCACCAAACCAAATATGACAACTTGAACTCCGGAAGAGATGTCTTGTAGCTATAATTTTAATCAGTGGCCCAGAAAATTTTTGTGATTAAACATGATTGAGAAACACTACATTGGATGACTGGTAAGGTCTCATCCTGTTCTAACATTCTTTGAATACTATATGGACTAGATTTAAAACCAATTATTATAAAAGTTTGTAAAAGTATCCTACACCCAACATAAAAACTTCAAATATCTCAGATCACTCTCAACATGTGGGAAGTACATTGCTAAGTAAGGTAGAGAGACATTTTTGCTTCTCCTGCTTTTTTTTTGTTTAGAAAAAGCCTAAAGATAATATTTTGATATGTATGAAGGATTGGACTTTTTGCTTTTGTTTTTGTTTTATGTGGCAGACATTTAGTTTCCGTATACTACTTTTACTTTTCAGGTCCTTCTTCCTGCAAATACTAATCAATTCGGGGGAGGATCCTCAAATTGAATATTTGAAATAAATCTGGGAAAAGCTACCCTGCATTTTTTTAAGATCTATTTATTTATTCATGAGAGACACAGAGAGAGAGAGGCAGAGACATAGGAAGAGGGAAAAGCAGACTTATTGCAGGGAGCCCAATGTGGGACTTGATCCCAGATCCTGGGATCATGCCCTGAGCCAAAGGCAGAGGCTTAACCGCTGAGCCCCCCAGGTGTCCCAGCTACCCTGCATTTTAAACATACATGTGAAATCATTAAATAAATATGCTAAATTTAATATATATGTTAGATAAAATTAATAATTTTTGATATTACAAATATCAAAGGATATAGAAGAGGATATAGACCCTATCCTCAGAGGTCTTATAAGTTAGTAAGAAAAGAAAAAGAACATTAAAATGATATGTAAATAATATGATAGAAGTCTGTACACTGTGGAATTTTGTAAAAGGAAGGATTGCTATTAACACTTTGAAAGGTGGTTGTGTTAGGTTGAGTCTAGAAAAACATCACAGAGAATATATGGCTTGAACTAGGTCTACAAATAAAGAAGGTAGAAAGGGACATGAGGACAAGGAAAAACACTCCTTGGAAAGGTAGCAAATGATGAATGTTTTATCATAATTGATATTTTAGATTCAAGGAATCATAGGAAAAAAGTGAAGACAGAAAAGTCAAGTTGAATCATGTTTGTCAAGACAGAACTATGAACATTACTTAGTAGAAGATGGCAAGCCATTAAAACATGTAAGCCTACAACCAATGTGATCAGATTTATATTGAGAAAGACTATTATAACAACAAAAAAATAGAAAATAAGCAAAATGTTTACAAGTTGGGGTGTGATATCAATTCAGAGACCACATCAGTAGTCCAGATAGAAGGATTTGTAGGAAAGCCGTCACAGAATCTTTGGGAAGAAAAACTTCAAATCTTCAAGAATTTAGACTTAATAGAACATAAATATCAAGTGGAGGTATAAGAGTACAGGAACAAAAATGTAATATTATTTCCAGAAAATTTAGTTTGATTAGTGGATGAACAGTGGGATCATTAAGTGAATTAGAAAATAGCAAGAGAAAGGAGTTTATTCTAGTACAAGGATAGAAGTAAGAGAAATGGAGTTTAGTTTTGTTGTATAAAAATTTGCTCAGTAGACTATTAGGAATAATTTCATATAAACTCTAGAATAAACATATTTGGTATTGGAGAGATATTCAAGATGAAAATATAAATTTTGTGTTCAACCATTAGTTAATAGTTTAGATTAAAACATTGGATGCTAACTGGTGTGACCATACAGTTTACACTGGGCTTTTCTACTTTAGTATAAATTTGAATACTTCATTCTTTCACATTCAAAAGACTTCCAGATTAAGTGATAAATTTTATAGTGTCTCTAATATATATCTCCCTAAGTAAAAGGTTAACAAAGAAAAGAGTAACAGCAAGATCTTAAAATGTGGTCACAGCGCTTTAACATGCTATTCTAAGATGTTTTGAAAGATGATTGATATTTGTAAATGGGATACATTTTCAAAAAAGCCATAATGTCAATTTCAATAGCATAATTTATTTAAAGCTATGCATATATGTGACTTCTGCTTCTAACCATGACTAAATAATTGGCACTGGATCTTCTCTGCCTTTAAAACAACTATAAAACTAGAGAAAATGTTTAATTCTTTTGATATTAAAAAGCAGGCACTGTATGACAGTGATTCTTGAGAAAAAGAAAATATACAAGATGAGCTCCATGATCACTCAAGATCACTCCAGTTTCTTTTTTAACAGCATTTCTTTCTACAGAGTAGTAAATAGGATCCCAAGTGACATAATGGTTTCACTGAGCTGAGGAGGCAGAGATCAGAGTTCCAAGTTGCTTAAGTAACTGCAATTTATGGGGGGATAAACCTGAGAGTGGAAGCTTCTCAGTGAGGAGTATTTTGTGAATGAAGATTAACAATGAGTCCTTGGGGGACACCTGGGTGGCTCAGCAGTTGAGCATCTGCCTTTGGCTCAGGGTGTCATCGGGGGTCCTGGGATTGAGTCCCACATCAGGCTCCCTGCATGGAGCCTGCTTCTCCCTCTGCCTATGTCTCTCTCTCTCTTTCTTTTTCTCTCTGTTTCTTATGAGTGAATAAATAAAACTCTTTATAAAAAACAAAAAACAAAAAACAATGAGTCCTTGGCCTAAGAGCTGACTGCACAAGCCCAGGGCTAGACTTCATGAAGCTTAAAAGAAACTCCTATTGCAGGACTGAGATCTAATGCCAGAATTCACTGCTGAGAGACAATTGGATTTTGAGCCCAGGTCAACAGACTGCACTGAGTACCATAACCATACAGTTGAGACTCCAGAAAAGTCAATCCTTTTTTAATTTAATTTAATTTTATTTTATTCATTCATGAGAGACAGAGAGAGAGAGAGAGACAGAAATACAGGTAGAGGAAGAAGCAGGCTCCATGCAGGGAGCCTGACATGGGACATGATCCCTGGTCTCCAGAAGCAGGCCCTGGGCTGAAGGCAGGGCTAAACCACTGAGCCACCCTGGTTGCCCAAAACCAACCTTTAAGTGCAAAATCATACTTTAGTGTTAGGGATTCACTCTAGGACCAAATTCAAAACCAAAACAGACCTACTTTAACAAAGAATAAAGCTAAGCCGGACAAGACCAAAAGAATCTATTGACAAATTGACTGGGTATCAGAAAATAACTCAATACTCTTTACAGAAGTACAATCTAAACCAGACTCCCTACAATAAATCACACAATGTCCACAGTACAATAAAAAAATTGCTAAACACAAAAAGGAATAAGAAAGTGTGACTCATGTTCAAGGAAAATGTGGTCAAAACCTAAGGACAACCTACTTGGACATTGTATCACTGTTGTTCAGTATGGGTGCTTAACACTAAGATAATGGTAGCAATAATTAGCATACTTACTGAGTTTGCTATATGTCAAGTGTTCTGCAAAGTGTTATAAATACTATAAATTATCTCATTGAATCCTTATAAAAACCCTACATGTTAGACTCTATTATTTGCCTTTTATGACAAGTAGAAAATCTGAAATTTAGAGAGGTTAAAAAAATCACCTAATTCTTTTTTGTATGAAGAAATTAGGCACCTAACATATGTATACACATTTCTTGAGGTAAAATTACATGTTTGACAAGGAATATTTCAGATAGGCATATGGTGCTCTGATAAATCCATCATCAGAAATGTTATCTAAATAGCAAATTTATTACCATAGCTCCAGTTTGTCTCTGTGTGAAAATAGGTTTCTGAAGTAGAAAAACCACCAACTTACTGAAGCAGATTACTTGCAGCACAAGTCCTAGAATTGCTGTAGGAAGAAATCACAGACAAAACTGTTATGCCTACTTAGAGGAATAGAAAATGTGGTTGCAAGGGAAATAAAATGCACCAGGACTATAACTAACATTGGAAATAAATTTTTATTTTATTTATATCTACATTGAATGCCTTACTAGTCAAAAATGTTGATTCTAAGGTGAAAAAGTCAGAGAACAAATGATAATAATGAATATATTATGCCTACAAGTACTTGACTATTTCAATTATCTTTAGGAAAGAGGTTATAAATACATATGATGAAAATATGACTATTTCCTTATCACTTTCCTTTGTGAAGTTTTTAAAATGAAATATCTACCATAGCCCTCAGAAAATAAGTTAACTCAATAGCACTGACTTAGGACAAGTTTTTGGATTTATCTTTACAGGAGGACAAAAGTAGTCATGTCTACATTAAATTGACAAGTTGAAAAATAAACCAATATGTGTTCAAATCCCAATACATCTTTCTGTTGACACAATTATCTGAGAAGACATCAGTGATAATGGCACACAGAAAGAAGACGGGATGGGTGAATGAGGAAGTTGAAGAAAGAAGATCTTCTCTGAAGCTCCCTTCATCTCCCCAGATTTTAACACCTCCACTTTCTATGTGACTCTACAGTTCCCTACTCTAAAGGAAATTTTGAAAGTGCTATCTCAACATCTCTTCTGCCTATTAACGTGTTTTTTTTTTGTCCAGGAAGATAATTTTCTTTTGCCATGAAAAACATAATTGTCTAATGAAAATGGCTTATGCTAACATTTCTTACAGGTAACTAAACTAATATGTACCATTTGTAAAATTCTGTGCTGAGTGCTTTAATACATTACCTCATGGAATTCTCACAACACTGTACCATTTAAAGACAATGAGACTTGGAGAGGTTATATGAGTTACCCTGAGACCTGAGCTAGTTAGAGATGTGACAAAAGTAGATCTGAGTTCTAACCCAAAACCCAGGTTTTTGATAGCTACTTTCAATCATAAGCCCTTCTCTTCCAGAAATGAATTTGCAACACTAAGATTCATGAGCATATAGTTGTCCCAACATAGAAAGATAGCTAAAAGAAATAAACACCATCAAAGCTACCTTCTGAAAGTTTGTCAATGTCTTCTTTGAATCAATAATGTTTTGTCTTTGATAGTTTTGATGTTTGATCCAGAAAAAGTGACAATATTCAATTCTCATTTTTCTTTTACAATCAAAGTGGTATTTAGTCTCATAGATCCTCCTCAAGCAGGAATTAACTTTATTAGTCAACACTTTCAAATTTTCTTTAAAAATTAAAACATTTTTCATTGTAGCATTCTTTGAGAAAAAACAGATAAACAATTGAAAATATCTAGAATCAGATCATTTAAAATAATTATTAAAATAATCTTGACTTCAGCAATGTGCTTATCTGAAATAGGATTAAACAGCTTATCTGAATTTTTCCCTCTGAGATACCATGTTTATAGTTCTCCTGAGGTATATTAGTGAGTTTTTTAATCATTCTGTAATTTGTTATTATCTTTTTAAAAATAAGTTTACAAATAATGCAGTAAATTAAATATTTACTCAATTGTGTTCTAAATCTTAAGAAGAATAATTATTGTGCTATTAAATACCATTAGATGCAAAAATAGATAGTAAATTGGGGATTACTTATTACCATAAAAATAAGAGCGGCATTTTAAAGGCTCAGTTCTAGTCTCATAGAAAGATTTGTAATTTAATTATATTTAATGTTAATAACTATTATTTATTTCCGATTCCTCACACTATAGAATTTTACCCCATATTTACACTATCATCTTCCTAAAAGACTTTTTGAAATCAGATTTCTGACTCAAAGAGTGAATTATTTGGGCTTTTGATGGTATTGTCTGCCATTTATCATCACTTCAGAATCTGTCAATTTCCTTCCTAATAAAATTTTTTTCTAATATTTTAATATTTTTCTGAAGGACTTTCTCTGAAAAGTATTGGTGGGGACTGATTCTCAGGAGCCTCATCACCTTTTGATCTTCTAACAGAGCAAAAGAAAGAAACAAAGTCAGATGGAAAAACGTAATGAGGGAGACAAAGGTACCAAACATGAATGTTGTGCTTCTCTGAAACTGTAATTATTTCCTGACTGGCTAGAGTCATTTTACAGTATCTTTTGGAGAGAATTGCAGCTAAAAGTTAATACATAAAGATAGTATGGAAGGAGTAAAATTTGATTTATAGAGGTTCTATTAGTTCAGGCTACCATAACAAAATATCATAGATCAGGTGGTGTAAACAACAGAAATTTATTTACTCACTGTTTTGGATGCTGGAAAGTCCAAGAGCTAGGTCTGGCAAGGTCTTTTATTAACTTTCACTTATTAAAACCACATTCACTAATATGTTACATTGTTTGTGGGTTTTTTCCCCATATTACTGGATTACAGGATAACAATATGTATCTAGTTGTGAGTGATTGACTCAGACAAAATTTTCAAGGTCAAATTAGTGGGGCTTTGTCTAAAGAAACCAATATCCCAAAAAATAGTGTTCTTGGGAAGAATTAATGTCCTACTGATGCTTTGAAGTGATCTCTGAGTCAGGAGGCCTGGAGTAATTCTGATGAGGGTAGGAATTCTGCTCTTGGCCATCTGAAGAGGTGCTAGGAACAAGCAAGAGCTCCAAGCTTCCACTCATTCACAGTGATGAAAAGGCAGCATCATCAGCATAGAGGTAGTGAGGCTCTAGGGCAGGCATAGTCTAGGATGGTATCACTGGATCTTCCAGAGAGCTCAGTGAATGAACAGCACCTAGATAAAACCAATAAATCCAGAGTCACCTCAATGGAAACAAAGTGACTTCAGTGTTAGCCACTGACACAAAAGCAGCAGCATCTGTGATGAAGAAAGAGAGAGAGACAGAGGGAGGAAAGAAGGAAAGGGAAGGAAGGAAGGAAGGAAGGAAGGAAGGAAGGAAGGAAGGAAGGAAGGAAGGAAGGAAGGGAAGAAGCTCAACTGAAAACCTGGAGAGACTTGTTTGTAGCACACAGATAAGAAAACCTGTGAAATTCTTAGAAGCAATTGGGAGACCTTTTCAGGAAACTAATTCTAACAAATAGATAGTTGGGAGTTTAGTGTATTATAAGACATAAAAAGGAAGATGTCCTTCCTATTTTCTATTTCAGAAAGTATGTTTTATTCAGATTACTACCCAGAATAGGTACTGCATCACAGACAACTTTGGGAACCTGCCTGGTTTAAGGCATTCCTTACAAGTGCAGAATAAAAAGTAAATAGTGATAATTTATCAATACCATCCAAAGAGTTTAAAGACTGAAGAGTTATTAATATTGGAATTCTTATTACTCGCATCAATCCCGCTGAATCACAACCACTAAGTACAGGGAGCAGAAATCTTTTATTTTAGCAACTTCTTTTTTAAAAATATTATTTATTTATTTATTTATTTATTTATTTATTTATTATTTTTTTAATGAGAGAGAGAGAGAATGCATGTGAGCAGGAGAGTGTGGGGTGCTAGGTGCTGAGCTGGATCCTAGGACCCTGAGATCATGACCTGAGCCAAAATCAAGAGTCAGATGCTTTAATCAATGGAATCACTCCCACACTCATTTTACAACTGCTTTACATTATTTTTACGTGGCCAATCTGATGCCTGCCTGTGAACTAGCGTTTGAAAACTCCAACAAAGAATTCACTCTTATAATAGGCAAACATCTAATTTCCTATCATTTGAATGAATTTGTTTCACTGTTTAGTGTGCCCAAATAACATTTGTGTTAAATGCAAATTCACTTTTAAGACTCAGCTTGCCATTAAAGTAAAAACTTTAAAAAACAAAAAGATTTTATTTATTTATTCATGAGAGACACAGAGAGAGAAAGAGAGAGACTGAGACATAGGCAGAGGGGAAACAGGCTTCCTGCAGTAAGCCTGTTGTGGGACTTGATCCCAGGACCCCAGGATCATGACCTAAACCAAAGGCAGATGCTCAACCACTGAGCTGCCCAGGTGCCCCAGAGTAAAAACTTTAATTATGTATGTTATTCTACAAGAAAAGAACAGAACATATGGAAATGTTATACATCCATTATAACAGAGGGGTATTAATGTAATAATTAAATTGAGATGACGAAATGAAGTAAAATCCAATTTATTTTTATTTTTTTTGCCATTTTTTTTTATTTATTTTTTATTGGTGTTCAATTTACTAACATACAGAATAACCCCCAGTGCCCGTCACCCATTCACTCCCACCCCCCGTCCTCCTCCCCTTCTACCACCCCTAGTTCGTTTCCCAGAGTTAGCAGTCTTTACGTTCTGTCTCCCTTTCTGATATTTCCCACACATTTCTTCTCTCTTCCCTTATATTCCCTTTCACTATTATTTATATTCCCCAAATGAATGAGAACATACAATGTTTGTCCTTTTTATATGTAGGAAATTTTCTATACCTATCAAAGATTTTTTTTTCTTAGAAGTTGTTCTCTAAATATATACCATTCTTGGAGCAGTTCTAGGTTCACAAAATTTGTTTTTATTTAAAAATAGTAGTTTAGGGGATCCCTGGGTGGCGCAGCGGTTTCGCGCCTGCCTTTGGCCCAGGGCGCGATCCTGGATACCCGGGATCGAATCCCACGTCGGGCTCCCGGTGCATGGAGCCTGCTTCTCCCTCTGCCTGTGTCTCTGCCTCTCTCTCTCTCTCTGTGACTATCATAAATAAATAAAAATTTAAAAAAATAAAGATTTAAAAATAGTAGTTTAGAGGTGCCTGGGTGACTCATTCAGTTAAGTGTCTACTTTAGGCTCAGGTCATGATCTCAGGGTCCTGGGATGAAGCCCCACATTTAGCTCCCTGCTCAGTGAAGAGTCTGCTTCTCCCTCTCCCTTTGCCCCTTCCCACACTTTTGCTCTCTCTTTCTCTCTCTCTCTCAGTCACTCTCTCTCTCAAATAAAGAAATAAAATATTTTTAAAAATAAAATTAATAGTTTATAAAATGGTAAGGAAATATGAAAGACTAAGATGCAAAGTGTTCTTCACAATTCTGTAATTAAATACTTAACCAAAAATAGCTGCTTGGTATAAAGAGTATTTCAGACATCATTTTTTTTTATTTATTTAGGAAAAGTAGCATGATTTCTGATTTCAACAGGATGTAAGAAACATTTATACTGTCAAAACAGAGAAGTTTCTTATATTACTTTCAATAAGTATTCTTCAGTAACACTGTCTCCATGATCTAAAGGAGTCACACGCTGATAATTAACAACTGTTTTGGGATGCACTCTAAGTGACAGAAATCACTACTTTAATCCTTTGACCCTCATTTCCTCTTGTGAACATATCTGACAGCTTCAAATCAGACACAGAAAAAGGAAGGTATAGTGTAGATAATGCTTAATAAACCAACACTAAGTATAATCTTCAAAAAAGTTCATGCATGACTGGATTACACTGTTGTGATTGCAATTGTCACTTCACTAAAGTGGGCAAAATATAACTGATCAGTAAATTTCTCATTAAAGAAGAAAAAAATTGAGACCATTGGCTAAAGTGAGAATAAGTTAGTTACTGATATACACTTTCAGTTTATAAATTGCAGTATAAGAACTCATTTATTTTCTATAAATAAGCTTAATTTTTTACTTTTTCAGGTTGGTGAAAAATTCAACCAGATGCTTTCACAGAGCACACCCGCCTCCAAACCCCTGGGTCTTGTCAAGGTTCTGGAATCTTACGAATACAAAGTCTCTGAGAAGGAACTTCTTTTTTCCTTTAATCATCCATGTATATATGTCACCAAGGTGCAGCCAAAACATACTGGTCCAAGTTAATATTGATGTCGGCAGGTGTAGCAGCTCAGAAGCTTTGCACCACTAGGCAAACTGGGATCTTTTACAAGACTGAGAGGCCTGGTGCTTATAGAACCTCACCTGTCTAAGTGTATCACAGAGATGATCCTCTTTCGAACTCAGCATCTTCCTTGGATTTTTTTTGTGAGAACCTAGTACAGTTCTAACTTTTCAGGATAACACGAAACTCTCTTTGCTCTATCCCAAAGAAAACCCCTGCAGTGAAAGAGACATCTTACCTCCTTAAAACCTATTCTTTTCAAGAGTTTTAAGTTTGGGGGGAAGGCCTTAAGTTTTCAAAATATCTTCTGCTTTCAGTCCAATAAAACACCTTCCATGAAGTAATAAAACACAAAACTGTTTTCTTGAGTGGAGAGACACAGAAGGGAAAATGCAAAAAAGAAAGAAAAAACACATATGTATCTAACATTAAAATGCATGATCAATATCATTAGTAATTGGAGAAATACAAATTAGAACCATAATATGATATCACTACATACCTATTAGAATGGCTTATATTAAGAAAAAGAATAAACTGATAATATCAAGAGCTGGCAAGGATGCAGAACAACTATAACTGTCATAAATTGTAGGTAAAAATAAATAAATAAATAAATAAATAAATAAATAAATAAAGCAACAACCTTAGAAAATGATTTGGAATTTTGTTATAATGTTAAGTGTGAACTGATTAAGGGTGCTGATCCCTGGATTAAGGGGATTAAGCACCCTTAATCCAGGACATTTACTCAAGGGAAAACATAACCTATGTTCACTCCAAAACTGCACACAAATATTTACAGGGGCCTTATTCATAATTGCAAAAGACTGGAAACAATCCAGATGTTCTTCAACCTGGGAGTGAATTTAAAAAGTGGAAATCCAATCCACAAGAAGGAAAGAAGTACTGACACAGGCAATAACATAGATTGACCTTAAATAGTCATGTTTAATGAAGAAAGAGAGAGCCAAAATGCTATACACTTTATTCCATTTATATGACATCCTGGAAAAGGCAAAACTATAAAAACACAAAACAGATCAATGATGGACTAGGGATGGGAGAAGGGACTCACTACACAGGAATGTGGAGGAATTTGAAAAAGTGATAAAACTGTTTTATCTTGATTCTACATGGTTGTATACGTTTACCAAATTCACAAAACTATATATTAGTATGTATAGAATATATATATAGTATATAAAGAATAAATGTTATTGCATGTAAATTATATGTTAAAACAGGAAAAATTTAATTACAAAAATGTAGTATGAGAAAAAATACTAAAAAGCCTTTGGTTGTTTCAAAAAAGTGTAATGATAGCTTGAACTTACTGCCTAAAAGTTAAAGCAAACTTACAAAACATTTGTGAATATTTAGAGTCAGGAAGATGAATGATACTAGTCTTTATTTTCATTGAGACATGAGGGAGTAAATGATACATACTTTATACTTTCCTTTTAAGAAATTAGATACTTTTATTTATTTAAAAATTGATAAATATTTCCTTCAATTTTTATTTATTTATTTTTCTTTCAGTGTGAATAATTCTTTGATTAGAGAAGAGGCCTGAGAAATTTTGGAAAAGAAAAGGTAGGAAATTTAAAATAAAAAAAAAATTCTACAGACAGACAACTAAGGTAAAATTTTGACCTAAAATCTCTCAGAATGTTTCCTTTAGCCATGTATTACTTTTTTGTACTTATGATTTGATTTTTAAAATTTAAATGTGCCTTTGTTAGATTTTATGTCAATTGTCTTTAGCAAGACACACATATATAGTATATATGCATATATAATAGTATATTTTGTGATAAACATTTCTCATAGCAATAAACTATAAATGTATTTTCAAATTTTCTATAAAATAATGTTTAATGGTTGCATGTTCTTTTAGTTGGCAACAACATAGCTTATTAAATCAATCTTCTCTTACGGGAACCATAGATGTTTTCTTTTCCCACTACTATAGTGTTGAAGTCTTTACACTTGTTTGTCAAAGGTAACTGAATATTATTATTGATATGATATTAAGATTTTTTAGAAAGAAAAAAGGAAATAAAAACAATTGAAACAAGTGAGTTTATGAGTTCATATTGTGGTTCAAAATTTAATAGAGTATAGTCACTAAAATTTTAATTAGAACAGTTTCTATTAGCTCTTTTGTTGAACCATATCTAGGAACTACTCTCAAAAATGTTTTTCTTACATTTCTTTGACATGTCTTTTGGAAATAGTGTCAGAACAGAAGTTTTAGTCCTTGTTCTTTTACCAAGAAAGAAAATCCATTAATAGAAAACTACTTATGTCTTCTAGAAATACACAAAGTAGGAGAAAGAATCTATTCATCTGCATTAGGAATAAAAATTAAGGATAAGGCTATTTTAGTTTTACAGAATGTGTTCTTTCCCACCTATGAAGAGTTCCATGACTTTCTTTGTTAATTTAGTTGGAAGTTTTAAATACACATAATCATAAAAACAAAGAAGGAAGGAAAGAAGGAAAGGAGGAAGGAAGGGAGAAAGAGAGGAAGGGAGGGGACGAGGAGGGAGAAAGGAAGGAAGGAAGGAAGGAAGGAAGGAAGGAAGGAAGGAAGGAAGGAAGGAAGGAAGGAAGGAAGGAAAGAGGAAATATATTACTTGGTACCAGGAAGTCATGTAGATTTTGCTTTCTTTCCCTTGAGGTATCCACCTCAAACTTAAAGAAGATCCCAGATGATGGGAAACTAGTGTATAAAGATATTAACATATTTACTTTTCATGGTCAGTACTTGTTAAAATATCTGAATAAGTGTATTTTACTCTGCTCAAACACTAGCCAAACTCAAATATACCACTAAGTTCTGCATACCTATATAGCTAAAATCAAAGATTTTTTCCATTAATAATCTATTTTAATGATGAAAATAATTATTAAACATAAGAAATTAAAATATTTTATATCATTTACCTAAGATTTAAATAATGAGATAAATAAGAGGTTATTAACAAGTTTATTAAAGTATAGACATTATGGTAATTCCATTATAATTTCATTCAATAAATTTACCATCACGTCATGAAGCAAATATGTCCTCCTTGGATGCAAATAAAGTTAAAAATCAAATGTGATTGGACTAATGGATAAAATGAATATATACTTTTTTAAAGTTTTTATTTAAATTCTAGTTATGTACATGAAATATTAGTTTCAGGTGTACAATATAGTGATAAAATGAATATATACTTGAATAACCCTTACAATGTTTAAAGTTTCTCACTATATTTTTAAATACTTCTTTTCATAAATTTTTTCAATTATCACTTTGCCAGCTGAAAAAAGTAGAATGATTTTGCTTAGATGGTATCTTTTATGGGATCAGTGACATACCCTTTATTTCAAGTTTGTACTAGCTCTTTAGTCTTGCACAATCTTTCTAAAGCAATTACAAATGATTAAGTCAATTCATTGTGGTTTTTCTCCTATGATTATCCTGCCTTTTAAATTTGCACATGTTTAAATATTCCAAGTATTCTTTAACCTATTTCTTACAATAGACAGCTGGCAAGGCTTTTATTATATTTTAATTATACAAATTCCTCTTCTTCATATTCCTGTCCAAGGAAGATATAAAAAGTTAAGTATCCTTCATTTTAATATTGTCATTATGTTCATGAATCTCCTCACTTACAAGCCAGGCTATTTCTTCCTTATGCAGAGTACAAATTTCAAAGTTGCTAATTATTTCTCATCTATTTTACTTCTCATCATTTTGTTCTCCTTATTTTTTGGCAGGGAACATTTATAAACATACAAATATTTTATTTCCCACAAATATAGATCTCACACATCTGTGTGGCAATATTCACTATCAACTTTTCTCAAGTAATTCCACCACTAATCTGAGCCAACATCATCAATCTAATTACCCCTGGAGAGAGATTTCTCTGTAATAAAAAATGTATAAAGTGGCAATCACACCAGAAGACTTAACCATTAAAAATATCTCTGTACTGGGACACCTGGGTGGCTCAGCTGTTGAACATCTGCCTTTGGCTCAGGGGGTGATCCTGGAGTTCTGGGATCGGGTCCCACATCGGAATCCCTACATGGAGTCTGCTTCTTCCTCTGCCTATGTCTTTGTCTCTCTCTTTCTGTGTCTTTCATGAATAAATAAATAAAATGTTTTTTTAAAAAAAATCTCTGTACAATTGTTAAATCTATGGAAAGGAAAGGACAACAAAGTTCAGAAAAGAAAATTAAGATATTAGTAAAATGATTTAGGCTTCCTGGGGTTACTCAGTACATTTGATTATCTGTTTAAGTGGCACAACATACTACTATTGTATTACTCAGCGATTAACAGCCTGTTGTGTTTATTTATGGCAATGCCTAACACATAGTAGGTTTTTGATAAATAGAGTTAAAAGAATCTAAACTTTTATTTTTTTTTAATTTTTTTAAATTTTTATTTATGTATGATAGTCACAGAGAGAGAGAGAGAGAGAGAGAGAGAGGCAGAGACACAGGCAGCGGGAGAAGCAGGCTCCATGCACCGGGAGCCCGACGTGGGATTCGATCCCAGGACTCCAGGATCGCGCCCTGGGCCAAAGGCAGGCGCTAAACTGCTGTGCCACCCAGGGTTCCCTAAACTTTTATTAAACCATTTCTAATGGTAGGAAAAATAGAAAATTTTATGAAAGCAATAGCTCAAGTATAGATAATCTCCCTGTCTTAAAGTCACTTATGCATATAATGTTACCTGATCACATTAATAAAATTTTTCATCCCCAGTCCCAGCCAATATGCAGGGTATTTATACCATGGGGCAGATATAGTCAAATCCACCTGAGAATACTGTCATATACACTGTTTACTAATTATAAAGTAAAGAAATAAGAATATTTATTACTATGTGCATTTTATTGTGCTTTACTATGCTTTACAGACTTTGCCTTCTGTACGAATTGAGGGTTGGTGGCAACCTTATGTCAAGCAGGTCTACTGGCACCATTTTTTCCAACATTTTCTCACTTCATGTCTCTGTGTCCTATTTTGGCAATATTTGCAATATTTTAAACTATTTTATTATCATATTTGTTATTGTGATCAGTGATCTTTGATGTTACTATTGTAATTATTTTGGGGTTCCACCAACAGTCCCCATATAAGGCACTGAACTTTATCAACAAATGTGTGCGTCCTTAATGACCCACTGAAGTGGTTCCCCCATCCCTCTCCCTCTTGTCCACCTCCTTATACCCTGTGACACAACAATATTGAATTAGGCCAATTAACAACTCTACAATGGCCTCTAGATGTTCACATGAAAGGAAGAGTAGCATATCTCTCACTTTTAAATAAAAAGCTAAAAATGAATATGCTTAGTGAGGAAGGAATCCCAAAAGCCAAGATTAGGCAAAAGCTAGGTATTTTGTGTCAAAAGGTTGAACAACTTGTGAATGCAAAGGGAAAATTGTTGAAGGAAAATGAAAATGCTATCCCAGTGAACACACATATGATAATAAAAACAAAGCAGTCTTTTTTTTTTTTAATATGGAAAAAGTTTGAATGGTCTGGTTAGACCAAATCTGTCACAACATTCCCTTAAACCAAAACATAATCCAGAGCAAGGCATTGTCTTCAATTCTGTGAAGGCTGAGAGGTGAAGAAGCTGTAGAAGAAAAATATAAAGCTAGTTGAGGTAGATCTTGAGATTTAAAGAAAGAAACCATCTCCATAACATAAAACTCACTGCAAGGTAAAGCAGCAAGAGATTATATAGAAACTGCAGTAAGTTATCCAGAAAATCCAACTCAGATAATTAATGAAGGTGGGTACACTCAACAATAGATTTTCAATGAAACAACCTTCTCTTGGAAGAAGATGTCATTCAGGACATTCATTCACAGAGAAGAGAAATCAATGCCTGGCTTCCAAACTTCAAAGCACAAAAAGAGTCTAGTTAGGGGCTAATACAGCTGGTGATTTAAGTTGAAGCCAATGCTTATCTACTATTCTAAAAATCCTATGAGGCCCTTAAGAATTATGTTAATTTTACTCTGCCCTCTATAAATGGAAAAACAAGGCCTGGATGGCAGCATATCTGTTTACAACATGGTTTACTGAATATTGTAAGCCTACTATTAAGACCTGCTGCTCAGAAAAAAAAGTATCTTTCAAAATATTACTGCTCATTTGTCAATGTACCTGCTTACCTAAGAGCTCTGATGGAAATGTACAATGAGATTAATATTGTTTTCATGCCTCCTAACACAACATCCATTCTGCAGCCTATGCATCAAGGAGTCATTTCAATTATCAAGCCTAATTATTTAAGAAATACATTCCCTAAGGCTATAACTGCCATGGATAGTGATTCTTCTGATGAATCTGGGTAAATAAATGGAAAACTTTCTGGAAATGATTCAGCATTCTAATGCAATTAAGAATATTTGTGGTGCATGGGAAGAGGTCAAAATATCAACATTAACATGAGATTGAAAGAAGCTGATTCCAACTCTCATGGATGACTTTGAGGGGCTCAAGACTTCAGTAGAGGAAGTAAGTGTGGTGGAATTAGCAAGAGAACTAGAATTAAAAGTAGAGCTTGAAGACCTGACTGAATTGTTATAATTTAATGGTAAAACTAAAAGATAAGGAGGTGCTCTTTATAATGAGGAATGAAGTGGTTTCTTGAGATGGAAACTACTCCTGGTGAGGATGCTATTAAGATTTTTGAAATGACAACTAAGGATTTAGAATATTCCACAAACTTAGTTGATAAAGCAGCAGCAGAATTTGAGAGAATTGACTCCAATTTTCAAAAAAGTTCTACTATAAGAAAAATGCTATCAAACTGCATAACAAGGGTGCCTGGGTGACCCAGTCAGTTAAGCATCTGTTTTGGTTTCCATTAAGGTCATGATCTCATGGGTCCTGGTATCCAATCCCTGGTCAGACACTATGCAGGGAATTTGCTTGAAGATTCTCTCATTCTTCCCCTTGCCCCATTCCCTCTCATACTCTTTGTCTCTTTCTCTCTCTCTAAACTTAAATAAATCTTCAAAAACATAGCATCACATGTTGTAGAGAAATCATTTATAAAAGTAAGAGTCAATCAATATGGCAAAGTTCACAATGTCACTTTTTTTTCATTTTAAGTATTTCTTTAAATTCCAGTTAGTTAACATACATTTTAATATTAGTCAGCTGTACAATTTAGTGATTCAACACTTACATATAACATCCAGTGCTCCTCACAGCAAGTGTACTCTTTAATCCCTATCATCTATTAAAACCATCCTCCCACCCACCTCTGGTGACCACCAGTTTGTTCTTTATAGTTAAGAGTCTCTTTCTCTCTTTCTTGGTTTGCCTCTCTTTTTTCCCCCTACTATGATCATTTGTTTTGTTTCTTAAAATCTACATATGAATGAAGTCATATAGCATTTGTCTTTCTTTGACTGAATTATTTCACTTAGAATAATACTCCCTAGCCCCATCCATGTCATTGCAAATGGGAATATTTCAATCTTTTTATGGCTAAGTAATATTTATATACCATCTTTTTAATCCATTGATCAGTTGATGGGCATTTTGGATCTTCCCATAGTTTGGCTATTGTTTATAATGTTATTATCAATATCAAAGTTCATGTATCCTTTCAACTTACTATTTTTGTATTTATTGGGTAAATACCTACTAGAGCAATTGCTGGCTCATAGGGTAGTTCTTTTTTAACTTTTTGAGGAAAGTCCACGCTGTTTTCCACAGGGCTGCACCAGTTTGCATTCCCACCAACAGTACAAGAGGGTTCCCATCTCTCCACATCCTCATCAACACTGGTTGTTTCCTGTTGTTGTTAATCTTAGCTATTCTGACAGGTGTGAGGTGATATCTCATTGTAGTTTTGATTTGCATTTCCCTGATGATGAATGATGTTGAGACCTTTCCATGTGTCTATTGGGCTTTTTGATGGCTTCTTTGGAAAAATGTTTATTCATGTCTTCTGCCCATTTATTAACTGGATTATTTGTTTTGGGGTGTTGAGTTTGATAACTTCTTTATCTATTTTGGATAGTAACCCTTTATCAGTTGTCATTTGCAAATATCTTTTCCCATTCCACAGGTTGCCTTTTAGTTTTCTTGATTGTTTACTTAGTGTGCATATTTTTTTTCCTTTTGATGATGTCCCAGTAGTTTCTTTTTGCTTTTGTTTCCCTTGCCTCGGGAGACATATCCACTAAAGAATATGTCTGTGACCATAGTTGCTGTGACCAATGTCAAAGAGGTTATTACTACCTGTCTTCTCTAGGGTTTTGATTGTTTCCTATCTCACATTTAGGTCTTTAATCCATTTTGAATTTATTTTTGTGTATGGTATGAGAAAATGGTCCATTTTCATTTTTTGCATGTTACTGTCTTATTTTACCAACACCATTTGTTGAAGAGACTGTCTTTTTTCCACTGGAGAGTCTTTCCTGCTTTATCGAAGATTAATTGACCATATAGTTGTGAGTTCATTTCTGGGTTTTTTATTCTGTTCTATTGATCTAAGTGCCTATTTTTGTGCCAGTATCATACTTACTTGATCACTACAGCTTTGTATAATAACTTGAAGCCCAGAATTATGAGGCCTCCAGCTTTGCTACTTTTTCAAGGTTGCTTTGGCTTTTCAGAGTCTTTTGTGGTTCCACACAATTTTAGAATTTTTTTTTGTAGTTCTGTGAAAAAGTTATTGGTATTTTGATAGAGATTGCATTAAATGTGTAAATTTCTCTGGGTAACATAGACATTTTAACAATATTTGCTCTTCTAACCCATGAAGATGGAATGTCTTTTCATTTCTTTGTGTCATCTTCAATTTCTTTCATCAATGTTTTATAATTTTCAGAGTATAGGTCTTTTACTTCTTTGGTTAGGTTTATTCTTAGATATTTTATATGTTTTAGTGTAATTGTAATTAGATTACTTCCCTGATTTCTCTTTCTGCTACTTCACTATAAATGTCTAGAAATACAACATACTTCTGTACAGTGATTTTATATCCTGTGACTTTACCTAATTCATGTATCAGTTCTAGCAATTTTTGGGTGCAGTCTTTTGGGTTTTCTATATAGAGTATCATATCATCTGCAAATAGTGAAAGTTTTACTTCTTCCTTGCTCACTTGGATGCCTTTTATTTCTTTTCTTTTTGTTGGCTGATTGTTGTGGCTAGGACATCCAGTGCTATGCTAAATAACAGCAGTGAGAGTGGACATCCCTGCCTTATTCCTGACCATAAAGGAAATGCTCTCAGCTTTTTCCCCATTGAAGATATTAGCTGTGAATTTTTCAGATACGGCCTTTATCATATTAAGTTATGTTCCTTCTAAACTATTTTGTTGAGGGTTTTTCTTTATCATGAATGAATGTTGTACTTTGTCAGATGCTTTTTCTGCACATATTGAAAGGACCATATGGTTCTTTTTTTTAAGATTTATTTATTTATTTATTCATGATAGACAGAGGGAGAGACTGAGAGAGAGGCAGAGACACAGGAGGAGGGAGAAGCAGGCTCCATGCCAGAAGCCCGATGTGGGACTCGATCCCAGGACTCCAGGATCACGTCCTGGGCCAAAGGCAGGTGCTAAACTGCTGAGCCACCCAGGGATCGCCAGGATCATATGGTTCTTACCCTTTCTTTTATTAATGTGGGTATCACATTGATTGACTTATGAACATTGAACCACCCCTGCAGGTCAGGAATAAAGCCACTTGATTGTGGTGAATGATTTTTTTTTCATGTATTGTTGGATTTGGTTTGCTAGTATAATACTGAGAATTTTTGCATCCATGTTCATCAGAGATATTGGTCTGTAGTACTTTTTTAGTGGAGTCACTAGATGGTTTAGTATCAAGGTAATTCTGGATTCATACAACGAATTTGGAAGTTTTCTTTCCTTTCTACATTCTGGAATCATTCAAGAAGAATAGATATGAACTCCTCTTTAAATGTTTGGTAAAATTTGCCTGTGAAGCATTCTGACCCCAGACTTTTGTTTATTAGGAATTATTATTTTTTTTTTACTGATTCAATTTTTTTGCTGGTTATTGATCTGTTCAAGTTTTCTATTTCTTCATGTTTCAGTTTTGATAGTTTATATGTTTCCAGGAAACTATCCATTTCTTCCAGGTTGTCCGATTTGTTGGCTTATAGCTTTTCAGAATATTCTCTTCTAATTGTTTATATTTCTGTGGCATTGGTTATTTCTCCTCTCTCATTTGTGATTTTATCTATATGAATCCTTTGGTTTTTATTTTGGTAAGTCTGTCTAGCAGTTTATTAATTTTGCTAATTTTTTCAAAGAACCTGATTTCATTGACTTGTTCTATTTTTTAAATAATTTTTAAAAGATATTATCTACTTGAGAGAATCAGAGTGAGGGAGAGAGAAAGAGAAAGAAGGAGCAGGGGGAGAGGGAGGAGCAGACCCCTTGCCTAGCAGGGATCCTGATGTGGAGCTCAATTCTGGGACTCTGGGATCATGAATAAGCCCAAGATAGATGCTTAGCTGACTGAACCACCCAGGCATCCTGACCTATTCTATATATTTTTTAGGCTTTATATCATTTATTTCTTCTCTAATCTTTATTATTTCCTTCCTTATGCAGATTTTAAGTTTCATTGTTCTTTTTCTAGCTCCTTTATTTTTTTAAGATTTTATTTATTTATTTATTTATTTATTTATTTATTTATTTATTCATGAGAGAGACACACAAAGAGAGGCAGAGACACAGGCAGAGGGAGAAGTAGGCTCCCTGAAGGGAGCCCAATGTGAGACTCAATCCTGGAACCCCAGGATCACAACCTGAGCTGAAGGCAGACACTCAACCACTAAGCCACCCAGTTGCCCCTTTCTATCTCCTTTAGGTGTAAGATTAGGTTGTGTATTTGAGACCTTTCTTGTTTCTTGAGAAAGGCTTGTATTGCTATATACTTCCATCTTCGGAGTGCTTTTGCTGCATCCCAAAGGCTTTGGACCATTGTCTTTTGATTTTCTTTTGTTTCTGTGCTTTTTTTTCTTAATACCTTTTTTGTTTCCTGGTTGACCCCATTCATTTTTAAAGTATATTGTTTAGCCTCTATGTATTTATGGTCTTTCCAAATTTTTCTTGTGATTGACTCCAAGTTTCATAGTGATATTGTCAGAAAATATGTGTAGTACGGTCTCTATCTTTTTGTACTTGCTATGGCCTGATCTGTCACCTCATATGTGATCTATTCTGAAGAATGTTTCATATGCCCTTGAAAAGAATGTGTATCCTGCTGCTTTAGGATGAAATGTTCTGAATATATGTTAAGTCCCTTTTTTCCAGTGTGTCATTTACAGCCATTGTTTCCTTGTTGATTTTCTGCTTAGATTATCTGTCCATTGATGTAAGTGGGGTGTTGAAGTTCCATAGCTACTATTATTAAATTATTTTGAATTAGTTCCTATGTGTTTCTTATTAATTGTCTTATATATTTGGGTGCTCTCATGTTGGGTGCTAAATATTTAGAATTATTAAATATTCTTGTTAGATTATCTCCTTTATTGTGATATAATGCTCCTACTCATCTCTTATTACAGTCTTTGTTTTAAAGTCTAGTTTGCCTGATAGAAGTATGGCTACTCCAGCTTTCTTTTGACATCCATTCACATGATAAATGGTTCTCCATCCCCTCATTTTCAATCTTCAGGTGTCTTTTGGTCTAAAATGAGTCTCTTGTAGGCAGCATATACATGAGTCCTTTTAAAAAATCTATTCTGAAACACTGTGCCTTTTGATCAGAGCATTTAGTCTGTTACATTCAGAGTAATTATTGATAGATACATATTCAGTGACATTCTATTACTTGTTTTGTCATTTCTGGAGATCTTCTCTGCTCCTTTCTTGTTTTCATCACTTTTGGTCTTTCCATTCAAAGAGTCCCCTTTAATATTTCTTGCAAGGGTGGTTTAGTGGTCATGAACTCCTTTAATTTTTGTTTGTTTGAGAAACTGGTTATCTCTCTTTCTATTCTGAATTGCAGCCTTTCTGGATAGAGTATTCTTGGCTGCAGATTTTTTCCATTCAGTTCATTAAATATATCTGTCACTCCTTCCTAGCTTGCCAAGTTTCTATTGAGAAATGTGCAGCTAGGCTTATGGGTCTTCCCTTGTAAGTTAAGAATGTCTTTTGCCTCCCTGTTTTTAAAGTACTTTGACGTTATCTTTTTCAAATTTAATTACAATGTGTCTTGGAGTTGCCTGCTTTTGTTAATTTTGATGAGAGTTCTCTGTGCCTACTAGATCTGAATATTTGCTTTCTTCCCCAGATGAGGGAACTTTTCAGCTATTATTTCCTCGAATACATTTTCTGCCCCCTTTTCTCTCTTTTCTTCTTCTGGGACTCCTATGATGTGAATGCTATTACATTTGATGGAGCCATTGAATTGCCTAAGTCTATTTTCAAGTTCCATAATTCTTTTTCTTTTTTGTTCAGCTTCATTATTTTCCTTTATTTTGTCTCCTAAATCACTTATTTGTTCCTCTGCTTTTTCTAGCCTTGTGTTCATTGCATCGAACCTCTTTCCAATCTCAGTTATTGCATTTTTCATTTCTGATTGATTTGTTTTTACTACTTTATCTCTGAAGTAAGAATCTCCCTGAAATCTTCCATTCTTTTCTTAAATCCTGCGAGCACCCTTGTGATTGTTTCTTTAAATTCTCCATCAAGCATGTTACTTATATCTGTTTTCCTTAGATCTCTGACTGTGACCTTATCTTCTTCTGTTATTTGGGATGAACTCCTCTCTTGGCATTTTATCTACAGCTCTGCCTTCTAAGTGTTAGGAAAGCTTACTATATTTCCTGCATCTGAGAATAATGGCTTTATAAAAAAAAAAAAAAAAAAAAGTCTTACAACATTCAAGTCCTGGCACTTCAGGGAGTCTCTTATGTGTATTGCAGGCACTCTGCTGTTATGTTGTGGCTGCTCCATCCTTCAGGCCAGTCATCTGCAGAGTCTCTCCTCGCTTGCAGTGGGCAATGTTTGGTCCTTGGCCAGTGTGTGGTGGGTTTTAACTAGGTATGCTCCAGTCTTCTTGATAAATAAGATCTAATATTATTTCCACTATAACTGAAGCCCTGCAGCACCCTCTGGTCTGGAGATGTGGTATGAGCAGAGGTTTATACTGCTCTTCTGGAGTGGGGCTGTGGGTGCTGTGTTGCTTCCCACAGGTGTTTCTGTTTATGCTGAGGAGCAAGGGAGGTAAATGGTGCCAGCCAGCTCCTTTTATCCCCCAAAAAGTTGTCTTCAGAAATACTACCTCTCAGGGAACACTCCAAGAAGAGCAAATAATCTCCCTCCTGTGTGCCCCATGCTTTCTTTAGATCTCAGTTTACACACTGTGTGCCCCACAGTTGTTTGCCTGCCTTCTCTCCAAGAGTAGGGCAGTGACCTCAGCCAAGCTCTCTCTCAGCCAAGCCTGTTAAATTTTCAAACCCTAGGCCTTAAGTACTACTGGTTGCAAGAACTCATGAAAATCAGTTCTTCTTGTTATCCCAACCAATGATTTTGGGGAAATATTTTCCTTGTGTGTCCCATTCTGTACTCCCTTCTCTTTGCCTTTTTTTGGGACAACAGCTTCCTCCCCTCAGTAGCATTTGAGATCCATTTCTCCCCTTAGCCACATCTCTGCACATCCTACCTTCTTCAATGTGGCTTCTCTCCCTTTAGTTTTGGATTTTTTTTTTTCTGTCAGTCTTCAGGTAGATTTTTGGGATATTTAGAATGATTTGACAGTTATCTACTTGTGTTCATGGGATGAGATGAGCCAAGATCCTCCTATTCCTCTACCATCTTATCTTCACTTACCACCATTGGACGTCTCATTTTAAGAAACTGACACTGCCATCTGACCTTCAGAAACCACCACCCTAATCAGTCAGCATCCATCAACAGTGAGGCAAGACCCTCTACTCCCAAAATATTTAGACTCACTGAAAGCTCAAATGATGGTTAGCAATTTTTTTTTGGCAATAACGTATTTTTAAATTAAAGTATGTACATTGCGATTTTTTTAGACGTAATGGCATTTTACACTTAATAGACTATAGTATAGCATAAACACTACTTTTATATGCACTGAGAAACCCTAAAATTAATTCAGCTCACTTTATTTCAATTATCTAGAAAAAACCTGCAATATTTTCAAAATATGCCCATATTCTTATGGTAAAGATTAATGTTGTACCTTCTATAGTGCCTGGTAGTAAATATGCAACAAAAGTTATTATTACTGTTTGTAAACATCAAGAATGATAAATAATTCCATCAATGTTTAGAAAATTTAGGGACATCTGAGTGGCTCAATCAGTTAAGCATCTGCCTTTGGCTTAGGACATGATCCCAGGGTCCTGGGATCTAGTCAAGCATTAAGTTCCCTGCTTAGCAGGGAGTCCGCTTCTCCCTCAGCCATTCCTCTTACCCATACTCACTCTCTCTCACACACACAAAAAATAAATAAATAAAATCTTTAAAATTTTTGGAAAATGTCCTCTTTTTTTTTTTAAGATTTTATTTATTTATTCATGAGAGACACAGAGAAAGAGAGAGAGAGAGAGAGGAAGAGACACAGGCAGAGGGAGAAGCAGGCTCCATGCAGAAAGCCCAATGTGGGACTGGATCCTGGGACTTGGGGATCACACCCTGAGCCAAAGGCAGACGCTCAACCACTGTGCCACCCAGGCATCCCTACCTCTTGCTTTCTTAAACACTAATTTTTATATAAATATTATTACCCTGAAAAGCATGAATTAATTCTTTATATTGATTTGGTATGTACTTTAGCCTGTGATTTTAGTCATTCAGTGAAGTCTCTCACAGAATAATACATATAACAGTGTTTTTTATTTTTCATTTTTTTTTTGTTTTTTGGTTTGTTGTTTTGTTGTCTACAAATATAGTCAACTAAACTGTTGAAAACAGGTGCAGGGAAGCCTGGGTGGCTCAACAGTTTAGAGTCTGCCTTTGGCCCAGGGTGTGATCTGGGAGATTTGGGTGTGAGGGGGAGAAGCTCTCCCTCTGCCTATGTCTCTGCCTCTCTCTCTCTGTGTCTGTCATGAATAGATAATTAAAATCTTTAAAAAAAAAAAAAGTGCTAAATTTATGTTGACAGTTTCCTTAGTTGCCTTTTCTGTATTCCATTTTACATTCTGCCTTGTTAACCTAGTTGATGCTTTGCTTATGGATTTTAGGCACTTGTTTTCATTTGTTTGTTTACCTTTGCTTCTTGGTGTTCTTTTTGAGCTTGAAACCTTAAAAAGCATGGCTCACATTTGTCCAAACATGATACATTTAGGACAGATACTAAGCTATTGGTGAGATAAGATGAAAATAATCTTATTCTCTTGAGACAGTCAAGATGGAATTTCAAAAGGTCTTCAGAGAACAGAAGTTTGTTTATAGAATCAGAAAACTTTTCATTATATCCCAGCTAACTTCATACCCTAATCAAAATATATTTTGTGCCAATAGCCAAAATGATATGGAAATTATAACTCCAGCACAATGCAAAACAATTCACTCAAAGATGGCAATAAATTAGAAAGAAGTGATGATGGCACATCCTGTTAACACTACTTCCTGAAATGAAAATATAAAGCATTTTTTTAAATCCAAGTAATATGTTTTCACTTAGCATTATTATTTTTAAAAAAGCACTAAAGAAATTTTTACCTTAAATTTAATTAGATATTCTTGTGGTTCTCATTATTTTCTATATTAAATACACAAGCACATGGTCAAAGCCACTTTGTGTTTATTTCCATCTTTCTGGATATCCAACAAAACCTGTTGTATGGGCAATTCCTGTTATAATAGCCATGATGACAGTATATTATATTTTGAATGACAGTCCAAGTGTGTGCAGATATTCCACTAGAAAAAATATATTTCTTTTCTAGAGAAACAACCTGTAGTAGAAATATCTCTTTGGAAACCTTTAATTCAAATAAGGTCTTGGTAAAGAAAAATGCCAATTCAAGATGTCAGATCCCCAGAAATAATTATCTCATTACATGATTTAGTACACTAGTAAGAGTTCAAAATATTGTCTCAATGAAGTTAATTATGTAAATCTACATTTAACTTGAGGAATAAAATAATTAAACCTGAATGGGGCAGCTAATACCTGACTGAGTTCTATAATGATAAATTACTTGGCTATTTTTAAACATTTTCTTTTATTGTATCTTATTCATGTTTTCAGTATTAATTTAACCAAGTATGCTTACCCACAAAATGATAGTGCATCACTTGGATTCTCAATTATGAAGGTATTCATTTCTGATAATTAAGTGTTTTTCCAAACATAAAAATAAGTTTGTAATAATTTCTGAACAATCTATGTGCTATTATAGCTGTAAATTTATTCACCAATTTCTGGTGTAACCAGTTAAAGATGTTAATGGCCGAAAACATGTAAAACTAAGTCCATCACAGACCAGCTTTTGTTTTTACAAGATTTGTTAGTATTTCCTGGCTACAGGGGACATTTTACCTCAGTGAATACTCGGTAAGTTTGGCTGTATCTTTGCCATAATAAGAATGTATGCAAACAACTGGAAAAACTTTATATCTAATGTGCATCTGAAGTTATGACTCTGAGTCACATAAAAGTCTCCTCCTAGGAACAGTATTGTGTCTGACTGCTGAAGCCAAGTCTCCTACCTAAATGAGAAAGGACTTGATATTTCTCCCAAATCATAAGTTCTTGCCTAGTGCTAAGTATAACAGTATTGGTGAGATAACTCTGTGCACATTTTATTCCTTAATATCTATTTAAAAGCAAAGCATAAAGGGCTCATTTACATTTAACCAAACCATCTTCATTTAATCTCCTTTACAGTGTGGTGAGAAGGTCCTCAGATCTTTTTTGGATTTTTGTTCGTTTGTTTGTTTGTTTGTTTGTTTGTTTTTAAGCCAGAACGGCTAAAATTAACAACATAGGAAACAATAGATGTTCGGGAGGATGCAAATAAATGGGAACATCTTATATTGTTAGTGGGAAAGCAAACTAATACAGCCACTGTGAAAAATAGTACAGAGGTCCTAAGAAAGTTAAAAATAGAATTAACCTATGATTCAGCAATTTGCACCATTAGATATTTACCTAAAGAACACAAAAATACTTATTTGAAGAGATACCCTGATGTTTATAGGAGTGTTATCAACAATAGCCAAAGTACAGAAACAGTCCAAGTGTCTATTGAATGATGAATGGATTAAAAAGATGTGGTCAAAGGATGTATGTATACAAAGGAATATTATTCAGTCTTCAAAAAGAATGAAATAATGTCTTTTGCAACACTGTAGATGGAGCTAGAGACTTACCCTAAGTGAAATAAATCAGTCAGAAAAAGACAAATACCATATAATTTCATTCATATGTGGAATTTAAGAAAACTAACAGATGAATATGGAGGATAAAAAGTCAAACCATAAATAGATTTTTAACTATAAAGAAAAAAAACAGAGTTGCTGGAGGGGAAGTGGGAGGAGATAGATTAAATGGGTGATGGGGATTAAGTAGAGCAATTGTTGTAATGAACACTGGGTGTTTTATGTAAGTGATGAATCACTAAATACTACATCTGAAATTAATATTGCATTCTATGTTAACTAACTGTAATTTAAATTAAAACTTGGAATAAAAAAATACAAAATAAAATCAAATCAGATCAGTAGTGAACAGAATGTTAGTTTATGTACATTAATTCCAAAAGTTTAAAAAGAAAGATGAAGGCCAATGAATATATAATGGCCTATTTAAAAGCACATATAAAATGACATGCTATGATTAATTCTTTATTAACTCTTTTATTACTACTATTACTATTACTTCTAATACTACCACTCGTTTATTATTAATCCTTTATTAAGTAATATTGTTACTTAGCCCACTTAACCAAGACCTTTCCAATGATGAGATGTAAAGCTGGCAATTCCTTAGAAATTCATTCTTATTTGTTACCATAATGAAATTCATAAATCGATTAAGTCTTTGTTCTTTTTGTGTGTGTGTACTGCTACCAATCTTTTTTCATATTGTTAAATTGGCAGAATGGAAAAAGTATTAAATGTGGAAGTTTTTTTCTACACTAGATTACTCTGGAATTTTGTCACTTAGCATTTCTACCTCAGAATTTCATCTGTAAAAATGAAGCAGGTGTTCTAGACAAGTCCTCAGTTTCCCTAAATGCTACTACCACCTGTATTCCTAAAAAATGCAATGGATATCACTGTATCTGATCTAGTTTGTTCTTTCTTTCTTTTTTTCTATTTATATAATTACATTTTCTTCCTTACCCTTTTGCAGAACATTTACTCCCAAGTGTATTAGGGCTGCATCAAAAAATGAAAAATTCATGCCCTCACATTTCTTATATAAAGTTGAATAAATCTGATGTGCTATGATACAAATAAGAAACTTTAAACAGAACAGTAGCTATTTTATTTCGTTTTGGAATAAAGAAGTGCACAAATAATTCATAGATAAAGATACAATAAGAAAACCATAAGGCAACATGATAGTATTTATATGTACATATTTATCATGGATTTAAAATAGTATATTTTTTATTTTATTAAGACCGGTCTTATTTACATCATTGATAAATAATCTATTGCCAGATTTACTCATCTGTCAACTATTAATTATGCCAGACCCTGTGTTATATTCTGCTAGTAAAATACTGAATAAAGTAGGCAAAGTCTCCATCTCCATGGAATATACTTTCTAATGGAAGAACATACAAAACTAAACTAGTTAGACAGGTAAGTATGTAATTAAAAACTGTGATAAGACTCAGAAGAGAGGGTACTATAAACACATGGAACACAGGAATATAAGCCAGTATGGAAAAGTTGGTGATAATAATTTGCAACAAGGCCTTTTTATTTGATCTATGAAACATATACGACTGATGTCAAGCTAGATGTATGTATGTGTTTAGGGGATGGGAGTGGGCTGAAGCCAGAGAGAAAATTCTACAGAACAGTAGGTCATGCAGTATATACACAGATATTCACATAGATCATGGGTTAGAAGGAAACATGATGCTTCTAACAAGCTGATGTGGTCTAAGAATGGACAGTGAGGAATAATTTGGTATAACATGCAACAACATTTTTCAAAAGAAATTCATGAAGTTCCCTAAAAGAAAACACAATATTTTTGTCATCTCAAGAGCAATGGAAAGCCATTAAAAGCTCAGAGACAGAAGTGTTGAT
The DNA here is from genome assembly GCF_003254725.2 of Canis lupus dingo. NCBI lineage: Eukaryota > Metazoa > Chordata > Mammalia > Carnivora > Canidae > Canis > Canis lupus. The sequence continues at coordinate 16,668,340 of NC_064246.1, read as the reverse complement.
GAGTTCTGATGTTTGTTTTAAAGAGAGTACTCTAGTATAGAGAACTGATAGAAGGAAGTGAAGAAGGGATGTGTCAGAAGTTATTAGAGCCATCTAGGTCAAGAATAATGATACCCAAGACAAGGGAGAAATAATTACATACAAGACTGACAAGACATGAGGGTGTGTTTTGATAAAGGCCTGAGGAAAAAATTTTAAAAAGAAGATAGATTTTGATACAATGTTGAATAAAAGTAAACGATATATTATTACAAAAAAATCAAGTCATTTCAGAGATTTGTAAAATAATATTTCTTAGACTGTAAAATACAGTAAGTCCTGATTATTGCTTGTGTGTGTGAATATTAGGATTTCTCAGTTTACTCTGCTGACAATTTCTATGTCCATGAGTGTCTTCATAGATACCATTAATATTATAAAGGATTGAAAAAGACATAAATATATATACTTCAATGATACAGCAATTTAATTAGTGGACACTTTCATCTCACTGCAAATATTTTCTCTGAAGCAATCTGCATGTACTTTTTAGAGCAGCAGGTTTTTCCACACTGAGCTATGACACAAACATTTGCCTTATAAACTCATCAATTAAATTTCCGGCACTAGGCTAGTTGCCATCATGACCTCTTAATTGGCTCAGAAATACTTTCTCTAGTATCCTGCCCATGTGAAAGCTCTTTTTTTTTTCTTTAGTCTTTCTTACTTTTTTTTTTTTTAATTTCTTACATAGAGACTATAAATCTAGCATAAATATCTGGTACACACACCTCATTTGGAAGCAAGAGCAGCTCTCTGTTTAGATCAGCTTCCTGGAGTGCAGGATGTAGATCAAAGCACAGTGGTAGCTGACCAGCCAGGTCTAGAATTACAAAATATATTTCTCTATTAATCAGAGAGGAATAAGGCAAGATGAGAAAGTTTCTCCTTAAAGATGTAGAGGTATCATTTCAAAAATTACATTAATATGCACAAGTGCATTATGATGAAATTCTAGTTGATTTATATAATGTCAAATAACCCATTCATATGTCAGATGAATGTCTTCAATTTTACTCACAATTTTCCCATTTATTCTCTCATTTACCTAAATAAAGAAAGCAGTAACAGAGAGACTTTACCATTAAGACTTTATTAATGTAGTACAGTATTGATTAATTATTGACTTTAAGAGATATTTCTTTCAAATAACTTAATTAGTGTAAAAATAATCACTGATACCATTCCAGTCATGTTAAGTGTTTTTGTCAATTAATCAACATCTGTAGTGTGAGTTTCCACTCTGATGTGAATCCCAAGAATATACTGGGAGAATAATAATTTGTATACTTACATGGGCAAAAATACACACACAAACACACACACACACACACACACACACACACACACAGAAACACAGAATTAACACTGCAAAGATCAATTCTTCCCAAATAAGACCTAAGTAAAATAATATCCATTAAACTCATTCACTGTTTCTACAATAATAAAAATTAATTTGCATTCCAGTCTTACCACAGCCCCCATTTCCCAAACACCAATTGTCATCCACTCAATCCTATACAGTCTAACATGAAATGCACCAAAGTGGGACCCTGAGGAATTTCTGTTCCCCTCCTTTACTTCCTTTTCTCAGCGCATGGGCAAACACCAAATTAGCCATAAAATCTTATTAACCTTTCTTTTATACCTTTGGTGAGAGGCATCCCATTCTCTTCATCCCTACAAACACTATGTTATTTAGACTATCAATTTAACTTTACTATTACAAAATACTGTAATTTTCACCTGTTTATTGTCTTCTTCCTCCAAGTGTCTAAAATAGTCTTCATAATAAACTTTTATGATGTTCTTTGATCACATCCACACGACATTTAAGAAAAAGAAAAGAAAGCAAATAACAAAGAGAAAAATGTAAAAAAAAAAAAAAAAAAAATCTTCCACAATTTTCACTCAGGGAGTTTAAGGTCTTAATCTAAAACTAAATTAATAAGCATAAGAATTACCTGGAGATGTTTGAAAAATCTAGAATCAGAGATTCTCATCAAATTGGTCTGGTGGGATCATAGAAATCTACATTTCAGCAAATATTTTAAGTAATTCTACACAGATGGCCCTCGACTACACTCAGGAACTTAATTCTAAGTCTTCTCACTTTTTAGTTTTGTGAAAAATGTCCTCTAGCTAATAAAAATGTATTTTCATTTTTCTGAATGTTACTATGCTAGTCAATTTGCCTAGATTTTACTTTCTACATTTCCTAATCCCCTGCCAATCTCAATTACCATTTATTTTCATACACATCATAATGCCCTCTCTTGATATCCCTTACCAAAATCTCTATTATACAGTTGAGTTTTGGCTTCACATGACATTCATTAGATACTGCATGCATAGTTTTCTATTACTACATAACAATTGACCACAGCTTTAGCAGCTCAAAACAACACCCACTTATAAGTCACTGTTCTATAGATCAGAAGTCTATCGGAGTGTGGCTGGATTTTCTGCTCAGACTGCAATCAAGATGTCATCTGGAGGTCACAGTCCACTTTCAAGTTCCTTCATTTTATTGGTAGAATTCAGTTATTTGAGTTTTAATACTGAAGTCCTCATTTTCTTGCTGGCTATTAGCCAGCAATACTCTCAGGTCCTACAGGATGCACTTAGGTCCTCCATCTTAGCAGTAGATAGACACTTTCATGTGGAATCCATCTCACTCTTCTATTATCTCTGATTTTCTCTTCCTTTTCCACTTGAAGAAAACTATCTGCTTTTAAAGGGTTCACATGACTAGGTCAAGCTCACCTGGAAAATCACCTTATCTTAAAGTCAACTGTGTCATCTAATATAACCTAATCATGAGAGCGAAATCCATTAAATTAATAATTCTGAGGATTATGCAGGGTACATACTCCAAAGAGCTGTGAAATCTTAAGGGATATCTTAGCATTCAGCTACTTATTTCTCTGAGACATATATTTATGTTTTCCCCTTCTTAAATATAAGTCCCCAGAGACCAAGGATGCATTACTCTGTTTTGCATATTACAAATAACCTGCTCTAAAGTTTCACGTACAACAAACATCCAGTAAATAATTGTTGAATGAATAGATTCATTCGGTGATAACCTCTTTCTTGATCCATTAAATTTAAATTAACTGATAACATAGGGCCTATCAAAAGGAAATATATAAGCACACACTGAGTTCTTTATCTTCTTCATCTCAGTGAAGGATAATAATACTATCTCCCAAAGTTCCTCTGGATCAGAATACAGTAAAATAAACTATCCAAAACTGAAATAGAGGAAAGACTTTCAAAAATAAACATCCCATTAGTGTATTTCAGGATAAATTTTATAAGCATCATAATATATGAGTAATTGAAATCCTCAATGGGGAAAAAAAAGGAGAAGAAGGAAGAAAAATAATCTTGAAATAATGGGATAAAGATTTCCAAATTTGACGAAAACCATAAACTCAAATATCTAAAGAATTCAATAAACTCCAAGTAAAACAAATATGAAGAAAATCACACAAGGTGAACCATAAAGGTATTTCTTAGAATGAGCTACAAAAATATTTTAAATGAAGGAAAATCTTCAAAGTATCCAGACTAGATAAATTGGAAAGAAAAAAAAATTGTAAATAAAACCTTTCAACTATGTAAATTTAAGAACAAAACTTCACTGACAAATTCTACCAAGCATTCTTTAAGCAGGAATCAATACCAACTCTAAACAATCAAATACAGAATACTGAAGTGAAAGAAATACTTCCCTACTCATTTTATATGGTCACAATCTAATATCAAAACCAGAAAAAGACATTGAGAAAAAACAACAAATCACATGATTAGATGCAAAATTTCTCAACAAAATAATAACAAATGGAATCTAAAATTATCTAAAAATATAATACCTAATGACAAAGTGAATTTTATCCCAGGAATAAAAGATTGTTTCAATATTTGAAAAGCAATCAAGATAATAATATTTAATATGAATAAAATTTTAAAAATATATTATTTTCTCAGTATGTGCATAATAACCTTGTGACAAATTCAATGTCAATTCATGATAAAAAAAAAAAAACTTTCATCAACCTGTGAATAGAAGAAAACTTTCTTGGCTCAATATAAGGAAATGATGAAAAACTTGTATCTTAATATCATACATAAGGGGGAATGACTGAATGTTCTCCGCTATATCAAACCATCAGGCAAAAATTGTGCACCTTCAATATTACTATGTACCATGCACAGAAGGTTCTAACCAAAGCAATAAAACAATAAAAAGCAATAAAAGTCATTGAACTTGAAAAGAAAATGTATATATGAAATGTATTTTTACTAGTTACGTGAAAAATGCCATGAAATTTTGATACAGATTGCATTAAATCTGTAGATTGCTCACAGGCATTTTAAATATATCAATTCTTTCAATCCATGATCATAAAATATATTTCTATTTATTTGTGTCTTCAATTTCTTTCATCAATGTCATAGTTTTCAGTGTACATGACTTTTACTTCCTTAGTTAAATTTTATTTAAGCATTTTATTCTGTTTGATGAAATTGTAAATGCAATTATTTTATTAATTTCTCTTTCTGCTAGCTTGTTGTTAGTGTATAGAAATGCATCAGATTTATATATATTTATTTTGTGTCCTGTAACTTTATTGAATTCATTAGTTCTAATTGCTTTTTGATGGAGTTTTTAGAGCTTTCTATTTATAGTGTCATTTCATTTGCAAATAGTAACAGTTTTACTTCTTTCCGATTTGGACCTTGTTTCCTTTCCTCTCCTCTCCTCCCCTCTCCTCTCCTCCCCTCTCCTCTCCTCCCCTCTCCTCTCCTCTCCTCTCCTCTCCTCTCCTCTCCTCTCCTCTCCTCTCCTCTCCTCTCCTCTCTTCTTCTCTCCTCTCCTCTCCCTTCCTTTTCTTTTTTCCCAGTTCATGTGGCTAGAATTCCCAACACTGTTTTGAATAAAAGTGATGGAAGTGGACATCTTAGCTGTGTTCCTGATCTTAGAGAAACAGCATACAGTTTTTCATCATTGAGTATGACATTAGCAGTGGACATGTTGTACATGGCCTTTATTATGTTAAAGTACATTTCTTCTTTACCCACTTTATTGAGAGTTACTGTAACAGATATATGTTTGATTTTGTCAAATGCTTTTTCTGCATCTATTGAGATGAGATGATTTTTATCATCATTCTCTTTAGTTAATGTGATCCATGATACTGATTTGTGGATGTTGAACCATCCTTGCATACCTGAAATAAATCACATTTGATTATGATGTATGATCCTTTTCATGTATTAATGTATTATTAAATTTAGTTTGTTAATTCTCTGTTGAAAATTATTTTATTTATGGGCTTAGATATTAAATTTACTTTGAATTTTTGTATAGAATTAACCAATGAAGTCATTTGGTCCTGGATTTCTGTTGTTGGGAAGTTTTTCATTACTGATTCAATCTCCTTGCTGATAATCAATCTATTCGGATATTCTATTTTTTCATAATTCAGTCTTGGAAGATTGTGCTTCTATGCATTTATTCATTTCTTCTGTTTTGTCCAATTTGTTGGCACATAATTATTCATAGTAGTCTCTTATGATCCTTCATATTTCTGTTATCAGTCAAAACATCTTCTTTTTCATTTCTGATTTTATTTATTTTAACCTTCTCCTTTCCCCTTTTTTTTGATGAATCTAGCCTAAGATTTGTCAATCTTGTTTATTTTTTCAAAAAACAAGCTCTCCTCTATTATATTTTTAGTCTCTATTTCATTTATTTCCCCTCTACTCTATTATTTCCTTCCTTCTACTAACTTTGAGTCCTTTTTTATCTTTTTCTAATTCCTTTAGGTATAAAATTAGATTGCTTATTTGAGAATGTTTGTTTTTGCTTAGGTTTTTGCTGTGTTCCATAGATTTTTAGTTGTATGGCCATTTTTATTTGTCTCAAGGTATTTCCTGATTTACACAAAGACCCTGGATAGTCAAACAATCTTAAGAAAAAAGAAAAAAGATGGAGTTATAGACACTCCCTAATTTCAAACTATTCCACAAAGCTATTATAATCAAAAGAGTATGGTTTTGGCATAAAACTGAACACACAGATCAATGGAACAGAATAAGGAGCCCAGAAATAAATCCATACACATATAGTCAATTAATTTATGACAATGAAGCCAAGAATATACAATGGAGAAAGGATAGCCTCTTCAATAAATAGTTTGGGGAAAACTTGACAGCCACATGAAAAACTATGTAACTAGACTGCTATCTTACACCATGCATAAAAATCAAGTCAAAATGGATAAGAGACTTGAATGTAAGACTTAAAACCATAAAAGTCCTGGAAGAAAACATAGGCAGTCACCTCTTTGACATCAACCTTAGAGTTAAATTTTTGGACTTGACTCCAAAAATAAAATCATCATATGCAAAAAATAAGCCAATAGGACTACATCAAATTAAAAAGTTTCTGCATGGGAAAGGAAATCATCAACAAAATCAAAAGGCAATCCACTGAATGGGAGAAAATATTTGTAAATCATATATCCAATAAGGGGTTAATATCTAAAATATATAAAGAACATAAACAACTCAACAGAAAAAAATCAGATTAAAAACTGGGCAAAGGACCTAAATAGACTTTTTCTCAAAAAAGATATACAGATGGTCAACAGATACATGAAAAGATTCAACATCACTAATAATTAGAAAAATGCAAATCAAACCACAGTGAGATATCATCTCACATCCATTTGAATGGCTATTAACAAAAAGATCAGAAGTAACAAATACTAGAAAGGATGTGGAAAAAAAAAAGGAACCCTATACACTGTTGGTGGTCGTGTAAATCATTGCAACCACTATGGAAAATAGCATGGAGGCTCCTCAAAATCTAAAAATAGAACTATTTTATGATCTAGCAATTCCACTTCTCAGTATTTGTCCAATGAAAATGAAAGCACCCTCAAGTTTATTATAGCATTATTTACAATCGCCAAGATAGGAAAACAACCTAAGTGTCCACCAGTGGATGAATGGATAGAGAAGATGTGTGTATATGTATATGTAGATAGATAGATAGATAGATAGATACAATGTATGTATATATGTACAATGGAATATTATTTAACCATAAAAAGAAGGAAATTTTGCCATTTGTGACAACATGAATGAGCATTGAGAATATAATGTGTAGTGAAATAGCTAGACAGAAAGACAGAAAAAGCTAGACAGAAAGACTAATACTATATGATTTCACTTATATATGGAGCTAAAAAACAAAACAAACAAAACAAAACTCATACATATAGAGGACAGACTGGTGGTTATCAGAGGGTATTGAGAGATGGACAAATGGATAAAGGGAGTCAATTGTATAATGTTGGATGGTAACTATACTTTTGTAGTCACCATTGTAATGTGTACAAATGTCAAATTTTTATGTTGTAAATCTAAAATTAATATGTTTTACACCAACTGTACCACAATTTTTAAAAGTAGAATTTATTAGCCTACAAAATATCATGTTTAGAAAACTATACAAAAAAATCTACAAAAAAGCAGTAAGAAATAAGTGAGTTTAGCAATGTGAGAGGACACAAGAGTAATATATGAAAATCTATTTTTTCCTATATACTGAAAATAAACAATCCGAAATCAAAGTGTGGAAAACGTTACCATTTATAATAAGAAAAAAAATTATCATATAAGTAAAAATAAATCTTATAAAACATACAGGACCTATACACTGAAAATTATAATACATTTCTAAGGGAAACTAAAGAAGACATAGAGAAACATAATGCTACAATGTTTTAATAGATCAGAATATTTAATATTGTTTAGACATCAGTTCTCTACATACTAATCTATAGATACAATTAAATCCAGGCCACCATTCCAGTAGGGTTTTTCCCCCTAGAAAATGAGTAGCTAATTCTAAAATTCACATGCAAATGCAGAGGACCCATAACCATGGGAATACAAGCACAAATGATAAAGTTTAAAGGCTTAAGCTACTCAATTTCAAGACTTATTATAAATCTACAATAATCAAGCCAACATGATAGTGATAAAAAGATGGAGAAAAAACAATTGAATCAGAATAGAATGCCCAGAAATAGACCTACACATATATAGTCAAATGATCTTTGTTAGAGGTACCAAGGTAATTAACAGGAGAGGAGATTATTTTTTTAATATATGGTACTAGAAGAGTTGGCTATCCACATACAAAGATATAAACTTCAACCCATATCTTATACCAAATGCAAAAGTAAATTTAAAATCAATCATTGACTTACATTTAATACCCAAAACTATAACATTTCTATAAAGAAAAGATAAGGGGCACTTGGATGGCTCTGTCAGTTAAGCATCTGTCTTTGGCTCAGGTTATGATCTCAGGGTTCTGGATCCAACCTCCCTTTGGGTTCCCTGCTCAATGAGGAACCTGCTTCTCCCTCTCCCTCTGCCCCTTGCTTTTGCGCTCACTCTCTCTCTTTCTCTCTCTCTCTCAAATAAATTTTTTAAAAATCTTTTTTAAAAGAGAGAGACAGAAAATACACAGATTTGAAGAAAATATTTTCAACTCATATATCTGCCAAATTACTTTTTTCCAAAATACATAACAATCTGTAAAACCCAATAAGATAATGAACAAAATAATAAACTGAATAAACTATACTTTTCAAAAGAAAAGTAAGAGAAACAATAAGCCCATGAAAAGGTGTTAAACATTATTAGTCTCTAGGGAAATGCACATCCAAGAAACAGTGAAATACAACTACATATCTATTAAATTGGCTAGATTTAAAAAGATTGTTCATACTACATTTTTTGAGAATATGGAAAAGCAGGCAATCTCATACACTAATGGTGGAAATGTAAAATGGTAAACCTCTTTGAAAAACAATTTGGCAGTTTCTTAAAAAGTTAAACACCCACCAAATGACTCCAACATATGTGTGTCTGTGTATCTCTATCCAAGAAAATGACAACACAAAGATATGAAAGATATGTATACAAATATTCAGAGCAGATTTATTTACACTAGCCAAAAACTGGAAACTACCCAAATTTCCGAAAACAGATGAATGTATAAACAAACAAATTTTGGCATTTCTATACAATTGAAGCAAATTTTGGTGTTTCCATATGTTTCCATACAACATACAATTAATATGCCAATTTACATACTGATCAACAAAGAGAAAGAACTATTTATACACATAATAACATGGATAAATCTTAAAATAATATTGCTGATTGAAAGAGGCTAGATCCAAGAAATAAAAATAGTGTATTTTTTTGAATGTATATATATCTCTATAAAGCACAAGCTAATCTCTAGTGATAAAATTAATCAGTAGGTGTACACAGGGGTAGAGAGGCAGAGAAGGGCACAAGATAGGAAAAAATAGAGTATAAGGAAAACTTTGAAGTGATAGATATGTTTATCTCGATTGTGGTGATGGCAATGGTTTTACTCCCAGATGCATATATTAAAACTTAATAAAGTTCATACTCTAAAAATGCAAATTTTAGCATATGCTAATTATATGTCAGTAAAGCTGTTCTTAAAGTAGAAATAGAGATGGAGAACTGAAAGATATTCCACTGAGATATGTAGAGGTTCTTCCATGTGCTGCAGCCCCCCAACAGCAAGAGGAAAGAGGACAATAGAATTGAAGGAAATCCATTAAAGGCATCCAGAGAATTCAACTTTAGGATGTCCAAGACAGGTAAGAGGTATTAGAGAAACTCAATGAAAAAAATCCAGGCTTTTTGTTGGGGGCAGGGTAAGTAAGCCAAGAAAAACCTCTGTTAGCCAAGAAAAACTCAAGATTTCTATAGACTATAGGGCCACTACTTGCTCAATGTAGGAGTAGCAGTAGTGCAAAAAAGACTCCTGAAATACAGAAAGTAGGGAACATGATGGGAGGGCAAAAAGAAGATCTCAAAAATAAGAAATCTGGCAGGTGGGCTACCATAAATGGAGCAATATCCCATAGTTTCAGAAATCTTCACTTTCTCTCTGAATCACAAACAGATCCTTGGAGTCTCAGGATTGTTCAAAACCTAAAGCTTATGTATGGGAAAATCCTAATGTTAGTTTCAAGATATTTGAAGCCAATGTTGAATCAAACTAAAACTTCAAAAGAACGGCTAAACTATAATCTTTTTCTAGACCTCAGACTAGCAGCCTGATTTACAAAAGGAGTGCATTTCTTTCTGGAGGTAAATATAATTAGTTTCAGTCTCTTCTGTTATTTACTTTTTATTGTAGTGAATACAGATCTGAGAGCTGTAGTATAAAATCCAATAATTTAACAACATATTTTTAACTAAAATACCATAAAAAAGAGAGAATGTGAAAGAAGTATTTGAAAAGATAATATCTATCAATGTTTAAGTATTGATACTTGATAACAATTCAAAAATCTCAGAAAATCTCAATCAAGCAGATAAAACACACACACACACACACACACACACTCATGCACACATTTAGGCATGTCACAATGAAAACACCAAAAAACAAAGATAAAATATATAACTTAAAAGCACACGGAGGAAAACAGCACTCTTTCTACAGGGCAAAATTAGTATGAATAATGTCTTTTAGTCCATAATAAGGGAAGCAAGAAGATGAAACAGCGGAAATACATTTTCAAAGTGTTAGAAGACAGAAAATGTGAATCTAAACTTTTACATTTCCTGAAAATATCATTCAAAAGTAAATCTCAGATTGACAAAACTGATAGAATTCATATTCAGTAGACTTGTACTAAAAAATGCTTTAAAAAATTTGTCTGAAGATAGTACCTGATGAAATTCCAGTTGTGTAAAAAGAAATAGGGAAAGAGAGTAAATGAAATTATACTGCTATAAGGTTATAAACTGCTTATGTATTAATATATTATTATTTAATGGTAGATTGCTTTAATTTAGATACAAGCCAACACCTAAACACACACACAGAAACACACACACACACACACAAGAACATATACACATGAAGTATTTTTAAAAGACAATACAGAAGAAAAATTAGTATATGATAATATTTAAACCATTCAAGAACATGCAAAATAAAAAAAAAAGAAGAACAAAACAAAAATAAAAATATAATCGATAGCAAGTTGGGACACTTGAAAGTAACATATCAATTACACTAAATGTGAACAGAATAAACATTCCAATTAAAAGTTCAAAACTGGGATCCCTGGGTGGTGCAGCAGTTTGGTGCCTGCCTTTGGCCCAGGGCGCAATCCTGGAGACCCAGGTGCGAATCCCACGTCGGGCTCCCAGTGCATGGAGCCTGCTTCTCCCTTTGCCTGTGTCTCTGCCTCTCTCTCTCTCTCTGTGTAACTATCATAAAAATAAATAAATAAATAAATAAATAAATAAATAAATAAATAAATAAATAAAATAAAAGTTCAAGACTATCACATTGGATTAAAAAGTTTATTTTAAAATTAAGAATACTTTGAATTTAGACGTTGACAGGTTTAAAAATTGAAGACAGAAAAACATAGAAGATCAAACTATTAAGTAGAAGAAAATTAGCTTTCCTACCTTAATATAAGAGAAAATAGACTTCAAAATAAAATTAGACACAGAGAAGAACATTTATAATAGTAGAAGGATAAATCCATCAAGTACACATCAAAGGCTCAATGTATATGTGCCTAACAGAACTTCAAAATATATGAACCAAAAATTAGTAGAACTAAAGGGAAAAGAAGACAGTTGCACATTTGTAGTTAGAAACTTTAGCACATATATTTCAGTAATTGCTAGAACATATGCCAAAAAGAATCAATAAGAAATAAAAAAAATGAACAATACTATTATTAACTGGAACTAATTATCTTTTTAAAGTAGGAATTCATTTTATTTTTTTCTTTTTTGTATGTTTTAATTGAAATTCTAGTTAGTTTACTTACAGTGTAATATTAGTTTCAGATGTACAATATAGTGATGCAACACATCAATAGAGCATCCTGTGCTCAACACAAGTGCAGTCCTTAATCTTCATCACCTATTTAACCCATGACCCTACCCACCATTCCTCTGGTAACCATCAATTTGTTCTTTTCATTTGTCTGATTTTTTCTCTTTCAAGTTTTTTATTTAAATTCTATTTGGTTACTTGGTTAACATATAGTGTAATATTGGTTTCAGGAGTAGAACTTAGTGATTCATTACTTAGCATAACACCCAGTGCTCATCACAAGTACTTTCCTTATATCCAATTAGCATATTTTTTACCCACCTCCCCTCCAGCAACCTTCAGTTTCTTCTCTATGTAGTTAAGAGTCTCTAATGGTTTGCTTCCCTCTGTTTTCTTTTTCCCTCCACCTATGTTCATCTGTTTTGTTTCTGAAATTCCACATATGAGTGAAATCATATAATTGTCTTTCTCTGTCTTTTATAGGTCACTATACACAACAAACTCCACAGTGCATACTGCTTTCAATTACTCATGAACATTCACCAAGGTAAACTATATATTCATCTATTTTTTAAAAGGGTCAATAATTATCAAGATATTGAAATCATACAGTATCTATTCTCTAATTATATCTGTATTAACCTAGATATCAGGGTGCACCTGGGTGGCTCAATTAAGTGTTTGCCTTCAACTCAGGTCATGATCCCAGGGTCTCAGGATTGAGTTCCCTGCTGAGCAGGGAGCCTGCTTCTCCCTCTGTTTCCCTGCTTCTCCCTTTCCTTAAACTCTCTTATCATTATCACTGTCACTATATCTCTCTCTCAAATAAATAAATAAAATAACAAATTAGAATTCAATAACAGTAAGATATCTAGACAACCCCAAATATTAGGAAATTAAACAATTGCCCTCTAATAACTTATGGATAAAATAATAATACATAATTTTAAAATATTTTAATTGAATAATTATAAAATGAATCATAAAATTCATGGAATATAGCTAATGTACTCAGAGGAAAATATATATCTTTAAAATACATATATATTTTAAAATTAGAAAAGAGTAAAAATTAAGTATTTACTATCTATGTTCCTACTTCAAGAAACTAGAGAAGTAAATTAAAACCAAAGTAAGACAAATGAAATAGTGGAAATGAATTATTTAATCAAAAAATAGACAAATAATGGAGAAAAGTCAATGAAATCAATAATAGTGATTTGATAAAATAAAATTCATAATCCTTTAGCTAAATTAAGGTAAAAAAAAAAAGAAAAGAAACAAATCACTCAAAAATAAAATACAGTAACTCACTACAAATTCTACAGACTCTACAAGGTCAATAAAGTACTCTTATGCAAACAAAGAAGTTTTAGAAAAAACAAAAAACACTAATCAAAAAAGAGAAAAAGGAGGCATTTACGTTGCTCAGTCAGTTGAGCATCTGATTCTTAATTTCGGCTCACATCATGATCTCAGGGTCCTGGGATTGAGTGCTGGGGCTTTGAGCATGGGGCTCCATGCTCAGTAGGGAGTCCTTTTAAAGATCTTTCTCCCTGTACCTCTGGCCCTCCCTCCACTTGCACACAAGCACTTTTTCTCTCTCAAATAAGTGAATTTTTTAAAAAAAATTTTTCAAGAAAAAAGTACATAAATTAAACTGCATTTAAAAAATCTGCTTATCAATAAGCACACTAGAAAATGCATAGAAACTACATAATAGGAATTATGTGCGAGAAAGTTATATCTAAAATATATAAATAATTCTATAATTCTACAAATCAACAACAGACTAATCACCAAATAAACAAGGCCACAATAGCCCCAAAGTTGTTAACAGCCCAAATGTCCATCGACAGGAGAATGAATATAAAGAAAATGTGGTAACACATATGAACCTCAAAAACATTTACAGCATAGGAAGCAGACCCTAGAGAATACATCCTGTATAGCTCCCTAGTATGAATTCCTAAAATAGAAAAAAAAAAAAAAAAAAGCTAGTAATAGAAATCAGAAAGTGGTTGCTCTGGGTGAGTGGTTAGGAGTATTAACCAGAAAAACCTGTAAGGCAAGTTTTTGAGGAATTAAAAACGTTCCACATCTTGATCTAAATGATGATTGCTCAGGTGTCTACAACTGTCTAAGCTTATTTTATAATAATTGTACTCAATTTTTAAAGGAAAATATGAAATGACTAAAAACAACCTCTATGCCTATTAATTAGAGAATGGATAAATTGCTATATAATGATACAATAGAAAACTATACAGAAATCAAAATGCTTGACTTAGAGCTACATGTATGGTGGATTGATTTTAAAAGCTTAATGCTGAGTTAAGAAAGAAGAAAGAGAGAGATAGAAAAAGAAAGAAGAAAGAAAGAAAGGAAAGAAAGAAGAAAAGAAAAGAAAGAAAGAAAAGAAAGAAAGAAGAAAAGAAAAGAAGAAAAGAAAAGAAGAAAGAAGAAAGAAAGAAAGAAAGAAGAAAGAAAGAAAGAAAGAAAGAAAGAAGGAATCAAACAATCTGCAAAGAATGCATAGAGTATGACATACTTCCCTAATTGTAAGGTATAAAACATGCCATTCTTGAAACTGCATTCATGTGGGTCATGACCAGAAGGTCAGTAAGGAGAGGAATGGGATTGAGAAGAGATCACAGATTATTACAATGAATCTTTTTTTTTAAAGATTTTATTTATTTATTCATGATTGACATAGAGAGAAAGAGGGGCAGAGACACAGGCAGAGGAGAAGCAGGCTCCATGCGGGGAGCCCAACACGGGACTCAATCTCAGGTCTCCAGGATCATGCCCTGGGCCAAAGGCAGGCGCTAAACTGCTGAGCCACCCAGGGATCCCCACAATGAATCTTTAAGGGTAAAAATGTATAATGCCAATATAAGTATTAAATTTTTAAAATCTGGGTATTTTAAAAATTATGAACTTCATATTTGGAAATTTAGCAATGTAGGGTTTTTAAATTATTGATTTAATATATGTTTAACAGACTGTTTCTTTCTCTTTTGCCTTATATATTCATTAAAAATATTGCAGATTACTTTTCTTTGTACTTAATTCACTAAATGTGCCTGTCATAAGAAACAATCTGAAACAACTTGTGATCACATGAAAAATTAAGACTTGGTCTTTTTTTTTTTAAAGATTTTATTTATCTATTCATCAGAGACAGAGAGAGAGGCAGAGACATAGGCAGAGGGAGAAGCAGGCTCCATGCAGGAAGCCCAATGTGGTACTCGATCCCGGGATCCAGGATCATGCCCTGATACAAAGGCAGATGCTCAACTGCTGAGCCATCCAGGCATCTCAAGCTTGGTTTTTTGATGAAGAGGGTGCTCATTTTCTTCTAGAGAGAGCAAGGTCATCATGCAGCATGAGTTTTTCCTATCTCTACAAAGTCAGTAACCACCAATTAATAACCAAACAAGAGAAGTCTATAGAATAGAATATGGCACTCATAATTCTAGGGATATGTAGTCATCCACCCTCACCAGGGAGTCCTGAAATGATTCTTCAAGTGGTCATATATCCATAACTGGAGCTCATAATCTATCTGAAGCAATAAACACTAGGACACTCCTGAAAATTTATCTCCTGGTCAATCTGAACTTAGCAAGGTAGAAGCTCTGTTGAGAATGCTTGCATAGTTCTAAGAGTATTCAGCATAACAATGATTACACAGGGCTTCCCCTGTTCTGCTTCATAAAGTAAGGTGGAAGGGGTAAGGAATAGATGTTTAATATTGTTCATTACATAGTAACACTGTGGGCTTGAATTGATTAAATAGAAACATCCTTGGCTTCTGCTCTACTCAGAAAGTGCCATGGTGCTGCATAATGTATATCTGCCTTCATGTTAAACTCCAGAAAAGAAACTAATCTTCTCACCAAAGAGAAACAAGAAAATTTTCAGTGACTCTTCCAATCCTTCAGCAAAGAATGGTGATCGAGAGAAGTTAGTGCAAGAGCAGAGTCACAGAGCCTTCAGACTAATCTGAAGATGCAATTAGAGCATTATATGGCAATGGAAGAGCACAGAGTGGTGATTCGGTTTCTCCCTTTGCCAGCTGTGTACATCCTGAAGCTAAAAGGACCATTCTAGGAATTGTATACAGAAAGTTCTGAATTGGGCAGATTTTTAGACATGAAGATTCAAATGCCTCAAGTTAACATACTGAGTTAAGGATTATCATATATAGTTAGGTTATTTATCAAATGAGGCTAATATCTAATAACTCACATTTCTGCCAACTTACGTTGTGAGGAGAGAAAGGAGTGAGAACACAATTGGTTTCGACTAGACCTTGGGTAGAGTATATTTTATGTGCCCCCACCAGACCCCGTCACTCTTTTCCACTCTGTATTGTACCCAGAAAAGCTGACTTGAATGTACTACATCAACAGACTCCCCTACTCTCTAGGTTCTTCTTGGTTGCAATGGTCACACTAGCATGAGATCATGATGCAAGAGGGGAGTAAAACTGCTATTCCCTTGACTACCTTCCTCCTGGGTCACTGGGGTCAGGTGACTCTCTTCACAAAGTTTTCTCTCCAGATTGCAGAGAGAAATTCTTCCCTCTTGTCATTTTATGTCTGGAAGTAACAATGGCACTCTTTGTCATTAGGTGTTGTACTATCTCTTGTTGTTTTCTACTTTTGTAAATAACCACTTCATTTACATGTTTAATTACCTGGTCTGATTGTTTTATCTCCTTCTAGCCTATATCTTGATAAAGACACCAAACAAACAGCTCTGCTTTCTACCAAAAATAGTTACAAATATTTATCCTTTAATACAAGCATATGCCCAATCCAGAAATAGCTGCCAAAAAACAAAAGAAACAGGCAGAGACACTAGAGTCATGCAAATATGAAAAAAAAAAGAATTATGATTTAGAGTGAGATTAAAGAATTGTTAAACATTATGGAAGTAATTAGCAGTGGGTGTTTTGTCGATTGTATTGGAGCAAAACCGTCAATGCATTGCTGTTGATAAAGACATAGTATTTACAATAAACTTTGAACACATATACATAAAATATGAATACTCTGTAAATGGTACCATGGGGAGGGCTGATTTCTTCTATCCATAACAAAAAATAAGGAGGGCTTAAGGCAAACAGAAGATAAACATAACCTATCAGAAGAAATTCAGTCTGACTCAGAATAGATTGTATGTTATCAGCTACTTTAAGCTACGATTTCTCATCATTTCATCATGAGAAGGTCTATTATATCAGAATCTGGTGGTAATTTATTGCATATATGTAGTACGAGACTTTCATATTATTTGCTAAGCTCAAAACACCTGCCTTAATTTTACCCTCCTTCAAAATTCTGTAAGGGTAGTTTTTAAAGCAGCTTTTCTCCTACCAATGTGACCATCTCCTGATCCAGTTGATTGGGCTTCTGGCCCAACCGTGACAGTCAGAGTGCCTTTTCAGGGAATTTTTAGGAAAAGAGACACAATTATGGTTATACCATATGTCCTGATTATAGCATGTAAATTCTGGAATCATGGGTAACCACCTACTCTCTATCATAGGACCATGGGCCCAGAGAAAGCCAATCTTCTAAGAATGAAGCAGATATAAATGTACTCAAAGAAAAGACAAGTGAGTGTGTGAGAGTGCCTTAATTCAAACATTTTCTAGTCCAAGTTGCCTTAGAAATATCTATTTTTCTCTTAATCCAACATATCATATACTTACAGGAACACAGTCCAAGAAAATTTCAGGAAATATTTTGAGAACTCTGGATTATAAGTACTACTCTTACCAAGTAAATCAGTGGACAAGAAAAACACAGGCATGCATGACAAAATATAAGGCAACAGAAAGGTAATCATACCCTCTGCCTTAAGACATGACCTCAGGAAGCTTCTAGACGTCAGGGAGCTTAGCCTTTATTAAGAGGCCAACAATTGAGTTTTCTAGATATAATTATAGATAGCATTTATTGCACAATTATTGCCTGACACTTTTCCAAATGTTCTGCATTGATTAAGGAATTTAATTTTTGCAACAACCCATTTGGTCATTGCCATTTTTATCTCTGTTTCATAAATGTCTCTGTTGAAGATACAACGTGATTTAAAAACTTGCCCAATGTGACACAACTTT
Source organism: Canis lupus dingo (assembly GCF_003254725.2). Lineage (NCBI taxonomy): Eukaryota > Metazoa > Chordata > Mammalia > Carnivora > Canidae > Canis > Canis lupus. The sequence continues at coordinate 16,650,215 of NC_064246.1, read as the reverse complement.
TAAAAACTGAGCAGTTATCAAACCAATGCAATCTCCCTCCCCCAGCACCTGTTCACTCATTTCCTGTGCTAGCTGCTTCTCATATATCATATGCATGATATTTCTCTATCACAGAACTGTGCCTCTGTGAGTAACTTAAGCCAAGGGAGAAATATGAATTTCAGGCAAAAGAAATACACCAAGTCCCAAGAAGGAGACTCTGATTTTTATTTGTATTACATTATTACAAGTAAAATGCCCATCTCTTCTAAAGAAATCCTAAAATTAATATAATGACCTGAGTATCTGTGGACACCCCACCCCATTTATATGTTGACATCCTACCCTCATGTGATGATATAAGAAGATGGGGCCTTTGGGAGGTAGTTACATCATAGTGGTGAAGCCCTCATTTATGACATTAGTGCCCTTATAAAAAGACACCCCAGAGGGTGTCTGGGTGGCTCAGTAGGTTGTGTCTAACACTTGATATCAGAGCAGGTCATGATCTCAGATATGTGAGATCCAGCCCCGTTTCAGACTCCATACTGAACATGGAACCTGCTTAGGATTTTCTCTCTCCCTCGGCTCCTCCCTGTTCTAAAAAGCCAAAACCACCACCACCACCTCCAACAACAATGACAAAAAACCCCAGAGAGCTAGCTAGCACTTTCTGCAACATGAGGATACAATCTATCTATGAATTAGAAAGCAGGTCACACTAGACACCAAATCTGCTAGTGCCTTGATCTTGAACTTCCTAGCCTCTAGAACTGTGAGAAATAAATTTGTTGTTTAAATCATCCAGTTTATGGTAACTTCTTATAGCATCGCCCCCATGACTAAGACAGTTAACATGCCATTGACAAAGTTGCATACTTAACTTTGAGGCCATACTTGAAAGCCCTCCTTACTTTTGTTCTGCTCATATTCAGAAAAGAAGAAGAAAATAAAACTATGGTAATTTGATGGCAATGCAAATCCATGCAAAAGAAGAGGAAAGAAGAGAAGAAACATCTATTACATATGAAACAATGACTTTAAAGCTCAGCAAAGTATTTTTAATCTAGGCATAGCTCTTATTATCTACCATTTTGGCTCTAAACCACAAGAACCAGGATGACTCAATGTGGTATTAACCAAATTATAATAAGTTTTAAATAACAAGTTGTTGAGACAAAATAAAATGCTTTGCTAATAATTACTCTGGCTAAAGGAATTTAACAGAGATAAAATGAAACATACTTGTGCTACGAATTGCTGGAGATAGGGCAGTGTCATTAGCAGCAGGGGGAAAACAATCTAATAATCATAGAACTAACTATGCATCTCAGGAGTCAGAGCTTTGTGACCAGATGCCTGGGTTCCAACTGAGGTCTAAATCTTGGCAGTTGCATGACTATAGCATGGTAAATTGTCTCTCAAAACCCAAATTTTCTCCTTTGTAAAACAATGTTAATGATAATATATACTTTTGGGAATTGTTACAAAGATCGCATGAAAACACATGCAATGTATTTACTATAATATGTGAAATGTGGTAATTGTTCAATGAATGTTAGCTAATATTAACAGCAGCATGCCTAATTCTTCTTGTCTTTTAAAAAGATATTAAATCAGTTCTCTTTACTTCTCTAAGAATATAAGTACTACAAACCTTTGTTATGAAGGAAAGATTAGTGGTAAAGATGAAAAACTAACAAAACACTATTTTTTTTCTCTCTCTCACGGTTTATTTTACTATAGGTAATAGATCAAATTTAAGTCTACACAGTGATCCAATGTTCATTTTTATGAGTGATCAACTTTAATTGCATGTTTTACAACAGTTGAGGGTTTTTGTTTCCTATTTTTCCAAGATTTACAGAAAGGCAGGTTGGGCAGGGTAAAGAGGAAGAATCTTGTAAGCAAAGAGAAACCCCAGGGATATTTTGCACATTATAATCATCCTCCTACAATAGTTTCTTAACTTTTTTAAATTTTTTCTTTTTTAGATGTAAAACCATTAATTTTAAAAGGAAACAACATTCACAGATGAAATAGAATGCCCCAGGACTTACTTGCCTATAAGCACAAATATGCTACATTTTGAGTAATACCTCAGAGACCAAAGCAACAAACCATCTTGAGCTCAAGTAATAGGAAGGTAAGTGTTTTCCCAGAATCTCCTCCAATTTTCCTTTGATATTCTCAAAAAATCCAAGAATGTTTACTCTAAATTTCTAAAGGTCTTTGGATGTCAAATTAACATATTTTTCCCTATAGGATGGAGGAGCAAATGATAGAAAGATACTAGATGCCTAAACACATCAATGAACCACTGTTTCAGTCCTGAACTCCATAACCTGAAACTACTCACTCTGTGGAATTAATAACCTCTTTTTTGTTTGATTTTTCTATTGGTTGCTGCCAAGAACATTTCTAACAGGCAGAGCCTTTAATGACAGGATGCTTTTCTTTATAAAAGAAACGTCTTTTTTTTCCCCAAAAATAGAAGTGGGCTATCACTTGGTCATAAGCTTATTAAACCATGTGGTCATAGGAGTAGCCAAATTATACTTAAGCACAGCCTACCAGTTTATTTCCAGAACACACTCCAGGCCATGGTCCTGAGAATGACCCAGTCTGCCACTCTGTCTTCCCTATTTGAGGCAATTTTATTTCTAAATCCCAATTGCCCCTCTAACAAATGCTGTCTTCTGGAATCTTCCTTCTATCAAAAGTATTTTATAACTGAGTCACAAATATGAACTAGGTTCAAGAAGTTTCATATGAGACTCCTGGGAATGTAACAGGGTAGCTTTTTAAAAAGATTTTATTTATTTACTTATTTAAAAGAGAGAATAGTAGCAGGGAAAGGGGGAGGGAGAGAATCTCAAGCAGACTTCATGCTGAGTGCAGAGCCTGATGTGGGACTAGGTGCAGGGCTCCACCTGGGGCTCTATGCCAAGCTCCATCTCATGACCCTGTGATCATGACTATGAGATCACGACCTGAGCCAAAAACAAGAGTCAGGATATTTAACTGACAGAGCCACTTAGGTGCCCCTATAAGGTAGCTTTTTTTAAAAAAAAATTTCAACCTTTAATGTTACTTAAGCAGTTTTCAAAGTTTCTAAGGTTGTTAGGATATCTCTTAAAAAACACGAAGGATTTATTTAGGCGTGGTTTTAAAAAACACCACAGATCAGCCCATTAGAATTTAGTCTTGATCTGGCCTAATGCTATTGCTAATCCAAAAAATCTTCTAGGTCAGTCTATTTAGATGGGAGAAAGGAATATAAATTCATTATTACAAACATGTTTTTATTATGTCTTTATCATGATTCCACCCATTTTTCCTCATATTCATTATTTTATAATTTCATTTTATTTATTTTTATTTATTTATTTATTTTATAAAGGGAGGGAGGGAGGAAGAGAGAGAGAGAGAGAGAGAAGGGTAACATCAGAGGGAGAGGAATAGAGAATTTTAAGCCGGCTTGATTCCATAACTCTGAGATCATGACCTGAGCAGGAATCAAGAGTGGGACATTCAATCATTTGAGCCACCCAGGCATCCCAATAATCGTAATTTTACGATTATGTCTCTGGCTATGTGTTGCTTATATTTGATTTCACTTAAGATTCTAATATTCTGTTGGAATAGTCGTCCTTATACATCTATATTTTAAGTATTACATATTATTTATAGGATAGTATGTGTTAGTATCCAGAACATTCATATATTTACCTTGGAAATGAAAAAACTATGATTAAATATAAACAATATTTTTTTTTAGAAATACAATGCTTTCAACTCAAATTCCTCCTCTACTTTTTTAATTCATTTTCTCATACAACAGATCAGAGCTTCCTTTCCCCCACATAGCTGGTTTTCTAACTTGTGAAAATCACAAATAGTCACCATTAATTTTAAATACAAGGTTAGATTTGCATGCTTCAAATTAAGGTGAATTATTTTAATATAATTATTCTAGTGGTTTCAGTATGGAATCAGTCAAAATGAATAATAAAATGCAAAATTGTCAAAATACTTGCGTTTGGACAAAAGAAAGGCAGACATTTCTTAAATTCTTCTGTTGCACGTCATACATTAAAAAACAGCACCTATAATTCAGCCAGCACTCCTACTGATTTCTACATGAACATTGAAAAATTCTATTTCAAATAGAGGTAATTAGTCAGTGATTAAGAGACAGAGAATAATTAGTACAAAAGAGAATTGCCTTTGCTTATATAAGACCTGCCAGTCCAGAAAAAGAAGACTGAGGAGAAAACTTTCTTGAAGTATCTAAAGTTTTAAGGTTAATTGATTCCAAAGTTAAAAGTTCAGAACTATCAGCACACAGGTAAAACATAATAAGGCAGTGTCAGTACGCCCTTCAGTGCCTGGTTTGCACGGCGTGGGGCACCTGCCCACATCCTCACGTGCCCGTCTCCTTGTGGTTCAGGTTTTTTCTCAAATGCCTTCTTTTAGGAGGGGGTTCCCTGATCATTCTTGCTAAAGTAGACCCCAAGTCTTTACTCTTCCTTCTATTACTTAATAGTGTTTCCCAGATTCCAAAATTATATTGTGATGCATTTTCTTTTTGCTTATTTGTCTCTCCCACTAGAGTACTAGTTTCATGAGAATAAAATGTTTATCATGTTGCCGGCTCAATCTCCCAGCACGATCTTCTAATACTGTCTGGCACATATGAGGCGATCAATGAAACATTTGTTGAAAAATGAATACCTAATCTGGGAAGGAACTTCTTTGATTACAAAGATCTCTATGAGGGGTAAAAGAATTGGATGTTGCAAGAGATTTTAGTCTTGGAAACAGCTGTGTGAGTTTTTTCAGGATGTCTGGAAATAATGCATAGAATCAATGTGCTTTATTTACCTGAGTATTAATTAATGCGCCCAAATGACACCTCCTCTCAGAAGACTCCCTATTTAGCCAGATTAATTGATTGCCCAGCTGTGATTTGAAAGTCCCTTGTTCATTTGTGTCTCCCTAGTGAATTACTCAGTAGTGAGGAGTATATCCAATCCATTCTTTTTAAACCAGATGTTTTATTTAATTTTCAAAATAAAAGTTGTATATATTTTAAATGTATAATGTATATATACACATGCACACACACACAGTAAAATGATTACTATAGTGAAGCTGACATAGCTTCCCTTCATGTGGTTAACACGCCTAGAAGCGCATGTGCACGTGTGTGATGAGAGCATCTGAAATCTACTCATTTAGTAAATTTCCAGTATCCAATACAGTACACTGTTGGAGAGAATGTAAATTGGTGCAGCCATCATAGAAAGCAATTCATCTTTATAATTGCCTCAGTACCAATACTGAATGTATTATCAAAGTCACATTGAATGAGTAACTCAAAACATCACGATTTGCAAAACTCTCTTCTGATGAAAACACTATCCTTTCAACCATTTAATAAAGACCTCTGCCCAACACCAGTGTTGCCCAAATTTGAACATCTAGTTCTTTAAGATGCCCCATTTTCTCTTATGTTACACTGCATAGCCCTTTCTACACCTGAATGGTCAACGTAATTGCACTACTTTTGCAACACAATTTGTAAAGTAACAGTTGTCACTATATTTGCTATCCTTTCATAAATATTTCCTGTTCCCTTTACCCCAAACCAATCTAGGTAATAAAACTAATCTGAGAATGTTATGGGTGAATCAATTCAGCACTGCTATAACTTCCTTGTGTCTGCCCACCCTACTATTCTAAGTAAACAAGTTGATTTTCCAGTTGGCCCAGAAGACCACACTTGTCTAAAGATGTATAACATTCAAATTTTTTCACATCAAGAGAAACCCTGAAGTAGAGAGTTAAGTAAAACTCTTACTGTCTCAATGTATTATAAAAACAAGCTAAACTCTATTTTTGATTTTTGAGTTTGATATCTTCACATTTTTATATTGTCACAAATCTGAAAAGTCATTGTAATTCCTCTCCAGCCAAGTATATCTAGAGATCCACCTAGAGAGAAAGAGAGAGAGAGATAGAAATAGAGAGATGTAGATACAGGTAGATGTAAATACAGACTGTTTCTGAAGTCTGTACTCTATTCCATTGCTCCAAATTTTGCAATATCTTAATTACTGAACTTCATTATAATAATTATGTATGTTATATATTTAAAATAATTCTGGATATGTGGTAGTGTAAATCTTCAAGGTTTGTTCCTCTTCTTCAGAATTAGTTTGATTATTCTTGGCCTTTTTCATTTTCATGTTAATTTTCAGATCAGCCTATCAACTTCCATATGTGTCCAACACATATGGTGTGCTGGGATCTTAGGTAGGATGACATTAAATTTACAATACAATTTGAAGAGAATCAACTTTATAATTTCAAGTCATCCAATGCAACCCAATATCTCCACTTATTTGGACTGTCTTCAAAATAAGTAAATGACTGGTTTTTTTTGAGAGTGGTCTTTTATGTTACTTATGAGATTTATTCCTAAACGTTTTAGTTTATCCCTTTCTCTCCTTTTTCAACATGTGTTCTATTGATCTATGTTGCAGCTCAATAATTCTATCTACTGAATACTTCATTTCAATTTATTATATTGTTCTGTCCTCAGTTTTTTAATTTTATTCCTTTTGTGGAGTCCTAGTGCTATGATAAATTATTCTTTAAAGATTTTTTTATTTTAGAGAGAGAGAGAGAGAGAGCAAGTGGGAGGGGAGGTAGAGGGATAAGGAGAGAGAGAATCTTCGAGCAGACTCCCTGTTCAGCACAGAGCCCAACACTACAGATCCCAGGCCCCTGAGATCATGACCTGAGTTAAAACCAAGAGTTTGCTGCATAATCAACTGAGCAAGCCAGATATCCTGTTTCTATTTCTATTTCTATCTTCTGTTTTATTTTTTCTCAGTGCCTTTGTTCATAAGTCTGTTAAAGTTTTTAATAAATACATTTTTAAATAAATAAAAAAATTTTTATTGAAAAATTGTAGAGATTTTGGGCAATGAAATATCTCTACATTGAAAGTTTACCTTATCCTCTGAAAACAGACGAGGGACTGATCATCCCAATCTAGTCAGGGACCGAACTGCTTTGAAGCTAGATTTGGAGTGTTGCTTTCCATCTAACTCTGATTTGCCCCACTTCTTGTATGCAAATCTCCAAGTTTCCCAATTGAATATATCTGGAGACCTTGGCATTCCTGCCCTTCCACATTTGTCTTTTAAGTTTTCTGAGAGTGCATAAAACTATGTTCTACTTTTCTCTTCCTATTTGATTTCCTGGTTGCTTGCTCTACCTTGCAAAATCGGCATATATGTAGAAGGGAAAATTTAACTAGGATAAATGTTGAGTTCTTTCTGCACCTGCTTTCTCTTCAAAATCTTGGCCCCTTAAGTCTTCGATCCTTTAGCAATCCGAGATACAAACTCTTTATTCTCTAGGCCTATGATATTATCTAAAGCTCTTTAGGCTTTTCTACTCCTTAGCTTCTTGCCTCTGTCCACATTCTCAGCTTTTTGATTTTTGCCATGAATTTGCAAATGCCCTGACAGAAAAACCACATTCAGAACACCCTGACAGAAAAACCACATTCAGAACATTAGATTTACCACCTTTGGGATTGCCAGATGAAACTCAGAGTTCATGCAACATTTTGGACATATTTTAGCTTAAAAACCATTCCTTGGGATCCCTGGGTGGCGCAGCGGTTTGGCGCCTGCCTTTGGCCCAGGGCGCGATCCTGGAGACCCGGGATCGAATCCCACATCTGGCTCCCGGTGCATGGAGCCTGCTTCTCCCTCTGCCTGTGTCTCTGCGCCTCTCTCTCTCTCTGTGACTATCATAAATAAATAAAAATTAAAAAAAAAAAAGCATTCCTTGTTTATCTGAAACTCAAATTTAATGGGGCTTCGATATTTTAATTTGCTAGACCTGGCAATCCCATCTCAGTGTACATCCCTTCTCTCTGGGATCTGGCATTGAAAAACATAGCTGCCTCAAAAGTTCTCTGATGCCCTCAAACCAATGCTATCTTTTATTTTGCTCATTGATTTTATGTCTCCTTTCCAGGTGTTCTGAGCAAGGGTGTTGGCTTTATACAAACGATTCCATCATAGCCAGTAGTGGTAAATAATAACATTTTCTTAAAATTAAATGATGTATTCTTTAATAAGAGATTGGTTAAATATGTGATAAAACAGGAATAACTTGGAACTTATGCACTTTACATTTACATGTTTGTGTAGATCAATATTAGTTTACACATAAATTTAGACATAAATTATCTGAATATAAAAAATGTTGCCCCACCCCTATACACAGTCCTATTCTCAGATATTTATTCACCAAAACATTTATCCTTCATAGTTGAAATAATGATTTACATGGTTTTTCTATGTATGTATGTATTACCTAATTTTTGAAGAGTGAGCATATAATGCTCAGTAATAAATGACTACTAATTATAGAGAAAATTAAAAAAAAAGAATTACTGAGGCATTTATAGTTTGTCAAAAATGCAATAAGGGCACCGGGGTGGCCAAGAGCATCCAACTCTTGGTTTCAGCTCAGGTGATGGTCTCAGGGTCATGAGATGGAGCTTGGTGTGAGGCTCACTCTGTGCCCAGCCCAAGTCCACTTGAAATTCTCTCTCCCACTCCCTCTGCCCCACCACCTGCTAACTCTTTTTCTCTAAAATAAATACATAAGTTTATTTAAAAAATGCAATGTGCCTATTCACTTCCAGGCCTTTGTTGTTATTATTCTCTTTCCTGGAGCCCTTTCTACTTTCTTTCCCTGAAGCCCCAGTTTCTCTTGAGCATACATTTTAGTTTAGTTTAATTAAGCATATGTTTTTTCCATAAAATCCTAAGCTTGTTCAATTATAGTACTTTGTCTGAATGTTCCCAAAATATTTTAGGTTAACTAATCTGTTTTACTTACATGGTATTTAATAGATGTTTAATGTTTAATAAATACTTAGTAATAAATATTGCTGAATAATTGGATGATATGAGTTTATTGTTTAGTTAAAGAAAAAGTGACTATCAATAAACAGGAATGCTCATCATTCAGAATATCCCCTATAAATATTATGTCTGTCAAACCAGATTTTTATACATATTTGCTGGCAGAGGCAGAGGTCACACTCCCTGAGAATTTCAAAAAGAGCAGTTATTTTATTTTGCCATTTAAGTTCAGACTTTTATGTTGCAACAATCTGTGTTCCCAAGGGCAGGATTGATAAAGTCTTATAAGTGATAAAGAGCTTTACACATGCCTAACTAGAAGGTCACCCCAGTAAGGCATGACTTATTTATGTTTCTCTTTTTGTGGCTTGTCTTGTCATGTCTGTTACTCATTGCTATTTTTTTACTTAATAGATTCGTCAGAGTTACTCTTTGACATAAAAATTGATTATATTTTCTCAGTTTGCTATTTGAAATGGAAATATAGTAAATTGGCTTTTAAAAAGAACTCCACCTATAACAAGACATCTAAAAAGAAAATAAGCATATTCTTTCAAATACTGATTAATTTCATATTAATAACTGTTTATAAATATTTATCAAGCAAATGCCATGTATTAAGCATTGGGGAAGAAATGACAAGAAAGATATAGTTCCTATCATCATGAAACTTGCTTCCTAAAAATATTCCTTAAGAAATAAATTATTCATAGATTGAAAATACGTTTTTTAGAAAGATTTGTGCTTTGTAATGCTTGGAGGAATAATTTCACGTGTACTAAAGCTATGAATAAAACTAATATTTGGAATGTGTTTAAGTATATAAAATTTTTTTAAAGATCTTATTTTTTAAAAGATTTATTTATTTATTCATGAGAGACACAGAGGGAGAGAGACAGAGACATAGGCAGAGGGAGAAGCAGGGCTCCTCTCAGGGAGCCCAATGTGGGACTCAATCCTGGATCTCGAAATCACGACCTGAGCCAAAGGCAGATGCTCAACCACTGAGCCACCCAGGCATCCCAAAGATCTAATATTGTGAATCCTATATTTATTTTTAGTGTTGTTATAAAACATCAATATGAATATGCATGTCTTAAATGAAATATGAGTTCTTTAATAGCTGATTACATGACTTGGAACTAAAAATCCTTCTGTAAAAAATGAGACTTCTGACAAATCTTACATGATATTTCTGATTCCTCATGGGAACACTTGAAAAAAATCAGAGTTAACATTCACATTTCATATTCACAGCCTATTCAATATAAATTTTTAAGGGGAAAAAAGATACATCTTTAATTAAAAGGAAAGTTAAAAGAGTAGGAGGAACTAAAATGTGCTCAACTTCAATGACACTATTAGAAAATAATTATTTCAAAAACAGCTTATCTGTTGAAAGCTGGCAAACCACCAGGATCTTGATTGCTGTAAGCCATTTTATCACTGCTTTAAGCAGATAAATTGAACAAAGAGAAATTAATTTCAGTTACATAATAAGACTCATCATCTTTCCAAAATGGAGTATCTTCTGCAATATTGTACATTGTGTTAGAGCAGGAATTTGTGAGTAAATACTGAATTCTTGTCTTGAAATGTTCATGGTGAGATTTGGGCTGATTACTTTTTATCATATTAGAATCTTATCCTTTGTCATTTTTTGACCTCTTATCAGGACCACATGCACACATGTGCATGCACACACACACACAGACATACATCGTTGGAAAAAAAATCTCTGTATTTAGTTTTCCGTTGGCCAGTAGTAATACAGAGCTACACTTTTTCTAAGCAGCAGTAAATACAAATATATTTTTAAATATATTTATTTATTTATTTAAGGGAGAAATAAAGAGAGCAGGAGCAAGGGGAAGGGCAGAGGGAGAGGGAGAAGCAGACTCCCCACTGAGCAGGGAGCCTGATGAGGAGTCAGATCCCAGGACCCTGAGATCATGACCTGAGGTGAAGGCATATGCTTAACTGACTGAGCTACCCAGGCATCCCTACAAATATTAAAAAGTTAGTTTTGCAATATTTTTATCTTTTCTATCTTATACAGATGAAGGGAATGAGATGCCACAAGCTGTCCATTTTATTACCCCAATCTGGTTTCATGCCTATAAAACAAGGTTTGCAAGCTTAGAATTGTGCAGAGAGCAGGATACTGAGTTGAGTGGCTGAGCCTAAGTCTCAGTAGAGAATGACACAACCTGCAGAGAATTCATGAATGAGATTTCACCAAAAAACAGTTGTTTCCCAGCTCCAGCTGATTTTTGGCACAGACATGAATATAATCTTTGTTGCCTTTCTTTCTTCTTCTTCTTGTTTAAAACTAGATATTAATTCAAAATCCCTAAATGTTTAAATACTACAAAGGCCAAATAAGACATACATTTGACCCACCTGTTTGAGTTCACTGCTTCTACTCTAAAGCATATCAAGAAGTGGGTACGTCTGCTTTAAATTGAATCTCTTAATCTTGTGTTTTCAGGTACCCTGAACCTCTTAAAATAAAAAAGTTTTACAAACCTTTCCTTAGTAGCTAACAAAGTGATTGCACATGTACAATCTCATTAAAAGTTCTCTGTAAAATTTGGCAGATATGTTACAAATCATAAAGCAAAATGAGAGAAGTAATAAATTAAAATGGTAATTATAGTACATTAAGGATAAATAGGATCATGTAAATGACATAACCAATCCCCCAATTAGCAAATGAGGAAATTCTAGACCAAGATAGTGGCACATTAATTGTCATGTTTTAATAAAGGTATTATAAAGCATATTTTATGTACTAAGAAATGTGGAAGCTATGGTAACCAACAGAATCTTTTCATGAGAAAATTTGCTACAGTTTTTCCTCAGAACTGCTCAAAAGACATAATTCAAAGTGTGTTTGCTTGTTTGTTCGTCTGTCAGATCAATTTTGAAACCTCTGTCTTTGACACTGCTGTAGGGAAGCTACAGGACCTAGAAGAATCAAAGCACGATTTATAATTTCCTGGAACCTAAACCCAATTCCAGGGCTAATAAAAATGATTATTAGCTGTTTCTGAAATAAAGAGAAATTTGGGGGAAATGAGCAGCAAGTGTAAATAAAATCTACCAACTTAGAACAAAAAAGAAGCCTTGATAATTGAGGAGATGTTCACCATCTATGTAGATGTTCCTCAAGTAGAAGTTTGACTGCAATTTTTAGAAAGTCTTCTCTAAGCTGTATATGTTGGTCATATATTTGAAAATAGTATGTGCAAAGGATAAAAGTTTCACTTCACAGCATAACTTTTAGTATATTTTTTACATTTCTCAAACATTTATACTATGTAATCAAGAGATTCTACTAATAATCTCTGAATGTCCAGGTGAAAACAAAGAAACAAACAGAATAGAACAAAAAGACAGACAGCCAGAGGTCATGGACTCCTAGTGATAAAAGTAGAATGATTTCCAAAATGTATACTCAGTTTTCTTTCCAGAACAACTGAACTGCCCCTCCTTGGCAAGTATGTGTGAATGCTCGAAAGCTATACCTAAAACATGACTCCCCTAATTTGAAATAATTTTCTTCTCCTTGGACTATACTTAAGATGCTAGCTAAAGAGAATTGTTCAGGTCTGGGATGTTTCCTATTAATTCCCAAATACTCTACTTCAATTCATTTCTTCAGAAATTAAATGAAAACTGTAATTCATTAAATCAAGCAAACATCATGTAAGTGTAAGAGAAGAGTAAAATACAATCCTTGGCCCCAAGGATGTCCACTCTCACCACTACTAGTACTGGAAGTCCTAGCCTCAGCAATCAGACAACAAAAAGACATTAAAGGCATTCAAATTGGCAAAGAAGAAGTCAAACTCTCCCTCTTCGCCTATAACATGATACTCTACGTAGAAAACCCAAAAGTCTCCACCCCAAGATTGCTAGAACTCAAACAGCAATTTGGTAGCGTGGCAGGATACAAAATCATACAATGAGACTGAAGAAAGAGAAATTAAGGAGTCAATCCCGTTTACAATTGCACCCAAAAGAATAAGATACCTAGGAATAAACCTAACCAAAGATGTAAAGGATCTATACCCTCAAAACTATAGAACACTTCTGAAAGAAATTGAGGAAGACACAAAGAGATGGAAAAATATTCCATGCTCATGGATTGGCAGAATTAATATTGTGAAAATGTCAATGTTACCCAGGGCAATATACACGTTTAATGCAATCCCTATCAAAATACCATGGACTTTCTTCAGAGAGTTAGAACAAATTATTTTAAGATTTGTGTGGAATCAGAAAAGACCCTGAATAGCCAGAGGAATTTTAAAAAAGAAAACCATATCTGGGGACATCACAATGCCAGATTTCAGGTTGTACTACAAAGCTGTGGTCATCAAGACAGTGTGGTACTGGCACAAAAACAGACACGTAGATCAATGGAACAGAATAGAGAACCCAGAAGTGGACCCTGAACTTTATAGTCAACTAATATTCGATAAAGGAGGAAAGACTATCCATTGGAAGAAAGACAGTCTCTTCAATAAATGGTGCTGGGAAAATTGGACATCCACATGCAGAAGAATGAAACTAGACCACTCTCTTTCACCATACACAAAGATAAACTCAAAATGGATGAAAGATCTAAATGTGAGACAAGATTCCATCAAAATCCTAGAGAAGAATACAGGCAACACCCTTTTTGAACTCGGCCATAGTAACTTCTTGCAAGATACATCCACGAAGGCAAAAGAAACAAAAGCAAAAGTGAACTATTGGGACTTCATCAAGATAAGAAGCTTTTTCACAGCAAAGGATACAGTCAACAAAACTAAAAGACAACCCACAGAATGGGAGAAGATATTTGCAAATGACATATCAGATAAAGGGCTAGTTTCCAAGATCTATAAAGAATTTATTAAACTCAACACCAAAGAAACAAACAATCCAATCATGAAATGGGCAAAAGACATGAAGAGAAATCTCACAGAGGAAGACATAGACATGGCCAACATGCACATGAGAAAATGTTCTGCATCACTTGCCATCAGGGAAATACAAATCAAAACCACAATGAGATACCACCTCACACCAGTGAGAATGAGGAAAACGAACAAGGCAGGAAACCACAAATGTTGGAGAGGATGCAGAGAAAAGGGAACCCTCTTACACTGTTGGTGGGAATGTGAACTGGTGCAGCCACTCTGGAAAACTGTGTGGAGGTTCCTCAAAGAGTTAAAAAGAGACCTGCCCTACGACCCAGCAATTGCACTGTTGGGGATTTACCCCAAAGATTCAGATGCAATGAAACGCAGGGACGCCTGCACCCCGATGTTTATAGCAGCAATGGCCACAATAGCCAAGCTGTGGAAGGAGCCTTGGTGTCCATCGAAAGATGAATGGATAAAGAAGATGTGGTTTATGTATACAATGGAATATTACTCAGCTATTAGAAATGACAAATACCCACCATTTGCTTCAACGTGGATGGAACTGGAGGGTATTATGCTGAGTGAAATAAGTCAATCGGAGAAGGACAAACATTATATGTTCTCATTCATTTGGGGAATTTAAATAATAGTGAAAGGGAATATAAGGGAAGGGAGAAGAAATGTGTGGGAAATATCAGAAAGGGAGACAGAACGTAAAGACTGCTAACTCTGGAAAACAAACTAGGGGTGGTAGAAGGGGAGGAGGGCTGGGGGTGGGAGTGAATGGGTGACGGGCACTGGGTGTTATTCTGTATGTTGGTAAATTGAACACCAATAAAAAATAAATTAAAAAAAAAGGAAATTCAACACATGTTTAATTCTCCATGCATAATGTATAGATGTATCAAAGATATAGCAAAGGAACAGAGAAAGTAAAAAAATTAATTCATCATGGATGAAGAAAGGGAGTCTTAAATGCCTCAGATGAAGCAAGTTGAGAAAGACATCAGAAAATTGGCAGTGAGCAACATCAAGCTCTTGTTTCCCCACGGAAAAATTGAAAAGCAACCAGAAACTGTTAGACCAACTTTGTCAGAACTCTATAAATTAGTCAAAAGTTTACAGCAACCAAGTGTTCACTGACTGAAGAAAAAGGCTACCTGACAATGGCAGGAAAGCTTTGGTTTATGCTTACCCTTTCTGCTGCCCCTCCCTCAATGTGGCAGCCGTCTTGAAGCTAGTTAGGATGTAACCACTGTGGAAAAGTTTGGCAATTCCCAAGAAAACTGAACATAAAATTACCTCGTAACCCAGATATCCCACACCTATGCACACCTACATGCATACTTAAAAGAATTGAAAGTGGGATCTTGAATAGACACGTATACACCAATGTTTGTTGTAGCATTGTTCACAGTAGCCAAAAATTAGAAACAATCCAAGTGTTCAACAACATTTGAATGGATAAATAAAATGTAATAAGTGCATGTAATAGAATAGCTTTAAGCCGTATAAGATAATGAAATTTGACACATGTCACACATAGATATTCCTTGAAAATATCATGCCAAAGGAAATAAGCCAGAGAAAAAGGACAAATATTGTATGACTCTACTTACATGAAAAATCTAGGTTATACTAATATAAAGAGAAAATCAGTTAAAGTTGAGCAGGGTTGGGGAGAAAGTCAGAATGAGGCATTACTGCTTAACAGTGACAGAGTTAAATGGTACATAAATTCTGAAACCTATTAGGTTTATCATGTCTCCCTCTCTATGTATTAATCAGTAATAACTATTAACATTGCTTAGAAAAGCAAAAACAAAAAAGAAAACAGAACTAGAAGAAAGTTAAGAACAAATCTACTGGAAAGGAAAAAATATTATAACTAATTATAGACAACAAGCTTCAGGGTTAAGTAGTAATCTACATTGATCATTTCTACACATCCCAAAGGACTTGTGTTTTTAAACTCCCTGTTCTTCTTTTTAAAAAGATTTTTATTTATTTACTTATGAGAGACAGAGAGAGAGAGGCAGAGACATAGGAAGAGGGATAAGCAGGATAGGGTCCCTGTGGGGATCCTGATGTGGGACTCGATCCCAGGACCCTGGGATCATGACTTGAGCTGAAGGCAGACACTCAACTGCTGAGCCACCCAGCTGCCCCAAACTCCCTGTTTTAATAACACTTCAGTGGCACATAAAATTCTGAGTAGTATCCCACAACAGAGAACCAAAGAGAAAAATAATTATTCAGTGCCAATATTCTAGTTAAATTCCATGTTTATAATATAATTATACTCCATGTTGAAAATGCACATAAGATAATTGGGCCTTCTTTTGTCCTTTAGCTACCCACCAATGACCACTATGGAAAAAAATACTGTAGCTCATTGTAGGCTTGAGACTCAATATGGCTCATCACTCATTCAAATGCTGTGGGAGTAAGTGCTCTTCCCTTACTCCAGCCACAGTGAGTCTCAACTATTTATCTTACTATGCTGCACTCTACTGTGAGCTTCCCACATGAAATTAGAATACAAGCTGATTTGTAATTCTGATATTCTATAGAAATATTAGTACTACTCTGAGGTAGAAGTAGGCAGGTACACTAATGATAAACAGAATTGTGGCCTGAAATGAGCAAAGATACCACATTCTAAAACCTAAAGAATTAATTTTGTTTGGCTTTATAGTTTCATGCAGTAAAATTATTAAACACACACACATACATAAATACATGCATAAAAATATACACACACACACCTGATCATAGTCCATTAGTGTGTCTTCATTAGAGGTTCTTAAGAAAAGTATACTTTTAAAATAAATATATTGACAAGATTTATTTCTCTTCTTATTTCTCTCCTTCCTACATGAGCTTTTCTATCTGCCTAAAAACAGATTTCACTGGTAAACAAAATTTCTGGGGGAAAAAATTGACTAAATCTTTTTTCTAAGCTGTAATATAACTTGTGCTGGCTTCACTCTTCTCAACCATGGTCCTAGCAGCAAAATCTTGAGCCAATATCATTTTGATGGCAGTGCAAATTAAGAAATACTGATGAAATAATTTCTTCTCATTCAGATGGAACAGAGCATAAATACAGGAATGACAGAAATGATATTACTATAAATACTACAGATATTAAAAGGGTAATATGGGGGCACCTGGCTGGCTCAGTGTTTGAGCATCTGCCTTTGGATCAGGGCATGATCTGGGGTTCTGGGATCAAGTCCCACATCAGGCTCCCAAAAGGGAGCCTGCTTCCCCCCTCTGCCTATGTCTCTGCCTCTGTGTCTCTCATGAATAAATAAAATCTTAAAAAAAATAAAAGGATAATATGGAAATATTATATATTTATGCTAATAACTTCAGCAGATTTGATGAAATGGACAAATTTCTTTAAACTTACAAACTATCAAAGTTCATTCAAGAAGGAAAAGATAACCTGAATGGTGCAATGTCTATTAAATAAATTGTTTATAGTTTAAAAACCTTCCCACAAAGAAAACTCGAAGCTCAGATGGCTTTAGTGAAGAATTCTACTCAGTTATGGAAATTATGAAAGAAATAATACAAACACTTCCAGAAAATTAAAAAGGGAAGGAATACATCTCAAGTCATTCTATGCAGTTAGTATTATTATTATTATTATTATTATTATTATTTATGATAGTCACAGAGAGAGAGAGAGAGGCAAAGACATAGGCAGAGGGAGAAGCAGGCTCCATGCACCGGGAGCCCGACGTGGGATTCGATCCCGGGTCTCCAGGATCGCGCCCTGGGCCAAAGGCAGGCGCTAAACCACTGCGCCACCCAGGGATCTCGGTTAGTATTATTTTTTTTAAAAATTTTTTTATTTATTTATTCACAGAGAAACACATACACAGAGAAAGAGAGGGACAGAGACAGAGACAGAGACAGAGACAGAGAGGAGAAGCAGGCTCCATCTAGGAAGCCCAACATGGTACTCGATCCAGGGACTCCAGGATCATGCCCTGGGCCAAAGGCAGGCACCAAACCACTGAGCCACCCAGGGATTCCCTGAGCTTAGTATTATTATCCTGATGCCAAAAACAAGTAAAGAAAATAAAACTGTACAACAATATCCCTCATAAAACAGGATGCAAAAATTCCCAACAAAATTTTAGTAAGCCAAATTGAACATATGAGTAGGATAACATATTATGGCCAAATGTGGTATAAATAAGGATGTAATATAGATTTAGCATTTACACTGATGTAAACACATAATTTCAAAAAGGAATATAAGCAAATAATAATTGATATTTAGAATGCATGAAAAACTATTCAAATGGAAAAGGAAAGCAATCCATTAGATAGTTTAAAAATAAGAACAGACTTTCCATAAAAGAAAGAAGAATAGTCATTAAGCAAATGAACAGAGATTCAAACAGAAGAATTCAGAAAACAAAATTAAACCAAAATATATTATTTTATACCTACAAGATTTTCAAAATAAAAAATCTAAAAGACACTCGTATCATTCAGAAATAAATACACTGAATTTGCAGTTATAAAAACAACTTTTTGTATCTTAAAAATTAATATTGAACAAAACCAAAAAAGTAATTGTCTAATAATAATACCATTTAAAGTTTTAAAATGTAAAATAAATAATATAGCTTATTATGCACATTATATATAGTAAACTAAATATATGAAGGAAAATATTAGGAAAATTAAGAGAATTTTAAAAACCCAAAAATTCAATATTAGTTATTTCTATGAGGGAAAAGGCAGGACACACAATGGGTTTCAACGATCCTAGTGATGTTCTATTTCTTCAGAGCAATGAAGAAAACTCAGTTGTTTATTGTATATTCTTTATGCCTCCAATAAATTACTTTGACAGTAAAAATACCCAATGTTAAGTATATATATATATATATGTATATATATACATATACACTCACATACCTATATACATAAATGCATACACACATGTATGTATAAACTCATACAAAATTTCAGCATTTGTCCTTTACTGCTTTATGAATTGATGGACTTCAGGAATTACTATCTTTAAGAAAAACTTTATTTTTTAATTTATGCTTGGATGTAAAAAAAAAAAAAAACAAGAACAAAAACATAAATCTCGTGCACATAAATGAGTTCTTTTGCACTTGATTTACACAAAAGCTGATACTTCCCAGGGATTAAAAAAAATAAAGACATACTTGAAATATAGGCTGCTTTATTCTAATTCAAAAATCCTAATTATTAGAAGAACATGATCATCTGCAAGCTCAACTTCCAATCTCTAAACCTAACCTAAGATGTAGAGAGCAATCGCTATGTTTCTATACATCACATTCATTGCAGGGTGCTTTTTTCCAATCTGGAAGAGTTACCTTGACAACCAAATCACTAACTCACATTCACCCCCCCCCCCCCCAGCCCGATTTATTCGCAATGTCACTCCAAAAAATGATTTTGCTTACAATACTAAAGATTACTCTTTAATTAAAATGTTAACCCTTCACCCCTTTCCAATTGTCTTAATTTATAATAAAACACTTAAAAAGTTGCAATGGTTTGATAGAGTTATTTCCTCAAATGTCTTTTGAAAAATTAAATATTAGTGGAACTTGACCTTACCCTACAGTGCATCTGACTCCATTAATTTGCAACCAAATAACTTTATTTCTGTTGACTGAATATGATTAACCTGCACTAATTTAAATTATTAGCTTAAAAAATAAATTCAATATAATTCCCTTTTATAACTAAAAAAGTCATAATTACTTATAATAAATGCATACTCTTGTTGTCTGAGCTTGCTTTACAAATCCCCTATTTCTTAAAAATGTACAACTGTTGAAAGAAAAATGAAAAGAAGTTACATTATTCAAGTATGTATGGTGAAAACGCCAACACAGTTTTTACAGAAAACTTTCAAATAATCACAGCCAGAGGGAATAAAATAATTTACTATTTCTTGTGTGTAGTTGCTGAGTCATTTTTTAAAAAGTATTTTAATTTGTAAAGCAAATATTCCAGAACATTAGATGGATCTAAACAGAGAACTCATCTTACATAAATCTTACATTGTGGATCACAAATAACTTTCAACTGCTTTCCTTGAAATTAGTGTCCAAAACACATTGGTAACCATCACCATATATGAATATGGAGTTCTGTTAATTCCAACTTTTTAAAAAGATGTTATTTATTTATTTATAAAAGACACACAGAAAGAGAAGCAGAGACATAAGCAGAGAGAGAAGCAGGCTCAATGCCGGGAGACCAATGTGGGACTTCATCAGGGAACTCCAGGATCACGCTCTGAGCCAAAGGCAGATACTTAATCGCTGAGCCACCCAGCCATCCCTAATTCCAACTTTTATTAACATCAGTACAAATGGTATGGCTTTGCCAAAAAATAACGTTTGTGATTGTGAAAATTAGGTTCTTTTTTCCAAACTATTTGCTTTTCCAAACTCTTTTAGAGAAACAGATTTGTGATAGAATCTATACTGACGATTATATTTTTTAATTGGGGTAGGGACCCTGGAATTTGTCAGAATAAAAGATAATTCCTCCTCTGCTAGTCCTCATTTGGTTTTATTTTGCACACAATGGAAGCTATTGCTTCTTGAGCAGCTGATCTTAAAACTTACTCCTTTTTCTGAATCCTAAAAATAACTACCTACATAAACATGAAGTGCAGCAGGTTGTTAGAAAGAACCTTTTCCGTGATCTGTTTCATTACTTTGGAGGATAAAATCATGTTTTTCCTTAAAAGTATAAAATTTTTGTTTTACACATTAGAAAATACATAGTGGTATTATTTGCAGGTAGTGGAAAAATCAATTTTATAACTAATTGAGTTAATGTTAGAAATACCAAAAAAAATTCTGATACAAGATAAGCTGTGTTTCTGATTCACTATGTTTGCAGGTGAAATGTGTTGAGTGAAGTAAAATTGAATTAATATGAAGATTGTCAAGGAGTGGGTTAGCTTGTCAAAAAGTTATTCCTTAAGGGGTGAGAATAAGGGAGAGATTCTATTTTAAAGTCCAAAATTCTTCTGAATTGCTAGGACTCTCAAAATAGTTCTGTGGCCAGCACTTGTTCTGTTGTTTGTCTATTTCTGTCATGCTTGTTTTTTCCCCTAAATTTATGCACAAAAATAACATACATCAAACAGGATAGAGAAAAACAATGTTTTCTATTTTAGTACCACCACGATGATGAAGTTATTCAGAAAAAAAAAGATAGAAATTTCAAAAGCAAATGTTTTTAGAGCTAAATTTTACATGACTTTGCATAATCTGGTCACTACTAGGGTAGCAAACCAAAGTAAAATATACAAGAGATGGAGAAAGTCAGAGAAAAGTAACATTTAAAGATGTTTTACATAGGAATAAAAAATAAACTTCAGAGGGGAAGCCTAAAAGCAGTAGAAAAGCTTTGTTTATGAACAAGAGGAAACTTAGAAGCTATAACACTAAAATAGTGAAAGAACACTATGTATTAAGCATTGTGTTCACCTCTGCTCTTTTTATTTAATCCTCAAAATAACCATGAAGGTTTTAATATCATATATTATAAAGAATTGAACTAAGCTTTGAAGAAAAGTAACTTACTGAGGTTATTTTAGTTACTGAAAGGCAGAAACTCAAGTCAATTCAGGTCTCCTATGATTAAATGGAAAGAGTTGAGTTGATGTTAAGTGTCCCAGTCCCATGTTTGTAAAAGGTAGTCAATTAAGGTGACAAGTGTTTTGGTGTGGGTGATAATAAACAAAGGGATTATTAAGAAGTATCTGATTTCTCTTCTTTCAAAACTATTCCTTGGTAAATTAAAAAAAAAAAAAAAAAAGAAGAAGAAGAACTGGGGATCCTTGGGTTGCTCAGTGGTTTAGCGCCTGCCTTCGGCCCAGGGCGGGATCCTGGAGTCCCCAGATCAAGTCCTGCATCGGGCTCCCTGCATGGAGCCTGCTTCTCCCTCTCCCTCTCTCTTTCTCTCTTTCTGTCTCTCTGTCTCTCATGAATAAATAAATAAAATCTTAAAAAAAAAAAAAGAACAAACAAGAAAAAATGGAAGTTACAATTGGATGACAGGAAGAATCTTGTTCTACTCTACTATTCCTTCATTTAGGTATTCAACAAATGCTTCCTAGTGATGAGTAGTATTTTAATAGGAGTATTGATTATAAGGACCAAGTATTATATGGAAGGCAATAAAGAATCAGGGTTTATTAATAGCAGTAAAACTAATTAACTCAATGAATCAGATAAAATTGTGTAAGTCAGCAAAATATTAAAAGGCAAAATAAATAAATGTATAAGCAAGTAAACAACTAATAAACAAACTACAAAGAAACTGTAACACACTTATCTTCTGACTATCATAGGTATGGGGTAAACAAATATTGTTTGAAAGTTCAACCAAAAGGAGCAGAGGGTGTAGCTGGATTCAAATGGTCAGAGTAAATTGTTCTTCATTACTCTGATACCAGAGTTCCTCCTATAATCACAATAAATCAGAATAAAAAAGATTCCAGATACAAATAAATTCATCAGTATTCAAAGTCATGCAATTTTAGCATAAATGATGCCAACTCTGGGGATAATTGTTGAATGGTGGACAAAGATGTGATCCCAAGAGGGTTGGACTTGACTTCTGCATTCACATTGCCTGAAAAGCCCTATTGGAAGCCATTGCTCCAAAAAAAGAAATTCTAGACAAAACGGAGTAGGTGAGTCAACATACATAAGACCGCAGATCCCATCCTTGTGGAAATAAGTTTTGTTGGAGGAGAAAGTGAATAATGTGGAAAACAAACAAATATGTTTACATAATACAAAATAGAGAAATATCTTGTAAGATCTTGCTTGTAAGGGATGGGGTTAGGAGGAATAGACCTACAGAGATGAATTGATCACAAGACCTATTTGAAGAGATTGCATTTACTCAGAAATTATAAAAAGGAGCCAGAGCCCTGTGAAGAAATTCAGGCAAAGCAATTTGAACACACAGACAAACAAGGTGTGAAAAAGCTTTAGGTAGGAAGAAGTTTGGGATGTTCTTGAATCTGAAAATACTTCTATGTGACTGAAAGTTAGAGAGATTGGCTTGGAGATGCTATTCTTTCAGGAAGGAATGTCCAGATTGGACAGCCTTGTAATTGAGAAAACTGAAGGCCAATGATCAAGTGACCAGTCTAAAATCAAATTAGAGAAAAAGTAAATTATAAGCCTCTTAATTTGTCACTAAAAGCTATTTATTTCCTATATTTAATAAGTTCTAATAGATATAAAACTCAAAAAATATATTTAGAAAGAGGAAAAACCATTGAAAGATTTGCCTTTTTCTGCTTATGCTAATTATCAAGTAAGTGTTCCACACAGAAGTCATAATCCAATTAAACTGTGGCTCTATAATGTCCATCACGTACAACTTTACCAATCCAATACCTTGCATGCAATAATGTTAGTGCTATTTAATTTTCTCAATATCAGTGTGCTTTAATTGCAAACACAAAATAAAACAAAACTGCATCCACTTTGATGTTAGTAACCAAGGCAAGATCATTACATTTCTAATATGTTCTAACAATAGAGATCACCTGGCAGGAGGCACTAGGAAAAGACTGGGGCTTTTTCAGAATTTATGCTTTAATCAACTGACTTACATAGCAGCTAAAAAGCCCCGTGGGGGTTTTGGGGCAGGAAATTGAACTTTGTCTACATTGGGATTCAGGTAATTCTAGTCTATGCTCACAGGCAGAGAACACCCAATTAACATCAGTTTTTAGTGCCCTTAGGGAAAAACCTCAAGAAGAAGAAAGAAATTGATAGACTGAAGTTGTTCACAGAAAGTTGAGCAAATCTTGAAATTTGAAGTACATTTTGATGGTTGGTTCTTGAACATCTCCCATTCCCACTAGTTATTAAGGCACGGGAAGTTTGGCATATGCATTTCATCTACATGGTAATAGAGTTGTCCATTTTTAAGATGCTAGAATTCCCAGTGATTGTATTTTTATATTTAGCTCTTGCTGAAGATATCTTTGGAGACAGAGAATTCTTTGCTTCTTAGTAGGAGACTGAGAAGACCTGAATTGATTTGAAATTCTGCCCCTTGGTAAGTAAACAAGTTTGACTAAGTCATTTTTTTTCTCGTGTTCAATTCCATTATATATAAAGTAGTATATCAATCTCTTTAATTCAGAGATATTTTGAGAATTAAATAAAAGTGCACAGGGGAACAAACCAAATTCTTAAGAACTGCAGCTGCTCTCTGAAAAGCCTTACTATTGTTACTGTCTCTCAGGTTGATGTTTGGAATAGCACCAACCCTAGAAGTCACATAAGAGACAGTTTCACTTACTATGATTTTGTGGACAGTCACAATTGTGCATTGCTACCTCAGTGCTTATTTTGCACTCCAAATAATTTATTTCTTAAAACAGGTATGGGGAAAAATAATATATACATGGTAAGATTAAAGAATGGACATTATCATTAATTTTTATTAAATTAAATTATTAACAGAATAAACAAATACCATGTGATTTTACAAAATTAATAATCCTAAAATAAAAGAAATGGGAGGGAGCATTCAAATTACTTTAAATGTAAAATGAATACTGATGGCAACAGTTTTTTTATCTTTAACATTATATAACATAAAACATTCTTTTTAATGTACAATTAAAAGATACATGCTCAATGTGGATACCTGAGAGTTTAAAAATCAGTATTTTATTTTGGTTAAATTGCCTTCAGTTTGATTATTTGGAGAGGTTGAAGGTATTTTCATGTGTTTTATAATTTGCATTTCTTTCTCTTTAAATGTATGCTCACATCCATTGCTTATTTTTTTTCTGTTTGGGTATTTTTACTTTTCCTGATTTATAAGACAATTTCTCTGATAACAAATACAGAAAATGATAAAAATGAGAACAAAATTAGTAATTTTATAGCTCAGTGATTTGTTAGCATTTTGGTATATCTCCTTTAAATGTTTTTAGTTTTTATTGTAGGGTTAATTTTTAACCCAATACATGTTAAAAATTTCCATATAATCAACAATATTTGAAATTATAATTTCATGTTTCATAGATATAATAATTAATATAATTCTTACTATGATAAGCACTGTTCTAAGAATTTGTTCTAAGAACTGTCAATTCCTTGATTGCTGTGTTTAGTTTGTGTTTTATTTTTTTTAAGTTTTTCTGAATTTACAGTTTTTTAAGGTGTCATAGTCAATCACACCAATATTTTCTTTTGAAGTTTCATCTTTTGGAATCTTTCTTGGAGTGGTATTATCACCTCATGATTACACAAAATTTCATTCATATTTCCTTCTGAAATGGAAAATATGCCTTCTTTTTTCAGTGATTTTTGAGTGGGAAGGGGAGGTCATAGTATCTGTGAGAATCTGTGGAAGTGAGTTATCAAAAAAATGAACACAGATATATCAACACAACACTTTGCACACAATTTCAAAAGATTTATAGGTCTCCCAAAGTCCATTCACAAACTACCTAAAAGCCCATGGAACCCAGGATAAAGAATCTTATTTTAGCTTTTTAAAAATATATATACATAGTCAAGAATAAAACAGTTATATAACCCAGGAGATGATATGCACTCAACTATTTTTTAGTTTAGTTTAGTTTAGTTTTAAAATTTACAATATGTGAGGAAGACATAGAGTGCTTTATGTGTGGTATTTGGCATTATAGAGAGGAAACCTAGTGTGATAAAGTAGGCAGGAGTCAGAAGGCCCAAATCATCCTAATTCTACCACTGGCTGAGTGAGTTAATAAATTCCTTTAATTTCTTGTTTTGTCCAAATATGAATCTGTAAAGTGTGTGTGTGTGTGTATTATGTGTGTTTATAGGTATGAGTGTATTTGATTGAAAGATTGAGAAGTAGAATTAACAATTTCTAAGATCCTTACAATTTGTACAAAAATATATAAAGCTGAAGTTGTACTATGCTATACAATAATATTTTCATTATCTTTTTACCAAGGCAAATTTCTTATATACTGAAAAGCACAAATTTTAACTGTAATATTCAGTAAGATTTGTTTAAAATAGAAAGACATATACAGTAGTTAAGTCAACATCACAGTCAAGATCTAAAACATTTCCACCACTGAGATAGCTCCTGACTCCTTCCAGTCACATCTCTCATATGCAACCATTGACTTTATTTTTATAACCAGAGATCAGTTTTATTTGTTCTGAACTTTACATAAATGAAATCAAACAGCATCTATTTTGTGGCTCCTGTCTTTGTTCCCCATACATAAATTACATAATGTTTTGTAAATTAATGCAAGTCATTTTGTGAATCAGTAGTTTGTTCTTTTTTTTTCTTTAATTGGTGTATAGTATTGCACTATATAAATATGCCACAGCTTTTTTTTATGTTTAGCTCATTTTTCTATTGATAGACATTTGGGTTATTTCCAGTGCAGGACTACGAAGAATAAAGCTGCTAAAAAACTTTCTTGTATAAGTCAAGTCTATCTGTGGATGTATGTTTTCATTACTTTTGAGTTAATACTTAAGTGTGAAATTACTGGGTCACAGAAAAGCTTTTTTAACTGAGAATCTGCCAACTAGTTGTTTAAAGTGTTTGCTAGCTGGTACAGCCACTCTGGAAAACAGTATGGAGTTTCCTCAAGGAGAGAAAAATAGAGCTTCCGTACAACTCAGCAATTGCACTACTATTGTATTTTACCCAAAGATACAGATGTAGTGAAAGGGTGAGACACTTGTACCCCAATGTTCACAGCAGCAATGTCCACAGTAGCCAAACTGTGGAGGGAGCCACTGTGTTCTTCAACAGATGAATGGATAAAGAAGATGTGGTACATATATATACAATGGAATATTATTTAGCCATTAGAAAGGATGAATACCTACCATTTAAATTGATGTAGATAGCACTGGAGGGTATTATGCTGAATGAAATAAGTCAATTGGAGAAAATAAATTATCACATGGTTTTACTCATATGTGGAATATAAGAAATAGTGAAAGGGACCATAAGGGAAGAGGGGGAAATTTAGTGGTGAAAAATTAGAGAGGAGGACAGACTATGAGAGACTCCTAACTCTGGGAAACAAAGGGTTGCAGAACGGGAAGTGGGTGGAGGGATGGGGTAACTGGGTGAAGGGCACTAAGGAGAGCACTTGATGAGATGAGCATTGGGTGTTATATGTTGGCAAATTTAAATAAAATTTAAAAAATTAAAACAAAATATAAATAAATAAATAAATAAATAAATAAATAAATAAATAAATAAGTGTTTGTAGAGTCTTATACTCTCACCAACTTGTACTCGAGTGCTGGTTGTCTCTTATTCTTGCCAACAGTTGACATTGCAAAGCTTTTGGAATTGTAGCTATCACATTGAGTAGCTGTAATTTTCATTTCCCTAATAGCTAATGATATTGAGCAATCTTTCATATGCTTTTGACCATTCTCATGTGATTTCTTCTGTGAAGTGACTGATGAAGAACTTTGCCCTTTTTTATTGGATAGTTGCCATTCTTGATTTATAGGACTTCTTTGAATATTCTAGATTAGAATCCTGAGTCAAGCTCATTCACTGAGAATATTTTCACTCAAATTGTTGGCTTTTAAGTTTTGTAACAATGACTTTTGGTGAACAGAAATACTTTTTTTTTTATGAAGTCTAATTTGTAGTGGATAGTTTATTTTGTGTGTATATGTGTAGTTTGTGTCCTTGCGAAGAAATCTTTGCCTATGTGATTTGCAAAGATAGTATTTTATTTTTTTTTCAGATTCTGTACGGATTTATTTTTTCTGATGAATAATGATCCATTTTGGGTGAATTTTTATGTGTAATGTGAGGTAACTTTGAGTTTTATTTCCCCTTATATTTATCTCATTTGCCCAGTATTTGTTGAAAATATTTTCTTCCTCCAACAAATTTCATTTTAGTCATTGTCAAAAATCAATTGGCAGTTTATGTATAGGTCTATTTTTGACATGCTCTATCCTGTTTCATGGTTCTTTCTTACATGAACCCCCTTGGTTATTACACCTCTGTTTTTAATTCAGGTACTATATGCATGTGTTCTTCAATTTTGTTATTTCTGTGATTATTTTGTTATTTCTAAAATTTCAAGATAGGATTTTTTATTTTCTACCCAAAAAGAGTTGATTAAAATATTGGTATTATTTTTAATAGATGAAACAATTTAGGGAGAATAAAAAAACATGACAACATTGAGTCTATAAATTCATTAAAAAATATATTTAGCTCATACTTAATTTTTCTTGGCAATTGTTTTGGTATTAAGAGTGTAGCACTATGTTGATTTTATTTTTTTTTTATTTTTGGTATTTTCATAAAGATATTATTACACTTTTATTTGCTAGTATATAAAACATTTTATGTTTCTGGTATCCTATGTTCTTGATGACTTCTCTTATTCGCTTTAGAATCTTTTATAGATTCCTTAGGACTTTTTACATATGTAATCATATCATCTACAAATGACATTTAAAATCCTTCTGCAATTATTTTCTTTTTCTTATCTTATTATTCTTACTTATTAGTAGGAACACCAGAACAATATTGAATATAAGTGATAAGAACAAATTTTTTTTTTGTCTTGCTCCTGATACGGTGGAAAAGTATCTTGCTATTCAATACAATGTGATTTTTGCATATGTCCTTTGTCAGGTTAAGAAAGTTTTCTATTCCTATGTTTCTGAAATCGATATCATGAATTGATGTTAGTATTGTTTTTTCTGCCTCTTGAGATGTGAAAAGAATTTTTTCTTTTCCCTTTATTCTCTAAATGTGTCCAATTGCATTGAATATTTTCTAGTGATTAATTAACCATGAATTTTTGAGACAGATTCCACTTGAACATGATATATCATCCTTCCTATGTCTTGCTGGAATCAATTTGCTAACTTTTTTTTTAGGATTTTTGCCCCTATATGTTTGTATGTTTTTCTTTTCTAATCAGGTTTTGGCATTAAGGTTTTGATATTAGAGTTACTGTAGCCTAATAAAATGTGTTGGCAAATATTCTTCTTTTGCTTTCTGAAGGAGCTATGCAATTTTGGTATTATTTCATCATTAAATGTTTAATAGAATTTATGAGTAAACAATCTGAGAAAACTGTTTTATTATTCATTCAGTATCAGAATATTCACATTTTCTGTTTCTTCCTTTTACACTTTTTAGTATTTTTTAAAGTATTTTTTCCATTTCACATAAAAGTTGTCAAATATATCGGCATAACTTTCTCATAATATTTAGTGTCCACTAAATCTGTTCCCATATTACAGTTTAATGTCTACAATACTGTCCAAAATAAATTATCACAGTCTACTTAATCAATATTTTACTACTTTATATAAAATTAAGAAATTTATAACAGTAAAATTATGTTTCCTTACTCTTTTTGTGCTATTGTTTTAAATATTTTTGTTTCTACATAAGTACTCAATTCAACAATACCATGCCATTATTTTTTATTTAAATAGTTGCCTTTTAAAGTAATTAAGAGAAGAAAAAATGGTTTTAAATATTTACCCATATAAACATCCCTTCCTGCTTTTCATGGTCTCCATTTCTTCCTATACACCTGGTAACATTTTCTCTCAGCTCCAAATCTTCTCTTTACTATTTTGGTAAAGTAGTCCTGAAAACAAATTTTCTTAATAAAATATATCTTTTGTTAATCTATAAGTATAAATACTTTGCCTTTACTTTGGGGGTATATTTTTATTGGATATACAAATCTGAGTTATAGTGTTTTTTTTTCTTTTCTTTTTTTAAAAAAAGGATTTTATTTATTGATTCATGAGACACACAAAGAGGCAGAGGCAGAGACATAGGCAGAGGAAAAGGCAGGCTCCTTGCGCATTGGGAGCCCAATGCGGGACTTGATCCCCAGATCTGGGATCACGCCTGAACTGAAGGCAGACCCTCAACCATTGAGCCACCCAGGCATCCCTGTTTTTATTCTTTATGTCAGAGATGCCTTATTTTTCTTCTGGCCTTCATTGTTCTTGATGTTTATTTTAATAGTATGCTTGGTTATTTTTGAAATGTTATTTTTACTGTGGGGTGCCTGGGTAGTGCAATTGATTAATCATCCAACTCTTGGTTTCAGCTCAGGTTGTGATCTCAGGATCATGAGATGAAGCCCTTTGTGGGCTCTGAGCTTAGTGCAGAGGCTGCTTAAGACTGTCTCCATCTCCCCCTGGCTCTTCTCCTTGCATGCTCTCCCTCTCTTCAAAATAAATAAATAAATTTTTTAAAAATTTGCTTGTGTGATAGAAATCTAGATTCAAAAAAAAAAAAAAAAAGAAATCTAGATTCACAGGTGCATTAGTCTTCTGTTGATGTAGTAACGAGCTACAAAAAACATAGTAATTAGGGATCCCTGGGTGGCGCAGCGGTTTGGCGCCTGCCTTTGGCTCAGGGCGCGATCCTGGAGACCCGGGATCGAATCCCACGTCAGGCTCCCGGTGCATGGAGCCTGCTTCTCTCTCTGCCTGTGTCTCTGCCTCTCTCTCTCTCTCTCTGAGTGTGACTATCGTAAATAAATAAATTAAAAAAAAAAAACATAGTAATTAAAACACCACAAATTTATTATCTTCTAGTTTTCTAAGTCAAAAGTCTGAAATGGGTCACACAAGGCTAAAATTAAGAGTTTGGAAAAACTGTGCTCTCTTCTGCAGCCACTAGAGAAGAATCTGCTTCTTTGCATTTTCCAGTCTCCAAAGCCCACCTGCATTACCTGATTCTAAAGCTGACCTGCATTCCTCCATGTTCAAAGCCAGTAGTAGTATGTGGATTTCTCTCATAGCTCATCTATATGACCTTCCCTTCTGCCTCCTTCTCCCCCTTGTAAAAACTCTTACAATTACATAAGACATATCTGAATAATCCAAAATAGTCTCCTTATTTTAAGGTAAATTGATTATCAATCTTAATTCCAACTGCTACTTCTATTCCTTTGCCATATAACCTAACATATGGGTTATGGAAATTAAGACATAGACATCATTAGAGATCATTATTTTACCTACCAGAATATATAATTTATCTGTGGTCTACAGTTGTTCAATTTCACCAGTTTGAGTAAAACAGAAAACCATACCCCCATGCATATCCTTATACCTTCTCCCCTTTATAGTAAAAGTATGCTAAATATTCCTTAAGTATATATTAAAATCACATTAGATAGACAGTGTTATAATTTTGTTTAAGATATCAAACATAATTTAGAAAACTTGCAAGGAAAAGAAAGTTTACAGAATTAACCATGTCTTGCTCCTTGTATATTCTTCCTTCTTTTCTGATATCCAGGATTCCTTCTACTGCTATTTCCTTTCTGTTCAGAGGACTTATTTTAGGATTATTTGAGGACAGACCAATTGATAACAATACTCTTAGTTTTCCTTTATCTTAGAATGTCTTTATTTCCCCTTCCTTCCTAAAGGACAATTGACAATTCTTTTTTATTTTTTTTCCTTCCAGTAGTTGAAAAATTTTGCACTTTCTGACCATAAGTGACCTGAGGAGATCCTGAAAATGGTCAGCTACTCACTTTACGTACATAATTCTATAAAACCTTGCAAATCAAGAGGTTTAAATACTCATGATCACTTTAAAAACACCTGTGAAAATGTCTAGGTCACCAATGGTATTCATAGATGAAAAGCCATCAAGTATGTGCAAAATGTCTCCTGCTAGAACCAACATGTGCCATTTGTCATCACAATTATGGAGTTGGCAAGCATGTCCAGGCCAAAAAATGGGACTGGACATAGGGTGAGTAGATCAAAATGATTTTGGAATTTTTGCTACACATGCTTAAAAATGCAGAGTAATGATGAAGTTAAGAGTTTAAGTGTAGATTCTCTGTTCATTGAGCACAGCCAGGTGAACAAAGCCCATATGATGTGCCTCCATACTTACAGAACTCATGGTAGGATTACCCTTATGGAAGCTCTCCCTTTCATGAGGTGATCCTTATTGAAGAACAATTGTTCTTAAACCAGAAGAAAGATGTACAAAAGAAAAAAGTATCCCAGAAGAACTTAGAAAAATAAAAATTTATGACTAAGAATAAAGGCAGCACAAAATAAATGCAAATAAAAGTAAAAGCAAAAACAAATTTAAAAAGAAGAAAAACATTGTGCTGCTTCATTCTGGCCTTCATGTTTTCTTATGAAACAATTCTTATTTCTCTGAGCTGTAATATGTGGCAGACTAAACAATGACCCCAAAAGATATCAACATCCTAACTCTGAGATCTATAAATATTACTCTAACTGACAAAGTCTTTGCAGGTATGATACTGTAAGAATCTTGAGAAGAAAGATTATCCCAAGGGCATCTGGGTGGCTCAGTAGGTTAAGCATCTGCCTTCAGCTCAGGTCATGATTCCAGGGTCCTGGGATCAAGCCCTGCTTTGGACTCCCTGCTCAGTGGGAGCCTGCTTCTCCTTCTCCCTCTGTCCCTCTGCTCATGCTCTCTCACTCTCACTCTGTTTCAAATAAATAAATGAAATCTTTTTAAAAATTAAAAAATAAAAGAAAGATAACCCTAGATTGTCTAGGTAGGCACAAATGCAATCATACATATCTTTATAAGAGGAAGCAGAGGGATATTTGGCCATGGAAAGGAAAAAGCATTGTGACCACACAAGCAGAGATCCACATCATTACTTCCAAGTGATGATGGAAGTCTAGGTTCACCATTTGGTTTCCATTGATGCTTAGGTAGGGAGAGGATTCTAGTGGTAGGCAGTATGGGAGTTCAGGCTGCGTACTAGGCTTCTATGCATACCACCTGGAGGAAGGGTGTTTCTTCATCAATGATGTGTTAGTGGAGGCCTCGTGGAGATGGCATTATCACCACTGAATGGTGGGGAAAGTCCTGACTTTCTACTGGACTTACCCCTCTGATACCACCATACCTCTGGAGAAACAGAGACAGAAACCTCATTACTATAGGGTGGATATGGAATTCCAGTCATCTTATGTGGTATCTACAGAAACCACAGTGAGGGTGGCTGGGGAGAAGTTCCTTACCATCTGATGGAGACATATGTCCCAGCTTCCTTCTTGGACTTTTTGACACCATCCCAGAAGAGTGACTTGTCTGTCTTGTTGAAGTCTAACAAGGATGGATGTCTAGACCCCCTATTTGTCCTTTGCTGTTGGAAATGGGATTTTCTGTGATGTGTCCTTGGAGTAGAGTGGTTATTGTCTAAATGTTTTCTGTCTTGCTAGTCTGTTCATCTTAGTGTTTTGGCTAGAATAAGCAGTCTGTTGGTTTTTAATTTTCTTGCTTACCTCTGATGACATTTTTAGGTTGTCTTTTCCAGCATCCAGTCTGGTATACATAAAAGAAACAAAAATAGGGGCACCTGGATGGCTCAGTGGTTGAACATCTGCCTTTGGCTCAGGTTGTGATCCAGGGGTCCTGATATTGAGTGTCGGACTTCCTGTGGGGAGCCTGCTTCCTCCTCTGCTATGTCTCTTCCTCTCTCTGTGTGTCTCTCATGAATAAATAAATAAAATCTTTTTTAAAAAAGAAGCAAAAATAAAACCCAGGGAACTCATTACCAAGTCATTCCTTAGGTTCTGAGCTCTGTAGCTGCTAGTCTACATTTTCTCTCCACTTTTCAGAGTCTTCTTATATTTGCTTTATACATAATATATAGGGATTTTAGTTGTACTCAGTGAGAGGAATAGAAAAAATATATCTACTCTTATCTTCCCAGAAGCAGAAGTGCCCCTATTTTTATAAAGCTGTACAACCTCTATAAATGAAAGGCATGTATTCCACTAATGTGTATCCTCTATAAACACTATCAGATCTGTTTTCTTCACCTTACTTCATACTGAAACTACCCACACACATAACCTACTATTGTGGTGACTGTAATTTTTACTGTATGACTCATGTCACCTCTTTTATTTCATCTTCACCCTTCCTGGTGAATGGTACAAGTGATGGTGGATGACCTAATGTTGGCAAGTCCATAGGCCTTCAACAACCTATGTAAAGCTAGACCTGGAAAAGTAAGGAGAAAGTAAAGAAAATGGAGGGGGTGGAGAGAGTGAAGTAGCAGTAGACATGAGAAAGAATGCCATAAAGTAGAGCCAAAGTTTCAACCAGTCAAAATTCATGTGTACACAGAACCATGAGAGCCCGAGAGAGATATAACTAGAAATAGTGAAAGCCAACATTATATCATGCCTAAATGTTTCAGAAACTGTTTAGCTACTTTAAATATACCACTTCAAATGATCTACAAACCAAATTACTTATATTCTATTATTAAGCCTTTATACCTGGGAAAACCAAGACACTGGTTACTCAAGATCACATAGGCAGGGATTTTGCTCCTAGGCATTATATTTGGTTGAATTCTATGGTATTGCCAAGTCTTCATTTTTTTAACATTAAAAATTATGTTTTCATATTATTTCGTCCAATAGCCTCAGAGCCCATGCTGTCTCCTAAAAGCAGAGAAAGGAAACTAGTCATTAGAGAGTAGAAATTGGAGAAAGACAAGCAACACAAGGGAGAGATCCTCCAGCCATCTAAGTTCCATTTCCGGTCAGTCCTGTCACACTGAAGTTCCCATCTGAGTGTTCCTGTGAATTCCTCTTTATTTCTATGACAAAGCCACCTTACTAACTGGTTTGGATGGTCTGTTTTTCTTGCCCCAAATAAAATCCTAACTAAAAATACATGCATACATGCATACATACATACATACATACATAAAGAAATTTCATAAGCAGTGGTGAAACAGTTTTCAGGGTTGTTTCCAGAATACCCACCCATGGAGGCCAGGATATATTATGCAATAGAGAAGAGGAATGTGAAAGAAAAAAAAAAAAAAAAAAAGGAGAGTGACCAAGTTATGATTGAAGGATATAAAGTAATTGAAAATCTGGGGCAGCCCCGGTGGCGCAGTGGTTTAGCGCTGCCTGCAGCCCAGGGCGTGATCCTGGAGACCCTGGATGGAGGTCAGGCTCTCTGCATGGAGCCTGCTTCTCCCTCTGCCTGTGTCTCTGCTTCTCTCTCTGCCTGTGTCTCTGTAAATAAATAAATAAAATCTTTAAAAAAAAAATCTGGACAAAGGAAGCCTATTAATTGAAAACATTCCTTAATCAGGGCAGACTCTTTAGATCCTAAAATTTGGTAAGCCTAAAGGAATTCCTCAGCATTTGCATTTGTAAGTAAACAAAGATACAAAAAGATTATATTTGTCTTTACATCCATATTCCCTTCTCTTTTGGAAACAGAGGCTAGTGTAGTGCTTGGCTCAGGAGACTTTGCTAAATTTGCTAAATATACCAGATATGCCCTTTCATTTAAAAGAATCTAAAATAATGAGTGAATTTAATCAAGTATTGTTTTGTTTCATTTTGTTTCCTTTCTTCTTCTTCTTCCTTCAAAATACATACCTGGTCATTTTTCACACTTAACAGCATTTTAAGCATAAAATGTATAAATTAACACTATCACCCTTTTCCATAGAATGTGTCAGAATAATATATAGCAACCGAATGTAATAGAAAGTATACAGAATAAGTGTTTGGCAATCCGGATTCTAGCTTGGATTGCATTTTTTGCAAAAATATTTCTAAAAGTAAGTTCACTTCACTGAATTTCCACACCTTTGTTCTATTTCTAAGGATAATGAGTCCTAGGTAAGTGATTATTGCTAACTAAAATAAAATGAAGAATGCATTTTTTATTTACAATAGAAATTACCTGCTCAAGTCCAGAATATTCTAAGTGTGAATGGTCAGTGACTTTTGTTTCTACATTTAGATACATGTATTTGGGTAAATTATAATCAGTAAGTTTCTTGTTAAACATGACATAAGGAGAGTAAGATTAATGGAACACACATGGACATGGTGCTGAGATGAGTTATCATTCCTGTAACAACTTGGACAGTCTTGTCATTTAAGATGAAACACTTACTTATTTTATTAAAATCCCATGAATCTACTCCCTCACTAAGTTTTACATTGTTACCAAAATAATAACAGTCCAGTGACCAGGATTTCCCCAAACATAAATATTGCTTATCTTTATGTCTAGTCTATCCAATTTCCCTGGCTAAGAATCCCTTAATAACCACTTCTAACTGATGCATGTTTTATGTGGATATCACAATTCATTTAAAAACTTACAGTCAGCTTCTAATTACCAAAGTACTTCTATATCTTTTGAGATAATTTGCATATATGTGCTTGATTTGCTATTTTTTTATTCAAGGA
Source organism: Canis lupus dingo (assembly GCF_003254725.2). Taxonomy (NCBI): domain Eukaryota; kingdom Metazoa; phylum Chordata; class Mammalia; order Carnivora; family Canidae; genus Canis; species Canis lupus. The sequence continues at coordinate 16,614,038 of NC_064246.1, read as the reverse complement.
TGAACCAAAAGAAGAAATGGTTAGGAAAGGCCCACCTTATAAAAAAAAAGTTTTTTGTTGTTTTTTTTTTCAAATAACTGACACAATTGAGATTCATGAGGTTCATGATAATAATAAAAAGTGGAATAATATCTAGCTGGTGTTATCACTATTTTTCAATTATTTACAGACAATACACTATATTCTCATTGCATCACTCTAAGATGGCTGCTCCTATTACTCTGACCTTACTACTCCACTAGCTGACTCTCCTATTATTTCTATTATTTTAATTTAACTCTCTTTTCTTTCTGAGAACTCTTCATATTTTACCATACTGTTCATATATAACTCTGTCAGCCAGGGCTCTATTATGAAAAGAAAAGTCACTTTATGCAGAATCAGGGCCTTATACAACTCTAGGAAGGACGGACGGAGTCAAAGAAGTTCCCACTGAAGGTCAGGAAAGTTGACATGAAGATCAGAGGGTCAACTGCCAAGCTCCCAGCCCAAAGACTAGAATGTGTGTGGAGGAGCCTGAGTGCAAGGAGGAGTCTGCAGAGATGCACATGAGTACAAAGTAAGGGCTGATGGAGTGATCTGTAAGAGAATCCATGACTGCCTGGGAAGCCACTGTGTGTGATCCACACGGCCTGCTGAGACAAATGGCTTCCCTTCTTTCTGCTTCAACTCTCAGAGAAGTTTCTCTTGTTGATGAACTCAAGGATTCTAGTTTGCAGCCTTAGTTCAGTGTGGTGGGGTGGAAAAGGATTCTAGTTTGCAGCCTTAGTTCAGTGTGCTGGGGTGGTGCTGAGCTGACAGAAAGGTCTAGGACAATCATTTAAAATAAATCTAATACTAGCTATCTTCATATTTATTTTCAGTTCTCTAAAATATTGAGTAAAAAATTCTTAGGGAGCATAGCTGGAGAAAAAGTTCTTATGCAGTTTTAAACCAAATTCTACATAGGTATCTGTTTCTAGCTTCAAGGCCTTTGCTGTTGAATTCATAGGTTTTAAGTTATGTACTTGTTTGAATTTTCATTTATAATAATAAACTTGATTTTCTGTTCTGCTTTCTCTTCACCTTTATCTCATATTTCTTATCTATTACCTCTTATTTCCCTCTCAGCCTTAGCTGTGCCTCATCTATCCTTTATCCACTTAGGTATAAAATATTCACAACTTGGCATGATCTAGTTTATATGTTTCACTGTACTCTGAAAAAACAAACTATAGAGGATGTCTGGGTGGCTGGGTCAGTTAAGCGTCTGACTTTGGCTCAGGTTATGATCTCAGAGTCCTATGATCGAGACCCATTTTGGGGTGGGGGGCTATATGCTTTGCTGGGAGTCTGTTTCTCCCTCTCCCTTTGCTCCTTCCCCGCTCATGCTGGCTCTCCCTCTCTCTCAAATAAATAAAATATTTTAAAAATTAAAATAAAATATAGGTTTAAATATAACATATAATATCTACAGATAACATGTACATATAAATATGTTATATATTTTCTATTTGTTTCATTAAAATGTAATTATTTTATGTTATAGTTTCCTGCATCTTGCTTTTCTCCCTCAACTCTATATCTAAGCTAGCTATTATTGATCTATATCATTTATTGTAATGACCTTACTGTACCATGGTGTGACTAGACTACAAAATATTTAAGCACGCTCTTATTATAAAACAGTCACTTTACATTGATTGATTGCCACTACAAACAGTACAAAGACATCAACATCCAACTCCGTATGTTGCTGTATATTACTGTTTTCATTTCTAGGAATAGGTTCCCATGGACCACATTGTTAGAAGGATGTGCACTTAAAATTGTGATGGAAGTCACCAGGTGACTTTTTCAATATTATAAAAATCCATTTGCACAATGTTTCAGAATGCCCTTTTTCTTACCTCTATCATTGCTAAAGCTGTCAACAATATCTTCACATTTTACCAATCAAATAAATGTAGCATAAATGTAAAAAAATTACTTCAATAACACTTTTACTGATTACAAGGAAGGCTTTTTCCATGTGTTTGTTGGTGATTTGACTTTGCTTTTCTAATAGTTTTCTTTTCAAATTATTTGCTTGTTTTATCGGGTTATTTGCATTTAATACAGTTGGCATTTATTTTGTTGAATTATGTGTCCTCAAAATTCATATATTCAAGTCTTCACCCCATTCCTCAGAATGTGATCCTATTTGGCAATAGAGTTGTTGCAGATGCACTTGGTTAATATGAGGTCATATTTGAGTAGAGTGGATCCCTAATGCAATGACAGTGAGCATGCCATGAGGACATAAAGACAGATCAGAGTGATGCATCCATAAACCAAGCAACACCAAAGATTGCCAGCAAACCACCAGAAGCTAGGAGAATGATCTGGAACAGATTCTTCCTCACAGCCCCAGAAGGAAGAAAACAGTGCTGTTGACACTGATCTCAGACTTCTAACCTTCAGAACCGTGACAACAAATGTCTATTGTTTAAGACACCCTGTTTGTGGTACTATGTTATGACAGACCTTGCAAACTAATATACTCAGTTAGACGGAAATTGTATTTTCCTTTAGATAAGTTGTGCCAAATAAACATTAAATAAATTTATTTCCTCCACTCAACTGAAATGCTACATTTTTCATGTTAAATTTTAAATTCGTTACATGTAATTTTTTAAATATACATATATAAATATATTAAACTCTAAATTGTCACATTTAATGGGATCTATTTATGTGCTCTCTATTCTATGTCACTGACATACTCATCTATATTCTCTTTTTTAAAAGATTTATTCATTTGAGAGAGAAAGAGAGCATGTGCAATCAGGGCAGGTGCAGAGGAAGAAAGAGAAAGAATCTCAAGCAGACTCCCCAGTGAGCTAGCTCACAATCCAACTTTGGGCTCAGTCTCATGACCCTGAGATCATGACATGAGCCAAAACCAAGAGTCAGACACTCAACTGACTAAGCCACTCAGATTCCCCATATTCATCTATATTTTAATACTAGTTAGTGTGACCTTCCCATATATTTTAAGATTGACATTCCTTTATATGTTCTTGATATGACCATATTTTTAATGTAACCATGTGCCATTTAAAATAGTTCTGAACAACTAAGAAAAATTTCCCTTGGGAAATTTTCCAATGTGCTTGGAAGTGCATTAAGTGCATGTATTTAAAGAATAACTGAATTTGTTAGGATATTGTCTTTTGATTCATAAATATGTATTTGTCCACTATTATTTTATGCCCTTCAGTACAGCGAATTAATAGTCTATGGTTATTAATTATCTATTTCTAATTTTATTATATTTATAGAGATATTATTTATAATATCAATATTTATCTTACTTTTGGTATAGTATTTCTTTTCCTTCAGAGTCCATAGGTATTGGTCACACCACTTAGCAGGATGAAAAGGTAGATCTGTCAAAGAGAGGTGGGCAACAAAGCAAAGTTTGTTGAGCAATAGTATGAAGCTCCCAAGAAGGAGGGGGCCTGAGAGGATTGTCACCAGAGTTTCTAAGTCTAGGGGGTTTTATGGGCTTGTTGGAGGTCTGCTTTACTCTGATTAGCCCTCCATGCACCTATCACTCAATCAGGTTTTTGTCCATGCACTCATCTCCTACCATATAGTTATTCACATGCGAAATGGTGAGGGGCTCCTTCCAGCATGATAAAATCCTTCTAAGGATGGTTTCCTCTAGGGCAGGGGCTCCTTGTCTCTCGTGGCCTTTCTTCATTACTTTTTTTTTCTTTTTGTAAAATTTTTTTTATTGGAGTTCAATTTGCCAACATACAGCATAACACCCAGTGCTCATCCTGCCAAGTGCCCCCCCCCAGTGCCCATCACCCAGTCACCCCAACCCCCCACCCACTTTCTCTTCTACTACCCCTTGTTCATTTCCCAGAGTTAGATGTCTCTCATGTTTTGTCACCCTCACTGATATTTTCACTCATTTTCTCTCCTTTCCCTTTATTCCCTTTCACTAATTTTTATATTCCCCAAATGAATGAGACCATATAATGTCTGTCCTTTTCCGATTGACTTATTTCATTCAGCATAATACCCTCTAAGTCCCTCCATGTAGAAGCAAATAGTGAGTATTTGTTGTTTCTAATGGCTGAGTAATATTCTGTTGTATACATATACCACATCTTCTTTCTTCATTACTTCTAACGTTTGAATTTAGAGTTAATGAAGGTCTCTGACCTCAGTGTTTTTATGACTAATTAGCATATCTTCTGCTCTCCAACTTTATATTGAAATATAGATGACAAATAGATATGTATATGTATGTATATATGTGTGTATAGAGATTATATTATATATGCATTTATTTAAGGCTTATATATGAAAAATATTCTGTATTGGAAACTGTTTTTTGCATTTGATATATCTTGGACAGAAATAAGTTGTCCTACTATCAATATTGTTCTGACCATGTCCCTTCATGACCCACTATTCTAAATACATACCAGTGGCATTCTTTGACTCTTTGCTTGAAGACTTTCTTCCTCTATAAGAGAATTAATACCAAATGAGCACCTTCAGGGTGATGCCACAAGTGAGTTGAAGAAAAAGTGTCCCAGGTATCCTATCCTTCTTGCAGCCTAACTGAATTGTGTTCTATAGTTTTCCAGTGTTCTCAATACTTTCCCATTGACCACAATAAGCACTGATTGCATACACTTTACTGACTTCCTTACTTATCCTACACCACCTTTCCACTCCTCTGTGGATCCCCTCCCAAATACTTGGCCTCAAATTCTTGTCAAAGAACATGTTTCTTCTTTAACCCAATCCACGACAGTTTCTCTTTCTCCTTGCCTTGCCTGTAGTTTCTACTCTAGATTCTTATTATGAAGTTAAGTCTTTAGCAATGTAAATTGTTATTCATTATATATATGTCACAAAATCAAGTCAAATCTTACAAAACTACATTTATTTTCTCACTTTCTTTCATTTGCATTTTATTTTATTTTTTATTTCTTTCATTTGCATTTTATTTTATTGTTTATAGTAGCTCACTACAGGGTCATTATCATGATATCCAGTATGTGATACTTGTGAAATCAGACTCCTCTGCACTCAGTCAAACTCTAGTGCATGGCTCATCCCACAATTGTGGTTGGCAGAACCTAAATATTTTGCACCTTTCTTCTCCTTGTGTCATCTGTATCTTTATGTATTTTAAAAACTGTTCTCAGACTAATATAGTGCTTCTATTTTTACTATTCTAATATACAGATTTCTGAACACACATAACCATATAATTAAACTGATAAAAATCTCTAAACAAAACAACAGGGATCCCTGAGTGGCGCAGCGGTCTGGCACCTGCCTTTGGCCCAGGGCGCGATCCTGGAGACCCGGGATCGAATCCCACATCGGGCTCCCGGTGCATGGAGCCTACTTCTCCCTCTGCCTGTGTCTCTGCGCCTCTCTCTCTCTCTGTGACTATCATAAATAAATAAAAATTTAAAAAAAATAAATAAACAAAACATCATGTATTTATAAACCTTATTCCTTTTTTTCTCATAATAAAATTTCATACATTATATAAAACGCTAATATATAATGTTCTACTCAAGAAAGTCATTCCATTTCTCTGGGCCTCTAGCTCTTCCTATATAGAATGAGGGGTTTGTACTGTACTCCCAAATGGGTTTTGAGGTTCTCCTCCCTTCCACAATACAGTGGGAGGTATAAGGAATGAAGCTCCAGGAATTCTAAGGCTTGCCTTCCTTAACCAAACAATTCTTGACTTCTTTCTTTTTTATACTGCTATTCTGTGGAAGATTTCATTTAAATCAAATTTCTGAGACAAAAAAAAAGTGTGAAAAATCACAGTACTGAATGATTTAAAATGATTTCTTTATAAAAATAAAGAAAGTAAAGGGAAGGAAAGGAGGAAGGAGAAAATTCTCATATCATCCTTGATTTTATAAATTAATCCTCAATGATAATAAATATCTTCTTCAGGATTATACATTATACCATTAATCACCAATGATAATAATTATTTTCCTAATAATTACATATGACATCACTAACCTGGATAGAGTTTGCTAGTGAATGGTTTACAGAGTGTAACTCTCACCATATGAGAGAGAAAATGTAAAGGACTGATAGCTGGTTTGCACCAAGACAGTCATACTCTTTTCATGCTTGATCTCTTCTGATTGGTTAAGTACCCATGATTTGTCAAATATGTTGCTTATTATCCTTGAAACTTAAACATGGCTAGCAGAGAGGGTCAGCACTGTAGACATCATATTATGATGAGGAATAACCTGAACTTGTCTCCGTTTACATTTGAGCATCTCTGATAGTACCTGCCTCTACTTTGGGAATTATATACCTAAATTTCAAATATGTAGCCTTCAGTCATGATATTAACTCATCCGTGCATAAATATTAACAATATGGGATGCCTGGGTGGCTTATCGGTTTAGCGTCTGCCTTCCATTCAGGGCATGAGCCTGGGTCTGGGGATTGAGTCCCTCATCCGGCTCCCTGCAAGGAGCTCACTTCTCCCTCTGCCTATGTCTCTGCTTGTCTCTCATGAATAAATAAATAAAATCTTAAAAAAAAAAACAGATTAAAAATATGAAAAGGATGGAACTCCTGCCTGGCTCAGTTGGTAGAGCTTGTGACTCTTGATCTCAGGGTTTGAGTTCCATCCCGACATTGGGTATATAGCTTAATTAAAAATAAAATCTTTTAAAAAAACAAACAAACATGGAAGGATGAATATAAAATCCTTAAGAGCATACCACCTCTGTTTTAATTCTTATTATCATAGATAAAATGTTACATAATGAAGGAAAATTTATATAATATCTATATAATAGATATAAATCGATATATAAATATATATCTATAGAATAGATATAAATCTATATATATACACTTACTTTATATATCTATAATTAGGTATATTTTTTACCTGAAAAATATATTATAACCCATTGAGTCATTGCTTGTTTGGAGGAATGCACCTCAGTAAGTCTCTAATTGCAAGTCAGAGGATTAGACAAAAAAATTAAAACTAGTTTTCTTCTATTTGCCTGTTTGATTTTGCTTCATGTGAATTCCTATTTCCCCTTAAAAAACAGGCCAGCCCGGGTGGCTCAGCGGTTTAGGGCCGCCTTCAGCCCAGGCCTGATCCTGGAGACCCAAGATCAAGTCCCGCATTGGGCTCCCTGCATGGAGCCTGCTTCTCCCTCTGCCTGCTTCTCCTTCTGCCTGTGTCTCTGCCTCTGTGTGTGTGTGTGTGTCTCATGAATAAATAAATAAAATAAAAAAAAATAAACATAAACAAGAGGGCTGCCTGGGTGACTCAGCAGTTGAACTTCTGTCTTTGGCTCAGGGCATGATCCTGGGGTTCCAGGATCGAGTCCCACATCGGGCTCCCTGTGAGGAGCCTGCTTCTTCCTCTGCCTATGGCTCTCCCTCTCTCTCTGTCTCTCATTAATAAATAAATAAAATCTTTTTTTTAAAAGTACAAACAAGAATACAGATATCTCCTTCTGCTGCTTTCTTTCTCTGGTACTGCACTTGGCCCAGGGATGAATTTCAAAAATTAACTCTAGACTTGAATCATTAACTCAGGCTTTCAAGCATTTTAGTACAATTTTAGAGTTCACATTTTTAGAGTTGAGCTTTGGTGGCCATTTTGAGATTATCTTGACCAAGAGGATACTTTCCTATGGGAGTAGAAATACAGAAAGAACTGTGGCTCAGATTTTGACTGAGAACAGCCAAATATGTCATACATATTACTGGATGATAAAAAAAAAAAATGAATTAAAGTTAAAGTGAATCAATTTGCTATCCAGAGTTGTCAAAGTGCTACTGACATCAAAATAATGAATCAACATGTCAGACCCATAAGCCATTGCTACCCTACACAAATCATTCTATACACCACCCCTGTACTCACTGAGGGCATGCACATCCTTATTCTATTACTGATCTCTTCTCCTTATCTGAGGAATGTTCTACCTCTGTCCTCTTCTGTACCTATTTTATATGCTGCCCATCACTCAAATTCATGTTCAAGTTTCCTCTTCATCATAGTAACTTCCCTATTCCTCAATCACTGCAGGCCACAGAAATCTCTCTCTTCTTTTATGGATGTAATACATATAATATGCTCCAAATAATTTATACTTCAATATAAAGTTTATTTGGCTCCATAGGCATTTTAGTCCCTTCCCTCTAGCTAAATACTAGCTTTTTTAAAGAATAGAAACTAGATATTCCTCTGTTATTAAATAGTTGTTCAAATAACAGAGTTTGTTAATTAGAAGGAAGAAAATAAGGTCAGGACTGAAATTCAAACATTTCTCTATCATATAAGTATACAGATTATTCAAATATGTAAAGATTTCCATTTCAGTTGACAAATAGCCACTGTGCAATCTCCCACTCCTAGCCCATACTTCCCAAGTTCTCTCTCACTGCCCTAGAAGTCTTCTCTCAATCCATAAACTACAGGTGTTTTATGAGACACAGAGGGAGGGTTTTACTCTCTGTCCCAACCTCATGGGCACCGTCTGTTCTGATAGTTTGTGCCCATGCTATAGTGATGAATTTTACCACTGATTAATGTGTTATGTAATTTGAATCCAGGAGACAGCTTTTGCTTCTGTAAAGATAATCTCAGAGTTTTCATTCTGAAAGTAAGAGTCCATACAATCCTTTCCAGACAAGAAAAATCTGTGCTTCTATGAATAAGCTCATACCATTTTCTAGCCTTTGGGACATATTCTCTTCTAATAATAAGCATAGCAATTTTGTTTATTAAATATAGATGATACTGTCACTTTTAATACCAAATGATGTTTCTTTTTCTGCCTTCCAGAAATTAATGACAATTAAATGAGTACATACAAAGCCAAATTATATTACATAAATTATTAATTTACCATTAATCTAGTATTGTGCTTGCATATTGGGTTCAGATCTCTAAAATAACATAGCATCGTATTAATTTATCTTGGCCCTAGTAGTATGTCACTATGTTTTTCAGTAACAACAGTCAAAGTAGACCAAAACCAGCATGAAAATACTTTCTTTTATAGACAATTGATCTAGAAACATTCAATCAGAAGTAACAGAAAGAATTTCTTTCTTTCTTTCTTTCTTTCTTTCTTTCTTTCTTTCTTTCTTTCTTTCACTAATGGACATGTTATGCATGAGGGACAATAATAGTATTACAACCCAAATATTTACCCTAAAATCTGTTATCAATCATAATTCCCTCTTAAATACCACTGTGTTTTATACTTGAGGGGTTTTTTTTCAATGTTTTTCAAGGGCAATTTCCTTGTATGTTATGAGGGCTATGCTTTAAGGAAAACTTCCTAGAAAGCAAATTATTAAACTAGATTCTTCAGGAAAGGCAACATGTTAGCAAATGAAATAAAAAGAAGAAAAATATAGTCTGTGTGATAGAGCAATATGAGTAAAGGTAGAAATCAGGATTAAGTGCTATATGTCTTTTGTCCTAATTAGAAAGAAGAGTGTCCAAGAAGAAAAGACAAAGATAAATAATTTTGGTTTTAATTCTCAATCCCTAAAATCCATTTACATTGCTTCTCTGGAATGAAAAGATTCCACTCATGATTTTTTGCTTCTACTACCATAATAACATACACAGTAAAAACTTAGTTATAGCTTCTCAATGGAATCATAAAAACAATTGCTATTCATTAAGCATACAGCATCCTCTGAATAAGGATGAGAGATATTATGATTATTTCAATGGAGACGTCTGCTCTTTTGGTAATTACTTACCTCTTTTCTGATCTCCAGCTAAAGTAGGTTTAGATCCTTTGAGTAATGTCCCTATGTAATATGTGATTCTACAATCTCCAGTCTTAGGATTCATCCTTCCTATTTAATAACCCTTATCTTGGGCAGCTTGGGTGGCTCAGCAGTTTAGCGCTACCTTCAGTCCAAGGCCTGATCCTGGAGACCTGGGATCGAATCCCAGGAGTCTGCTTCTCCCTCTGCCTGTGTCTCTGCCTCTCTCTCTCTCTCTCTCATTCTCTCTCTGTGTCTCTCATGAATAAATAAATAAAATCTTTAAAAAAAAACTATCTTAGTATGAGCTTAGATTCTGAATTGCTGAAGAAAATCTTCTATTAATTGTGCTCTCCTTTCCTAGATTTTCTGAGAATTCCTACACATTATTTGCATGCTCCATACTGATTATACTTTTCACTTGTTCTCTTTGTCAGCCATTTTCCCCCAAATAGACCTTCCATTTCCTTTAAGGTCTTCTCTTGCTGACAGCAACCATGACTCTGGCTATCTTCCTTCCTTCCAGCCAGAATGAACACTGATACAACTTTAATTTTTTAAAGTTAACAAAATGTTAACTTTAAAAATGTTCAGAATGTTAACCTTACTGTTCTGAAGGTTTGGAGATTAAATTACACAGCTATAAATGAAAACATAAAACAGGATATTTGTGGTAGATATTCTCCAGAAAAGGCTACTACATTCCCTCCTTATCTGAGAACTCCACTCCTCCCATGATTAGATGGAGTCTATGTCTCCTTCGCTTGAATATGAACTGCACATGTGATGTGCTCTGACTAGTAGAATAGCATGGAAGTGACAGCAGTGTCAGTTCTGGGCCTTTAAGAGACATTTAGCTTCTTCACTCTTGAAACTCAGCTACTATGTTGTCATAAAATCCAGGTTATCCTGCTACAAAGTGAAAAAACTTGGAGAGAACCTAGAGGATGAATCACCATAGCCAGAGAAGCTACGTGAAGGAAAGCCAAGGAGCCTCAGCAGCAGGCAGCACCAAGGCCTAAGTGTGAATGTGATCTTCTGGAACATCCAGCCCCACACTTCACTTCTCCCAAATGAGTGCAGCTGTGTGATTTATTCCAGTGATGCCTCCTGGAGCAGAAGAACCACTCGACCAACCTACAGAATCATGAGAAATTATAGCTCATTGTTTTAAACTATTAAGTTTTGGAGAAGTTTGTTATGCAAAAATAGAGAACCAAATGGTCTTTTAATATCACTTTCAATAAATTCAATTTGACATATCCTTTCACAGGTAGTCACTTGCTTGATTTCTCCTGTCTACACTCCAGCTTCCCACCACTCTGTTGTAGAAGCCAGATAACTTCCTGAGAAGAGGAATTCTTGCAAAGAATTCTTGTGAAAGATAATTCTCTTGATTCTGAATTCACTCCTAGGAGCCTACATTCCTAACTCATTGTGTAGCTTGGGTGCAAGGGGTGTAAGAGCTTCTGGCTTCAGGGGTCCCAAACACTAGGTTCGACCACTTGTTGCCAACAAAATCCAAAGGCAGAGAGATGAGTGGTGGGGAAACGAGAAAGGGATTTATTGCAGTGAGGCCAATACAGGGAAGACATGGTCTAATATTTCAAAGACTGTCTCCAAAATGTTGAAAATACTTCCAGGTTTCTTTAAGGAAAATGTGGTACAAAGGTCAGTAGGTATGCAGGTGGGCGGGAAAGGTAAACTCAATCATTGTCTTAGAGACAATCACAGGATCTTGTAGGCCCCAGATAGTTCTTATAGTTTGAGGGGGTAGTTTTAGTTCCATCAGAAGATGCTTTGTCTGCAGGGTCTTTTGCATGAATTAAAGAAAAGTGGGAAGGGAGAATTTAATCCATTAGAAAATTGGGGGTCAAAATAGAGGTAGTTAAAATCTTCTCTCAATTGTTTTTTCTTTTTTATTGTGACAAAATACGTGTATTCTTACTATTTTAATTATTTAGACCATTCTAAATGTAAATATGCAAAATTCATCATTTAAAAATGTACAATTTGTGACACATAAGACATATAGAACACACGATTGTGTGCAACAATCACTCCTATCTAGTTCCAGAATATTGCCATCACACCAAAAGGAAATCTCATTTTTCCCAGCCCCTAACAACCATGAATCTATCCTCTCCATGTATGGATTTGCCTATTCTAGACAATTCATATAAGTGGAATCCTAAAATATGTGGCCTTTTGTATCTGACCTCTTTCATTAGCATAATATTTTCAAAGTTCATCCATCTAACTCATTGTTTGGAAGGAAGGAAGGAAGGAAGGAAGGAAGGAAGGAAGAAGGAGGGAAAGAAGGATGGAAGAAGGAAGGAAGAAGAAGGAAGGAAGGAAGGAGGGAGGGAAGGAAAAAAGGAAGAAAGGAAGGAAAAAAGGAAGGAAGGAGGAGGAAAGGAAAAAAGGATGGAAGGAAGAAGGAAAGGAAGGATGATGGGAGGGAAGGAGGAAGCAAGAAGGGAAAGAGGAAGGTAAGGAGAGAAGGAAAGAAAGAAATCTTGCCTGGTTACCATCTCTATAAAAGCCCAGACTTCCTATCAGGATGAAATCCTCTCCATTTCAGAGTAAAATCAAGACATTACTTTTGCCGAATTAAAAGAACCTTTGGAGTTGTTTTCTCAAACAAGAAAGCAGCCTTTCTGCAAAAGGTGAATCCTGAAGCCACTCAGCCTTATATTGAGCGGATTGTCTCCAGTATTTAAAGGGACAGATAGGAAAAATAAATAAATAAAGCAACCGATAGGGATTCCTGCTATGATGGTTACCTTTATCTGTCAACTGGTCCAGAACTCAAGGTGTCCAGATATTAGACAAACATTATTTTTTTGTGTCTGTGAGGGTGTTTCTGGATGTGTTAATATTTGAAATAGTATACACTATAAGGCAGATTGCCTTCCCTAACATGGTGGGCTTCATCTAGTCACCTGATGATTTGAAAAGAGCAAAAAGATCAAGTGAATTTTGCCTGCCTTGCTGTTGACCTGGAACATGAGTCTTTTCCTGCCCTTGCACTTAAACTTACACCATCAATTTTCCTAGGTTTTTGGCATTTGGACTCTGACTGTAGCTGAGGAGGAAGAAGAAGGCAAGCTGAGGACAAACACAAGCTGACACACTGAACCACCCCAGGTGGATTGATCTGACATTTCGCAGGCACTTCTGGCTGCCCTAAAACTGAGAGAAGGGAAAAACAAAATGATTAACTTAGAGGGATCACAATCCTACAAGATAGGAATCTCCATCAGTTTACAAATGCCGTAGTGATTTACAAGGAAAATTTTATCTATTGATAAACCTAACTTGCAGAGACCCCTAACTCCATTTCCTGGAGCCTGAACATCACTCTCCCCACCATGAATGCTGTGGGAAACAAAAGTAGAAGCCAATGTAAATAAAATAAAATTTCCTCATAACCTGCAGCCCATTGGCAAGTACTTGAGGCAGGCAGGGTATAACATTCTACCAGGAAACTCCCAATTGTCTTAATGTTAATGCTTTACTACAGGGAAAAACCCACCTTAGCTTGACAATAGCCAGGCCTCTGGCATCCTGAGAGTCTTCTTTAGCTTCTGAAAGTCCTTTTTCCTTACCTCCCCCCAGCTCCCAAGTATATAATCAGCCCTCCCTCATAACCCCAGTGCGGCAGCTTTTTCTGCCCGTGGGTCCTGTCCCCATGCTTTAATAAAATCACCTTTTTGCACCAAAGAATTCTAAAAAGTTATTTGTTGGCCTTTGGCCCCGGGCCTCACCAATATTCCAAAACTACATCAGAACTACCCACTGGCTCTCCTGGGCCTCCAGCTTACTCACGGTAGATTTTGGTACTTCTCAGACTCTGTAATTATATGAGCTGTTCCTTCTTACATATATAAGTACCTATACCATAATTACATTTTACATTATGGAAAATAAATATTATAATATTTATCATTATTATAATAATTGATATATAAATCTATGTGTGTAAATACGAATGCTTGTGTGTATGTTAACTCTAATGGTCTGTTTCTCTGGAGAACCTTAACACATCTGCCTTTTTTTATTTTATGGCAAATATCCTACATAGTAAGTCTGAATATACCTTCATCAGCAATAGACATTGTTCATTCCTCTCTCTAGAGAAAGCCTTAAGGCTTTTTACTACCTTCAGAGTATAAAAGGGGACAAAAGATTAATACATTTAGTACATTAAGATGCTATTTTCTTTCACCTAAAATTCCCACCATAAAAAACATGTAAAATTGTCTTAAAAGTGGTGTCTTGGGTACCTGAGTGGCTCAGTGGTTGAGCATCTGCCTTAGGCTCAGATCATGATCCCGATCCCAGGATCAAGTCTGGCATCCGGCTCCCTGCAGGAAGCCTGCTTCTCCTTCTATATCTCGGCCTCCCTCTCTGTGTCCCTCATGAATAAATTCATAAAATCTCCAAAAAAAAAGTGCTGTCTCTAACATTTATCACTAGTATGGCACTAATTAAAATTTGTGCCTTATTTTCTAAAAGTGTATCTGTCTTATTATTTTCTGTAGTCTGAAGATTGGAATTTTCATTGTTCAATTTTTGTAAGTTTTCAAGGAGTCCACCAAAAAAAAAAATAGCTCGTCCCATGAGAAAAGAGAATCAAAATGTGAAAGTTGGTGCAAAATAAAACCAGCCTGTGTCAAAAGAGAGGGAAGATGCTGATCATTCAGAGCATTTGTCATTTAGTCTGTCCTCTGATCCAGCCTGGGTGGACTCATGCCTGATCCTGAGGCAAGGGGCCTATGATAAAACATGTCCAAACTCCTAGAGCCTGGGTGGCTCAGTCTGTTGTGCAGGCCAGCTGGGTTTCGGCTCAGGTTGTGATCTCAGGATCATAAGATCCATTTTCATTGGCTCCACATTGAGCTCAGAGTGGGCTTAATTTCTCCCTCTCCCCCTGCCCTCCCCAGTGCACACGTGTAAGATGTGTCTTCTCTCCCTAAATTAGTAAATGAATCTTTAAAAAAAAAATGTCCAAACTAAATAACTTGGGAATCTGAAAAGCCAAGGTGACGATTGATTGCATCAAGTGCCAGTGGCTTTAGCAATGAAACAAAAATCTCTTACCCTGGGATAGTGTTATTTTCAATAGTTAAGGGCACCCGCATTAGGCATTAGCAACCAAAAGCCAGAAATCAGTAGTCTCTAGCTGCCAGCATAAGTAGATATCCAATTCAAGAGAATGGGAAAATTTGTCCCAGAAGACAAGTTTGTAAGTCATTTGGGAATATGTTTTGAGAGGGCAGTTTTACGGAATTCCAAGTCAGTAGAGATGGACCGCTTTGTGATTGTAATAATACCCTTTGTGTCCCCAGGTTAAGGTGGCCTGATTATATCCACAGCAATGTCCTGACCTACTCTCTGCATATTCCTTTAATGCTATTTATAAATTCAATGCCACCTGACTTATATTGCAAACTGTTATTTTCAGGAATGAGATAGAATAATAGGAGTCTTTTTAAATGGATATCTCCTGAATGTAAACTTGTTCCTAAATCATATCTGGTGGTTTAAATTAAGTCCACTCTTTACTTTTTAAAAGCAAACTTTCTATGAAAAATTCAGGCACCGGGTTGTGTATGGGAATTTTTGAAATATAAATTAATTTTGAATAATGCAAACTCACACTATCCTATTCAAGATGAAGCTTTTCCATTTAAATTTCATGAAAGATTAAGGCAGCTGAAAAAGGAATGCGGACGGACCCAAAGTAACAGTTTGCATTTAGATGCTAGAAAACAGTAAGAGAAATGGTTTCATGTTTTCATTTGCATATATATATGTGGGTAAAGACAGGAGTAAAGATCAAGAATCTGAACTCTGAAATGGCATTTCAATAAAACAATCTAGTGACAAACATTTTTTTCACAGATCGACCCATTTCCTTCTTCCAGTATTTCTAGATAAAATATGACAAACCTTACTTTCCCACCTCCTGCAATTTTTGGGGGAGAAAATATGTTTTGGAAAATACCTATATGCAATCAACTAGATGTTAGCTAAAAAATGAAATCATCATCTCTTTTCCTTATCAAATTCAATTATGCTTCAATTTTAAAAGTAGGATACAGTGGCATGTGCATTTCTGTTGAATTTAAATCCAGCATCAAACCTTTAAAAAATATTATCACATGATAATTTTAAAAATATAAACTTACAGACTGAACATTAATTTAAAATGTCTTATTTTTTTAATTATAGATGCTACAACATGTATTAACATTGAATACATTTTGCTGTGTAAAAGAGTGAGATACAAAAGGCCATATAATGTATGATTATATTAACATGAAATGTCCAGAACAGGGAAACTGATACAGATAGAAAGCAATTTAATGATTGCTGTAGCCATAGGCTGAGTGTGGCAGCAAGATAGGGAGTGACTACTAATGGGTTTGGGGTTTCTTTTTGGGGTTATAAAAGTATTCTGAAATTACATAGCAGTGATGCTTACACAATTCTGTTAATGTACTAAAAACCACCATATTGTACACCTTAACAGTGAAAGTGATTGCATGTAAATTATATCTCAACAAAACTGTTATTAAAATAATAATAATTGAAGTGTAAACAAAAATATATAGGCCAAACAATAATAATAACACAACAAAAAAACATGCAGAGAAAATTACATACATATATCCTTTTATAACAAGAGTTTTTAGGCACTTGATAGTGAGATTCAACATCTTTTCATATGTTTATTTTGTACTTAATATTCCTCTTATTTGAATCATCTGCCTATATTTTTTTTTATTATACTTGACACACTTAGTTTCAGGTGTATGCCATACTGATTTGTCAAATTATTCATTATACTGTGTTCACCCTAAGTGTAGCTACCATTTGACACTTATATACACCTATTGTAATATCATTGACTCTTCCTTATGCTGTGCCTCTTATTCCTGTGACTTATCTAAATGTTGTATTTTAAAATTCTAAAAGTAAAATATAGTCAGCTGATACTAATAGTTATCTGAGACACCAGTTAATAATTCTTTTTAAAAAATATTTTATTTATTCATGAGAGACACAGAGAGAAGGCAGAGGCACAGGCAGAGGGAGAAGGAGACTCCTTGCAGGGAGCCCGATGTGGGACTCGATCCTTGAAACCCGGGATCACGCCCTGGGCCAAAGGCAGACGCTCAACTCTGAGCCACTCAGGTGTCCCCAGTTAATAATTCTTTGTTTTAAATATCTAAATATTAAACAAAGAATTGTAGAACTTTAGAGCTCTAAGGTAATCTCTCAATGATTTTGAACATCCTTTCTTTTTTTCTGCCCTACCATCCCAATCTCTGCCACATGGCAAGACAGTCAGCAAAAGAGATTACCTTTGGTTACACAACTATGAAGTTTGTCAAGAATTCTTTCCAATAGTGGTTGGAAGACTGCCTTTCAGGTAACTCTAAAAAATTTCCCTTACATCAGATGGTTATTTTCTAATGGATTTATATAATCTAGCTTCTATAGGTATTATTACCCTATTTTTAAGTATAACAAAAAATATGTACAAAAATTAGTATTCTCCTTTTAAAAAAATATTTATTTGAGGGAGTACACATGGAGAAAAGGGACAGAGGGAGAGGGAGAGAGAGTCTGAAGCAGACTCTGTGCTGAGTGCAGAGCCTGACGTGAAGCTAGATCTCACAACCCTGAAATCATGACCTGAGCAGAAACCAAGAGTCAGTTGCTAAATCAACTGTACCACCCAGGTGCCCCATTTTTTTATGTAGGTAGTCATCTTCTTAAATAATCACTCCATAGATATTTAATTGAGCATGTATTATATTTAAGACACTGTTCAATATTGAAATAGGCTCTTTACAAAAGGAAAAATCATGTACAAAGGGGATATCTGTTAGGTGATGCACTTCTCAGAAAGGCATAATTTTATGTCTTTTTAAAATGTCAAAATCCACCAGCTAACATACCATTTTATTCAATTATCTTTCCCACTGAAAGTAAGATTTGAACCAATTTAATTAAATTTAAATGATGAAAACCTTAAAAAACACTAATAAAATTAAACAAAATGAAAGAGATTTTAGATTATTCCTAATATAATCTGGAATTTATTGTCATAGCTTAAGTGATCACTAAAAATTAATAAACCGATTTAGAGAATAACTGTTTCCTGAATTCAAAAAGTTTAGCTTACATCTCCCTGTATATTTTAATTTTTAGTTCCATTACATGTAAAATTGCAAGTCCTATCATCACCACACATTCCAATTTAAGTGAATATCTAGTTTCAAGAACTCTTCCTAAAACATCTGCCATATTACCAATGTTATCACAGTGGTTTATATCTATCTGAGAGCAAATGGCTAGCATCTGTTTTGAAAACAGTGGAAAAACTAACAAACAAAGTAAGATTATGATCAACCCTGACAATATGTAGATAAGCTAAGCCACACTGCATAAATCAGCATTTGGGTATTATTTCTCTTCATTTTTCTTAATATGCCAGCAACAGCAGCATATACAGACAATGTATAGAAATTTAGGGGAAAATAACCAAATTTAAGTGTTAAACCTATAATCAAATGCCCAGTGTGGATTTAAAAGCCTACACCAGGGGATCCCTGGGTGGCTCAGCAGTTTAGCGCCTGCCTTCGGCCCAGGGTGTGGTCCTGGAGTCCTGGGATCTAGTCCCACATCAGGTCCCTGCATGGGCCTGCTTCTCCCTCTGTTTGTGTCTCTGCCTCTCTCTCTGTTTCTCTCTCTCTCTGTCTCTCATGAATAAATAAATTAAGTCTTAAAAAAAAAAAGCCTACACCATGTCATAAAAGATAGAAAAGCTTTTCAATCAGTCCTTAATGAGAGTTGGTTCGTAGGCAGGTATCTTTGTCAGATTTCTCTGAAGAAGCAGAACCAATAGGATGTGTGTGTGTGTGTGTGTGTGTGTGTGTGTGTGCATGTGTGTGTGTGGTGTGCACTCATGTATGTTTTGCAAGAAGGTACTGTATTGGTACTGGCTATGCATTTATGGAGCTTATAAATCCCATAATCTGTTTCTGCAAGCTGGAAAAGCAAAAAAGCTGGTGGTGTGACTCAGTCTGTGTCTGAAGATCTGAAACCAGGATCACCAATATCAAGGGCAGGAGAAGATGAATGTCCTAGCTTACAATGAGAGAGTGAATTCTCTCTCTCTTTCTCTCTTTCTTCTATTCAGGCCCTCAAATGGTTTGGATGATGCTTTATCCCCATTAGAGAAGGCATCCTGATTTACTCAGTCTATCAATTCAAATCCTAATCTCATCTGGAAATACCCACATAGACATATCCAGAAATGATATTTTATCAGCTACCTGGCCACCCTTTAGCCCAGTCAGGTGGACATATAAAACTAACCATCACAGTATGTTATCAATTACTTACAAATAGGCTACTGACAAGTCTTAGGCTGCTGAATGGTCCCATATGACCATATTCTAAACAAAACTACAGAATATGACCATTTTCTGCCACAGTTGAAGTTCATTGATTTCCTTGTACATCACTTCGTCCATTAAGGATGACTCTACAGTGTTTCTTGAAGCAATCTGGAGAGGAATAGCTGATGTTCTTCTAAGGACCTCTCACCAGTGGGTTGAGCCAGTTTTATTTTTGTTACTAGAGTCACTTTTATTTTCTAGAGTATAGTCTTAAAAGATGGCTGCCATTAATTCCTTCCCTCCTTGATACACATGCAGTTTTCTACATATCATAAAGCAGCGTCTACTTCTCCTCCCCTTGAGTCTGCCCAGTCTTATAATTTTACTTTGTTAGTAGACTATAGCAAAAGAATGTTGTACCACTTTCAGGCCTGGTTTCTAGGAGGCCTGGAAGGTTCCATTCTCTCTCTCTAGAGAAGCCAGATATCATGTTGTAAATAAATTATGTTGTGCTACTGAATTAGGAGAAAACAGATAAAAAGAGAACCCAAGTGGAGAGGAAATGAGCTGTCAAACATGCCAGTAAAGCTTTATTAGACTTAGGTACAGCCACAGGTAAATATAGGTGATTGAGAGATCTTAGTGGATGTCACCTGAAGAAGAAGAACCTGCCTGAATCCTGAAATATAAAATCTGAAGAAATAATAAATAATATTTTTAGCTGGTAAGTTCTGGGGTGATGTTTTTACACAGCAATAAATAATTGAAACATACATCTATAGCAGAGAAACCAATACTTATGATAATGATATTTCAAGGTTTTATTTCTATGCCTTGAATCAAAGTAGGCCTGCTTCTAGCATATGAAATAAGTAAGGACAAGAAATTCGAGAACACAAAACACATATGCTCAGGCCCAGATGTGAATACAACCAATAATGGGAAGGTCAAGTCAAGGGAACTCCCATGCTCACTCTAATATAATCGAATAGCTATCTCTGAGAGAGTGATTAATTTATCAAACTCTACTTTCTAACTAAGCTCCAGCAAATTTACCCAACATTTTTAAGTTATTCAAAAAAGTCTCCTTCTTCAAAGGAATTATACAGATGTTTCTCTCTAATGTCTTAGCTCACAAACATTTCCTATCCATGAATTTCTGAGGGCTGCAACCATCCATAATCTTAATTTTTTTCCCATGGAAGCCCTCAGGCAAAAAGGAGCAAAGGGCCCATGTCCTGACCTTGCTGGTTTTGCCTTCCCCTGAGCATCCTGGAATGGCAAACTCAACTTACAACAACCATGAGCAGAATTTCTCCGAGGAGGCATTAGAGGAAAAAAGTGTGATTCTCACATTGGTTCCAGCTAATGAAGAATTTAATGAAGAACAAATGGAAGTGTTTCTTCAATTTCAGAAGACAGTCTGAAGATGCCTGGGTCGAATGATAAAGTTTGTCATCCTCAAATAAGTGAACAATTCAAGTTTTGTCCAAAACATAGTTGTTGTTGTAGTACACCAGTCCCTCCATTGCCAGTCAGTTTGCCTCCAGTTAATAATGTACTCTGGGACACTGTGAAACTGGCGCCAACAATTGAATTTGAGTACCGATGGCCAGAAAATAGAGGTTTATCTTCGGCTCTGGAAACATGCTTACCCTGAAATAAACCAGGAGTGTGGTGACCATGTAAAGACTATTCTTGAAAAATCACCAGATGCTAAATTGGAGTCATGTTCAGGGAAATGCAAGATGGTGACCAAGAAATCAAGAATTTGGAAAAGTTTTAAGAAGAGTAAGAGAGAGGCAGTCCAGGTGGCTCAGCAGTTTAGCGCCGCCTTCAGCCCAGGGTGTGATCCTGGGGACCTGGGATCCGTCCCACGTGGGACTTCCTGCATGGAGTCTGTTTCTCCCTTTGCCTGAGTCTCTGCCTATCTCTCTCTCTCTCTTTCTCTCTCTGTCTCATGAATAAATAAATAAAATATTAAAAAAAAGAAGAGTAAGAGAGGCAGGGGGATTAATATAGTCAAAGTGGTAACTTCAGCACAGTAAGGCATGTTGGTAGCATGGTCAAGAATTGCTGCAAGAGCCAGTCAATCCAAGTCTGTGAATTCACATTCCATTCCTGGTTCTGCTGAGACCTTTCTGCTGCAAGCCTCTGGTATCGGGTGGTGTGTGGTCCATAGAAGACCTCTCCCTGCAAACACACAAGTCTGGGTTCACCTGCAGTTTCCTGCAGGTCAGGCCTGGATGCCTGACACTCCCAAAAGGATGATCTCTCTTTTCCTTTTACCCACCTGCACTTTCCCATCTCCAGGGCTAGAAGATCATATGTTACTCCCTGAATGTACTAAGAGAAATAAGAAGATGATGAAAAGATTAATTGCACCGAGGAAGAAAAGGTGACCTCATTTGAACACATCAACACCATTCCCTTTGAATGGGCCATATCTTGATACAGAATAAGCGGTGGAGAGCCCAGAGCTACCACTGACTTGCATCCCAGTTTTTGCTGCCCTCTGTCCTAGCCAGCCTCAGCATCCTTAATAACCTTGAGTACAGATGTGAATGTCTGGATTCAGTACTTAGGCTTGCCAAGAAGTGACTGCTACTCCTGCTTCAAGTACTTAGTTCTATAGAATATAATTTAATTCTGTTTTGATTAATAGATATTTGAAAGTTTTAGGTTTTTAGAAACATTTAACAGAAAGTGCAGAGTTCTGAAATACTGCTCTAACCCCTTCCCCTACTATCAGCAGCCTGCACCAGAGTGGTACAGTTGTTGAACCTACATCAACTTACCATTATAACCCAAAGCCTATAGTTTACAACAAGGTTCACTTTGGTGTTGTGCAGTCTGTGCACTTTTACACAGACTCCACCAATATAGTGTCCTCAAAATAGCTTCCCTGCTATAAAATTTTCATATTCCATCTATCCAATGCTCTCTTCTCTCCAACTCCTGACTACTCCATAGCTTCACCTTTTCTAGAGGGTCATACATTTGGACTCATACAGTAGCCTTTTCAGATTGACTGATTTCATAGCAATATGCATCTAAGATTCCTCCTTTTCATGGCTTAATATCCCCCTTCTTAGTGCTGAATAGTCCATTGCCTGCATGTACCTTAGTTTGCTCATTCATTCCCATATTAAGTCACTCAGGCTGCTTCCACCTTCGGGCAATTATGAATAAAGCTTCTACAGGGAAACTTGGATGGCTCAGTTGTTGAGCATCTTCCTTTGGCTCAGGTCATGTTCCCAGGGTCCTGGGCTCAAATCCTGAATCAAGGTCCCCATAGGGAGCCTGCTTCTCCCTCTGCCTATGTCTCTGCCTCTCTTTCCCTCCCTCTCTCTCTCTCTCTCATGAATAAATAAAATCTTAAATTTTTTTTCCAACCAAGGGATTTTTCTTAAGGTTCTATTACTTTCAGTAGTGCAGGTGAGGTAATATGCCACCGAACTAATATTTTGCTCTGAAGTATCTTGTTCTTCTGATACTATTATTAAAATATTTTATGAGATCATAAAATATAACTGCTTCAAAATTGGCATTGTTAAGTATCATTAAGATTGTTAAGCATTACTTAAATTCAAGAGAATCCATCAAAGATCTGACTCTTGTGAAAGGAAAAGGAAAGCAAAAACGAACAACATTCCAGAGGCGAGGGGCAATGTCAAGCCTTCTACGATGTGGGTGCGTGCTCCAGAGTTAATGAGGGAGAACCAGGCTATAGACATAATTGAAGAGATGATAACTGAGAATTTGGCAAAATTAATGAAAGACAACAAGCCACAGATCAAAGCTCAAATGATCCCAAGTAGAATAAACAGTAAAAAGAAAAAACAAAAATAAAGACCTAGACACATCACATTAAGTTACTGAAGAACAAAACAAAAGGTCTTCCTCAAAACAGGTAGAGAAAAAAATATGGCTTAAACAGAGATACAAAGAAAGACCTAAAAAGTTGTAGCAGACTTCTTGTGAAAAAGTGCAAAGACCACAAGACAGCTTAGCAGTAGTTGTACAGTACTATCAGCCTACCCTAGATCTAAAATGTTTTTAAAATGTTTTTAATGTTTTTAAAAATGTTTTTAAAAATGAAAGAACAAACAAATTCATTGCTGGCAGACCTTAAATCATATAAACGGTAAATTAATTTTTTCTAGACAGAAAAAAATATGACCCCAATTAAAATTTGGATAAGTACAAAGAGAAGGTGAGTACAAGAAATGGTAAAAATGGCAGTAATAAAAAATAACATATTCTCTCTTATCTATAATCATTCAAAATATAATTGACTGACAAAAATGCAAAGGATAGAAGCAAGGAAATGATTATATACATTGAAGTTTCTTATATTCTGCATCAGTATATTTAAAGTTAGTCTGAAATTAAGTTAAACATAAATATTGTACAGGTATAACTAATAATCTAGTTACGGGGATAAAATGTAATCATATCACTATGATATTGTGCAAAAAGAAATTAAACAACCTAAGACAAGATTTAACAGGGTGACCAACATAGTTCAGAATACCCCTCTGAGAAATAGCATTTAAGATACTCTTCTGTTAAACCATAACTTTTTGGCTTACTGCACCACTTAAAATTACAGATTCTTTCATTGCATTGTATCCTCAGAAAAGTACAAGTAATAAGACTGAATAACTTACATATAAAGTTCAATAAATTGCAATATCCACTCATGACAGAAAGGTGCTCTGCATACCTTGTCATTTTTACTAAATACCATAGTATATTGATAAATAGAACTGTCAGAAATGCTGAAATGTTATTTTAGAGTGAATGAAAATATTCTCTAGAAAATAGGTTTATTTTTCAATGTCCAGGTTCACTATTTTTTTCAAATAGTTTATAATAGCAATATGGTAAAGTAAAAGTCCTAACCCAAAAAGAATTCTAAGATTGTTTTGAATGCCAACCTTTTGTGTAAAATATAGTTCATGATAGGATCTTTATTTTTCAATATAATCAAAACTCTAAAACCTATTTGCAAAATTTTAAAGGTACTCGGCATTCCCACATCATGATTCCCTGACGCATGTGGTTATGTATGGAGTAAATTAAAGCAGAAATATCTGTCTAGACCTTCAAAAATGTTAATAAAGTTATATATTGTATTTATGAAATTTTCATTTTGATTTCATATAAGCTTACCTCCATTGTAAAGGGGCTACATTGAAAATGACACTATCATAGAAGCATACGAAACATTTATCTCCATATTTAACTGATAATTTACATACAGTAAAATTCAGTTTTGACAAGCAAATACAGTCATATAATCACCTCACAATCAAGATGAGTCAAGTTCCCTTACCCCCAAAATTCCATTGTGTCCATTTTAGGTCGATTCCTACTCAATCCCCAACATCTGCAACTAGTGATTTGTGTTTTCTCTGCATACTTTTGCCTTTGTAAGAATGTTGTATACATATACTATCTAGCCTTTTGATTCAAATTTCTTTCGCTACATATAATGCATTTTAGTTTCATTCATATTATTACATGTATTGATGGTCCGTTTCTTTTTTCCTGAGTAGCAGTATTTTATTGTATGGGTACATCACAGTTTGCTTATACATCCCATAGATATACATGCCATAAAGACTTTGCAGTTGTTTCTAGTCTTTGGTTCTTATGAATATTTGTTTCTTTTGAATATATCTCACTAAATATTCAACTACACATTTTGGTATAAATATAAGTTTAATTTCACTTTGGTGGATACCTTGGAATGGGTTTGCTCTGTCATAGGTTAAGTGTACATTTAATTTCATAGGAAACTATCAAATTGTTTTCCAACGTTTCTCTACCATTTTCCATTTCAACCAGCAATTTGCAAAAGTTCCAGTTGTTCTACATTCTTATTGGCACACTGTAATGGACTTTTTTTTTTAAATTTTAGCCATCCTAAAAGGTGTGTAGTGTTATATTACTGTGGTTTTAATTTGCATTTATCCAATAACTCACTTTTACATATACTTATTTACCATCTATCTTCTTTGTTGGAGTGCCTGTTTAAATACCTTCACCTCATTTTTTTTTAATTGGGATATTTGTTCTAGCACTATTAAATTTGAAGAATTCTGGTTACAATTCCTTTCTCAGATATATAGCCAGGAATTTTTTCTCTCAGAATATGGCTTATCTTCTCATTCTCTTAACTGTGATTTTGAAGAGCACAAGTTCTTAATTTTTGTGAAATTCATTTATCATTTTTTTAGTTCATGTGTATTATGCTTTTTTTGTCATAACTAAGAAATCTTTGCTACTTGAGCTGTTTACTGTTATATGTAAACTGGGCTAGGCCATGGTGCCCAGATATTTTTTTGATCAAATATTATTCTGGATGCTTCTGTGAAGTGGCTTTTGAGTGAAATTAGCATTTAAATCTCGGACTCTCGGGCACCTGGGTGGCTCAGTCAGTTAAGCATTAGCTTTCAGCACAAGTTATGATCCCAGAATCCTGAGATCCATTCCCTAGATTCCCTTGTTGGACTCCCTGCTCCCAGAGAGCCTGCTTCTCCCTCTGCCATTCCCCCTGCTTGTGCTCTCTTTGTGTCAAATAAATAAAATCTTAAAAATAAAATAAAATAAAATAAAATAAACCTTGGACTTGGTCAAGCAGTTCCCTTTTGTAATGCAAGAGGCCTCACATTCAATCAGATGAAGACCTGAATAAGAACAAAGACTGATCCCCCTCAAGCAAGAAGTAATTTTGCTAGCAGCCAGCCATTAGATGAAAACTGCAATAACAAGTCTTCTCTTGATCTCCAGTCTACTCTGCAGATTTTGGACCTGACAGTCTCTATCACTGTGTGAGCCAATCCTTGAAATAAATCTCTCTCCCTCTCTCTCTCTTTCTCTCAGGAACTACACTAGCTATTTGAACAGATAATATATTATATATAACAATTAATGTAAATATGTAATACATAGTATAGAGAGAAAATCATAAGTAATTTTAAACAGATGTGAAAAGGCCAAAACAAAACAAAAACAAACAAAAAATACACTGAGGCAACATATAAATAGAAACTTCAGGAAGCAGCTCCAACCTGCTAAGGATGGGGATCCCAAAACAGGAGTCGGGTTATCAAAACAGAGAAGTGGAGATGAGGCTGGCTTTGGGGCTCTTCCGTCTGATGAGCTCACTGTCAGGCCACTGCTGGTCCCTCCAGAGGGCATGATAGGCCGGTTCTGGAATTGGCAAGGGGAAAGGATGAATATTAGAATTGGCTGTTGTTCATAGGACAGGACTTTACTGGGATGACTATAAGAAAAAGGCAACTAAAACCAGCAACTTCTTCTCTTGCCTCTGCCTTCTGATCTCTCTCCAATGCATACTAGCATAATTTAACATTCCGGCAAAGGAGAAATGCAGTTTTCAGAGTCCTAGCTCTAGCATCACAAATCATATAAAAGGTATGTTTAGAGCTGAAAGGCAATAGTTTAACACCTATCCCAGTAGGCATCTTTTATTTCAATCAAGCTGAGTGAATAGTAAGTGGGGATTTTAAAGTGTTCTAAATTTTATAACCTATGCCTCATTAAATACCAATATCTAAATTGCAAAAATTACTCATCTAAATAAATTCACTTTTGTGGAACAGGTAAATTTTCAAATTTCTATTATCAGAGAAATGACTGCCAGTTCAAAAGTCCTACAGCAAAATATTATTTCATGGACTGAACATTACCGACAGTGATAGAACACTTTTAATATTTCTTTGTCTTATCAAATTTCAGCTGAACTAATAGTTGCATTAACTAAAAGGAGTTTTCAGTTAGTTGTTCAGAACATTGGTTACTCCAGGAAGTATTTCTTTTAGAAATATATAGTGAACTTATACAATTAAAAAGCTTGATCCACTGTAAATGTGATGCTATATTTTGTTACATGTTTATTAAAATAGAGATCAAAATCTGCAAAAAAATAAATAGCTAAAGAAAAAGAAAAAAAATGCACTCTTAGGATAGACAATTTAGATTTCCAAGAAAATGCCCATACTAATAACTGGAATTCATACTAACTCTTATCAAATTGATAGATTTTTACAATGCACATTTTTAGGATCATTTTAATTTCTAAGTGTAATATTATAAAAACAAGTTCCTCATGAATAGTAGACATTTAACACCTGTTGTTTCCAAGTGCTACATTAAGGAACTAAATAAAGAGTCTGGAAAAAACTAAACACTTTGTGTTCTGCAAAACTTTTAGAAAGACAAGTTCAGCAAATAAATTTTGTTTATAATTTTTTTTTTCATAATCACATTGGTTGAACTATGTTTCCCAATATAAGAGACCTAATTATACCAATATGCACTATGGGAAATATCTTCTTTTTGAAAGCTTATGTTACTTGTCAATATCATTCATATCAAAACAGCAATTCATTAGATAGACAGATGGATAGATGATAGACTGAGTAAAGTTCTTTGATTCTTGAATATTTTTTACTTTCTGACTGGCATAGATACAAAAAGGAAAGATAGGGCTTCTTATCAGTATGGGCAGGTTAGATCTTTTAGAAAGAAAAATTTGAAAATGTGATTATGTTTACCTCAGGTTAATAAAATGGATCATCCTGGTTATATACATTCATAATAGATTTGAGAGAATAGAGCATATGCTCTTGAAAGGAAGAGGATAAATTGAAAGTGTGTATATTACATGAATGTTGAAAAGTTAATTATAAAGAATTTTCCTTTAGAAACTTTGCTGAGACTCTCTCCATAGTAATTGATCCAACTTTTCTTTGTTACTTTATTCTATTTTAGAAATATATCATCCTTTCTTTGAGACTTTTCTTTGATTCATTGAAAGGCAAGATAACTAGGAAATTGGGTTCTTCCACTAAAGACACTTATCAAACAGACTGTTTCAAATTGCTTTGGCTTGGAGACAGAGATAGTTTCAGTGAAAGTGCTATTTATTTTAAAAGGAAATATACTTTAAAAAATCCTGATCGGAATTAAAGAACCTAAAAAAATGTATACATACTCCAAAGTTGGCTCCACTACTTTATCTTAATACTTTTTAAAACATTATTGCAAGTTATGTATACATATATAACAGTATTCAGAAATATTTTGTCCCACCATTTATCATCAAATAACTTACAGAATGAGCAAGTGACTTTCTTCTATGTATACATATACAGCATTTATTCTATTCCCTCTGGGGATCCCTGGGTGGCGCAGCGGTTTAGCGCCTGCCTTTGGCCCAGGGCGCGATCCTGGAGACCCGGGATCGAATCCCACGTCGGGCTCCCGGTGTATGGAGCCTGCTTCTCCCTCTGCCTGTGTCTCTGCCTCTCTCTCTCTCTGTGTGTGTGACTATCATAAATAAATAAAAATTAAAAAAAAATTCTATTCCCTCTGAAGATAAGTTCCAGATAGAAACTTGTATAATTATGCTCCTAAATTCATCTCAATAACTCTCTATCTCAAATCAAAGATTTGATAACAAATTGTAACTTTTTTCATGAAAAAGTGACTTAATATTAAGAGTATAAATTTGGGGCACCTGGATGGCTCAGTTGGTTAAGCACCTGCCTTCAGCTCAGGTCATGATCCTGGGATCCAGCACCATATTGAGCTCCCTGTGCATCACGGAGTCTGCTTTTCTGCCTTTACCCCCTGCTCCTGCACGCTCCACCTGTCTCTCTCACTCTCAAATAAATAAAATCTTTAAAAAAATTAAAAGGTATACTTTTTAATAGAATGAACTTTCACTTTTACCAAAATGAACTTAACTGTATATGAATGCCTATAGTTTAATCTTTGTATTTCTATTTTATTTTACTTCATTTTAAAATTTTGAGCCACCTTTCCTAGTTATTCTCAGTGGGAGTGTTGGTATGAGCTACTTGTGTTCCATGATGGGAGCAGGAGTACTTCAGGTTAATTTCTTTAAATATCTCCTCCCCTATTTCTCTGCTCTTGTATCAACAGCTGATTGATGTTTTGATTTGATTTTCTAATTTTATTTCCATTTCTCTCAGTCTTTTAAAACTTATTCTACTTACCAAAAAGATTCCACAATTTTATTCCTCAAAGATTTATCCCTTTCCCATCTTCTCTCTCTTCTCTTTCTCTCCACATATACAATACATATACACTTTAATTCATAATTTTCTAATTTTTAAAGTATTAATGTTTGATATTTATTCCCTTTACATAGACTTATTTTTTTTATTTCTTAGAGGCAATACCTTTTCTCTACTTTATGAGGACAATTTTCAGTTTTCTTTGTTAATATCATCATCCTAATGAGGTATAGTTTATAAACAGTGAATGTACACATTTTGAGTTTGTATTTTAAGCTTAATGAATTTTGGTAAATATATATTTATGTAATCACCATCTCAGTCATGATGTAGAACACTTCCATCACCTCAGAATGTTCCTTCATACTGCCTGCAGTCATTTCTCCATGCCTCCATGCTCCAACAGAAACCTGATCCTTTTATTGTATTAATGTAAATATAAATGAATATGAATATAACATAAATTTGTTTATGCATTTACTGGTGGAGAACATTCAAGTTGTTTCCAGCTGGGAGTTATTATGAATAAAGTAAGCATAATCATTCTTGCATACATCATTTTATAGAAATTTGTGTTCAATTCTTACATTAATATGAAGGAGTTGAATTGCCAGGTCATAGGGTAAGCAAATGTATGTTTACCTTTATGAGAAATTATAGGACTTTTCCAGTAGGGTTTTATCATTTCATATTCACACCTGCAATGCATGAAAACTCCAATTTAGTTACATTCTTCCCAACTTGGTATCATCTGTGTTTTTATTTGTTAACTCTGTAATTCAAGTAGGTATAAAGCAGTATTATATTATGAATTTTCTTAATGATCAAAAATGCTGAATATTTTTCCAGGTGCTTCTTAGTCATATCTTTTGTGAAGTAAAAATTCATGTATTTTCCCATTTGCTAAAAAATAAAAAATGTTTGGTTGTTTAATTAACATTATGGATATAAGTCCTTTTACAAATACATATTTAGAAAATATTTTCCCATTTGCTCATTTATTTACCTGAGTTCCTTAAAGAGCATAAGCTTTTCATTCATTAAATCTAATATATCACTTTTTTCTTCACAGTTACCACTTTTTATGGTCTGTTCAAAGAATCTTAACTCAAAATCATAAGGATTTTCCCATGTGTTTTTCTAGAAGTTTTTAAATTTAAGTTTTAGTTTTAAATTACGTATTTAAGCACATGTTTCTTTTCAGGTAAGGTAAGGTAAGTTTGGGTCAGGTAAGGATGGCAGGTCAGGATGGCAGTTTATTTTTCTCCATATTTATACACCCGCTGTTGCAATCCTTTTTGTTGAAAATACTGCACTTTCCCCATTGAATTATCTTGATGGACTTTTCAAAAATACATGGACCATGTATGTGACAATTTCTGAATTCCCCATTCTGTTCCATTAATCCCTATGTTTATCCTGGTATTGCTACCACTCTGTCATGATTTATATAGCTGTAGAGTTATAGGAGGTCTTGAAATCAAGTGGTACAAGCCCTCCAAGCTGCTTTCCACCATCCACCCCGAATTATTTAAGTTCTTCAAGAATTTTTGCATTTCCAAATAAGTTTTAGAATCTTGGCAGGTTCTATAAACAACAAAAATATCTGTTTGGGATTTAGATTGGAATTACACTCAATCTACAGGTCAATATAGGGACAATGGACATACTCACATTATTAACTCTTCTAACACATGATCATACATCTTCTAATGCATGACAATACTGATTCTTCCAATACATGGTATATGTTAACATTTGTGTTTTTATGATCACTGAATTGAAAATATTTTCTAATTTTCTTGCCTTATGAATTTTATTAGAAGTGGAGTTGTATACTTTCCAAATATTGGGAAATTTCCCAGGTTTTGATTTCTAATTTAATCCTCTTCTTCTCAGAAATATATTCTGCTGTATTTAAATCATTTAAAATTTAACACATTTTATGGCTCAATATTCAATGTACAATCTATCCTGATAAACATTCCACATGCACTTGAAAAAAATACGTAGTCTATAGTTACTATATGCAGTGGTCTGTCAATACCAATTAAGTGAGATTGTCTGAAGGCTTTGATCAGATCTTTCCTAATTTTTTGCCTTCTTGTCTTATCAAATACCAAGAGAAGTATCTTAAAATCATGAACTGTGATAATCACTTTGTCTATATTTCTCTTCCTTTTGGGGGGCTAGATTTTATTTCATATATATTAAGCTATATGTTTTTTGAATTTATACCTAGGGGTGTTAGGGATGTTCCTTGCTTCTTTTATTTTTTTATTTTATTTTATTTTTTTTAGGTCTGGACATAGTTGCAACTTTTGAATGAAACCATAACACCTTTAAAAATACAAGCAAGACATGTCCAATTAATCATAAAGTCTTCCTCTAGATTGTTTTCAGAAAGGTCACATTCCTAAGATGTTAATTTAAGCTTTCATTCAATCTTTAAGTAGAATGAGTCTATAAAGACTCTGTACAATAGCTAAGCAAATGTGACTTTAATTCATTATGGGAAAACCACAAACTTGTATTAATAGGGTATTGTTATAGATCCTTCTCTATTTACAGAGCAGTAAGGAATTATTTTTTAAAAGTACTGTGACACCTGGGTGGCTCAGTGGTTGAACATCCACCTTTGGCTCAGGGTGTGATCCTGAGGTCTGGGATCGAGTCTAGGATCCGGCTCCTTGCAGGGAACCTACTTCTCCCTCTGCCTATGTCTCTGTCTCTCTCTGTCTCTGTCTCTGTCTCTCTCTCTGTGTCTCTCGTGAATAAATAAATAAAATCTTTGAAGAAAAGTACTGTACATATCCAGTTGAACTTGGGGAAGACAATGTTTTTTATAATTTTATTTAGATCTAGTCAATTTTTTTCTTACGTTTGACCTCTTTCCAAGGAGCTGATGACTGTTTCTTTAGCATGTGCAATGTCCTTCTTTATCTCTGACAGCATTCCTTGTCTTGAAGCCTACCTTATGTGATATTAATATAGACATGTCCTTTTTTAAGCTTAGCGTTTGTATAGTATGTCTTTTATATTCCTATTTCTTCCAACCCTATTTTTAAAGCACATCTTGGGGCACCTCAGTATGTTAAGCAGTCAACTCTTGATCTCATCTCAGGTCTCGATATTAGGGTTATGAGTTCCAGCCCATTGTTTGGCTTCACACTGGGCAGGAAGCCAACGTAAAAAATAAAATAAAATAAAGAACATATCTGATAGATATCATATAGTTGTATTTTGTCCTTTAATCCTGACAATTTTCCTTAAAATCGGAATGTGTAGTCCATAAATATTTAATGTAACTATTGATATAAGAGCTTAAAGGTCACCAAAAACTACTGATTTTCTTCAATCTTTTATTCTCTATTTTTTCAGTTTGATTATCAGATTAAATCATTATATAAATCCAAGTACCTAATTGAATAATTGGTATTGATATATCATCAGGTTGACTTTCCATTAAAAAAAATCTGCTACTAAGCTGACTATAAACTTTTACTTCAGTTGCTGCATTACTCTTACCTAGTATTTTTCACTTTGCTGTATTTTTGTAAATTTTCCTGCTATGGTCTTATTTGTGGTTATTTATTAAGATATTCCTCTTTAGTTATTGTATGTGTTTATAATACTGTTTTTTAAACTTATCTTCTAAATCTAATATCTGGATCATCTTGGGTCTGTTTCTATTTATTACATTTTTTTGCTATGACTCATAATTTATTATTTATTTACAGATCTAATTTTTTACATTATATTTTGGACATTATAATACTTACATTACAGAGACATTATATTCTGTTTTCTTTCTCTACAAAGTGTTGATCTTTTTCATATGCAATTAGTGGCTAATGTCCTTGAATATGTGCAGGCTTAGTTTTTTGTTATGTTAGGGTAGACTTGTGGAAAGTACAAAGTCTTTACCAAGCTTCTCTAATGTGTTGGAGCTCAAACTCCAATTTCTTACTGTCCCACATATCTTGCTATGGGTATGTTTTAGGATTTAGGGAGGATCTAAAGTAGGTTTTATTTTAGGACATGGGTCTTATTCCTAAAACAGGATCTTTCTTGTGTCTCAAATGCTCAGGTGTTACAAAGGTCTTTCTACTCTCCTTGTGCTGGAACTCAAATGTCTGCACCACTGATTGACTTATATTTATTTTGTTCTACTCTCAACCCAAGAGCAGCTGGTAACTTCATATGACCTTATCTGGAAAAACCACAATTCTACTCTCAGTCAAGGACTCAGTAGGGACCTTCACACAGATTTGTACCCCTCTCTGCTCTCCCAGCATCCCCATTGCTCAGCTACTTCCTCTCTAGTGATTGAAACTAGCTGTTTTAGCAGTCAAGATTCCAATCTCTGCCTCTCAGCTCAGAATGCTTTATTTGATTCTACTTCTCCACATCATAAGTAGGAAATTGTCTCCACAGAAGGAGCTGAGATAAAGGTAGGGCTTACTTGTGAGTGTCCTTCATTAAGAGATTGTAGTTTTAAATGCCTGTTATCCTGTGCTTCAAAATAATTTTCTCAGATGTGAAGTTACCAAATAATCCACAGGCTGGAAAAAGATATACATGGTATTTAGGTTGAATAATAGTGGTGCTTATATGGTTCTAAAATGGCCAAATGTTTCTGTTTTCATGTATTTCCATATAAACAAATATCTGACAATGAATTAGAATAAGGAATTTTTGAAGCTTGTTTCATCAACTGGAAAAAAAGACAACACCACAGAAAAATGAGCAAAAGATTATTTAAAAGGCAATTCACAGAAGAGGAAAAAGAAGATAACATTAAAAGAATTATTTGTTGTTAGCAATGAGGGAAATGCAAATTTTTGGGAAAGATTGTAAGAAAAGCAAGTTTTAATGCTACTGGTGGAAAAACAGCTCAGTAGAGTATTCTGTAGTATCTAGTCATTTTGAAGATATAAACTCTACAAGTGAGTCATTCTATTTTAGAGAAACTGTAATCACACAAAATAAGTTATGTATAAAGATATTCATTGTGCCTATGTGCTAAAGAGTAAATAAACAAGACAGTTTGATTGTTTTTCAGTAGAAGGATGAATAAATGCAATGGCTTAGTTATATAATAGTTTATCAATACAAATTGATCCAAATAAAGGGTTTAATATTTTTGAAGATCTTAAAAGAATCTCTATTCCTAAAAATGTGTTGGTTACTTTAATGCACTTAAACACTTAAAATGAATGAATTAGATTTAGATATTAAAGAAAGATAAATATCGAGTGTAAAATCCAGCTGCAAACATGCACTCCCAGTGTGATCATATTAATGTAAAATTGAAAACATATAAAACAATAGAATGTATTGTCATAAACATATTAGAATAATATTCAACCACTTTGAAGGACATAGAAGGACTATAGGGAAAAAGTGGGATTGGGATATGTGTATGACTTTTTCTTTAGGAGAAAAATTCTGAAACAAACAAAAGAACAAATCATGATAAAGCATCAGACATATATGGAACCATTGTGTTACTAGAACAGAGACATTACTTTGAGCACTATCATACAATCATTTTCAGTTTAACTGACAAACAGAATCTATCGATGAAGGCAACATGGCAGAAAAATAAAAGAAGGGGTATCTTTGCTCATGCTTCTGTAAGGAAAGGACTCAACAATCAGTGAATAGTACATTTGGAACAAGATTTCAAATCTTCATTCAGCAAATTGATAAAATAGTAAGTCTAAATAACATAGAAGTCTTGGTACACGATTATGCTTTTGGAAGTGGGAGATTTTGCTGCATTATCTCAACTAAAAGTGATGTACAGTGTTACATGCTTACAATAAAGGTAATTGCAGCTCCTTTACCTTAGAAGTATGAGAATTTCATGAACACTACTAAACAATTTTAAATACAAAAAAACTGCACAAATGTTATTCTGACGTAGTTAAGGATGATATTTATATTTACATGGTGACATGATTCTAATTTAAAAGATTTCTCAAGGGGATCCCTGGGTGGCTCAGCGGTTTGGCGCCTGCCTTCAGCCCAGGGCATGATCCTGGGGTCCCGGGATCGAGTCCCACATCGGGCTCCCTGCATGGAGCCTGCTTCTGTCTCTGCCTCTCTCTCTCTCTCTCTCTATCATAAATAAATAAATCTTTAAAAAAAAATAAATAAAAAAAAATAAAAGATTTCTCAAAAGTAAGGAGAATATTCTCCTTCTATGAATTGACTGTATTCCTAAACATTTGTCTTTAGACTGGGGCTCAGCAAACTTTTCCTCTAAAGGGCCAGATAATAAATATTTTAGGATTTGAGGGCCACATGGCTCTGTTGCAAATGATCAACCCCTCTGTGTTCATGTGAAAGCGTCCAAAGATAACACCTGCAAAAATGGGTGTGTTGTGTCCCAAAACAACTTTGTTTACAGACACAGGAAGCAGTGCAGATTTGGCCTCTAAGTTATAGTATGCCAACATCTGCTCCAGATTGCTTTGATTCTTCCAATATTATCACTAAATATTTAATAAATTTGTCAATGCTTTTGTGCATCTTTCTTGCCTGTTGGTTTTTATGGTCCTCTGGTACATAAAAGATCTTGAGTTACATAACTCAAGATCTGCAAAAATGAGATGCTGATTGTGAAAAGTAGATGACTGATGAGTATTGAACTTTATTTTGGTGGTTTGTCTTCTTTAAATAAATTCCTTCATCATCCCCCGTTAGTCCCTTACAGGCTACAGATATGAGTGCTCCCAGTTATATTGGTGAGGAAGGTTAGAAAATTAACATAAATTTGGAGCTTATAAAGTCTTTCTGATGAAGACTTTTTCACTAAGTCAGGCTTGAATCCCTTCTTTCTCTCAACTTCCTATGGCATTCTGAATGTTGTCTGTAAATAAAATCCCTTAAGGTTTTGCAAAACAAACAAAAAAATAAATAAGCAATGGCTCCTGATTTTTTACTCTTGCATTTATAATGGTTATAATAATAGGTTAGATTAATCTTGGTAGGAATGACCAGCAAGTTTCAAAATATCTAGAGAAACTTGATATTTTATGATTTGTTAGTAGAAGAAAGTAGGAACTTAAAAGAATGTGGTTCATTCTAAGATATGTCTGTTTCTTAAACTCAGATGAGCACTAAGCCTAAAAAAAAATCATGGCTTACTAAAAAAATAAATGATGCTAATTTATTCTTAAAAGTTATTATCACTATTATTTTCATTTATATGCTGCCAGAGTTGTGTATTTTTAATTTCATAATAAAAGAGGTAAAATAGAGAGTTAAGAGCCACAGAGTGATGGGAAAGCTCTGCAGGTGTGCATTTTAATCAAGTATTAATTAGATAGTGTGTAAGACAAATAAACAGGAAGTACTGAGGGTGACCATGGAGTTTTTTAAGCAGAAATGGTGAATGACCAGAACTATATAATCATAAGACTAAGTGGTATTCTACTTTTTCATTCTAATGCTAAATGTCACTCTAATGGTTAGTATTAAGATAATATGTATGCTGTGCTCTGGAAAAGACATATATTTATAAATTTAATTGAAATATTTACCATTTTTGATGACTTTATCCTTGGGTAAAGTCTTGGTATCAAAAGAAAATTAAAAAAAAAAAAGACTTGTTTAAAGGCAGTTTCTTCTTTTTTATAAATGACATTTCACTGTCTTAAAATAGAATTTAAAGGAAGTAATGTCTCCATGAATGCCTGTTTAATAATCTTATGCATTCAAATATGCTTGTTGGAATTCTTGTTGAATTAATTGGCACATCAATAGTATATAAAAAAGATCGGGATCCCTGGGTGGGGCCTGCCTTTGGCCCAGGGCGCGATCCTGGAGACCCAGGATCGAATCCCACATCGGGCTCCCGGTGCATGGAGCCTGCTTCTCCCTCTGCCTGTGTCTCTGCCTCTCTCTCTCTCTGTGACTATCATAAATAAATAAAAAATTAAAAAAAAAAAAAGATCATGGAATTCCTGTTGGCAAAAAAAACTTCATGAATTTTATCTAACATGCCAGTTTATTGCCATTGAGAAACAGACACCATGATAGGATTAGAAGTCCCAGATATTTATTGAGGGACATGCCTGAAGGGGTGAGTGAAAGAGAGAGAAAGAGAGAGAGGGAGAGAAGGTGGGAGGGAGTGAGAGAGTGAGAGTAAAGAGAGGAATGGAAGAAGGAGATGGGGTGGAGAAAGTAAGTAGGGAAAGGCTCCAGCCCAAGACGCATGTCTGAAGCCTGTGAAGAGAAAGGAAAAAATTAGGTATGAAAGCTCCAAAAGGCAATGAAATTCTGAGAAAGTCTCAGCCAACCTGAAAGGAACCTCCCAAGCATAGGTTGTTTTTTGGAAGAGCTCCCACATCAAGCAGGAGTAGATTGGTTCTAGAACATCACCTTGCTCGCCCGCTGGCTTGGAGCAGTCTATAGGAATTAT
The DNA here is from genome assembly GCF_003254725.2 of Canis lupus dingo. Lineage (NCBI taxonomy): Eukaryota > Metazoa > Chordata > Mammalia > Carnivora > Canidae > Canis > Canis lupus. The sequence goes on along the minus strand of NC_064246.1, from coordinate 16,576,302 downwards.
GTCTATGGTGTGAACAGTGAAGGATCCAAAGGTATCACAACTGAAAACCATTGGTCATCTGTGCCCTTCATAGTCAGCTGCCATGAAGGTGGCACAACTCCATGGCCATCTGAAAGAAGTTCTGCAGCTTCAAACAGGAACTGCATATGGTCTAAGTAATTTTAGCTGTCAGAAGTATTGTCTATGCATATTAACATAGTTTCAAATGAAATAGATTTTAGTTAATAATCACATTTACACAATTCATCCACTAATAAGAATATGATCCCCATACCAACAATAGTGCTTCAAATATGGTAGCTGTTCAATATAACTTTGAGAATAACTCTATGTAGTTTCTCATTTTAGAAAACTCTTCATCAGCTTCATTCTCTTTTCTAGGTCATCCCTATTGCCTTAATAAACTTTCCTTTGTTGATTTAGTTATAATCTTCATCTTAAACTATAAGAGTACATGATCTACACTCTTTTTTAATCCCAGGAAGTGTGTGTTAAACAAATACCCAGTTGTAACAGTGGTTCAGCTCACTGGCCCTAAACCAGGCCACCTGAAATCAATACATGGCTTCGATATTTCCTAGCTGTGAGCACCTTGGAAAACCAAATAACCTCTCTCTGCTTTAGTTTCCTTGTTGTAAAATTGAAATTGTAATAGTACCTAATCATAGAATAGTTATGAAGATTAAAAACAGTATATTAAAATATTTAGCACAGTGCCTGATAAATCATAAGTGCTCAGAAAAGTAAGCCGGCATTAATCATGTCATCATTATTAACATGGATCAAAATCTATACTGTTAATAAAGCATTAGAAATGTCTCCACTAGTGGAAAAAGATTTGATAAGGGTACTGTCACCGGCTCAGCAATTGAGCAAATGTATCATATCAAATGATAATTTAGTACAAAATGCGATAAACAGGGAGGACTCAGATATAACAAAAGGCAATAGATAGAAAAAAGAGAATAATAATAATAAATACTTGAACACATCTCTGATATAAAACTATGTTCTTTTTTTGTATATTTTTTTATTCGAGTTCGATTTGCCAACATATAGTATAACACCCAGTGCTCATCCGGTCAAGTGCCCCCCTCAATGCCTGGAACCCAGTCACCCCCCAACCACCTCCCCTTCTAATATCCCTGTTCATTTCCCAGAGTTAGGAGTTTCTCATGTTCTTCACCCTCTCTGATATTGCCCACTCATTTTCTCTCCTTTCCCATTTAATCCCTTCCACTAGTTTTTATATTCCCTGAATGAATGAAACCATATAATGTTTGTCTGTGTTCTATAGGCTCCAGTCACATTAGTAGCTTTCAGATACAAACCTGGTGAAGAAGCTATGACTTATGGACACAAACCCAATGATAATGCATCTCTGTACTCAGGTCTGCCTTGGCTGATATTAATCTATTTGGCATTTCTATAACTCTACTTCAAAACTGGCAATTTGGTTGACAATCTTTCAAGTTTCACGACTGACGTTTTCCAAGAGGTTTCTTCCTGCCCCTTATACCATAGTTCTATAGGCTTATCTACAAAATAGGATAGATTCCTATCTCCTAAATATTTTGGAAACATTCCATTAAGTTTGAGAGTTTTCCTGGCCTCTCTAGCTTAACATTATTATTCAAGTTGATCACCAAATAATCAGATATTTCCTTCATTGAAGCATGCAATGAATATTTAGATAACTTCTATATTTCAGGCACTGCAGTGAAAAAATAATAATGGGAAAAAATAGGGATGAAAAGCATATTAAGTTCTCATTTTCATGGATTTTATAATAGAATAGTGCAGAGTTAAACCCATTTCAGATCAATTTCTTTTCTAGCACAATTGCCATTCTCTAACTAGTCCTTGAATCTGTAGATACCCTGCTTAACTGGTGGGGAAGTAGTGTATAGATCCTATAGGTGTTGCAATGGCTGGATTGAATATTAATGAATGTTAATAACCTGACTAAACAGTCATACCAATTATCTGAAGAGTTATCTGCTATACTCCAAAACAATGGAAAATTCTCCATATGTTAACAACTTGGAACATGGCAAAAAATCAAGAATGAGATATGGAAGGATATACATTTCTTATTTACAAGAAAAACATACTTATTCTTAAATGTTAATTTACTGATTATCTGATAGCCTAGAAAACTGATAAATTTTTTTAAATGATAATAACTTCCATGTGTACTCACATTTAGAGCAAAATACTATCAAATTTACTATTTCACTTACACCTGAAAACACCCAGTAATGTAAGGACAAGTGCTATTAATTATCTCCATCTTACAAATTAGGAAATAAAGACTCAAACTAAATGGTTTAAGCTTACATGGTTAAAAATAAGAATTTTTTTTAAACCCAGATTTCTCGGGAGCCTATGTTCCTTCTATGTGTCTCTGTTCTCTAAATTATATTTGATATATTATTCAAAAGCAGATTCAAAATCACTTCCCCATGAAGTGATCCTGTTTTCTGATTAGGTTGATATTATTAACTTTTCGTTTACTCTACCTAGCTTGCAAATTTATAATTCCTTTTATAGTAGAAATAAATAAAATTTGATATTTTAAATAATACCCTATGTTACACACTTTGTTTTTGTGTAGTTCACTATGTTAAGTTTATGATATCAAGAAAATGTAATAATGGATACTTGCACATGTTTCAGATTCAGTCAGCAAACACCTGTATCTGCCCTCTTAAGAACCATGCTTAAATCTGTTGAAGAGTCACAGAATAGCAAGCCATGGTCTCTGCCTTAAATTCTTTATGCCTTAGTAGTGATATAATCTACAAATACAAATAATGATAATAAAAGGTAAATGAAGTAAATAATTATGGACAAAGTCCTATGAGATAACAGAGTAGGGAGAAATTGCTTTCCATTGAGGTAATTCTTTAGAAATGCTTAATCATATAAAAGGTGACATATAACCTGGGCTAAATTGCCTGGTGACAGGTAGAGATGAAGGTGGAAAAGATATTTCAGCAAACAAAAGATCTAAAACACAGCAAGGAAGAAAAAATTAATAATAATTCCTGATATGGAGGAAATATCATATGCAAGAGTGGATGTAGTGAAAAGAAGGCTGGCTATTCTGAGACCAGAGCATAGAAGACCTTGGATAACATGCTAAAGATATCAGAGAGTTGTATTTCTTGTCTTGCATAGAATTAGGGCCTGGGAGGATACGTGGCAAAGGAATGATAAATTCAGAGATGTCTCTTAGGAAGAGTGCTCTGATAGCAACATGAAAGATGTGATAGAGGAGGGGAATGGTGACAGAGATGAAAATGACATAAGAAGTCTCATGCAAGATGTCTAAGCAATTGCTTATGAAGACTATAGTGAGCTTTGTGGCCTAAGAATGAAGGGGTTATGATGGATAAGAGAAGGATTTTGAAAGTAAAATCAATAGACGTTGGAAGATAAGCAGATCCCAGAGACAGAAAGACATCATTCATTTATTTAGCCCTACACTTATTCCCCAGACATTTATTGTCTATTTCATGCCAAACAATGATCTAAGGTCTAGCATTAAGAGACAGATACACAGTCTTCTGCAAGAAATATATTCTCCGACAGAACATTAAAGTGGAGAGTGATCAGTGCTGTACCAGACACAAGTGTGAGATGCAGGTTATCTAGTATAGCCCAACATGGAGATAACCCAACAGGGGTCTGATCTGAGCAACTGCAGAGTAAGATGCCATTAGTAAAGACAAAGAATGCAGAAAGGGAGGAGCTGGTTTTGGAAGAGATAATGAGGATTTTGATTTAGGCATCAGCAGACCAAATATGGACTGTTACATTAAGATGCCATACAAGTGATACCTGTGATTAAGAACATTTCTTCCAAAATCAAGCAGGTTTGAAAATATTTTAATGCAAGCATTAACAACTGTAACACAACCTCATATGCATCTAAATTTTCTTTATACATATTACCATTAAAAAAAACCCTTCTGCTAGCAAAAATGTTTTCATTAAAAAAGATGAAGAAATACTGATCGAATTTTTAAATGCAACAAACATCCTAACATCAGGCTATTTTTACAAGCTGTGCTTTTGGATTTCAAAATACAAGGAGAAAAAACACTGAATATTATGCTGCTTTGTCTTTGGTAGTCACTTTCTCAACTGATTATTTGAAAGAGAATTAAAATCTCAGGAGAAGGAAAGTAGCTGCACTGAGTACTCAGCTCCTTTCTGCAGTGTGCTAATCCCTTTCATCCAAGATAACACTAAGCTTAAACTAAAATCTCACACCATTTACAGCCATCACATTCCAGAAAAAATAGAGCTTTTTGGACATTTAGAAATAGAATCCAAAATTTTGAGAGTTATCAGAGAAGTATGTACTTAGCCAGATTAGAAATTGTGCAATCCAATGTAAAAATAAAAATATCGCTACATACTTGGTAAAATAAAAAGAGAATAATGAGTAATTGTGCCCCCCCAAATAATTAGCATCATGAATATATCCTATAAATGAATAACTGAAAAATACTATAAATCAACAAATAAAGATGTAAATAATACATTTCTCTTACACTAATTAACCAAACGAATTGTGTTTTAGATTGTAGATTTTAAAAATTACTTGTATATTCAGGCACCTGGGTGGCTTAATGGTTGAGCATCTGCCTTTGGTTCAGGTTGTTATTCCAGGATCCTGGGATCAAGTCCCTCATCAGTATCCTCACAGGGAGCCTGTTTCTCCCTCTGCCTATGTCTCTCTCTCTCTCTCTGTCTCTCATGAATAAATAAATAAAATCTTTAAAAAAATTACTTGCATATTTCCCTATGATAACCACATGATTAAGAAGAAAATCTGTATTTCTCTCTGAATTATTATATCCAAATCCATTTCCTTCTATCCTAGTAAGCAATTAGTTTATATGATTATGGGTTTTTTTAATCATTCAAAGTATGAATGAATGAATGCAAGCAAGCAAGCAAGCTTCTATCATGCAAAATCCACACAAGATCAAAAAGAAATCCATCATTCAAAAGCTCTATTTAGTACTCAAGAAATGGATAAGGGTATTTAATAATTTTCTCTGCCTGTTGATTCAAAAAAGAAAAAAAAAAAACCCAACACCCTGCTTTCAGTCTTCTGTCCTATCATCTTTTTGTGTCCAGGTGCCAGTCTTATATTTCTATGGCTCTATACATCACCATCCTCTGCAAAAATTGCCTCCTTCTCTTTATTAATGCATGTCAATCACAGATTTCAAAATGAGATTCAACATCATCTCCCTAAACATGTTTGATGGTTTATTCTATCTTCTGTTGTATTTATATTCTTTCCCTATTTCAAATGTAACAAATTTTTAACAAGTGATAAGAAAGGAATGGGCTTCCTTTTCTGTTTAATTTGTATCATTTACGCCATGAGAGGTACCCAATATGTAAAGTTCAATTTCATTCATTGCTAAGCAAATTACTAAGCAAACAAATTGAAGACCAATTGTGGGCATAATGCTAGAAATTAGGATTAAACAAATATCTATCTTTGGAAAATTTGCATAATTTTTCCATCCCATAATTATTAATCTAATAATTATATCACCAAACACTTTGCTAAATATTTAATATATTAGATTTATGTGGTATTTGTCTTTAAGGATCTCACATGGATGGACATATAAGTAAAAAATAAAGCATAATTCGTGACAAGTAAATATAATGTGGGATCTCAAATTGGATTCTGTCCAGAAAAAGAATATGAATGGAACTGGTAAAATTTGAAAAGGGCCTGTATTAAGTTAATAGTATTGCATCCATACTAATTTCCTGGTTGAGATTATTGCACCAGAGTTATGTAAGGTAGTAATAACAGAGGAAGGTCAGCAAAAGGTACTAGGACTTGTCTGTACTATCTTTGCAACCTTTGTAAGTCTAATATTATTTCAAAATTAAGTTTCTCTAACCAAAAAGATATTATGAGATTAACCCAGAAATACCTATTGATATGGGTATGAAATAAATTCAAGCAGTATTCCCTTTCAAGAAAGGTTTTTAATGCTCAACTCTAGAGACTTTGTTTGGTTAGCAGACAGTTCCCAGGTGTCAGCTTCTCTAGGACATGCCTTAGCTGCAGAGAGCCCCCTCGCCTGAGTCTCACCCTTCCAACCACACCCATATTGGGTGATTGAGGAAAACAGAGGTAAAAGACTTGGCCATTTCAGTTCAGCAGAGGACATACTTTCTGACATGCAATACTCCTTCCAGAATGCTTTCCTGAAGCTTTGTTAAGTCTACACCACAGTTTGTATCCCTTCTTGGCCTGCTTTTGCTTCTGCCTACTTCCTTTTGCAGATGTTGATCCCCAAAAACATACTGCAGCCCATTTATACATCAGCATCTACTTCTGGAGAACCCAACCAGTGTTGTTAGAGGATTTTGAGAACACAGATGATAGAGCAATAATAATACTGCCAGTTTTGTTGTAATGTGACACATACATTCTTAAAGAAGCATCATGCTATGCAAAACTTGCACAATAAAACTCACAAGGTTTATGGGGAAAATTAGGGTGAAGACACAATACTCAAAAGTGTAAATTGTCAGTAACACATTAAAAAAATAAGAACTTAACAGAAATCTATTATCAATTATACATTTTAAGTAGTATATATATACTTAATATATAATATAATATACACTTATATTCTATATGATATATTAGTTACACATAACATATACTTAACATGTATATATAGATATCACATGTATATGACATATATATGTAGTATTTGACCTGAAAAAAACCCTGAAATTTCCTCGTGGAAGGGGCATTGAATGGGTTACAGCTTGTGAATTATTGTGAAATGGTGGACCGAAGGTTATCTGCAACCACACAGGAGGTTGTAATACTAAATGACACACATGCTGAACTGAAGTATCTGGTAGATGTTTCAGGTGTGTGTCTGTGTGTGTGTGTCTGTGTGTGTGTAGGGGGGTGTACACACTTTATGTATTCCCATACAGCTTGGTTCAACTGGGTGCAATTTTCGGCATTCAGCTAAGAAATTATGCAAAAGAAAATACAGCATTTGTGTTAAGTTCAAATTATTTCCTAATGCATCAATCACTTTGGAACAAATTTGTATTTTCAAAACAAGTGTTTTAGGAGAACTGATTATATGAGACAATAAAAGCACACTTCTGATAGTATTTGATATATGGCAAATGCTTAGTTCATGAAGAAAATGATACAGCTATTCTGAGGAAGGAGAAGTTACCCTGCATTTCATGTGAAGACCCCAAATCATACCATTTGTGGCAACATGCTGATAATAATTTACAATTAAGACACATTAGTATTGTTTCAATTGAAACAATGTCAGTACACAGAATGCATGATATATGAAATTCAAGCAAACATAAACATTTAATTTACCAATAATGATAAATTAAAAGGCAAAATTAAAATGCAGAATCCTAGCAAATAGATTATTACTCTTCCTTATTGTTGACAGGACATTTTAATAAGTAACACCATGCCTTCATTCACTTAATATTTATTGAGTGCCTATCATAAACCAGAGATTGGCTTAGGTGCTAAGAATAAAGCACTAGGCAAAATAAAATATTTGTCTGGTCTTCTGCAGCTTATAATCTGGAGAAGAAATAGAGAAAAAATAAACATATTTTGGAAGGTAGTGAAAGGACTTTGGAAAAAATAATAAAACAAGATAAGGCTATATAGAGAGTGATGAAGGTAATAGAGAATTCACCAGAGCACCTCTAGGAATTTAAACATTGCTACTCAGTAAAAGAAAGTTTTTTTTTTTTTCAGTTACAAAGATAAATTATTTTGGATCATTACTTTCTACAGAGCTAAGAGCAGAGTGTACATTTTTTTAGAGTGTACATTTTTAGTGGACAGTTATAGTTGTAGTTGCCTTGCACCAAAATATGTTCCACTGAAGAGCCAAACAAAATGTTAACTGATTCCAAAAATGCATGCTTTTAAAGGCATCAGAGACCTGTGGAAGCAATCAGTGAGTGCTAGGTGAACACATAAGAACACATCTATATAATCACCACCCAGGACATGAAGCAGAACATTCCAGCACTTTAGACATAGTATACCTTTCCAATCGTGCACTCTCTGCCAAAGAAAATCCTTCAAAAGCACTTGAGTGGGAGACTTTTGTGGGCCAGGAATGTTAGAGGGAAATGCTGATTTTGAAACAGTTTCCTGACTTCATTTGGAATGAGCAGATCCAAAGGTGTCAGAGATCAAGGACATGTACTTAATTGCTAGAGATAAAAGAGCATGATTACTCTAATAACAGTAGGGACAGCATGGAAAATAGAATAATCTGACCCACAAGGATCTCTGGCTGTGGTGAATTAACCATGGGGTCCCTGAGAATGAAATGGATGATTAAATTTTCATACACCCAAATCTGGGCAGCAAAACCACAGTAGACCATCAAAGTCTTTGATCTGAGTCAGTTAATAGACTAATGGCTCCTTAAATGCAGGTAGTTTCAGGAAGAATCTTGGAATATCAATGACATACTCAAAATGTGGACATATGCTGAATGTTTGTTCTGTATATCCCAAAGTGATCCACAGCTATTTAACAATATTCTTTTGTGCTTGGCAAATGGAAAAACCCAGACAGAGACACTTCAGAGATTGTTGAATACGACTCAATGCTAACACACTGACACAGGCTAAAATTTCCCATGGATCAGCCAAATAATGGAAATTTGGCTTGTGAACCTCTTTGATAGCCCTACTGGAACCCTAATTTATTTCCTACATATTTTTCCAGTTTGAGTTTCCTTTTGATTCTTGAGTACATAGTTGGTATTTTCCTTGCAGGCAGTTTTGGCCATATGACTCAATTCCGGCCAAGAAAATATGAGTATTTTATTTCAAGTCCCCTAAAATTCCACCAAGTTATTTACCACGGTATTTTAATTTTTTTAAATGCTACTTTGTATTATGGGTATGTTTTATCTTATCTTCTAGTCCCTAAGTTGAATGAAATTAATATGGTAACCCCACAATGCCTAATACCTTCCTTCATCTTATCTATACTCAATAAATATTTGTAGCATGTCATCTTTCACTTACTTACATAACTACTCGGACACTTTCAAACCTTTGCTACAGTAAGAATCCTGTAGCCCCGTTAGATGCTGTTGAGCTGATTCTTCCTACCTTAGTTCATCTCCTGCATCATGCTGATCCAGAAATATTAGCAGACACCTGCTGGGCAATTTCCTACCTACCTTACTGATGGTCCAAATGAATGGATTGAAATGGTTCAGGAGTTGTGTCCCAACTTGTGAAGCTCCAAGAAGCTACTGTATTGCCCATTGTGACTCCTGCACTAAGAGCCACAGGAAATATTATCACTGGACAGATGAGCAGATCCAGGTTGCAACAGATACAGTGCTCCTGTCTTTCCCAGCCTGCTAACAAACCCCAAAACTATTCAGAAGGAAGCTATGTGGACAATTTAAAACATTGTAACTGGTCTCCAGGACCAGATACAGCAAGCTGTGAATCATGAATTAGACCCGTTCCTCTTTGGTGTTCTCTCTAAGGCAGACTTTAAGACACAAAAGAAGCTGTATGGGCTATGACCAACTATACAAGTGGTGGAACAACTGAACAGATTGGATACCTCATTTGTTGTGGCATAATAGAACCATCGATGAACCTCTTAACTGCAACATATCCCAAACTTATTCTGGTTATTCTGGACGCCATTTCAAACATCTTTCAGGCTGTTGAGAAACTAGATAAAACTGAGAAAATGAGTATAATGATTGAGGAATGTGGAGGTTTGGATAAAGATGAAGCTCTACAAAACCATGAACATGAATCTGGGTACAAAGTTTCCTTAAACTCGATTGAGAAGTATTTCTCTGTAGAGGGAGAGGAAGATCAAAATGCTTTGTCAGAAACTACCTCTGAAGGTTATACATTCCAAGTTCAGGATGGCACCCCTGGGCCCTTTAACTTTTATATTGTACAGCTGAGGCATCAAGTTGTTTGTTGTGTACTATTTTGGCATAAATTTGTCTTACTGTTTCTCTATTAAGAACTATTTTTAAGTGTGTTTTGTTAATGTAGAAACTTTTATAAGCAAACTATAATTAAACAATTCCAAACCGTACATACTATGGGAAGCTTCACCTCTCAATGGGTTTCTTATTTCTATGTGGAATCTAATATCTTACAATGTCCTGTAAATAAAGATGAAATTCCACCCTTTTCTTTCCCAAAGGAAAAAAAAAAAAAAGAAGAAATCTTGACCAAGATCACAAAACAAATAAATAATGATTCCAGGACTGAAAACTTTCATGCTCTTAATTTCTAGGATTCTGTGCTCTTGATAATTTCTCCATGTATGAAGTGTGTTGCTCCAGCTATTCTGTAAGTCCCATAAATAATAGCCATGTCTTATTCTGCTTTGAATCTTGCATAGTTCCTATTCCATAGTTGACATTCAGAAATGCTTATAATTTTAGTCCTCAAGTGTGCAAGGCACCAATTCTAGACGGAATTACTGTCTTGCATAAGTTACTTTATGTCTGGAAAAATTGTACTTCTTTCCAACTAAAACTAAATAAGAAGAATTCAGCCTCAGCAATCCTGTTTTAATATTCAGAATTGAACGCATATGATGGCTTGTGGCCGAAATTAAGCTTTTGTGGTTGTTATTGCTATTCCTATTGTTTATTGTTGTGAAAAGAAATCTTACCTCCTAGAAGTTAAATAGCTATGCTTCTGTATGTTTTCTAATTAAAATATAAACAGCCTAGTTAATAATGTGCATGAAAATAATCAAATGGATATAACTGTTGCTGATTTGAAAATTGTTTCTTTTTCTTTAGTCTTAATTGTTTAATCCCATGTGCTGGGCTTGCTTTTCCACGTCTCTGGAAAGTGGTCTCCATAATTATGTTTCATTAAAAAAAAAACATATTTCTCAAATAGTGGATTATATGTTAATCTTCAGGCACACAACTGTTAGCATATTGTCACCATTGAGTGCTATATTATCTTTGCAAAATACCTTATAATTTTGTTTATGCCTAGAAAGCAGAAAGGCAATCAGAATTCCTTCAATGTACTTCCTGTCTTAATCTGGAGGCAAAGTTAATACGTGTGGCTCCAACAATTGATCTATCTTCTAAAGCCCTTGCTTCGCATTTGAATCACCTAAAAAGCTTTACCAAAATACTGTTAAGTAGGTCTCATCTCAGTCAAATTAAATCAGAATCTCTTAGCATGTGGCCTCTACATCAGTATTTTTTTAAATTCTCTAAGTGGTTATAATGTGTAATCAAGGCTGAGAACCACTACTTTACAGGCAAATAATCATCACAGTCTCAGACTAGAAGGCAATTTTGAGCAATGTTCACCAAAGCCTAACTGTGTACATGAGAATCACCTCTGGGGCTTTTGAAAGGTACAGAATCCTAAGGCCCCAATGAATCAGAGCTTTAAGTGATAGGGCCCCAATTGAGTTTTACCCATGATGGAATTTGAGGACCATTGCTTTGGAACTTTTCTAAACTCACTTTCTAGCACATGAGAGAACGTGACTGAGCATTTTAATCCAAGTAACACCATTTTTGCAGCTATTCTCACTAAAATTTCTTCATAGACCTATCCTACAGGATATAGTATTTCTTTTAAAAACTAGAGTGTGTCACAATATAATGTGTCACTTGATAGGAGTTGGAACTCTTGAGTTCAGAGTCTTCCTGCACTACTTACTAGTTGTATTAACATGAACAAATCACTTTCTCTTTCTTTTTTTAAAGATTTTATTTTTTACTTGAAAGAGAGAGAGAAAACAAGCAGGAAGGAGGAGCAGGCTCCCCAGCGAGCAAGGAATCCAATGTGGGGGTCAATCTTCTGGGATCATGACCTGAGCTGAAGGCAGATGCTTAACCGACTGAGCCAACTAGGCGCCCCAAATCACTTCCTTTTTCTCACTTTGTATTTATTCTTAAATCACAGGATTGTAATGATCTAAGGAGTGAATATAATCGTTCCCAAACCTGACTGATCACCAAAATCTTCTAGAGAATGTGAAAAAATTATATAAGTTCCTTGGCCTCTTTCCGGAGATTTTGTTCCTCTACATGTGGAATGTGTGGTTGGACATAAGTAATTTTGCTTTTGAAGATTTGCAAGTGAGTTTGATACTTGGCCGTGGTGCTATGTTGATGCCTGCTGGAAGAGTGAGACCCGCTGTCAGCCTCAGGGATACAGAGATTCAATCTGCAGCCATGCGCATGACCCCTCAGGCAGCTCTCCAGTAACACAGATCACTTACATCTCAGCAGGTGCTATTTCCAGAAGAGCAGCTCTTGGTGATTTGATGTAGGAGGTGGGAAGATTTATAGCATAGTCACTGTCTTATGTGTATCTAGAACTAAAGAGTTGCCCAGGGTCTTTGTTCACTTATTAGTTTGTTCTTTGCCTTTTTCTGTCACCTAAAAAAAAAAGACAATAGAGAGCCAAGGAAAAAGCACAGGGTATGAAATCACATCTCAGTTTTAGCAGAGGTCTACTTTAAAAAATGTAAATCTTATTTATTAGAGAGAGTAAGAGGGGCAAGGCAGGGGCATATTATATTAATATAATTTAATATTATATTAAATATAATATCTAATATTTATAATATTAAATTATAGTAAAAATAAGCACTGCTAGGAGAAACTCAGGGTAATGAGAATGTATAAAGAGGAGGCTACCCCAGTGTCTCCCCAACCTATGAGCATTGACATTTACATTGACATTACATTGAATTGTGAGTGGGGTAGGCAAGCAGTGAGTACTCCTGGCAGAGAAAACAATCTGTGCAAAGGTCGTGAGGAAGGAAAATGGGTAGTAACATATGAGTAACTGAATGAGTAAAGATTCCAATAAGCAGGTGGTATGGAGTCAATGAAAATGAGACTATGAGGTACCAATGGACCAGGGATTTTTAGGTCATATCTAGGCTCCTATTTTCTTAATCTGTAATAGCAGTAGAGACTTTCAATAAGTAAGATTGAACAGAGAATGAAAGAATTAGATTAGAACACTTTACATCACTCCAGTTGCCGTATGAATCATGTGCTGGAGGGCTTGAAAACTTGGAGACCAGGTAGAAGGAAGGTGAAATCTGAGAGAATTGTACCTTCTAATGAAATAGAATAAGAAGGAAGAAACTGGATGAATTCAAAGATGTAGTCAGGCAAAGAATGATTTTTCTCCATTTTGTATTCTTATGTCTTTGTAGAGCTGGCACATAGTCATCAATGGCATGCCTCTTTGGGTTTAGGGTTGTTTGTTTTTTAGTTTTTTGCTTTTGTTTTTTTGGTGGTAAGAACACTTAACATGAGATCTACCCTCAAAAAAGTGTTAATTGTACAAAACTTAATTGTCAACTATAGGCACTAGGTTGTACAGCAAAGCTCTAGAACCTATTCATCTTGCATAACTGAAATTATTTTTAAAGCTAGTTATGATATCTTAATTCCCTGAACCTTCTCCACAAACGCACTCTGATGTATGACTCACTCTATCCTTCTTGACTTGTCAAGGTTTCTGTACTCCTCATGTTTCTACATACATTTGGACCCTTTTGGGTTTATATTACTTTACCTTAATACCTTGTATTTACAGACCATGAAATTGGCAATAAATCTTTGCAGTGGTTTGACTGGTGGAGAGCCCAGTGACTAATGTGACCACAGCATACCAGTTTGTCCACACAAAGGCCCACATCCCAGGAAACCCCTCAGTCTGGGGAAAACCCAGGTGGTTGGACAACCTAATATAAGGCTATGCTTTAAAATAAGTCTTCTGCATCTACATCCTTTTCTATTATGATCCATTCTTGCAGGAACACGAAGATAGACTGCTACAGAGGTTAGCTTTTATTTAAACACTTTGTAAAGCACTTTCACATGTACAACTTCATTTGCTCCTTAAAATTCTTTTGTGAGGCAAGATTTAGTACTCAAGTTTTAAGGGTGAGAAAAACGAGAATCAGAGATGTTCAGGGATTTGCTTAAGTTCACTTGACTTTAAGAATGTGAAAACCACATAGTTTCATCTTCCTTCATCTATTTAAGTATAGTGTGACACACTGCACAAGAAATATATTCAGATATTAATCTGTGTCTTATTTTCCTTCCCATCCCTCCAAAGAGGTAGGCAAACGTTACCCGCAAGAACATTATAGGCACCAAAGCAGAGCTGTTTGAACAAAACTCTCTTTTGCGAAACTCCACCACATTCATTTATTCATTGATTTGCTCCTTTCGCAAATGTTTTTTGAGTATTTGCTATGAGAAGGCCTGTTCTAGAATGAAACATAGGGAGCTGGGGAAAAGGGCGATAAGCAAAACAATACTGAGAAGAACGTAAGATGATGTTGAATGATGTCCAGAGAGTAAAAAAAGAGAAAAGTCGGGATCCCTGGGTGGCGCAGTGGTTTAGCACCTGCCTTTGGCCCAGGGCACGATCCTGGAGACCCGGGATCGAGTCCCACGTCGGGCTCCCGGTGCATGGAGCCTGCTTCTCCCTCTGCCTGTCTCTGCCTCTCTCTCTCTGTGTGTGACTATCAAAAAAAAAAAAAAAAAAAGAAGAGAGAAAGAGAGAGAGAGAGAAAAGTCATAGCCAAGGACCATGAGGCTATGTTAGTTTAGGTGATTGGATAAGGCCTTTGGGGGTGAGCACATTCAAGCTGTTATTTAAATAACAGGATGGAGGCAACTCCTCCATGCCAAGAGTAGGGGATTGCCTTCCTCAAGGAGAGAATGATAGTATAAACCACCTGGGCCAGAATGAGCTACTATGTTTGAGGAACAGAATCCATTCAGTACCGCTGAAGTAAAATAGACAAGAGCTATAGTGACTTAAAGATGAAGACAAAAAAGGGGGCAAGAACAAGGTCATGGAGGGTCAGGTAGGCCAAAGTAACACATTTAGGATTTTCTCCTAAGTATGACAGGCCTAAAGGATTTTAAGCAAGGGAGAGACATCCTCTGATTTATGCCACTTTCAGAAGAGTGTAGAGGGCCAGTCAGCAACAAGAAAGCGATCAGAGTAGTCAAGAAAAGTGGTGGGAGAAATGGATGCATTAAGTTTAGGTTTTAGAGGTAATGTTGACAATGACTTGCTGATACCCTGGATATGATCAAGGGTTGAAGAGTCAGGGCAAAAAGAAACGTAATTTCCTGGGTTTGGCATGAGAAAACTCAAAACTCGGGGTTGTGAAGGGAATGGGGAAGATGGTAGGACATCTAGGAAAAATAAATGAGACAATTAAAGAAAACTTTGATTTTGCCCAAATTAGATTTAAGAGACCTAATATACATAGAAATGTGAAAGGAGTGGCCTATATGAGAAGGCATGAGAGGATTTTGCTAGATGTCCTGGATGATGAATGCAGACAGAAGGGGTATATTTGAGGAAAAAGAGGTTGGATTCTTTAGAAAGAGGAGATTGCCCCAAACCTATGGAGGGAACATAGCTCTGCAGACTTGCAAATAGTAAAGATCTGAGACCCAGATCCACATGTTTGCAAGCACACTGGCAAGGTGTTTGGAGTGTGAGTAATGGGCACTTTTTATATCTAGGAAGGTTGGACCTCAGTTTCAAGGGGTCTTGGCCCTAGAAAATATGTTTATGCTCATTAAGCAAGATGAAAGCAAAAGAGATTCTAAACCTCAGATAATCATGTGGACCTGAAAGGGAGCATCTTGGAGATAATTTATGTGGATCAAAGAAAAAAAAATCAATGGACACTCCCAAATATTCTGAAAAGAAGAAAATAGAAAGAAAGAAGAAAGAAAGAAAGAAAGAAAGAAAGAAAGAAAGAAAGAAGAAAGAGAAGAAAGAAAAAAGAAAGAAAGAGAAAGAAGAAAGAAAGAGCAAGAAAAAAGAAAAAGAAAGAAAGAAAGAAAGAAAGAAAGAAAGAAAGAAAGAAAGAAGAAGAAGAAAGAAAGAAGAAAGAAAGAAAGAAAGAAAGAAAGAAAGAAAGAAAGAAAGAAAGAAAGAAAGAAAGAAAGAAAAAAGAAAACAAAAGTTTGGACAAAAGAACATGATCACCTAGTCAGAGCCAAATGAGGTCACAACACTTAGGCATCAACAGGACCAGTGAGTCCTAAGTAAAACCAGTAAACCAGTAAGCCTTGGTATGTCAGTGATAGCAGAATTAGCAGGAAACAGGAAGGGCCAAGGCATAGCACCCTCATGAACAAAACCCATCAGCTGTATGAGGAGGTCTCATGAGCCACATCCATATCCCTATCTTATGAGATAAGCCACATCTATATCCCTATTTTACGAAATAAGCTGTAAAGGACAAAGAAATCCAGGAGACTGAATAGTTGTTCTTTTTCTATTATTCTTAGAATATGTGCTACCTTCGAGACTATTAACATGTCTCAGACACACCAAATTTTAAAGTAAATATAACTAAAATATAATTTCCCTCTAACTGGCAGATGGGAGTCTGGGGAACTATAATTTCTCTGCACATCTGAGGTATAGCATGAGTGAATTTTATGATGCTGCAACATGAAGAAAGTATATAGAGTGAAAGGAAAACTGTGAATTAAACTGAGAAAGGCATACATTTAAGAAGCAGGTGGAGAAAGAATAAAATAACAAATAGAGAGCTAATAGCATGCTTTTTTGTCTTCAAAAAAATAAAAATTGTCTTAAGAAGGAAAAAAACTGTTATGCCCTTCATAATATGGAAACAGAAGCTTCATGAAGAAAATTTCTGATCATTTCAATAGCGTAATGAGCTGACCAGTGTGTGTTTCTTTATATGAAACTGGTTATTTAAGGAAGAGTATTCAATTGAGTAGACCACAAACTAAAGCCTAAAGAGAAAAAATAATGACCTGAACTAAGAACTCAGTGGATAACTCCACCATCTCACAAGACTGCAAATAATTGTCCCAACCTTGATGGCTGGCATAGCAATTTTGACTTTTTAGACCCCATTTAACCCTAGTTCTTAAAATTTCTTATTCCCATTTGTAGGCACACTGGCAATATATATATATATAAAATTTGTGATCAAATTTGAGAAATCCATCCCCAGTGACCACAGCATACCAGTTTGTCCACATAAAGGCCCACTCCCAGGAAACCCTTCAGTCTGGGGAAAACCCAGGTGGTTGGACAACCTAATGTAAGGCTATGCTTTAAATCCTTGGAGGTTCTTTTACTTATTTAGGAATAGCACACAGATAGGGTACATTATTATACATAGTAACAATTTTATTTTTTAAAGATCCTATTTATTTATTCATAAGAGACATAGACAGAGAGAGGCAGAGACACAGGCAGAGGGTGAAGCAGGCTCCCGGCAAGAAGCCCGACGTGGGACACGATTCCAGGACTCCAGGATCATGCCCTGGGCGGAAGGCAGGTGCCAAACCGTTGAGCCACCCAGGGATCCCCACATGGCAACAATTGAAATTTGATAAAATTAATCAGTTCTAGTTTTCTTTTAAAACAATCCCTAAGCAATTATTTCTCTTTTATGATACTATAAAGTATTGACAGCCTAAAAAATATTTTTCTCCAAATCATATATTTATTTTCATAACTATTTATTAGTTCTATGGAATATGGACATTACATTTTATTATTGAATCACAGGAAAAAAATTCAACCTCTTTGGTATTATTCCCCCAGGCCTAGAATTTACATGGGAGCATGGGAACAATAACATTCCTTATCTAAAATCTCTCCCTTATTTAAAAATTTCAGTTTGGTTTCTGCTAGTATATAAACAGGCAGACAGGGCAGCCCGGGTGGCTCAGCGGTTGAGCGTCTGCCTTCGGCCCAGGGCGTGATCCTGAAGTCCCGGGATTGAGTCCCACATCAGGCTCCCTGCATGGAGACTGCTTCTCCCTCTGCCTGTGTCTCTGCCTCTCTCTCTCTCTCTGTATCTCTCATGAATAAATAAATAAAATCTTAAAAAAAAAAAAAAAAAACACGCAAAGTAGGACTCAAAAAATAACTATGGTCTCTTCAGATAAAAATCAACTGTGTATTCTTCCTGGAGGTATTCATTCCAGAGTGGCTATTGAAAGATCAGAGTAGCTCTTCAAGCAAGAAAGCATTTGCTCAGTATCTTCTCTCTCTGCCACCTATGACATTCAAGGCTCTTAGCAGAAGAAAGCCACTTGTGATCAGATGCCTTCTAGGCCTTTTCTTCCCCTTCTATCCCTCTGTCCTTGCCAGCTTTGTAAGTATACATTCAGATTTTCCCTTCCACCCATACCCCACACTCTTTATGATCAAGTTAACAATCTTTTCTTTAAGGATTTTAGTTAATATCTGAGGAAACTGTTAAATAGAAAAAAGCTCAGAGAAAAGTATGAATAGGTCATTCACAGAGACAGAAATGTACATAGTATTTCAACACTTCAACACTTCAAAAGATATCCATTCCCATTTATATGTGTACTGTGCGATAAATACACAATGAAAATATCAAAAAAAAAAAAGTGATTAACACTCAATGTTGAAAAACATGCAGGGAACAGGTATTGCTGACAGGAATCTAAATAGGCCCAGCCTTAGTGGAAGATAATTTGGCAATTCCTAGGAATATATAAAATGCACGTATCTTTTGGGCATTCATCTGTTGTTGTTTGTTGCAATGATGTTTGCAATAGCAAAAGACTGTAAATGACTTGAAGCAGGTTTTTCACTATGTATTTTGCATGTACATAATGAAACACTATACAACTATATTTTAAAGCATGATTCATCTCCCTATATATATATTGAGGTGAATGTATTTCCCAAATATATTATTAAATGAGGATATCATGAAGCAAAACAGTGTTCTATCAATCTCATTTTTAAAAGGAAAAAATTATATAGATCTATATAGAAATATTCCATGAAAGGATATTAGGAGCAATGGCTGCCTGTGGAGGTGGGGTAAGCATCTTGGGGTTTAGATATTGGTGGAAAGGAGTGTTTTCTTTTTTCAAAGTATATTCTTTGTGTGCTTTTTGGGTTTTTTTCATGTGCATGTAATATCCATTAAAATTAATAAATGATTTAATGAGACATAAAGATATAAGTTAAGGAATTTAGTTTTTACCTAAAGGTGGCAAGGAGCCATCAAATGGTCTTCAGAAAGGAGATAGCATGATGACATATCACCAGCATTTGAGTCATGCATCACTAGCATTCAGTGCACCAGGATGGATTAGCACAGTTATTCTCCATCACTACTGCATATTGGAATGCCTGAACTCCATCCTCATACATCGTAATGTAATGGCCAGAGATGTGTTCAGGGTGGCAGGGATATTAAAAATTCTATAATTGATTATATTGTATAGCCAATATTGAGGACCACTGACATAGAAAGTTGCTTAAGTAATTTAGGTAATCCCTAATAAAGACGACTTAGTTAAATAATGTCTCAGGGGATGGAAAAGAAAAGGCAAATTCTAGAGCTATAAAGAAAATGAATCTTCAGAACTCATTGATCGATTGGATTCAGAGTGTAAAAGAAGGAAGGAGACTATAAAGATGTGGGAAAATAGGCAATTTCAGTCCGATGCTCATGAGATAGGCAAGTGGAGTGATACAGGAGAAACTGACTATGGGTCTGAGGTTTGGAAAATGAGCATATTGGAGATTTGCACATTGTAATCAGCAGAAAGGTTGTTATTAAAAATGACAAGAGAGAATATGGTATTTCAAAAGTTCTAAAAATAGAACTATAAACAGTTGGAATAGAAACAAGATGAACATTCAAAGAAAAATTAAGTTAAAAAAAAAAAGGCCAGATTGATGGGAGTAAAAAGCAGGGAATATGGGGCTTGTTGAAAAGGGTAGCTTCAAGAAAGAATTAACAGCATTAACTGCTATGGGAGGACTAAGATTGTGAAAGTCTTTTATGCATTTAGCATCTAGAAGCTAACCTTGGTGAAAACAGTGTCTGTAGAGTGGGTAGGTAGAGTATGGATGACAGTGGGATCCATGGAGTATATAGATAGGCTCCAGATTGCAAAAGAAAATAGGACTGACAGGAGGTGAGAAGTGGAAAGAGCAGGTATTTTTTTTTCTAGAAGATGGCTACAAAAAATAGGGGATTGACACAGTTTGATTACTTTTCAAGGTTAGAGAAACAAGTATATTTCTACACCAAAAGAAAAGTCATTATGGAATGAAGCTGATGAGAAACAATGAGAAAATGGATGGAGACATTTCCCCCAAAAAGGCTGGAGAGGAAGGGACTCAGATTTAGGTAGTAGATTTTGTCTTGAGCAGGACAATTGACATCTTTTCTTCTGAGGCTGAAGGAAAGATGATTTTAAAACAGCAAGGATGGAAAGGTTTGCTGGATTTGGAAAAGGTAAGATATCCCCTTTTTCTGTAGCTTCTAGTCCTACATGAAGCAGAAGATGTTGGCTACAGAGAGCAAGGAAAATGGGAAAAGGGAAATGAAAAAAGTTTAAAATAGCCAGGGTTAGGAAAAGGATAGGAGGAAAGGCTGACCAAGGTCATGTAGAGGAGCTTTCACAAAGGAATAAAGACGCTACTGCTATGGAGGTCTATCAGGTAGTTCTGTTAGCTCCCTGTAAACTCAATATTCATCTAGATGTGGGTGCCATAAGCAAAGGGAAATCTGAATCACAAGAAACTTGAAATGCACTTAGTAGGGCACCCAGAACTGAGGAATCTCCAGGGACGCTAACATAGTAATATTCTGGCTGTAAATTAAAGTAAATCTCAAAGAAAAGTAACAGTTGTATGAAGAGGGAGAAACAGGATCAGGGAAGTGTCAAAAGGAGAAGGAAGAAAGTATTATGAAGAACATGATTCACTTGGATAAAATGGCAGCACAGAGGAAAGAAATAATGAGGGAATTTTAGATTCAGAAAATAATATTGAAGACTGCGAGCTCCAGAAGGGGAGCTCCAGAAGGGGAAAATGTTCACCACTGTGGACCCAGGGGGACAGCAGACCTCAACAAAGACTTGTTGAATTAATGACAACAGCAAAACAAAACCCCAAAAAACTGAAAGGCATACGGAATATGTGAAGGAGGGGAGCTTCTGAGAGTTTGGTTTCCCATCCACATTGTGATAATGAAATCAATGGGGAAGTAGCTCTGGAACTCAAAAAGAGTTAGAATTGGTAAAAGGAGGCTGCTCTACATGAGCTGGGGCAATGTGCCAATGATTGATAAACTACTTCCTTTTTGCCTTACAAGGGAATAGGTCAAAAATATCAGCTCCTCTTAAATTCTCTCCAAGGAATACAGAAACTTCTTTTTTTTTTTTTTTTCCCCTGACTAGGCTGCATCCTACTCTTTGCTTCTGGTACCCAACTGACCTTTAAATTTAAAGTTTTATGTGGGAATGTGAGCTACATCTTGGTCAATTAGCCCTGCTGCTTCAATCTGAGAAGCTGCCTTATTAAAACACCAGAGCCCTTCCTCCTCCCACTACCTGTTCTTCTCACAGTGGGGTCCCCATGGAACTACTGAAAAGCTGTGTTTATTTAGGGAAAAGAAGTATGTGAAGATATATATTTTTTATCTCTCTATAATCTGCCCTCTCTACCCTAACCCCTCACACATACTTCCTCCTGTTTTTATGGGCGGATGAGAGGTGTATTCTTTATATGTTTTTTAAATTAAAATTGTTATTTTTTTAAGGGAAGGACATTTGACTTCTTGTCCCACTTCCAGTACTGAATTGAATTCTTTAGAAGTGGCTAAAAATAACATTGAGGGGAAATGCTAAAATACAAACTCTCTTACCTGCTAGAATGAGAATTGAGGTTATTTTCTACTTTTAAAATTCTTTCAACTGACATATATTTTGTATGCCTGCAATAAACAACATTCTACTGGCATAGCATGTACTATACTCAGCATCCTATAATTAAGCATTTCTAAAATTTCCATGAAGATGTCATTTTAAATACCACAAAGAGGTGCTGAGTTTCTTGCAGAAAATATAAAACAGCTCATTAACATTTGCTTGAAGAACAAAATAACACCTCCACATTTTAAAAACAAAATACTCTTTTTTTTTAATCTTCATTTTATATAGGGCTTTTCCTTCTAAGTACTTTGATTAATATTTTCCTGGCTAAAGTGTTTGAGGAAAAGATGTTAAAAATTACCTTCAAGTAATTTAGCCATTGCTAGCTGCTCAGTGTGACAGTAACAAATGGAACCTTCTATGTTGCAAACTGTCCTCAGAATCACACTATACAATAAATTTGGATACTGATGGAAAAAGTATGTAGGCAGCTAGTGCAAAATTATGTTGCAGGAGCAAATTTTCTCCTCTCCCTCCTCCTGCTTCCTCTAGCTCTGCTTTCCCTGTCCTGAGTATGTTTACAAATACATGTCAAGACTGTGCCATAATAAACCTGCTTGAAAATAAATACAGGAATGGAAGAATTAAATATGATAACTAATGAAAATAGTCTTGTAGTTGGGCTATGTTTCAATTTTAACTACTGTAGTCATTCAATATGAAAAAAAAAAAGTTGTGCTTGAATTTACTTGAAGGAAATTTAATTGACTTTACTTAGCAATTCTAATTTTTCTTTAATTTGTCTTATATAAGTCACTTTTTGTTCTCTGTTCAGATAGAATCAGCAGATGAGAGGAAATTTTTCATCCTTTAGTAAATGTTGTGTAGTTTATTAGTGTGAAACTAAAACATGAACAAATGGCATTAGTACCAATATTTTTCAAAGAATGCTAGAGAGAAGCATTTTCCTTTGCTACGATTTAGACTTTTACACTGTAGCACAGAGGGAGGAGCTGGCTTCTGAAGGACTGGGGGTTTCCAAGGATGGGCAGAACTCAGATTGGATTTATTGTACCATACAAGGAAAATACCAAGGGAGAAGGGAAGGTTGAGAAACAGATGTAGGATGACGATGAGTATAAGATTTGTCTAAGGAGAATATGTGTAAATAGCAGGGGCATTGACAAATGCTGAAGTGAATAAAAGACCTAAAATTAAAAATGCAAATTATAATTTTATAAAAAAATCAATGTTCATGCCAACAGGAACACCTTGGCACTGGTGTACCTTTCCCTCTAATAATTAAAGCCAATCTGCTTATGAAGCTGCTCTTTCCTGGATCTTTCAAGTAGCACATCAAGTGAGCTAAACACAGCATACTAATGATGCATTATTACTCAACAGCCATAATCACTCAGGGACTGAAAAAGGTCTGGAAGCGGATTCAACATAATTAAAGGACTAAAAGGAGCCAGAGTAATGAACAGACTGTTCTGGACCCTATTTTGCCACCAGGTAGAAATGTGGATACTGAATATATTCTTCCAGCATTATTAATTTCCTTGCTCAAAACAATAAAATATATCACAATAATTCATATGCTGAAAAATAACTGCAGATGCAACTTCAGAACTCTAAAAATACCCAAGTCCTATCCATTGTCTTATACTGTCCACAGATGTGAAGGAGAGATGATAAAGTGTGACCAACTGCAGCTAACAATGATTCCATTGTGCCAGAAGTTACTCCTCTGCCACTGTAATCTTGCTTTAGAAACCTGCTATACATCCGGAATCCTTTCCAAGCAACTCCCTAGGAAGCCACAAGTGATTCGCCTGAGTTGATCCATGAGATATACCATGGCTTAGGGGAATCCTAATGCACGAACACCTTCCTCTCTGCCTTCACAATAATTAGGCCAGGTCTTCATGGTCAAAGCAAACCAGTGTAGGTATGCAAAAGCCAAGTCCCCTTGTAATCCTGAGTTATTCATTTATTTGCTTACAAGTATTTCTTGAACTCCTTCAACATTCCTGTCGTTGTTAGATTCTGAATACACCAGTAACTAAAATTCAGTTTCTGCCAACAAAGAACCTGAAGTTTAATGGATTTATTCCCAGGATTTCCAAACTAAAAGAAAAGTAAGGGAGAATGGCTAGAAATTTTCTAAATAGTAAATTGATCCCTCAACTTCACACTGTTTCTGGAGCTATTCAAACAAAGCTTCAGGTTTTTATACCCAAGCAGTTATCCCCATGAAGCATCATATCCACCCTCTTGTTCACTAAGTAAGTACTGAGAAGTATAAACATAATCTGTATCAATACATAAAGCAAATGTACAGCAACAATATACTGGGTGCCTTGCAGTGCAGTGGAAAAACCATAGGTCTAGAACCAAACAACCTGGGTTTGACTCTTCTCTACTTAGTAGTTGGATTTCCTTAGCCAAGTGACTCACTCTCTGAGTTTCAACTATCTCAACTCAAAGATAATATGTAAGGGCACCTGGAAGTCTCAGTCAGTGGAGAGTCTCATTCTTGACTATAGTTCAGGTCATGATCTTAGGATCATGCGATCGTGCCCTGCCTAGGGTTCTGCACTCAGTGGAGTCAGCTGAAGATTCTGTCTCCCACTTTCCCTTTGCCTCTTCTCCATCCTCCACTTATGCTCTCTCTCTCCCTCATAATAATAATAATAATAATAATAATAATAATAATATGTAAAATAATACCTATGGTTAGGCCAAAGCTTAAATTTAATAACAGAAAATAAGCTCCTGTCATATAACAAATGCTCATACAATTGTTATATCATATGGTGTCCAGCATAGATCATATCCACTAAGAACACTGTCATGGTAGAAGCTAAAATGAAAAAGAAGTAGAATTGACCCACTGGATATTATTCTCTAAAAGACACCAAGACACAGTGTAAGAGGTATTTAGAATGGCCTGGCCATTTATTTATCAGGAGATGGCCACACTTGGTCGTTGGAGCAGCACAAAGGAAATGAGTAATGATTCTTCAGAAATCTTTCACTACTACAAACGGAAAAAAACAACCTACCATTGCTTCTCTGGGAATCAGCTCTCCAACCTTCCTCATGTACTACTTGATCTTTAATTTATGGAGTCAACAGAAGCCCTGTCTTCAGCAGCACAGATGCTGGACAAATAGCTAGGGCATTGATTTTGGTGTTTGGCCAAACTGATGGCATCATTATGTTGACTGAATATCACTGTCTCTAATAAAAATGCTTTATGTGGACTCTCAGGGAAGGAAGAGAGCTGGCTAGCTGTAGAAAAGGAGAGAAAGAAATGCAATTAAAAAGTGGTATTTTCTCTTGGGCCACTCACTCTCCGCATTAAAGCATTATGTAGTGATTTTTTAAATTTTCATTATCTGCTGTATATTTTTATGTTTTTAAAGCTAATATCACCAAATATTAGACAAGAGAAGTGTAAATATAATTGAGTTTGTCACATTAGTACATATTTGCAATATAGCAGTTAAAATATTTGATTAAATTTATGTAAAAGATATGCAATCAAGTTTTTAATTAATTTTTACCAAAACTAACAGCATTAGCCAAAAATATGATATGAATTCAGGGGAAAAAAAAAGTTAAAAAGAATTACTTGTTTTGCTTTCTTCCTGAAAGCTAAACCTGGCATATAACCACAACATGAAAAAATCATTAATAATTATTTTAGGGAATTAAATGTAATAGCACAACCAAGTATAGGTCAGCAATAGAAGAAAATAAAGATGCAAGAAACTCAAATAACTTGCCAATTGAACATAAACTTTAATTTACTAAAAATTATATTACAAAAGAATACATGCCTAAATAACCTTAAGGAGTAAAAAATATAATAAATTTGCTGTTTGAGAATCTTTGTTATAACAGTTGATTTTCTATCATTATGTATGTGTACATATATACACATTTTTACATAAAAATGACCTACATGACACAATTTTATACAGAACATACTGAGCTGAATTACTTAGCACAAGGGCCACTCCCTCATCGCAGAATACGCACATATGGAAGCCATACGCATATTTTATTCAACAATACTGTCTTTTTTGCTTTTCTTGACTGATTGCTGAGCCACAGATCAAATCAACAGTTCAGTGATTTGATTCATTGCTTAGAGACCAAAAGCATAATGACAAAAATACCAATTCACTAGTCTTACTGCCAAGTGTCATCCACCTTTAATTCATCCTGCATATCACCAGCACATTCGCCTTTTAAAAATACCAGTTTTATCATCTTAATAAACCTGTAGCACAATAATTATGACCTAAGGCCTTGTTGTGGAAAGGGCATATGTTCATATTTCAACTGCACTTTTTAGCTATGACTTCCAGTTATTTAACCACTTTGAATCTAAACTTCAATAGTCTCATCTATGAAATTGGGATAATAAATCATCTTATTGCCATGAGAATTAACTAAGATAATACATGCAATATACTTAACAACATGACTGAAACATAGCCATTAATCTTGAATGGCATCTCTTTTGAAAGCACCATGTATATAGGACGAAGTTAAGAATTTCCAGCAGCACTTTTTTTCCAGGTTCTAAATCCTGTTATAATCACTTGGGAGGTTTTAAGAAAATACTGAAGCCTATCCCCGAACTGAATAAAAGCATCATTATTTTGGTCATGGACCATCATTATTTGTTATGTCGCTTTATAAATCCCTACCCCAACTGGTCCAGCCCATCAATCTTTCCCTTCTTCCCACTGCTACAGGTCTTTTTGTGCCTCACTATGTCACACATCTGTGGTAATAACAGTAATAACAGAAGATACTGCATTTCAAATATGATATTCGTTGTCAAAATCTTAACTTGACCAGAAATTATATTGGAGATCTAAAGACATATTAAATGAAAACCTAACTCAAATTCACTTGAAGGGAGGAGGTAAAAAGGCATTGTTCTCGCTGATATAACTGATTAGACAGATCTGATAGACCTAGATTCAGGTGCACAATATCATCAAGTTTCTGTCTCTCTTCTTGCTCAGGTTCTCATGAGGTTGTAATTTGTACTAGGTTGAATGTCATCCACAAATAATTTATATCCACCGAGAGCCTCAGAATATGACTTATTTGGAAATAGGATCTTTGCATATGTAATTAGTTAAGATGAGGTCATGCAGGATTAGAGTGGACCCTAAATCCAATGACTAGTGTCCTTTTAAGAAGAGGAGAGGAAATACACAGCCACTTAGAAAAAAGTAAGCCATATGAAGACAGAAGTAGAGAGAGGGATGATGTAGCTACAAGCCAAAGGGTGCCAAGGATTTTGGAAGCTACCTACCTAAAGCTAGGAAGACGTAAGAAAGGATTCTTCCCTAGAGTCTTCAGAAGAGAGCAAAGACCTGATGACAAGTTGATTTTGGACTTAGCCTCCAGAACTGTGAGAGAATAAAATTCTGCTGTTTTAAGCCATCAAGTTTGTGGTAATTTGTTATGGCAGCCTCAGGATGTGAATATACAACCCTAACAGCAAGAGTAATTTTTTTTTATTGCAGTGTAAAAATAGTTCCAGGGTGGCCTCATATTGGCATGCTGCAATATAAGCCCATTTTTAACCAACCACTCTGTCCAAGAGCTGGAGTAATTCTGGCCGGGATTTGTTCCCATTCACACTTCTCTGACTTCCCTTTCTGCAACATTGGTTATAGTGCACTGCACAATTTGTCCTGATAGTAAAGTGGCCCTCTCCTTCTCAGGCTAGTCTGAATCTAGTAATGAGGATCCCCAAGAATGCAATCCTATAAGATTGCCCTAGACCTAGCACACCATGAGAAGTCTAGACGAGGCACAACTAATACTGAATTTTTCTTCTTAGATATCACTTTTATGAACTCAACAGTTGGTAGTTAGCAGTACCTGTAGAGGTCTGTATAGAGGTAGCTGCCTGATAGAAGCTATCACCTTCAGTGGAGGAAAGCAGCCACATCCAAATCTTGATCTGTGAGAAAGCAAACTGCAGATAATAAATAACCCAACTTGACTCTTCTCTTACCCTTTAGTTTCTAGTCTGTGCTTCCAATTGTTGAATCTGTTTAGATTTAGAATCTGTTTAGAAAGAGAGAACACTGAGGCATCCACAGAAGTCAGACTCCTACAGGGTACACAGAAGAGTAAAGAAAGCTGGATTGTGGATCTGGAGGGGCATATGGAAGCACAGTGGCCTTGTGAGAAATAATGTAAGAAATGGAAAATGGATCTGGTATGAAATATAAATAAGAAAGAATAATGAAATGTTTTATTCATTCATTGTGTCTCTGATTTTAAATAATGAAATAAGATAATAAACCTTTTAGGCAAGTCAGCCAAAATATACTGAAACCATCATAGTATATTTCAACTGACTAGCCTGAAAAGAAGTGAGATTGTACCTGCATCCTTACTCTTCTAACATCCTCACAAATTTGATTTTCAAGTGTTACTTCTACTCTGTCCATGTTCTTTCAACCAATCTGCCTCTAAGATGCTCCTAGATTCACATTGTCTGAAACTAAGTGCGAAGGATATGCGGATGGTTCAGACAACAAAAATGAGCAACCAACCAGGCTGGCATGACTGACTGGGCTTACGGACACATCAGAAAGATCAATCTAATCTCCTTGAAACAAGAATTTTTAAAAAGTTCAAATGACTCTGCTGCCAGTCCAATATTCTGTAGTCCCTCAGTGAATCCAGTTGAGATACAATAGAGTCAAGTACATCTGCTTTTGTGAGGAAAAAGTCACCTTTCATATAGGTGTTGTTGGCCATCAAAGGGACAAGCAGCTAAAGCAAGCAGCTAACATTACATGGCAAAAGAAGAAGAGCAGATGTGGCGAGGACAGAGCAGTCAAGTCAGTAAATCATCCCCCCAGGGAACACTTCTGCCCCCTATCTTCCTAGAGGGATGCTTACTGCTTTTCACAGAGAAACAGGGTTGGCTTTGTGTGAAGAGCATATCATCCATGATCTTGGTTAACCCAAGATCAGAAAGAAAATTAATTAACTTAGACTTGCTTAGTGGAAGAAACTGCAACTTAAGACAATGGAAGATAAACTTAAGAGTTTCAAATCAGACTCTCAAATTCTTCATAGACTAAAGAGACACATATTGAAAAAATATTTTACTTGCCATATCCAAAATAGCATTATTTTACCTGAAATTACCTGAGTGAGTAGTAAAATACTTGAAATTCCAGCAAAGAGAGATTTTTAAAAATTAAACTATTCCTACAAAATTGCTTACAGTTTCCGATAGCCCTAAGTATCTGAATAATTGCCTCAATTTTTTATGCCATTTTGAGTTCAGAGATATTCTCATTGGTACTTTGGATTCATGATTTATTGAGTACAGAATATATTTATTAAAGTAGAAACTTGGATTACATGAAGAATGACTTTCAATTATACTCTAAACTGAAAAAAAAGTTGTTTATTTTACTTTTCAAAGGCAAGTTATTCAAATGTCACCCAAGTTATGAAATTACACCTATTCTTATACACAGAAAATACTTCTTTATAAGAATGTTTAGTTCTACTGCATAAATTTCCTTATCTCATGAAAATGTCCCCACAGCTACATCTACAGATGTGTTTAGGTATTTAAAATTTTAAGAACCAGAAGCTAGATTACTTGTCAATTGTGTTCAATATAGATTTGCCTAATATTATTTTAAGCCCATTTCTATAAAATAATTATTACATATTTGAATACATTTAAATTCCAGTTTGAGAAATAATGATTTAATAGTAAAATCCTTTAGGTTTAACAAAATATTTTGATATTTCTGTTCTATAATGTATTAAGTTATTCAGCAAACATCTATGGAGTAATAAGATAGGTATTGAGATGGATGTGATGCCTACTTTCAGAAAATACACAGTCTAATTTGGTTTTCAGACAAATTAAGAGACCACTTATGTTAAAATAGTACCCAAGGAAGGAGTTAAGTCCATCTTCATGGGTGGCTGGAAATAAGAAATGTAAATGTGCAGAATCTGAAAAGATCCAAAGACTTGGTATAAAAATACCCAGAAACCATGAAGAAGACAAAGTTGTGTTTTTCCACTAACAATAAAAAAAGGAAATAGGGTTTCTGCTCCTCTGCTGTGGAAGTCTTAAGTTTTTAAGTCCTCTCAGCACTTTAGCAGCAGATCCGGTCCAGTCTATTTCTCATTCAGTCTCGCAGAGGCAGTATGTGTAGATCTCGGGTTAACTTCCAGAATCATCATTTTCATTGAGCAAAGTATTTAATCTCCTTGAACCTCAGATTCCTCCTCAGTAAATAAAAATAATTCTGCCTATCTCGTGTGGTTGGCCTGGAGGTTGAAAGTAATGCACATAAAGCCCCTCAGAAAAGTAATCTGACCACCACAAAAAAAAAAAAAAAAAGGAGGCGACACGTCATTAGCAGAAAGAGTAGTAGCAGGTGTACAGTAGTGATGGCTCTGTGGTAGTTCTGTGGCAATAATAGTAACAGCTATGGCTCTAAACTCATAGTAGAAGCAGCTTCAGAAGGGCAGAAATAGAAGTCCTGGCCGGGCCTAAGGTTGAATGATGGCAAACTTAGCCTAAAGCATGACACTTTTGAATCTGACTCCAGTCCTCTTCGTACAATATTATGCTACCTTCCTTCTATAAAAAGATTGAGTTTCTATAAGCATTTGTTTAAGTGTTATTATCAAGACCAAAAAAAAAAAAAAACCAAACCCACTCAATGGTGTTAACTCTCTTAATAAATAATTTAAATAACTATCTAAAATCTGAAATCATCAAGCAGTCATTAGACAGGAAAACAGATCTAGCAAAATATCAACTGCAAACAATTTATTTATTATTTAAATATAAACAACACTACAGAGAATTAAAAAAAAAGAAACCTAACTCAAAAAAGCCTTTGGAATGTTAAAATAAAATACCTTCAAGAGGTCATTCTAAACTATTGGAATTATAACTCTACATTGGCTTATTTTGTATAATGAGACTGCAGCATTATTAAAGGAAAAACAGTTTTATTTTAGCAGTGTCATTATAGTGCACTTACTAGTTTTAGCAGCACTCAGAGAGAAAATGGCTGGTAATATCCATGCTAAGCATCCCCAAAATGTATTTAATTTGCATTAACCAAAGAACACTATAGCAAATGCTTAGAAACCTCTCTCCCCAACATCTTTTTCTTTCCCTTCCTACAATCATCACCCAGGTTCCAGCCCTCATTATCTTGCATTTTGCCATTAAAATAACCTGTTATCTTGTCTCTTGTCTTTCACTATATTGCCTTTCCAGTTCACTCCTACACTCTCCTTACAGAAGAATTTTCCAAAAACACTGCTTTGATTATGTCTCAGTGCTATGTGCAGACCTGCAGTGCCTCTCCAAACTGAATATCTGACCCTAACTCTTATAGTTCACTTGAATCTGCCCCAACCCAGTTGCAATAATTCCTACATGGTTTACATACATACACCTAATTGTTGCCTAAACATATATATTAATTGTTTCTTAAATATTCCCTACGCATTCCTATTTCCACAACTTTCTTCATGTAGTTACCTGAACTATTTCTATTCCCAGGTCCAATTCTAAAATCTGAAATCCTGGGGCACCCAGGGTGGCTCAGCAGCTGAGCATCTGCCTTTGGCTCAGGTCGTGATCCTGGGGTCCTGGAATGAAATCCCACATCAGGCTCCCCATGGGGAGCCTGTTTCTCCCTCTGCCTATGTCTCTGCCTCTCTGTGTGTGTCTTTCATGAATAAATAAACAAAATATAAATAAATAAATAAATAAATACATAAATAAATAAATAAATAAATAAAATCTGAAATCCTACACAACATAGTAGTATTTACATCCAAGATCTTAATTTGTTGATAGATAATTAAATAAACCATGAGACAAGAATATGATAAAAGTGTTCAATTTTGTTTCAATAATATATTCTAGGAGTATTTAACAATATGTCAAATACTAATAACGCAGTTGACCCTTGAACAACATGTGTTTAAACTGCATGAGTCTACCTATTCACAGATTTTTTAAAATAAATACAGTACAGTACTATAGATGTATTTTGTTTATGATTTTCTTAATAACATTTTCTTTTCTCTAGCTTACTTTATTTTTAAAATATACCATATAATACAGACAACATACAAAATATGTGTTAAATAGACATTGTATTATCAGTAAGGCTGCCAGTCAATGGTAGGCTATTAGTAGTTCAGTTTTGAAGGAGTAAAAAGTTTGTAAGTGGATTTTTTGAGTGTGCAGCAGGGGGACAGAGGGGTAGGAGGGATGTCGGTGACCCCAGCTCCCATATTGCCCAAGGACCAGCTGTGTATTATTTTAAAATAATGTATAGAGCTATATGTATATAATTTGTAATTATATAAAAAAATATTTTTCAAAGTATATAAATAAAATAAAAGTTTATCTGAAATAAACGTTTAAATCTTAATAGTGAGTTTCCCTGGGTGATGTAATTATAGATGAAATTTTATTCTATTCTGCAGATAGATTTTTTTAAATTCTCTATACCAACCACATATCATTTAGCACTTTTATAATTGAAAGAATTTTTCAAAGTTGGCTCACCTATTAATTTCAGTCAAAATAGTTCTTTCTTCATGAAATATTTGGCTATGGCTAAACTGGATTACTCATTTCCCTCCTTTGAGGCATCAACATATTAAGAACCTCTCTGATCATACTCCTTTGCATATTTTGGACATAACTTGAGGGACCCTCTCATATAACTGGCTACAAGCCCAAACTCTTCCTTAAGTACCTAGCACTCAAGCCTCCTAACGACCAACCCCCCCCCCCATCAGTTTTACTTTTAGAAGTGAGAATTTAATCCTAATCACTTTAGAGGATATTTTGTTTTAAATAAGAATAGTTCACTGTTCTTTTCCCACAAACCAGGTGTTACTTTAGAAACTACATTTCAACCACAAAGCTGTGAAAATAACTACATTTAATAAAAATGTTAACAAGTTTAAAAAATGAAATCTTATTGTGTAAATTGAGTGAAAAGACATAAATAAAATAACAATTCTCAGGTGCCTGTTATGTATTATGCCATTCAACTCTCCCCTAGTTATTCCCATTGATAGTACTGTCGGTAAACTGTGATCTAGTATTAGATAATAATATTTTCAGTTTATTTTTTTATTTTTTAAAGATTTTATTTATTCATTAAAGACACAGAGAGAGGCAAAGATACAGGCAGAGAGAGAGAGCAGGCTCCATGCAGGGGGCTCGATGCGGGAGTGGATCCCAGGACTCCAGGATCACGCCCTGGGCCAAAAGGAGGCACTCAACCATGAACCACCCAGGCATTCCATATTTTCAGTTTAGAGTCATGGAATAGAACTTGAAAAAAGGACCCAGTAAAAATAGGTGTTTATTCACTTATAATTCTATAATCTTTTTTTCCTGAGCATAAATACTTAATTTCATGACCATAAATTAGTCTATTTTTTTAATGTATTATTTTTTCAGTCTAGGCAATCAGCAGACTAAAATTGTTTCTTAAGTCACCATGCTGATGAGAGAGGAGACAACTAAGATTTATTATAAAATAATGTTTCCAATTCATATTGCTATACAGTGTCATGCTAATTCTTTCTTCTTCTAAACCTGAATATTTCAAGAAAACACTAATTTGTGTTGGAAGAAAATTGCAGAGTATCTGAGAATATGCTCAAATTTCATTTGCTTTATACAATGTGACAAAGGAGGGGGAAGATGGTGACCAGGAGGGCACTGATATTAAATTGATACCATATACCAGGTACTTTATCTAATTTAATTCAACTGAATGTAAGTTAATCCTTGTAAACAATCCTATTCATAATACATTATTATTCCTATTTTGTATCTAAAGAAACTCAGGGATTAACTGAAATGTGCTAGATCATACAGCTACAGAAAGCACATCCAGGATTTAATCTAAAAATTCAATGCTCTTGCAAGAAGAATATTGTGATGAAGTTTTGATTTGCCAAGGAATGACACATGAGAGAGAGAGAAAGAGAAAGAAATCTTACATTATTTCTTGAACCTTTGCTGGGCACCTCATATTAGCATATCTGAAACAGAGCTCTTTTTTAAAGATTTATTTATTTATTTATTCATGAGAGACACAGGAGAGAGAGAGAGATATTGAGAGAGAGGCAGAGACACAGGCGGAGGGAGAAGCAGGCTCCATTCCATGCAGGGAACCTGACATGGGACTTGATCCTGGGTCTTCAGGACCACACCTGCAGGCTGAGGGTGGCGCTAAACCCTTGAGCCACCTGGGCTGCCCTGAAACAGAGCTCTTAATGCCATTCTTTTCTCCCACCTAAAAAAGCCTTTTCTGAAATTCACTTTCATCCCCTGTGTTAACATTAGTACCTACCACCCAATTGCTCAAGCCAATAACCCAGGGACTGACATTGATTCTTTTTTTTCTTTTCTTTTCACACACTTCCCACTAAATCCATCAACAAATTTTGTCAGCTCCACCTCTAGATGTTCATAATATCTTTGGTTCATTCTTAAATTTTGTTATGAATTTTTAAATATGCTAATACCTGACAAGGATGTCAACAATACTCAATATGGAAAGAATAGTCTCTCCAATAAATGGAGTTTATTGCAGAAAAATGGAATTAAATTAAATTGAATTTAGCCCCTACTTTACACAACTCACAAAAATTAACTCAAAATGGATTAAAGACTTAAACATTTGATGTGAAACCACAAAAATCATAGAAGAAAACAGGATAAAGCTCTTTGACATTGGTGTTGGCAATGGCTTTTTGGATATGTCTCTAAAAGCACAAGCAACAAAACCAAAAATCACCAAATGAGAGTACATCAAACTGAAACACTGCACAGCAAAACAATGGACAAAATAAAATGGCAGCCTATGGCATGGGAGAAAATACTTGTAAACCATATGTCTTTTAAAGGGTTAATATCCCTTTGAACTCATACAACTGAATGACATAAATACAAACAAGCAGG
The DNA here is from genome assembly GCF_003254725.2 of Canis lupus dingo. Lineage (NCBI taxonomy): Eukaryota > Metazoa > Chordata > Mammalia > Carnivora > Canidae > Canis > Canis lupus. Next base: position 16,541,418 of record NC_064246.1, on the reverse strand, counting down.
CAAAATGATGTAAAAGCAGGCAGAGGAACTAAATAGACATTTTTCCAAAGAAGACATACAAATGACCAACAGACACACGGGAAGGTGCTCAATGTCACTAATCACCACAGAAATGCAAACCAAAACACAATGAGATATCACCTCACACTTGTTAGAATGACTATCATCAAGAAAATGAGACTAATAAATGTTAGGACTATGTGGATAGAAGGGAACCCTTGTCCATTATTGGTGGAAATGTAAATTGGTATAGATACTATGAAAAACTATATGGAGGTTCTTTTAAAAAATAAAAATAGAACTACCATATGATCCTGCAATTCCACTTCTGGGTATAGATCTAAGGAAATGAAAACAGAATATCTAAAAAATATCTACACTTCCATGTTTATTACAGCTTATTTTTTACCAAGGTATGGAAACAACCTCAGTGTCCATATACAGATGAATAGGAAGAGATGTAATACACACACACACACACACACACATACACAAACTATAAATATTTTTGGCCATAAGAAAAAAGGAAATCCTGCCATTTGTGACTACATGAATGGAACTTAAAAGGATTTTGCTAAGTGAGGTAAGTCAGACAGAAAAGGACAGATACTGTATGATATGACTTATACACGGAATTTTAAAAAGATGAACTCATAGAAACAGAGTAGAATGATAGTTACCAGGGGCTGGGTGGGGGTGGGGGTGAATTAGGAGGTGTTAGTCAAACAGTACAAACTTGCAGTTAGATAATAAATTCTGGAGATACAATACACATTGTGATTATAGTATAAATACTGTATTATATACTTTAAAGTTGCTAAGAGACTGGATTTTAAATGTTCTCACCAGAAAGTGAAATGATAATTATGTGACATATGGAGGTGTTAGCTAACATTAGAGAGGTAACCATATTGCAATATTCAAGTGTAACAAAACAATACATTTTATACCTTAAACTTACACAATTATATATGTAAACTATATCTCATTAAACATACGCTAATGTCATTTAAAGGTAAACTGATTTCTCAACTAGTAGCTTCATGCCACAAAAATTGAGACATCTATGTATATGTGTGCTACTTATTACTCCAGGATTTATGAAGTAAGCCTAACATGAAGACCAGAGACAGCTTAGGGTACCAACAGAGACAGCTTAGGGTAGAATGGGATGGGTTGGGGTCGGAGGTGTTAAGCATCTTGAAAAAAATACGAAAGGAGAATCTTTGTTTCTACTTCCTGCAAAGGGATGAGAGGCAGCTTCATGAGAGGACCTAAGAAGGCTGTTCAAATAAACAAGCTGGAAGGAAGGACAAAGAGGATCCTAAAAAGATAACGAAGGGACAAAGAGCAGAGGGTGAAGGTTGAGGACATAGCTGCTCTTTGGCCAGATGGGAAGCCACAATGAGAAAGCACTGGCTTTGCCCAGTATGTCTGTATAATTGCAATGCTGCAGACATAGGAAGGAGAGTCTTTAACGGGGAATAAGTGATGACTGAAAACAGATGTAAGTTTTAGATGGAGACTAGGGCTATGAGGCTAATGTCATTTAGCCTCTATACATCCTGGAACAAGCTTGTGTGTAAGTCCTTTTTTTAAACTTAAAATCAATTTTAATTGATTATAATTAATTGACTATATAGGAGTATATTATTAGTTCAGAGGTAGAGTTCAGTGATTCATCATTTGCATATAACACCTATTGCTCATCCCATCAATGCCATCCTTAATGCTCATCACCCAATTATCTCATCTTCCCACCCGCCTCCTCTCCAGTGACCCTCAGTTTGTTTCCTATGGTGTCTCTTATGGTCTCCCTCTCTGATTTCGTCTTATTTAATTTTTCCTTCCCTCTCCTATGTTCACCTGTTGTGTTTCTTATATTCCACATATGAGTGAAATCATATGATATTTGTCTTTCTCTGACTGACTTACTTCACTCAGCATAATAACCTCTCATTCCACCCTGTAAGTCCTGATATACTAATACACCAAGAGAAAAAAATTCACTCAACTACAACAGGTGTGTGTGTAGCTGAAACATACCATTTTGAATATGTATTTGTGTGTATTAAGAATGTATTCATTTACAAATATGTAGTATTAGATGTGTCATTACAGATTATGGAAATAAGTCTTCCTTTTTCGTCTTTTAAAGACCAACTTAAATTTTAACTGAAAAGGTTATCTCTGCCCTCTCTGGGTTTTTACCTCTTTTGTAGTTATTACCATGCTGTATTATAATTATTTATTGCAGGTCTTGCTCTCTCATTAAAATGTCAGTGTTTTAGATGAAGAAGTGCTTAAGAGGAAGAATCTGGTCTCCAAGGCCTAGTAATGTGCCTGCCTCAGTGAGCAGTGAATAAATAAATAAAGAATGAATGAATGAATTAGTACATTTTGTTTTCAGAAACATAGAAATTACAGAGAAATGTTATTTAGAAAGGCTGCCATGCAGAGGAAAAACTGTATCCATTAAAACAAAATTTGATGAATTTTAAACAGCATAGCCTTAGAATCTATAGAGGAGTGGGTTCTACACAAAATATCCCTGTGAAGCAGGAGGTGATTTAAATCCAACATTAATGAAATGTGCAGATAATTCTAAACAAAAAAAGTAAACAGGTGAGGTGACTGAATTGCTGAATGACAGGTTTGGGGAGATTGGCAAATAAAATGAAATGAAATTTAACAGGAATACTGCAGGATAATTTACCTAGGGAAAAATCATCAGCAGCTGAGATAGAAAATGGAAACCTATTCTCCCTTTGGAAATAAATAATGTTTAAAAAGACTATGGTTATAGTGGATAATAACTTGTATATGAGCTCACTTTGTAATGCTGTTGCTAAACAGCCAATTGCCTTCCCAGGAGGCTGAACATAATGGATCATTTCAACCAGACACACACACACACACACACACACACACACACACACACACACACACACAGGAGAGAAAGTACCTTCGGAAGCTTTAGGAATCACCTTGATTCTAGTGTCTGTAATTGGAGTGTTTTCAATAGAGAAAGGACACCTTAAAGTTTAAGGAAAAGGCAATAAACATCCTGAAATGAATCAGAGCCCATTTAATTTGGAAAACCTTGAAAGGGCTCAGAAAGAAGGTCATTATGCCTGGTCCAGTGCAATCAGCCTCGGCTGCCAGACAACAACAAGAATTGTTGTTAATATATATTGAGTGCTTACTCCAGGCCAGGCCCTGCCAACTACTGTAAAAGCCTTACCACACTCCGTTCTCACAGCAGATCCATGTCATTGCCCCTTGGCACTATATCCATTGTACAGATAAGGAAACTGAGGCTTGTAACATTAGGGAAATTGAATATGGTCTCACAGCAATGAAGTGCCAGCACCACCCCTGGAGAGTTCCCTGGCCTCCCAGAATCCAAGACTGTGCTCTTTTCCATGCTACTGTATTTTCAGTATGCCAATCTGCTCTGACAAAACTGTAAGGACACGCTCCTCTGCTTGGTTGCCATGATCTTCCAGCAACCGAGGACAATATTGCCTTTCTCTTTAAACTAACCTCCTTCAGGTCCTCATCCATTACTTTCCCTTGGATTCAGAACTTCCTGACAAATTATGTTAAATCCTATCTGTACAGTTTACGATAATGCACCTACTCTGGAAAAACTCTCTCGACCCAATCAACTCTTCCAATTAGGACCCAGCCCTCTCAGGAAACATTAAATGGATTACATTCTGTTTCTGAAATTATCTTCAATTGCTCTGCACACATTTACATTTACTTGACTACCAGCGACACTAACCTTCACAGTCTTTATCTGCTTCATAGCCCAGTGTCCCTCTAGGCAAAGAGGTGGCATTCATCAATTCTGATTGGCTATTCAAAGAAAAGCAGAATTAGGGAGATAGGGATGATTTATAAATACCTCTAATGTTTAGCATTCAAAATGAATGGTACTATTCACAAGGAAGAAACTGGGACGTTTAAGTTTGCTATTCACACTGACTTGAATGAAAACCAGAAAACAAACTTTTCATGAGAAGTAAGTATTAGATCTACTAAAGCCAGCTTTAAGAAAACACATATTGACATTTGATGCTCAGGAATTATCCACTTCAACTTCTCTGCAAGAGCAGTGAGAGAGCACTGTTGTGCCAGACAAGAATCCCAGGTTATCAAAGTTATCCATCTGTTTCTAGTTCCTGGTGTTATGCTGAGAAATTTATTCTGACTTCCACTTTTGGGATGAGAGATATCAGATTTCAAAGAGGGCATGAGGATTGTATAAATCAAAATGTAATGGCCCCCAGCTCAGAAGATATATTTACCAGGAGGACAGCCTGTTCCTGGGAATAATTCAAGAACATAAAATCAGCTGAATGTTGTGTATTTTACCATTGTAATGCCATGGAAAGAAAAATGATGATGAAGCCATCAGCTATCCTATACCACACACGTTCCATTGCCATTGAAAAATGTCCCACATCTGTGTCTTAATGCTGGCATCTGCTTCAAATTACCCTCAGATGAGCTCTACAGCTCTTGCCTAATTGGACACTATCAAAATGATATGGCTGTTATTGCTTAGCTTCTAGTTGCCCTTTATGCAGCAGTCTGGGCTACTAATGAATCCTCATCTTCATGTGCAAAAGCCTTGCTTTTATCACATATTCTAAAAGTAGTATATTTCAGTAACTTGTTCAAAATATCTATGTATCAAGTATTAGTTCCTGCCTAAATTTCTTACTATCTTTTAACTACAAAGTTTTATAACCCATTGTCTAGAAGTAGTCAGAAACCAAACTAATAGGAATAAATCCAGCCAGACCTTTAGAGAATCAAGAGTTTTAGAGACAGTAGAGATTTTTCTTTATACATGATGAGATTGAAGATCAAGCATGTAAAGTGGTTTCCTCAGGGTCAAATGTTACACTAGTGGCAGAATCAAGGCTAGAAGCCAGGTTTTCTTCCAGTATAGGAAACATTCTAACATCTAGGAATGCATTCCCTCATCATTACGATCAGTAAAAATTCAGCTTATAGAGTCAGCACAACAACATCAAAGGGAAGTTGAGTCCCTGCACTACCTTTCCTTTCTTCTTGCAACAATATCAAGATGAAAGATATCAATGTACTTTGTTGTCACAAAACACAAGAATCAAGTTCCATAGAAAAGTGATAGATATGGAAGCATGAACTCCTTCCCCCCTCCCTCGGTAGATATGAACTCCTTCCTCCCCTCTCTCATTTTCTACTATGAGTTCACTTGTCCTGTGGGCACTAGGTTGTTTCTGTATCATCATCATCTATAAACTAGCTTTAGGATAGTGCCAGACAAACATATGATATCCTGGTGTAAAAACACACAACACACAGAGACACACACACAAATATTTGTAACATATTGTGACCAAATGGGCCTCAAAGATTCAAAGATTAAAAACAGACAAAGCTTTTGATGGAAAATATGTGGATGGATAGTATATTTCTGTGGATGAGTCTAATTTGGTAATGGTTTGATTGTGCCTGGTTTTGCCACCTGTTCAGATGAGAAGTTGTTTTTTGTTTTGTTTTGTTTTGTTTTTGTCTTTTTGTCTTTTTGTAGCACTGATAACCAGGAGAACCCATGAAAAGCCATTGGTTATTTTATTTTTCATCAGGCAATTTTCAAGGTTTTAATTGTTCGGTATTTTTTTTTACACTGTGGTACATATAAGCAACTTTAATAGGTGATAAATGTACAGTAGTTAGACTTCACCTGTATAGACATTTTTCCATTTTATGCTCTATGATCTGAAAAAAATGCTTTTGAACTGTTTAAGATTTATGTCTACTGTAAACATTGCTCAATTTTTTTTGCTCTTGATTTAAACAAAAAAAAAGTTTTGTTGAAACGCTATTGAATATTGCAGTCTGTATAGTGTATTGGATGGCTTCTTTGTCAACCTGATCTCTTATGTTACCTATGTGTATCGTCTCCTTCTCCCTAAAGTGTACTTAATCTTTGCTTTCTTTGCACAATGTCTTTGGTTTCAAGTCATAAGCCTGAGGCAAATAAAATTTCAGTAATTTCCAAGAATGTGGTGTTGGTGCTTTCCTAATAAAGAGATAATTTAGAAAAAAAAAAAAGAGAGAGATAATTTAGCTCAAAAAAGGGGGGGGGGGCATCCCTGGGTGGCTCAGCAGTTTAGCACCTGCTTTCGGCCCAGGGCCTGATCCTGGAGTCCTGGGATTGAGTCCCGCGTCGGGCTCTCTGCATGGAGCCTGCTTCGCCCTCTGCCTGTGTCTCTGCCTCTCTCTCTCTCTCTCTCTGTCTGTCTCTCATGAATAAATAATTAAATCTTTTAAAAAAGATTATTTAATCTGATTTTAAAATATTTGATTACATAATCTTTTCATGGCACCATTAGAAGTACCAGAAAACGTTATTCCCAGTTCCTAACCACATCCTGAAAAATATACATTTGTATTTATATATTTATATCAATACTCCACCCCTATCCTCCAACTCCACCACCTAGTGTAAGTCTTTTGCTTAAAGCAAGAAACTATTCTCTCAGGTAAGAAAATATATATGGAAGCTAAATGAAGTAATGGTTAGAATAGGGACAGGGGTTTTGGGGGCAGGGAGGTAGGGGGAATGTCCAGGCTAGGCAGGATGCATCACTGGAGTCCAGCAGAGGTGGAGGAAAGAGTATAAAAAGACAGCTTCAGGCAGGTGGCTTCTGGTGTCCTTTGTCCATTAAGAGATGGCCTTTGCCTCAGGAAGGAAGGCTTTCCAGTACTTTGCCAGCTGCTGCTGTGAATACAGGAGGGTCTCAAGGTACTTGATCACCTGGTTTTTGAAGTCCTTGGATTTCTCTTTTTCAAACCATATCACTTCTTTTCAGACCACATTTGAAATCCTTTCAAAGTCGCTTTCATACTGAGTCATGCGAGACTCCTACTTTAAGATCTCATCCTTGGCCTGCTGCAGTTTGTCAGGCTTGTTGCCCCAAAGCAGCTGAGCCTCAGCCTCCCGCTTCTTCTGCAGTGTAGCTTGAGCATCCTGCCAGCACTGCCATATCTTCATGAGCTAATCGAAAGCAGCACGGACTATGGCCAGGAGATGAATGTAGTCACTCAGGAGTTCAGCAAGGAGGGAGAAAAAAAAGGTGTGCCAAATGTAATATATGGCAAGTCCAAGGGGGAGTTGGCACACTGCAGTATTTTTATAAGATGGGGCCTCACGAATAAGATGGTGGAAGAGTATGAACCATTAGGACAATGTTTTAGTATTATTGATGAATTATTGATATATTCTTGAAAGTCAAGAAGATATTACCAAGGTATAATTTATTCAAATTGTTTGCACTACAAAATATATGGAAGACTATATATGTAGCAAATCCATTTCAGTAGTGTTCTGACATTTTGGAGTACATATGAACAATGAAATAATATCTCTACAGATATCTCTTAATATGTGTAACATATAGGTTATAAATACCATAAATATATTTTGTGATAAAATTAATTATTTTTTCCATGTATTAATGTAGTGCTGAATTTCATATCTTGGCGAATAACATCACCATTGACAAGTGAGAATCTTAAATCATCTTCATCTTCACCCAATGCCCTCAATCCCTCAACCTCAATTCAAATCTTATTGACTCTGCCTTTGATATACTTTTGCCCCTCTTGCCTGCCCACTGCCTCTGCTTTAATTCAATCTCATTTTATCAAAAGGTTGAACAGTTAACCAAAAAAGGTTCTAATAAGTCTCACTGCCTTCACCCTATTTTCCCCAAGTCCCAGTTTATCCTGCTCTTGGTACCAGTAATATATTTTCAAATACAAAGATATTCATATAAATCCCTGCTTCCGAACCTTCAACAACTTTCCAGGAGAATAAAATAAAGAAATGTCGTTGGAATTGGCAACCACAGTGGTCACTGAAAACTTTTGAGAGAATAATCCCAGTAGGATTGAAGAGAAACCTTAAAGGTTCGAGTAATAAAAATGAACACCAATAAGTAACATTTTTGGTGTTTTCTAAGATTCTTCTCAGTGTTTTACATGCATTATTAAATAAAACTGTAGGGAGAAGAGCCCCTGTCAGAGCTTTAAATATGTATTTGTATGTCAGAAATGATCAAACTCTACTGTTAAATAGGTGGTTAATTCCATGTCTCAATAAAGCTCCTGAAAATAATCTCTGGGGTACTTGCCAGTATAGTTTCTATTTGGCAGACAAGAGTATTGAGGCATAGAGAGATTAAGAAATGTGCCCAAGTTCACATGGGTAATCAGCTGCAGCTGAGCATTGAACCTAATTGCTCTGACTTTAGAACCTGTGCAGGACTGCTCTCTATCTTGCTGTAACAGAGAACCTTCACGTACTCTAGAAGTCCTACTATGAAAGAAAGGGATGGATGCAAAGGAAGAGAGGTGGAGAAACTCAACAGGTTCAAGCAAAGATTAATTTTTCTATCAATTAATTTTTAGGTTAAATTAAATTAAATTAAATTAATTATCTATTAATTTTTAGGTTTATACCTATTTCAGGTCAAAGATAGGGAGGGAATTCCCAGACTGAAACTGACAGAACAAAACTTCACATTTAAGTTTACATTATTTTTATACCTAATCATCTAATTGCAACTTTAAAATATATTATTATCAACCCTAAGCAATAAAGACTCTAATACCATTCAAGCTTTAAGCGACATGTCACTTGGGTCAACAGCAGAAAGTAAAGAGAAACCCCAGAGCAAGAAAGGCAGGATGATTATTAAGTGAGGTGACTCCATCTAACTTCCTAAAATCAGGAGTTAAAGAAGGACCAGCAGACAATGGAATCTGCCTTCCAGGTATTTTCATTTGAGAATGAAATGTAAGAAACTATTCTTTAAATTGATCCTACACAATTAATAGTGTGGGTAAAGATCAACTGTCCTTTGGTCTTCTTCACTTTCCAAGAAAAAAGTGATCAAATTGTTTTTATGAAGTACAGTAGAATCCATCTTTTTTTCTTTTTTTTAAAGATTTTATTTACTTATTCATGAGAGACAGAGAATGAGAGAGAGAGACAGGCAGGCAGAGGGAGAAGCAGGCTCTATGCAGGGAGACCGATGGGGGGACTGGATGCAGGGTCTCCAGGACCATGCCCTGGGGCAAGGGCAGGCGCTAAAGCGCTGAGCCACCCAGAGATCCCAGTAGTAGAATCCATCTTATATGGAAGCTGGATTCTAAACTCAGCATACAAGGTAAGACTACTCTTAAAAAATCACTTAGATTGTGCACAGATATAATACAGATGATTTTATTAATCCAAATCCAGTTTTGTAATCATTTTTGAATCAACTCTTTCAAACCAACAAAATTTTCAAAGAATTAAAAGAAAATCCAATTGCACAATCCTAGGCATTTAAGCTGTTCTGCCTTTCAGATAACTACCAAAGGCCTAGCAATGAACAAGGAATAGATGGAAAATTCAAAACATTTCTGCTTGCCTGAGGGGTTTACTCCTCTCACTTTCAATTTTAAGTCTCTGTTGCCTTAATACCTCCAGTTTTGTGAGTTAAATAAGATGGAAGTCATACCAAAATTAACTTCTAATAAGAATTTACCACATCATGTTTAGTTTATAGAGTATGTAAAGAGTAAAGTACATAAAATAAATATATTGAGAGCGATGTAGACTTTAGAAAGAATGAGGTAATGTAATCACTTCAAATATCTAACTGGGAGACTGAAATTATATATCACTAGATACATGAAATAGTGAATATCTTTCTTGTTCATAAAGCCTCAGGATATCACCTCAATATTTATGAGCTCAAGAACAGTGGTTATTGCAATATGCCATTCTCTCCCATGCAGAGTAATTGCTGGCATAAATAATTATTACAAAATTGATGTAATTGTATTTTCATTTTTCTACATTATATATATGTATATATTTTTAAAATATAATTACAAACTCACCATATATTCCATTTCAGCAACAGTGGAAAGTTTACCTCCTGCCTCCTGCAAAATAATAGAATAGTAGAATAAAACATACCCAAAGTTGTTAACAAAACACCACATTCTGCTATTTGAGCATATATAATTATTATTAAGTTTCATAAGGTTGCTGAATAATTTAGTGAGGCAAAGAGTTTTGATATTTCCCTTCTTCACATCCATTACCATGTATAAACTATAGTTACCATATTAATAAGTATGTTTAAATAAATATGTTATTAAGTATTTTCAGTATGCATGCTATTAAGTTATTTTCACTGAGTGTAATTCTACATGCCCTCATATTGCTATCATTCACACTGTTACTCAAAATGGGTACTGGTTAAGGGTCACTTGGTTGGCTCAGTTGGTTAAGCATCTTACTCTCGGTTTCAGCTCAGGTCAAGATCTCAGGGTCTTGAGATCAAGCCCCATGTAGGGCCTTGTGCTCAGCAGGGAGTCTTCTAGAAGATTCTCCCTCTCTTTCTGCCCCTCTCCTCATTTGTGTGTGTGTGCACACTCTCTTTCTAAAACAAATAAACCTTTTTTTTAAAAAAAATGGTTACTGGTCAAGTTTTCACACTTATTTTCAACATTGGGGTTTTAAGAACATTTATGCTGAGAAACACAGTGAATGGAGTGGATATTTCCTATAACATATATTTCAAAGGGGGTGCCTAACATAATTTTGAATTGGCAAGGTGGTGTGCCTTTTATATACTCCTCTATTTTTAATGTCTATTAAAGAAACTGCATTTCATATGATTCATACTCTTAAACTTTGCATTGCAAATTATAAGATTCACTTTGCTTCTTCCTTTTTTTTTTTTTTTATTAGAGAGAGAGAAAGGGAGGGGCAGAGAAAGATACAGAGAGAGAGAACCTCAAGCAGCCTCCACACCCAGGGCAGAACCTGACGCAGGGCTCAATCTCACAACCCTGAAATCATGACCTGAGTTGAAATTAAGAGTCAGAGTTTTAACTCACTGAGCCACTCAGGGGTCCCAAGATTCACTTCGTTTCTTACTCTTACTCTTTTTAACTGGCAAATAAAAGCCAGATAGAGCACTGTATGACTTTTCAGGGTATCCTCTCCTGCCTCACTTCCTTCTCCCACAGGCCCTTCAATGTTCTGTTGGTGATAACAGCTCCTTCTTCAGAAACCACCTGTACCTCCCCCCACCATCCATTCCTCCCCCTCACATGTGCAGTCTCTAATTATAGTGGCCAAACCTCAGGCCCCTCATGCTTTTCCTGCTGCCAATTCTGTCTCTTCTGGACTCTGTCCCTTGTGCACTCCTCCTCTAATAGGATTCTCTGCCCAGTCTTTCTCCAATTCCAGCTGCATTCACTGTCCAATCAATCTTAACAAAACACAGTTCCAACCAGCCCAACCAAAATTTTGGTTACTTTCCTTATTGCACGTTTCATGAATACTGAGAGTAGAAAATATCCACAATCTCTTACCAAGGTTACAGAATTAAAATAATGACTTAGGAGGCTATTATATATTTTTAAATAAAAAACAAGTTATAAAATTTTGTATGTGTGTGTCTGATGAAAATTTATTTTTAAGAATACGTTGGAAGGGCGGCCCAGGTGGCTCAGTGGTTTAGTGCCACCTTCGGCCCACAGCCTGAAACTGGAGACCTGGGATCGAGTCCCACGTCAGGCTCCCTGCATGGAGCCTGCTTCTCCCCCTACCTGTGTCTCTGCCTTTCTCTCTCTCTCTCTTTGTCTCTCATGAATAAATAAATAAAATCTTCAAAAGAAAAAAAAAGAATTTGTTGGAAGTGTTTACAGGACTTTCATTGTCTCCTGTATATATCTACACATACATATACATATGCATAATATCTGTAGCCAATGAAACATTAATTTCATATTTAAAATAATTTTAAAAACTAATTTAAAGACTAAAGCTTTCTATGAAACAGTTCCTTGTTTAAACATTAGATCATTGTACATAAGAAAGTTTGGATGTGAACAACACTTTACTCAGAACTCTATAAACTCTGTAGCTATGTCTATATACACATACATCTTTAAAATTAGACAAAAAAAGTAAAGAGTAGAAGCTGTGAAACCTGTATGAACATTATTCTAGCTGACCAGTAGATCACTACAGATTGATCCCAAACTATAGCATAGGAGATAAGAAAGATGTGAATAGATTTCAAATATATATCTTAGAGGTAGAGTTGATGGGACACAGTAATGAATTGAAGTAGGAGGTAAGAGAGACAAGTGTAAAAGTTTACTCTTGGCTTTACAACATGAAAAACAGCATGAATAGAAATGCTGTTTATTGAAATGAGAAATACTGGAAAAGTAACAATAAAAGATAAGGTAAGGAAAGGGTTAAGAGATGTCATTGACACCTCTGAATGGAAATGTCAAAAACATAGTTTAATCTTTCTGTTTGGGAATGAGAAGAGAGATCAAGAATAGAAATAAGTGTGAGAGTAGCCACATCTAGGTGGTATTTAAAACCCTACTAGCAAATGAGATAAACAAGAAAATGTGTCTAGATTATGGAGAGAGGAGGCTAGTTAAGATCTGTTAAGACAGAGCCAGTAAAGAAAGCTGAAATAGAAAAATCAGGCAGGTGGGAAGAAATCAAGACAACATGCTATCTCAGAAATGAAGAGTATAGAGAACAGGTCTCTTTTTCTTTCTTTTTTAGAATTAAGTCAACTGCAGTGCTCACACACACACACACACACACACACAGTGTGCTGTGTAGAGAGTAGGATCAGGACTAAAAGGTACTCAATGAAAGTTCCATTTCTGACTAGAAAATCCTGAAAATCCTTACGCTAAGGACAACCCAGAAATGCTACATAAAATGCAATAAATGCTAAGCTCATAAGAAAGTAAGAGAGACACTAAGGACCAAAATACAAGGAGGAAGATGCACACAAGCATAGAAGGTAGGAACTTAAGGGCATTTATGCTAAGTGCTATAAAGCAGGCAGAGAAAGACAAATACTGTATGATTTCATTTATGTTTGGAATCTAATAAAGTCAAACTTAGAATGGTGGTTGCCAGAGCTGAGTTTGAGGGAAATGAAGAGATGTACATCAAGGGGTACAAACTTAGAAGATGAATATGTTCAGGGGATCTGTTTAGCATGGTAGCTCTAGTTAACAGTACTCTTAGATCTACTTAAAACTTGATCAGAGATTAGATTTTAAATGTTCCTACCACAAAAAAGAAACAGTAATTATGCGAGGTGACAAAGATGTCAACAAGCTCTACTGTGGCAAATCATTCTGTAATATTTAAGTGCATCAAATCATCACATTCTACACCTTAAACTTACACAATGTTGTATGTCAATTATATCTCAATAAAGCTGGGTAAAAAATCATAATATTCCACCCCTTAAAAGAAAAAAGAAAGGTAAGCTGATCTAATGATTAATGTGCTGTTTTTCTTCATTCTTTTCTTCCATTTTCCATATTCCAAATAATTATTCTCCCCATTGCTTCTCTGTTAAAAGATATTACTGAATAAATAAAAAGAGAGAAACACAGGATTTCATGTTGTGCACCTGAATATATGGTATATATAGACTTAACCACATCTACCCAGGAGAATCTCTTTCCAAATTTCATGCAGTTTTTATCTCTGCCTTGCAGGCCCTTGGCCCAAAGCTTCCTTTCTTTAAAATAGACAAAGCACCACATAATTTTTCTGACTTTTGAAAGTCACCCTTGCCTTCCTGTATTTATATTTAGATGAGCTTGCATATTCGCATACATCTCAGTAGTTTTCAGTGGACATATCATTTCTTTGTCAATTTCTAAAAAAGAAAAACATAAGTATTTGCTTAAACATTTCAATCTGTTAGAGTTATGGATGGCCCCACTTTTACTGACTTTTCTCCCTATTATCAACTTTTTGAAATACATTCCAGCTTTTAAAAAACATATTAAGTCTCTTCCTTTTGTTCAGTTGTCTAAAACAATGAAGCTAAGTATGAAGCTGCAACATTTTGGCTAAGCAGATAATGTCTTAGGGAAAAAAAACAAGAGAAACAAAATTGATTTTAATAGTTGCTAACATGCACTTAGGCATCTGATTAAAACCATTTGCCCAAGGATCTTTCAGGACCTATGAAAAACAATGCATTTTGATACTTAAAAACATATCAAAGAGGGGCACCTGGGCCGCTCAGTAGTTGAGTGTTTGCCTTTGTCTCAGGATCCCTGGGTCCTGTGATCATGTCCCACATCAGCCTCCCTACAGGGAGCCTGCTTTCCCTCTGCCTATGTCTCTCCGTCTATCTCTGTGTCTCTGATGAATAAATAAATACAATCTTTTAAAAAATGTCAAAGAAATAAATAAAACTCAGCTATGCCATAAGCTAAAATAATTGACTTCCTTTAAAATCTAAGGTGTCACTATTTTCAAATAAGTGTTTGGGATCACCTTCGGAGTACTGTCCATTATTCCTGAAGTACTTTCTGAATCATTCATAATAGATTCTTTGAATTCATTTGCAAGACTCTGCCTGACTTCTCGCCCTATCCCTCATTTCACAATTCTGACTCACTATCCTGAATCATTAGGAAAATTGTCAAGACTTGGAAATGAGCAGAGATAATTCAGCATCACCTAGCAGACCCTCTGGTTCTGATCCTATGGGGCAATGGGCTTGAGAATCTCTGATGAGACTTGTGGGCTGGGTTATTTTACATCTATACCAATAGAAGTTACAGACATCTGATAACATTGTGAATGATTATTGTTCATAGCAATGCAAATGAATTTTTTCTAGTAGGGAAGGTAAATCTCTGTTCGAACCATTTCCAAAAGGCTTTAATTTGATGGTTCCTCTCTTAATTAATGGGTTGGTTAAACCTTTAACACATTTATTTGACATTTCCACAAGATTCACATTTATAACTTTTATGAGAAATTATATGTTACCAGTCCAACCTCCACCTTTGCCAGGAGACTGTAGGACCTCAACACGGGACCTTAGTGGGAAACTCAGTATCAGGCCCCTATGTAGCTGATCTAGTTCAAGAATGTTCTAGGCTCCACCTTGTAACTCACATCAGATAGTCCTCTACCTTGCCAGACCCTCACCCTAACATAGTCTTGACAATTTGGCTACTACTTCAAATGTGTACAAAAGATCTTCAAGGTTTCAAGTATCGAAAAGAAGCTGAGTTCATCCTTGCCCTTTGCACCTTTCACCACCACAACCCAGGGTCCCAGCTGGCTGGGTCCTCTGCACCGCCCCACCTCCCCCACCCATGTCCTTTCCTTCTGGTTATGTTGGGAGTGAGCACCTCTTCTTGTAGCCACTTCACACTGTTGTCTGTTACTTAATTTTTTTTTTTAATAAGAAGATAATAAAACCTGGTACTTTCAAAAAGGAAGGAAGAGGAGCTGTTTTGTGAGGATCTTTACTGTAAGTGGAGGAAAAACAAAAGGTAATTAGTTCTTCCATCATACACCCAGGACTCATGAAAACTTGATAATTATTAAGAACTGGAAGATCATTCATATATATGATCATATATATCATATCTTTCTTACTCAATTGTGATTTCATTGGAGTCATTCATTAACCAATTATCAACAGATAACATTAACAGAGCATTTAACTATCTTCCTGGCACTTTAATAAGCTCTTTACATATATAATCCCCTCAACAACACTATAAGTAGATACTGTATCATATTCATTTTAAAGATAAGGAGATTAAGACTTATAATATGTAAGTCCCTTTCCCAAGATCACAAAATTTTTGTAAGTAGGAGAGCTGGAAATCACACTCCAGCTTTCTAGAGCTGAAGCCTTAGCTCCAGCATTTCCATTTGTATTGCTCCTTCTTCTTCATTTTTCTTTTTCTAATCACTCTTTTTTTCTATTTTATGGCAGGGATAATATTGGACTTTATCTGAGCCCTGAGCTCCCAGAAAACAACAATTAAAAAAATCCTCCCCCACCACCCATTTTGTTTTTCAAGAAATGGTTTACAGCAAAGAATACATCATCATAACTGAGATAACTCCCTCTCCTCTCTTTCCCAGGACTCTTGTAAGACTTAAGAATGGCTGCCTTGTTTACCTGCGACAGGAGCAAACACAGTCCTTTCCCCTTTAGCTCTAAACTGCTCACAAGGCCAGATGCAGACTTTCTGTTATCCCCTTCTTTGACTGTTTGGCCAATAGTAGAACTGTTTGTCCCCTGAAATTAAGTGCAGTAGGCAAAATCATAACTAAATTAGGTTACGTGCAAAGGGGAATTATGTTTGCAAATGAAATTAACTTTGCTAATCAGATTACCTTAAAATACTGAGATTATCTTGGATTATCAGAATAGGCTCAGTATAATCACAAATGTTCACACATGTGGAAAGAGAAGTGGAAAATAAGAATAGAGAAATAACAATGTGATAAAGACTACTATGATGTTGCTGCCTTTGAAGATGGAGGAATAGGGCCATTATCCAAGGAATGTACATGATCATTAGAAATTGAAAAACGGAATCAAGTGGATTATTTCCTAGAATTTCACAGATAATATTATTTGTGTTGTTTTAAGCCTTTAAATTTGTGGTAGTTTATTATCACAGCAGTAAACTAATATACTATCTAACCACAGACAAAAATATTAATTGCTTAGATAATTAAAATTTCCCCTACTGGCAAAACAACCCCAACTGTAAATCAGCCCATATGCAATTTGCTTGTCTCTCTCTACAAAAGTCTAAGGCAAAACCACTCTTGGCACACTCTCATCCTTGGATCTGGAGTGCTTTCAGTATTCTAGACTCTTTTACCTCTATAGCACAGTAAAAATTTTTATTCCTTTTGAGTATTGAGTATTGACTTGATTTATAGGAGGGCTTCTTTTGGTTTTATGGCCTAACCATTGGTGATCTCCATAAATGGATTAATGGCATGTAGAGGTCTTTTCTACAATGGGTAAAAAACAACAGGGAATTTGGTTTGCTAATCTTTTCTCTTTGTCTATTTGGATATTTTGATCTCAAATTAAATGCCTACTAGAAAGAGAACAGCTCTTTGATATGGAACAATAAATTTTGTATTCTGTGTCTACTCCTGACCCAGGACTAAAATATAATTAAAGCTCCAAACTGTATACCTATATCTGTATATATGTTTATGTGTCTCTGTGAATGGAATATACTTCTACCTCTGGATTGAATTACTAACTTAGAGTATAAAATCTCTTAAAGGAGCTCTATTCTGTTTGGCTTAAGATAAGTAGATGCCTATATAAGTTAAATATTTCTAAAATATGCAAAAAGAACAAAGGAAATTGAACTTCTGATCATGTAAATGTCCTTAAAAACTAAATAGAAATTAATTCAAATGCTTTAAGAATTCAAGCTCACATAATTTAGGTAAATCTTTAACAAATGGAATAGTTTAATGATTTTGTTTAATAAAAACAACTGTCTCAACATTAAGTATAATACAAGCTTACTTATATAAGATTACATATATTAGAGTCTGTTAATAAATGTGGTCACCTACTTTCCCAAAATTGAATTCTATATTATGTCTTATATGCCTAACATTGCCTTTGAGATTTCCCAGATGGTCCTTAGAAGACCACAAAGGATTTGTTCTTTTACCTTCTTAAAAAAAGATTCTAGATAACTATGTCAATTTGATATATTACTGCTGGTGAGTCAAATAGGAAGCATTGCCAAATCAGGAGATACTTAGCCTTCTCTAAAAAAAATTTATATGGGTAAAATGATATAAATATTTAAAAAACTAAATTCTGAAAAAAAAAAAAAAAAAAAAAACTAAATTCTGTGTGGAAAGTCCCTAGCTAGTGTCCTAGCTGTCAATGATATGTTTCTATTTATTAGAGGTCAGGTGCTCCTTTGCTTTGATAGTAGACAACAATAATACAGTGTTACTGGCCATAATTTCAGATATTTTAAAATGTGAACTTGGATGCAACCTTACGTCTTTAATTTGTACCTAACATCTTCCAGCCTAGTGCTTTTTTTTTTTTTTTTTTTTTTTTTTTTTTCAGCCTAGTGCTTTTTAAGTGGGGATTCACATCATTCTCTCATGGAGTTCATTAATATTCAGATGTTCAGGACTTACTCCAGATTTACTGCATCTATATACTTGATGACTTTGATACATTTTTTTGTACATTCTAACTAGATGCTTATTGTATTCATGTGTATTGTACAATCAGGATTAATATAGGTTATATCTGAACTTTTTTTCCTCTGTAAAGATTATGTTATCCATTTTTTAGGTTAGATGTAGTAGCCACTCTTCTTTGAACACAAAGTTAATCACTATGTTTATAGATATTTTGTCTAAAACTTTTTGGCTTGCTTTTATTTTGTTTTGCCTGCCAAAGAAACCACCACATTTCTTTTCCATTGCATTAGTTTTGTAATGAACTCTCTTCAGATATTTCCATTTTAAAATTACTAGTAAATTAACCACAGCTATCTTAAATATCTTGTCATCCACAGATAGTTGTTTTGTTTTGTTTCATTCTGATGCTTCTCTGAGAGCACTTATATTCAGCTACAGTCAAGAAAGTTTTGACTCTAAGAAAGGATTGTTTCAGAGCAAGATAGGAAAGAAATACACCAAGTAATCTTGGACACAGGCTTCTGACAGCATTGCTTAAACTACTTTGCAGCCACAATTGTGCATTGAGTTAGGATATCCAGAACTCTAATCAAAAAGCAAATAGTTTAATGAGACTCATAATCCACAATCAACTGGAACATGAATTAATTATATAGGACTAAATGCACAGATGAGGGGTGATTATGGTTTTTGTTTGGAATATTTTTGATATTTAATGTTTTATTTTCTGTATATAACAAACTATGAATTTTCTCTGTATCTTTTACCTCTAGCCCTATCTATCTATAACTCATAACAATTTAGTAGACTGTTTTTGTAAATATAAATAAAACATTGGGGTACCTGGGTGGCACAGTCACTTAAGTGATCCACTCTCGGTTTTGGCTCTGGTCATGTATAAAGGTTGTGAGATGGAGCCCTGCATCAGGCACCACGATCAGTGTGGAGTCTGTTTGTGATTGTCTCTCCCTCTCCATCTGCCCCTCCCCACTAGACTCTCTCTCTCTCTTTCTCAAATAAATAAATCTTACAAATAGAAACATTTAGTTTATCTCCTTGTTTGATTCCTCCAGAATTCAGAAACTTGAATGTGTATTCTTATTTTCATGGTAATGTCATTATTTGAACATATTAAATAACAGCTTATCCTCCTTATTAAAAGCATATATGAAAACTATCATTATGCAACCAAGAATTAGCCTAGAATTTCATATTTGGTAATTATGTTTACTGAATCAGAATCACCAGATAATTTTAAGGAATTGTAGTTGACTTTATGGAGACAATGATTACAAAGCCTTCTTTCAAAAAGTGGTCAGAGAACTGGTTTACAGAGTTCCCAGGCTTAGAGATAAGTAAGCAAGTTCACTTCCAGGCAGGTCCAAGAACCTCATGAGAATTTGGGGACTTTGAGAAGAAAGAAACTTATCCAAATCTGTAGGTGCTACAGATGAAGTCTGATGATGAATTCTTGCCCTGGCTTCC
This sequence comes from Canis lupus dingo, assembly GCF_003254725.2. Lineage (NCBI taxonomy): Eukaryota > Metazoa > Chordata > Mammalia > Carnivora > Canidae > Canis > Canis lupus. Next base: position 16,521,827 of record NC_064246.1, on the reverse strand, counting down.
TAGCCTGAGGAAGGCTTTTAAAAGTCCAGTCTCAGATTCTTTATTAACTTCTGACAAAGTAAATTTAAGAATTCCCACAGTATCCACCACAATGTCTGGAACATTAGCCTTGCCCAATAGTTATTCTTGAATGAATGAATGAATGAATGAATCCATAATAGTTATGTTACCAATCTTATTATTTTGCTAATTCAATAAATATTTAATAAGTTGATACAAGTTGCTTTCCCAAGTTCTAGAGATTTCTGGATATATGAGAAAGACATCAAGAAATTACAGTAGGGTTCAATCTTTAGAAAAGCATCTAGAAATCAGCCTTTGCCCCATCTCTGAAACTTAGTTTCATATAAACATTTTTCTAGGAAATATTTGATAGGGACGTTCCTTTGGGAAAAGACACATATTCTGAAATGTAAAGTTAACTTTACATCTAGATGGATACAGACAGAAAACATTTTTATAAGAGTTGACCAGGATGTGGAAAGAATTGCAGCAAGTGAAAATATTCAAAGGGGGGGAGGAGCAAGATGGCGGAAGAGTAGGGTCTCCAAATCACCTGTCTCCACCAAACTACCTAGAAAACCTTCAAATTATCCTGAAAATCTATGAATTCGGCCTGAGATTTAAAGAGAGGGATCCCTGGGTGGCGCAGCGGTTTGGCGCCTGCCTTTGGCCCAGGGCGCGATCCTGGAGACCCAGGATCGAATCCCACGTCGGGCTCCCGGTGCATGGAGCCTGCTTCTCCCTCTGCCTGTGTCTCTGCCTCTCTCTCTCTCTGTGACTATCATGAATAAATAAATAAAATCTTTAAAAAAAAAAAAAAAATAAAGAGAGACCAGCTGGAATGCTACAGTAAGAGTTCGCGCATCTATCAAGGTAGGAAGACGGGGAAAAAGAAATAAAGGAACAAAGGCCTCCAAGGGGGAGGGGCCCCGCGAGGAGCCGGGCTGAGGCCGGGGCGAGTGTCCCCAGGACAGGAGAGCCCCGTCCCGGAGGAGCAGGAGCTGCACCGACCTTCCCGGGGGAAAGGGGCTCGCGGGGAGTTGGAGCAGGACCCAGGAGGGCGGGGATGCCCTCGGGCTCCCGGGGACACTAACAGCAACTGCCGCGCGTGCAGGAGAGTGCGCCGAGCTCCCTAAGGGCTGCAGCGCGCACGGCGGGACCCGGCGGGACCCGGAGCAGCTGAAGGGGCTCGGGCGGCGGCTCCGCGGAGGGGGCTGCGCGGCCCCGGGAGCAGCTCGGAGGGGCTCGGGCAGAGGAAGAGGCTCCGTGCGGAGGGGGCTGCGCGGTTCCAGGAGCAGCTCGGAGGGGCTCGGGCGGCGGCTCCGCGGAGGGGGCTGCGCGGCCCGGGAGCGCGAATCCAACAGCGCAGGCTCCGGAGCACCGGGCGCCGGGACACAGCCCAGGATCCGGCCTCCCCCGGGACAGGCAGAGGCCGGGAGGGCCCAGGACAGCGAGGACGCTCCTGCCCCAGCTGAGCAGATCAGCGGCCCCGCCCGGAGCCTCCAGGCCCTGCAGACGGAGTTCCTGCCGGAGCTGACTCCAGGGCTCCAGAGCTGGCCCCGCCACTGGGGCTGTTCCTCCTGCGGCCTCACGGGGTAAACAACCCCCACTGAGCCCTGCACCAGGCAGGGGCACAGCAGCTCCCCCAACTGCTAACACCTGAAAATCAGCACAACAGGCCCCTCCCCCAGAACACCAGCTAGACTGACTGACAACTTCCAGAGGAAGCCAAGGGACTTAACACAGAATCAGAAGATACTCCCCGGTGGTTCTTTTTTTGTTTGTTTGTTTTTGTTTTTGTTTTTGTTTTGTTTTGCTTTTTGATTTGTTTTGCTTTTTGATTTGTTTCCTTCCCACACCCTCTTTTTTTCTCCTTTTTCTTTCTCTTTTTCTTCTTTTTTTTTTTTGTTTTTTTTTTCTTTTTCTTCCCCTTTTTTTTTCTCTTTCTCTTTTCTTTCCTTCTTTCTCTCCTCTCTTTTTCTCTTTTTCCCAATACAACTTGCTTTTGGCCACTCTGCACTGAGCAAAATGACTAGAAGGAAAACCTCACCTCAAAAGAAAGAATCAGAAACAGTCCTCTCTCCCACAGAGTTACAAAATCTGGATTACAATTCAATGTCAGAAAGCCAATTCAGAAGCACTATTATACAGCTACTGGTGGCTCTAGAAAAAAGTATAAAGGACTCAAGAGACTTCATGACTGCAGAATTTAGAGCTAATCAGGCAGAAATTAAAAATCAATTGAATGAGATGCAATCCAAACTAGAAGTCCTAACGACGAGGGTTAACGAGGTGGAAGAACGAGTGAGTGACCTAGAAGACAAGTTGATAGCAAAGAGGGAAACTGAGGAAAAAAGAGACAAACAATTAAAAGACCATGAAGATAGATTAAGGGAAATAAACGACAGCCTGAGGAAGAAAAACCTACGTTTAATTGGGGTTCCCGAGGGCACCGAAAGGGACAGAGGGCCAGAATATGTATTTGAACAAATTCTAGCTGAAAACTTTCCTAATCTGGGAAGGGAAACAGGCATTCAGATCCAGGAAATAGAGAGATCCCCCCCTAAAATCAATAAAAACCGTTCAACACCTCGACATTTAATTGTGAAGCTTGCAAATTCCAAAGATAAAGAGAAGATCCTTAAAGCAGCAAGAGACAAGAAATCCCTGACTTTTATGGGGAGGAGTATTAGGGTAACAGCAGACCTCTCCACAGAGACCTGGCAGGCCAGAAAGGGCTGGCAGGATATATTCAGGGTCCTAAATGAGAAGAACATGCAACCAAGAATACTTTATCCAGCAAGGCTCTCATTCAAAATGGAAGGAGAGATAAAGAGCTTCCAAGACAGGCAGCAACTAAAAGAATATGTGACCTCCAAACCAGCTCTGCAAGAAATTTTAAGGGGGACTCTTAAAATTCCCCTTTAAGAAGAAGTTCAGTGGAACAGTCCACAAAAACAAAGACTGAATAGATATCATGATGACACTAAACTCATATCTCTCAATAGTAACTCTGAATGTGAACGGGCTTAATGACCCCATCAAAAGGCGCAGGGTTTCAGACTGGATAAAAAAGCAGGACCCATCTATTTGCTGTCTACAAGAGACTCATTTTAGACAGAAGGACACCTACAGCCTGAAAATAAAAGGTTGGAGAACCATTTACCATTCGAATGGTCCTCAAAAGAAAGCAGGGGTAGCCATCCTTATATCAGATAAACTAAAATTTACCCCAAAGACTGTAGTGAGAGATGAAGAGGGACACTATATCATACTTAAAGGATCTATTCAACAAGAGGACTTAACAATCCTCAATATATATGCTCCGAATGTGGGAGCTGCCAAATATATAAATCAATTATTAACCAAAGTGAAGAAATACTTAGATAATAATACACTTATACTTGGTGACTTCAATCTAGCTCTTTCTATACTCGATAGGTCTTCTCAGCAAAACATCTCCAAAGAAACGAGAGCTTTAAATGATACACTGGACCAGATGGATTTCACAGATATCTACAGAACTTTACATCCAAACTCAACTGAATATACATTCTTCTCAAGCGCACATGGAACTTTCTCCAGAATAGACCACATATTGGGTCACAAATCGGGTCTGAACCGATACCAAAAGATTGGGATTGTCCCCTGCATATTCTCGGACCATAATGCCTTGAAATTAGAACTAAATCACAACAAGAAGTTTGGAAGGACCTCAAACACATGGAGGTTAAGGACCATCCTGCTAAAAGATAAAAGGGTCAACCAGGAAATTAAGGAAGAATTAAAAAGATTCATGGAAACTAATGAGAATGAAGATACAACCGTTCAAAATCTTTGGGATGCAGCAAAAGCAGTCCTAAGGGGGAAATACATCGCAATACAAGCATCCATTCAAAAACTGGAAAGAACTCAAATACAAAAGCTAACCTTACACATAAAGGAGCTAGAGAAAAAACAGCAAATAGATCCTACACCCAAGAGAAGAAGGGAGCTAATAAAGATTCGAGCAGAACTCAACGAAATCGAGACCAGAAGAACTGTGGAACAGATCAACAGAACCAGGAGTTGGTTCTTTGAAAGAATTAATAAGATAGATAAACCATTAGCCAGCCTTATTAAAAAGAAGAGAGAGAAGACTCAAATTAATAAAATCATGAATGAGAAAGGAGAGATCACTACCAACACCAAGGAAATACAAACGATTTTAAAAACATATTATGAACAGCTATACGCCAATAAATTAGGCAATCTAGAAGAAATGGACGCATTCCTGGAAAGCCACAAACTACCAAAACTGGAACAGGAAGAAATAGAAAACCTGAACAGGCCAATAACCAGGGAGGAAATTGAAGCAGTCATCAAAAACCTCCCAAGACACAAGAGTCCAGGGCCAGATGGCTTCCCAGGAGAATTTTATCAAACGTTTAAAGAAGAAATCATACCTATTCTCCTAAAGCTGTTTGGAAAGATAGAAAGAGATGGAGTACTTCCAAATTCGTTCTATGAAGCCAGCATCACCTTAATTCCAAAGCCAGACAAAGACCCCGCCAAAAAGGAGAATTACAGACCAATATCCCTGATGAACATGGATGCAAAAATTCTCAACAAGATACTGGCCAATAGGATCCAACAGTACATTAAGAAAATTATTCACCATGACCAAGTAGGATTTATCCCTGGGACACAAGGCTGGTTCAACACCCGTAAAACAATCAATGTGATTCATCATATCAGCAAGAGAAAAACCAAGAACCATATGATCCTCTCATTGGATGCAGAGAAAGCATTTGACAAAATACAGCATCCATTCCTGATCAAAACTCTTCAGAGTGTAGGGATAGAGGGAACATTCCTCGACATCTTAAAAGCCATCTATGAAAAGCCCACAGCAAATATCATTCTCAATGGGGAAGCACTGGGAGCCTTTCCCGTAAGATCAGGAACAAGACAGGGATGTCCACTCTCACCACTGCTATTCAACATAGTACTGGAAGTCCTAGCCTCAGCAATCAGACAACAAAAAGACATTAAAGGCATTCAAATTGGCAAAGAAGAAGTCAAACTCTCCCTCTTCGCCGATGACATGATACTCTACATAGAAAACCCAAAAGTTTCCACCCCAAGATTGCTAGAACTCATACAGCAATTCGGTAGCGTGGCAGGATACAAAATCAATGCCCAGAAGTCAGTGGCATTTCTATACACTAACAATGAGACTGAAGAAAGAGAAATTAAGGAGTCAATCCCATTTACAATTGCACCCAAAAGCATAAGATACCTAGGAATAAACCTCACCAAAGATGTAAAGGATCTATACCCCCAAAACTATAGAACACTTCTGAAAGAAATTGAGGAAGACACAAAGAGATGGAAAAATATTCCATGCTCATGGATTGGCAGAATTAATATTGTGAAAATGTCAATGTTACCCAGGGCAATATACACGTTTAATGCAATCCCTATCAAAATACCATGGACTTTCTTCAGAGAGTTAGAACAAATTATTTTAAGATTTGTGTGGAATCAGAAAAGACCCCGAATAGCCAGGGGAATTTTAAAAAAGAAAACCATATCTGGGGGCATCACAATGCCAGATTTCAGGTTGTACTACAAAGCTGTGATCATCAAGACAGTGTGGTACTGGCACAAAAACAGACACATAGATCAGTGGAACAGAATAGAGAATCCAGAAGTGGACCCTGAACTTTATGGGCAACTAATATTCGATAAAGGAGGAAAGACTATCCATTGGAAGAAAGACAGTCTCTTCAATAAATGGTGCTGGGAAAATTGGACATCCACATGCAGAAGAATGAAACTAGACCACTCTCTTTCACCATACACAAAGATAAACTCAAAATGGATGAAAGATCTAAATGTGAGACAAGATTCCATCAAAATCCTAGAGAAGAACACAGGCAACACCCTTTTTGAACTCGGCCATAGTAACTTCTTGCAAGATACATCCACGAAGGCAAAAGAAACAAAAGCAAAAATGAACTATTGGGACTTCATCAAGATAAGAAGCTTTTGCACAGCAAAGGATACAGTCAACAAAACTCAAAGACAACCTACAGAATGGGAGAAGATATTTGCAAATGACATATCAGATAAAGGGCTAGTTTCCAAGATCTATAAAGAACTTATTAAACTCAACACCAAATAAACAATCCAATCATGAAATGGGCAAAAGACATGAACAGAAATCTCACAGAGGAAGACATAGACATGGCCAACATGCATATGAGAAAATGCTCTGCATCACTTGCCATCAGGGAAATACAAATCAAAACTACAATGAGATACCACCTCACACCAGTGAGAATGGGGAAAATTAACAAGGCAGGAAACAACAAATGTTGGAGAGGATGCGGAGAAAAGGGAACCCTCTTACACTGTTGGTGGGAATGTGAACTGGTGCAGCCACTCTGGAAAACTGTGTGGAGGTTCCTCAAACAGTTAAAAATATACCTGCCCTACGACCCAGCAATTGCACTGTTGGGGATTTACCCCAAAGATACAAATGCAATGAAACGCCGGGACACCTGCACCCCGATGTTTCTAACAGCAGTGGCCACGATAGCCAAACTGTGGAAGGAGCCTCGGTGTCCAACGAAAGATGAATGGATAAAGAAGATGTGGTTTATGTATACAATGGAATATTACTCAGCTATTAGAAATGACAAATACCCACCATTTGCTTCAACGTGGATGGAACTGGAGGGTATTATGCTGAGTGAAGTAAGTCAGTCGGAGAAGGACAAACATTATATGTTCTCATTCATTTGGGGAATATAAATAATAGTGAAAGGGAAAATAAGGGAAGGGAGAAGAAATGTGTGGGAAATATCAGAAAGGGAGACAGAACGTAAAGACTGCTAACTCTGGGAAACGAACTAGGGGCGGTAGAAGGGGAGGAGGGCGGGGGGTGGGAGTGAATGGGTGACGGGCACTGGGAGTTATTCTGTATGTTAGTAAATTGAACACCAATAAAAAAATAATGAAAGTAAAAAAAAAAAAAAAGAAAAAAGAAAATATTCAAAGGATTGAAGTTGGCAGGAAAAAAAAAAGACATTAATTAATTTTGTCATTAATCCAATTCATAAATATGTGCTAAGAAATAATCCTGTATATGGTAAAGTTTAAACCAATGATACAATGAGTATTTTTAAAATTCCTATTTAAAAGACCTGCCAAATTAAACTTAAGTGTTTTACAATAATTCGCAGCATATTTCTTTCAGCCTAATATGAAATTATAGAAAGTTGATAGGTATTAGACTCTCCAAGGAGTCAAAAAAAGGATTTGCATGCCTGTTGGAAATGAATTCTTTAAATGAAGATGTTATTTGTTTAGTCATGAACTCTCTTCATGATTGCCATAATATTGCCATATTTTTCAGCATCCTGGAAACTTATATGATAATCAGACAGAATATAATTAAGTGAAAGTATCATGGTAAAATAAATAACCAGTTAAAATAAAACTGAGACTGCTATACTAAATAATTTGGTTTTGATCACATGTAGCATAATTATTTTCATCAGCTTATCACCTAATGGTTTTAAATAACCACATTATCAACACATTAGCTCTTCCTTCAAATTTTCCAGAACATTTGGATTTTCCTTGATCACATACTAAAAATATTTCTGTTCATGGGAATTAATGGACTTTAGATGTTAATATATTGGAACATCATGAAACTACTTTCTTTGTAATTAATTAACATTCCCATTAACTTCTTAGCATTTTCCTGATACAGAGGCATTTCTTTAAATTCCCCAAGACAACCAATTACAAAATAAGAAAATGGTAACCCAACAAATACGTCTACCCTTTGAAAATGTATGAAAGCAGGAACAAAAATTATCTAACAACTTATTTTTATTACTTTTTATCTAATAATTTTAAAAAATCAGAGGATTCATCTGGACACTGACTTATGAGTATATCTATTGAAAATATTTTTTAAGAAATATAACATCAAAATACTTGCAAGGTTGCACACTGCTAGAGGGAAGATCATCTTTATGATCTAGAATGCAACCTAAATTTAAAGATTTCCTAAAATGCAATTCTGCAATTTTCCTTGGTGATTTATTTTTAAAGTCAAAATCTCTTAATTTTCAACCTAAGTCCCTTTTGTTGCAATTGATTATTTTGGAGTCTGATTTAGAAAATATGTGGTAGTGACTACTTTCTTTCAAAGGTCTAAAATTTACTCCTGAATTAAACCTGCAGACGATTTGTTTTGCCAAATCTGTGTGCTTTCTGTCAAGCAGCAAAAGTTGTTAGAAGCTTTTATTCAATCAATGACACAGGATAAATGAAAATGTTGGAAGATATTTAAGCCTATCATACCATTCTAAATTCTACATTTCTTGTGGTGCATCCCCAACATGGGTCTGCTCTTTAAAGACACCACTACCTTATTGATGCTTGACCACTTGAAATCCATTACAACCCCAAAGCAAATCTAGGATTCCAAATAGCAAAATATTCACAATCTGTAGCTTTCATTCAAAAGAATTTTGTCTCTTGTTTCTGCCAGGATATTATAAGAAATCAGAATGGAACAAAGAGATGGGAATTGTTATTCAGGGGGGTGGGGGTGTGGAATATCAGTCACTAGCAAGCCAAGGTTTTCATAGGATAAGAATTCTTATCAGTGTTTTTACATCTAACACTGAGATCACTTTAGACCAATCTCCTTGCCCTTTATTGAATGCTCAGTATCAGCACTGAATTCAAAAATGCTGTGTAAGTGAGTGGAGTAAAAAAGAATCTAAAAACTGGCTTCAAAAGAGTATACAGTCCATAGACTTCTTTCAAGTAATATATCTTGTGAGAAAGAAACTTCAGGAATTGAGGCAAGATGGTGGAAAAGTAGGGGTCCTCAACTCATCTGTTCCCACAAACTTACCTAGGTAACTTTCAAAATTGCCTGAACACATATGAATTAGGCCTGAGATGTAAAGAGAGAATAGCTGAAATGTTACAGAGAGAAAAGTTTTCACTTCTGACAGGGATGTCCACTCTCACCACTGCTATGCAACATAGTACTAGAAGTCCTAGCCTCAGCAATCAGGCAACAAAAAGAAATAAAAGGCATTCAAATTGGCAAAGAAGTCAAACCCTCCCTCTTTGCAGTTGACATGACACTGTACCTAGAAAACCCAAAATATTCCACCCCGAGATTGTTAGAACTCATACAGCAATTTGGCAGTGTGGCAGGATACAAAATCAATGCCCAGAAATCAGTGGCATTTCTATACACTAACAATGAGACTGAAGAAAGAGAAATTAAGGAGTTAATCCCATTTACAATTGCACCCAAAAGCATAAGATACCTAGGAATAAACCTAACCAAAGGGGTAAAGGATCTATACCCTAAAAACTACAGAACATTTCTGAAAGAAATTGAGGAAGACACAGAGATGGAAAAATATTCCATGCTCATGGATTGGAAGAATTAATATTGTGAAAATGTCTATGCTACCCAGGGCAATTTATACATTTAATGCAATCCCTATCAAAATACCATGGACTTTCTTCAGAGAGTTGGAACAAATCATCTTAAGATTTGTGAGGAATCAGAAAAGACCCCAAATAGCCAGGGAAATATTGAAAAAGGAAACCAGATCTGGGGCATCACAATGCTGGATTTCAAGTTGTACTACAAAGCTGTGATCATCAAGAGAGTGTGGTACTGTCACAAAAACAGACACATAGGTTAACAGAATAGAGAACTCAGACATGGGCCCTCAACTCTTTGGTCAACTAATATTCGACAAAGCAGGAAAGACTATTCACTGGAAAAAAGAGTGTCTCTTCAATAAATGGTGCTGGGAAAATTGGACAGCCACATGCAGAAGAATGAAACTAGACCATTCTCTTACACCATACACAAAGATAAACTCAAAATGAATGAAAGATCTAAATGTGAGACAAGATTCCATCAAAATCCTAGAGGAGAACACAGACAACACTCTTTTTGAACTTGGCCACAGCAACTTCTTGCAAGATACATCTAGGAAGGCAAGGGAAACAAGCAAAAATGAATTATGGGGACTTCGTCAAGATAGAAAGCTTCTGCACAGCAAAAGAAACAGTCAACAAAACTCAAAGACAACCTACAAAATGGGAGAAGATATTTGCAAATGACATATCAGACAAAGGGCTAGTATCCAAGATCTATAAAGAACTTATCAAACTCAACAGCAAATAAATAAACAATCCAATCATGAAGTGGGCAAAAGACATGAGCAGAGATCTCACAGAGGAAGACATAGACATGGCCAACAGCACATGAGGAAATGCTTGCCATTAGGGAAATACAAATCAAAACCACAGTGAGATACCACCTCACACCAGTGAGACTGGTGGAAATTAACAAGGCAGGAAACAACAAATGTTGGAGAGGATGTGGAGAAAGGGGAACCCTCTTGCACTGTTGGTGGGAATGTGAACTGTTGCAGCCACTCTGGAAAACTGTGTGGAGGTTCCTCAAAGAGTTAAAAATAGATCTGCCGTGGGACCCAGCAATTGCACTGTTGGGGATTTACCCCAAAGATACAGATGCAGTGGAATGCCGGGACACCTGCACCCCGATGTTTATCGCAGCAACGTCCACAATAGCCAAACTGTGGAAGGAGGCTCGGTGTCCATCGAAAGATGAATGGATAAAGAAGATGTCGTCTATGTACACAATGGAATATTCCTCAGCCATTAGAAACGACAAATACCCATCATTTGCTTCGACGTGGTTGGAACTGGAGGGTATTATGCTGAGTGAAGTAAGTCAATCTGAGAAGGACAAACATTATATGGTCTCATTTACTTGGGGAATATAAAAAACAGTGAAAGGAAATAAAAGGGAAAGGGGAGAAAATGAGTGGGAAATATCAGAAAGGGAGACAGAACATGAGAGACTCCTAACTCTGGGAAATGAACAAGGGGTGGTGGAAAGGGAGTGGGCAGAGGGTGGGGGTGACTGGGTGATGGGCACTGAGGGGGGCACTTGATGGGATGAGCACTGGGTGTTATGCTATATGTTGGCAAATTGAACTCCAATAAAAAAATACAAAAAAATTAGTGAAAAGGATTATAAGGGAAAGGAGGGGAATTGAGTGGAAAGAATTGGAGAGAGAGACATACTAGGAGAGACTCCTAACTCTGGACAACAAAGGTTTGTGGAAAGGGAGGTAGGTGGTGGGATGGGATAGGTGGGTGACAGGAACTGAGGAGGGCACTTGATGGCATGAGCACTGGGGTTATATGTTAAAAAAATTGGATTTAAATTAAAAAAATATATATATATATATCTTGTAAATAGGGGTTTCTGCAAAAATCAGGGCTCTTAAAAATTGTAAACATTCTCCAGGAAAAGAAAAAAATTTCAGAAATAGTTTAATCAACTCTGTTTTATTTTATTTTATTTATTTATTCATGAGAGACACAGAGAGACAAAGAGAGAGAGAGAGAGAAGGCACAGGCACAGGCAGAGGGAGAAGCAGGCTCCATGAAGGGAGCCTGACGTGGGACTGAATCCCAGGTCTCCAGGATCAGGCCCTGGGCTGAAGGCAACGCTAAACTGCTGAGCCACCTGGGCTGCCCAGTTTAGTCAACTCTAAATCATCATTGAATCCACCTACCTCAAATTATAAATGTTCACACCTCTCCAATTAAAATCAGATTTGTTTTTGCTTGTGGCAAGGGAAAAACAACAAAATAGCAGCTTGAGAAATATGATCTGAGGTTTATATGTTTCATGGATCTCCACCCAAAACAAGATGAATATTGGTAAAAAAATTCAACCAAATAAATTTGACGATCTAATTGGCTTTTTAAGTGATTCATGAATCAGGAAGGATTATCTCTACTACCTAGCTAGTAGAGAGATGATCAGAGGAGTTGGACAACTTGGTTGGTTTTTATCGAGAAGAGAATGGCTCAAGAATGTATTAGCAAAAGAAAAGGTTGAGGGGAGGCCTGGGTGGCTCAGCAGTTGAGTGTCTGCCTTCAGCTCAGGGCGTGATCCCAGGGTCCATGATTGAGTCCCACATTCGGCTTCTTGTGGGGAGCCTGCTTCTCACTCTGCCTGTGTCTCTGCCTCTCTGGGTGTGTTTCTCATGAATGAAAAATAAAATCTTAAAAAAAAAAAAAGATGATTTCAGATCAAAACATCTGCTTTTAGGGAGCTGTAGAGGGATGGCAGGATTTTTATCATGCAGATTATTTTACTAAAGCTGATCAGGAAATTGATCAGGAAATTTCAGATCAATTGTTAAAAGGTCACATTTGTAAGATGAATTGAGACTATTAAGTCTTGGTTTGCAACACTGGGGGGCAAATGATCCTTTTGGGGTTAGTTGTTTCTTTAACCACATATAGCTGCAAATGATATAATTTTAAATGTGGACCTACAGAATATATTTGTTGACCATCATTTTTAAACTTTCATCATTCAAAATAGTGATGTTCTTCAAATGTTGATTTGAATCAACTGTTGATTATAATATGTAATTGCATTCTTCATGGATTCTCTTTCTTTCCAAATTAATATTTTCTTAAGGGTGCTATTGTTGGGAAACAAGAATTTCCTGTGTCCTTTTAGATTCTTCTAGCTAGACTAACAATCAAATTGGTATGAGAAAAAATAACAGGAGGAAATCAAATTTAATTTTGTACCTACAGAAAATCCACTCAGACATGGAAATTCCAAAGGCAGTCAGGCAAAATGAAATTTATATGTCATCCTGAACAAAGGAGAATGGGGAGATGTCTGAGACTTCAATAGGAAAGAATATAATTTACAAAGCAAGAAGAAGAAGAGCAGGTGTTTCCTAATTAGATTTGCTTGCTCTACCACACAGATGGGTCACTCTGATAAAACTTATCTCTGGTAATAACCCTTATTCTGAGAAAGTCCCCCAATTTAGATTCTTCTGTGTAGTTTAGGGAGGGGCAGAAGTCTCTCTTGGACCCTGAGGGTTTGATTACTTTCAACTCAAAATAATCCGTATGCCAAGGTGGCCCATCTTGGGGCAGCCTGCCCTTGGCCCCATCACTATCTTCTGCCATTTCCTTTTACATTCATGAATTGGATTGTTACTTGGCAGTTTTTGCCACAGTTGTAGCTGCAGCTGTCCCTGGCAGTCTTTGGTAGAATTGCTGTTGAGTTATGAAATCCAAGGAAAAATACACAGAATTCTTCTAACTTTAAAACATTTAAACATTTTATTGGGAAACTTATTCCTGTACCACAGTAGCCTTCATGGTAAGAAACTCTTAGGCCAAACTGAGATCTTATAGTTGAAAAATTCTCAAATCAAAAGGTTAAATTAGAAGCACCTGGGTGGATAAGTTAGTTAAGCATCCAACTCTTGGGTCATCTCAAGGTCCTGGGATCAAGCCCCACATTTGGCTCCAAGCTCAGTGAGGAGTCTGCTGGAGATTCTCTCTCTCCCTCTCCCTACTGCCCCTCCCCCTTGCATTCTCTCTCTCTCAAATAAGTAAATAAACCTTTTTTTTAAAGGCTAAATTAAATACACTCCTTGTACAAGTTTAAGTGATGGACTATCCACACAAGAGATGTGCAATCAGAAAGTCTGGCTGAGCACTAAAATGTAGACAAAAAAATGTTTTTGGTAATGCGTGTATATTTGTGTGTGTGTGTGTGTGTATATGTATCGTATGACTTTTTATATTATCAAGTAAGCCAATAAATGGATATCCCAAAGTTCACTAAATACCTTTTTCCTAAATCTTATCATGGAACTGGAAAATATCAGTGGCAGACATAAGATGTTTCAGCCACTAAGAGTTAAACTGTAGAGAGCAAGTGTTAGCACTTGTATCTCGTTTCTGGCCTACAGGTAAGCACAAGACGGAATAATTATGTTACATCTGAAACCTTGAAGATAAGTTTATTTTCTAAGAATTAAATTACAGTAACTATATAAGGTGGTGGATGTGTTAAATAACTTGATTGTGGTAATTATTTCACAATATATACTAAATTACCATGTTGTATGCCTTAAAGAAAGAATTAAATTATAAAATAATTATACATTGAATGAATGAATTTGAGTCACCCTATCAAAGCTTAGACAAAATAACAGCTCTGAAATCTTAACTCTAACTTTTAATTCTATTAAGTTAAAAAAGACTGTATCAAAGGTATGGTGGGTGTCTTCCATGAGAATATAGGAGGTAAAAGTGGCAGAAGCAAATATTGGTTCACATCCTAGCTGTGTATACACAAGAAAGAACCTGGATAAGCTGACCAGATTTTGGTGATAATAGAGATAATATAGCATTAAAGGCTGTGAAAAGGTGACCCAAAGGTGAGATGTTCCCTCTTTCATTCAAGTTCACTGTACTTATTCTCACAATGTAAACAAATCAAAACAAAACAACATCAAAAAACAAACCAAAACCTTTTAAGTATACTTTTCTAAGATACAAAAATTAAAGGTTTTATAAAACTTCATATTTATCTTATAAAATTAGATCATCTGATAATACTGGGCTTGTATCTTTTCTGACAAAAAAATTACTGAATTTGAGTATTGGACGCTCCCTGTAAAAGGGACACTTCATCCTTAGTTCATGCACAGTCTCTACTATTACTCATTTTATTCCTCACACTAAAGCCATTTTGATAGCAGTGACTATCACTGCCTTTCCAGTACTTTCACATTGAATTATTATTTTATTTTCATATTAAATTTTTAAAATTTAATATTTCTTTTTCTCATGTTTCTATCAAAAATGGGAAAATGGAAGTAGCTACAGGGATGGAAAGCACTGGACATGCCCCGGTTAACCTCTACTATTGAGTAACAGTTATGTTTCCAAAGAGTAAACTGAAAAATTATCATATCCTTGGCAATGTTTAAATATTAGTTGGACTCTGAATACAATGCATTTTGGGAATGGCCAAATTTACAGATCTATAGAGAGATGAATTCACTCAGCTAATGTGACCTTGTGAAAACTATTGTAGGAATGCTTTTAATTCAGAATTTAATAGATTATTTCCCAAATGTGCACTCCACTGCAAAACTCTAAGGACACATGTAGCTAATAACCATTGTTAACCACATAAAACAGCTGGTTATCCCTGAACTCAAGTCTCAAGTTGGGTATATGAGTGAGGGGAAATTATAAAAGTCATTGAGTTCAGAAGGTTTAGAAAATTTGTTATTGATGTAGTGAACATTGGAACAATACATCAACTGATGAAACTGCTTCGTCACAATATTTTAAAGGCCAATCTTAAATAATTTGATGTTTGTAAGAAATAATGTATTACCTCTTACCAATGATGATATCATTCAAAAGCTCTAATCTAGAAAGGCTGAAAGATTTGCTAAAGTAGTATGCTATCTTCTGTTTTTCCTATTTTGCCTCTATCCTGTTAGTCATGAGTGCATTTAAAAGGACTCTCCATGTGGACTAGTAATTTTTTTCTCTGATTTTCTCCCTGACCCAATCACAGGAAAAAATATTCACATGAATTACAAAAGAAGTCATTAAAAGTTTATGAAGTATGTTTTATAGAAAGAAGAACTTCAGATTTTATTTTATGTGTTTACTTAACTTTTATTGTTATATGAAGAACACATGTGCAATGTAAGAGTAAAGGAAAATAAAGATAAAAAATAAAAGAGAAAATAAGAGCTACCTATATTCTTATCACCTAGATAGATAGAATACTATTGACATTTTGGAATAAATTCCTTCCAATATATGTTTTCTTTTTCTAGGCTTATTGTAAGTGAAATAATATTTGAATTGTCAATTTCTTTTAAATTTTAAAATGATAAGAAATATCCACAAATTTTAATTAGTTGGATTACCCATGCCAGAGATGCTTCCTGACTCTCAGAATTTAGTCGGTGGCTCTAGAATGTAAAGAGCAAAACCAGGTGCTTTTTCACAGTATCAACCAGATATTGACAGAATATCAAAGAGTGATGCCAGGAATTAATTTAAACAAAATATTTGAAAGGGAAAAGTAATGTTTTATCATCTGGCTTTCTCAAAGCAGTTTCTTTAAGTAAAATCCCAGATTGTTGGACTGAATACATCTAAACACATATCCCTGGTAAGTCCTCCCCAGATTAAACTATATTTAGGGCTGACAAGTCTACTGGATACCCAATTAAATAACATTATCAATATATTATAGTTTTTTGCCTCATTATATTCTGTTTGGGAAGCTATAAGGTAAATATTTTGCTAAGCTTAATTACCTAATCTTTAATAAATATACTAATATTGCCTCTTTAACTTGAAAACACTAAAGTTGACATCAAAATTTCATGGTGCCATGGTTCCACATGAACTGTAATCATTCCTTCCTAAACAACATGCGAATGGTTTCATGGCTCTTTGACATTGTGAATATATTTGTTAACTACACTTTACAAGTCACATGGTTTTGAAAATAAGTAATAAAATTAACACATGTATCTAAATGTACATAGCCCTTGTTCAGTAAAATCCTTTTCAAAATTTGACTACTAGAGTAAAGGAATAATCTTTGCTACATAATGATATTTATACTTAAGCTGGCAGAGTTTGGGGAAAACTCTTCTTCGATTCTGCCAAATTCATCTAGAAAAAAATCAACCCGCAACTGTCTCATAAAGTCTAAATAAGTGTTAGCACAAAATAGTCTCTCTTTGTTTTTCAAGCATTTATTTTGAGAACAATTTATCCTATATGCCTCCCTGTGTCTCCCCTCCCTCTTTCATTTTTCTCCTGTCATGAAAAAAGAAAGCAGCCAATATATCTGAAGCCAAATCTAGTTTCTTTGGTAAAATATTAAGTTCAGCCTCCAAATATTCAATTATGCGTGAAACTGTACAAAAGGTATATAATAAAACAAGGCTTATATCAAAGGGAAAAGCTTTCATAACAAAGCAATTCCAATTATCTACTTCAAATCAGACGCAAATTTATTTTTAAAATAGGAGAGAGAGAGAATGCAAATGTATTTGTCATTTCTCACCTCTTACTCACAAACCTAGAAGAAAAATTTGCCTCCAGAAAATTTTTAACTATGCTAACGAGTTCTATTTAAGCTTCCTGATACAGAATACTAATAGCTTCTGCTAAATCTATTTTTCCTTTCCAAACAACTCCAATTGTGGGATCCATGAAGTTCCTGGAATGAGTCTACTATCTGACTGGAAAGGTGAACATCTGACCAAGTGTAAGCCATTAACACAATCTATCACAGAGGCTAGGGCAGTTTGTTCAATGTTAGGCATTTGAGCCAGGTCAGGATAATCAGAATGACTCTCAGGAAATTTGTTCGGAATTCCAGAAAAAAAGAGCCTTTTTCAGATGATGTGATATGCTAGGCACCCAGCAGCATAGTAGACCTTGTGGAAATATGATATTAAGGGGATAGGATTCATCTTTGGCTGATTGCACATCGAAGTAAGAAAGGTTCTGTAGTACCTAATTACTCATTAGCTCAGTTCCCTGGAAGTCTCAATGCCAAGTAAGAAGGTCTAATTGTTATTAGTCCAATTACTTTATGTCTTGAAAGATTGTTTTAGTAATATTAAAATTTGAAGTATTTTTCTGCATGTGTTGTACTAATACCAATATAACTGTCATCCAACATACGCAAAAATATATTTACCAGCTGAGCCTTAAATTAAAAAGATAAGTAAAATTAAGACTTTTACTTCTCTTTTTAGAGGGAAAAGAAGACATGACAATAGTCTACATAAGAAAAGTCCCATAAAGTACCATATGATTTTCATCCAACAATGAAAGGCCATGACAAACAGAACATCAAGTATATCTTACATTTTGTAGCACTCTCAAATGAAGATCATGTATTCACATAAGATTTTTGCATTTTAAGGCTTAAAGAAACGAAATAATCTATCATCCTGAGACACTCTTCTCTTGTCCATGGAGACTATACTCGGTACACAATTCTGCATTCCAACCATCTGCTTACATGTCTTTATGCTTACAAGACTTTAAATGCAGGGGCTATATCTTTTATTATCTTCTACCCATATTTTCTGAAACATAAGAGGTATTAAACTAATGATTGTCATACTAAGGAGCACATTGGATGCTTTCTTCTCTTGTCACCAGTCTCCAATATACATAAATCAAAACACACTTTCTCCATTCCCTCTTCATAGCTCTTGAATAAGATAAATGACTTGATTTCATTGGCTTGCTTTATGACAAATTCATGTTATTCAACGACTGTTATAACTTCAATGACACAAATCCATATATTTATTATGAGATATTCCATTCTTCATAAGAAATTGGTAATTTTCTCATTATTTTCACAACCTTGAGTTGTGAAAGGTTATTTTCACAACCTTAAGTGATCTCATCTTCCTTTCCATTTTTATTCAATGATCATACTTCCTAGTTCATAGGGAAATTTGACACAATCCAATGTGAATACTTGTTGTCCTCTCCTTTATCTCAAGAAGTAACTACATTTTTAGCTCTTTTCATCATGTTTTCTTCTTTACAGAGGTAAACCCTATTCTGTGACCTTAGCTCACCTAAGTTCCCTTCAAATTGTTGCTCCTAGATTTCAGGTTTCTTGAACCATAAATCTATTTTGATCATCTTTGTATTTCTTCTTCTTCTTGTACATAAGCTATGTAGGGTCTTGAAAAGAGTAATTACACAATAAATATTTGTTTAAATAATGGTAATAAAATATGCCACACAGAAATAACCCAATGCTATTGTAAAGGTCTTTTTTTGGGGGGGGGAGGGGATGGGGTAACCAAAGAATAGGTGGCTATTTGTCTATTTGCAAAACTATGAGAATTTTAATACACGAGTTGGGGAAAACATCAAACATCACTTGTCAACTTCTTTGTTCATATATATATGCCTCTCTTCGAACATTGGTTCAGAAAGTGAAATCATTGGCATTACCTCAATTTCTTATTTTCATCATACTTCTTTATTTTACCACATTATGCCTTCCTAAATAGTGGCGCTTGGAGTATCTAAATATTTGTATACTACTGAAAGTTCTTACTTCATTCAACAGACTTTCTTTCTTTCTTACATTCTCATTAAGAAATTAATATAAATTTTTTTCTTGCACAGCATATTAAAGACATTTCAGACTTAAAGAGAAAGATTGGAGGAATACCATTAAGAGAACTTTTCTAAATTATTTGCAAACACTACACCTAAGACCTTATATGATTATATGAAGTTATGACAATGAATAACTTGTATCCTTTTAATAGTTTGTTTTGCCCACAGTGCAGTTTTCAAACTAATGTACTTTTGTTCAATATAATTAAGGAGTTTTCTTTTCAAATATATTTTCTAAGCATAATTTCTACTTCAGAAAAAAAAGTTACTTTGAGAAAACTGGTGACAAGGTCTTCTACATGAAAAGAAGCATCCCTGGTTAGAAGCGCCTTGTTTTATATGTTGCCATAGCAATGTGGCTGTCCATCTTTGCAGGAATCCAGTCACCAACTAAGAAGAAAGACATTCTGCCAAATAAAAGCAAGTAATAAATTTTAACAAGCTATATCTTAAAAGAATGATCTGGTGCAGAATTTGCCAATCTGTGTTCTCTAAAATACTCTAATAGTAATTCCACTAAAAAAGAATTTTCTTTCTGAGAGATTCAGAGTACATATATGCTCAGTAAGGCTTGAAGTTCTGTGTCAAACAAGGGTTTCAGTTACCACAAAATTTTTACATGTATATGACTTATTTATCAAACAACATTCCAGACTATACCAAGTGCTATGGTGAAGTCAGAATTTTCAAATGGCGTGAACTTTAATGTACTTACAATTAGAATTAGGAAAGCATGAACAGTATTTGAAAACACTATATAAGGCAGCCCCAGTGGCTCAGTGGTTTAGCACCGCCTTCCGCCCAAGGTGTGATCCTGGAGACCGGGGATCAAGTCCCATAATGGGCTCCCTGCATGGAACCTACTTCTCCCTCTGCCTGTGTCTCTGCCTCTCTCTCTTTTTCTCTCTCTCTCTGTGTGCCTCTCATGAATAAATAAATATAATATTAGGAAAAAAAAAAGAAAACACTATATAACATATAAAACATCATATTTAAATTATAAATGTATTCCCAAAGGTAAAAAGGCCTAATGCATAAAATATATTTCTAAAATACATCCACTCATAGTGTTTGAGAAACACATGATGATGTTATTGTCTATGGTATTGTAAATAAGCTCAACAGGGCACTGTGGCTTTAATTCCAATCTAAATCCAAAACTAGCATAATACACTAAGAAGCACAATAACAGCACACAGCAAATTTCTATTCATTTATACTCCAGCAAATTTATACTTATAATAATAATTATAAGTTATTGCAAGTAAAATTAATGAAATCAAGAGGAGTGTAGGTGTATGTGTCTCCTGCATGGAGACATCTACCTGTCCTCCAGGACAGAGATGACTTCCAAATAAAAAGACATAGAACAGTCTGGTTGCAGTGCTAACATTGTAAGGTACTAAAAGTTGTCATTCTATCCTCACAACAAACAGCTGAACAAACTGATAAGGACTTTTCTTACATGCATCAGAGTATTAAGGAAAACAGTCCTTAATGTTAACAGTCCTTAAACACAGGGAAAACAGTCACCATGAAATCTGGAGAGACAGAAAAAAAAAATACAGAGAATCAGTTTAACTGAAACAGAAGCTAGTGGAGAAAGTAACTGGTAGGAACACTTAAACAGTAATTTTGATGAATTGTTATATGCTTTTGGTGAATGAATTTGAGAATTAAAAAGACTTGGGGGCTAAATCTTAGTGGGTGAACCTATACTTTTATGTGTTTTATTTCCAAGAGAACCACCAAATTTTTATAGGAAATATTAAAGAAAAAATTTTCTCCTATTTCAGGAAGAGAAAAGGGAAAGTAACCATTTGGAATAGGATCACAGCTTTCTCTTCACAGTGGCCTGCCTTCTAAGAAAAACTACATTATACAAGTCTTATCTAATTTGAGGGAAGGGTAACTAAACAATTCCAGGATCCTTTCTGTCTCATGTAAGGGGAGGGAGGGAAAAAGACTAAGGAACACTTTGGATGTAACAGTTGAGAGACTTAGGCCAACTAAAAAAACTAAGATTTAATCATAAGATAATAGAACAGCTCTCCCCCTAATATTTCACTATCACATCAACAAAAGTCCAAGACAACAATAGTGGTTACACCAGAGAAAACCACAATAGACTCTATTTCAGAAGGGGCTCTTATTATCCTAAAGATAATAGAAGAAGGGGAGTGGGGAGAAAGAAAATTAGAATAAATTGAAGTGCCTGGCAGCTACATTTACAACAAATATTAAACAAAGCCCAACCCTTAATCGGATATCTTAGTCAGTTTGGGCTGCTAATAAAATAACATAGACTGGGTGGCTTAAACAACAGTCATTTATTTCCCACAGTCCTGAAGTTTGGAAAGTCCAATATCAAGTTTCTGGCAGATTCAGAGTCTGGAGAGAACCTTCCTCCTGGTTTACAGATAGTTCTCTTTATTGTGTCTTCACATGGTCTTTCTTTGGTGCAGGCACAAAGAGAAAGCAAGAGATCTCATGTCTGTACTTTTTTTAAGGGCATTAATCCCATTATGACAGCTTTACCCTCATGACCTAATCTAACTGTAATCATCTCCCAAAGCCTCCACCTTCAAATATCATCACAATAGGTAATTAGGCCTCAAACATATGAGTTTGAGGGAGGCGTGGAATACAAACATTCAGTCCACAATGTGAGATTAACATAAACCTCACACTGAAGCTTAATTACTCCCATTCATATTATCTAATATATCATGCTTAGTTTCAATGAAAAAATATTACAAGGCATTCTAAAAGAATAAAAAATACAGCCAGAAAGACAAAACAAGCAGTAAAATCAGACTTACATTTGACACAGATTTTGGAATTATTATATAAGGAATTTAAAATAACTATAATAGATATTTTAAAATTTCCAATAAATATTTTAAAAGCTCCTTTGAAAAACTAGATAACATGTGAGAACAAATGAGTGACATCAACAGAGATATGGAAACTCTCAAGAGGTCAAAAGGAAATGCTAAAAATAAACTTAAAAAATAATGTAAATGAATAATGCCTTCAATAAAAATCATCAGCAGATGACACAGCCAAGGAAATAATCAGTGACTTGGAAGATATTTCAATAGAAACTTTGTAGACTTAAATGAAAATAGGTAAAAGGATTTTATAAACAGAATAGAAATCCCAGAACTGTGAGACAATTAGAAAAGGCATAATTCACATGTAAATGGCAGTACCACAAGGAAAAGAAAGAGAAAAAGGAGCAGAAGAAATATTTAGAGCAACATAGCTAAGCCTTTTCCAAAATTAATGA
This sequence comes from Canis lupus dingo, assembly GCF_003254725.2. Classification (NCBI taxonomy): domain Eukaryota; kingdom Metazoa; phylum Chordata; class Mammalia; order Carnivora; family Canidae; genus Canis; species Canis lupus. The sequence goes on along the minus strand of NC_064246.1, from coordinate 16,499,404 downwards.
CAGACACCAAATCATAGATCCAGGAAACTCAGAGAACACCAAGCATGATGCATTCTAAAAATTTACATTTAGGCATACAATAGTTAAACTAGAGAACATCAAAGACAAATAGAAAAATCTTAAAGATGGCTGAGAAAAAAACACTTTACTTCTAGAAGAACAGGAATAAGAATTACATTGGACCCCCTTCAGAAACTATGTAAGCAAAAAGACAATGATTGAAATATGTAATTTTTTAAAAGAAATAATATTAACCTAGAATTCTGTATCCAGTAACTTATTTGTCAAAAATGAATGAGAAATAAAGACTTTCTCAGACTAACAAAAGAGTGAACGTCTCACTAGTCTTATAAGAAATGTTAAAAGTTCTTCAACAGGAAGGAAATGATATAAATCAGAAACTTCGACTTACATAGAAAAGAAGAGCATTAGAGAAGGAATAAGTGAAGGCAGTAAAATCTTTTATTTTCTTATTCTTAATCTAATAACAATAATATTCACAGTGTATTGAGTGCTCATTACATATTAATAAGTAAAATTAATGACACCAGGGTTATAAAGGATAAGAGAGAGGTATTAAGAATATTCTGTTAGAAAATACCTTTACTATCTGTGAAGCATTTTGGTGCTATTTCAAAATGTAATTAGATTAGATGTATAGTTGATTTGCTAAGAGAGGAGAGAAAATTGATTCTCATAAAATGATCAGTTAAAACCAGAGAAGATAGAAAAGATTTTTGAAAAAAGAAAAAAACAAGTTCAAAAAATAGAAACCAGTTAGAAACATTATAGAATATTAATCTAACCACATTAATAATCCCCTTTTTTGGTGGAAAACATTCCATTTACTATTGGAAAGAATATATAACATGAGAGTGAATTCATTTATTTATTTTTTAAAAATATTTTCTTTATTTATTCATGAGAGACAGAGAGGCAGAGACATAGGCAGAAGAAGAAGCAGACTACCTGTGGGGAGCCTGATGCAGGACTTGATCCCAGGACCCAGGGATCAGGACCTGAGTCAAAGGCAGACACTCAACCACTGAGCCACCCCAATGCCCCAAGAGTAAATTCAACAAGAAATATTCAGTATAAAAATGAAAAAATGTTTAAAATGCTATTTAAATAACTAGAAAATGAAATATGGCAACTACCTCATTATCTATTCTAAAATTAATTCCTAATTTCCCAAAAAACTTGGTACTCAATACAGAATCATAAAAATGCAAAAAACAAAAACAAAAACAAAAACCTTGAGAGACTTCATTTGTAATGTCTTAGTGAGGGATGACATTCTAAGGGAAAAAAAAAAATTTGATATGTCTTAAAATAAATCCATGACTTAAAAATCAGCAAGACAAAGTCAAATAACAAACAATTAAGTTAAAATATCAGCAAGTCATAGTTTGAATTAGGTATAATTTATATGTTATTTTTCAGATTAAGCAAAAATACACAAAAAGTATAGAGAAGTTACATGAATAAACCAATTTAAGATAATATATAAAATATTAAAAACTAATAAAAGTACAATAAATGATTCAAATTAAAACTACAATAAGTTCAATTTTCTACCAATTAGGTTGGAATAGATTAAAACATTTTGATGTCATAGTTCATGAGGGTTAATGGGAGTAAGACCCAAGCTAATAAAACAATTACCATCTGAAACATCAGTTACTTTAATGGAGAAAAAAAGAGAGCTCTAAAGTGTTTCATGCATTTGCATTCTAGCCACCAACAACTCAGTGACCAGAACTGCTTATATATATATATATATATGGTGCCCTACATAGTCACAGAAGGTCTGTGAAATGCAGTCTTTTGCATGAGTTGCCCCCAAAAAGGGAAATAAAAAATATTTTATAATTAATGCTAATAATTACCATGTTCTGCTTCTATTCATCAAATATTCAATATATCTTCCTCCACACAAAGTACTTTTCAATCCTCCCCAAACCACATTATTCAAACATCACAGCTGTATCAAGATGGTAAAATAAATTTTTGGTTAAGAATGAATTGAGGAAATACAGCAGATATGTAGAAAATAAACAGGTTTAACAATCTCTCTAAAAAGTAAATGGTAAAGCCCAAAGCTAGAGTTTTAATGTTTAGCATGCACTCTTTTTTTTTATATGAATAGTCTAATACAACAACTAAAAGAGACTACAAAGTGGATAAAAACAAGGCCTATTACATGCTGTTTACAAAAAGCACACTTCGAATATATGGAATCAGAAAAATTAAAAGTAAAGACATGAAGAAATATATATAATGCCAACACTAAAATTAAGATGGAGTAGCTATGTTAATTTTATACAAAGTGGATTTTAGGATAAGGAAAATTACCATAGATAAAAAAAAATATTACATATTTATAAAGGTCTCAATTCTACAATAAGACATAAAATTCCTTAACATGTATGCACCTAGCAATAAAGCATTATAATATATGAGGCAAAGCTGATAGAACTGCAAAAATAAACATATATACTATTAATAGTTGGAGATTTCAACACGCTTCTTTCAGTAATCCATAGACCAACATGAGAAAAAATCAGCACAGATATAGATGGCCTGGAGACTACTATCACCTTGATCTAACTGATATTTATAGAACACCCCAGTCCAACAACAGTACAATACACATTATTTTTAAACTTACATAGAACATTTACCAAGACAGGACATGATCTGAGCCATAAAATATGTTTTAAATTTATTTCTCTCTTTTTTTTCATTTTCAGATGTATTGAGATACAATAACAAAGAAAAATGTATATATTTAAAGTGTACAATGTGTTTTAATAGACATATACATTGTTAAGTGATCACCACAGTCAAGCTAATTAAAAATCATTACTTCACACAGTTACCAATTATTTGTGTGCTGAGAACATTTAACATCTATTCTCTCAGCAAATGTCAATAATACAATATTGCTAACTATAGGAATAATGTTAAACAGCCAACCTCTAGAACTTACTCATCTTGCATAACTGAAACTTCCCACTCAAAAGCAACTCTCTGTTTTGCCCTCTCCCCAGCCCCTTGCAACCACTTTTCTATCTACCCTTTTTTAAAGGTTCAAATTTTTTAGATTCCACATATAAGTGAAGTCATGCAGTATTTGTTTTTATGTGTCTGGCTTATTTATATAGCATAATGAACTCCAGTTTATCCATGTTGTCACAATGGAAATATTTCCTTATTTTTTTATGGTTGAATAACATTTCACTTTATATATAGCAGTATTAGGAAACAAGATATGACATTTTCTTTATCCATTTATCTATCAATGAATGGACACTTGGATTGTTTCCTAATTTTGGCAATTATAAACAATGCTGCAATGGACATGGGAATGCAGATATTTTTGAAATACTAATTTAATTTCTAAAATATTTACCCAGAAGTAAGATTGCTAAGTCATAGTGCACTTCTATTTTCAATTTTTTGAACAACATCCATAATGTTATCCATAAGAGCTGTACCAATTTACATTGCCATCAACAGCATACCCTTTTCCATATCCTTTATCTGTTGTCTTTTTGACAGCAGCCAATCTAACAGGTATAAAGTGATATTTCATTGTATTTTATATTTTCATTTCCTGATGATGTTGAGTACTTTTCCATACACCTGTTGGCCATTTCTATGTCTTTTTTAAAAATATTTATTCGGGTCCTTTGACCATTTTTGAATTGGGTTATTTAGTTTTTTGCTTCTGAGTTGTATGAATTCCTTATATATTTTAATATTAACCCCTATCAGATATATAGTTTGTATATATTTTCTCTCATTCCATAGGTTGCTTTTTTAAATTATTGTTTCTGATGCTGCACAGAAGCTTTTTAGTTTGATGCAGTCACAGTTGCTTATTTTTCTTCTGCTGCCAATAATTTTGGTGATATACTCAAAATATCACTTCCCAGACCAATGCAAAAAAGCTTTTCCCCTATGTTTTTTCTAGTAGTTTTATGATTCCAAGTCTTAAATTGAAGTCTTTAGTCTATTTCAAGTTGATTTATATATAATGTGTATAATAATCAAATATAATCACACTATTAGAATCCAGTTTTATTCTTATGCATCTCAATTTTCCCAGCACCATTTACTGAAAAGACTATTCTTTCATCATTACAGGCTTTTGGCAACTTGTTGAAGACAAATTGAGGGCAGATGTGAAGTTTTATTTTTTTTTTATTATATTCCATTGGTCTATGTGTCTCTTATCATGCCAGTATCATGCCATATTGATTGCCACACCACTATAACATAGTTTGAAATCAGAAAGTGTCATGCCTCTAGCTTTGTTCTTCTTGATCAAGATTGCTTTGACTATTCACGGTCTTTTATGATTTCACATAAATTTTAGAACTGTTTCTTCTTTGTGAAAAATGCCACTGCAAATTTGATAGGGATTGTAAAAACCTCTCAATAAGCTAAAAGTAAAGAAAAACTTCTTCAACTTGATAAAGAAGTTCTACAAAAGATTTATGGCTAATATTATATTTAGTGGTGAGCAATAGGATGCTTTTTCCCTATGGCAAGAATGCCCCCTTCACCACTCTTAGCATCAAACTAAAGGATCTCACTAGTGCAATAAGACAAGAAAGTTAAATAATAACAACAAAAAAAGCTATAGTAATTGAGAAAAAAAAGAATCATTTATGACTAAACTCAGTAACTCTCATGAAATTTCCCTCTCTGGATGTCAATGTCTTATGCATCAAAGATTTTTGTCTTTAGTATACTATTAACTGACCAAAAATTAAATATTAGGTAGTGTATTTGATCCTTCTTGACATGGTCATAAACACAGTCATCTTGTATGTTTTGGGTTATGAGTGGGGGTGAGAAGAGTTAGAGAGTGTCCACTTCTTTCTGAGCACAGTGCTTGTGACTGACACTCCACTGCCTTTCTCCCCTAAAATCTCCTTTTCAGTTTGGAAAAGGGCACATTTATCATGAGTGAATTGACCTATTTAAAATGCATCAAACTATCAAGTCTTTAAAGCCTTGTCAAAAACAGGGTTTCCTCAAGAAAAGTGCTTCATGACCCAATGGTTTCACTTTGCAGAAATATTTCTTTTCCTGAATTTAACCTGAATGGAATATATGCCATTTGCCCTGCCTGTTCCATTCTTTGTTCTGAGCACAGATTCATATCCTTGGACACAGTCATGGATACGAATGCCATGGACATAGCCACTTTGCTCCTGAGTTCTATTAGTTTCTTCTTTTCTGACTTTTTTTTTTCATAATTTCCAATTTTCCACTTCTTTATCATAAGTCAGGCAAAATAATCTGCTACTTTCTCATCAAAAAATATTCTAAATATTTCTTCTTGAACTATTAGATGCTCAGAATGTGACAAAATCACAAGACACAAAGTACAGTTCTACAGTGTAATTTTAAATACTAATTTAATTGGCTTTATTAGAACGAGTCTCAAGTTTGGCTAAGTAAACCAGACAGTCTCTCAACTGAAGGGAATTGGGCACAATGCCACTCATGACATATGAAGACAGTAATAATTTATGTCAAAGGTGCTAAAAATTATGCAGACCCAGTTAGGCCTGGATGTTTCCACATTTCCCCTATAACGTCACTTATCAAATGATATTGGAACTATTTCTCTGTCTCATCCATATTTAAGCTTTATGAAAACACAACTAGTGTATATCATTTCACTATTTTATCCCTAGCACCTAGCAAAATGCCTATTTATATAGGTGCTTATTAAATAATTATGAAGTAAATAACCAAAGTAAGTAGGCAAAATAATCCAATCAAATTGCAAAAGATTCTAGCAATGTACGAGGGAATTTTACTCTATTAAAGAATCTTCTCTATTGGTTCACCTCCAACAATCCTCAAACTAGCATAATGAAATATTTCCTATTGTTTAAAAAGTATCCAAAATTATACTTATCAATAAATTCTGAAGCACACACAAATATCTCTTTAACTTTCCCTATTTTATCGAACTTTAACTTATCAACTCCATGTGCCCCTTTATCTTTTTTAAAAATTTTATTTACTTACTTGAGAGAGAGTGTGTATGAGAGAGCGAGCATGAGCAGGAGGAGAGGGAGAAGCAGACTCCTCACTGAGCAGGGAACCCCAGGACCCATAAGGTCATGACTCAAGCCAAAGGCAGATGCTTAAACAACTGAGCCACCCAGGCATCTCCAAGTATACATTTCTTTTTTTTTTTTTTTTTTAAGATTTTTTTTTTAATTTTTTATTTATTTATGATAGTCACAGAGAGAGAGAGAGGCGCAGAGACACAGGCAGAGGGAGAAGCAGGCTCCATGCACCGGGAGCCCGATGTGGGATTCGATCCTGGGTCTCCAGGATCACGCCCTGGGCCAAAGGCAGGCGCCAAACCGCTGCGCCACCCAGGGATCCCCTCCAAGTATACATTTCTTAATAGACCCATGGTCCTCTCCTAACTTCCTCTATACTTGTTTGCAATTACACTAAAAATAAATCGTTCATAAAAGCTTAACTATTTCGAGAATATTTGCAGTTTAATACAACTTAGAGCCCAATCTAGTGGTAAAGTGCTCGTGTCTTTTATCCATTTTAAAACAACAACAACAGAGCTATCTTTCTCTAATTGGTGTGCAGGAATTCTTCATATATTCTAGTTTTGGGTTCCTTGTCAAATGTATGTATTGCAAATATCTTCTATTCTGTGGCTTTCATTCTTTTGTTTTTTGTATTAACCAAAGAACTGATTGTAAAACAAATTCTAAGAGCAATTTTTATCTTGATGGTTAGTGCTTTTTGTGTTCTGTTAAATAATAAATTACCTATACAAAGTTTTAAGTGATGTTATTTTATTTTACTTCCTAAAATAGTTTTTTTTTTAAACCACTCTTTTATAGGAATATAATCCATGTAAAATTGGCTTTGTGTGTGAAATCAGGTTTGGGGATTTTTTTGACACATGTATTCAGTTGATCCAGTTTGTAGGTTCACACATACACAGAAAGCAAGGAGAGGCTGAAGGAAGAGGCAGACCACTTTAGATGGATAGGCAGTAGTTTAACAAGAAAGGGGACTTACCTGACTTGTTTTGAGTGATCAGAAGATGAGATTTCCTAACCTGTCCACCAGAGTCTTAAGTTTGTTTTTTTTTTTTTTTTTTTTTTTTTTTTTTGAGTCTTAAGTTTGTATGGAGGCCTTAACTGGGTTCAGTCAGGTAGAGTCAGATAGTCTCAAAAACACATTGCTTTCCCAAGGCTTCATCCTTAAAAGTGGCTCTCACTGTGGGAATGGTGGGAAAATATACATTCCAAGGCCAAGAGAGATAGTATAGAGCCTCCAATTTCTCAGGGCCTGCCTGTGGGTCAACCATCATGCTCCATTTGCTTCCCTGCTGTGTTGCACTTGTACATTGATCATACGTCAAATGAACCTATGGCTTACTTTAGGTTACCCCATAATGCAGAGGCTAAAGCCAAATCTTATATGAAAATAGTTTATTTTGGAAAGTTATTCCAAGAAACTGAATCTAAAAGGAATGGAACAGGTAAAGAAGAAAGCCAGTAATGAGCTGTTTACCACTGTGAGTAACTGAAGCGCAGTCCCTCTGATGAACAGTAAAAAATGTGCCTCATGAATTGTCCACCCTTTACATAAAAGAGAGGAATATTTGTTCACTGATACCAATTCTCTGCTTGATAGTTGTCCTGGGAGTTTTGAATCCCTTGCAATTTTAGATATGCATGTACTAGAATGGCTGAGTGGGCTAACTCCCTCAGGGAAACTACACATAGCAGCAGACAAGTCTTGAAACAGAAAACAATGGATCCATGGCATAGATGAGGTGAGGTAATTAATGGTTACATCTTCATGTAGCTGGTTACTGCAATGCCTACATTGAAAAGATGGACTGAGATGATATACATCATCAGGACATACAAAATGTCTGATACAGCTCACCCCTTCTAATCAGATCTGCTCAAGCCTGATCCATCACTGAGATATCGAGTGGCCTGCTGTAATCCATAAAAGTCTGAATACAAACATCTGCATTTAACAACTGTTTTGAAGTTAAAATTGATACTTATTATAGCCTCCTTCATTAATTCTTCTGAATTTACCTCATCCACAGACATCATTTCAGCAGTCCCGGGTAGCATTTTCCAAAGGTGACATTGATTTTCACTATTGACTTACTGCATTCAGATGATTAACATTTTGGGGGCATTATTACTACAACTTCTTATTTATCATTAAAAATGGTTGTAAATATACCAAAACACACTCCAGCAAATACTCTGAATTTCAGGTACATTTATCACCCCCATTTTTCACGCAAAAACCATAGCAACTCTTGGTAATCAGAGTCAACTATCACAACCAATATTTGTTTTTATCTGCTGGCCAATTTGTATGAGAAGACCAAGAAGACAAGATGGTAGTTATAGTGTCAAATGCAATAGTATCTTTACTCTACCATCTAGCAGAAGCATTCTGCTCTCCTGAGGAAATAGAAAATTTAATCAAGAAGAGTCTAAACTTGTAAAGAAATGAAAAAATCTTTGCAGGTTTTTTCTATCATCCTCATGTATCTTTCTCAAGCATCAGACTATCAGCTACCTCCTGCATATGAGATCAAATTAGCATGAAGTCATCAATAAAGTACCCAACTTGATGTTTGTGAATGCAAAAATGATCAAGTTCTTTTTGAATTGGTTGTTATCAAGAGTAGAGCTAACACAGTCCTAAAACACGACTGAATGTATATTATTGTCCTTTGCACACAAATATGAGCTCTTTTTGATTATTTTTACAGTTGGGCATTGGGAAACATGTTAACTATATCAACAACTACTATGTTGCTCCATTCCAGAGAAAATGCATTTAGTTAGTCTAATAGTAGTTCAATATTCTGATGATTATGTCTGTATATGAACTTCTATCCCTTGATTAGAATTGACTGATCAATCCAAGGGAAGACTTCTGACCTCGTTTTACCAGTCAGAATATTTCCAAGGGAATATTGTGTTTAAGCCTGAAATCAACAGAAACTGGAAGTCAGGTGATTAGTGCTGTTAATGGAAACTATCTAGAGAGAATATCAAGAAATTTTTGATGCTAAGATCCCTGGAAGGCTACCGTTATTGCTTTTCTTTCTGAGTCCTTGGTTGTTCAATTTTCCCATCAATTTTCAAAATAAATTCCAATAAATTTGCCATTTTTAAGGTAAATAGAGAGGAATTTTATTATTTATAACAAAGTAATCTAATAAATAATAATAAACATCATTCAAAAGAGCTAGCAGAATATACTGGCCTAATGTCATGAAAGAGATTCCAATATTTTGCTTTCGGGGTCCATATCTTGCCTACCATTTTTCTTTCCTCATATTCTGCTAGCAGATAAAGTGGTATCATTTACCTATCTAAAATATACTTATAAATTTATAGATGTATTTTGATAGAAGAATCAGTTATTCTACAAATAGCAACAACTACTTTGATGTTTTATTTAACAAATATACCTGGAAATTATTCTAGAAGCACAAGATTGTGATTTTGTTCTCCTCAATTAATGAAAGAAGAACTTATTTAAGAGTCCAAGTTAAGAAAGGGGTAAAAATAAACAGAAAAGAGTACTTGAAAAGGAATTATATTTACCAAATTGTGTTTACTATATTATTAATTCTATGGTATTTTATATGAGGGAGGAATAGTTATCCCTAAATAATTAAGCTGGAGAAATGTTGAGTAAAAACCAAGTTCACAGATCACTCTGATGCCAGTTGTCTTGGAGCCTTTAATATTCAGTACATGCAATGAATCTCCAGTAAGCAGATACTGTACAGAAACATTCTCAAATTTATGTGACTATGAAACACTTTTCTTGTGGAACATAGGGAAAGAAGATTAAGGTTCTGAAGTATATACTTTGTGGAATGAGCAACTTGGGAGATAAGGAATTACTCAAGTTCAGTCTATATTCTCCTCATCTTTGAAGAACTAAAGTGGACCATAGTGATGTATAATAATTGCTGAAAAAATAAGTGAGTAAGTATTTGAGTAAGTAGTTAAACTGATGTCATCACATTGATGAGAAGATGTGACCACTTATGGGTTTTGTTTTTTTTTTTTTTTTTTTAGTTTTTATATATTTTTTTAATGGGAGGTGTTGAATGATTGGGAGAATGTGTGGATACTGTAGAAAGTATTTATAGCTTTATCAGTATTAATCCATTTAAATATCAATCAAAACCCCATGATGGGGATCCCTGGGTGGTGCAGCGGTTTGGCACCTGCCTTTGGCCCATGGCGCGATCCTGGAGACCCGGGATCAAATCCCATGTCGGACTCCCAGTGCATGGAGCCTGCTTCTCCCTCTGCCTATGTCTCTGCCTCTCTCTCTCATTGTGTGCCTATCATAAATAAAAAGTAAAAAAAAAAATTTAAAAAAAAAACCATGATGTAGTTATTATTATGATTTCCCATTTTATCAATGGACAAATTCAGGTTTAGAAATTTTTTAGCAACTGTCCAATGATATACAACCAATAGGTAGAAAGGAAGACTGAATCTTGCATTCATAACCAAGATGATGGTGTCTCTGTGTTTGTCTCAGATGTTTTGCCATTTGACAAAAACACCAATGAATATAAGAAATGAACAAGTCTAGTTTGTCTTTCCTTTTGGTATTGAGCTAGAAAAATCAGAACCAAAGATTAAATGATAACTATCCCTACTTCTAATTCAGTGACGATGAGAGGTATAGTGGAATACCTCCAGACAGAATCTTACAAGTGGTAAATAAAGACCTGAGAGAAGTAAATAAAAAGTCCCCAAATTTGAGAATATTTTAGAGCTGGCAAGAATCTGGTTTTCTTAATTAAAGAGTAGATTCTCTTTCAATTCTCTGATTTAATTTAAGTCTTGTGAAGCAGAGAAGTCTTGAGTCAAATGATCTCTTACTAATGCTAAACCCCCAGGGCTCTCTGAATTTATGGATAGCTTCATGTACTATCCTCAACACAGGCATTATGGAAAAATTGTCATTATAAATTGTATTGATGCTGTGATTAAAAGCAAGCTTTATGTCCTTTGAGAGACTTAAAATATTACAACCCGGAGACATATAAAGATGTTTTAACCAATCAGAGCTACTAACACCTTTACATGTATATTAAATTTTATAGCTCACAAAGGAATTCTACATGCATTATCACACATCATCTCTGTGAAGTAAATGGCATAAGTATTATCATTCCAATTTTATAGATTAAGAAAATAAGACACAGACAGGTGAAATGATATAGTTAAAATTTCATAGCTTTCAAATAGAGACACGACTAGAATAAAGTCTTTATCTTAGTCTAAAAAATGTTAATGTTACTATAAATGTTACTTTCTAACAATATTAAGAAAACACACACATATCTCTTCAAATATAAAATAATTGAGTGGCAATTTTTTTTAAAGATTCATTTCTCTTAGAGAGAGAGCACAAGCAGGAGGGACAGAAAGAGAGAAAGAGAAAATATCAAGCAGACTCTGCCCTGAGCACAAAGTCCCACGTGGGGCTCCATCTCAGGACCCATGAGATCACAACCTGAGCTAAAACCAAGAGACTGATACCTAAACAACTGTGCCACCCAGGCACATCATGTGGCGATTTTTAAAACAAGAATCATTTACCATTGCTAGTGATGAATCCTGGATTAGATTTATCAGTCAATTAATTCCCTTTTGTGGGATTCCTGCTCTATCTTCAACTGTTAATTCCTTCCTGATATTCAGGCACAGTGAAACTCTGAACATGGCAATCTTCTTTGAACCTAACCTTCCCTTTATGTGTTATGATAACATCAAACCCCCAATTTCTCCCCCATTCTCTCTGAAATAAAAATGTGGCAGAAACAAAACTAGCCCCTCAATAGTATTTTTTTCCTTCATCATTTTTAACATATACTGCAAAGTGCCTTTGAAATCTCTAATCTTTATGAAGGGATATAAAAATCTATCAATAATCATTAGTCTTTGCAGGAGAGTTGGAGACTGCTTCACATTCCCTAGGTCAGCTGACAGCTGATGGTGAGAAATGGGGATGAATAGAGTTACCAAATAAGGAAAAAAGAAAATAATTTGTATTGAGCATCATTAACTTTCTTTGAGAGAAATAGTAAAAACATCAAAAGATTTTAAAGATATTTTATTTTATTATTATTATTTTGATTAGAGAGAGAGAGGGAGGGGTAGAGGGAGAGAGACAAACCCAAGCAGGCCCCATGACCAACCTGATCCCAACAGGGGCAGGGGAGGGGCAGTGGGAGAGGGAGGTGCTCAGTCTCACAGTTGTGAGATCATGACCTCAGCTGAAATCAAGAGTCAGACACATAACCAACTGAGCCACCCAGGAGCTCCCAAAATGTCAAAAGATTTTAAAATAGAGTACTCTCAGGGATCCCTGGGTGGCTCAGCAGTTTAGCACCTGCCTCTGCCAGGGCATGATCCTGGAGTCCTGGAATGGAATCCCACATCGAGTTGCTGCATTGAACTTACTTCTACTTATGCCTGTGTCTCTGCCTCTCTCTGTGTGGGTGTCTCTCATGAATAAATAAATAAAATCTTTAAAAAATAAAATAGAGTACTATCAGTCTTAAAAATGTCTTTAAAGTAATGTACGAGTGTGTGTTTAAATCAAAAAAGAAAAGCTTTTTTATCTTGATTAAGTCCCAAAAGTTCATTTTTGCTTTTGTTTCCCTTGCCTTTATAGATGTATCTTGCAAGAAGTTGCTGTGGCCAAGTTCGAAAAGGGTGTTGCCTGTGTTCTTCTCTAGGATTTTGATGCATTCTTGTCTCACATTTAGATCTTTCACCCATTTTGAGTTGATCTTTGTGTATGGTGTAAGAGAATGGTCTAGTTTCATTCTTCTGCATGTGGCTGTCCAATTTTAAAAGCACCATTTTTTGAAGAGACTGTCCTTTTTCCAGGGGATAGTCTTTCCTGTTTTGTCGAATATTAGTTGACCATAGAGTACAGAGCCCATTTCTGGGTTCTCTATTTTATTCCATTAACCTATGTGTCTGTTTTTGTGCCAGTACCACACTGTCTTGATGATCACAGCTTTGTAATATAGCTTGAAATCCGGCATTGTGATGTCCCTGGCTCTGGTTTTCTTTTTCAATATTCCTCTGGCTATTCAGAGTCTTTTCTAATTCCAAAATGGAATGTTCCATTCCAAATGTTCCATTTGGAACATTTCACAAATGTTAAGATTATTTATTATTGTTAAGATTATTTATTCCAACTCTCTGAAGAAAGTCCATGGTATTTTGATAGGGATTGCATTGAATGTGTACATTGCCCTGGGTAGCATAGACATTTTCACAATATTAATTCTTCTAATCCATGAGCATGGAATATTTTTCCATCTCTTTGTGTCTTCCTAAATTTCTTTCAGAAATGTTCTGTAGTTTTTAGGGTATAGATCCTTTACCTCTTTGGTTAGATTTATTCCTAGGTATCTTATGCTTTGGGGTGCAATTGTAAATGGAATTGACTCCTTAATTTCTCTTTCTTCAGTGTCATTGTGTATAGAAATGCCACCAAAGTCCACAATAGCCAAACTGTGAAAGGAACCTCGGTGTCCATCGAAAGATGAATAGATAAAGAAGATGTGGTATATGTATACAATGGAATATTGCTCAGCCATTAGAAATGACGAATACCCACCATTTGCTTCAACGTGGATGGAACTGAAGGGTATTATGCTGAGTGAAATAAGTCAATAGGAGGACAAACATTATATGGTCTCATTCATTTGGGGAATATAAAAAATAGTGAAAGGGATTAAAGGGGAAAGGAGAGAAAATGAGTGGGAAATATCAGACAGGGAGACAGAACATGAGAGACTCCTAACTCTGGGAAATGAACAAGGGGTAGTGGAAGGGAGGTGGGTGGGGGGATGGGGTGACTGGATGATGTGTACTGAGGGGGGCACTTGACAGGATGAGCACTGGGTGTTGTGCTATAAGTTGGCAAATCGAACTCCAATAAAAAAATATACAAAAAAAATTTAATAAATTTTTTAAAAAAGAGACCCGTCACTTAAAATTGAAAAGTTAAACTTGCATTTAAATACAAAAGCTAAAGTCCTTATCTCTGGTACATAAACAGTTTCATATTCAATTAAATTATTATCTATTCATTGATTTTTTTCTATCATCACTCTTCACTGATCTTTACTCTTTACAAACATGATGGGATAACAACAATAGTTTAATTGATCAGAGAAATCCAGAAAAGAAACAATCTTGTTTATTTTTATAACACCAGGGTTCTCTCCTTGGGCTCACATCTTTGGAACTACCATCTGTCCTACAGAGAGATAGCTAGGGAAGAGTGAGGAGAAGCCAATGAGAGGAAAGGCAATCATTCCAAAGGGGAAGCTAAATCACCCAGTTGTCAGTGTTTTTGATGTTGAATACATCATATTAATACATAATCCAAGGCTCACTCCAGTTTCAAAGATATTCCAGGGGTTGGGGAGGGGAGCTAGCAGTATATCAATGGCACCACACCTAGGAACCCACTGCACAGGACAAACAGATGTTTTCATCATTATTTTTTTTATTTTTTCAGAAAAGAGTCTCATCAGAATGTCTCTGGCCACCTCATCATTCTCTTTCAACTGTGAATTTAAAATGTTTATCCTTAGTGAAATGTCCCCAGCAAATAGTGGAACCTCCAAGATGGATGAAGGTTAGGGAATTCAAAGTGCAGGAGTAATTTAGTAGTAATTTAGAATCATAATAGTTATTTTTATACCTGATTACATTTATTTCAGTATAAAATACAGTGTAAATTTAAAACAATTTCAGCAAGTTCAAAAATTAATTTCATATTTTTAATAAAGACTAGAAGAAATGAATAAAATAACATGTTAATGATAATTTTAGAAGAAAAAGTCTATGATCATGTAGAAATTTTCAGCTAGAGGGATTTCATAGATCATTCCATATTACCTCTTTTCCTTTCACACTTCAATTTACAGATTCCAAGTCTCAGGCTCATAAAAGAGTCCTGTCTTGCTATTTAGCAGTTGAGCTAGATGTAGAACCCAAGTGTCTGAATCTTAAGACAGTTTTTTTTTCTTTCTACCAAATAGCATTCATTAAACAAAATTTTGTGAGTTTATATAGCAGTCATCAAAACAAACAAAATCTAAATTTTTCAATGAGCTGAAAACATTTTGTCTATGGTTTACCTAGGATCAAAAGGCTAAGCATTTGAAAATTCCCTTTGACATTGAAAATATAAGCTTATTACATTCCCATTTTTTTCTTAACCAACAAAAAATGGTTTTGGGTCAAACAGAGTTTGGGACACTCACTTTTTCACATTTAATTGTGATAAAAAACAGAGTTTTATTTGTCACTATTACTAGGAAAATCAAAGTCAAAATGTCACATTCTAATAATGTTTTATCATCTTTTTAGAAAATAGATATAGGAAGTTTATTTCCTCTAAAACCTCATATACCTCTGTATGCATATAGATTTGCCAACTGGGCCATTCAGGGACTGTTAGGCTCAGATTCTCATACAAATATAGGAAATATAACTCTGGCTCTTGATCAAAAACATATTCTCAATGTGCTCATGAAATAGCAAAAAATGAAAAGAAACAATCTTCCCAAGCATGGGGATTGTTATTACCTTATTTTCAATTCCACATGTCAAATGGAATCCTCGAGGGATCAGCCATAATACTGGAAAGTACATTACAAGGGGGGAAAGCTCTCTATTAGTCTGATGATAAAACTAGGTGAACAAATGCCTTTCCTTCTCTAATTTTCTAGTATGGCTTCCTGCCTGGAGGTAAAGGTGTAAATTACAAGTAGAGGAAATTGAGTATCTATGTATCTGTCTATTAGTTTATAGCTACCAAGCCAGTTTAAAATGAAATGCTCAACTATGTTTCATCTTATTACCTCTAGTGGAAAGGAAAACAAATAAAGAGTAAAAAAATGATAGGTGTAGAATTTTAAGTTACTGGGCAGTATTATCACAATCTCAAAATATTTTCATTCATAGGAAATCTATGGATTTTCCATGGGAGAATCTATGGTAAATCATCTGAATATGTCATCATATCAAAATGATTATTTAAAAGAAAAGAAAAGGAAAAAAAAAAGTCCAGGTAATTGGGTGAATTTTTCACTTTTCATTTGATAATTTAATAAAATGTAGATAGAGCTGAAATCCATTGTTAAAAAGAAATGGTTTATTAATGAGTCATGAATTAAAGTCTGGAATATTTTAAGTACAAAAAATTTTAAATGCAATATTCATTATCAAGCTTCAGGCTAAGTTAGGAATTTCTAAAATTGCTTAATTTAGGTACTTGTGTAAGGCCATTCCTCATTCCTGGTCTTATGAGAGTAGACATTTTTAGAAATGGATCTGGTCTAGATGGATGCGTTCAATTAGAGCAAATGATTTTAACCAATAGTAAAAGTAAGTAATTTCAGTTCTTAAAATTACTAGTACTTATTGATTGTAAGTTTGGGAAAGGAAGGGTTTTGATAAATAGGATTTGTCATGAGGTGATTCTATGTTTGGCCATTTTAAAATTGCAGCTCTTAAAAGTTATCAGATAAAGAGGATCATATATATATATTTATATATGTATATATATACATATATATATTACAAATATGTGTCTGTATACACATACACATCACACACTCAAATTCATATACACACATACATATATTATAGCAAATAGCCTGAGACACTGCTCAACAGGTTGAGGATTCTTTCTCATTTCAGTCAATCATAGTCAGTTTTCCAATAGTCTCCCTAAGGGTTTTATGACCAGGACCAATTAGGCAGTATTGCTCTATTGGATTGTTAAGGCCTGCCAACAGTTTGGTGAATTACACAGCTGTCACATCAATACATGAATGATAGTCAGCAGAAAGACAATAACAGTAACAAAAGCACCCTGTGTGCCAATTCCAGGAAAAAAATAAAAGAACTGTTCTAAAGTAGTCTTATTAGTCATAGAATTATTATAGGTAAAAATAAGCATAGTCTAATTTTTGGATATTTTGCACATGGAAGCAAGTCAAGAACACAACAGGAACGCAGTAAGTGATTGATCGTCCTTTACTCCTCCCAGTGGATCACTAGGGTCACTTTAAGACCTTATAAATCCTAAGAAATCTTTCTTTATGGAAATTACATCCAACAAAATGTCAAACATTAATATTGCCTGCACCTTACAACCCAGATACGTATAAAGAGAGAGAGACATCAAGCTATAGACATCCACAGAGATGTATGTTTACATCTATCTCTCTGTAGATATGTAAAAACAACTTGAAAGTCTTTGTTATAATCTTCTTAGTTTGTCTTTTGCTATGTGAATTAGTGCAAGTTCTCTGAGTAGTCCATTGCAAATGCCAAGACAGGACTAAACATACAAGGAATTTACTAGGGAAAATACCTATGTGAGAGAAAATGGGGGGCTGGGAAGAGGAGCAGCAGGAAAAGCTGAGAGTCATGAGACCACAGTTGCAGTCTGACTATGAAGGAAGAAGGAAGAGAATGCTGTGTAAAAACTTCCTATACTGTTGTGCAGTCAAAGAAAGTTTTGGCAAGGCTGTTGGGAAGAACTTCCTATACTGTTGTGCAGTCAAAGAAAGTTTTGGCAAGGCTGTTGGGAAGTTCTTAATACAAAGTTAGCCATCAGAAGAGGCCCATGTCTCCCACAAACAGGTCTACTTGCTTAGTCATTGGTTGGGATCAGTGCCTTCAGTGAAAATAGAGAGATGGCTTTTTTCCTGAGCATAGCACCTGGGAGCCTTGGTCAATTACACTCTTGTAGCAGAAAATCTACACAGTGTATTCTCATGGCCACTACACTGTGATTCACAAGCATAATACATATATTCTCAGGAATGCTTGCACTGTTTTAAACATAAGATCTTTTTAAAGGCAAAAACATTAACTTAATGTGACAGTAATTAGATTGAAATAATGCTTGATTTGTGGATGTTTAGTAAACATTTATTAATTTTGATTTTGTAATTTTCTTAAGTAGATGCAATAGACTAATTGTAGAAATAACCTCTTTACCCTGCCTTCTATCAATCATCTCTACAATATGATTTTACCACTCCTCCCATCAAGAAGGGTAGTCTATCTCCTCTCCTTAAATATAGACTATTTTTTTGTTTTGTTTTGTTTTTAATTGCTTTGGCCAATAGAATGGGACATTAAGAATGATGTGCCTGTTCCAAGTCTAAACCTCAAGAAATTTTTGTGGGCTTCCATGCTCTCTTTTCCTTCTTTGTGTTTCCCATTACAACATACTTGAGTATCTTAGAAGATAAAATATGTACAGGAGAGTCATGGCACTGAAGCCCCATACATAGGAGACATCCAGCCAAGATCAGTAAATCCACCTAGCAAACTTACAACTGACCACAGACACATGAGAGAGCCCTTTTGTGCCCAGCTCAGATCTGCAGAGCCCCCAGCTGACCATTTGGCTTGTGATCAATAATAAATTATTGTTATTTTGAACTTCTAAGTGGTGAGGCAATTTGTTATTCAGCAGTAGCTAGCTAATATGTTGGTTACCAAACATTATAAAGCTTATATGTCTAAGCCCTTGACTGTAGTACATAGGTTTACTGTTACACAACCACACAACACACTCACGCACATACACACACACACAAACACACTCACACAGCATGCTTTAGGTACCAGTGAATGGGGTTTTCACCTAAGTTCTGTGTCTTGAGGGAAATTAAATGTTATTGGTAGATACGAATTTAGCCATCATGAATAGGTTCCCTGTCTAGCTACCCCATTTATCCCATCAGGTGGTGTAGTGACTTCAAAAAAGTCCTGGCGGCCCTGAGTCATTACTGCCGTTGGAAGATAGTTGAGAAAAGGATTACCTCATATCTTACCAAAAATATAAGGAGAAGATGCTTTACATTCTACTCTAAAGGCACTGAAACCAACCATTTTTGCCTATTTGAGGCATTTATATTATTAAGTCTGGGAACCCAGAGGTATAAAAGTGATTCATATCCATGACAAATATTTAAAGGCAAAGGAACAAGAAAATTATTACTATGGCATTACCGTTTCCATTTTTATCTGGCAATACCATAGCAGTAAAATATTTGATCTGGGCACAGTACTTGCAATCTTAATTTTCTATTAGGTTTTTGTATTTCCATTCACAATGAACTTTATATTAAATGAATTAAATATTTTAATAAACAAAGCTGTTTATTTCAGCTGCCAAAAGTGATAATTCTGAGGATGCTTTTATATCTTCATTTAATTTCTTGATAGCAATTTCCCCTGTTAGGAAACCTATAAATCATATTGCTTACGAGCTTGAAATGTCTGGAAAACACGAAGCCACATACTACCTACAGTGTCCTCTCCCATAACCATCAATATTTACACAAAATCATTCAGATCTGGGACTACAAAACCCTAGCATAAACATAGCCCAGGCAATAGTGCCAATTTTACATAGAAAAGAGATACACTTGGAGTTCAAATTTTGAAAAATACTATGGAAACACAAGATATGAGCAAATCATAGACAGAAAGCCACTTAAATTTCAGCCAGTCACTTTCTCCTGTCCTCTTTCTTCAGCCTTTCATATATTGACTGTCAGAATGACTATCTTGATACATGGCTCATGTTGTACCATTCCTAGTTCACAAACCATCACAAACAGTAAAAGCCCAACTTCCCAAAGCCTTCTAACATCTGGCTACTGATTCTCTTGCCAGCATTAACCTCTGAAGAGTTCACACACAACCAGACTAACCAGACACACTCAACTCTTCATTGTTCTCCTGATTATTGAATTTCCCATTATGGTAATCCCACCACCAAGAATTCCTCTTCAACTATTTCTTCTTGTAGGAATCCTATGATTTTCCACATCCTAACTCAATGGCCTCAGCTCACATAACGAAAGTTATTTGTAAACATATCTGTTTCACCTAACATGCCATAAACTCCTTGCAATGAGAAGTCCAGTTCATTTTTGCATACTCAATAACATCTGGACTTGTGTCTAATAATTAAAATAGTAATAATAATGTTATTATTATTAGCATACATGTGTAACACATACCATTTTGCTATCTTCAGATCTATAATAAGATCACATGCCTTTCAATAATTAAATCAATATAAATATATTCTTCCAATATACTACCAAAAAAATCTCTTTGTGTCTTTCCTGCTTTCCCCTCCCCTACTTACCAAGATAGGCTCATATACCAATATAAAAAACTCAATGCAAAGGACCAGTCATGTAGGCAAATGGTTTATAGAGGAAGAATTGAAAAGCTCTCTAGTATCTTGGAAATCTCCATTCTCTAATATGATTACTATTATTTCTATAAATGGAAGGAAAAGGAGAACACTCTACT
Source organism: Canis lupus dingo (assembly GCF_003254725.2). NCBI lineage: Eukaryota > Metazoa > Chordata > Mammalia > Carnivora > Canidae > Canis > Canis lupus. The sequence continues at coordinate 16,478,918 of NC_064246.1, read as the reverse complement.
TGTGGTTCAATTCAGTACCTGTTTCCTATACAAAAAGACTTTGCAAAATTACAACTGTTTTGTTCAAACAATCTTAAATTCATATGCATTCATGTATTTTTTACCTTTTTCTCCAAGGAACAGCCAGAATACTTGCATTTTGAAGCTTTATCCTAAGCTCTTACACAGTGCTACAGAGAGTTATTCCACTAACACAACTCAGATCCAGATGTTGACTCCAAGATACTAATCTTCACTCTTCCTCTCATGGTGAGTTTCCCTTCAGGGACCTCTTCTCCTACTTGATGTCCTCAGTTAGGCCCATACTAGTGTGTCAGAGATGCCACCCAACAGTTTGAATATTGAAAGTGAAAAGGTCAGAAAAGTGCCTTTAAGTTTGGAATTTCACCATATGCAAATTGTACTTCAATGAAGCTGATTTTCTTAAAAAGGGAAAGATGAGCATCTTAATCCCTTTCTTTCCAGAAGGCCTCTGGTTTTACTACCAATTTGATCACTCCCTGTCCTCAGGGATCTCAGATCTCTACCCTGCAAAGGTTGTGGGGAGTTACAGCCTCCGTCAGGCCTAAGAAATCCCTAGTCATAGCCTTTGCCAGCAACACACTAACATAATTAAGAGCTCTTAAGTTGTGTTCTTTCAAAAGATATTTAATGTCTCTAACTACAGAAATAAAGGCAACTAATAACTTGTAAGAAGGATTCTCTTACTTAAAATAAAAAAAAAAAAACTGCAAGAGAAAAAGGGAGATGAGACGGAAGCCAATAAGATGTAACAACCATAATTTCTAAATTACTATAAGTTCTGCTATGATAGGTTCTCTTTCAATCTTGACAACTTATCCTTGTACTTCTTGACTGAGGAATTGAAGAATCAAGCAATGAAGAATGTCCCCCAGATCACCCAGCTGGTGAATGTCAGATTGACAAGTGGAATTGAGATCTGATTCCACAACCTATATTGTTGGCCACCAAACTCAACTCCTCCATTATAGATACCCTCTGTAGAGGTTTTATTGAAGTAGAAAATAAGTAGCTTCATACTATCTTAAAGAGAGCCTATTTCATCCAATTTATTATCCTACATTAACCATGTATTAATGAAGACACACAGAACAAATGTATATTGTCTATTTGGGGGATTTTTCTGGGGTTAATTAATTCTCTCCCCTCCTCTTTCTATACTGTACCACCAGGGCCCGATGAGGCAGCAATATTATCCTTCCACTAAAAGTAATTCCTATGTCCCACAATATTGAATCCTTCCACTAAAAGTAATTCCTATGTCCCACAATATTGAATCACTGCATTTTTTTAAATAACAATTTTCTGCCATAAAATTTTATACTGGCTGCAATTGTCATATAGCCATTATGATGCTGCTGCATTCCATAGATCTCTTATGCAACCAGCATCATTTTCATTCAGGTATTTTTTCCCCTCTCTCATTTCCTGCATAAGACTGTTTGGTGGAATTGTATTTTGATTCACAAACTATGTTCTTGAACTCAGCAGTTTAACAGAGATGGAAAAATGTGTCTTTGTCTACTGCATTACTAGCAGCTTTATCAAGTTTTTACCCTTCCTTTGTGATCATCTTTGGTGTCCAGCATAGTAATTGATGAAGGACCTTACTACTTATAAGTATTAAGAACAGTGACCATACATTGAGAAGCACTTATCCTGGAATAAAACTTCAAGTGTTTTTTATTTAAAAATATCTTGTATGAAAAAGGAAAAAAAATACCTCTTGTGTTTCCATGCAAAGATGCATAGGTGGCTCAATGGGTTAAGCATCCAACTCTTGCTTTCAGCTCAGGTCATGAATTCAGGATCTTAGATTGAGCCCCAAGTCAGGCTCTGTGCTCAGTGCAGAGTCTGCTTAGGTTCCTCTTCCTTCTGCCCCTTCATCTCCTTCTCTTTCAATTAAATAAATAAATCTTTAAAAAATATATACAAGATGGTAAAAATATCCACATAATATTTCCTATGACCACAAATGTACTAGATTCATGTGTAAATAAGGAATTCGGAGACAAAGTGCTTGTGTTCATTAGCTCACATGTTCATTAGCAAATATTCTCTTGCAGGGTGACACTTCCTTCAGAATTTTACCTAATGTGTCTACCAGGTATATATATTTCCAAAATCCATGGAAAATCATTTTGAGATTATAACCATGAGCTGCTGTGTTTCACACATTGATCCTCATTCTATAGCCAATTTTATATGACAGTTTATAGTGAATAGGAAGAACACGAAGCCAGTTGCCAAATGGGCCTACCACTTACCAAGTGTCATAAAGCAAGTTACTTAACTTTGTGAACCAAGTTTTCTCACCTTGAAAATCAAGATAATAATATCTACACTGAAGAATCAGTGAGATGATTAAATGACATAACAGATATATAACACACATGCACAAAAATCTTCCAGTTTCTATAGGGTTCTCAATAATGGTAAAAGTATCACCCCTACTAGCTCTAAAGTTATTTTCAAAAATATAAATGGCCATGGGTGCCTGGGTGGCTGAGCTACTTAAACATTCAACTTGAGCCCACTCAGATCTTGATCTCAGGGACATAAGTTCAAGCTTATGGCATTGGGCTCCACACTGGGCATAGAGTCTACTTGGAAATAAATATAGGGGCACCTGGGTGGCTCAGTGGATTAAGCATCTGCCTTTGACTCAGGTCATGATCTGCAGGTCTTGATCGAGCCCAGAGTAGGGCTCCATGCTCAGCAGAGAGTCTGATTGTCCCTCTCCCTCTACCCTCCCCCTCACACATGCTCTCTCTAAAATGGATAAATTTTTTTAAAAAAATTAAAAATATATAAATGATCCAATACCAATCTAAAACAGTTGAAAAATCAACATGAATTATTGTTGGCCATAACTACATTTTCTGAACCCTACTGGCTATTTGTCAAGTATATCACAAGTTGACTAAGTGAAATTCGAATGATGAGGTTTTTTTTTTGATCATTCAAGTCCCACAGGATAACTGTAGGGTTGCTGAGGAAAAGTGTCTTTCCACTTCAGTGTTCCAAAACCAGTCATTTTAAGTTAAAGAACCATACTTCTTCACTGAGTGGCAAAAGTGAGGGTGTCCTTTTATATTACACATACTATTGTCAACTCACTCATATACCAGCTGGTAAATAATGCTATAAAGAAAAATAAAGAAGGGAAGGGGAGAGATAATGTTGAGGAGGAAGGGATTTCTATTTTAAATAGAGTTATCAATGAAGAAGCATAATTTTGAGAGAAACCTGAAAAAAGTGAAAAGGCTATTCATATGCATAAAAGTAAGGAAAGTATTCCAGACTGAGAAAATAGCCAATGCTAAGCCCCCAGTGCAGAAACATGCTTTCTCTGGTGGAAGAAGAGCATGGGCATCATGGTTGGAGCCAGTGGTCAAGGTGAGGTCTGAGAAAGAGCAAGGGCTTAGATCTTGAAGGGCCTGCTATAAAAGTGGACATTTATTTTACACAAGGTGTGGAGCTAACAGAGGTTTGGAGTAATGTGATCTTGCATGTTGTTTAAAAGAATCACTACAGCTTCTCTGTGGAGACAGACTGTCAGAGGTCAGAGTGGAAGCAGAGAGACACGGTAAGATAACTGGTAAAAATGCAGGCAAAAGACAGGTTGGTGAGCAGAAGTGATGAGAAGTGTTTCTGGATCTATTTTGAAGTCAAAGATGACAGGACATATGAACAGATAGGATATGGAATATACTTAAAACATGAGAAATCCAAGATATTTTGTTTGAGCAACATGAAGAAAGACAGTTATTTATTCAAACAAGAAAAGCTGATGAGAAGTTTGAAAGGAAAGTCAGAAGTTCAGTTTGGGACATGTTGATTGTGAGAATTCTATTAGGCATCTTATAGGAAGTTAGATATTCAAGTTTTGATTTTAGGAGAGATGTGTAGGCTACATACACAAATCAGGCATCAACAGCATATAAATTATATGTAAAACCTTGAGCATGGGTAAGATTCTCTGGGTTGTAAGTACAAGGAGGATTATTCCCTGAGATACTCCAAAGTTTAGGATTTGGGGAACCAAGGCAGTAGAGAGGTAGAGTTGCCTGTCAGGTAGAAACTAAACCAGGAGTTTCATGTTGTTCCAGAAATGAGGTAAAAAAAAAAAAAGAACTATGTATCAAAGGAGAGGGTATGGTAACTGAGTCACCTGCCAATAGGTAAAGTAAGGTGTGGACTGTGAATTCAGCACTAGATTTCACAACGTCGAGGTCATTACTGACATGAACAGGAACAGTTTCAACAAACTATTAGAGGAGAAAACTGGTTTAGATTGAATTTAAAACACAATAAGAAAAAGGGAATTGGCAATAGCAAGTATTGACAACTCTTTCTAGCCATTTTGCTGTAAATAGGGACTAAGAAATGAGGTCAGATCTGCAGTAGAATGTGAAGTCAAGAGAAGGTTTCTCTGTTATTTGCTTTTCTGTTGTGGTGATTAGTGCTTTTGGTTTTGGGGTGTTTTGTTTTGTTTTGTTTCCCAGAAAGACAGTAATCTCTCCCTTTCTCACTTCTTTGTGTCCTTAGGGTGAGTATGACTATATTGTTGAGCTGGAGGCTGGAATTAACAGTAGAGGACTTGAAAAGCTTTCCACAAACAAAATCTTTGTGACTATCTTTCTTTCCAAATATATCTTGCCTGGAAATATTTCTGACTCCCATGTGAAGGAAATGCTATTAAGACATAAAATATTCTAAGACTCTGTTTGGCAATGGGATCTGTCTTAAGTATCATAGAAGCCATTAATAACTCCTAGTTATTTATATTGGTTAGAGAGTGTTTCTGAAATCTTTGTTATTGTTTTAGAATCCTCAGGATGAGAAAACGCTTATTCCAGCATCAAGTAATAATTGCTGCTTTAATCTCCGCCTCCATGTCATCAGGTCTTAGGGGACTTCCAGGTTCTGATGGCTCAGACATGCTGACTTGCATGCAGTCAAATCTGACCCTGTTACATACTGCTTTCCAAGAAAGCTATTCAAACTGTGTTACATCTACTGCCATGGAATTCCCTGGACTCATAAGTGAAAAGATTAAGGTAATTTTTCAGTAAGGTCCAGCCAGCTCAATTTGTTGGCTTTCAGAATTTTGGACCATTAGTAGAACATTTAATAGAATTTGGATAAATGAACTGCATGTTTTACTTACAGATGTGGTAGGGTTGACACAAAAGTCATTTCATTGTTCCCAAACTTGATGATACTAGTTGTTGTTGTGTTTGTAATATACATAAGGTAAAATTGGTTAAGTAATTTAATTATATAATAATATAATAAACTATTATGTAAACTTATCAAATAAGAATATGAAAGGTAATTATAATTTCTGTGAAAATTAAACTGAATCCTTTGGTAAAACTCAATAAATAAAAACCATCAAAAAACTGCTGTTAAATTAAATGTGTTGAGATATCTTCAAAAGATATAAAATTTAGGGAGATACTTATCATAGGAAATGGCTCCCATTCCACTCTAAAATCTGCAAGCTAATGAACTAAAAAGCTGGTTTTGTAATTCAGTCTGAGTAAAAAGGCTGAGAGCCTGAGGAATTAATGGTATTTAAGTCCCAGTCCATGTCCCCAAATCCAAGAACCAGGAGTATTTATGTCTGAGGGGAGAAGATGGATGTCCCTGCTCAAGCAAAAGAGACCCAATTATCCCTTCCTCCACCACCTTTTTGTTTTACTTGGGCCCTCAAAAGATTGGGTAATGCCTACCCATATTGGTGAGGGCATCTTTTTTTACTCAGTCTACTGATTCAAATGCTAATCCCTTCCAGAAACAACTACACACACACACACACACACACACACACACACACACAGAAATAATGTTTAGGATTTAGCTAGGCGTAATTTAGCCCAATCAATCTGACACATAAAATTAACCATCATACTGACCATCTGTATCTGTCTTGGTATTGTCAGAAGTTTTTACTCTATTTTTCAAGTATTTTATTTTTTAAAATTCAGCTGGCTTCCTAAAATCTAGAAATCAAGCTTTATATTACATTTTGCATTAAACTCTGTCTAAAAAACCTTATATCCTGATTATTTTTCAATATTGTTTCAAGTCTTAGAGATATTTAAAATATTTAGCAACCAGTTTAGCAGAGAATAAACCAATTATAATTAACTCCTGGTCAATCAGAATTTAAGCCCATCATACACTAACTATATACATAATACATAAAACTAAATGTATAAAATCATAATTTTAATAATCATATTTTATGTGAATTGGCCATCTTACTTCATTGCAGCACTAATCTGAGATTTGAAGAGTGTTTTATGTTTTTCTCTGATTAATAATGCTGCAACAAATGCACTTTTGTGTTTTGCTCCTTACTAACTACTTTTAATTTTGCTTCTGAGTAGAAAATTCATTCTTTTTTTATGACAAAAACAATAAGTAAGGAAAAAAGAAAGACAATATTTATCATTTGTTATTGACTGGCCTTCTTTCTTGTTTGTTTGACCTCTTGCTTATTAGCCTTTTTTTTTTACTTATTTGCTTCAGAAAGTATCTAAAGTGCAGTGAGTAGTATGGTATGTCATACAAATAAATCCTTTTGCTTCTTTTAAATTCAATTGTGTTCCCTAAAATCTAGGTTCAGAAAGTTAGTAACTACACTTTCCAAAATTCCCCAGATAATTCTTTGAACCTCACTTGTTTTATCTATGAATTAAATAAAAAAGTACAGCATTTTTTTTAATTCAAAGCAGAATGCAAATTTTATATTTAATATTCCTGTTTTCTGTGCTTGAGTTCTGGGTAAAACTATATGCATTGCCATTTGAAAGTACTAATGCTGGCACTATGTCAAAATTTGGCTCATGCCAACCCAGAGGATTAAATAGAAATTCTGCTTCTAAAGAACCTAATATTTTTATATTGATAAACCTCCCAGATTTTATCAGAATGTGCTAGATTGCTATTCAACACATAAATACCCTTTTTAAAATTGCATTTCTAACCATTTTTGGACCCTTAAGAATTAAAACTATCTGGGGGATTTTTTCTCCCTCCCTGGCATCCTTAATTCATGGTAGCTTGTGATGCTTAAACATCTCACTAATATTGAATGTGTCAAACAGATAAGATTCAGACATGAACATTTTGAAGGCTCCTAAATTTTGTACTTGATTTGGAAGTTCACACAAACAGTACTGGGCATTTTTTAAAGTTTTCATTTTGACTGTTTATAAACTGAATAAGAAGAAATATGTTCACCAATTCACAGCACACTAGTCTCAAAGTGGTAGATATGTAAACCTGGGAATCAGTAAATTTTAGGACTTAGAGGTACTTCCTATGGCCATATAGTCAATCTTCATTTTATAAATGAACAAATTTATGTTCATAAATTTACTGTCACACAGCAAATAAACTCCTAGTCAAAGTTAATTTCACTACAGTGTACCAAAAGGATACTGTGACTATTTTCCCAACTAAAAAAAAACAAAACATGATATGTATTATCTCTCCAAAATTCCATACAGTCAGTTTGACCCTCCACCCCCACCCCCATTCAATGGACTGGTTGTTACAGCATTCTGGAAGAAAAAAAAAATAGCTGGAAAGAACGAAATCCCAATTCTGGTTTCCCATTTCTTGGCTTTCTTTATTTCTTGATTTTCCCAACTGCTTTTGTTGAGGAGAAGAAAGCTGAACTCTGCTACAGAGTAGAGATCTATGCATATCAGAAACTAAGAAATTTGATTTCCCACTGTGCTGAGGTTACATTTGATGTTAAATTTCTCTTTTATCTCTAATCTCCATTAAAACAATACGAGGTCCAATCTGCCAGGAAATTGATGGATATGGATAAATTCAAATGAGTAATACTGAAATAGCCAATGTCTTGGAACAAATGTGTTTGAAAAATTCCAAATATCAATGTGCTCCTAATGATGTACTAAAGAAAACTGCTTTCAAAGGAGAAAAGTTATGCTATACCCCCCATGGGTCTCCGATTATTCTGAGTGAATTTCTGATATCCACAACTACGTTCTTCCCACCTCATACCAAAGCACGGGGTGCTTCATCTGTCCTATCTGTGCTACCTTTTCCATCAGTTCCCCTCCTCCCCAGGTTCTTATCTGAAGCAAAGAGAAACATAAACTGAAGTGATTGGCATTTCAAAGAATTAGAGACATCACACTGAGCTGTAAGGTACCTTATAAGCAATGGAAGCACCTCAAATATAGAAACACATTAGCAATTTTGTCCCTTGCCAAGAGTACTTAGTTTTCAAAATGGAATCTTGAAGACTCCTTGTACCCTGCATGACCCTTCATTTCTGGGGTTGTACTGGCAGATCATTTAAAGCCATCTAGCTAAGCTGTATAATATTATAATTATACTGTCACATAAGAAGATTGCATGTGAAATTAATGAAACACCATTCACCTCAGACAAGGGCTGTGAAAGCTTAGAAAACTCTCCCGGGGCGCACTTTTTCTATCAAATCTGTCTTTAAGAGAAAGAAAAGAAAAGAAAAGAAAACCTCAAATCACAATGCAAAGTACAATTCAAGAAACCAATTTTGCTCAATGTTCTTCTCTGTTTTGTTTGTTTTCCTTAATTTGAGGATATTAAATTTCCTCTAGTGTCTCATAAACAGAGGACTGTTTAATTAAAATCAATTCAAAAATTATAAAGAGAAAAATAAAAACAAAGAAACATGAAAATGTCATATCTTGAAATTATTCATTACCACTCACTGGTCCCCATACAATTACAAAGTAGAAAAACAATTAATTAATTCTGCAGGGATTCCAAAACTCAATGTGCTCTCTCTAGATATAAAATAGAATTTTTTTTTATTTTTGGGGGTTTCATGCATGAAATGTAAATAACTATCTAGTTATGGGATGCAGGAAAACAAAATGCAAACCAACATCAAGTAAGAGTGCAATTTCAACAATGGATTTAATCATTTTAATCTTTCAAAATGAGTCCACTTGGTATCAGTTTTAAGTAAACAGAGGAAAAATGTGCAAATAAGCATTTGCCCTTTTTAACTTGTTCAACTCTTCTTGTTTGTTACTCACATTTGTCTCCCACATTTTCCTGTTTACCAACACCTTGTTTTCCAATTACTCATTTCACTCCAATACCTGCTGCATATATACTATATGTTGGATGTCTGAGCCAATAGACATGCTATTTCATTAGCAATGGGATTCATTCTTCTACCCACTTACACATTTACCAAACATTTACTGTGCTCCTTTTGCTTGACAAATGTGGTCAGGAAAGGAGAAATATAAAGTTGAACAAAATCACGTTCTTTACCCTCAAGAAGCTCAGAGTACAGTAATCTATACTTTTACAAGTAGCTATAAGCAATACCTTTATAAAAGAAAGTACAATGAAAGTGAAGTTACTAGGGAACCATTGTCCTTCTCTCTTTTTTAAAAGATTTTATTCATTCATTTGTGTGTGAGAGAGAGAGACAGAGACAGAGACATGGACAGAGGGAGAAGCAGGCTCCCTGTGGGGAGCCCAATGGAGGACTCGATCCCAAAACTCCAGGATCATGCCCTGAGCAAACGCTCAACTGTTGAGCCACCCAGATGTCCCCCATTGTCTCTTTAAACTACTTGGCATTAAATGAATAACAGTATCTGTATTTCAAAATGAGATTACCGTGTGAGAAATAATATTTCTTTTATTTGTGTAGGGGATTAAGGGCTGATTTGATTTGATTTGTATTTTGATTTTTGATTTGATTCTGAGCTGGGGCATCAATTTGTCAAGTAACCTTGGACAAGTGCTTTGACTTCTTTAAAACTCTTTCTATAGTACAGGAAAATGGGCCAAATAACAGTCTCTGCTTCATAGCATTTTTGTCAGGATCAAGCAAGATGGCACATGTAGATAATGGGGAGAATGCCTGGTACAAGTTGTTTCTGACAACTGATATCTTTAAAAATTTCCATTATTATATCTACAGACAATGGATGGGGAACATTTCAGAGTTTAGTGAATGAGGAATTAGTGTCAGTTAGGTCTCAGGAGTCAAACATGTATCAGAAAGGAAGATAGCAGCCTCCAAAGAGCCTGTGGTAGATAAAAATGTTGCAATAATAGACAATCTTAATTGTAGGGATGAACTGATTGTAATCCCCAGGAGAACATGAACTTCCTGTTTTCACTATTCCCTAGGACCCCCGTCTTGGTACATTGTAGAACTCAATGAATATTTGTTGAATTGATTAACTATTGCAAAATTAGAATAAGATGAAGGGAGGAAAAGTCATTTCAAACCCCACATATGTAGATAAAAAATCACACAAAACTACTTCTATCTAAATCTGCAGGAATACCGAAAGGACTTTGAGTTTCCCACAATGCAGAGCAAAATTCAGTCTACCTCCTCAAACTGCTCAGTTCTTAGCTTTATTTCAAAGTTTTGACTGTGCCAGTTGTCCCCAAACATAATATTTTAATATCTGTATCTTTCTTCACTTTTGTCTGCTTTTCATTAATTCATATGACCAATTTAGAAAGAAATCATAGCCTTGAATGTAGTAGGGCAATCTTAGGAAATACAACTTTTGTGTATGCCAACCATACACAAAAGAAAAAAAAAAAAAGAAAGAAAAAGCAGCCTACACATCAGAGGACAGGTAGATCTTAAATCTTAAAATATGGAAGAACTCATTTTATGAAAAATATATGAATACTGTGAAGTAGAGGTAAAATGGGTTTCATTTTCAATAACAACATACTATGACCCTAATGTTCCCATTTCTACTTCATTTTCCGGGAACACACAACAAATGGCACTTAAAAACGCATTTAACTCCTCTCCAGAGAGTATTAAACTTTTAAAGCATTAGAGAGTGCCTGCCAATGAAAAGGAACTCATCTACAACTTGAAGATTAGTAGTTGCCTTCCCACTGAATTCTAAGAAGCAAATTTTCACTTCTCCTCACTCATACTGCATTCAGTATACCTGTGAATTAATTCACCACAATATTTCACATTTAAATTTCTTGATGGTATGACATTTCTTCCTTCTGTAGTCAGTGATGAGGGGGCTACAGTAAAAAGATCCCTTATTCAGCCCATGCTGTGATCTGGCACAAAGGTCATTGAAAGATCACTCATTGAATTTATAAGTAGCAGTAATCTATAAATTAAATAAATAATAAATAAATAAATAAATAAATAAATAAATAAATAAATAAATAAAAGCGTTCTACAGTACTAGCTTCTCAAAATATTAATCAAATTGGGGATGAGTGGGTAGCCCCGATGGCGCAGCGGTTTAGCTCCACCTGCAGCCCAGGGTGTGATCCTGGAGACCAGGGATGGAGTCCCATGTGGGGCTCTCTGCATGGAGCCTGCTTCTCCCTCTGCCTCTCTCTCTCTTTCTCTCTCTCTCTCTCATGAATAAATAAATAAGATCTTTTTTAAAAAATGGGGATGTGCCCCATGTTCCTTTCAAGGATTTCTCAAATTTTCACTCAAGATTATCAGAGTGACTTGTAAATCTAATGAATGTTAGAGTCTACCCTCTGGAAACATATTTAGAATGTGTAAAAGAGTAAACAAACAAAAACTTGTAAACAAAGGGTGCTGGGCTGCAAAAAGCTAACAGGCTCTGACTTCCTCTGTGACTGAGGATGTTTGTAAAATAGAGGTATCCTAACTCAACTGGTCCCTTATTGACAGGGAAGTATGCCAAATAAATCAGAATTTCTCTGGGTAGAGTCTGTGTCTTTTCTATTTTAAAAGCTCCCCAGGAGATTCTAATATCCAAGTGTCTTGACAAGTTATCCATAAGTCATGTTGCTAAAGGAACCCATTTATTGGAGTTTGCAACAAACTGGGCTCTGTCTTGGTAAATGTATATGCATTATAATATTTATCCTTAAACAAGTCTACAACTTATCTCATTTTCTTAATTTTATAGGCAAGGAATTCAGGACTCTGAAGGATTAAGTAACTTGCCCAAAATGACAAATAGTAAAATGCTACATTAAAATTCAAATCTAGAGCACCTGGGTGGCATCTGCCTTAGGCTCAGGAAATGATCTCAAGGTCCTGGGATCAGATCCTGAATCAGGCTCCCTCCTCAGCTGGGAGTCTGCTTCTCCCTCTTGCCTGCCCCTGCTCATGCTCTCTTGTGGTATCTCTCTATCTCTCTCACAAATAAATAAATAAAATCTTTTAAAAAATAAAAAACAAAATTCAAATCTAAGATTTCTTGATTCCAAATGGTTTTGGAATTGACACAGGTTTTTAACTCTTTGAAAATGTCTCTCAACTTTTCATCATTTCTCATATATAGCTAAATTTTTATTGTAAAATGACTGACTTATTTCACTTAGCACAATACACTCTAGTGCCATTCATGTTGTTGCAAATGGCAAGATTTTGTTCTTTTTAATGGCTGAGTAATATTCCATTTTATGTGTGCATCTAACATCTTCTTTATCTACTCATCCATCAAAAAACATCTGGGCTCTTTCCATATTTTGGCTATTGTGTATATTGCTCTATAAACATTAGGGTGCAGTTGTCCCTTCAAATCACTGTTTTTTGCAAAGTAAAGTCAGTCAGAGAAAGACAAATACCCTATGATTTCACTCGTGTGGAATTTAAGAAACAAAACTGATGAACACAGAGGAAGGGAAGGAAAAATAAAATAAGATGAAAACAGAAAGGCAAACCTTAAGAGACTTAACTACAGGGAACAAACTGAGGGTTGCTGGAGGGGAGGGGGTTGGGGGGATGGGGCATTTGGGTGGTGAGCATTAAGGAGGTCACTTGATGTATGGAGCTTTGGGTGTTATATGCAACTGGTGAATCACTAAATTCTACTCTTAAAACTAATAATACAGTATATGTTAAGTAACTTGAATTTATTAAAATAAATACATAATTTTTTTAATGTAAAATGTGTTACCTAATTATATTGTCAATTTTGTTAAACTGGGAACTATGTTTCCCAGAAAACTTTTCCATATTGGTAGATTCTTTTGACTTTTCTAGGATCTTGGTTAGAAGTATCCAAAAGAATCTGATGAGATTTGGAGGAGGGGTAATAGAATGTGCCAAATAGCATAAAATTACTCTTCTATTTTCATCAGTAATTGCAAGAGTTTGCCCGTGGGTTCCAGCTTTCCTTGATATCCTCCTCACTGCACCCAGCTCTCCTGCCTCCACTGCAGGCTCCACCAACCAAGATGTGGGCCATCTGACCCACAAAGGCAAGAACCTCCAGAGACTTTCCAGTTCTTCATCCCCTTCTTACTTCTGCTGTTGGACAAGCTTGGCTTTTCAGATTGAGTGGTTAATGAATAGCATTGAATAAAATTCCAGTTGTTCCATATCCTTGTCAATACTTGGGCTGTTATTCCTTTTAAATTTTAGCTATATTAATAGATAGATAAAAGTACATAATTGTTTTAATTTGCATGCCATGATAACAACTATAGTTGAGCAATTTTTTTCCTATATTTATTGGCCATTTGGGTATCCTTGTCTATAAAATGTTTACCCGAATACCTTGCCCATTATTCTGTTGGATTTTCTGTTTTTTTCATGTTGACTTGTATATCTTTTTATAACATGAATATGTGCACTTACAGTGCTCATGAATATGAGCTGTAAATATCTCCTCTACCTATATAAGTTAGTTTTATAGTCAACTTTATCAATCTTTTCCAATATGGTAAAATAAAGCTTTGCTTTTCTCATCCCAAGTCATGATTGTATTGCATTCTTAAGGTTTTTTTCTTTTTTCTTTTATTTTGCATTTAGATCTACAATCTCCTGAAATTGGTTTTTGTGTATGTTGTGAAGTAGAGGTTAAACTACATGCTTTTTCTTATATGCTACCCTATTGCTTAAACACCAGTTATTGAAAAGCCCCAGAGATCTGCAGTGCCCACTTTTTTCATAAAACAAGTTTCAACATTTGTTTGAGGCTCTTCCTGAGATCTTATTTCTGTCCTATGGATCTAGTACACTAGTCTATCCTTGTAACAATACCATACTTTCTTAATTACTATGGACTTAATTCTTATTACCAGGTAGAGAAAGTCCAACTAGTCTTAGCTAGTTTTGGCTTTTTTCCATTTTCATAGACATTTTAGAGTCAACTTGTCAAGTTACATACATACATGCATATTTTAAGAAAATACTCTTATGATTTGATTGAAGTTGCATTTAAACTATCAGTTTGGGGAATATTGACAAGTTGTCAGTACTGTATCTTCTAATGCAGGAACTTTGTTCATTACTCCATTTACTCAAGATTAAAAAAAATCTTCTCAATAATGTTTTATATTCTCTTATAAGGATCTGATATAGTTTTTTTTTATTTATTCCTCAGGATTTGATGATTTTTTAATACTACTGTAGGCAATATCTTTTTAAAATTACATTATCTGGATGTTATTATTGGCATATATAAATACATTTGGTTTTTACATATTGATCCTGTATCCAGAAAACTTGCTAAAGCTACTCATTATATCAAATCATTGATTGGTAGATTCTTTTGACTTTTCTAGGAATAAAATTCATCATCTAAGAATGATATTTTATCTCTTGCTTTCTAATCCTTATACTTTTCTCTAATTTTTTTTTCCTTGCTTACATTCTGTCTAGGTCTTCAAGAACAATGTTAAATGAAAATGGTTGTAGCTATCATATTTATTTTACACAAACTTTAAAAAGAAGCTTCATCATTTTGCCAAAAAGCAAGATGTTTTCTATAGGTTTCTTTTAAAGATTTTTTTTTAGCAGGGAGAAGAAATTAGGAAATGGCCCTTTTTTTCTAGAAATCTAAGATGTCATATACAAATAAACATTTATATGTAAATCTACTTAAATATATTTTAAATTTTAAAGTAGTCTTCCTACAACTATTAAAATAATCAAGTTACTTTTTCCCTTTAATCTACAAATAAATTACATTGATTGATTTATAAATCTTAAATAACCTTCCTTTCCTGGAATAAATCCAACATGAGTGTGTTACAGAACACTTTTAAGATACTGTTGGACTACTTTGGGAATATTTCTTTTACTATTTGTGCATATAAGATGAGTGAAAATGACCTATAATTTTCTTTCTCATTGTTTCAGATGTCAATCTAATTGTTGCTTCTGCAAAGTCAATGTGCTGATCTTTCTTTGACTGCTTTTAACATTTTTCTCTTTATTTTTCTAAGGTTTATTGACTAACGTTGAATGTGATTTGGCTCAGAATCTTTTTTGTTAATCATCTTTATGATTTGGTAAGACTTCTTGAAAATCTGAGAAATATGCAGTTATTATGTCTTCAAATATATCTTGTGTCCCATTCCATCTTTTATTCTGGGACTCCAAGTGACATTTATAGCCTTTTTGGTTTACCCTTTATGATTATTACATTTATACTGAATCTTTTCCATCTTCTCTCTTTTTGATTCTGTTTGCATTGTTTCCATATTTTAAAATTATTTGCCAAATCTCTCAATCTCATCTTAACTTTTTGAGTACAATATAAAGTCATTTCTTATTTTGCATTGAATAACTCCAACATAGAGAGCCCCTGCTTGTTATATATATATATATATATATATATATATATATATATTTTTTTTTTTTTTTTTTTTTTTTTTTTTGCTGATCATGTTATTAAAAATATTTTTGGAAAACTGCAAAAAACAAATAGGGTGCTATAGTATCTCCAACAAGGTTTCATTTTGCTTCTTCCAGGGAGTTAGGGACAGGATCACTCAGGGATCAGTTTCAGGAATTGGGATGACATCAAGCTGTGGCCTACTGTCTCTTGTAGGGCCATGTTAAGTATCAGTACTTAGCTCTGGGACACAGCACCCCATTGCAAGGCCTGAGACTCAACTCCATGTTCCTCAGTATGGAAAGGATTTTCAGTGTTTTTCAGCATCTCAGCCTTTCTGTTGCTCACTTAAGGATCAACAAACAACCCTCTTCCTTAAGTAAAAGTGGCCCTGAAGTGAGGGTTAACCTTCTCAGGCCTGATCACATCCTGGCCTGATCATTCCTTACTGGGCCTTGAAGCAGGCATTTTCATAGTATTTCCAGAGATTGTATCTGTGCTTGCTGGATAATTGGTATAAATTATTTAGTTTATCATAATGGGAACACAAATGTTTGCTGACCCTTCATTCTTTGTGATGTTTAGGCAAATTGCTTATCCCCCTAAGTCTCCATATGGACATGAGAATCTTCTGTGGAAAGTGTGATTACTTTCCAGATGAGACAGGATGATTATTGTTTGTGAATATCTTTTTATGTGTAAAACATAAAATAGGAAGTTATTTATGTTTATTTATATTAATGAGAAAAATCACATGTATTCTGATAGGACACACATCTATGAACCAACTAAAATAATGGGAGATAAAAGCATGGATTTAATATATTATACATAAGGAGCTGACTGGAAGAGTATGACTGCTACTCCTTGTAAAGGGTTCACCATAACCATTCCAAACTAAGATAAAATCTTCATGCAGAACACTCAAAAGAAAACAGCTTACAGCACTGTCCACTTCAGAATGCCATGAAGAGTTTCTCTTGCCTTCCATTCACCTGAGTTACTACTGAGCAACTGAAAACTGTGCAATTTCACTGAGTCTCTTCCTGTGGCAACATAAGGAAGGCAGAAGCCAGCTCTTCCCTCTGCCTATTCAATCTCCTTTCCATTCTGAAGTAAATAGTTATGGAACATCGGAAAAACAATAAAAATTCAATTAAGAAGCCCTTGAGACTCTGGCTTTATTTTCCATTTTTAGGCAAGCCTAATAGTTTAGAAAAGAGAAAAGCTAAAAAAGAAAAAAAAAAGACAGTAAATTACATTTTGAAATTCAAAGCCACACTGCTTAGCTTCTTCAAATGTAAAATGAGGATTACTCATATCTACCTTGTAGGTTTGTAGGGACCATTAAGTGCGGTGATTCATTAAAGCACTTCCATAATTCTTGGCTCTTTGGTCTAAAAAAAAGTTAAGCTACTATTGTGATTATAATGTGTATTACAATATGTAGATTCTAAAAGTGTACCTATATAAGAATTATTAGTTGTCAAAATAATTAACTAATAACCTTACCTCATGTTGACAAAGCTCTACTTTTTGCACAATCTGATATGCTCCTTGAACAAACCCTGAGGGAAGTAGCTGAGACTCATTGCAAAAAAAACTTTGCTGGAAGTCAGAAGTTCTGGATATAAGTCCCAGCTATGACATTTGTCAGCCATTGAAGTCTGCAAAAAATCATCTATTCTCTGCCTCAGTTTTTTATGTGCAGACTGAGGATAATAGTTTCCTCACAGATTTGTCAGGAGTAATTAGATAGCACATGTAAAACTGCCTACCTCTGTGGGCAACTAGGTACTTCAGAATGGTTGTTGTATTACTAGCCCCATTTCAGAAATAAGGAAACAGATTCAGAGTTAAATGGGTCATTGTTACCACATGAAAAGGAAATGACAGCACTGAAAATAAGATGCAGTTTATATGAACATCTATCCCAGCACTCTTCCAAAGGATCCTACTACTTTTTTTGCACTTGAGAACAGCAATGTGTAGTAGAAAATATATGCTGAATTTTATTCAACTCATCCTATGTGATTCAGCAATCATTTTGTGCTTCAAAGACCCAACTGGAATACCAACTACTCATGCAAAAGAATATAAATATGAAATCATAATGTTATGCTAAAGATTTCTAGTTGTTTTTCAGAATTCATCTTATTCCTTCTATATCTGCAGAAACAGGCCAAAGGCCATTCTGGGAGCACGTGAACAAACTAAGATATTAAGCTGAATGTGTCCTAGAGTCTAAAAAACACTGAAAGCCACTGAGTCTAAAGAAAATCCCATTATCAGCTTGTTTGCTTTCCTTTTGTTTCTTCCTCATAAAAGTCATGCACAATACGAAAATAAAAGTTATGAAAAATTACCAGTTAAGCAGGAACTGGGCTTCACAGATTTCAGAACTACTCAGAGTGCTGGACAGCTTAACAAAAGATTATTCAAAGAAGAAACTTACCGGCTAATTGAAAAGATGGCAAAAAAAAAATTCTATTTGATATAGTCTTAGCTGTGAAATTACAACAATCTGTGGTGCTTCAAAATAAAACCAGAAATAAGGTTTCCTGATCAAGCAATTAAATTGTAACCGGCACAGTGATGATCAGACATTTATAATTTTCCATTTGCGGAGAAGACCATCTGGTTAACTTGGAGCGGGTGAATGCAGCTAATATCTTTTCAGAATGAGACTGGACTATGTGAATGAACCACCCTTCATGCCTGGCTGCTTAGGATCCTCACTTTCTTGACCTTTCACCTCCCCTCAAGGCCGGAGAGCCAGAGAACCCCATGATTTCATTATAGTAAATTAGATGTCACAAGCTGTTGTGATCTGTCAGCCAAGTTTAACGGCAACATTGCAAGTCTTCTTGCTACTCTCTAAGAAATCAATAATGCCTCCCTCTGCAGCAGGAACCTGAGCTCAGATCACTTTGTCACATTTCAAAGCAAATGACACAGCATGTGGAAATGGGTAATAGACAAAAAACAAAGAAGTACAGAACTATTGAAAATGCTCAATTCAAGGAGGAGAAATTAAGACCTTGCAGAGTTTCTAATTATATTCTCTCCTTCTGTCTTTCAGATGGGCATTCAGAGTCTTTTATGTTTTTAAAAATCAGAAGATTGCACCTTCAGGATTTCAAATTAGCAAATTTCTAATAAATGGTGATTCATTTTAAAGCAGCAGAGTCTGCATCTGAAGAGGTAAATAAATAATCCAAATGGCCTAGTGGACTAGGGCAGGGTTTCAGATGATAAGGAAGCCATTCTCTAGTGTCCTATAAATTACAATGATTACATGATGATTGTTGCTATTATAATCATTAGTCTTATTATAATTTCCAACTTACAAATGAGATTGGTACAAGCAAAACAAAGTCTCCTATATGAGTTTATAGAGGTGGAAGGATTTTTTTTTTAAGTTTTTATTTTAATTCCAGTTACTTAGCAAACTATATGGTATTAGTTTCAGATGTACAATATATTGATTCAGCACTTCCATGCATCATTCTGCGCTCATCACAAGTGTCCTTCTTAGTCCCTATGACCTGTTTCACCCAACCCCCTACCCCCCACCCTCTGACAATGGTAACTATCAGTTTGTTCTCTGTAATTAAGAGTCTGTCTCTTGATTTGACTCTCTCTTATTTTTTTCCCTTTTCTTGTTTTGTTTCTGAAATTCCATGTATGAGTGAAATCATATGGTATTTGTCTTTCTCTGACTGACTTATTTGCTTAGCATTAAACTCTCTAGCTCTATCCATGTCATTGCAAATGGCAAGATTTCGTTCTTTTTTATGGTTAAATAATATTCTATTATATATAAGCCATACATGTATCCCTTTTAGTGTTTTCATATATGGGGGTAAATATCCAGTAATGTAATTGCTAAGACATAGGTGCTTCTATTTTTAACTTTTTGAAGAACTTCCATACTGTTTTCTACAGTGGCTGCACCAGTTTGCATGTCCACCAACAGTACACAAGTGGTCCTTTTTCTCCACTTCCTCATTTAGCCATTCTGACAGGTGTGAACTGATTTCTCAATGTAGTTTTGATTTCCATTTTCCTGGTGATAAGTGATGAGCATCCTTTCATGTGTCTGTTGGCCATCTGGATGTCTTCTTCTTTGGAGAAATGTCTGTGAGATGGGAAGATTTGATTCATCTCCATGCTCCACCTTACACTTGCAAGAATTTCTTATATGGAGGTGGAGAGAAATAGTTCAAATCATGGGTCAGCAAATGACAGACCACAGATTAAATGTGTTTCACTGCCTTTTTTTGTAAATAAAGTTTTATTGAAACAGGCACATTCATTCATTTACATATTGCTGATAGCTATTTCTGGCTACATCTGCAAAACTAAGTGTTTCAAAGATCATATGAACCCCTCAACCAAAGTACACTATCTAGCCTTTTACAAAGAAAAAAAGTTTGCTGCCTCACAGTCTAAGTGATGCTGAGTATATCTATCATTTTGTGCAAATGAACATAGCAAAACCTTGGGATGCCTGGTGATTCAGTCAGTTAAGTATCTAATTCTTGATTTCAGTTCAGGTCATGGTGTCAGGGTTGTGGGATCAAGCCCTACATTGGGCTCTGTGGTCAGCACGGAGGCTGCTTGAGAGTCTCTCTCCTTCTCCCTCTGACCCTCCCCACTGCTCTAAATAAATAAATAAAATCTTTATAAAAAAACAAAAATAGCAAAATCCAAATTCAAGTGGCCAAGTTCTACCTTAGGGCAGATTTTGCAAGAAAAGTAGTTGTTTGAGGGTAGATTAGAAGGGCATGGCCTAGGGTGTCATTATTATTATTATTATTTTTTAGAAATTCTATAATTTCAGCTTGTATTTTTCTTTCAACTAATGATTCTGTAACGGAAATTTTCAATTAGAAGAGCTTTTGAAATTTCGTTTTGTTAGTAATTTCTGATTTTATCACATTGTTATCTAAGAGTACTGTTTATAATGCTTTCACCTTATGGAACTTCCTGATAATATCTCTATGACTTAATCTATGATTAATTTTTGTCATAAATATTTTAAGACATAAAACATTTGTATTTTAGTCTTCCACCCTCATTCCCATATTTCCTTTAGTCTTAGATCTTTGTATGCATATTTTAAAATGCTCAGCAGTGGAACTGTTCATGTTTTTGCAGTCCCTTCTTGGCTGGATATATCTCATCTCTAATATCATCTGTAATAGATTCCTCAAGAAGGACTCATGGGTACAAAATTTGTATGTAAAAATTGTTTTTCTTTTCTTTTTCTTTTAAAAAGATTTTATTTATTCATTAATGAGAGACACACAAAGACAGGCAGAGACACAGGCAGAGGGAGAAGTGGGCTCCCTGTAAGAAGCCTCATGTGGTACTTGATCCTAGGACTCTGGGATCATGCCATGAGCCAAAGGCAGATGCTCAACGACTGAGCCACCCAGGTGCCCCTAAAATTGATTTTCTATAACCATGATACTTGAAGGAACATTGACTGGATATAAAATCCTGGGTTTGTACTTTTCATTTTATCCACCTGTAACTTCATTTTTTTAACTTATAATCATATTGAAGCATGAGCTTTCTTGGTATTTAAGTTGTGCTGAGCACTTGGTTTTATGTAATTTTATTTTTTCCATTCTTATTGTTCTCTATTGTTTTGGGAGGCAATACTAGATGATGTGGACATAGGCAGCAGTCATTGTCTTTATATATCACAACTCCTTTCTTGTAATATTTTATGTCATCCATTATACCACTCATCTTGCTCCAGTAGCCTTAGAGCTTTGCCCAAATTCTTTTACATTATAAGACAAATGACCTAGGAACAATTTACACTTTGTTCTTACCTTCCCACTGCTGAACATGCTGGGGCTTTCGGAATTTGCCTGTTCATGTTATTTTAATCCACCTCAAGATAGTGATCATTAAAACACCTGGTGCAAAAAAATGAGAGCAATGTGTTTAATTGGACATGTCATAAGCACTTACACAGAAAATGCCAAATTGTTCAGTGTCTAGTTCTAGCCAGACAGAAATACTTTTATTATATTATGTGAAAGTAGTTTGCATTATAGATAGTTGATTATAATATGCTTTAGGTTTCCTATAACGTTTGTTCTATTGAAAGAAAATACTTGTTTTCTAACCATAAGCACATATTATATCTATGATTTAAGTTAGCCTACTCTACAGAACATCCAAAATCCTGAAAGGTGCATTTCTGGCCAACAAATCCCTTTTTCCACTGCCTGTGTATACAGAGCCCTCAGCAAGTATCTGTGGTTGATATACATTTTGCAAATATATAGCCTCTTAAAGTAAGGTAATGTATAAGAAAAATATTAAAATGAGATTCATAACATTTATAAGTTTTAGTAAACACAATGCATTCTCTAAAATTCATGAAGAAAACTGTGTAATGTGTTGTGTACTACGTTTGGAAAGTTTGCTTCCAAAGTTTTCTTCACTGAATAATGAACAAATGTTCAATACCTAAGCAGTGTTTATCAAGTGTTCTGTAAAATAAATAAATAAACAAATAAATAAGTAAAATAAATGCACGTTAAAAAGGGCTTTCAAAGAAAGGAATTTACTATTGCAATAAGTGTGAATACGAAGAATAATAATCAAATAGTTGATTACCAGCATTATAGAAACATTTAATTTACTGATATGCATTTTGAAAGCTGGTTTTATTTTATTATCAAGACTTGTTGGTTTGTTTGTTTGTTTGTTTGTTTGTTTGTGAGAAAGCTCAAGCCAGGGGGAGGAGCAGAGGGAAATGGACTAGCAGACTCCATGCTGAGTGAAGAGCCCTACATGGGACTCAATCCCAGACTCCAAGTTCATGACCTGAGCCAAAATCAAGAGTCAGATGCTCAACTGACTGAGCCACCCAGGCACCCTGAAAGCTGGTTTTAATTAGAAAACCTTGAGTGTTCATATTCTGGGAAACTTTTTTATCACTAGTAGCTACCCAAAACCTATACAGCATTCTTCACACATCCTCTTTTTAAAAAACAGTGAAAATAATCAAATACACACACACAAAAATCTCAGAAATAATTAGATTCATGCAAATATCTGAAATGCTTTCTAATTTGAGTATCTGCAAATGTGCATTAAAAGTGTCATAAAATAATGATCTCTTGGGATTTATAGGTTACATTGTGGCATTCACATTCTTATACTGGCCCTCATTAGAGGAAACCAGGATGTGCAAAGAAAACTATTCTTAGCCTGGTTTCCCAGGGAACCAAGGTACATGAATTTTCTATGTGTCTGTCTCTATCAAAACCATTTGATCTAGCATATAGCAAAGCAAGTTAAGATTGGAAAGAGAAAATCCAAACTAAGCAAATTTTCACTAAGTTAAAACATCCAATAGCTATTAAGCGATATCAGTGACTAGCACTCTAATTCATGGCTTAAAATGATTCATTGGTTATCAAGTCTTTGGCAAGGATTATTCTATATAGCTATGCTGGGGTGTACTGCACACTTCCAGGTGAAGTACTCACATAGATTATAGGTACATGGTGCCCAGGGAATTATGCAATGCACAACCTACTCAACTCCATATACAGCAGGCCTAAAATCTAATAATATACTCCAGTAAAACTAAACTATGCAAAGAAAATTGCCATAACATCAGTAAGGTCAGTCCATCCAGAAACTAAGAGGAAAAACTGAAAAATGAATTCAGTTAATTTCAGACATATCTAAATAAGAAACCAAATGTTCAAAACTGAAAATACAGATTTTGAAAATAGTTACACATGCAACACAATTATCATATGCTCTCATAAACTGGTTTGGGATATTCTTTAAGGAAACTAATTAACAAATTACTTTAAATATTCATTGCAATAGGTTTTCAAAATATGCATTTGATGAGAATCAATTGAATTTTTACATGTATACCAGTTCTATCTGTAATATGCACAATCAGCTGTATGTATGTACAATCAGAAATAATTTGTTTCAAGTAGCAGTCCACCTCTCTATACAGAAATCTAAGAATACTAGAGGGTCTCATTGTAATAGTAAAATAATAACAACTAATCCCATAAATATCTAGCTAATTAAATATTCACCACAGAAAATTAATGTGGCCTAAAAAGTGGAAGGGGTTTTATTTTTTGTTGTTGCTGTTATTGTTGCTATTGTCAAATATATGGAAGTTATCTAACATTAATAGACAGTAAATACATATCTCGATCAACAGTAGGATACTGAGACTTGTTACAGAATAAGATTGACTAAATGAGGAAAGGGATACTACTTGAGATAAGAAGTGATGTAATGGAAACAGAGGTGGCCAAGAGGGAAATACTTTAGTAATCACAAGATGGAAATTTTTTCATGAAAAGATGGGAATAGATAAAAATTCAACATTATCTCAAGATAAACTATTCAGGTGGGAAAGGGAATAAACCTGATGTGACATAATTAATGTATATTTTAGATATACATTCTAGGTTATTGAAGGGAATGAACATGTGAAATTACAAGATAGGTGAAGGTAACTACCTGATTTTGAACCTACAGGATCAAAAAAATGAATGAAGTTTTAGGTAATTGATGGAAAATATAATACATAGGCTTGATATTACCGATTAAAAGTTGAAAAGGAAGTCAGGCTATTGTCATTGTATTCTAAGTAGAGTTGTTTTGTGACTAATGAGATGCCATCAAGGATTTGTGTAAATACAATTCAAGAGACCATTTCTTTAGTTATCTTATGTAAAATGAATAAGTAGAAAGTGACTGGAGCATGTAATAAAAACCCACTGCAAAACTGCAAACTCTTTCCGGACGTCACTGAAATAAAAACAAGAGCAAAGAATGAGAACACATGGGAGCCATCAGCTACTCAAAAAGGTGTAACTAAGGGATCAATACTGGGGCTTATCAAAGAACTATGATGGCTTAATCAGTGAAAAACTACAGATTTTTGTGCCCAACCTCTCTCGGAAGAAATTCTTAAAGTGAAGTCTTTAGCTGTTATATAAAATGAATCTTATTAAGAGAGGTGACCCTGCAGACATCAAATTCCTACTAATGTATGTGAATGCCCCTGAGGAAATCTTAAAGATGCTTTGATATCTCAGGAAAACAACAGCATAAAACCTAGATCACACTTTACCTCCAAAGAAACAGAAACATATTCCCTCTACTTCAATATAAAGGAGTCACTGAAAGTCCCCAGACATGGTCTTCCAAGGACTTCAGTAACTTTGGTCCTATAAGGCAGAGATTGAGGACTAGACACAGTATTATAATCTAGTTCAAAAGCTACTCATCAACAAATGGATTCATGATAAATGACTCAATATAGTTTTAAATAACACATTTATTTTAATCATGAATGTCACCGAAATGCCTGGTTCTGACTTATATAAACAAAATAAGTCTGTGCTGGTAAAAAATAATTAGGTTATATTTCTCTGCTCTCCTCTTTCCAAATCTGTTCTTATCAGAGAAGCACTCAAATGAAAATCTCAAAGCTGCTTTATAATGTATTTTATTGTTGTATTTTTTTTTTTTGCTTAGCAAAGTAACAAGATACTTCATTTTATATTTCTTCAAAGTGTGCATATTATATTAATTAGGATTCTAGTTGAAAATAACAGAACCGATTCCCACTGGTTTAAAGAAAGAGAACAGGAGGACAAAAAGAAAATGAGTAGGATGAAAAGTGTGGATGTACATTTATTATAAAGCAATTATCAATTTTACAGAAACATTTGGATTCTTAATTAACCCAAGGCCTAGACTCTATATGAGCTATAGAAAGGAAATGAACCAAGAAATAAACACAACAAGAATCCAGGTGATATTTTCTATCTCTCATGTCTTGGCCCCCCTGTGGATCTTCCTTCTTTGCGATGATAAATAGCTTCATCACTGCTCCGGAGCCCTTACATCTTCTGTACTCAATTCAGAATCCTAAGAATGAATATTTGATTGGCCTAAGTTTGATCAGGTGGTTACTCTTCATAACTAAACTAAAGTCAGAGAAAACAAGGCTACCTGGACCCTACATCTGTGAAAAGTATAGGCAGTGATCAAGAAAGGCAAACTGAGCAGAAAACTCAGTGATTTCTATCACAATATTACAGTTTGTTTGATATATTTCTTGATGTGTATTTTTAATAAACTAGTAACTGGACAAATCTATCAGATAGTGTAGGAACTGCCTGTCAGGTTTAGTTCTCAAGAATGACTATACTTCCCAAGAATGACTATACTTCCATACAGAGAAAATAATCTCATCCCCAAAAAAGATAAGCTGGAGTCCAACTGATTAAAACGAAATAAGGTATAGTTTTAAAATTTTATAATTATTTCTGTAAATACATTTTTTTCAACTATACTAACAAGAATACTAATCAAAGTGCTAATATTTAAGGTCATTGGCCTTTTATTCCTAACATAAAGAATGTGTTTATAAAGTTGTAGTTTTAATATATCCTTTAAAAAATAACAGACTATTGGGCTGCTTGGGTGGTTCAGTCAGTTAAGCATCTGACTCTTGACTTGGCTCAGGTCATGATCTCAGGGTTGTGAGACTGAACCCTGCATTGGACTTCATGCCCAGCATGAATATTTGTAAGGCCTGCTAAAAGTGTAGTGAAGAGAACAGAAACAATACTGTGATTCTCAGACCACAATACAGACTCTATTACTTAAAGTCCTTCATTGTTAGCCTTATTGAACTGCTGAGAGTCAAAGATTGAGCTTATCCCCCAGGAAGACTTATTAAGAAAGTGTCAAAAAAGATTTAGTGATAGAGTGTCCAAGATCATACACTTAATTCTGATATTTAGACAGCTCTTACCTTTTATATAGAATTATTCAGGAAAAAAATTGTTTCCCGCATTCAATAATTTGAAAAAAACTAAGGAAAATGCACATTAAAGGTATGCATCACAAAAGGAAACAGGGAATAGAGCAGAGTATTTGAACAAATTTTCTGTACTTAAAAAAAATTCACATCATTGTTTATAAAAGGTCAAGAGATCCAGTGATAAAAGAGAAGGTTAGACAAAAGTAGCAGATAAAATGTATGTCTTAAATAATTGAAAGTATGAAAATCATATTAGAAATAGTATTAACAGGGCAGCCCAGATGGCTCAGCAGTTTAGTGCTGCCTTCAGCCTAGGGCCTGATCCTGGAGACTCAGGATTGAGTCCCACATCAGGCGCCCTTCATGGAGCCTGCTTCTCCCTCTGCCTGTGTCTCTGCCTCTCTCTCCCTCTCTCTCTCTCTCTCTCTCTCTAAAAAATAATAATAATATGTTTAATAATAATAAGGATATGTTTGGACTACTATACCAATAAATGGTTTTATTGCAATATAGTTTTAGATTCACTGATTTTGTTTTATGGAGTGCCTAAATTGCTTTTAACTTGATCATGTAAATTTTTCATTTGAGATAATAAATTTTTCATATCTAAAAATTCCATTTGGTTCTTTTTACCTCCTTAATTTTTCTTCTCATTATATTAATGTTGTCCTTTTTATCCTTAAGCATATTTATGATATGTATAACAGGCACTTTACATTCTTCATATGCTAATTCTATTATCTCTATCTTTCTGGGACTGTTTTTGTTGACTTATTTTACTTCCTTTGGGCTTACATGTTCCTCTCTCTTGTGTCTATTTTAAATGGATGCTGGATATTTTGAATTTTACCCTATTGAGTTTAAAATAAGACAATAGAACTCAAAGCCCATTAGATGACTTTTTATGATAGAGTTAACTTACTTGAGGGTAAACTTAATCCTTTTAAAGTCTTGTTTATTTATCTTCATTAAGGCATGTTTGAGGTAACCTTCACTCTGATTTAGCCCTACTACTTATGTATAATCCTCATTTAGGTCTACTGCATGCACCAAATGTTCAAAAATGATTCTCTACTCTTGGGGCATCTGGGTGGCTAAGTTGGTTAAGTGTCCAATGCTTGATCTCAGCTCAGGGCTTGATCTCAGGGTTGTGAGTTCAGATTCCATGTTGGGCTCCACACTGGGCATAAATCCTACTCTAAAAAATTAATTAATTAATTAATTGATTGATTGATTAATTAATTAAAATAAAAATGATTCTCCATTCTGGCTGGTTTAAACTTGAAAACCCTTCTGCCCTGTGAGGGCTCTGGTAATTGTTATACTTTCACTTTCCTGTTGTTCTTGGCCCATCTTCTTAAAGTTTTACCTTTGCATCTCTGGCTTTAAATACAGTAATAAAATATGAAAACTGCACATGCAGATTTCTGGAACATTTCTATTTGTAGTTTCCCCTTCTCTGTTATTCTTCCCTACCTATGACTTACAGCTTCCTTAACCTCCTCAAACTTTAGCTTTCATCTCTTTAATTCAATAAGAAACTAAAAACTTCATGCTTTTCTTTTGATTCTCTTCATTTCATTATTGTTTGGAGAGTGCCTCTAGGCTGAAATACAGAGTTCTTTTAATGCTCATCTTGTGTTCGCTGTATAGGGATTGCAGTCCTATGCTACCTAATATTCAATGTCTGAAAACATGTTTTTTTCATATATTTTGCCTAATTTTCTAGTTGTTTACAATGAGAAACAAGTCCCAGTTACTCCATCATAGCTGTACCTCATTTCTATTTTGAACTGTCATTTGGGGTAGTGTGAAGAATGAACTGGAGCATACAGAAGCCAGTGGTGGGGATAACAAGATAGAAAAAGCAGTGATTGTGTCTATAAGAAGAAAAAAGAAAAAAAGCATTTGAGTCAGCAGCATCACTGGGAGTAGAGAGAATGGAGAGTGTCAAAACAAATTCAAATAGAAATATGTATTTAATAGCAAGAGTGTTATCAGTTCTTTCTAAAATCTTGATCTTTGTAATCACATCATTTATTTTAATTAAATAAAATTATATATATTTTAAATGTTTGTTTTACCATCTGTTTTTATGATGTGCTTTTATTTTCTGTAACTACTCCAATCAGTGCCTTTTAAAATAATAACCTTCTCTTTTTTAAAAGATTTATTTATTTATTCATGAAAGACACACAGAGAGAGAGAGGGCCCGATACATAGGCAGAGGGAGAAGCAGGCTCCTCCCAGGGAGCCAGATGAGGGATCCCCGATCCGGGATCCTGGGATCCAGCCCTGAGCAGAAGGGAAACACTCAACCGGTGAGCCACCCAGGTGTCCCAAAATGATAACCTTCTAGAAAGCAGGTGCTATATATACACACATTTCTTATAGAATAGGGCTTCTTGTAAACATACGTTATATATCTACATAGGATGAAGGAATTTATTCCTGGATAATTAAAGTTGCTTTGGATTATCTTCATGAAGAGGAGAGTAGTGACACAGCTATTGCAAGAAAAGAGGCAGTTCAGCCAGCCTTTATGATTTTGGAAAGCCTGATATGATTTTACTGATAGACT
Source organism: Canis lupus dingo (assembly GCF_003254725.2). Classification (NCBI taxonomy): domain Eukaryota; kingdom Metazoa; phylum Chordata; class Mammalia; order Carnivora; family Canidae; genus Canis; species Canis lupus. The sequence continues at coordinate 16,449,844 of NC_064246.1, read as the reverse complement.
GCTACCCTTCTAATTATCTTTTACTTAATTTATTTTCCATGAACATACATCAGATTTGATTAAATATCCTACTTTATCATGATATTAAAGTATATATGAAATCATATTTTTGAGGACACTTGTCTATGCATTTAATGAGTATGTGTGTGCATACGTAATGGAAGAAGCAATGTAGGAAAAATAACCAAATGATTACAGAAGTGTTAAAGCTATAGTCCAGTCATGTTAGAGATGCTACAAAGGCCAAAAATAAAGAGAAGTTTAACTCTGTAATAAACTGGTATTTGAATTAAGTTTCAGGAAGCCACGGGGGCGGGGGGCGGGGGAGAACACATGTGGAGGGAAGGTGCTTCCAGGCAGAGAGAAAAAGTTATATAAGGAGAAAGGATAGGCTGGCAGCATATGCTGCTTGCATACTTCGTTGGGTTCATTATCTTCTGCTGCATTGATTTCAATGTGATCTTTCAGAAAACTTCCTTACCAGTTTAAGACCAATGAGACAGATGTATTTAAAGAACACTGGAACTACATTGCAAATTGATATTTTTAAATAAAAAAAGCTTTAGCAGCCAGTGCATTAAAAATGTAGAAGAATTAAATGCATTCAATGAATAATCATCATTATCATAATTGACATGTACTAAGTACTTATTATGTGGGAGGTACTATTCTAAGGCCTTGACATGTAATTAGTTGATTTAATCCTTACAGTCTCCCAACAGAAGAAAGAAAGGAAAGAGGAAGGAAGGAAGGAAGGAAGGAAGGAAGGAAGGAAGGAAGGAAGGAAGGAAGGAAGGAAGGAAGGAAAGGAGGAAGGGAGGGAGGAAGGAAATATTTTTGAAGCTACTAATCACCATGACTGATTCTTCATTCTTGTCCACTTGGCCTGAGCTCCTCATCTAGAAACTGAATGATAACAGAGCAGAACAAAACTCCCACTCACACATATATACAGACACATACACAGGCCCATACACCTAAACACATACATATACTAGACATTCCATTATAATAAAGACTGTGTAACACACCCAGAGCCTTCAGCATTGCTGGGAGTTCTGGTGGTTCTCTTCAAGACAATGTTCACTCTGTAATTTATATTCCATGACCAAACATCAGATTTGACTCCTTATTATAAAGTCCTAGTTTTCTGTGGGTGACTGGTCTGAGAAGCTCGGATTCAAAAAATTAGTAATTATTTTTTAAAAAGTAAATGCAACAATGATATAATCAAATTTTAATTTAGAAAGTACAATAGTGATATAATCATATTTTAATTTAAAGCATAATCATATTTTGTAACCAGCATTAACTTTCCCTTTTTCTAATTAGAGCCCTCCTATTTTTGTCTGAAGAACTAATTCACTCCCAATTTCCCAGGCAGCATGGGACCTGGACCTGACCAACCAAACAAATCAACACATTCCCTTAGCTGTGGTGAGTGATTGAAGAAAAAGCACACATATAGCCAAGATAGTCAAGGCTAATTTCAGGATTTTTTCTTTAACAAGTTAGAGGGAGAGATTTTCTTTCCTGCTGGAATAATTGTAAATGAAACAAGCCAAAATTTATCAATGGCCAGCAAGTGGAAAACATCTGTAAACAACAAACCACAACAAAGAGATTGACAGAGAGTGGAAGAGAATGGGTCTGGATAACATTCTAGGTCATTGTATTCAGTCACACCTAAATCTAAAAAAATGGTACTGAGCTTTTCACTGCTAGGTCAAAAAATTATTTTGTTTAAGCTAGCAGATTTGGTTTCTTTCACCTTCAATGGAAAGACACCTAATATACAAATCCTGCACACGCCATTCTCCTCTTGGAGATTAACAGTGCATTCATTACTCTTTTTTCATTAGTCATTCAAGAAATATTTATCAAGAGTTTGCTATGTGTGTACCAGACACCATCCTAGGTTTTGAGGATCCAATTATGTGAAAGATAGACACAAGACTGCTACCAGTTTCATTCTTTTGCATATTGCGGTCCAGTTTTCCAAACACCATTTGTTGAAGAGACTTTTTTCCCCACTGTATATCCATTCCTTCTTTATTGAAGATTAATTGACCATATAATTGTGGGTTCATTTCTGGATTTTCTGTTCTATTCCATTGATCTAGGGGGTCTATTTTTATGTCAGTACTATACTGTTTTAATTACTACAATTTTGTAATATAATTTGAAATCTAGAATTATGATACCTTCAGTTTTGTTTCTTTTTCTCAAGATTGCTTTGGCTAGTTCTTTTGTGGTTCCATACAAATTTTACGATTGTTTATTCTAGTCTGTGAAAAATGCTATCTTGATAGGGATTGCATTAAATCTGCAGATTGCTTTGGTAGTATAGACATTTAACAATATTTGTTCTTCCAATCCATGAGCATGGAAAGTTTTTCCATTTCTCTGCATTATCTTGAACTACTTTCAACAGTGTTTTATAGTTTTCAGAGTACAGGTCTTTCACCTCATTGGTTAAGTTTATTCTTAGATATTTTATTGTTTTGGGTGCAATTATAAATGGGATTGTTTTCTTAAGCTCACTTTCTGCTGCTTAATTAATAGTGTATAGGAATGCAACAGATTTCTGCATATTGATTTTTGTATCCTGCAACTTCATTGAATTCATTTATTAGTTCTAGCATTTTTTGGTGGAGTGCATAGTTTTCTATGTATGGTATCATGCCATCTGTAAATACTGAGGGTCTTACTTCTTCCTTACCAATTTGGATGCTGTTATTTCTTTATGTTGTCTGATAGCTGTGGCTAGGACTCCCGGTACTAAGTTGAATAAAAGTGGTGAGAGTGGGTACCTTTGCCTTGTTCCTGACCTTTGGGGAAAATCTCTCAGCTTTCCACTCTTTAATACAATGTAGGCTGTGAGTTTTTTCACATAAATCCTTTATTACACTGAGGTATATTCCCTCTAGACCTACTTTGTAGAGGGTTTTTATCATGAACAGTTGTCATACTTTGTCAAATGCTTTTTCCACATATATCGAAATGATCATATGATTTTTACCCTTTCTCTCATTGATGTTATATATCATGCTGATTGTTTTGCAAATGCCAAATCATGCAAGTACTGAACTCCTTACAACTCAGGAATAAATCCCACTTGATCATGGTGAATGATTTTTTACACGTGTTGTTGGGTTCAGTTTGCCAATATTTTGTTGAGGATTTTTCCATCTATATTCATGAGAGATATTGGCCTGTAGCTCTCTCTCTCTCTCTTTTTTTTTTTTTTTTTTTTTTTTTTTTTTTTGTGGTGTCTTCATCTGGTTTTGGTATCAGGATAAGAGCCTCTCAGAATGAATTTGGATGTTTCCTTTTGTATTTCTGGAGTATTTTTAGAAGAATAGGCATTAACTCTTCTTTAAATGTTTGGTAGAATTCACTTATGAAGACATCTGGTCCTAGACTTGTTTTTTTAGGAGATTTTTGATTACTGATTCAATTTCACTGTGCCCTTATCATTTTTATCCTCTTTCTTCTTTTCCTTCTCTTGAGCTCTTATCTTCTTCTGATACACTATATATTTTATTTGTTTGCTTCTTCATTGTCTCCTCCACCAGAATGTATGTTCTTTGTGGGCAGGAATGTTTGTCTGTTTAGTTCTGCTTTATTCCTAGAACCTAGAAAAGAGTCTGATATTTAATATGCACAATAAATATTTGTTTACTGTATGAATATATCGTATATAAAATATCAAGCATATTTTCCCGATAAGTCCATTATTCATTTCATTATAAGACAGTGAAAAAGAACCTATATTTTTATGTTTTCAGCCAACAACTCGTGTATCATGATAGGCTAAAATGTAATATATCCTATAGTATAAAATGTAAAAATGAACAAACTATTCACAAAGATATTCTTCATAACACTTAAAATATATTGTTTTATCAGAAGGTAAGTGGGTAGGGGATGGGTGAAATAGGTGAATGGGATTATGAGTACCCTTATCATAATGAGCACTAAATGATGTGTAGAATCACTATATTGTATACTTGAAACTAATATAACCGTATGTTAACTAATACAACACCATACATTAACTATACTGAACCTAAACTTAAAAAATAAAAATAAAGGTCAAGTTTTAAAGCAAAAAATACATATATGTTGTTTTATGATAGTAAACATGCAAAATACCACCCATATTCCAGATAGATAAAATTTTAAATTTCCATTTCCTGTAAGTATTGACTTACAATATTACTGGAAGTTACAAAACTAAAAGGTCAAAACTAAAAGGTTTTTTGAGGGCAAAAAACACCATGTCTTTTGTGCTTTTATAGAGAGAGGTGGAAAGAAAAGAAGTATTTTTTCAGAAGTAATGACTACATTTTTTCAACTTAGTTAAAAGATAGATGAAAATGGACACATTATTGGTAGACTGTTAGTTTCAACAATTAGTTTTCAAGTCTTCCTGGTTTTCAAAAATCAATATGTAAAATAGGAAGTTTGTTTTGTTGTCTCCTTTCAGTTAGTTTTATCGTTCTGCTCCCAAGAATAATCTTGGAGAAGATATATATAACTGTACTTATGCCTTTTGTTTGCTAATAGGCATTTCTAGAGGTCATCAGTTTCACTCACTGGCAGACACTTTGATTATATTTTTCCCCTAAAAGTTTTCTGAATTCTTAAGGACTTTAATGCAAGTTTTTCTAGCAAAAGCTATCCTGAATGTTAATAACTGGAAGCTTTTATCAAGTACTTTTCTGCAGCGGCACTAGGTATGGTATTATGAAAATAGGATTTAAACAAATAACAGCTGTTTAGCAGGTACCAGAAAGATTAATTTAGCTTATTTTCTTGGAATAAAATGTAGATTCCATTACATGAAATCAAATTTGTCAATATGATAGCCTTAGGTAGATGAAACTTCTGAGTTATTAAGATCATTATTATAACTATCACTATTTTCATTATTATCATCTTTTAGAGTCATGGCCAAGGTTAATCCATACAAATAACAAGTCATGGAAATTTTTCTTTATCTTTTTTAGTTTTTAATAGTGAGAAGTTATATTACTTTTTGTGTTGTGCCAATAGTCTGTCATGGGACTTCCAACGCCTTAAGCTTGGAAAACCTTCTGAAGATTTGAATCTTCCTCTTCTGAAATGGCAATATCAGTCTACAGTGGTCTTACTAAATCCAAAATGTTTTTTACTATGTTGACAGATATAATTAGAGTGTAAAGCCCAGCAGGCATAGTCAGAAAATAATGAATTCATGGTGAGACTAATCAAAAACTACTAGCATTCTCTTTTTTCTTCCTCATCATCAGAACTAAGAACTGGGAAATAAAAACACGAGAAACAAATGACCTTTCCAGAGTCCAAAATGAAAATGGCCTTTTGACTTCTGCGGTAATGAAATCCAAAAGCAACGTGAAAAGAATAAATGGATCACTCAGCATATTGGTTTAATCCATTTTAGAAATGAAGGTCTTGCTCACATACAAGGCAAAAGAACTGCTCCCCAACCATTTCAATCAGAACTCCTGGTAGAACCAATCAACCACACAAAAAATAATGAACATGTCAGATATTTCCCTGCTCAGCCAATCATATCTTTTATAAATGAAACACAGTTAACCACAACCAGAAGTGCATACTCTGATGCTGCTACTGGTGCACTAGTTGAGTTTACACTGAAAAACGTGCCCAATTCCAGAATTTCCTGTACAAGTGGCCATCTTTCCAACCCCTTATTAGCTAAATCATGCCCTCAAACTTTATGAATTTCATTCTGAAACATTTGTGTAGCTATTAACAAAGCCTCAAAGAATCAAGCCATAGAATATTAAAGCTAGAAGAGACTAGAGAGGACACACTGTCCGGTAATTTTAAGTTGTTATCTACTGAGATGTGAGCACGGTTCTAGAAACCCATACTCTTGATGTAATAATAGCATTTTACTTTATGTTTTTATACATTGATATGACGTACAATATTCCTTTTGAAAAAGATGTATGTTCAAAGCCAAAGTATCTAGACCAATCATTTTAAATTATAGATGGGGAAACTGAGGCCTTTACCTATTCAGAGACTGGGACAAGCCAATAGGCTCACAGATACATGGCTAGCTAATACACAACCCTGTTCTATTTTTCCTGTGACAAAAGGCAAAAACTCAAGTCAAATGGATTTAAAAAAAAAAAAAAAAGAAATGTAGTTGATCATGCAAATGAGAAACTCAAGAGTAGGTTAAAATAAAGCTAGATCCAGATGCCCAAAACTGATGTCCAGATGTCCTTCCTCTCCATCTCTCAGCACTACTCTTTGTGTTGGCTTTTTTCCCAAGCAAACTCTGTCGACAGAGTTGCCCTGGAAACTTCAGATTTATATTCAACCAGCCTTAAGTCTATTGGAAAGAGAGCTTCTCTTTCACATGAGTTTCATCACGTTTGAGTCAGCATTGAGTCTCATTGACTTGAATCATAACACTGAAATCAATCACTATGTGCTGGGAAAGTGGAATATATTAATTAGCTAGGCTTAGGTTACATACTACCCTTTGAGCAAAAGGTAGCATAAGACCATTTTAACCACATGGATGGACTATAATGAAAATTGAGTCTTCATTATCAGAAATAGCAATGGATGTTAGAAAAGCAACAATTCAAAAAAAGTGCACTGCCCTTGGTCACCTGACTATCTAGAGACTGTCCCTTAGGACTTCCTCCATCCTTAAATGAGGGTAAGAGTGGCACATTCAAGAAAGGCAGAAATGGCAGCAGGCAAATACAAGACTCAAATCAAATATCTCTCCTTTGCTTATTCCATTTGTTGCTCTTAAAAAAGACCCTCTTCATCCCAGGCACCCTCAGAATGCCTGGATACCACTTGCAATAAGAAAAACAGCAAATAAATTAACTTACTTTCTCTTTACAATGAATCCTACCTTGTTCTTTTGTCAGCTACTTCCTGCATATTTGTTCCCTGGCACTCAGGTCACACTTATATTAAATCACTTGTAAGCTGACACCATAATTTATCTCTCTATATACACCTATGCTCCTCAAGGGCACACACTCTTTTATTTATCTCTGTAACATCAGCACTTACCACATCACTTGGCACATTCCAAATGCTGAATAAATGTGGATTGTTGTTGCAGTAATGATTTAGGGGAGGATTTCCTAAGTGAATTCCCAAAACGTTATCTTGTCAAATGTTTCACCAAGAGAGTTTCCATAGTCAAACAAATTTTGGAAATACTATACATTATAAGTCAACTCAGAGGGTGCCTGGGTGGCTTAGTGGTTAACCGTCTGCCTTCGGCTCAGGGCATAATCCCAGAGTCCTGGAATCGAGTCCCGTATCAGGCTCCCTGTAGGGAGCCTGCTTCTTTTCCCTCTGTGTATGTCTCTGCCTCTCTCCCTATGTCTTTCATGAATAGATAAATAAAATCTTTAAAAAAAGTAAGTCATCTTAGAAATTCATGATTAGTTAGGGTATTAGCATATTAGATGTTCTGCTATGTCCTTTGTTTAAGAAAACTGACTTGTTTAAAGTTGTTTTCAGTATTCTTAGTTTTTTTTTTAACTTAAATAGTAATATCTAATGTGATCAATAGTCCATGGAGGATTATCTGGGGAAATTGACTTATTTCCACCTTTTGTGGGAGTATTTTGTTTTGTAGAAGCAATTTGCAAAAGATGATACTTAACCGAAATAATTTATTTACCCATTCATTCAGCCAGCCTGCATTTTCTGGGTGCCTACTCATGCCAGGAAGAGCTTTTAACCTTCTAAGAGTCTATAATCTAGTAAGTATAAACAGGTACATTTCAGATACCAAGTCATCTTAATAGAATTTGAGTAATTCCTTGAGCAAAATAGAGTAGGGGTGAAAGTACACATAAAGGTTCTGAGCATGCATTCCTGCAGAAAACAAAGTGATTGGAAGACTCAGGAATAGAGGAGTTTGCCAATTGGTGTTGGAAGGAAAGAAAGAATGAAAGAAAGGAAGAAAAGAAGGAAAGAAAGAAGGAAGAAAGAAAGAAAGAAAGAAAGAGAGAGAGAGAGAGAGAGAGAGAAAGAAAGAAAGAAAGAAGAAAGAAAGAAAGAAAGAAAGAAGAAAGAAAGAAAGAAAGAAAGAAGAAAAAGAAAAGAAAGAAAGAAAGAAAGAAAGAAAGAAAGAAAGAAAGAAGAAAGAAAGAAAGAAAGAAGAAAGAAAGAAAGAAAGAAAGAAAGAAAGAAAGAAAGAAGAAAGAAAAAAGAAAGAAAAAGAAAAGAAAGAAAGAAAGAAAGAAAGAAAGAAGAAAGAAAGAAAGAAAGAAAGAAAGAAGAAAGAAGAAAAGAAGAAGAAAGAAAGAAAGAAAGAAGAAAGAAAGAAGAAAGAAAGAAAGAAAGAAAGAAAGAAAGAAAGAAAGAAAGAAAGAAAGAAAGGAGGAAGGGAAGGAGTGGAGGAAGGGAAGGGAGGAAAAAGGGAAATTGCAATCAGCAATTCACACATATTGCCTTTGAAGCTGCTGACTGGCCCACGTCTCCCTTTGCAGTTTCTGCCTTCTGGGATGGCACCTTCCACTGTGCCCTGCAGTCTCAGAAATCTATAATGGAGGCCCAGAAACGAGATGACATCTGAAAACCTTGTGAAGATCACAAAGGAAAGATAACATGAATTTCAAGCAATCATGGTTTTTTAAATTTGTTTTTAAAGATTTTATTTATTTATTTGAGAGCAAGTGCACAAGCAGGAGGAGGGGCAAGAGGGAGAGGGAGCAGCTGACTCTCTGCTGAGTAGGGAGCCCAATGTAGGGCTAGGTCCTAGGAACCTGAGCCAAAGGCAGACACTTAACAGACTGAGCCCCCAGGCATCCCTGTTATTTTTTTTTTAAAAAAGCAGCTATTTTCTATTCCTGCTCAGACTCTTAAATTAAATTGCAAGGGAATACAGATTTGGTTCATGTAATATTTTAATGTGGTATGAAAGATTTCACCAAATTTTTTTTCAGTGTTAAGCCCAAGTCATTTAGCATATGCATTGATTTAGAAGAAGTATTGATGATGGATGTTCTGCTAACTCTTCATCTAAAATATTCTAAGGTTGTTTTTGTACGCATTTAGTGCTTTCATTCAAACACAGTTGCTAAATGCTTACTCTGAACCAGCAGCCCCATCATCTTGGAGCTGCAAACAGAATGACAAAGTCATGGGCCCAGTCTCTGTCCACACCTCATGGTCAGGGGAGAGAGACCTGCCATCATAACATAAAATGGACTTCTGTGTGTCTAAAAATACAAATAAATGCAAACCTGGATGAGTTAGGAAAGCCTCAGAAAATGAAAGACATTGAGGCTACAGTTTGAAGGACAAAGAATAGTTTAAAACATAGTTTTTATTGAGGATGCATCTTTGACTACGACTATAGGAAATCTCAAATTTTTTTTCTTTTCTAAATAGTCACTGTAACATGAATCTCTGCTTTACTCTTCACTCTATTGCGAATTCCCTTCATTTCCTTGCATTCCCCTGCCACCACAGGCCCTGTTCTATGTTGGCATATTGGCATGCTTGTCTATCTTGGGCATTTAGGTTTTTCATTCTATTTTGACTTTACTTTTCTTGAATACAACATAGCTCCAATAAATAAACGCAACTCCTTAAGTGTTTCTGACAGGTTGGCATGATTAAATCAACTTATGGAAATGCCTTAAGACAAGTTAGATGCTTTTCTTAAAAAAAGTTCCAAGCTTTGCAAGCTGAGCAAGAAAATGTAAACAGGAGACCCAATATAAGACTGGATTTTATTTACTCTTAGGGAAAATGTAAACCTAGAAATGACAATAATTCTTTAGAAACCTATGGAATAACTATATTGAGTATGTGATACATAAAGTTAACGCAGCCTTAATCGATTTTAATTGCATAAGTACTAAATTATTGGTGCATAATTTAATACAAATACAGGTAAACAAATGAAAAGAATGTGAAAACTTAAAAATCACCATACATAATCTCAATGCTCAGAGATAACCACCACTCGTTTTAAAGTATGCTTTTCCAGACTTTTTCTATATATTTGCCTATTGATATAAAGACATGTTTAATAGAAATGGATTCATATTATGCAAATTATTTCCTAACCTACTTTTCCATTTAATAGTCATAAATATCTTACACTATCATTAAATATATTTCTGTGCCATCATTTTTAATATTTACATCAGTTATTTAAACAACATAATAATATAGGATTTTGCAATTAGAAAGTATGCTTCAACGGATGTTATTATGGAAACACCTTTGCATATAAACTCATTGCATAACTGACAAACTCCTAGTAGAATTGTTTATTCAAAAGATATATGCATTTATAAGAATTTTTAGACCTTTTCTTCAGAAAAGTTCTATCAGTATAAATACCCATTAAAAGAATATAATAGTACCACTTTTTACTTTTGCCATCACTGATATGAATTGTTTTTGTTCTAAATTTGCCAATCTGATTGGCAGTAACCTTATTATTCTAATTTGCATTTCTTTGATCACTAATAAAGTTGAATGGGTTTTGTTTTTTGCTTTTGCTTTTTTTTCAGTTTATTGTATTTTTTCCTTTGTGGGTTATCTATTTATGTTCTTTGGAAATATCTTATGTAAAATTATATACTTTTAAAGGAGTTATGTGCTTTATAAGTTTCAGCAATAAAATGTCATACCAAAGGGGTGGTTAAATAATAATGTTCAAGGATGTATTATTTTAGATAAAATATTAACTGGGTCTTTTTGAATCATGCTTTTTCTCGTTGCTTCCTGAGCTGCCACTGGGAGGTAAGAAGAGAAAATGAAGATTTTTTTCTGTATTTTTTTATATTCTTTGACATTCATGATCTTGAAAACTTTGTAACTTAAGGACCAATTATTCTGTAAAATGTCATCAGTTTGGATCTATCTGGCTTTTCCTCACAGTTAGACTGAAGTTCTGCAATTTCGGCAGCAATATCACAGAAGTGACACTATGTTTTTCTTGCATCTTATCAGGTGGCACACGGGTTTGATTTGTCTCACTGCTGATAATGTAAGTAACTTGATTAAGGCAGTGTCTGCCAGATTTCTCCACTGGAAATTACTCCTTTGTAACTAATAAGTATTTGGTGATAAGGTACTTTGAGACTATGTAAATATTATGTCCTTAATCAAACTTTATTATTTTATTGAATTTGGGGGGACCATATGGATTCCTGGATCCCTAATTTATTCAAGGTGTATTATTCATTATTACTACCACTATTATTATTATTATTATTATTATTATTTATTTAATTCTCAAACTGTCCTGCTTTTAACCAACATCTCAGAATTCCTTAAATTTGGCTGCTATGTCCCCAGCGTACTTCCGTATTTGACAACATTTCCAGGCTCATCTTGTACTTTCTTGCCCTAGCCTGGAATGAACCATTCCTCAAAGAGCCTTGATTCCTTTGGTGGTGAAGGGTCTTTAGAAGACAGTATCTGGAGGCTAAGTGTACTCATTGCTATTAGGGTGTTTTTACTAGCCCCTCTCAGTGGACCAACCCTAGGTGAATATATGTACAACACACAACTACAAGCATTTACATGTATATGTATTTCTGTATCAATGTATATAGGTTGAAAACCCCATGTTCACACTGACACCCTCAATTCCAACCCAACACCACAGAATTTATTCTAGTTTTATCCCTTTCCATATTTGCACTCTCTTTTTCAACAATAAGAAACTTGCTTCTATTATCCTTATATTTACTGGTTTTATCAACCTTCTTTATATAATTCACCTCCCATAATTGCTGCCACTTCTTCCTCACATGGTTGTGCTCATCACCCAACTTGAGCTATTACCCAACTCAGTCTCCAACACCTCATACAAGGATGCCACCTTCCTCAACCTGCACACCCTCTGACAGCTCACTCCAGGCCTTTCTACACCATGGATATCCTTTCTGGCCTTTTCAAGTTTTAATATAGCATGCCAGTCACCCTTCCTTCAGGTGCCCTCATTGCCCTATTTGTGGTTTGATCCCATGTAAAGATTCATTACTCACCTAATTAAGGTGCCAACACTCTAAGCCAGATCACCTTCCACAAAGAACTGCTCACCCAGCTTGAACTCCAACATCCTGGACAGGCTGCCTCTCACATGGACATCTTACCTCACTCACACTCACACCTTGACATCCTACGTGAGACTGACATCATCCCTAGGCTGCCCTCTAATAGAGACATCTCACTTTTCTTTGCACATTGTTTAACATGCTATGCTGGGCCACCACCTCCCAGCATGGACATCTCCTTACATGGGTTTTGTCCCTCCCAACCCCTGTAGGTATGGACACTCATCATTCTTGACAGCTTCTAATTACTTTTGGACTGAACTACTCAAGGAGAAAAGAAAGAGAAAGGAAAAGAGAAGAAAAAGAAGAGGAATAACCGTGTTTTGATAAAAATGAATTTATAGAATTATTACCTTGATGTCTTATCAGTTATAAATGGACCTTCCCTTACACAGTGAAATGATCTTAATGTCTTTAATCAAGAAAAAGTAATATTTATTTTTCCTTTTTTAAAAATGAGGTAGTTGAATACTGAAAAAGATCAAACCTTATATTCAATGGGAGGGGTAAAAAAGAACTCTGAAGGATTTATCTATGCAAGGCAAGCAGATTATATCAGAGAAAGATCTTTTGTGCCTGTAGCCAATTTAGTAAATCTTTCTAATTCTAAAAAGTGTCTACATTATGCAATTATTCATATTTCTTAGCCTTTCTCTGGATCACTGCTTCCTTTTGAGAATCTAATGAAAACTATAGCTCTTCTCAGAAAAATGCACATACTGATTCAGACACGCATATACAATTTGCATTCAAATTCAGTGTTCACATTCTTCCCTATAGAATATTTGACCTCTAGGTCAAGGACATAAATAAGTCTTTTAATAACATCAGTGTTTGCCTACATAAACATGACACCAGCATCCAGTCTTTGCAGCTAGATCAATCTAGGCTTAAGAACAAGCCCTACCACCTATATGAATTATAACTTTGGCCTTAACTTCTCTGAGCCTTATTCATAAAATAGCCATCATAACTACCTCTGGGCTATGGTGAGAATTTGAGTGCATGTGGAGAACACTGACACACTCGCAGTGGTTGTATTAGTTAATTTTTGCTGTATGATTATTCGAGTTTATACAGAAAATAGTGCCATATTCAGTGTTCGCATGAGTTAATTTTTGCGGTATGAAACCATCTGAACATTTTATAGAATGCTTCAGTTTCTCACTAAATGCTCAGTGCTGGGCAGCCCGGGTGGCTCAGCAGTTTAGCGCTGCCTTCAGCCCAGGGTGTGATGCTGGAGACCCAGGATCGAGTCTCCTGTCAGGCTTCCTGCATGGAGCCTGCTTCTCCCTCTGCCTGTGTCTTTGCCTCTCTATCTGTTTCTCGAATACATAAATAAATTCTTAAAAAAAATTTTTTTTAAATGCTCAGTGCCATCCTGGAGAGGAGATTTTGAAAATCCAAGTTCATTCAATTCTTATCTTTCGGTTGTATTGTAAGAAGGTATTTTCTTAGTGACGATTCTTGAGCTGTGAAGGAAACAATAGTGCCAAATATGTGTTAACTCTCCCATTAAAATCAGTGATTCCAACCTAAAATGCCTTCAGAAGTCCTCTGGGAGAATGAAGCAGGTCAAAGGGAGGAAACAGGAATTGGTAAAAATAGTAGAAATTCTCCTAAAAGGAGATGTCCTTTCTCAGTTCTGGACCAGTGCTTCAGTGGAGGACTATGGGCCTAAGTTACTAAACTGTAGGAGTTTTTCAGAGAGGTCAGAAATATGGGGGATTTTTTTCTTTAAATTGATGCACATCTCATTCTTTTTTTTTTTTTTTCTTTTTCTTTTTTGTAAAGATTTTATTTATTTATTTGACAGAGAGAACAGAAGCAGAGGGGCACAGTAGGCAGAGGGAGAGGGAGAAGCAGCCTCCCCCCTGAGTAGGGAGCCCAATGTGGAGCTTCGGGTGGAGCTTGATCCCAGGAATCTGAGATCATGATGTAAGCCGAAGGCAGACACTTTCTTTTTTTCTGAACTGGACCAGGATCTGGGTAAGTTCCATAATCTGTACTCCTAAACATGTTGTCTCCTTAATATGTCCTTGAAAACAGGATTCTATGGTCTTACATGGCACATGAACATTCAAAAACTATTGATGGAATAAACAGATGTCATGTGGTGCCTTAATATTCTAAAATTATTTATGCATCATCATTAGTTCAAATGCTTGTCCTACTGTTGCACAGTTCTAAGGCACTAAAAAACAACACTATGATGCCCATCTTTATATACAAGCTTTCTGAATTTCTGACATATAAGTTAAACTAGGTGCCCAAAAGGAAACTATTAGCTCAAAGAGGATGAATATCATAAGCATCCCCCAAAATATCACCAAATTGTTTTCTGGAAGAGTTGTACTGATTTAACTGCTACCAACAATGTACTGTTTCCCCTCATCATTGCCAAGCCTTAGAAATCTATTTTTTTTTTCTTGTTAATAGTCAAACATATCATTTGATTATTGTTTGACTCTGCATTTCTTTGATTACTAGCAAAGTTAAAGTGTTTTTTATGTTTATTGGTCATTTATATTTCTTTTTCTTTGCTTCACTGCTTTTCTAAGTATAAGTCTAATGCTAATTTAATTATTTGTTTTTCTCTGTACAGATTTTTCCCACTTTCCACTTTGCAAAAATTTTTCTATCTTAGAAAATAAATTGTTATTTTCTTTAGTAATAAGCTACATACAGTAAGTCCCCATTCAGAACAAGTGGTGCAAAAAAAGCATTGAAGGGCAATTGTAAGGAAATGAAATATTTTACAGGAGGAGCATATAATTCCAAGTGTAATGCCGTCCCCCCACACAAATAAACAAACAAATAAATGGAGCAGTAAGCTGAATATGTATAATTGAAGCAAGTTAAAAAACATAAAGTGCAAATTGAGCAAATAGCTTCAGGGGACATGTATTTATTCATGACCGTTAGTGTTCCAAGCCATAAATCTACTTAATTAGATTTAATTACAATACTGCTCAAGACATCACAGAGATTATAAAATCTGAGAGTGGCATTCTATATATTGCTTAGAGGGATTGTCTGTTCATGCAAATAACTGACATGCCTTCACTCAAAAAGGACTAATTGAATGAATTGTTGAAGACTACATGGCTAATGAGGGGAGTCAGAAAATAAAAACAGTTCTGAATTCTTCATATTTCAAAGATCTTAACCCCTTGTTTCTACTGGGATCTTTTACTCACCAGGGAAAATAATAGTGAAATAGTGCAGCAACATCTCATGTTTTTGAAACTTTCAGCAAAACTAAGTATAGCCTTCCTACTTGATATTTCTATACTTATTTGCCTGGTGTATTACAATGTATATCTTTTGGTCATTTTTTCCTACAAAGCCATGAGCTTTGCTAGTCAGGACTATGTGTGCTTCATCATCTTATTTGTAATTTCTGTAATAGTCCCTGCTACATGAGAGATAGTCAGAGAAGGTGCAAGGCATAGGCATAAATAAGGACTAGGAAGGCATTAAAATGCCAATAATAGAAGCTTTCATTTTAGTTATTGTTTCTAATTTAAAAAGAAACAGTCTGTACCTTTAGTCATGTGTTCTAAAATCAAAACCTAGCCTTAACCATTTCAGGTTATATCCCCGACACTGATTATAGCTCTATAAAATTCCTTTACTCTGTCACAGTCAATTGATTATGATACATGAAAGAGGACAGCTTTGGGGATCAAGATCTAACAATAAATATCAGATCCAGATACATAAAGTAGCCATAGTACACTCAAATCCCCAGCCATTACTTTAGGTTACTACTATGAGAGAGAAGCAAGAGACCTTGTCTGTTGTTTGCTCATATGATGTGACGTCTGAAACATACCAACTAATCTGTCTCTCTGCAAACTGGATTCCCTATGTGGTCATCCAGAGCAGGGTATAGATTAATTCCCTCAAACTTTTTGACAAGTCCAGTCTACTGCTGCATACACATTTAGCTATTTACCTCCAAATATATACCCTCCACATCCAATATAAACATAATGGTTGCTCATGCTTGTGTTTGTACATGGTGCAGATTGTAACTGAGCACCTGCTGCTCAGCACTCTGGTAACCACTGATTTATGTCATTTCTAAGCTTTCCAAATGACATTGCAGAACCAAGAGCCAAAAGTAATAAGCCAATATTTCCCAAGATTTTGCACACCATAATGTACATAGAAGGTACAGGAATGTCAAGAGGCAAATGAGGCTGCTGCTACTGGCCACCTATGCCCGGCTGCTCCTAGGTCAAAGGAATGAGGTGCACCTGTGTCACTGCATTATAAGGCAGGTGCAACTTCACAGGACACAATATTAGATTGAGCTTAATGTCTACGGCAAGGTCCCATCTGTCTAGTTTCCAGGTAAACCTAGTCAAATTCAGTGATACCTCAATGAGGAACAAACCACAGTCCTATTTGTGATTTTTCTCTTCCCCTATTTCACCCTGAGGTTGATGCTCAGGGGGCTTAAATGTTGCTAAGACATCTGTGGGTATGTAATGAGAAACAAAAATTAAAAACAAGAAGCTTAAGTCTCCCTGCTAAAAATAAAGACTCTTTTTTAGAATACTTTCTTTTATATACTTACAAATGCATGTAATCTTTAAAAACAAAACAAAAAACTTCATGCCAGGAATGTCTTTCTTGAGGACGTGGGAACCATCCCTTTAAATTATAAAATATCAAGTGGAATAGTGGATGTTTCTCTCAGTCTGTGTGGGAGGGAAGGGGCCTAGTTTCCACAGGCATCTAGCTCCAAGTTGCAGAACTATCTTCTGTCATAAAATATGAAAAGTGAGGGGCACCTGGAGGCTCAGTCAGTTAAGCAACTGACTCTTGGTTTCTGCTCAGGTCATGATTTGAGGGGTCATGAGATCAAGTTCTGTGTCAGACTTCATGCTCAGCTTGAGATTCTTTCCCTCTCTGTCTCCCTCCCTTTTGGCCTCTCCTTCTGCTCTCTCTCACAATAAAAAAAATAAATAAATAATTCTTTAAAAATATGAAGAGTGTAAATCTTCCTTTGTATAAGGCTAAAAACGAACAGAGATGATAATTCCAATTACCGGGTGAATTTAGGATTAACTGTATGACAAGTTCACCTTGAGAACATAAATGCAATGGGTTGTACCTGCTTGCCTACATTTATGTCAGTAAGATTTCTATTTTTGGATTTTCTATTTATTTTATGGAGTAAGATTTCTATTTTTACAATCTTAAGAGATTGCCTGTGAAGCTAGCAGCTGCTAGTTTAATGTTTTTTCAAAAATCATTTTATTTCTCTGCTACTTTTGTATAGAAGTTTTCTGGCCTGAGAGAAGATCTTGTTTTTAATTATGTTTCCCCAATAGGGAGGAGTCATATCCTCATCCATCTTTGTCTTGATTCTAGCTGGTCTCTACATTCAGATGATTTTTTTTTTTCATCTGACACTTAAGTTTATCCCACATCATACTGTCAGTCTACTGGGATATAGATAGGTCATCATCTCATCCCCCATGGTACTGACCAAGCTACCTTTATTATCATGTCCTGACCATCAGCTCTTTGCAAAATCAAGAGCACTGTCTCTCCCAGCCAACGATCCATCCATATGAGCTCAAAGAGCCACAGACACTTTTTGATGCTTCTACACTCTGGAAAAGTTATAGACAATCTCTAACCTCCAGGTATCTGGACATACCACCTTGATATTTCTGTGCTCTGTTTCACCACGATGGCTAGGAGAACTCCTCTGTGAGGTTCACTTTTTCCTAGGCCTTTCCTATCTCAGAGCTCCCCAATATCTCACATGTCTATTATCAAGATCCAGTTTAGGCTGGAGCGAGGAGTCAAGGCACAGAGTTCCCTCACCATCTCATATTTCCTTCCAAACTCTCCTCTCCACTCTAGCACTGATGGTCTCTTATCTTGTATATAGAAAGGGACAGGTTAAAAACTGTTCTGTCTAACTATAGCCTATTCAAAATATTTTTTCTGACTTACCTTGCAGTTGTGCCTTTTAAACCTCAAAAATCAGGACTCTGATATATTGGTTCTCTATTTCTGTGGTGCCTAGACAATGGGCAAGTTCCTTAAAGTAGTTATAAATGAAACATGTAAGCAGGAAAAATATATATCACTTCTCAAGATATTATCTACCACATATATGATTGATGGAAAAGTCTAAATCTCTCTCCAAAATTCTCTCAAATGAATATCAGGTTCTACTCTTAAATAATTTGTCTGTTTGGATTTCATCCTTTCTTCTTACAGCACTTGTACAATGACCTTTTATTTATGGCTAAAGTCCCAAATACCTTTTTATTCTCCACAAAGAAAGAGTACAAACTTAGTGGATTTCCCATGTTTGAAGTTAAAAAAAAAAAAAAAAAAAACAGACAGCTCACCTTAGTGGAAGCAAGGACACTACAGAACCATTAAAGGGCCTAAAAAAATCAACTGCAGACCCATCGTGAGGACTATAGAATCAAATCAATAAGATAAAGACATCTCCTGGCCTGAAGACTAAATAATATGATGAAAAACCTGCAAGCTAATGAAAATCAATACATGTTCATCTCTGTGTAGAAAAACCCAATATATTCAGAGTTCCTCTAACTTACACCTAACAAAATGTATTGCAAAACGTACATCAATAGAGGTGAAATATGCTAAGAAACATGACTGCAAGGGACCATTTTGCTCAGGCAGCTCCCAAACAATCACAGAACTTGACTCCAGCTGCTCATGGCATATGTAGTACATTCTCACATGTGCAAAAGTGACTGAACTATTTGACAGGAGGCCTAGCACATAGTGTCGTACTACTCATCTTCTGAACCTATGTCTGTCTTTGAATGGTCTACAGTAGCCTCTACAGGCTCAGGGAATTCATTAATGTTAAACAAACTAAATGACAAGATAATGCTCCAAAATACTGTTCATGAAAGCTATGAAAAAGAAAGCAGGCAATTTGACAGTGCTATCGGGTATGCCCTACATGAGAATTTTGCAAAGATTAATCACACAGATATTGGAAAGCTAGAGAACTATAGATTGGTAGTTATAATTAGCTTATCCCAAGACAGAGAAAAATACTGTGGAATTTGTAGTATTAATTGAATTATTTTCAAGTAGTACTAATGTTACTTTTGTATGAACTAGAAGGTTCTCTGAAAATAGGCAAGGCTCTTTCTTGGGAGAAAGGACTAAGCAAACAATGGATATTTGATGACTTATTTTCTCTTTTGATTATTCATTCAACAAATACATACCTGTTTTAAGATACTAAAGGTACAATAAGGCATTTTTTTAAAATGCTATTTCCAAGGAGCTTCTAATCTACAAAGAAATGTATTTTGTAATAAGAAAATGAAATAAGTAAAAAGAAGGAAACACATATACCTGGCTTCTGTCAACTTAGCTAAGCTGGAAACAGTTCCCAGCATTACTTTCCCTGACCGATTCCAGGTGATGGCTGGGCACAAGAGAGTACATGTGGAAGCAGAAAGCAGGAGTGAAGCTGCAACAGTTCCATTCTGAAGGTAAGTGCAGGAGTGCAGGACCCATGACCTCCTTTACATCCACACCAGTGATCTGGCTCATCTTTCACAGCAGCTGGGTTCTCAAAGCCTCAGGCTGTTACTAGATCTCCTCCTCCTGCTTCTCCAAGTCCAGAGCCTACAAGCACGTGGCTTCACAGTGAGAATGCCAGCTCCTTCCATGGATCCCTCTCAACTTCAAAATCAATAAATGTCAGAGGGAGGGTCCAGTCTGCGCATGCTTGAACACCCTCCATCTTTGTGTCCAGCTCCTCTTCCAACTGCCTCCAATGGTCACCCCAGAATACGTCTGGTGACTTCAGTTCACCAAAGAGTAGTCTCCATGGACTTATTTTTACCAGCTCCCTTCACTCATCCCCATAACAAAGTCTTCATTTCACATAAGGAATGGTGATTCTGCTTTTTTCTGAACTGAAATTGGATAGTGAAACTATCAAAAGTTAAAGTACGTGTCAATATGCCCCAAATTTTATAAAAGAAAGAAAGAATTATAAATACAATTGAAGTAACCTTTATTGTCCTTCCCAATCTCATTTTATTTCTTCCTTCCCCAGAAACAGCTATTATTTTGATATCTATTTCTCAGTCCATTTACGTTATGCTTTTACTATTCACAGATAACCTATATGATGTGGATTTTTTTGAAATTTTATCTGAATGGTAATATGTCAAACATATTATTTCACAACTTAGTGAAAGATCCATAAGCGTTGTGTTTAAGATCCATAGCTGGTTCTATTCCATATATTTATCTACTATTTAACATTGTGTCATATGAATACATCATATGGTTTCTATTTTTTCTACAAAGATTCTCCAGGGATACTTTGTTTCCTTTGTATGGAGTATACATACTAGAGAGTACACAAATATTAAGTATTCAGTGCAGTAATTTTTACTTGTATATTCACTATCCAGTACAAGATATGAAAAATTTCTGGCACCTCTGTAGGCACCTTGACAATCTCTCAAAAATAATCACATTTAGTTTTGTATACCTTTAAATTCATATAAATGGAGTCACATAGTGTGTACTCTTTTGTGTCTGCTTTTTTCCTCATCATTGTGTTGTCATATGAGATTCATCTATGTTTATGTAGTAGTAGCTACATAAACTACATATCTCATCAGCACAGCGTAGTATGAATTGTAATAATCTACTATAGACCGCATAGCCATTCCACTACTGATGGACATTTAGACTGGTTCCAGTTTGGAACTATTATGTGTAAGATTGAATGAGAATCTAGTATTAGATGGATAAACCATAAAAATTGGAGTTTTAAGGTCAAAAAATGGTTGAATATCTGAAATTTATGATAGCTAATATATATCTTGTGATGGATACAAAGGCATTCATTTAACTTCATTATTGTAGCAACCATGAAGCTTTACTACTCAGATCCATTCAAGAAAGAAATGGCCATTCAGCTATAAGGAGTACAGTTAACTAGGGCAGCCAGCTGGTGACACTCAGCTTTTGAGCTGAGGTCCTATTCCTCCTGGGAAGTCTCCAGAAAACGACTAAGCAGGGTGGTGTTTCTGGGCCCTGAACATTTCTGCCCAAAGCTGAACTCCTCTCAGGAGTAATCTTTGCTCTGGAGTTACTCATTGAGTTGGTCCAGACTGTCAAGTAAGATTCCCGATATGGAGTCTTATTTTTTCTTATTTCTCTTTATCTCTCTCTCTCTCTCTCTCTCTCTCTCTCTCTCTTTAAAAATTTTATTTATATATTCATGAGAGAGAGAGAGAGAGAGAGAGAGGCAGAGTCACAGGCAGAGGGAGAAGCAGGCTCCATGCAGGGAGCCGGACGTGGGACTTGATCCTGGGACTCCAGGATCCTGCCCTGGGCAGAAGGCAGGCACTAAACCGCTGAGCCACCCAGGGATTCCCTTATTTCTCTTTCTCACATTGAACCGTAGCATTCTTTCAATGCTCTGGATACTAATTATTTGTAAGTTAAACTTTGAAAATATCTTCTCCCAGAGTGTGGCTTGTTTCTTTTTAATGGTTTCACTTCAGGCAAAAAAAATTTAACTGTAATTGAATTTGTTAATCTTACCATTTTTCACTTGTGCATTTTAAGTATTATTTAAGAAATCTCTCCCTAATTCAAAGCCATAAAGATGTGTTCTTGTATTTTCTTCTGAGAGTTTTAAATTTTGCTTTTTTTATATTTATGGCTTTAACACTTAAAACTTATTTTTCTATGTGGTGTGCAGTAAGGAACCCCTTTAGATAACCCCATGTAAATGCCCAATCGTCTCAGCATAACTTGTTGTATAGTCGACTCTCACTATTCTTCAAATCCACTGTTGGATTATTATAGTTGTTGAATCACATCAGCAAGGAGTTAAGAGGAAAAGAGAAGTCAATTATCTGGACATTCACTTTTTACCTAATTTCCCATAGTTCTGGTACGTCATAGTTTCTATCCAGATATTTATTTTATTGATTTCATGTTGACTTTTTTATTATTTTAAAAAACTTCAACCATACAGAAAATGTGTGAAAGAATGGAACAACGTGTACTACTATATCCTTCACTTAGATTTGCCAGTTGCTAATATTTGCCATGTTTGCATAGAGGTCTTATATACATTGATGAATTTTTATCAGTATTAGCCAACACTTCTGATTGTCCACTTTGTGTTCCCTCCTCAAATTACTGAGCATCCTCAAGTTGGTTGTGATACTTTTTTTTTTTTTTTTTGGACTCTATACATTAAACTGTTACAGTGATAGAAAAAAGAGTGAAGTAGTTGGGCTAAAATTATCTACTGAATTAGTAGCAAGTAGTTTGTCAAACTGAGATCCATATATTGAAGATGTTGGGAAACAAGTAGACAAATGGATACATGTTTTGTTACTGCTGCTGGATTATTTGAAATTAAGTTTTCACCATTACAATTCACTCCTCAAAACTTTAACATGTTATCTCCTGAGAATTAGGACATTATTCAAAATAACCATGGCATCTGGATCACACGCAGAAAATATAACTTTTATACAAGATATTATCTTGCATGCGATCCTTATTTAAATTCACTAATTACTCCATGAGGCCAATTAACTATTTTTAATTTGGATCCAGAATCCAATTTTGGTATTTTAGATAAGTATTCAAAACTATTCACTTTCCTTTCCTTGCATTTAGCTCTAGCTGTGTGACTTTCTACAACTATTTAAATTTAGAATATTTGAAGTCAACAGGGCCTTGAAATGTACTTGTCTGTGTGTTTCCATCATCACCATGAAAAGAACTTCCCTAATGTAGGAACTGGACCTTTAGCGGGTGCTGTGAAGTAACCATACACAGAGCAGTGTTACCCAGGTGACCCATAAACCCATGTGCAAAATATGTTTATCATTGTATGCCACTGAGATTTAGTACTTGATTGTTATGCCACAAAAGGTAAGCTATACAACAGTAAAATATCCACATACATTTACTTAACTATGTCTTTTGGAGGTCTTTAATTTTAAAGAGTTCTCTTCCCACCCCTTTCCTCACCATATACTACCCTGCTTTTTTTTTTCTTTCAGGTCATTGATATTTTCTGAAGAGTCCATGCCAGTTATGATGCAGGATAGTCCACAATCTGGATATATCTGATTGTTTCTTCAGGTTTATTGTTTTTGGCAAGAATACTGCATTAATGAGATTGTATATTTCCCTCAGTATTGCATAATATCACATAGTAAGTCACGTAAGATCAGTTTGCTCAATTTCTAATAATGTAAAGTGTAGTTACTTGGTTTAGGAAATGTTTTTATCATTTCTGCATTATAGTAGCATTTCTTTCCCTTCGTGTTTAATAGATAATCTATGGGATACTTTGTGAGGTTTTTTTGTTTGTTTTTTCTTTTTAATTTTATTTATTTATTCATGAGAGACACAGAGAGAGAGAGAGATCAGCAGAGACGAAGGCAGAGGGAGAAGCAGGCTCCATGCAGGGAACCCGACGTGGGACTCAATATCAGGTCTCCAGGATCAGGTCCTGGGCCAAAGACAGGCACTAAACCACTGAGCCACTCAGGGATCCCCTGGGATGATACTTTGAAAATACATAAATATCCTTTCCCTAACAACCTTTTACAAAGTGGCTTTAGCCACGATTAATTGTCCTTGCCTGAATTAATGTTTACACTCATTAGTTGTTTAAAAATAGTGACTTTTAAAATTCTGTAGTGAATTCTATGCTTATTAACTGCATTCTTTAATAAAGAATGCTCTTTCCATTTATATTTTATTATTTTAACTATGAACTCGTATTTATTTTGTATGTTAATGGGCTTTAATGCACTAATACAATTATTTTGGTGGGAGGTGTTCATAATGTCCCAATTTGAGAGTGGAAGCCCTGTCAAGTCCTTCAGTATATTATTATCTTACCAGTTTCCTGTAGACAAGCATGGATAATGTTTTATTTTTTTTAATTTCACCTATTAAAAAAACAGAGCTATAACAACTTCATGAATATGTTGTCGAGTGCATTTATAAAAGCAGAGCTGCAAAGTCAAATGGTAACTAAATATGTAGTTTTGCTAGATATTCCTCAACTGTCCTTATTAGAGGTTGTGTTAGTCATAGTCCAGTCAGGAGACAGAAACCACATACTAATCTGAAAAGAAAGAAATTTTAATATAAAGAATTATTTACTAGCAGTAGATGATTAGAGTGACAGGTGACTGGCTACTAAGGAGTAAAGAAAAGTCTAAAGACTATGGAAAAGCCATATACAGGAAAAAAAACTACTATCCCTGAAGCTGAAGCAAAGTACAGAAGGAAGAAAAATTTCTGAGATTTCCACTCCTATACAAAATGTAAGTGAATGAATAAACAAACAAACAAACATACATAAAATGCCTTTTTCCTCAAAGCTCTGCCAATAAGACGTAACCTTTTGGATGTTTGTGAACCTTATTCATGAGAAATGGTATTGCAGTATATTCTTTTTATCTTATGAGTAGAGTTGAACATCTTCTGTGTATCTAAATGCCATTTTATATATTTTTATGTGAAATGTATTTTCATGTCCTCTATTTTTCTATCAAGTTTTTCAGTTTCGTAAATGATTTTTAAAAGTCCTATATATAATTAGATTATATAATTATATATTATAATTACCCTTCATCTGTGTATACAATATTTTCTCTAACTTTATCATTTATTATTTTACTTTATTTACCATAGAATTGTGGGGGTGGGTTTTTTTTTTTTTTTGCCATTTTTTAGTCAACCTGTCAACTTTTTGTCTAATTATATCTTGATTTTAAGTCATGGATAGGAAAACCTCCCCTTTACCTAGAAATTCATCCATGATTCCTCTAGTACTTGGATAGTTTTATCTTTTATATTTCTGAGGCATCAGGATTTTATTTAGTATGATGTAAGCTATCTTTTCTCAAATGACTATCTAGTTTTTTAAAGTAATTTCTCCATTGATTTGATAGGATACCCTTATCATACGTTAGCTTTTCATGTGAATTTTCAATAATCCTTAGAAAACTGAAGAAAAAAAAATGAGGGTTTAGAATAAAACATATTATAAAGCTTTTATAATTAAAGTAGCGTGGCACTGGTACAGAAATAGAGAAATAAACCAATGGAAGAGGATTTAAGTAAAACTACAATAGAGGTCAAGAAAAAAGGACACATCCAGTTCTGAGTTCTAAACTTATAGAGGTGACCGTGAAACAATGGAATTGTTTGAAACTATTGCATAACCAAATATGCTCAAGTTTACTGGCTTCAGATAACAACCATTTTATTATCTCTCATGATGTTATGATAAAAAAATTCAAGCAAGGCTTAGTTCAGCCATGCTTCTGCTTGCTCAACATGGCATTCATAGAACAATACTCAATTGACAAATGAACTAATGTGTATAACCTATGGCTTCACTCACCCACATTAATGGGGATATCTGGAAGCCTGGGCGCAGCAAAGACTGTCATCTAGAGCACCTATAAGTAGCCTCTCAATCATAAACACTTTATGGTAGTGAGTACCTTAGATGGTGGCTTAAGGCTTTAAGAAAGAGCCTTGAGCCTTGTCAAATAGCCCAAGACAAACGCTGTGAGATTATGTCTGACCTAGCCACAGAGTTTACCCAGTGTCTCTTCGGCTACATTCTATTGGTCACCAGCAAGTCAAAGGTCCAGCACAGATTCAAGAGGAATACATGAATACCAGGAGGTGTGGTTCATTGGAGCAGAAGTATATCCTGGGAAACTGGCTACCACAAAATAAAAAAGGAATTTAAAAAATACATTACAGAGTGATGGAAATAATCAATACAACTAAAAGGCACAATGGGAAAAGATATTTGCAAATGATACATCTAGTAAAGGGTTAGTATCCAAAATATATAAAGAACATATAAAACAACACTCAAAAACTGAATTATCCAGTTAAAAAATGGGCAGAAGAGATGATTAAACATTTTTTCAAAGAAGACATAGCCAACAGATACATGAAAAGATACTCAACATCACTGGTCATTAGAGAAATACAAATCAAAACCACAATAAGCTATCATCCCACACCTATCAGAATGGCTAAAATCAACAACACAAGAAACAACAGGTGTTGGCAAGGATGTAGAGAAAGGGAAATCCTCTTGCACTAATTGGTGGGAATGCAAACTGATGCAACCACTCTGGAAAACAGTATGTAGGTTTTTCAAAAGGTTAAAAATAGAACTACCTATGATCCAACAATTGCACTACTCGGTATTTACCCAAAGAATACAAAAACACTAATTCAAAGGGATACATGCACCCCTATTTTTATAGCAGCATTATCTACAATTGCCAATTATAGAAGCCCAAGTGTCCATTGACTGATGAATGAGTAAAGAGTGGGTATATATATACATACATACATACATAATGAAATATTACTTATCCATAAAAAAGAAGTGAAATCTTGCATTTACAACATGAGTGGAGCTAGAGAGTATTATGCTAAGCGAGATAAGTCAGTCAGTACCATATGATTTCACTAATGTGTGGAATTTAAGAAACAAAACAAATCAGCAAAGGGGGACCAAGAAACAGACTCTTAACTATAGAGAACAAAAATCTGATAGTTACCCAAAAGGAGGTGGGTGGGAGATGAGTGAAATAAGAGACAGAGATTAAGGAGTGAATTTGTTGTGATAAGCACAGAGTGATGTATAGAAGTGCTGAATCACTATATTGTACACCTCAAACTATTATTACACTGCATATTAACTAACTAGAATTTAAATAAAAACTTTTAAAAAACACAATGTTACCTAAAATATATATATATATATATTACAGATGAAAGCTTTGAAAATGCCTACATTGTTAAAGGATATAGTGACAATCCAGTCAGAAGCATATAAAGCCTACTCTGCAAAAAGCCATAAAATAAAATCATAAAAAAAATTATGTAGAGTCCATATCATCAAGGCTGAAGAAGAGCCTAGGCACAGAGAAGGATGGAGACTTTGAAAGAGACAATTGAATTTGTTAATAAAGATGTCTTGGTTAACTTTAAAGAAAGGTACTTGTGTAAAGTGATGATTAATACTTGTGAAGTCAAATAATAAAAGTTTGTGTGTAGGGAATGAAAGAGGAAGTAATCATACTTTATTTTATTGTAAAGATAAAAGAAATAAAAATCTAAAGCTCTGATTAATAATCTTGATATAAGGTTCAAATCACTCAGTAAATCCCTATTGGCTCTATTAAAACACTTTAAAAAAAGAGAGATAGATTGTTACTAAGGGCTTTTCCTACCACTTTTGAAAAACAATACAAAGTACAACATGGAAAATTCACTAGATATTTCAGATCTCCAGCAACTACTCAGCATTTAATTTTATTCTAATGTGAAATGATATATTATCAAGTAGAAAATGAGTGAAAAGGGCAATAGCAGGTGTTTATTGAATATCTATTATGTGTCAATCACTATCCTAGGTGTAAAATATAAGCTAAATTATTTTTCTACATGAATTACAAAGATCAAATGGTACTTTTAATATTCATTCTTAATACAGATTAGTTCTAGGTACTGGGATTTATCGTAGCACATAAAGAGTATCCATCTCCTACAGGATCAGTTTTACAATGACTTTCAGAGGCTCTTTCCACTACTGTAAGCATTCCCATGCTTCCAGTCACTATTGTGGAATGGAGGAATTTATTATGAAGACAATGAAGAATAGAAGGGATCATGTTCTAGAAAGCTTATAAAGTGAAAATCACAGTCAAACCACTTATTTGGAGCTAAGCAAGCCAAAGAAAAATCAGTAATTATCACATATTTTATGTAAACACATTTATATAGTCAGGTCTATTTTGTAACGAATAAACAAGAGAAGAAACCAATCTTGAGTACAATTGTAAAATTATAATGGAATTTTTCTTTTTCCCTTATTAAATATAGAAATTTAAGGATTAAAACATTTTCCTTGAGGGAAAAAATATTCAAAATTTCTATATTGTTTACTCAAAGTTTCCAGCTGGTTTAAAGTGAAAAATTCAGTCAATCAAACAAATGTAGGAGTATATGTTGAACTCCCTGAACAATGATCATATCCATTTCTTCCATTACCATTATAGAAAGTTTTAAGTTGATTTTTCTCTTTTGCTTTTTCTAGACCATTGGAGACCTCCATCTGCTTGAGGGAAGACTAGATCCTATCATAGAAGAAATGCAAAATAAAAGGATAAGATAATACTTAGTCTTTGGCAAGTAAAATTTCTGTTTTAAAAAGAATTTTCTAAATTTCTTTATCTTTCCACTAACCATCCCAATGTATCATAACAGCAAGTAAGCACAGGTGACTCAAATCATAAAGTGCTCTTATCATATAGAGCATAGTCCTTTTCTAGTGCTCCATGTTTGAAGAAGGATGGTGTGTGTCAGGTGAACAAAAATAAATAAATGAATAAAAAGCCCACTGTTTTTCTAGAACTATAGTTCAACAGAGGGCAAAAGAAGAGAAGATAGGAAGAAGAGAGTAATTATTTCTCCTATTTTCTCTCATGGAGGCTCCACCTAGAGAGGAGCTATGTGATATATGTCAGAGAGAGAGGTAGAGAGAGATTTTTGTGTCTCTGGAAAGAAGCTGACTTGCTGGCTAACCAGTACATATTTGGGCTACTGCTACTCTAGAGTAACTTCAATTGTACTTGTGGTCAGTCCTGGGATTAGCTCAGAGCCAATGCTGAGAAGTTTTCATAGAGATAACTCTCTGATGAAGGGAGCATAGCAAACCACTTAGATGAGGTTGAATGTTACACCAGATCTCAGAGAAGTCAATAGTGCTTTGGGGGAATAGAAAAGGCCAAGACACACAGGGACTACCACCAGGCCTTGGCCAAGTAAACAGAATCCAGATCACCAAAACTGATAGGCCAACAAAGCAAGTAGTAACCAAAGGGACAAAAGGCACTGTCCCTAAGCCAGTCAGAAAAGCAAAGGTTGAAGACCTGACTTTCCCTTTTTATCATGAGCTTGCATAAATCTTTACCTTACCACCCCCACGCTCCCACACAGACATGCACACACTTTCTTGTGGAATACCTAGGAGGAGAGGTAGAAGACAAATCTGGAACACTATGATTTGATTTTCTTTTTCCTTGAAAACCTGAGAATTACTTGAAGGGGCTATTTAAATTATCTAATAAAAGGGCAGTGATATAATCAATATGCTGACATAATCATCCCAATGTCAGTACCCCTCATAAGAAGGAGGTACTCTCACATACGTGGAATGTAAAAAACAAACTCAGAAACAGAGAATAGGATGGTCATTGCCAGCCGTGGAGAGGTTTTGGGGGAAGTGGGTAAATGTGGTTAAAGGGTACAAAGTTATAAGATGACTAAGTTCTAGGGATCTTAATGTACAGGATGGCAGTTATAATTAAACAATACTATATTATATACTTTAAAGTTACCAAGAGAAGATCTTAAAAGTTCTCACCACACACATGCAAAAGGAAACTATGTGAGCCAATAGAGATTTTAACTAGCCTTATAATAATTTTGTAATATATATATATATTTGCAATATATATATTTTATATATATAGTACTATATATATATTGATAAATATAGTATTATATATTTTTTTAGCTAATCTTATAATCATTTGCTATATATATATACATATATATATATATATATCAGGTCACCACTGTTTACTATTTATACTTACATAATGTTATATAGTAATTATATATCAATAAAGCTAAAAAATAAATTATCCAATAATACTAAATTTAAAACAAGTTGGATATTTAGTTCTTTTTCCTTAAAAATCAGAGGAAAAGACTTTAAGTTGATTGTCAACACTTCTACAACACAACAATTAAAATGAGACCTCTAGACATTCAGGTATTTTTATATTACAATGTGAATTAAACATTTCCAGTATGCCACATTTCTTCTATGGCCAACATTCCACAGAGTGGCGGACATGTAAGTGGCAAGAGAGGTGGCAAAGAAGTATGCAAGGAATGAGAAAGCAATAAAATACATTTTCATTTGATTTTTTTTTCAGAACTGATATCATTATTTTGTAACATTTAGACACTTCTATAGTAATTTCCTAACATTTGCTAAGTTTCTTTCCTCCTAGCATTAGTAGACACTAACAACATAAATCAGAAAAATAGTGTCAATCTGGAATAATATAATTATTTATTACTCTGAAGAGTTCCACTGATGGCTGTTGTTAGTCAGCTAGAGAAAAAAATAAAAGAGCTTCATAAAATAAGGTAGATTTTTAAGGCTAATAACTCATAGACTCTCTAAACTTCAAATAAAATTATTACCCCAGGAGAATGTAAAAATGTAGAAGCAAATGGTTCCCCTCCTTTACCAGATCTGAATTTAAAAAGACTTAATGGAAAGAGTAGAAAAGAGCATAGGATTAAAATATATCATAATAACAGTTTCAGTGTTCTAGAAAAGAAACTCCTTATAGAAAAAAAAAGGGAAAAGAATATATAGAAGAATACAAATAAAGTATTATTATCCCTGATACAAAACTCACTGGTTTATTAGTTTTATCCTTGGAATGTTTACAGCTCATAAAAAAGTTCCGATTAGAAGCGTATTCAAATTATGTATTGCCAAGGTTACCATAAGGAAATTTACTACCACTAAGAAATCTTCTGGTCATACAAAATGCTTCAGCGATAGTAAAATACTAAAAAGAGGAGAACAATCCCAGTATGTTATTGGGTTTCAATGATACAAGTGCTAGAAAGGAAGTAAAATTCTGAAAATAAATAAATATAACTAAAGCACATTTCCTACGGAGTAGGTATACTAATTTACTTCCAGATTACAAAGGCCCAAATTAAACCATATAGGGAAAAATGAGAGTCAGGCCAATAATACCATATGCATTAATCTATTTCAGGCACTGTATGACAATTTAAAGATTAATTAGATCTTACATTCTAGGAATTTATATCCTATGAGGGAACAAATGTGTAGAATAAGCAGGATAGGAAGTTACAGTGATGTTATAGGATTCAGAAGAGTGGAGAAAGTGATCACTCTTAAGCTGGAACATTACAAACAGCATAATGGAGGAAATGGGACTTTGCAAATTATTAATTGCATTGAAAATATCTAAGGGGAAACAGCACATAGAAGAAACATGAGTCAGAACATAAAGGCAGGACAGTCACAAGTATGCACCTTTACTGGAAGGTAGCAAGTACCTCATAATTTGGAGATGAGCTAACACTCACCCAACACTACTTGACAGTTGATAGAACTGGGAGGATGCATTTGGGGGAGGCAGTAGATAGAGATGTGGTGTGGTTTGGACTATAAATTACTTGAGGAAAGGGACTGACCTACTTACAGTAGCTTCTCAAAATAACTACTCAGTCAATGTGTTAAATTGGTATGATTATGGATGAATGACCTGTATTTATTTAGCACCTTTCATTTTAGGCTTTGTAGGTCACATGCAACTGCAAATTCTTTTATTTTTACAACCCTCTAAATATGTAAAACTGATTCTTAGTTTGTGGGCCATACAAAATATGCTGTGTGCTAGATTTTGTTTGAGGCCATAGTTTGCTGACCCCTGTAGGCAATCTCACTTACTATATATATATAGTATATATAGTATATATAGTATGTATATAGTATGTATATATATATATATATATATGAATTAAATAGTGACACATCAATATAATGAGTAACATAAAAGAACCATTCTCCATAATTGCATAGGGTATATTTTCCAGTAAAGGAGTTAATGATAATATTTCAAAAAAAACTTAATACTAGATTAAATAGGTTATTCTGTCATGGCAATAAATGCACAAATTACATTTAATAAAAGTACCAGAGTACACTCCTAAATGTATGATCCTTTCAATATCTCTGACTTAAACACCTCCTAGGATCTTAGGAAAAAGTACATTAACAGCTGTGCCCAGGCCGGAGACTGGAGAGTCCATCTCCAGAAAACATAAGATAGTCCCACAAAAAAGATCTATAGTATTTCAGTTAGGTGTAGTCTAACAAATAGGCCAAAACCCTGATCATCAATCTATGGGCCTCACAAGGTGCTTGGGCCCTTAGCTGAAGCTTCTAATCAGGAATCAGCATGATATAATGGTAAAGAGCACAGAATCTGGAAGCAGAGCACGTAGATTCAAACCGTGGCTCTTTTACTAACGATCTATGGGATCTTGGGCTACTTAACTTCACGTCTCAATCCCTTCACTGCTAAAGGGAGAGAACAATATATACCACATGAGATGTTGAGAGATATAAATAAGCTACTATTGTAAAGTGTTTAGAACAGTGCCTAGAATATAATAAATGTTATGTACATCCTTATTAATTAAATATAAGGAAAGAAGGAAGAAGGAGGGAAGGAAAGGAAAGGAAATAGATTACCCCAATGTTTGTAGCAGCATTATTAAAATAGCCAAATTATGGAAAGAGACTGAAAGTCCATCGACCGATGAATAGATAAAGAAGATGTGGTACTTAATATATATGTAATGAAATATTACTCAGCCATCAAAAAAGAATGAAATATTATCATCTGTAATGATGTGGTTGGAGCTGGAGTGAGTTATGCTAAGTGAAATAGGTCAGTCAGAAAGACAAACACCATATGATTTCACTCGTATGTGGAATTTAAGAAACAAAACAGATGAACACATGGGAAGGGGAGAAAAAAGAGAGAGGGAGGAAAGCCATAAGAGACTCTTAACTACAAAGAACAAACTGAGGGTTGCTGGAGGGAGGTGGTGGGGAGGATGGGTTAAATGAGTGATGGATAAGGAGGGCACTTGTTGTGGTGACCATCGGATGCTATATGTGACAAATCACTAAATTCTAATCCTAAAACTAATATTACACTATATGTTAACTAGATAGAATTTAAATAACATTTAAAGAAAGGAAAAGAAATAGATCAAAATAGAAAAAAATGGGGGACAGAAAAAACTCGAACATAGCTAGAATTATTATCCTCTGAGATCAAAGATATGCGGCTGAACCTATAAAACAAGAATAAAATGCTACTTTTAAAAGAATGAAAGAAGGTTAATTCCTTAGTTTTGATCATTTTACCGTGGTTATATAAGATTTTAACCTTAGGATAAGATGGAGAAGATAGACAGGAACTCACTGTACTATCTTTGTAACTGTTCTAAAATTTAGTTTCTTTATTATAAAATTAAAGAAATGAAAGAATGTGAAAATTATGTATGTATATTCTTTCAACTACTTTCTTCTTCAAATATGAGTGTATATGTATACTCATATACATCAAAACTTTTAAGGCTTTTTTCATTCCTTTCAAAATGTATATATTTGGGCAGCCCAGGTGGCTCAGCCGTTTAGCACCGCCTTCAGCCCAGGGCATGATCCTGAACACCTGGGATGGAGTCCCACATTGGGCTCCCTGCATGGAGCCTGCTTCTCCCTCTGCCTGTGTCTCTGCCTCTCTCTCTCTCCTCTCTGTGTTTCTCCTGAATAAATAAATAACATCTTTAAAAATAAAAAAATAAAAAATAAAAATGTATATATTTATGTTTGAAATATATATATTTATATTTGAAAACTTCAATAGACAGTTTAGAAGACAATATTGATAAAATTCCCAGAAAGCAGAATAGAAAGACAGAGGTGACCTCTTCCTTCTCCTGGCATGGGGTTATAGTAGGGACAGAGGGTTCCACCAGCAGCATGCTTGATGACACAAAGGAGAAAGGGGCATGATTCCCTCTGGAGAAGTGTCAATGGCATGTCTACTGGTAATTAAGGATATGAAGTACCTGAGTGCTATCCAATTCCAAGAGGAATGAGATGGCAAGCAGGAGTCCGCTTCTAGGTTGAGATATTCGTAACACTGAGCAAATTGGTAATCTGATTGAACAAATTTGCAAATATTGGGAATAGAGAGATCTAGATTTCTTTTACTATTGTATAATGCATTTAAAACATGGGAAGGGGAAAACCAGCAAAACCTCTGAAGTTTCGTAATGAAATTGAAGGTTTTAGTATGAATTCATAGTTTTTGAAAATATTGGATCATATACACTTACCACATACCCACAAGTTGGTTTCTAACTGTCATCCTCCCCTAAAGAAGCCAGAATTTGGAGAAATGGCTGATTCCAAGGCAGGAAGAAAGACAGCATAAAATGAGCCCCAGGCATCTTATGGTGCCAGGTCATTATTTTCTTACATAAAGAATGACTAGAACATATCAGGAGATATAGAGGTGACCTGAAGATGCTCCTGTGGCCTAATCTGGGGCAATCTGAACATTAAAATGATGACAGTAACTAATAACACCCCACTGAAAAAAAATAGGAATCCATATTTTATACTACTATAAATAGGTAAATAAAAAAATTAGTAGGAGAGAAAAGAAAGCTCTTCATTACAGTAGAATAATGGAATGATAACTAATAAATGTTTTAAAAATAGTTGATAATAGGTAGTTGCCAGCAACTGGGGGTGGTAGGTGAGAGAAATGGGAAAGAGTAGACAAAAGGTACAAATTTCCCAGTTATGAGATAAGTCCTAGAGATGTAATGTACAGACGGTGACTATAGTTAGCAAGTGTATTGTATATTTGAAAGTTGCTAAAAGAGCACATCTTAAAATTTGTATCTCGGTGATGGATGTTAACTAAACTTATTGTTGTAGTCATTCTTCAATATATACATATACCAACTCATTCTGTTGTATACTTTAATACAATGTTATATGTCAAATATACCTCAATAAAACTGGAAAAATAATAATAAAAACAGTGAAAATAAAAATCACCCTTGTATAATCATCATAGCAATAATTAATTCGGGTATAGGTGTGAGCAGAGAGAAAGGCATCAGTTGCAACAGTTTGTATAGCTTACTTAAGCCATCAAACCTTCTTCGTCTTAATACTGTATATGACCAATTCCATGTTACTATAAATTGATCCTGGGTCCAGTAGACCTTTTCAAACAGCAAATCTGACAAAATTCACTTCATGATGGATACTTCTGACCATATTTCCCTGGTGTCTCACAGTCAAACTCTCCAAGTCTACCAGTTCCTAGTACCATGCTAGGAACTGTTATTGAAATGGGGACTGATTTCCAATGACAAGACCATGCTTTAGAACCTGAGGGTTTATACTGTGATTATCCTATTGAAAGGAGCTTGTCATAAACCTCACACATCTTTTCTCACCACAGAGACGTCAATACCATAGGAGGACCCTGGGTTTAAAGACCTTCTAACTATAGTATCTCATTCTTATAAGATGCTTATTTGCCTTTGTTCATTGTTTAATCTAAAACAATAAAATATCATTTTGAGAACGAGAGAAATAATGGTTCTGCTAAAAACTCAGTTCATAGCTGGGATCATGAAATGCATATCTGGAGATCAACTATAAAACTTAAAAAGAATTTTTCTTTTCTGAGGCATCCTTGGCAGAGCTAGGATGACTGGCATTAAGCTAAAAAAAAAAAAAAAGGCAGATTTCAGCTGGATGTAAGGAATTACTTTCTAGCAATTATACCTGTCCAAAGATGAAAAGACATGCTCTGGAGATGAAGATCTCCCCATGACTGGACAATCACTTGGATGATTTAAATGTCAGATAGGATTATTATTATTAATGGTTTGTAACCAAGGATCTAAATCAGAATTACCCGAAGAGCTTTTCTTTCAAATCATATAACCCAGACCCCGGTGATTCTAATTCTGTAAACCTTGAGGCTCCCCAGTACTTCTAATCAGCATCCCAGGTAGACCCCAGTGGACTGGGTAAACTTGACGCTTCTTCCAACAGCAAGGTCTTGTTTTAGTTGGATTGCTGTTGTTTTCGTTGGAAATAAAAACCCGAGCACCAACTGACTGTTTTCCCAAGATGAACAAGTAAACAAGATCTTGGAAAGAGAAGCAATTGTACATGTAGAAAAATAATTTATCTCTAGTCATTATGTTCCCTCCTTCTTCCTCTCCCAAAGAACTGACCATTCCCTAATTTTGCATGTGAACAGAGATAGTTTAAATGGATAGGAAAGGCGAATAAAAAAGCAAATGGCTATTCAATAGATATTTCTGGAGCTATGGCTAACAAATGTGGATAACTATGTCTTATTAAATTACATGATTACCCTATGGAGCTGTAATAATTGGTCTCAGTAGAATTTAGTGTGTTTGTTGAATTCTCTCTGAAAATAACTTTCTTTTTTTCCTATAAAGGCTAAATAATCTTATACATATATAATGTACATTGTGTAGTTTTAAAAATGCCCTAGAGGGACACATAAGGAAGCTCAGATGAGGTTACAGTCTTTACAAAAAAAGAGAAAGTAGTTTAGTGTAGCCCCCTTTTTTTTTTATCTTATCAACCTATAAACACTATGAAATTACAGCCCCATTATGTAAGTTTTAGATGTGAATAAAATACTTTTTTGTATACTTTTCAAAAGATCATTAAATAAAGTAGATTTTTAACTATACTGAATAATAAAGCTCTACAGCGATGGCAGTATCCAAGAGCTTCCTAACAAACTTGGTAATGATTCCAGGTCAAA
Organism: Canis lupus dingo; assembly: GCF_003254725.2. Lineage (NCBI taxonomy): Eukaryota > Metazoa > Chordata > Mammalia > Carnivora > Canidae > Canis > Canis lupus. The sequence goes on along the minus strand of NC_064246.1, from coordinate 16,413,108 downwards.
GGTCTGAAATATACCTTAAGTAAGCATCCATTCTGTCAAAAATTAATGAGCCAGGCTTTGGAATCAGAGACACCTGAGTTATACATCTAAGTTCCTACATTTTCTTTTTTTTTTTTTAAGATTTTATTTATTTATTCATGAGAGACACAGAGAGAGAGAGAGAGAGAGAGAGAGAGGCAGAGATGCAGACAGAGGGAGAAGCAGGCTCCATGCAGGGAGCCTGATTTGGGACTCCATCCCAGGTCTCCAGGATAATGCCCTGGGCTGATGGCAGGCACTAAACCACTGAGCCACCCAGGGATCCCCAAAGTTCCTACATTTTCTCTATGAACTTGGACAATCTACCTCATCTTCCTCTCAATCAGCCATTCAACAAATACTTAGTAAGAGTGCTAAGTAGTGAAATTTAATAATCAACTAGATAGACACTGCCCTGTCCTTAAAGCCTAGTCGGGTAGGAGCTAGGTGGCAGAGAAAGGTGCAGATAGACTCAGGGACCAAATAAGGAGGAAATATGTGTCATGGGATGCTTGACCTTCTACTGAAACCAAATGGAAAGAATTAAAGAACTTTAATAAGCAAGAAAAATAAATGATATGATTCTAATTTCAGAAAAACCATTATTATCATAGAACACATATCTTTTCCCAAGAACTTATACCTCATGAAAATATTAAGCTCATATGAATCAAAATTATTAGGAAGCTTTTCAAATTAGAATTCACAAAGGCTAAATTTAGAAATAATGGCAATAATAAATATCATTAAGGAAGGATATGAAACAACTGGAATTCTGATACATCCCTTTTGTGATTATAAAATTGTAAGATCGCTTTGGAAAACACAGTTTCTTATAAAGGTAAGTTATACTACATGTGATCTAGAAATTCCACTCCTTAGTATTTACCCAACAGAAATATATATTAAATAACACTTGTACTGGCAACTACCCAAATGAACAACAGAGGAAAAGATGACTTGTGATATATTCATGGAATTCATCTTAACAATAAAAAAGGACTGAACTACTAATACACACAACGTAAGAAATCTCAAAAACACTGTATTGAACCAAAATAAAGAAGAGAAAGAAAGAAAGAAAGAAAGAAAGAAAGAAAGAAAGAAAGAAAGAAAGAAAAGAAAGAAAGAAGAAAAGAAAAGAAAGAGAGAGAGAAAGAAAGAAAGAAAGAAAGAAAGAAAGAAAGAAAGAAAGAAAAAGATACAAAATACTGCATGATTCTGACAAGAAATTCAAGAACTACTAAAAGTATATACAATTATAGATATCCAAAGAGTGATTGCCAGTGGGTGGTGGGGACAAAGAAACTTAAACTTTTGGAATAATGTACATGATATATATCTTGGTAATAGGAAATTAGTGGATACATTCATTCAAACTCATCATTTCTCAACATTTAAAAATCTCTAAATTTCATGCATGTAAATTTTACTTTAAAAAGAGAATAGAATCTCTAACCCTTCACTTAAAGCAGAACAAATAAATTGAGAAGAGACTATTGAATCAAATTCTTTCAATTCACAAAAGAGAAAAATGAAAATAAAATCCATGTTAAGACAACATTTCATTATAGGGACTCTTTACTTTAGCTTCCTCATTCTGAGCACCAGAAACTTAATTATAATGATCTGATATAATTATAATAATCAAATACTGAACATTCATTCTATATTGTCATAAGATGCAGAACACATCCTTACTTTCAGAGAACTACAAATATTAAGCAGTAAATTCAGAAACAAGTCTCCGATTCTAACTTGCAAAGGAGACTAAGGTACAAGTTCTCACTCTGTCTGAATCCTCTGCTGTGTGTGCATATTGCTTATTCTCTTCTGATCTGGACTGAACTTCTGTTTTATGCTCCAAGGTCCTGACTACTGAATGCCTTTAGCTACTTATCTTTTCTTATTATCTCTGGAAACGACTGCATGACCTGCGGCTCTTAGAAATGAACTCAGAGCAACAAACCTTTATAACAGTGGTTTATGTGAGTGGTTATTTGAACCACAGGTTATCTATCCACTCTGTACATGGATGGTAGGAAACAATTAGAAGAAGTGAAAAGTCCTTGGTGGGAAAGGATGCTTCCTGCTTGGCAGACAAAGCTACCATTTCATTTTAAGATGTGCCTTCTAATGTCAGCAAACATCCAAGAGTCACAGCGTCCAGGACCACTTCTGATATTTGCAGGCCAGCCCATGTCCTACATGCCTACATACTTAAATGTGATAAATCAAGCTTTAAAATTTTTGAGTAAAATGCCTTTTATCTTTCTGCTTGGACGAATACATATTCATAATGATAGAACTGAAAGAGATATATAAATTTATAAACATATAATTTTATAAAAATCTTATATGTAACTAATATAGATTAGTGATAATATATAAGGATGTTACATAGAAATATGTATATGTAAATGCATGTGTAATTGTATATATATTTATATATTAATAATAATACATAAAGTCATATATTAAACAATGCTCGTTATATTAATGGAAAATAAACTGTCAAAGACAACTGAATTTAATTATTATTGTGCATGTCTGAGTGTTCCTTTGATGAGCTGATATTATTATACATTGACAATTTATTTTTCTTTCATGTTAACAAAATCACCATAATTAAACTTTCACATAATTTAGGTATTATTGACAATAATTATCTAAAGAATTATAAAATGTAACTATATCCAAAGTGTACAAAATTTGAATGTATTTTATAAAAACTATAAAGTAATTAGAAAAATAGAATGAAATTATTTCTGTTTCTTAAAATGTTTTTCCTAAAAGATTTTAAATTATATATTAACATTATAAGGCAAAATACAAGTTATAATCAATGCATATTAAAATTTTAACTCAAAATTACTTAAATAAAATCCAATATTTGCATTTTATTTTTTGAAAATTTAATTAAATCATGTTAAGTACTAATCATAAAAACAAAATTGTTCTCAAATCTGGCATTGAAATCCCATCTAGTTGATAATGTAAAGAATCAGAACTACATTTTCTTAAGTGATGTCTCAGCCTACCAATGTATAAATTTAAGAATAATAGGAATTGCATAATCTTGCAAAACGTTGCCATCAGACAAAATGAGCAACTGTGCAAACACATAAAGAATAAGAAGATATTTGGTACTAAAACAATGGTATTAAATCTTTGCAAGAATGTATTACAGTCTTGCCTTCTGAGAGAGAAATTGACAGATTAACTTTTCTTTTATCTTGAATTTATACTCCTCAAATTGTTCCTGTGTTCCAAAATACTGTCCCTCACCGACTTCAGCAAAAGGACAACCCAGAAACCATCATAAAATTTCAATACAGGAGTGCTGTGTTTTGCAAACACAAGGCAAGGAATGCAGTGCATTTCCTTGGGACATCTCACCTGACTCAGGAGAACAAACACTTAAGGTTACCTGTTGACTGACCCTGAGTGTCAGAGGCATCCCTATGTCCTTAAATAAATTCACTTTGCTTGTGTTTGTTATCATGAGACCCTATAAAATTCAGATAAATAACAGAGCAGAAGCCCCTCTAACTCCAGCCTCAGAGAAGTACTGATATCAAGCCCTGGACATAATGGTTCAAATCCCTCATAGAGGTTAAGGGGCATTTACATTTTTAGAGGCAAAGCTGGCCTTCACAAAACATTTGCCAGTCCAGAGATCTCTGGACTAGTTCCCAGCACTTAAAATACAAGAAAGAAACATGGCAAATACCTGACAAGGGAATACATTGGTTTCTTTCTTTCAGTCTTGGACTTAACTAAAGCCAATCAAAATCCGTTGCAAGCTTCTATCAAACTTGAGAGGAGGTTGGCACATGTGCACAGGTACTGCGGCTAACAGAAGCTGCATTCACTCTTCTTACGTTCCTACTCCCCCTCTTTTAATTTTTAGTTCCCAGATGAGATGGAAGGTGCTCTTTAAAAAAAAAAAAAAAAAAAACCCACAAAAGTTCTGCAGCTAAACATTAGAGGAATTGCTGTATAATAACTTTCTTCTAGTTATTCCCAGATGAGATACTAGTTCTAGTTCCCAGATGAGATGGAAGATGCTCTTTAAAAACACAAAAGTTCTGCAGCTAAACATTAGAGGAATTGCTGTATAATAACGTTCTTCTGGAGAAGGCATAGTGCACATTAACATATTATGATCTCAGAGAAGCCCTAAAGGAAAGAAACCTGTTTAACTTTGTTTCCCTAAAGCATTTAACCACAGAAACCATTTTTCAACAGAACAGTTACTAACTCTGGTGTTCCTCAAACTCGGTGTAGAAAATACTGCTTTAACATTTAAATGTTTAGTACTCCTTTTTTTTTTCCATATGTCCTTTGAACTAGCTTTTCTGCTAATGAATTCATTAACACAGAATGGAATTTATATTTCTATCTATTGCCTAAGTCAGCAATTTCCATGACAGAGCAAACCGACAATTGTAGATCTCCAATAAGTAAAAGAGCAACCATTAAACAAGGAAACCAATTTGAAGTTCAGACAAGACTAGCTGAAATTTGCCTTCACTGCTGATTCTGGGGGCACTGAGAATGTGTTACCTGAGAGAAGTCAGAAGGGGTAACCTCATTCTAGTTTTTACCTGCTTGCCCACAATGTCACCTACTTAATAGCATGAACACTGTTCAATCAAAAGAGAGAGACACTTGTCCGCTTCTCTTCCTCCTTGAGTGGCATTATTTGAAATCAATTTGTTTGTCAGATCTCTCATGAAGACTTAGATTGCAGGGATCAAAACACCAATCCATCTCTAATGGATCAATCTGTTTCCAGCCATCTGAACAACCATTGACTAAAAAAGAATAAATTATCAAGTTAAAGGAAAACTTCAGTAATATATAATTTACTATCAGCAACTCCAAGGGACTTTCAGAAATAAAATTTATACCTAATAATTACAGAAATGGAGAGCCTTGACTTAGAAACTGAAATAGAACAAAGAAGACCAGTAGCTTCTTCCAACAAGCAAGAGCTGAGAGGTGGAGAACAGAAGCGTCACAGATTTGACGGATATTAGGCTCACTTCCTGCCTAATTTCCCTCTTGTTTACCCAACTACAGAGCCAGAAACTCCATTCCACTTAATTTAGGCAATGTTCCAAACTAAAAAAATTAAAATTAAAAATTAAAAGAGGGGGAGTAGGAACGTAAGAAGAGTGAATGCAGCTTCTGTTAGCCGCAGTACCTGTGCACATGTGCCAACCTCCTCTCAAGTTTGATAGAAGCTTGCAACGGATTTTGATTGGCTTTAGTTAAGTCCAAGACTGAAAGAAAGAAACCAATGTATTCCCTTGTCAGGTATTTGCCATGTTTCTTTCTTGTATTTTAAGTGCTTAATTTTAGTGTTAGGAGATTAAATATTAGAGTGCCTGGGTGCAATGCCTGCCTTTGGCTCAGGTCATGACCCGGGGTCCTGGGATTGCCCTGCATCTGCCTCCCTGCTCAGTGGGAAGCCTGCTTCTCCCTCTCCTTCTGCCTGCCGCTCCTTCTGCTTGTGCTATCTCTGTCAAATAAAAAAATTAAATCTTAAAAAAAGAAGAAGAAGAAGAAGATTAAATATCTACTTGGAGTGAAAAGTAGTGAGGAACAGGGACAAGGAAAGATGTCTGGAAAGAATGACATATGAAACAAAGGGAAATTTCCCTTTATTCTGATTTTGCATTTGACCAGCCTTAAATAAATAGGTAACTGCTAGAGTTAAATATTTATTTTTGAAAGTATCACAGATAAGTGATATTTCAATATAATAGGAGAGGGTAAGACACCACCAGTTGATAAGAAAGCAATAGAAAATCAGAGGAAGGGAAAATCTACCTCCCACCCCCATCGGACCTGGTCTCCACTTGAAGTCCCCACTTGGGCCTCTATGCTGGTGGCTGAGAACTCTGAGAATAGAATATAGGCTTGACTAGACTACGTTCATTCAGTGAAAGTAAGAACAAAGCCAGGATAAACAAAGTCCAAAGATTAAATAAAGTCAGATCCACAGAGGAAGCCAAGACTCAATGTCTATGATTAGAGCTAATCAGCTAGTCGGAGCAGTAGCCACTTTGACTTGCAGGGGTTCAAAAGTTTCAAACTGTTCTTCAGTGGCCTCATCATTCTTGGATTTTGTCAAATCACACCTACCACATAACTGGGATGACTTTCTGCTCAGATGCAACTTCCATGTGCTATTGTGGGCCATGGAGAAAAAAGTGCCTTCCCTGCTTCCCACTTCCCTGCTTCCCACTCCCTTCAACCTCCTTCTAACTGCAGAGACCAAAGAACCCTATCATTTCTGTTTTTTTATGTGGAAACGTTTCTGTAGACAATGAAATCTAGAAAATGGGAAGGGAAATGACTCTACTTTGTCCCTAAGTAAAGTTCCCAAGATTTGGATGAAAACAGTCTAGAGCAAATTAAGGATATAATTGGAAGGATGGTAGGGTCAGGGAGGAGTGGGGAGAAGCTAAGAACTGGAGAGAAAAATGACTTTCTCTTTGATCAAAGACAAACTACTTAAAAAAAATATTTTTTGTAGGTGGTAAAAATATTGTTAGTATGCTTGTTGTTGTTCTTTTTTTAAGATTTTATTCATTTATTCATGAGAGTCACAGAGAGAGAGGCAGAGACAGGCAGAGGGAGAAGCAGGCTCCATGCAGGGAGCCCGACATGGACTCGATCCCGGGTCTCCAGGATCATGCCCTGGGCTGAAGGCAGGCACCAAACTGCTGAGCCACCCAGGGATCCCCCAGTATGCTTGTTTTTAATTTTAAAGTGTATTGCATCAGTCTTAAAACATTTATTTATATTCTTGTATTTATTTATATTATTGTATTGCATTTATTGTATTATTCTTTTATTATTTATATTATTCTTGTATTCTTATTTATATTCTGGTATTTTGGAATTTATTGAGGTATATGTAATATACTTTAATAAAATTTTGTAAAAGCTATTTTGTGGACATAAAAAAAAGATAGAAGAGATATCTATTGTTGTCAAGGTAAAAACTTCATTTATACAAATATATACCAACTCCACTTGTGAAAAAAAATGTACAGTTTACCTTACTATATTATTTGGGTCATCTTACTTGTTTAGACTTTCTTGTGTTCTGTAACCTGTCATGAACCAAGGACCATGAAGAATAAGTTCCTTTTAAAAAAGTTTTTTTTTTTTTAACCTGTTTCTTCGCTTATCTCCTGTAGTGTTTTTTTCTAATTATTTTTTATGCTAAATCACTGGTTTTCAAACTTAGCTGCCCATTGGAATCCTGGGGAGTTTTCAAAAATCTGACGCCCAGATCATACTCCATACCAATTAAATCAAAATATGTGGGAGTGGAAACCAAGCATCAATATTTTTTTAGGATCCCTTGAAGATTCTAACACGTTGTACAATTTGAGAACCACTCTATCATGTTATTTGATGCATAGATATTTGCAACTCCCTAATCTGCCTTTTGAATCACACATTTTATAAATTATAAAATCAATATTCATTATAATTTCAATGAATATATATATTCATCTCATTTTATATTTTTGTACCAGCATCTATCTTGTCTGATATTGAGATAGTTATCCCTGTTTTAGTTGTTTGCATCTGTCTTGTTTATTTTGGTCACACTTCTTTTAACTTTTCTGCATCAAATTTTTTGATGTGTATCTCTTGTATACAGCAATTACTTAGGTTTTGCATTTTGATAAAAATGAATGGTTTTTTTTTTACTGATGAAATTAGTCACTTAAATGATTTGATAAGACAGACATTATGCTCTTAATGCTATCATGCTATTTTCATAGTTTTATGTTGGATTATTTTCTCTGCTTTGATTTGTATTTTTTTCTGCTGAACTGAAAGGTTGCATTTTTTATTATATTCTTTAAGTCCATAAGTATAAATTTATACAATGCTCTGAATTCTCTATTTTATGCCTATTAATTCTCTATTATAAGCAGTAATGAAATTAGAATGCCTTCAGCCCCTCAACCAGATTTATTTATTCTACTAGTTTTGGTGTTTTCCAATTTACTATTCACTATCCTCATCTCTCTATTATTTGAGTTATTTTTAAATTATTTCTTTTGATTTTTGACTATAAAAGATGAGGAAATCCATATTCCCTGCCTTTTTTTTCTTTTCTTCCCAAACATTGAGTTTATATATATAGAGTCTGAGTTTATATATACTACAGATATTCCTCAATTTATGGTGAGATTATATCCCCAGAAATCCACTGTATGTGGAAAATATCATAAGTCAAAAGTGCATAATGCACTTAACCTACCAAACATAGCTAGCCTAGCCTATCTTACACATGCTCAGAACACTTAATTAGCCTATGGTTGGGCAAAATCATCTAACACATGACCTATTTTGTATTATAAAGTGTTTAATATCTCATGTAATTTATTGAATACTGTGCTGAAAGTGAAAAACAAAATGGTTGTATGGGTATAGTGGTTGTTTACCCTCATGATCATGTGGCTGACAGGGAGCTGCAGCTCACTGCCTCTGCCCAGCATCCCCAGGATCACAAGAGAATATTGTACCACATATCACTAACCAGGAAAAGATCAAAATTTGAAGTAAAGTTTCTACTGAATACATATCAATTTTGTACCATCATAAAGTCTAAAAATCGTAAGGCTTATCATCACAAATCAGGGATCATCTGCATACCATTTTCATTAACAGTAACTTAAATAAGCTTATGCCACCATTATTTAACTTATCAGCTTTAAATGTTCTATTTTGGTAAAGGATATATAGAGAGGATATGGAAATCAGTGTACTTTAACTACTTGCTAAGTCCTCTTGCCTTTCCTCTTTAAATTTCTATTAGTTATGTGATTATATATGTCAGGGTTTATAATCCACTTATGTTTCAGATTCATTAAAACCATTACTCTCTCTTTCTAAAAAAATTTGCTATACTTTTTCCATTAATACATTCCTGAATATTCTTTATCCTCTATGGTTTCTTCATTAATTGTTCATAGAAACATCATACGCTGGATTTTGCATGTTAACATATACAGTGCCTTTATCTTTGTAAGACAATTCATCTGGGTTTGATATTATTAGATTAGACTTCCTTCTTTGAGAGCTTTGTAGATATTGCCTCACTTTTAACAATCCTTTTTAGTTCTTCATTGGACATGGTATACCATTTAAATCTATATAATCTACTTTAATTTCCAGAAAGTTTTCTGTAAATACACTTTTTCTTCCTCTTTACCATTTTTTCCTTATTAGACTTTAATTTTTGGTATATTGGATATCCCCTGCATAATTTTATCTTTTTTTCTGATCCATTTAGCTATTAATTCATTTTTTATTTTATCCTCTTTATATGTTTTGAGTATCACCCACTCATTCTTGCATACTTTCCAATTTTGCCTTCATTTCTGATTAATTTTTTTTACTAATTTCCTAAGTTCTGCCAGCTTTAATTTTCTCTCGTCTTTTTAAGAATATTCTTTATTTTGCCTTTTTGCATAAAATAGGAAAATTTATTGCTTTCAATACAGCATACAGGGAATTTTTTAAAAGCCTGTTAAGATAAAAATCCACTTCTTGTTGGTTGGTTGGTTGGTTTTCTCATGTGGGTGCTTGATATGAATAATATAAGCAGGAAACAACTGATAACAAATTAACCTAGGGAGAAACTGTCATAGACAGTTCACCTTTTTCTTGTCTTGCTCTCTTACTCAAAGTTCTTGTATACCTTTTCTGTGTTCTTCTTACAAAATGGTGATTGTATTACAGATTTTTTTAATAATTCACAGAAAATATTTAGTCTGTGAATATTCACAGATAACATACATTATCTGCTCTATGGAATGGTGTTTCCTATAGGTGTAATTATTCTGCCATTTATTTTCTGTGTCCATCTGTCCATTGGTCCATCCTCCCTTTCTCTTTCTCTGTCTCTTCTACATATTTATATATATTCTATTTCCCATATATAATAAATAAAAAGCTTCAATACTTCTCTTAACATAGTCACCCTTTCTATAGCTTCCTTTATTGATAGATCACTCATGCTAGCTATCTTTGTATATATTAACTTAGCTCCTTCACCTCTTTATTGGAACACAAACTGACTCTACCAGTCCATGAAATCAAATTCTACACTTGCAAACTGATGTACTTTAGAATGTGGCTGTAACTAATCTTGAAGAAGACTATACTTCTGATTTCTCTGAAGTCTGACTCCCCTTTCCATTTCCTCCTCAATCTCTCTTTGCTTTGCTTTTGACAATTCATCTATTTATTCGGTGAATTGGAATTTTAGATGTTTCTTAGTTAAATTCTAGGAATGCACATTTCTAGGCTTTGGGTTCTTTTTTTTTCCCCAATCAATTTCTAAAAAGAAATAGAAAAATACTGTCTTAATTTCCCAGAGAGAAAATGAAGAGTTAACAAAAATTTAGGAAAAGGAGTCTTTAATGTGGCCAAGTAAATAATAATAGAAGTGGTAGTAATAGTTATATCTATAATACCTAATATTTATTGAGCATTTATGATATGCCAAGAACCGTCCTAAGCACTTCACATCTATACATTCACCTGAACAGCAGATTTATGAAATATCAGCCATTATTAGCCCATCTTACAGATAAGAACACAGAAACATCCAGGAGATTAGGTAATTTATATGAAGTCATACAGTGAGGAGGTGACAAATTCAGAGTAGAAACTAAAGAGTTAAACCTTGAAGTCCTCATTTTTGAGGATCGTTCTATTTTACTTCTCAATATCTGATGAAATAAAATTGAATTTTGGAGATTCTGTGACTTTTCCTAGGAGGCAGGAAGCATGTAATCATGCTCTAATCAGAAGCTATCTGAATGGACTGTGTAGATGGGGCTGAAGAGAATTGACTGGTTCTGATGGGAAACTACTGCCTATGTTCCATGTAGAGAGGCATAACAGGTTTCCAATTAACCAAAATTCCATGTACAATCAGATTAATGGGGAACAGGGGAAGCTTATATTTTTAGTTCTTTTCAGGACAACTAGGTCCCAGTACAGTTAGGCAAAAAATGATAACCAATAGATTGAAATTGATTGACCAGATTATTTTTAACCAGAGAAGTTGCTTATCAAACAAGCAAAAACAGCATGCTTTAATCTTTATAAAGTCACTAATAATTTCTTCTGTTCTCATCATAATTACCAATATGACCAAAATAATACATTTAAAATATTAGTATGTAAACATCAGCCAAGCAAGTGAGCATATCTCTTTCCTGAACAATTTATTCCATCCAGAGCTCCTCTTAAAGAAAAAAAGCGTCCATCACCTCACACAAAATTCATTCTCCAAGATGTGTCCTCTAATACCATGAGCATTCTGTTTTGCACCAAAAAGACAACCTCTTATTTTATGTTAATATATACTCTTCAAAGAGACAAGTGAAGAGAAATAGGTCTATTTTTATGTTATGCATGAGAAATTAGGTGGTTAATTTTCAAGGGCTGCTTCAATAAATCCCAATTGAATTAGCCAGTATTAGCATGTGAAAGCGATCAAGAGACACTGCAAAAACACAATGCAAAATGAATACAAATGATTTGGCTCTAGATCTGATCAAATAAAGTGGAGGATTGAATTAACTAGTGAACAAAATTAAGTGGAAATGGCAGCATTTCACAGCTAGTCAGCTGTGGCTATGAAACATAGTACTGAAAAATTTAGACAATTGTTCTGAACCTTTTAGTTTTTCCATCCAGATGTACCTCTAAAATACATATCTCTAGCTGTACTAATCACACTTAATGTTGTTAGTGATTTGGTAGTTGAGGTCATATTTATTTATCCAATCTTCTTATAAGGTATTCAAAACAACAACAACAAATATCTACTGAACATCTACTGCATTCTATGTCAACAATAAAATCTTTTTTTTTTCACTTTATTTAAGTCAGGTTGGACTAGAGAAAAGAGGAAAGAAGAAATGGATGACATTTTTCATAAGATTTATAAACTTTTAACACATCTATAAATTTAATTTTGGCATAAAAAGCACAATGTAACATAATAGGAATAGCTTTGAAGTCAGACATTCTTGATTTTCAATTCCAACTCGGTCACTTATAAGCTGTGCTACCAAGCCTTGTTCTGCTCATCTTTAAAAAGGCATTTTAAAAACCTACCACAGAAAGTCATTTTATGAAATAGAAATCATATAATTAAATTCTCCAGCCTGCTGTTGGGACATAACAGAGGCTTACTCTTATTATCTCAGAGTCAGAACGACTGTTTCCTGAGATGCCAATGTTCCTACTAATAGACAAATTCTCCCCCCACATCCTAATGCCACTATCCCAGCATACAAATTGAAAACTGTATTTGATAGGGATGACTACAAATCGAGAGAAGGAGAATCTTAAAATGGAATTTTTAATAATTGAAGTCTTTTCTAGCTCATAATAATTTTTCATCTGGGAATACCCCAAAATAACACCCATTATTTTATTAAACTCAAAGCAGTTGCCCAGCTACCAAATTGATAATATGATAAACACTATGGGAGAGAAAGAAAATGTTGAGGGGCCAAGTAATACCCTCTGAACAAAAAGCATTTGCCTCTCACAGAACATGCTTAAATTAAATGAAAACAGCTTCTGAGTGGTTAAAATATCCTTTTTCGGTCTTCTTTAGTAATAAAGGGAGTTAAACAAACACAGAAGGATAACTTAAAATGCCAACTCTTCCCAACTTCTAAGCAATGTAGAACAAAGTGATGGCTTTTTTCTCTACTCAAGGCAGGAGTTATTCATCTTCTCCTGAAAAGCCAGGGTATGGCACTACCTTAGGCTGTTTTACTGCAGTGGAGCCAATGAAATAACTTTCTGCAATTATTATTTATCATCAATACTACATCTGTAAATCAACTTAAAAAAAGACATGTCAGAGTTTTAACATCTTGCAATAGTAGCAATATAAGCATAATTGACTTTGGATAGATTAATTTTCCCTTGCAGCCCTTTTCAAACATTTCAGTGATGTCAACTCCAGGTTGGAAATCTTGAGAAGTCAGCTATGTGATTGCAGTGTTGTCTTGCATAATTCTGTCTGGTTTTTCTATTACTATGGATGGCCTAAAGTTAAAGATCAGCACTTCTATAGACATTAGCCTTCAACTGACTAATGATCTTTGGTTCTTGATAGATTTTTAGTTTCCACTCAGTCCAAACCTCCCTCCAGGAAACTGAAGGAAGGAAACAGCAGCAAGAGTTCTTGATCTTTCTTGCTTACACACTCTCCACACTTGTCTTGAAAATATCCAATGCTTCACTTTTATTATCCAACCTTTCAGTAACACCTATCTGCTTCTAGCTCTTGCTTCATTCTTGATAGTCATTTCCTGAAGGTATTTGTAGACAGCTAATCTATAAGTGAATTGGCCTCTGACAGTCAAACAGACTGAGCTTGCAGAGGTAAACTTTAAGGCTAGAGTGGACTGGTGGGATTCCCAAAGTGGGACCTATTAGGGAGAGTGTAGTAATTCAAGTCACATTTTATGCAAAGCGATTACAGATTTCCTTGAGAGGCTAAATATGAATTCACACAAAATTAGATTGAGATTGTGGAGTCATGTGTTCATAAATACTCTACATAACAATTTTGTGGAAAGCCATTGCCCACAATAATAAACAATATGATCTTTCAACTCTTCAAATTCAAAAAACCAATCAGTTGAGTGAGGAAGAATAAAAGCAGAGAAATGAAATCAATAACTAAGGCTGCAACCAGTTATTTTGAATGCATACCCAATATTCAATTCTGTGAAGAAATTTTCCTAGCTGTTTTATCTTCTGCATTAATGTACTGCAGCACAAACCAATAGATAGATAGCAAAGGACTTTGTGAGATGTTCTCATTTCAGAGATTGCTCTTAAAAGCCTGAAGAGTTATTACCCCAATCTTTTTGGCATTACAGCTTCCCAGTTTTTCTTTGATGTCAACTCACTTTCACCGTGTGAAAACCAGAGACACCTTTAAGCATTTGAGGATACTCATTCCAGAAGAGGTAGCCCAACATACCTATCATCAGACTCCTGATATTGCTGCTTGTACACCTCAGTGAATCTGTTGAAAATTCTCCCTGAGCAAGTGGAAATATGACTCTAATTCTCAGAAAATGGATTACTATAGTGGAGTCATGTGTTATAAATTATCTATAGAACACTATATAATACAGGATACTGAAAAATGTGAACTACTTGGCATTTGAAAATCCTGTCTTCACTTAGCCTAAATTCTTGAGTCATTAAAATTCCCTTGGCTTGTTTCCTCATCTACAAAATGATAAAATTTAGATTTTAAGGCCTCTTACTGCTTGGATATTGTTTGATTTTATAATTCTATAACTCTTTCATTCCACAATTTCTTCAACCATATTTAATGCATTCCTCTACCAATGAAAAGCTAAATGTAATTTAATCGATAAGATGCAGTTAAATCTCAGGAGAGCCTCTCCCCTGAGATCCAAATTCATTTCTCTGCCTGTAATGCTGTGCCTTTCACATACAACCCTCTCAATCTTTTGATTGGTACACATTTTCAGCCCTTATTTTACCTTTTCCCCCTTGATGACCATCTGACTTGCAGATTTTCTAACTTTTCTTAATCAACATAAAGCATGCCCTTCTTGATGCAATATCTGGAGTCCTTTCTGTTCAATATTCAGTGTTCATAACATATCTGTTGATTTTCACTAGACACCCATCTACCAGCCCCACTACATTGCTATCAACTTTGGCTCCATAATAAGATGCTAGTGATGAGGAATTGGGCTGTTTTATTTTGTTTCTCAGTAATTTTTCAACTCTTCAATGAATATCCATAGGCAAAGCATTGTGAAATATCCTTGAGAAATAAAAGAAAGATGAAGGTAAATGTCTATGCACTCAAACTAATGCTGAGTGCACAAATGTGTGCACAGAGACAGAGGGGACCACAGATATAATACAATATGCAATGAGAACAAGGAATACACACTGAGTACAATAGGCATTCTTATAAGGCAGGAGGTTCCCTCACGTAAATTCTTTATAACCAATGAAATTGTTAGAGTTTCCTTCTAAACTGAAAGAGCTGCTTATTTTATTTCTCTTTTCTATTATTCAATAATTTGGATGAGTGTTTTATTCATATGATATAAATTTCAAAATGTACAAAAAAGGTATACGATAAGGAAAAAAAGTCTCTCATCCAAACCTACTTCCTATTCTCTTATTATTTTTCCCACAGATGCAATCAAAATATCTTAGGAACAGAGCTTTAAAGTTTAGTTCCAATTTTGTGATGAATGATGAATCATCCTCCTGATTCCAAGGGCCAATGTTGCATGATGAACTGGAGGTGCTAGTTAATATTTTAATTCTTAAGGCTACAATCTTTTTTCTAAGTCTAAAAAGAGTTCCTGCTTTTCCAACTCCATGAATGCATGTACATTTTGAATGATATATGCTACCAAACAATCTATTGGCTAACAGAATTCTCTTGCTGTCTCCACTAGCCATGTGCTGACCTATACCATCAGTATCTCAGGTTATATTTCCTGTGTTATCTTAAATTTAATTTCAGGCTAACATTTAACTTCTGTAAGAACCAAATCAATGCAACTTGTAGGATACAGAGGCATTTATCTGTGTTTATCATGCGACAGGTATAAATCTCAACAAAATTAAGATTTATTTATGCCTGCTAATCTAATCCATTCTGTTCTAGCTATTCTGAAAGCAGTAAATCAAAATTGATACCCAACTAGACCAGAATCATCTGACAAAAGAAGATCTGTGTTGTCAGATACTGTTGTTTTCTTAACATTTATTGAATGAATATTGAGAGGAAATAGGGAGAGTATTTGTAAAAAGTAATATTAAACCAGGCATACAAAATGAAAATCTGTTTTCATGGAAAATCTTGCTTACTTTTGATATATAATCATCATTCATTATTGTCCTTTTTAAAAATACCTGAAAAAGTTTTTCTTGAATATGTCTTAGTAATTTCTAAAGCATGTTTCTAGCTAGTTTGATAGATCTTACAGTAAGTTAGAAAAGAGTTCTAGAGGTCTCAACAAAATAAAAGGCTCTGCATTAAATATTTTCCTCAACAAATTTGATTTTTAAATTAACTTAACCTGGCAGTTATAAGAAGTCTTTTACAGTTACCTATTTTTATATAAGAGGAGTATTTACACATTACATTTGTTGTATTTTCTTAGGGGTTTTTAAAAGTAGGAATCATTAGTATTAGCCTTTGATAATTATTCTTCAAAATGAGAGCAATTTTACTAAAGCATGGTTTGTGGATGTGTTTATGACCTACTCCCCCAGACATGATCTGTGTGAAGGGAGATACGTGTCTATTCAAGGATCTATCTTGAACACCACTGGGCCTGTCTTAAATCCCACAGCACTCTGACCTGGCTTCTAAAAGTTGCACATTCATGACCCATTCACCATTATCTCTGAAACACATCATCCAGAAATTTCCAAGTCCTCAGGCAACCACTTCTTTCAGTGTCATGTTGAAGACAGACAACAGATTTCAAGGAATTAAGAAAATGGGAGAAAAATGTGAGTTTAAGATCCTTTTCAGGATCTTGTCAATGAAAAGACAAGACTGAAAAGATAAAGTTAGTGGCTCTTTTATATTGTGTGAATATTATAATGAGAATGTACTTGTATATTCTTTATGTGTTTAAAAACAGAAAAATTAAATACACAGTTAAGGAAGTTGGTCATATAGAATGACTTTGGGTTTGAGTTTTAAGGATAGGAAAATTATACAATATTTTGAGAGCAGAATGGAAAGAGCATATGAAGAAAAGGCAAATATTGAAATGCTTAAGACAAGGGAAATTTTTATGGGAACAAGTCCTTAAGGAAGTCCTCACACTGGATCTTTAGATCCCAAGAGGTAAGGAGAGACTGCAATTTCTACATATCAGTTAAGATTGCTGGATTGCTGTTCTATTGTATGTAACAGAAATCTGATTCTAGTGAGCTAAATCAAATAGTGATTTCTTTCCCCTCACATAAGAAAAAAATGGGGATATGACAGTCTAGGGCTCTGGTGTGGTGTGGTACCTTTTGTCATCCCACTTTGCTATTGCACATCTAGCTTCTGTCCTCACACTTGTCACTGTAAAAATAAGAAAGATAAGAGAAGAGGAAGAAGAAATAGCTTCATCAAGGAAGCAAAATTCCTGGCAATTTCATTGCCATAACTATGTACCCCCACCATCTCCAGGCAGTCTGGGAAGAAAAATTTTATGGTTTTGCACATTATTGATCTCCTCTTCAAAACTGAGGTTCTTTTAAAAAGGAAATGAATGAGTATGTGTATAGATCAATTAACAATATCTGATATATTTCAAAGTTTTGTCTATCCAACATAGATATATCATTTTCTAATTTTTTCCAACTGAGATAATCCCAAAGTCTTACATAGTTGGTATATCTACTTCAAGTTCCAGGCTCTCTTTGTACTTTAACATGAATTCATTTAAAAAAAGAAAAAAAAAGTAATCTGCCCCTAAACACAACCAGTTATAAAGATACAGACAAATGAATAAAAATTTCCATTCAGAATAGGGATGTAACTGGAAAGCACATCAACGGGCAACAATAGCATGGACTCCTTGCCATGGCCATAGAGAACATTTCTTCACTATCTATAAGCTTCTAGTCTCTCTCTAAGTGGATTTCCTTTGTCTATTACCCTCCACAGCCCCAAGATCTACAATCCTGGAAGATCTTCCTTCCATCATCCTTCATGGCCACATCTGATATGGGCATTTTAAAGGAACTACTATCTAGAGGTTCCAAAAGTTTAACAGTACCCTTTCTCTGAGTGTTTGCTTGGGTACTTGAGGATTGCTTTCCCTGGTTAAACCATCAACAACCACAAAGTTCTTTATAAGCCACGGTCTAAAATCTATGGTCTTCCCACATCCTTGGACAAGTAGCTAGCTCTAGCTTAAGTTTATCTTTTTTGTTGGTCTTTCCTAAGAGTGTCAAGAAGAAACAGCATCCAGAAACAACATAAATTTTTCTATCTTTTCTCCTTAAACTACCACACATGGTCATTTTCCTAAGAAACAACAGCCAGTAGCTTGATCAAATATTTAATAAGGATCACTAGCTCCATCCACTTTGCAGTATCAGACTTCTCCAATAGACTCTAGCTGTTCTTCTCCATTCCGCTCATCCACACATTTCATTACCTTCATTTTTTTTATTTTCAAAACCCTAAATCCAAGAGTCAAATCCTATATATATTAGAGTTATTTGGGGACTACATAAAACAAAATCCCAACTAAATATATTTTTCTGATCTAACCAAGAAGAATGTATTTTATATATTTTCCTTCCAAGTATATTTTCCCCTCAAAATACTTTCGTTTATGTAACAGAAAGTCCATAGGTAAATAGTCAAGGTTTGGGGCTCTGTTCACAATATGATCAATATTCTAGGCATTTGTCTGTTTTCTACTCTGCCAACGTTAGCATGGACTTCTGTCCTCATGCTGTCACTTCTTTGTCACAATGGCTGTTCCATTTCTAGTGAAAAGAAAGGAGGGAGAGAAAAAGGTAGCACTTATATGAGGGATGAAAAACTTTCTCAGAAATTTTAAGCAGGTTTTTCATCACATTACAAAGATCAGAATAGTGTCAAGTGGCCACTCCTATTTATAAAGAAACTCTAATAAGGCAAGACTTTTAGCCAGATACATTGCTGCCTCAAACAAAACATAATGTCTCTAATGAAGACAGAAAGGAGAAATAGATATTAGAGCAGCCATTAGTGGTATCTACCACACTCTGTGCCCTGCACAGGATTGGGACTTATGAGAAGCACATGTCAGCTTTTATGGAACTAAATAGAAGGCCTAAAGGAGAGTTCCAAGGATACCTTCCAAAATCCTCCTTGCTCACTTTCCCTGGCTTTCTTTGGTTATCTTTCACTTTAAAGACTAGCCTACCTTTTCATTCTCTTACTTTAATCAACCTTCTTCCTAAAGTTATTCCAATCATCCTCCTTTCCTTATTTCTCAGCACTGTTCATGTTATGTTGCTATGGTGTCATAAAAAAAAAAAATGTTAGTCTAATTCAGATAATACCTTGGATAATAACAAAAGTAAAAGCATGAAAGCATGGTATAAATAAGTAAGCTGATTAAAAAGAGACTGGGTTGAAAATTCTGATGTCAGGCCTCACATTTTACAACTTTGAACTGATAAGGACACCTGACCTCATTGCATCTTGTCATGCTATGTTACTAGAGAGCTAGTTGGATTTGTAATGCATGATGAGTTACAGAGATAATACTTCCCCTTTTAAAAATCATCTGAATAAGGTATATCTCACATATTTGGCAGATGATTTCATCTAAATCTGGATCTTCTCCTTTGTAAAGAGGAAACAACACATTGTCATTTTTGCACTGGATTCTTCCTTTTGCCAGTGAATGGTAGGTGTTACACTCCATATTAAAATATTGCTTACTCTCCAGATACACTATATTGTTTTACACAACTGGACCTCTGTTAATGTTCCCTTCTGTTTTTTTATGTCTTCAACTAGCTTGTCTTTAAACCAGCTAATGGATAGCATCTGTTGTCTACTATAATAAAGAGATTCAAGTAATTTTATATAGTCCTGACTGGGAGATGAGGAACTTCTCTAAGGCTAAACATTTCATATTTTTATCTTAAAAGAAAGTAACCTTTCAGAAATTTTTAATGATTTCCTTATATTGAAGGGGAAAGGACACTGAGACAACTTTATTATCATATAATTGAACGAGCTTTTTGGTCACTTACTGTGACCTTATTGTCAGAGCAAAAGAGAAGCATCACTTTTGAGCCTAGGTTCCCAAAAACCCATGTAGTCTGTAAAGTTGATGAGACAGTGTCTATCCTTTAAACCAAATGACATTAATTTTACTCATCCTATTTCAATGCCTTAAATCAATCTCAAGTCATAAGAAAAGTAAAGAAATTTACCTTTGCCTTCATTAAAATCAATTTTCCTGAGGACACCTTCCACCCTTCTAGTTCTCAATAATGTTAAAATATTGGTGGAGTGAGAAGATCCTCTGAGAATCAAAAGACTTTAAAAATGAAGTTCCTTTTTGTTCCTCTTATGAGTCTAAGAACAGCATGCCCTCTTTATTATCAATCAATTCATCCATCAAACAAATGGAGAAAAATCATAGCCCTTAAAATTCTAAAGTTTCCCTGACCTTTAAAAAGAAGAAAAAGTTACATGATTCTACTCATTCAAACTCTTTCCTTCCTAAGCAAATACCAAAATACCAAAATGTCTCCCAAAGAAAAAGAATAGAGGGACGCCTGGGTGGCTCAGTGGTTGAGCGTCTCTGCCTTAGGCTCAGGGCCTGATTCTAGGGTCCAGGATCGAGTACCACATCGGGCACCACCTCAGGCTTCCTGCAGGGAGCCTGCTTCTCCCTCTGCCTATCTCTCTCTCTCTCTCTCTGTCTCATGAATAAATAAATAAAATCTTTTAAAAAAGAAAAAGAATAAAGAAAAGGAAAATGTTCTTAATCCTAGTCTGTGACTACATAAGGAAAAGCAAGCATATTTTAGAAGAAAAACAACCTCTTTGTTACGTGGGATGTTTTAATAGTCAAACCACCCACCATTTGCTATTCAAACCAAAACTGTAAACTCACTCACTGATTTAAAAAAAATATTTGAGTACTGAATATATGTCAGCTCCTGCATTAAGTGTTAGGAGCACAAAGGTGAGTAGGATGCTACCCCATTTCCCAAAACTCTCACCATTTCCCTGCCTTCTCTTCTTCCTCTCTCACTCCCTTATATGGAAGACTACTACTTAGAAACAGTACATCAAAACCGGTTTCAACCCAGTTCATTATTGTTTCCTGAATAGATCTAATTTTGGAAAGTCCTGATTTCTTCACTTTCCAAAAAGGACTGGAGGATTTATCACCTTGAGAATAGTTTTAATGGACAAATTTCTTTTGGTGCAGTTTTTATGTGACTTGTACCACTTATAGAATAATAGAGTACAAAATATAATAATCATTAATATTTAAGGTGACAGTTTGGCACTTAGCTTAAAATATTTTTTCAAGGACACTTGAAATAAAGCCTTAAAAAGATGACAAGTGAAGATATGACAAAATCTTTGCAAGAAAAATTTGGCATCAATGTTCATCAGCAAAATCAATTACTTACAGTGACAAGACAGTGAGCTAAGGCAAGCAGTGCATGCACATATTCAACTCTTGAAAACTGTCAAAGGCATGATTTTATAAAATTGACTCTAAACATAATTATTGTTTTATTTTAAAGGAACCATGCCCAGATGTCTGGCTTTCTATGGATTTGAATTCTCTGGGGCAAGTTTGAAGATATGTTACATAATTCTCCTCTTGGCACTATTTATCAAGTTGATCAGTACATTGTACTGAGCCTCTTGTCCTACTAGTGACTAACAGTGTACACTGCAAACATGATCCTATGCAATCCTCATAGAGATATCAGGAATTTTATATTACTTTTCCCATTTTACAGATAAGGAAACAGAATATGTCAACCTAAGAGTCTTGTCCACAGTCATGCAGCTAGTAAATGACTAAGCGGAGATTTTAACCCAAGGACATCTAGCAGTAAAACCCGTGTTCTTCACCTACATATAAATTATAGGAGTGCAAACCATAAGACTTGCTTTACTCTCTATGTGTAGGCTAACTAAGCACACATACAAATTTGTTACACTTTGCTCATTAATTTAAGAAGCATCATAGCTTATATTCCAAACACTCTCTTAAGCACTTTCCATAAAATATACTATTTAATATTCACAAAAATCCTATAAGATCAATACGATAGTCAACATTTTACAAGCCGGATACTAAGACTCTGAAAGGTTAAATAAAATGTCCAATTTCATGGAATCAGATTAGCAATCAGGTTGTTTAATTCCAAAGTCTGTGCAATTCACGTGACACTCAACTATTTCTTGCCACCAAATAAAGAAAAAATAAAGGTGCAGTTATAATTACAGAAAGCAGAAAAAATTGAGCCTTTGCACAGTTAGCTGCCAAATTTGTAAGTAGACATTCTCTGTTGGTAAAATTATGGAAACCTCAAGCATATCTCCAACCCAGCTCTATGTCAAAAAACAAGAAAAGTCCATAAAGAACTAGTACCTAATGTGGCAGGAACTTCACTTACATTGTAACATTTTATCTTCACAAAAGAAGAGCGTCTTGGGTCTTATTTCATTTTTGGGAAGGTGTAGAGTATTTTATTATTTCCCGTGAGCTGAACAATGTATTAGCTATCAGGACCTTCATTTCTTCATCTGAGAAATGATGGGGTTAGACCAGTGATCTTCAAGGTCTTCCAGGTTTAGAGTCCTGTCATTAGAATTGGGAGCATCCCATCCCATCCTTCCAACTTACTCAGCTAGTGCAGCCAAGCTAGTGATTTGAACCTGAGTATCTGCTGGAGGACTAATTGAGGTGTTAAAAATGGAGTGTTCACGTGAAAATAAAGCAGAATAATTCTGAGTGTTATGTGTAATAAATATTCAATAAATACTTTGATAAATTTCACTGGGAAAATGAATAAATGAGATAATGAGTGCTTTTTAAAACAGTTTTTATAGTTATATGGTTATTTTAAAATAAATGATAATATCAATGAACTCCCAATCAATGCACATATTCAAGAAGCTGGATACTTCTCTCAGGGATGCAATATTTTTTTATTTCATTGACAAATTCCAATTGATTATATTTTCCTGGAAGATTATCCAGTTTATTCAGGTTTCAAATTTAGAACTTGCATAGAGTTTAGCAGCACGGTAAATCTTTTAATTTCCTCTGAATTATGTAGTTATGTCTCCTTCATAATTTTTAATTGCTTGTTGTTGCATTTATTACTTTTATCTTTTTCCATTCTCTTGATTATATCAACTAATAGCTTATTTTATGATATAATTTCAAATAAATTGCTCTGGGTTTATTTGTTTTATATTTTTCTGTTTTCTAACTTATAGATTATGCTTTGTACTTATTCTCTATGCTTTTTTTGTTTTATTTTATTGTTTCTTTTCCTTTTATGTTGAATGTTTAAGCCATTTACTAACATTTTCCTTTCTTTTCTTTCTTTTTTTTTTTTTTTTTTTTTTTTTTACTGTAAGTTTGGAGGGATGAAACTTTTCTCTGAGCAATGCTTGAGATAACTGGCAAATCTCTGATAGACGGCATTTTCATCATCACTATTTCTTCCTGTCTGTGCTTTGTGCTTAGATTTCCCCTCTGAATCAAGAGTTATTCATATGGAGATTTGCTTAGTTCTGTTTTTATTCCCAGCTAATGGAATATTTTTGGTTTGTTGCTTGCTGTTTATTTCCTACTCGATTGCATTATGATCAGAAAATGTATTTTAATACTTCTAATATTTGAGTTCATTAAGGTTTTCTTTATGGTCTAATATATGAAAAATGTTTTTTTGTGACTATTCCTAAAATACTTGAAAACAAGACATATTATATCTTTAGGGTACAGAATTTGACATAAATATGCTATATAAACTCATGTCAATTATATATATTAATTAGATATTAGATTCTCCCATAATAATATTTAGATCTTCTGTCATCTTACTTTTTTTAAAAAAGGTTTGTTTATTTGAGAGACAGAAAGCGACATGGGAGCCAGGGTGGGGGGCAGAGGGTAGGGGAGAGAGAATCCTCAGGCAGACTCTCTGCTCAGCACAGAGCCCAACACAAGGGCTCAATACCAAAGGAAGAGTCAGACACTTAACCAAAAGAGTCACCCAGGTGCCCCTAGCCTTATATTTTAATCATCTTCATTGTTAATGGACTGAGATGAATGAATGAAAAGTATCCTACTAATAGTGTTTTGCATTTTTCATTTTATTTCGTAAGTAAAATGGTGCATTGATATTCACAAGTTATAAATTTATCATGCATTATACCCTTTGGTTATTATACAGTGTCATTTTTCTCTAATTTAAATATTTCGGGCATAAATCCACTTTAACTAGCATTAAGATAAAAATCCCTGCTTTATTTTTGTTTATATTTAGTAAGCTTTGCCCATCCTTTTGTTACTTTGTTTCAGTTACTTTGAATTACTTTATGTCTTATCATAAAGCATAGAATTGGGCTTTTTGTGGTTTAATCTGAAGATCATTTTAATAAACTTCATATTTGTGATATAACAGATACAACTGGTCATAATGCTGCTACAGAAGTCCAAGTTTCCTAATCCACAATTTTGAAGTCCAGAAGTCTCTAAAAATGTATACTTCTAGATTCATTTTAAGCCATCTAATCTAAAGTATAATAGGTTAGTTATATTTTTAGCCCAGTTTCCTAGATAATAAGTTTGCCAACAAAAGTATTAATGTGTTCAATTACAGAGTGCTGCTCCAGATTTCACCACAGATGTTGAAAAACATGTCATATATGCACCATATTACCTTTCTAATATCTAAATTCTAAAGCCCAAAATATAGTATAGCAAAGGGACTTCAGACAAGAGATAGCACAAATGTATAATCTTTATTTTCATTTGTAGCTTAAAAAATAGTTTTACTTTGTGGTCTGTTTTTGCATTTTTCCCTTGATATTTTGACATATTTTTAGTTTAAGGATGATTGTTATTGATATAATATTAATCTTCTTTGTCTCTAGATCATTTTTATTAATTTCATTACATGATCAATGAAATTAGTGTATTTCCTTTTTTCCAGATTTATTGAAATATAATTGAACACAGTTATATAGATTTAATGTGTACAATATGATGGTTTGATATACATATACATTGTGAAATGATTACTATAATCAAGTAGGTTAACATTTCTATCATGTCACGCAGTTGCCATTTTATGTGTGTGTGGTGATACACTTAAGATCAACTCCCTTAGCAAATTTCAGAGATATCATCATATTATTAATGACAGTCACCATGTTGTGCATTTGAACCCAGAATTTTTTCATCTTATAACTGACAGCTTGTACCCTTTGTTTAACATCTTCCCATTTTCCACACACCCTAGCCCCTGGGTATCACTATTTTACTCTTTGGCCTATGAGTTTGTCTTTTATCAATTTCACATACACATGTGATCAGAGTATTTGTCCATCTCTATCTAGCTTATTTCACTTAGTATAATATCCTCAAGATTCATCCATGTGGTGGCAAATGGCAGGATTTCTTTCTTTTTATGGTTGGAAAATATTCCATTGTAAATATAAACCATATTTGTGTTTCCATTTATCTGTCTACAAACAATTATGTATGTCCATATTTTGGCTGTTGTGAAAAATGCTACAACAAAAAAGGAATGCAGACATCTCCTCAAGACACTGATTTATTTCCTTCGTATGAATACTAAGAAGTGGCACTGTGGATCACATGGTAGTTGTATTTTTAATTTTTTGAGGAAACTTCATATTGTTGTTTATAATTGCTGTAGAACTTATATTTCTATCAAAAATGTACAGGGTTCCCTTTTCTCTACATCCTTGTCAGTACTTAATATTTCTTATCTTTTTGGTAACAGCTATGCTAACAGATATGAGTTTATATCTCATTGTGGTATTCACTTTGATTTCCCTGATGATTAGTGATGCTGATTACATTTTCCATGCATATTGGCTATATATATATATATATATATATATATATATATATTATGTAAAAGTATAAGTTACATAGTATATATACTATAAACTTATCTCTTAGACCTGCCTCTGCTGCATCCCATAAATTTGGTATTATTTTCGTTGGTCCCAATATACTATTTTGATTCATCTTTTTTTAAAAATAATTTTATTTATTTATTTGAGAGAGCACTAGAGAGACAGAGTAAGCACGAATGGGGGCAGAGGGAGAGGGAGAAGCAGGCTCCCTGCTCAGCAGGGAGCCCAACACAGGACTTGATCCCAGGACACTGGGATCATGACCTGAGCCAAGTAACCCACTGAGCCACCCAGGCACCCCTTTGATTCATCTTTTGATTTTGTCTTTGATTCATTGCTTGTTCAGAGGAATGCTGTTTAATTTTTGCATATTTGTGAATTTTCTAATTTTCTTCCTATTATTAATTTCTAGATTCATACCATTTTAATTGGAAAAAATGCTTAATATGACTTCATACTTTTCAAATTTCAGACTCGCTTGGTAATGCAACATATTATCTATCCTAGAGAATGTTTGTGTGAGCTTAAGGTGCTATTGGTTAGAATATTCTGTATATGTCTGTCATGTCCATTTGGTCTATGGTGTTATTCAAGTCCACCATTTCTTTATTGATTTTCTGTCTTAAAGATCTATCCAAAGTTGAAAGTAGGGTATTGAAGTCCTACTATTGGTGCACTGCTTTCTATTTCTCCCTTCAGAGATGACAATGTTTGCTTTAATTATTTAGGCATTCCAATGTTGAGTGTGTATGTATTTAGGATTCTTATATCCTCTTAATTAATTGATCTTTTTATCACTAGATAATGACCTTCTTTGTGTTTTGTCATCCTTTTTGGCTGAAAGTCTATTTTATCTTCTATAAGTGTAGCCATCCCTGATCTCTTGTGATCATCATTTTTATGGACTATCTATCCCCATCCTTTCACTTTCAGCCTATGTAGGTCCTTAAAGCTAAAGTGAGATTTTTGCAGCACATGGTTGGATCTTGTTTTATATTCATTAAGCCACTGTGTCTTTGTTTGAATAATTTAACCCATATGCACTTAAAATAATTATTGATAGATAAGGACTTCCTATTGCCATTTTGTTCATTGTTTTCTAACTATTTTGTAGTTTCTGTTCCTGTCTTCCTCTATTTCTGGCTTCCTTTGTCATTTACTTTTTATAATGATATGCTGAAATTTCTTTCTTTCTTTCAGGTATCTATGAGATGCTTTTCCTTGTACTTACCATGAAGCCTATGTAAAATACCTTATAGTCAAAGTAGTGTATTTTAAACTGATAACAACTTACTTTCAATCACATACAAAAACTCCATACATTCAGGATGTGAATAGTTGGTTATCTCTCCAGGCAATTCCCCCTACGAACTAAGGATAGCATCATTTTGGAGAGATCTTCACCATCATCTGGAGGCTATACTTCTTGGAACCATGCTGCGTAAAGGACAGCTTCTGCCACCAGCTGGTACACCATTCACCCTCTCTATAGTAAACATGGAATTTAAAATATGCACATCTTGTTGTGCCACACACTATGAAAACTGTGATTTCTTCTGGCTCTTTCTGAAGACTGCTGAATCATCACCATGCCATGCCTTTCTTGCATCCTCCTGCCTGTCTGCCTATCTCCTTTATTTCCACTGCATTTGCAATCCACATATTTTGGTGTCTACGGTTTTAGTTTAGCTAAAAACAGTTGTGATTTTTGTTTTTAATTTTTGATCTTTTATAAGTTTCCAAGGAGAAAAAGAGGGAAATGCTGATTTTATACTATCACATTCATATTGAATGCCTCAGAAAATTCTGTTAAAATTTGTCAACACATATGCCTATATATATGTTTGCCAGGAATGAAGCAGATCAGTGTCCACCTGATTCATTGCTGCATCCCCAGTGCTGATACTAATGCCTCACAAGCAAAGGATATTCAATAAATAATTGTTAACATTATGAAGTCTATGTATATATGAGCTGTTGGTCATTCACTTAAAATATTGTTCTTTCTGATGCCTTTATACAATGGCTAAAAAGAAGGTGGCAAACATATGTAGGTGTATAGAACTCACACACTTAAAATTGAGTAAAATCAGATTGCTAAACATTACATATAAGGTTTACTCTGTTAAAAAGGAAAAACCAAGAAAATAATAGCTAATGTCTATAACCATATATGGATGCTTGTGCATTTTTTTAAAAAAAGAGATTAAAGTGTAAATCAAAAGAGACTTTAACCTTCCCTATCATGTGTCTTTCTAAAAATGAGACTCTTATTTATATTACACTTGTGTAATTTAAAATAAACTTTAAAACCATATCCTATTTTCCTGGGAAATGGTGCAGCTTACCTCTCTTTCTCTCTAGATTTTTGCCACAGATCAGATCTCAGAAACAGCTTCACTGGGAGATGGGAATCTGCATGACAAGGTTTATGAGAATGCTCTTTGAGAACAATTTCTACCAGGGGTGTGGAAAGATTTAAGCAAAGGAAAAAAGTTTGGTTGTGATGCAGTTAGAGCACAGACCTCAATCAATCTCACAGATATTCTACAGCTGGGATGGCTGTTCAGCGTTTCCCTCCCTGAAGAAAGTGGGAGAGGCCATTAAACCCCAGCATCAACCAGTCAGTGTAAGTGGGTTATGTCTCTCTAGCTAAGAGCAATTCCCAGAGAGGGACTCATCTAAGAACTGTCAGTCACCAAGATTCCCAGGAGTTATGGCATGGGTACTTGAGTGCTTTATTCCTGATGTGGCAGTGGAGAAGAATCTGGATAGCATCCATAAGTATGTGAACTCCTACAGAAGAGGAACTGTGTCTTTATCAGCATTTTATCACCAGCCTACTGCTTACTTTCTGGTACATGACAGAGATTCAGTGAAAACTTGCTGGATGAATGAGTAAAATAACATGTCTGGTAAGTATAAAACTCACTTTCACTTGAGTATAAAGAAAGAGCTAAGAGGGATCCCTGGGTGACGCAGCAGTTTGGCGCCTGCCTTTGGCCCAGGGCGCGATCCTGGAGACCCGAGATCGAATCCCACATCGGGCTCCTGGTGCATGGAGCCTGCTTCTCCCTCTGCCTGTGTCTCTGCCTCTTTCTCTCTCTCTGTGTGACTATCATAAATAAATAAAAATTTAAAAAAAGAGAGAGAGCTAAGAGTGTTGAAAAATGAATCTAAAAGAAGTAAATAAGATTCTGTTATGGTTAATGTTATATGTCAACTTGACTGGGCAATGGAATGACAAGGTAACTGGTTAAACACTATTTGTGGGTATGTCTATGAGAGTGTTTGAGGAAGAGACTAGCATTCGAATTGGTGGATTAAGAAAGGCAGTTTATCTTTCCCTTTGTGGGTGGTGGACATCATTCAATCTGTTGAAGGCCTGAATAGAGCAAAAAAATAGAGGACTATATATATATAGTCTATTGGTTTTGTTTCTCTGGAGAATCCTAACTAATACAATACTTGATACCAAGAAGCAGGGCAGCAAATACCTAAAAATATGGGCATGGTTTTGAAACAGGGTTACCAGGCTGGAAGATGTTTGCGGTACATGCTAGATGAAGCTGATATTGCTGTGAATGAACTGTTAGACAGGGGAGCCTGAGTGGCTCAGTCAGTTAAACTTCTGCCTTGGGCTCAGGTCAAGATTCCTGTTCAGTACTGAGCCTGCCTCTCCCTCTACCTCTGCTGTTCCCCCTATTTGTGCTCTCTTGTACTCTTTTTCTGTCAAATAAATAAACAGGGATCCCTGGGTGGCACAGAGGTTTAGCGCCTGCCTTTGGCCCAGGGCGCGATCCTGGAGACCCAGGATCGAATCCCACGTCAGGCTCCCGGTGCATGGAGCCTGCTTCTCCCTCCACCTGTGTCTCTGCCTCTCTCTCTCTCTCTCTCTGTGACTAGCATAAATAAATAAAAATTTAAAATAAATAAATAAATAAACAACAAATCTTTAAAAGAAGAAGAAGAAGGAACTGCTAGATAATTCTGGTGAGAGCTCAGAAAGAAAAGAGGAGAGCTGGAGAGAGCTTCCATCTTCTTAGAAAATACATAATCATGCAGGTATTGGAGCAAATATGGATAAAAGTAGATGAAGCTCTGAAAGACCATTCTGATGAGATCTCAGATTGAAATAATGAACATTTTATTAGACAATAAAGAAAAGGTGATCTACCTTATAAAGAACGTGGCCTCATTATGTTTGTGTTCTATTGTTTTGTGGAAGGTAGAACTTGTGGCTTATGAAATTGAATATCTAACTGAAAAGATTTCTAAAAAATAGTGTTGAAGAAGCAGAATGGTTCCTCCTGACTACTTAAGTGAAATGCAAGAAGAAAGAAAGAAACTGAAGACAGAATTGTTAAGCAAAAAGGAATGAGAATGTAAAAATTCTTAGCCTATTCAGATTGCTGAGAACACTAAGGGTGTGGTCCCAAAACCTTCTGATTAGGAAATTAGCATTGGTGTGAACTTAATCAGTGACCCTAGTATAAACACTGCCAGTTTGAACTGAAACTGTTAGAGACAAAATGAAATGAGGGAAGACTGTCAGACTTCTTAGATGCTACAGAACTGGAACTTAGCTCTATTCAACTGCAAACATGCATTATCCTTCAAAACAAGAGAAGGACCCCAAACAAAATGTAGAGATTATTAGGCTGTCATACCTAAAACAGGCCCAGAGGGCATGGGCCTGGTGAGTAAGGCTGTCTTCAATTTAATTTCAAAGGGCAGTATCACTGCCCAGCCAAGCTGAGGGAACATAATCCCTACCCCTAGGGGTTCCTGAAGGCTGGATGGCCACTCCAGTGGGCCTACAGAGAATAGCAGTAAGCCAACGAGGATTGTTCTCAAATCTTAAGGTTTAATGGAGACTTGCTAAGTTTAAAACCAATACTTGGGACTCATCACTCCTTTCTACTTTCTGATTTCTCTCTTTTAGAAGGTCTACCCATGCCTATCTCACTACTATATTTTGGAAGCGCATAATTTATCTAACTTTATAGGTTCACAGTTGGAGAAGAATTTTGCCTCATGATGAACTGTACCTTGAGTCTCATCCATATCTGATTTAGATGCTATTTAGGTAAGACTTTGGACTTTAAAGTTGATGCTGAAGTAAGTTAAAACTTCTGAGGGGTAGCCCCGGTTGCTCAGTGGTTTAGCACCGCCTTCAGCCCAGGGCGTGATCCTGGAGACCCGGGATTGAGTCCCTCGTCAGGCTCTCTCCACGGAGCCTGCTTCTCCCTCTGCCTGTGTCTCTGCCTCTCTCTCTCTCTCTCTCTCTCTGTCTCTCATGAATAAATAAATAAAATCTTAAAAAAAAAAAAAGACTTCTGAGGCTGTTAGATGTATTGAATGTACATTGCATGTAGGAAGGCCATGAATTTTGGGGGGCCATGGATGGAATGCTATGGACTAAATGTTCTCTCATAATTCATATATTGAAACCCTAATCCCCAGTGTTATGGTATCTGGAGGTGGGACCTTTGGGATGCTAATTAGGGTTAGATTATGCCTTGAGGATGACACCCTCATGATGGGATTAATGTCCTTCAAAGAAGAGGAAGAGACATGAGATTTTCTCTGGCATGTGAGGATACAGCAAAGTGTTCATCTATAGGCCAGAAAGAAGGTTCTCATCAGGACACAAAATTGGTCGGGGCCCTGATCTTGGTTTCCACCCTCTAGAACCATGAAAAAATGAACATTTGTTGTTTAAGCCATCAGTCTTGGGTATTTGTTATAGCAGCCTGAACTAAACAAGACAATTCCCTGTAATACTGGAACTGTGATAACGAGTGACATTGGTAAGCTGTGTTTAGCCATAGTAAAGGGTAGAGACTATATTTTACACATCTTAGGAATCTCTTGAAGGGTTTTAGGCAGTCTTATGATCAACTTTAGATTTTGGATTGAGCACTTGGCCAACAGTATAGATGAGAACAAAACAGGAGGAAACAAGATGACCCATAGCTTTTGAAATAGTTTGAATAAAAGTAGATGAAGCTCTGAAACAGAACCAGCAGCAGTAGAAATAGGAAAAATTATTTTTAAAATATGACTTGATTCTGTGTAGGGGTAAGGGAGAGAGGAGTATAAAATGATCCCAAA
This sequence comes from Canis lupus dingo, assembly GCF_003254725.2. NCBI lineage: Eukaryota > Metazoa > Chordata > Mammalia > Carnivora > Canidae > Canis > Canis lupus. The sequence goes on along the minus strand of NC_064246.1, from coordinate 16,381,193 downwards.
TTTTCCAGCTAGTATGACTAGATGTTGGAATTAAGTGAATTCTAAAACATAAGAGGAGTAACAGTTTTGAAAGAGGAAGTTCACTAGGCCGTTAAGACCAGAGAATGTCTTGCTTACCATTTTATCCCTAGCCCCTAGGATAGTGCCAAGCATATTTTAAACAGAGAGATCATTAGAAAAGTCAGAGAGTGGATGAAGTGACATTCGAGGTCCTTTCCTAGTATATTATTGCATTAAACAGTGAGTCCTGCACAATATAATACTCTGGTCCTCTGAAATTACTTTTTATAGAAGTACCTAAGAGTATGCTAAACCCGTCAGAGAAAATTCTCAGAAGATGTACTACAGAGCCCTTTAAATTTTAACAGAGATAGCTTGGGCTTCTGCAAAGACTTGATTCTAATAGAATTTGTCAAAAATATGTTAAGTATTTTTAAAGCTGTACTTGAAATACACAGTCAACTGTGAACTAGAATCATATCTGAGCACTTTAGGGACAGCTAATATATTTATGTTTTTATTTTTGACTGTGAGAGAAAATGTCATATATTTGGCTTGAAGTATAAATCCATACTGGCCTAAGACTCTTTTTTTTTTTTTTTAATATTTTAGGAGTTGCTTTTAAATACACAAAAGTACCAATTTAGCCTTACTTATTCATCTTACAGAGAAAGAAATTTAAGCTTAGAGAAGTAAAATAGTATGCTCAGGACACATATCACATCAATGGAAGGATACAGAAGGAAGCCAACTGTCCCAGGTAAGAGTATGATGATCTTATCACTGCACCAATAGGCTGGGAAAAGATGGCATTTTCATTCAGACAACTTCCTGCTACCACTGTTAGGTAATTACCCTACCCCTTGTAGATAATGTGATTGAGTGATTCCAAAAAGCATTTATGTAACACATAAAGGTCCAGAAAAACCCTACCATTTATCTAGGCAGCAAAAATTAAAGTCTATAAATTATAAACAAGGGTAATGACTCTGATATAAAGAAGAGTCACAGTGAGTGAATTAAATCCACAAGTCTGTAGAAACAGATTGATTACAAACACATTTTCAAGGTGAAGGGCAGGGCCGCTGAATAGATAGGGAAGAAAAGAGATTTTTCTGCTTCTTTTCTTTTCTGAGAAAAATGCCTCTATTTTGTTTCTTTTGTAACCTCTGTTCAGAGATACCTTCCTTTCATCAGCCAACCAAGTGTCACTCCCCAAAAGGTCCATGTGGAACATCCAGTCAAGGGGCACTGCACTGAGCGCCTGAGTGCCGAAGTCACAGAGAAGAGGTGGGTGCTTGCAGGGTTCACACTCGAGAGTAGGGGAGGTTCTACCTTTCTTCCTTCATAACTGAGCCATTTCTACTTACCTCTGACTCCACTACTGTTTTAAGAATAATAATAGGAATGATCAGTGAATCAATTGCTATATGAGGCATAATGATGATTCATACTTTTTATCTATCCACAGTTTTTATTTTCAATTTCACTAAGTCAATCAACTCCTTCATCTACAGAGTACCGTAATCTCAATAGACCCTATATGCATTAGTTTGATTATTCTTTTTTTTTTTCAAAGATTTTACTTATTTACTTGAGAGAGGGAACGTGAGAGAGAGAGGGAGCAAGAGCAAGAGAGCACATGCACAGGTGATGAGAGGAGGAGCAGAGGAGAGAGAGAAGCAGACCCCACGCTGAGCAGGGAGCCCTACGTAGGGCTGGATCAAAGGACCCTAAGATCATGACCTGAGCCAAAGGCAGATGTTTAACTGACTGAGCCACCCAGGTGCCCCTAGTTTGATTCTTCTTTATCTTAAAAAGATACACTATTTTTCTCTCTTCACAGAAAAAAAAAAAAAAAATTAGAGTAGGATGAGTGTCCTTTTTTTTGTACAGAACCAGATAGTAAATATTTTAAGTTTTGCAGGCCATATGGTCTCTGTTGGATCTACTCAGTTTTGCCATTGTGGCATAAAACTATCCATCGACAATATGTAAATGAGTATGTCTGTGTTCCAATAAAACTTTATTTATAGACACTAAAATTTAAATTTCAAATAATTTTCACATGTCACAAAATATTATTCTCCTTTTTTTTTTTTTTTCCAACCATTGAAAAATGTTAAGCCATTCTTAGTTTATAAACTATACCAAGCAGGCCAGGTTTGGCTTGTGCATTATAGCTTGCCCATCACTAAACTAAAACTTTAACTTTTCCTTCTTCAGAAAGAAAGCAGTCAATTCAGGAAGAGCCTAGTACAACCGGCAATCAATATTGATTATGGCAAAAGTAACTTTCAGTGGCTCTTTGTCCATATTTTTTGTCAGTGTAAAAACATCTGAATCTTGCTCATAAGCTTGCCAGCCTTGCTGAGAGATCATGAGCCATGCCATGCTTATTGGGAAATGATTTCCTTAAATGGTTACCTGGTTAACTCCTACTCATCAAATCATGGATTAATAATAATAGGAATAATAATAATTCACTTGCAAAATGAATAAACCTATTTATCACTTGTCTAATACCTTTGTTGCACTAATAAGAAACTTAGACTATGGAGTTCCAATCGAAATTCCATCTTGGTTCACATACTCAGGATTTGCAGAAAGAATAGCTCATACTCTGGGGATCCCTGGGTGGCGCAGCGGTTTGGCGCCTGCCTTTGGCCCAGGGCACGATCCTGGAGACCCGGGATCGAATCTCACGTCGGGCTCCCGGTGCATGGAGGAGCCTGCTTCTCCCTCTGCCTGTGTCTCTGCCTCTCTCTCTCTCTCTGTGACTATCATAAATTAAAAAAAAAAAAAAAAAGAATAGCTCATACTCTGGTAGTTGTTCAAGTTTTAATTTTGTAAGTCATGCAAGTATCTTCAAGTCTTATCAACATTCCCACATTTAGGGAAGCTAGTAGGGTTATGTAGGCATGCCTAAGTTATGGCTAAGGTCCAAACTCCAAAAGCATCAAGCTACTTTTATCGTCTCATACACCAATGAGAATTCAAATGACTTGAAGAAACTAACAGAAACCTTTTATCCCATTCCCTCTAATTAATACTTTGAAAAATCAGGTGTTGTTAGCACTTAAAGGAAAAGACACATATCCCTAAGCCCTGCTAATAAACCAACATTCTATTGGCTCTTTGAAAGATTGAACATCAACCAGCTGTTGATGACTAATGTCATCTTGCTTTATCTAATCCTTGGCTCGAATTTAGACTTTGATTGTAACATTAGTTATAGAGATCAATTTTGAAAATTTAGAATCAGTTCACATTTGGGTAAATGTGATTTTCCCTTCTCTCTACAGCCAATGCATCAAAAGAAATAATCCTCTACTTGAAATCAATTAGGACCATCAAGTAGCTTATAAATAGCAGAGCTAGAGTATGAACTCAAGCCAACTAACCAACCTGGTATTCTTAGTCATGCTACTACATTGCCTCTCTCTATGCATAGCTAGTTATCTTATGTTAAAAAGCAAGAATAACTTTTAGGAGGATTTAACTCTCTAAGACATACATGGGAGATTCTGAGTTTGGACTGTGATTGCAGAAATTGTGAAGAAAGGATGAGGTGAGGGGCACCTGGGTGGCTCAGTGATTGAGCATCTGCCTTTGGCTCAGGTCATGATCCCAGGGTCCTGGGATTGAGTCCCACATCAGGCTCCCCATAGGGAGCCTGCTTCTCCCTCTGCCTATGTCTCTGCCTCTGTCTCTCTTTCTCCCATGAATAAATAAGTAAAATTTTAAAAAATAATAAAATAAAAGGGATGAGGTGAAAAATATTCCTGTGGGTGAATCAATCAAACTTGCTGGGTAGATTGAAGGCAAGGAAAAGAGAAATGACAGAGACAAAAATAATATCTGTATTGATTACTATTGCATTTTATAAACATTTATTGAGCATATACTATGCCTGGGACTGTGCTAGATACTAAGGAAGAAACTGAATAAAATAGACCATGGCCTTGCACTCCTGAAGCAAGATCTTATTATTAATAGGAAGCAGATTTTATATATGTAGACTATGTCTAGAAGGATATACCGAAAATTGGTAACACTGTTGCTTAGGAGGCACATAAGGTCGATGGAGGGACAGGTACAGGAGGGAAACTTCATGGATATCTTTTCATACCTATTGAATTTTAAAATGTGAATCTATAGTCTATTTTAATTTTTTTAACCAAGCACTTAAAAAATATTGGGACTTGATCATATTCAGTGTTTCTCAAGAAATTATACCATTCTGGGCATTCATTCACCTGAAAAAGAATGTGTTTTTAGTTTTATCTTTTCAAGAACATTTGCCAAAATAATTAATTTGTGATACTTGGGCATGTACAAATTGTGAATTTACTTTTTAATTTCAGAGAGTAATTTCTGGCCATTTGTCTTCAGGCTAGTAAAGACTGAAGTGACAGGCGTTTGGTCAGCTCAGACTGGGGGAAGAGAAAAAAATTATAGAGTTTTATATGTCACTCACTGGCATCCACATGGCCAGGGTTAGATTTTCCTGGGGCCAGTAAGAGAATGTGGAATTAATACTTCGGCAAGACTGTTGCCTAGAGGCAGAGAGCTAGCAAGGCCAGGTAAGTTTAGTAAAGCCAGAACTGAAAAACAGACCAAGCCTGATACAAAGACTAAGAGGCATGGGATAAACTATAAATCAGAGAATCTACAGAGATAAGATCAAGAGCTGATAGGAAATGGAGCCGGGCTACAAGATTCTCCAGTGTTTTCTATGCACACTACCGGATACTAGATGCTCACAGTTGTCTTTAGGGGTCAATGTGCACATATTTCCAATGTGTTAACCTAGGGCAGAGAAGATTATTTTGCTACTAGAGATCTCAGGTTTCAAAGGGTGGAACACTATCCAAGATCTCAAGGGCCCTTGGCGAATAATTTTCTAAGCTTATATATCACTGGCATTACTTCAATATGCTATATGCTATACCATATGGCTATATCTCTCTCCTAAGATTGCTAGTTTTTTTAATATATTATAATTTTCACTACTTACTTATAAAATTATTATATATCACAAAACATCTAGGATAGTACACAAAATGTTGTTAGGACTGTATTTAAATAAATACAGTAAGAGTAAGAGACACAAAACCTCTCTGCTTCACCAGAAATAGTGTTTTTTAAAACACTTTTTTAAAAACTTGAATATGATTATTTTTTATTGAAACTTTTGTTTTGCCCATGACTAAAGCAATACATGCTTATTAGTAATCAGTGAGAAAAAAAAAAAAAAGAAAAGAGAAAAGGAAGGGAGAAGGGAGATGGAAAGGCAGTTAGGGAAGGAGAAAGGGAGAAAGACAAAATATTTCCACTGGTACAATTTTTGTGTTGCTCATGTTATTGTTTATATTCTTTTTTATATTCATATACAGAATTTAAATGGATGGATAGATGAGAAATTATACATGTGCATAGTTTGTTTTTTTTTGACTAGGCCAGATATTTCCTATTTTACTATAAACTTTCTTTTTTTAAATTTTTTTTATTGGAGTTCAATTTGCCAACATTTAGCATAACACCCAGTGCTCATTCCACCAAGTGCCCCCCTCAGTGCCCATCACTCAGTCACCCCAACCCCCTGCCCTCCTCCCTTTCCACTACCCCTTGTTTGTTTCCCAGAGTTAGGTGTCTCTTTATAAACTTTCCCATAAAATCATTTTAATTTCTACATTAAAGTCCATTAATTATATATTTGTCACAGGTTATATACATATCTGTGGTAGGTTGGCTTCCCTGGGAAGCACACTCCCACTCAGCTTAGGGTGCAAAGATTCAGGAATGAGTGCCCTTGGAATAAACATCGTAGGGAGGGTGAAAAAGGCAGGACTGGGCAGAGAGAAGTCAGGCTATAATGCTGGCCGCATAGCCAGCTTGGGCAACCCCACAGGGAGCTCTGGTGCTAAAATTTGCCCCATGTTTCACTTTAATACCCCCAAATTTTATATCATGGTACATGGGCTGTCTTGAGAAGGGTGTATGACATCCAGCAAGGTAGCTTTCTGCAGCCATCTGGAGTCCACCTAACAGAAGCACTGCCACTTGACATTGTCTGCTCACAACTCTCCCAGCAGCGAGGGCAACAAGTTCTTCCTTGCAGGGATATGTGGACATTGTATCACCCTGCCCACCACAATATTCCATTTAATGTAACTTTTCATTGTTGCATTTTTATATTCTTACCAATTTTCCTCTATTAAAAATACTCTGCACATATTCTTAAAACAGGTATTTAGGATTATTTCTTTAGTTTATATTCTTTGAACTAGAATTACTGGGCTAAAATATTTTAACCATATGATAAATTGCCCTCAAATAGTTGTTCCAATTTGAACTCAAGCTACTAGTATACAAGAGGTGCCCATGTTCCAGGTTTTTCAGCTTCGGATATTTTAATCTAAAAGTAATAAGCCGACATAGATTTTTCAAAATTTTCCTTCTATAGATTATCGGTGAATCTTAACATTAATTTGTGTTTTTTCAATCGATAATATAACCTCTGTTGCAAATTGCCAATTCATTCTGCCCATTTTCTTAAGGGAGTATAGTATTTTCACTATGAATGATAGAATTTTTTAAAGTCTTGTTCGATTCCAGTATAGTTAACATACCATGCAATATTAGTCTCAGCTGTACAATATAGTGATTCAGCACTTCCACAGGACACCCAGTGCTCATCACAATACGTGCACTCCTTCATTCCCACTACCTATTTTCCCCATCCCCCCACCCACTGCCCCCTTGGTGACCATCAGTTTGTTCTCTATAGTTAGGAGTCTGTTTCTTGGTTTGCCTCTCTCTCTCTTTTTTCCCCTTTACATGTTTTTGTTTATTAATTTCTTAAACTCTACATATGAATAAAATCATATGGTATTTGTCTTTTTCTGACTGACTGACTGACTTACTTTGCTTAGCATAATACTCTTTAGCTCCATCCATGCCTTTGAAAAGCCATTGATGTTTTGGAATATAGGTGAGGTGTGGTGGGGTGAGGATTGGAGGCAATGACCAAGAAAGAATTCTTCAGACGTCTTTGGTGCAAAATGGTGGTTTTACTAAAGCACACGGACAGGACCCATGGGCAGGAAGAGCTGCTGCCCTGGGCTTGTAAGGAGTGGCTGATTATATACCTGGGAGTTGGCAGGGGTTTGGGGATAGCATACTCTCCAAGGAATGTTTGAAGCAAGGTTTCCAGGACCTTGAGGGGGCTAACTATTATTGGGGAAAGCTCATTTATTACCATCTACTAAAATCTTAGTCATGAGACCCTTCAGATGTTTATCGGTGGGCCATGTGCTTGGGGGATGATTGCCAACACATATCTTGAAGGAGTAGAGATAAAGGAAATTTCTAAAGGAATTTCTATATGTTAAAGTAGACTTACAGGATCCTGATGGTCGAGCTAAGATTGTCTTTTGCCCTTAGCAAAGTATTAACACAGAGGCAGCTGACTCCGTAGAGAAATGTCCCTCTCCCTACTTCAAGGACTTGTCAATATGCTGCCCCAGGCTTTGTGCTTTGTCCTCAGCTAGTCTTCTGTTCCACCATCGCTGTCATGAACAGAATTTAAAGGGGTTCACTCATAAAAATATTCTAGTTTCAAAACTTGAAGTTAGTTAATTCAATATCATCAATTTTGCTTCTCTTTTACTCAGTTCACTTCATTAACTCATTTATATTATTTGATATTATATTTTTCATCTTACTTTCTAGCTGGCAAGTTGAAGGGGAGAGAAATATGATGTAAAATAGCCTCATGTTCTGTATGGTACAAAAGCATAAACCACAGAAAAAGCCATAAGGAGATGCTCAAGGAAATTTATGGAAATACCATTCATTGATTTGATAGATGAATAAAAAGACGAATAGATAAATACTGTCTACCAACATATTATTTGTCAGTAGCTAAAATATAAACTAAAGAATTAAGTGATTTTCTTTTAAAATATAAGAGCAATTTTGGGCTTGTTATTAACTGACACTTACAGTGCACTTTGGAAATCAAGAATAAAAAGGCATTAATAGATATTTATTTTCTCCCTGTAAGCTTTTCATATCTTATTTTGCCACAAGAGCCTATTTGCATGGGGCCTCTCCATTTTAATTCAATCAGTTGCAAATTAATTTTCTAGGGAACAAAAAGTATTCCTGAGAGATGTTGTATGATTTCCATATTGCTTTTATTTTCATCTTTAGGTTTAAAAAAGAAAACAAAGTTAATGAAGTTGTTAGTAATAGTATTCTTTTCATGCAATTTTTTTAGATCTCATTATGCATTTTTTAGTTGTTTTTTTTATAGTCAAGGTTCACTGCTATTCAAATGAACATCCGCCAGAACACTAATGTATTAATCATGACATACACAAATGGATGTGATAAACACTAGGAATCAAAGAGAGCTATAATAAACAGTCTCCATATGTAATATGACTTACAAATATTAAATGCAACCCAGGCTTGCTTTCTTTTGGTGTTCTAGGCTTTATTTTTCCCCCATTATCTATCCCTCCCACCCAAAGTTAACTTCTCCTCTTTATTGATTTTTCACAAAGGAATTAATTCCGACCACATGTCATTTATTATAGGGTTACTGCATGCAACTAAAAAGGTGCTGACTACAAAAGGACTAAAATACTTAGCAAAGTAGAGCCCAGTTTAGGTAGGCTTAGCAGATTATCAAGGTCTTACTGAGCTCTCCCCTTTTTGTCAATGCTGCACAGTTGTCAACAATTCAGAATCAATCTACCTAGAGCACAGCTAAAAATGGGAATTCAGAGGCCACGGTTCTCCAATCCCTGACAACAATAATTTCAACCAGTTTTGGGGGGTGGGAGGGTGCAGGGGACTTTCACATCTATTGATTATTCATTGCTCAAGTAACATAATTGTTCATTCAATTACCGGTAAGAAAAGAAGGGACGTCATTAGGTGCAGTAAGTCATTAGGAAACAGGGAAGTTCTGATATTCCAACCAGTGCAGTGTGATGACTCTCACAAGTGGTAGTAAAACATAAGTCATAAGACAAAGATTACAGTATCATCAAAAACAAAAGATTTCAAGGGAGCAATACACTCTGCCCCTCTTTGTCTGAGACATCTGTCCAATTTCTCTTTAGCCTAAGAAATGGAAGCATTTTTCCTGGTTACAAAGACACACTGGTTCTAGGATGAAAAGCAGCCTTGCTGCTCTATTTTAAAGTCTGTATGACAAATGCCACAAGTGCACACACACGTGCATGAGTGTGTCTTGTTGATTTGATCATTCTCAGGTTTCATTTGCCTGACTTCACAAACCACTGCAGTAATGCTGAACTCATGGAACAGTACTATGGTTGTAGATTCTTCGTTCCTTAGCTGCAGTCTTGGAGAAGATTCCTCTGACAGTCTTAACTGGAAGTTTATAGTCTTCATCTTTAGAAATAAACCAGGCCTTATCCTCCTTGAAATCAGAGATCAATAAGGCTATTTGCATAGTGGTCTCAGAAAAAAAAAATTTTTCTCTCCTTTTTGTTTTTAATGTGGCAATTTTACTGGCTGCTTAGCATTCTATCATTTAGAAAGTAGTTTAAAAGCATTCAAGATTATCTTTGATATTTAGAATCTTTTTCCTAACTGTATATCCCTTGGGCATCTGAAGGGCATAAGCCACATCTATAGGGTTCTTACTTGCTGACCCAATCAGAGCACTGGTAATGAGGGAGAGCTCTTCAAGAGACCTTATGACCTATACCCAGTTATCTAATAAATGAGTATTAGTAACAAAGTAATTGATTCCTCAGGATACAAGCACATAAAGCATGTCAGGCTAAAACAAATCTCCCTTTTTGCTTTACAAAATACAAGAAGTATAGGGTCGATTTTAGAAAAGAAACAAATCCAAAAAATCCATGAATATAATATATAGCTGATATATATATCCCTACAGTAGGGAGTAGATTTATGGTTAGCAATCCAATGGATAAGGTGACTTGAATGAAAAATGAAGGACATCATCAAGGGCCAACCACTTAGTCTCAATTCTGGGACATCGCCAAGACCCAATAGCCATAAATCATGAGATGGAACCACAAATGGACACTCCCTTCACTATTACCAAACAGCAAATTCTCAGGGGGTAATGGGCTTCTTTTTATGTGTCTCATCCACCAAACTACAGTGAACTAAATGTAAATGCTCTGTGATGCCAACCCATATAATGTGTGTGCTTTGCACATGGTAGATACTTAATGAGTGCTTCTGGGCAATTATGATATTCCTTTCATGTAATTTTTCAAATAAGGTGGGTAGATTAGCTAGTTCTCCTTAATATTTGTGAAGTGGATGGAGCCCCTTTCTTTTCTCTGACTTGGTTCCTGCTATCAACTTAAGTGACTTCTCAACATGTCTGATCAAAGCTTCCCCTTGGGGGATCCCTGGGTGGCGCAGCGGTTTGGCGCCTGCCTTTGGCCCAGGGCGCGATCCTGGAGACCCGGGATCGAATCCCACGTCGGGCTCCCGGTGCATGGAGCCTGCTTCTCCCTCTGCCTGTGTCTCTGCCCCTCTCTCTCTCTCTCTCTCTGACTATCATAAAAAAAAAAAAAAAAAAAAAAAAAAACTTCCCCTTGGTAAAGCATGTGTGATGTAAGGGTCTTGAATATTAGTGAAATTCCCTTCAGAATGGCTTCAGTAAGATCAGATGAATATTTGTGGGGAGACCTCTAAGATTATGCCACAGAAAATCATGTCTGGGATTAGACAATGTGAAAAAGACCACAGCGGTGATAAAACAGCCACAGTTCCTAATCTGTTCTTCCTTTGTTTCAGAATACCTCAGCTTTTCCCTGTTTTGAATTAGTCACTACACAGCACAACAATGTATATACATAAAAATATACCATGCAATCCCCCCATATCACTGCTTAAAGGCGTTCAATGTCTTCCCTTTGTTTGTGTACAACATTTAAAATCCTGAACAACACCTCATGATCTCACTTACCTTTCCAGCTCATCTCAACCCAAATGCCCTGGTTCTCTGTGCTCCAGTCACACCCACCTTTTCTGAATTCTTCAGTGGAATCTCCCTCTCACCTTGAGAGAAATGTCTCAATCACCTTCCTCTTCCTACCATTGCCTTGGCCAGAGTATGTCATTGATCAAGTCTCCATTGAACTGTCACTCTCAAAGAACACTGAACTTTTGGTAAGTGGGGTAATAAAATTAATAGGAAGATGTTATGGGAAATTCTAATTGGGACATTTAAGTGTATTAGGTTTAGTGAATCCAAAAAAAAAAAAAAAAAGAATGAGTTCAGTGAAGTTAGGGTAGCCATTGAGAAAAACAGACACGCTAACATGAACTCTTTTACATTTTCAAAACCTTAAAAGAGAAGTTGGTCAAGGATAAGCAGTCCGTGGAGCATAGGATCCAGCCAAGACTGAACTGTGAGGCACCACTCCTGTCCAGGGCCCCCTCTGCAGTATTTATTAAGAAGATGCAACATACAAATGAAGTCAGTAGTAACTAAAGGCAGAATAACAGGTGGACCAGCCACCTCTACTTGGGAGGAAGCTTGGAAGGGGCATTTGGAAAGGGTTTGTCAAGTGCACAAAGCACAAGTTGACAAAAGAATGGATTGGGCTATAAATAAAAGATGCAGAATGCTCCTTAGAGTTACTAATATTGTCTCAGTCCGTGTATCTCCAAAGCCCCACCTATTCTATTTGAGACATTGTTTCATGAAAGAAAGACCCAGGGCTCAATGATTATAGAGTTCATTTTCAAAAAGGTGTAGTGAGTCAGACTGAGTTACTAGTAGTTGTGTTAGTTTACTAAAGAGACTTCTCTTCCTCTTGCTATCAACAAGGAACCCACCTAACAGGTTGTCATAGTAAATGTAAGAGGAGAGAAAATAAAGCACTGACCACAATTGTGGTTAAATATTTATGCTAAGATTTTTAAAGGTTTGTCTCACTAACTGGACTGTTAAGTACCCAGTGAATAGAATCTGTTTTGCCCACCAATGTATCAGTTGTTTATCATGCTGCCTGGAATATAATTGGGATCCAATAAATACTCTGATGGCTGACTGGACAAGTGGCATAGGGAATCCATATAATTGTGAATATTATTCCACTTGATGCTGAACATAGAGGAATATCCCCCATACAGAATAAACATAAAAATTTGGTAAGTTCCAACAAGTATACAGAAAAAGGTACTCCAGGAAATTTTTTTTTCCATTTAATGGTAGTCAAAGGGATAAGCTGATTTCCCTTCTTTTTCATAAAAATGTCTTCCCACCATCTCTGTTAACATACCACAATCTCTTATACAATGTATTGGGGTTGGAAACTCTTCAGTGAAAGAAGGGATAGTTCTCTTTCTTATATAAGTCTTTTCTGGAGTGACCATTTTTGAGGTGTGTGAGACATACATACAGCAGTTCCTGTGATTGCTGAGGTAATCTATCAATTAAAGAGACCCCAAAAGTCTACGAAAATGACAAAACTTTTTTTTTTTAAAGATTTTATTTATTTATTCCTGAGAGATACAGAGAGAGAGAGGCAGAGACACAGGCAAAGGGAGAAGCAGGCTCCACGCAGGGAGCCCAATGCGGGACTCAATCCCAGGTCTCCAGGATCACGTCCTGGGCTGAAGGAAGAAGCTCAACTGCTGAACCACCCAGGCATCCCAAGACTTTGTTTCTTTTAACAAAAGTGTCCAGAACACACAGGTAGCTGAAAATGGGAGTACAAGCAGAGATCCTAAAATGAAGAACTCCCTCTCTACCTTTAACAAAAAGAATTTTCAAAAATTGTTTGATTTCAGACTTTATCAAGCTGAATGGAGGAAAAATAGAGGAATAAGAATTCGGCCCTAAAATTTCATGGCATGCTCCAGCCTCTGGGTCTGGCCTATTTCATCCACACAGTCACTTAATACCTTTCGGTAGGTAAGGTACACAGACCAGCAGCATCCACTTCACCAGAAAATTTAAAAAATACAGAATCTGAAGCCTCACTTCAGATCTAGTGAAACTCAGTCTTTTATCAGGCATCCATGCGCCCATTAAAATTTGAAAAGTACTGACCTGGAACCTATAGTATATGATGGAGTGTATGTGTTAGACTACATTTTAGAATATTTTTAAAGCTGAAATTTAAAATTGAGGGTAGAAAAGATGATTCTTGGGACACACACAGATGAAAGAATTTCTTTTCATAGGAAGATACTAAAATTTGGAAAAGGTCAGAGACTACATCCCGCAGCTCCAAAAGGCAAATTCAAACTAGTCTAGCCAGAAAGAACAACAAAAGCATTAATCATTCCCTTCCAGTCCTTCAAGCTTCAGATATTCTCACAGATAAGAAAGACAGAAGGAAGATGTTCTATCCACAGAGGAAAAGTCAAGAAGTCAGAAAAGGCCCAGTGCTCAAAAGATACTGTAAGAGAAGCCCAGAAATTATAAACTGTACTCTTGGTAATATAAAAATAGTAATTATATTTCTCAACTCTCCTTTTTCACTTGCAGTGTACTTAAAAATTTTTTTATTCATAGATAGTTATATACATTTTATAGCATTCCTCATTTTCTCCATTAGATTATAAATTCCATAAAGAAAATGATAGCTCCTTACCTGCTCAAAAGAGATTTCCATTTTTCACAAAGATTTATTATGCACTTTTTGACCACTCACTCTCCAAATATAAAGGACAATTAAATTTCCTCAGGAATAAGCACATGATTCAATTTCTCTTGCAATACTCATCTCCCTTTTCTACATCCCCAATCCCTTCCGAATGAACTCCTGTCACCACCTCAGAGAAATCTCTCCTGACTTCCCCACTCCTTCCTTTCTACTTCTAAAACACTTAGCCCTTCCCTCAACTCTAGCACTTACAGTGTTCGGTAAATTGCTTATCATCTGTCTCCATTATCTACTGTGATGTCCTTGAAGCCAACACCATAGCACAGATGTAGTTAGAGCCTTCCAGCTTGAGACAAACTTGAATAAAATACCTCATTTTGCAACTTATGCTGTCTGATACCATGCTTTCAATAAATTTCTGCTCTGTTTCCACAATGGTTCCTCAATTTCTGGTTCACCTCTGTGCATGTGATCTCTGTTCAGTGTTCATCCTATTGTACACCAACTTCAGTTTATTGACATTTGCCAGAAGAACTGAATTATATTCATGGCTGTAGGGATTTTGCTCAAGACTGATGCAGGTCCCTTCATGTTCTTCCATCATACACTGTCCGAGCTCAGTCATGTGACCTCAAACCCCTGTAGGTGCAAACCAGACCCTGGCCCCCAAACCGGAGCCCAGGTTGATCTCTCTTCCTCAGCATTTAGAACAGCTGTTGGCAATGATGTTTTTTCCAGTCATTACACTTTTACATGTCCAATTGCTCCAGTAATGTTTACTCAAAAAATAACTGCATAAATAATCTTAAAACTGGAATCTGAAAGATTTGCTAAACTCTCAATCATATAAAGAAATCCTTAATCTTATGTTCTTTTCTTCAATCTCCCAAAGGAGGATAAATAGGCCAACTTGTTTCTCACATGACTTTCTTTTGAATAAAACTGGTAATCATCCCCTCTAAATACAAGACACACAAAAATGTAGAGAAATTGATGTTGAAAATGCACCTCATTCATCAGGATTCTGAGTTACTATCCAGAGAATCCATAGTATATCTGATCAGAATCAGAAACCCAGTTGGATGTGCTTTTACACGGGCTGGAAGGGATACTGGGAGGTGTAGGCGGTTAGGGATTGCATTTTAGGAAGATAGAATTCACACTATGGATTATTAACAAGTGGAGTGGATACAAAGAGATTTGAAGTAGCCATGAATAGCACACATTCTCTACCTTTACCAAGGTATTAGACTGTGAAAAGTCCAGATATCACACAAAGTAGTGGGAACTTTCTTGGGATTGGGACTCGCTAAAATGTTTAGTGCAATGGTATGACATCATCAAAGCTATTTTATAAGAAAACATTTCGGGCAAAAGACAGGATTAGATTCATGAAAGGATAAAAGGAAGATGTTATTGGCAAGATAATAATGAAAACCTGAAAAACGAAGGGTAATAAATAATTAAAAATTACTGAGCATTTAATCCTCAAAACTTTGGTGGAAGCTTCCATTGCTCATTCTCATCTAATTGCCCTTTAGGTTAAGCCCCAAGAGAGTATTTACACTTCTGTGTGCTTTTGTGCATGACTAGTTCTGGCCAATGGGTTGTAGGAGAAAGAACAATATGTCACTTCTGGGTCAAAGCATTTAAAGGCTGCATAAAACCCTCAGTCAATAAGCCCCTTTCAAGCACTCTCCTTCCCAGCCACAATGAACAGTTGAAACACCCCTTGTAAAAGGATCCTCAGTCATCCTGGATCCACAGTAACTGATATGCAGAGCCTTCTGCCAACCAGTGTAGATATGAATTGTGAACGAGGTAAAAACCCGTGTTTGTTAAGCCCCCAAGATGTTAGAGTTTATTTTGTTTTGTTTATTTTACCACTGCATAAATTAGCTTGAACTGCCTTACCCAATAATCCTGTAGAAGAGCAATTGCCATCCTAATTTTCAGCTAGGGACAATGAGGCTCAGAGAGATTAACCAAAGTCAACAAGGAAATGTGTACTGGAGCTGGAATTTGTTTTGTTTTGTTGTTGTATGGCTGTGTTACCTTTTGTTTGTTTGTTGTTTTGTAATTATATCATTCATGTTTTATAATATGTGTGTATATATACATGTATGTGCACATATATATGTATATAATAATAATATGGATTGGTTTTTGGATTTGGTGAAAAATAGGCCCTTATCACCCAAAGTAGTAAATAAATATACATAAATATGTATATTTAGATACATTTATATATGTATATATAATAATTATATGCATGTATATAATAAATTCTATAAATATGTATCTAATATATATAAATATATATAATATATAAATAGATACTATATATATATAAATTTTTGCATAACACATATATGCAGATAATATTTTCCTTTTATTTTAGAACATTTTTCTTGGCTTGACCCTTCCAATGTTGTCAAATTGCTTTCTAAAACGACTGCAATAATTAATTGTTCCACAAGTAGTACACAAAATTCCTTCTTTAGATGCATGCCAGCCAGCAAATAGCATTACTCTGTTTAATTTTTGCCCCTCTGAGAACAATACAACAACATTTAATTATTATTTAATGCACATTTCCCTGACCTCTTCTGAGTATGATCATCTTTTCTTACATTTGTTAGATGAATTGCTCTTTATTAATTGATTATTCATCTATTGTTACCAAATTTTCTCTTGGGTCATTTGTCTTTTCATTGTCAATTTGTAAGTGTTCTTTCTACATATATGTTAATCCCTTGTCACCTGTGTTGCAAATATATTTTACAAATCTACTGCAAGTTGATTGACTTTATGGCATTTCTGCCATATAAAGCAACTTAAAATATATATGGTAAAATATGCCTGGTCTTTTAAAAGTGTATTATGAAATATTTCAGACAACATATATATAAAAGTAAAATAAAATATGATGAATTACTTTAATAAATAATGAACTTTAAAAATATATAAATATAATTGAATACATAAATGAATTTATTTAACAGTATAGTTAAAGCCTGAGGTATAACTTTCCCCAATCACACTTCCTTCCTCACTCCCAGAATTGACCACTATCCTATATTTGTTATATATCATTTCTATGCATTTCCTTATGTTTTCATCATAGTTGTTTTCATCTATTGGGTTATGTATAGTATTGTTTTTCATATTTAAAATTTTGTATAAATGTATTAATACTACATATATCTTTTTCTTGAACTTCAGTTTTTTGCGTTGTGCTATATTTTTGACATTCATCAATATTTAACTATGTAGTTCTGATTTATTAATTTTATCTGCAATATAAGTATGCTAAGTATAAGTTAGCATACTTGGACGGGATCCTTATCTTGTTAAGAAACATTTGAATTGTCTCCAAATTTCTGTAATTATAAACAATGTTACCACTGTTGTGATCATTCTTGTGCTCTTTTCCTTCTGAGTATATGGGAGAAATTTTCAAAATTACATACCCAGCAAAGAATTTCTGACTTCAGGGTTAGTACTAACTCCTTAATCACTCAATGACATAGTTTATCAATATGCACCCCCGCCAATTATATATGAGTTTCTCTTGCTTCACATTTTCACAAACACTTATTATGGTTAAATTTTTTTATTATGGCAAATTTGATGTGTGTGAAATGATATTTAATTGTAGTTTTCATTAGTTTCCCTAAGTACTAATGAGGTCAGTCATTCTTCATATATTTGTTAGCCTCTAGAGATTACCTCTTGTATAATTTGATCACACCATTTCCTTCTAGATTTTCTATTGCATCATTTTTGTTATTCTTACTGATTTTTAGGCTTGCTTTATTGTGAATCTTAATCCTTTATGATTAACACAAATCTCTCTCCTAATCTGTGGCCTGATATGTATGCTTTTTCATAATTCTTTTAGAGAAACCAAAATTATAAGTTTTATTATAACTTAGCTTATAAATCATTTTCTTTGAAGTTTGCTGTTTTTTTGTCATGTTTAAGAAAACTTCCCCAAATAATATTGTGAAGCTATGATTTGAACCCATTCCTTGAGTGGTAAAAATACTCTTTCATATTTTCTTCAATTTTTTTAAATTTGAGGTGTGTATATGATGTTGACTGATTTTGAGTTTGGGTGGTAAGGGCTACTTTTCACCAAATCTATAAAACCAATTTCTCCAGAAATATTTCCTCTAGGTTTTCAAATTTGCTGCTGGAGAGTTATAACAACATTTGCTTATTATTCTTTTAATCTCTCACAGTAATCTCTCTTTTATATTTCTATTCTTATATATATTTGTGCTCCCTTTCCTTTTCCTTAGCCATACTCACAGGGCATTTTTAAAATTGATTTTCTAAAAATAAAAACAAAACAAAACAAAAAGCACCAGAATCATCCTTTCAATGCTTTCAAGAGAATGTTTTCATATTTTGTAACTTCAGATTATTTTTATTTAAAAATTCCTTTCTCCTTTTAGCTTAACTGTTTTATTATTATAATTCCTTTAGATTAAAACAAGGTTCCTTTATTATTTCTTTCCTCTTTAAAGATGGGATATTTAAAACTGTATTCTTCAGAGAATAACTTTTTTGTATCTCAAAGATTTTATTATGAAGAATTTGACTTTTTACTTTCTAGGTAGTTTATAAGTTCAGTTTTAACTTCCTCCTTGAACCAAAAGTCATATTGAAATGTACTTCTTAATTTCCAAGTTATTAAGGTATTTATGTCCACCTTTACATTACTTCTTTCCAATTTTATTGGATTGTTATTAAAAAAGTATAGCCTATAAAATTCCTACTTTTAAAATCTGTTGAGCTGTTTCCTTGTAAGAGACAATATTCTATGCATATGCCTATAAATAACAAATAATTCAGTTATTATTAATTAATAGTAAGTAAATTCAGTTTATTGACTATTTCTGCAAGTCCTAAAGGCATTACATTTCTATCTCTATGGAATATTCTACAGAACCTCTAAATTCTGAAAATGATATATTGATGTGTTCCTCTGTTGTAATATATTCAACAAGCTACCCTGATGTTTCTAAAGGTTTCTCCTTCATATTTAGCTTTTATATTGCTTGGTAGCAACAGATTTACTTTAAGTCTATCTTTTTCATAACTTGTACCTTTTATCATTATGAAGGGTCTCTCTTACCATATCTACACATTTTAGCCTTATCTGGCAGTTATGATGCCACTTCTCATTTTTAGTTTATACTTATTTTATCTCTGTTTATTCTTTAATTTCATATCTTTATGTATTATTTTGCTTTAATTTTTTTGGTAAATAGCATATAGCTGGGTTTTTTTAAATAAGTCAGACTATATATTTTAATGGCAAAAGTCAGTTCATCATATTTAGTATAGTTATTAATGTATTTGATTCTTTGCTACCTATTTTTATGTCTATTATTTATTTTCATTTGTTATGTCTTAATTTAATTTGGTTTAATTAAGTTGCTATTCATTTCAGTTCATCTTTGTTCTGGTTTTACTTTTCAAGTCAGTCTGACAGAATGTTGTTTTACCATTGAATTTAATACATTCACATTAGTATAATGGCAGAGGTAGGTAGTAAATTCCAACCTTTCCGTCTTTACATTAAGACATTTTGCTTGCTTTATCTTTTTTATATTTGATCTAATCAACTTGATTTTCATTTTTATTGCTACATATTCCAGTTTTATTCTTAAAATTAATTTGACAGAATGTCTTTTAATGGCAGAATTTAACCCATTAAGATTCAGTATAATGGCTAATATACTCAATTCCAGTTTTTTCATCCTTCTGTTAATTTATTGTTTTACTTTTTACTTTTTGCTCTTTATGTTTGCTTTTGGATCAATATTTTAGTCATGCCAGAAGCTATTAATTCCAACTTTTCTTCTATAAATGAGGAATTCTGTTGTACTATTACATTCCTTTTACAAGTTTCTTACCTTTCCCCATGCACTACATACTTTTTTTATCTAGACTTATCCTTGAAGTATGCCTCTCTGTTTAAAGAATTCTTATTTAACATTTGTATCTCCCATTTCCAAACAGTCTAGGCTTTATCAAATTAGATATAATTAATAACCATATATGCATACATGTGCATGTTTATTGAAAGTATCATTGGTCACCACTTACTTCCTTCACAGTCTTCCCCCCATCTTGAAATTTATGTTCTAATTTGCTTGTTGCTGTTGTTGACATTGTTATTATTGTTAAGTGCCTTTTTAAATATTTTCTTCTGAAGGGTAAATGGATCAAGTATTTTCTAAATTCTTCTATATCCATACATAGTTTTCTATCATCCTTAAAGTAAATTGTATCTCCATCAGTAATAGGTTCTTAAAATACAGAAGATAATTAATCTATTATCTGGTAACTTCGAATATTTCAGTTGGAAAATCTGAAGCTAGTTAAATTATTTTCTTTTGATGGTACTGTTAATTTTTTTATGTCTATGCATATCAAAATTATCCTGAATGCAGACAAGAGGCTTCTGGGGGTGGAGCAGATTCTTAACTTATTTAAGGTAAATAATGTACCAACTCCTATGTGCTCCAGTTTCCCCATTCTGAGGCAATACTATAAAGTTAAATGTCACCTTATACATACAGTGCCTCCATTGTCAGTAAAGACTACTGAAAATACGGATTTCTACATTTACATAGGAGAAAGAAGCAGATGTCTTCTTTCTCCTTTTGAGATTATCTCCTTGGAAAAATGATGAAAGGATTCTGAGTTCTTACTCTAACCCTTTGGAATGTAAATAAATTTCTCCAGGGAAAAGATAAGAACAGAGCCTCTAGCTTTGCAACCTACGGGTTTCTCCCTGGTCCTGGTGTCATTCCTTCTTGAAATATAAGTACATGCCTCTTAACCTCTGCAGAGTTAAATATCTCTGGAGTTCTTACCATCTAACTACTTATAAATTAATTTCCAGGCTTGCTTTTGTAGGCCAGGTCCCATATTTCAATAAAGGTTATTCAGAAGGCCCTAACTGTGCAGAAACATAAATGTGTTTTCTCTACATCCCATAGGTATTTATTCTTTATTTGCATGCTTGAGGTTTCTATGTATTCTAAGAATTCATAATTTTGCCAACCCATGTCCAAAACTATATCTGTTTTTATCAAATCAGCCCAAATTGATGCATTCTCTCAGTCTGCAATTCAAGTGCTTATCCAGTGTGATGACTTTTCCCCCCTGATTATTTGTTTAAATAATTCCCTCTCCTTCATATGATCCTTTTTCTTTTTCTGAAGCAGTGTTTATTCATGTTTTTCTAGATCATCTAGGTCTTCTTTTATTATGGTTTTGAAACAATTCTTTTACCTCATCTTTCAAGGTATTTGAGATACAACTAAGAGTTGATTCTAAAATAAAGCAATGTTTTAAGTGTAAACAATTGGTGGGGCGTTTGCTATACCCCAATTTCCTTAAGTGTGTTTATGATTTTTCTTGTTGTTAAATTGTTAATAATCTCTTTTATGAGATCTATTTGATGTTCCTCTCTTTTGCTGCTGGGCCCCTCTAAATTTGTTATCTTCTTTGTCAGCTCACTTGTATTCAGGTATGGTAGTTGGGGCACCCTAACTAGCAATAAGCCAAAAGGTAAAGTCTTCCATGTTCCTTGGACCAACAGCATAGGAGCAGGTGACTGCCAGTTACTCAGTAGATAACTTGCAGGAGTCACCTTGTTCCCCAGTTTCCTTCATATTCCTACCTCAAGAGTAAGAAAACTTGACTCAACCATTCATCTCCTCTTGAATTTATTGAAACTAAATAGATCAGGCAAGCTCATATAGGGCTGATATTTACCTCTTATCAAGAGTCTAAGATTTACTACATTCAGATCCTCTTCCTCAAATTCAATGATTTTGGTCCATGAAGGAGAAAAACAATTCTAGCTATCTTTGTCAGGATTCCTTCTCAGGGGCCAAGACTCAATTACTGCTAGGTCCATTAGCTTCTTTTTTTTTTTTTTTTTTTTTTTCATTTATTTATGATAGTGAGAGAGAGAGGCAGAGACACAGACAGAGGGAGAAGCAGGCTCCATGCACCGGGAGCCCGACGTGGGTGGGATTCGATCCCGGGTCTCCAGGATCGCGCCCTGGGCCAAAGGCAGGCGCCAAACCACTGTGCCACCCAGGGATCCCGATCCATTAGCTTCTTTGCTCAAAAGAAGAAGCTGGATTAGAGTCAAATCAAAGCATGAAGCTCTGATTTGAACCCATTTCCTGAATGAAGGGAATGGTAGTTGAGTCAAAGAAGCTAGATAGATTCAAAGATATAAGGAGGCAAAATGAGCAGTGTTTAACAATTGTTGTAGGTTGAAAGTGAGGGTGAAGAATTAAGGATAATCAAAGACTTCTAGTTTGGAATATTAGTTGAGTAAAGTAATCATGAAATAAGCTATTTCTTTCCACTAAACTCTCATTACAACTTGGAGTTCATTTGCTACTGAATTTTCTACAGTTCACATATTCTTTGAACTGCATATCTTATTTGAAGGGATGAAATAACTAATGACTGTCAAAAAGTGAGAAAGATATTTAAAAATATTCTTACCCACAGGTCTGCTTATATTCAGGATTACCTTGATTCCAGTTTCCAAATGTATTCCCAAACATCAGCCCTATCATATTGCTGCCTGTTAGGCCAATGCCAGCTGAGAGACAGAGAATAATATTGTTGGCATAAAAATCAATCCCAATTTGAAGTTGAGAGGGTTGTTTTTTTTTTTTTTTTTAAACTTCAGGTAAAGATGCACACCATGACACACTGTGATAAATTGCTTGGCATAGTGGTACTCAGAGTGAAATTTTATATACCTGGCTTCAGCACTTTAAAGTGTACTTTCAGATAGGGTTAATAAAGTCAACGGGATTACTGATACTTAATCAGAAAGAGGAGCATCACTGCTCACAGTTTCAAAATGCAGTCTGTCTTATCTTCTTATTTGTCATCATATGCCTGAGAAAGCATGGGATGGATGCACAGCAGTTTTCCCTCTTTCTAAAAGTTACAAGACTATTCTATTAGCTTACTTGAGAGTTATATTTATCTATATTCTTTTGAACAGGAACGGTTTTTGAAATGGAAATATATGCCGTGTCCTTGTCAGTAGTGGACTTTCAAAATAATAATAATAACAATAACAACGATAATGTTATAACATCAAAAATGATAAATAATGCAGAGAGAGATTAAAGGCTGGACAATAAGAAACCCAGCTAAAGGAGTGGAAGATAAAAGGAGAGAAAAGTAACTGGATATACAAAATTCATTCGTCACCACAATAAATCCTAAACTAGAGGAAAGTTGAAATGTAGAGTAGCTCTTAGTTATTTCCTTCCTTACTCTCCATATTATTCCGTAAGGCAATTTAAGCTTCCTCACATGAACTGGGCAAATAACATAAAAGAAAAGAAAGAAATTAAAAGAAGTGTAAAATAAGGGTAAGTATGTAAATTTGAGTTAGAAATAAGTTTAATTATAGATATTATAAAACTAATATGCTTGCCATAGAAAGTGATAAGTTTGAGCTTTTCAGTAATCAACTCTAAAAGGGAAACTTTGGGTCAGTCACACAATTCCTAGTATCTATATGATAGAAACTGTATAATATTCCAGGAGCCTTATAATGATTCTGGAGAATAATGCCAAGCAGAAATATCGCCAAGATTCCTTGTAGAGCTGGCTGTGCAATATTATAACCCACATCTCAAACAGCATCCTTACACACAATAAATAATAAGATTCACAAAACTCTTTCTTACCTTGTTCCTCTGCCAATGTGGGGCAATTAGAAAAAGTACATTTTAGTTTGCAAAAGTAGTTTACAGGGGGTGTTGCATGGCAAAATAAAGAAATAGTCTTCAGGTGTTCAGAAATTCTCGGTAAACACAATGTAATGCTGCATTGCCCCAGTGCTTCTAGGTCTTTAGAGAGTTCTTTTATGACCTTTCAGAAACAGCCCTCTGATCCCCAGTGGTTATTGAAAGAGTAAGAAGATAAGATATTTTAACAAAACTCAAAAAAAAAAACAAAAACAAAAACAAAAACAAAACAAAAAAAAAAACCAAACACAAACCCTGACAGTTTGATGGTGAACTAATGCCTAAATTCAACTTCTTTGGCCCAGGTGTCTTTGGCTATGTTTCTGATTTTTCTGAGATATTAAAAAAAACTTGGGTCTGGCACCAGGTAGAGGATGAGGCAGAGAGTAACAAAACCTCATGAGGCATTTACAATCTACAGTCTATAACTCAGGACAGAGGATTGCTCATTTTGAAGAAAAATCCCCAGGTTGGGCCTCAGAGTCATTTAACAAAAAACAAATTATTTATTATCCCTAAACAAGAGAGTATGGGAGGAAAGATTTCAAGTGAACAGGAAACAAAGACCAAGGAAACAGAACTAGATTTTCTGGATCTGTAGGCAATTTTGAATGATGGAGAAATAAGCAATTTTGAATGATGGAGAAATAAGCAAGAAATAAGCAAGAGAGAATAAGCAAGCTGGCAGCACAAAAGGAGAGAAAATTTGATTACTGTTTCCAAAAAACTAGATAATGACAGATCATCAATATGAGGTGAGGAAATTCATATTACTAATATCAAAATAACAGAGTATGTAAACAGATTACTACAATTTGCTTTCTCATATCAGCTCTCCAAGGTATTACCAGATCTTTATAAAGATGTATGGATGGTTATTGCATATCTCTTCCTTCTTCTCTAATCCTAGGTGCTAAATGCAAAAATCTGAGCCAAAGATAAAATAGGGCAAAGGGGAACATAATATTTTTATACTGCTACTTGAAGTTTTGAAATGGGAATGAATAAGGAGCAATTCATTTTAATTTCCAGTCCCTCTGCTCTCACACTAACTTTACCAATTTCCTTAGCCATTAACTGATTTTACCCACTGGCCAAAAAAAAAAAAAAAAAAAAATTAATGAATCATATCTAAAACTAAGAGTCTGAAAAAGAAATGGTCTTATCCATGGCCCTAATATCCACTCTTGATTAGAACTAAGATCAGTCTTAGTCATATTGATGGCCAGACATCCTTTGATCAATGGTGTCTAAGCAGCTATCAGGGTAACTGTTCAGAAGACAGAGATAACAGTAATGATGGAGACCAATCTCAGAACCAAGTTTCAAAGTGCACAAAGAAAGCAATGACAAAAAATAAATAAAAGAACAGAGAATAGAGTCTGCAGGAATCTGAATTGTGTAATTTGAGTATCTACTTCCCAGAAGCACATTTTTTCATTTAGGAAACCAAACCAAAAAAAAAAAAAAAAAAGGAATGGTTTAGCCTAGCAATTAAAGAAGAGCAATTTCCATTTCCTGCATTACCACCTGGTATAAAGATTCCAGAATTTCCAAATTAGAAGTCTAAATTTGAAGCATTTTAGAAGTCAAAATCGCTTGCAAGCCATTAAGGATGAATTGATTTTCCAATACAAACAACAAACTAGAACCTCTTCCTACTGCTTTAAGAACTCTTCCTGTCATCAAACCCTGGCACTAAAGATTAAGAAACTTAAGAAAGAATTAGTAATTATAAGCTTCTAATTGCACACCTTGTTCTTATAAGATTATGTGGTCATTCTGAGACTGAGCAAACATTTTGAAAAGGCCTTACCAGGGAGCTGCATATAAGGTTTCTTTCAGAATCTCAGTCCTACTCCTGTCTCAGAAAACATCTTACTGAAGCATTTGATAAAACCATTTCAACATCAGTGTGCTTGCTCTGCCTTTTTCTAAACAAAAGCCTCATTGCAGGCAATCATTCCCAGCCAACCAGTCAGCTTTGCACCATGCAACCTTTTAAATATTCTCTCAGTAGCAATGTTTCTAAATCGGGCTGCTTTCAACAAGATACTAATAGATGTTCTGCAAGGAAAAAAATAAGTTTACATAGTCGACTAAGCTTGAAGCTGGCTGGTAAAACAAACTTAAATAGATTTCTTAATTACACGATTTCTCTTGAGTATTTAGCCTCTCCTCCAAAAAAGAAGCAGCATTTAACATCAGTTAAGCCCCTCCTCCCTTTGTTTTTACCAAGAACACTATTTTTATCTTTCAAACTTAATCCCCATGAATCATACTTAAGAAGAATATCTTTAATAAATAATAAGAAGAAAGCATCTGTAGGGTAGGAATAGTGCAGGTCAGTGAAGGAAATGTACCTGTGTTACAGACATAAGCTTCTCGTTATTCCACAAGCCAGTTCTACCTAATGACCAATTTCTCAACCACCCTGGATGGAGAAACCTGATCTTAGAGCTCTGATGCCCCATATTCCAGGATTTAAGCCTGTTCCATGCCCCTACTAAATACCTGTCATCTTCACCATTTCACCAACCTCAGTGAAGACAGATTTGCCATCTGTCTCCATCTGGCTATAGGTATGAGAGTCCATCACTATATAGGAGCACAGGGAAGTAACCTATCAGATTGTCAACCACAGTCTGGTTGGGTTGAATAATGCCCCTCAAGCATTAGGCTACCTTATTTTGAGAGTGTTAACTGCTGTAGGTGGAAACAATGAGCATGAATGAAACACCAGACCTGCCGGCTCTCCCAAGCTGTTCTCTGGGATTTTTACCAATGAGGACTCACCATGATTCCAACATCTCCCTAGAGATGTCAAACAACAATCTGGTTTAGAAACACACACAGGAATTTGGGAACTCTTGGGAAATAAGGATGAATTTTGCCCAATGGGAATAAATTTTGAATAGAACTTAACAAAAAAAATATGCTGGCCAAGGAACCAGGAAGTGGTATCCATAGAGGTTAACAAGCTTATCCAAGGTCATACCTCTGACATTCTTTCCAATACACCAAGTCATTTAATCCCTATAATTTTTCTCTTCATTCATGTACAAGTCAATGTCCCTTCCTCAGTCATGCCTAGCCAACTTACCTAAAGCATATTTGTCCCCACCAACATATTTTTACTTCATATCAATCATCACAATTTGTAATTCTTTTGTCTGTCTTTAGTTTCTATCTTAACCTACTAAAATAGAAGTTTACAAAGTAAGTATTTTATTCTTCTTGTTCCACTTTATTCCAAAAAGCCCAAAACAGTGCCTCTAACTTATTAGAATTAAGTGAAACCAGATGATGAAGGAAGAGAAATCCACATTTCCAGTTACCAAAACTCCTAATTCCCAAGAGAGGCTTTCTCTCATAGCAACATTAAGACTATAAAAGGAAATTGGAATATCTTAGTCCGTGGGAAATTTTATGGATATAATCACCTGCCTGAAATGATTAAGTGCTCTTCAATTTAGAGGCAGAAGGCTGAACCTCATGGCTGTCTAGGGGACCATCTGTTTATATCTATACTAACAAATCATTTCTACTCACCTTTTGTGACCCCAATCTTGGATCTCTCTAGCTTATAGCAGTTAAAAGGACCTAGACACTCTTCCAAATTTCTGTTCTGATGAATTTCCTGGTGCGTCTCATAGTATTAATGTTCATGATTTTAGTTGACAACAATTCTGGTGTAATTGTTTAATTAATTAGTGTGGGACTCACATTGCTCACCTGATTAGTTTCAGAATATTTTTCATGATAAAAGAGATACAGTAGGAAAAGAATTTCAATACATTGAAGTAAAACAAGTCTTTAAAATGTTGCAATTATTTGAGAGGTTGGAGAACATACCAGGATTACATCTTTAAAATCATAAGAGACACTGAACTCTAGGAACAAATGGGGGTTGCTGGAGAGGCAGAGGGTGGGGGAGGGGTTAATTGAGTGATGGGCATTAAAGAACGCACTTGATGTACTGAGCACTGGGTGTTACATGTAACTGATGAATTACTAAATTCTACCTCTGAAACTAATAAAAAATAAATTACAAAATAAACAATGAAAGCTGTAAAATGCTATCTATAAGCTCTTAGTACTCTGCATTCCCAATATGAAATCACCAGGTAGTTGGAAATGTGTGTACTACTGATAGAATGCTTTTACTTTTAACATGGCTATGAGAAAAATCAGTATGAAACATGCGACAAGTTTGCTTAACATAACAATCAAAGAAATATAATAGAGGGCAAGGAAAGCCTATTAAGTTTAAGAAAGGAGGTTCGAGTTTGAAAAGACAAATGGTAAGACTAGGCCAATGGGACACATGATTTAATTTTATGAATGTATCCCAATGTTGCCAGTCAAGGAGTCTCCTTCAGTGCATGAAGCGAAGAATAAACTCGTAAGATTTACTATACACAGTCCACTCTGCTATTATATCTCATATGTGTACTTTTCTTCAAAATATGCAGAAAATTAAGATTTAATTCAACTTATTTTGAATTAAAAAATTAACATTACATACATAGTCACCTTTGGGAAAGAGACCACTCTCCAAAGGTTACCTTAGTCTAGACATATTCTAAGTATTATTCCAATGCTTCACAATTACAATAACAAGAATTTGGGGGGGGGGTATTATTATAAATGTACATTGACCTTTTCACATAGTGTTCAATCATGAAGTAATATTTATTTTAATTTCTTAAGCACTTTCATGGTCAGTATTTCATATTTTAGGGGTTCTTTATTATTTCAAAATAATTAACCTTAGAAAATTGCAAACTTTTTGAGTTCAGGATTCATGTCCTATATTGTATTTATTTCCTTCAAAGTATCAGGAACAGTCCTGAATATATAGGACTCAGAGACTTAACTAATATTTTAATTAAATTTTAAAACCCCATGAAATCATAATCTAAATGAGTAGTGGTTATTGTCTCCTTAAAATGGTGATATTCTATTTTGATATGTATATATTGCCATGATTATGTTTTTTCTTCTATAGGACGTTTGGAATATTATATCACATTATTGGTAGCAAGGTTATTGATATATGGCACATGGCCCACAGGATCTCCTCAACCCAAATCCACAACGTGTCACTAAAAGAAGCATTCAACAAAGGTTTAAAAGTAATTTTCTCTAGGAAATTGGATCATTTTTTTGATGGGATTTCTGTATATGTCTGGTTTGAGTAATCAAAAATCAGACATTTGAAGGCTATTTGAGAAGGGAGGCAGCACTCCTAGAACTAATAAGCAATTATAGTAAGATGGAAGGATAATAGGGCAATATACAAAAGTCAGTTGCTTTCCTATATCAACAATGAACAAGGAGAATTAGAAATTAAAAACACAATACCATTCACATTAGCAGTCAAAAAATGAGATAGTTATAAATCTAGCAAAATATATACAAGATCTACATAAGGAAAACTACAAAACTCTAATGCATGAAATAAAAGGAGAACTAAATAAATTGAGAGTATTCCATGTCCATGAATAGGAAGACTCAATATCGTCAAGATGTCAGTTCTTCCCAAATTAATCTGTAGATTCAATGCAATCCCAATCAAAATCCCAGATATTTTATGAATATCAACAAACTTATTCTAAAGCTTATGTGAAAGGCACAAGACCCAGAATAGACACACCAATATTGAAGGAGAAAAACAAAGTTGGAGAACTATCACTACATGATTTTAAGACTTACTATAAAGCTACAGTGATCAAGACAATGCGGTACTGGTGAAAGAAAAGACAAAGAGATCAATGAAAGAGAAGAGAAAGTCCAGAAATAGACCCCCATAAATACACTCAACTGATCTTTGACAAAGGAGCAAAAGAACAATGGAACAAAGACAGTCATTTCAACAAATGATGTGGAAACAACTGGACACCCACATGCAAAAAAAAAAAAAAAAAGAGAGACAGAGAGAGAAGGAAAAAATGAAAAAAGAATCTTTATACAAATGTTACTTTCTTCACAAAAATTAACTCAAAACAGATCATAAACTTAAAGGTAAAACACAAAACTCTATAATTTCTAGAAGTTAACTCAGGAGACTTTGGATAATGGTAATGCCTTTTAAGATACAACACTAAAGACACTATCCTTGAAAGAGATAATTGATAAGTTGGATGTCATTAAAATCATGAATTCTACTTTGCAAATGACAATCTCAAGAAAAGTTTAAATCTAGCCACAGACTGGGAGAAAACATTTGCAAAGACACATCTCACAAAGAACTCTTACCTAAAATATACAAAGAACTCTTCAAACTAAACAGTATAAAGAAAAAAATACCCAATTTAAAAATCGGCTAAATAGACACTCACCAGAGAAGATACACAGATAACAAATAAGTATATGAAAAGATGCTAGCCATCTTATGCCCATTGGGGAAATACAAATTAAAACAATGAGATACCACATTGCACCTACTAGAACAGTCAAAACCTGGAATACTGACAACACCAAATGGTGGCAAGAATGTGGAGCAACAAGAACTCTCAGTGTTGGTGGGAATACAGAATGTTTTTTTTCTTGTTGTTGTGTTTTGTTTTTTGAATACAGAATGTTATAGCCACTTTAGAAAATAGTTTTGTGGTCCCTTACAAAACTAAACTTACTCTTACTATGTTATCCAACAATCACACTCTTTGGTGTTTACCCAAATGAGTTGAAAACTATGTTCATACAGAGACCTTCACATTAACATTTACAGCACCTTTATTCATAATTGCCCAAACTTGGAAGCACCAAGATGTCCTTCAGTAAGTGAATGGATAAATAAACTGTGGTACATCCTGACAACAAAATATAATTCAGCACTAAAAAGAAACTAGCTATCAAGCTATGGAAGAACCTTAAATGTATATTACTAAGTGAAAGAAGCCAAACTGAAAAGACTATATACTGTATGATTCTAACTATATGACTTTCTGGAAAAGGTAAACCAATGGAAAAAATAAAAAGATCAGTGATTGGCCGGAGTGACACTGGGGGTGAGGGTGGTAGAGAGAGAGGAATAAGCAGAGCACAGAGGATTTTTAGGGGGTAATGAAATTGATATTTCAATGATGGAAATATGTCTGTCTATTTATTCAAACCCAGAGAATGTACACCACCAAGAGTGAACCCTAACGTAAACTACAGACTTTGGGTGATCACGATGTGTCAATGTAGGTTCAATCTTGGTAAAAAGAATATATCTATATATCATTCTAAGAGTGATATTGATATTGGGGAAGGTTATGCCTGGGTCGGGGCAGAGGACTTATAGGAAATCTCTGTACCTTCCTCTCAGTTTTATTGCAAACCTAAAACTGCTCTTAAAAAAAAAAAGTCCAAAAAGTTTTCATGAAAAGGAAGATGGTAGATAACTAAAAGAAAAGGTGTAAAAGAGAAATCCTACTTTTGTTCAGTCTTCCTCTATTAAATGATCTGCCTATTACTTGCAGTTAAAACCCACAGCTTAGTTCCACTCCCTTCTGACCTTCATACACTCTGCACCACTCCCAGCTTGTCCAGCAACATGGAATCTATTTAACCTGTGACACCACCTTGTAACATCATGAGGGTCTAGTGGGAGTCAGAGGCACTAATACTGATGGATGGCCCACTGATTCCCTGCGGAAGCAGATGCTATCAACACCACTGGCCTCAATAGGCAACTGCTCTGCTGACTAGTAGAGAAACAGCAGTTCTTCACTTGACAGGGTGATAATGGAGGACTCCTGAGTTAAAACAGGAGAGCAGTCAGCTGCTATGGTAAAAAAAAAAAAAAAAAAAAAAGGAAATTCTTCATTCTGGAAACACAACTCCCAGGAGGAGAAAGAAGACTTGCTGAGGCCCAAAAGATAAGACTGTAGTTCTGATTACACTATTAAGTAGAGGTATCAGGAGGGGAACTATTTAACCTTCTGGCATCTCCATTAAAAAGCAAAATTGTAATTATAACCACTTATGAAACATTTATTATATATCGGAAAATTTAGTAAGCATTTCACTTGTGTTATGGCATCCCATCCTTTACAATAATATACCTATTATCTTATACTCCCAAAGTATGAGGCTTTGGGAGTATAAGAAATTTATTCAAGATTACTATCTTGAGATCTGGAGATCTGGTGTGGTCAGAAACAGCTAGTAGCATCATCTTTGCATTCTTACCCAGATTTTGGACAGACCCAAAGAGACGATGGATGTATAGTTCTTCGAAATCCACTGCAGAGAAGGAATAGCAAGTAACATGTAGCCTTACACAAGTTTTCAAATGATATGCAACATCTTTTATGTCTAACACTGCTCCGGTGTTTTCTTATACCTCCTTTCTCCGTCCCTGGTATCTGATGCTCCTATTTGGATGACAGGGAAAATGGAATTTACAACAACTTTGGTGGTTTGCTCATACCTTTCCCCAGCCACATTTGAAATTTCTTTGTGGTGCTGCCACTTTTGTGAAAATGTTTGGATCTCTTTCACTTTTATCTCCCCCAGTCATGAGGTCAAACAAACCAGTGAAACTTACAATTGGCTCACACAACCCTGGATACGGAGGTCAAACTTCTTCTAGATAATATGTTCAGATCAGAGAGTAAAACAGGAAAAGGAATGATTCTTCCTTCTCACGTCACATCATTTACCTTTACCAAAAAGAATAGGGAGGGAGAAAAAAATGCAGAGATTACTATTCCTTAAGAGCAGGATTATTTATCAGTAAATGGTCACTTCTAGTTAAATGGAATCTTGGAATATCTTACCTCCACAAAATTTCTCCCACATTCAAATACAAACTTCTTATATTATTGCCCTCCCTTCAAGATAATTTCTTTTGATTAAAATATTGCCTTGCATTGACATATAGGAATATACTAAGAAAACTGTTTATCAGCCATCTACACCTTGGTATATAGTAGTTTTATAGTATTTTATATCTGAAAGGATTTTGCTACAAAAATAATGGAAAGTGGGGCACCTGGGTGGCTCAATTGGTTAAGCTGTGGCCTTCAGCTCAGGTCATGATGCTGGGATACTAGAATGGAGCCACACATCTGGCTCCCTGCTGAGTAGGGAGTATGCTTCTACTTCTCTCTTTATCCCTCCCCCCACACACTCGTGTCCTCTCACTCTCGATTTCTCTATCTCAGATAAAGAAATAAAATATTTAAAAATAAATAATGGAAAGTGTGTGAGGTGCCTCCATAGTTAGAAGGCAAGGGGGCCAGCTCTGTTCCTCTGAAGTGGTTTTCACTACCTAAAAAATCATGATGATCATATTGTTGGTTTATATTTATGGTACTATTGTCTTCACATAATACACATGATCTCATGCTCTTCTTATTGCAGAATTTGAGAGGAAAAGAGAACAACACAGCGACTGTTTTGCTTGCAGAGGCACTAAGACTACGCAGAGTACAAAGAAGCTTTCAGAATTAGAGCCCTGACAGGTGGCCGGTTATACGGCTGTGGCAGAAGTGATTACTTGGGTTCAAAAATTTGAATATCCCATGGTGAACACAGGAGAGTAAAATTTAGATCTTGGAAACTGTGGGAGTACAGTTAGAAACACTGGCTCTGCCCTGGATCCAATGAGCAACAAAAGCGCTCAGTTGTAAATTAGGATCCTGGTAAGTAGAAGAGTGACTCAATGGAGTGATTTTTTTTTCATTTTTATAAAAATGTGTTTTATTTTAAAATAAGTCTACAAAATCAGAAATCACCTACAAAAATACAGATTACTCTGACATGGTAGCAAAATGGCTTATGGCTGAACTTGAGTCTAGAAGTACGCATGTTTGAGGACATCTGGAAATCAGGGCCCAACTAGATCATCAGCCCTTGCCACTAATCTGTGAACAGTAATTTCATGTAATATATTTAGCACTTTTTAAATAGTATGGATTCAAAACATGATCACGTTCTGTATAACGCCGCTTGGATTTAATACTATACCCCCACTGTCTTGTGGGCAGCATAGAGGAGCTGGGGTAACAACAGGAGAGATAGATTATCTCTGTGCAGGAAGTTGAATGCTGGTCTGGGAGAAATGAAGAAGTCCGAAAACACAGAAGGAGATTGGGGGTTGGCATTACCCTGAGAGACCAGTTATGTTCTCTTAACACTTAAGAGGTAGGTAAAACAGTTTTGTTCTGGCTTGCCATTGATTCATTGGCTGAACTAGACATGTTTACTTCTGCCTCTAATTTGCTCACTCTAAAATGGGATATCACTTAATCCCTACTACCTTAGGTTGTTACAAAAATATTTTCCATGTTTTTATAAATTAAAAGAACCATAAATATATTTTAAATACTGAGCTTGAAAACATATAAAATGTGGTAGGAAAGACACTGGACTTGAGGTCGGTATACCTGAAATTAGAGTAGGGCAAACCCTGGAGTCAGGCCATGTGGATCCTAGTCTTTGCTCTACTGCCTGTTAGCTGGGTGATTTTGAAAAAATTATTCTCTCCTTTTTTTTTTTTTTGTTTTTTTGTTTTTTTTGTGGAACAAGGATAATAGTAGTAAAAGCCTTAGTATGATGCCTGTTTCATAGCATATGCCGAATACATCTGAAGTTAGAGTTTAGTCCTAGAAACTCCTGTTAATGCATTGTATGACATTGGCCAAGTTACTTTACTTCTTTGGGCTTCCCTGTATTAATATTTAAAATAGAGATTTCGGGGCAGCCCAGGTGGCTCAGCGGTTTAGCGCCGCCTTCAGCCCAGGGTGTGATCCTGGAGACTTGGGATCTAGTCCCGTGTCGGCTCCCTGCATGGAACCTGCTTCTCTCTCTGCCTCTGTCTCTGCTTCTCTCTCATGAATGAAAAAATAAAATCTTTAAAAATAAATAAATAAAATAAAACGAAATGAAATAAAATAAAAATTTCAGTTTCAAATAGATTAATTCCAAAGTTCCTTCCAAGGCTAAGTTCAGGTTTCTTAATTCCATTCGTTACACAGATCAATTGTACCATCGTGCATTCCAAGTAGAGAGGTAAATATTGCAAACTTCTTAACTTATAATGAAATACTCTCATGAATGTTTTGGAAATGTGTTAGAAAACAGAAAAATAATGACGAATAAAACTGATAACGTCCATGGCAAAAGAAAATGAGACACTTACTAGTAAAAGACAGGTGCATTGTTCTCTTAAAAAAATGGTACCAAGCAAATATATGTTACTTTATCACCATAAGTCAGTCTGACTGATTCTCTTAAACAAAGATATAAGATTGTAATTAATGCACACCATTTATAAATATAGGGAATGGAGACAATTCCTTAACCACTAGTTGCAAATCACAGTTTAGGAAGTATACTCAATCATTTTAAATGGATTGAAATCTTCACATGTCAGCAGTGAAATGGGTCCTCTGAGCTCTCCCACACACAGCTCCTACACAAGGAACAGAGCTGAGAGGTTTTACGACCCCTGTGCACTGCTTTCAGTAGAAATGGCAACTGTAGAGCTGTTGGATTGCCCTGCATGCTTCCTGGGAGAGAGCTTGTGCCAGGTCACATCTAATCTTCAATGACTCTTCAAAAGCTTTAAAACCTACTTATGATTTCTGCCTTGGAAATGTGGATGCCAACTAGATCATATCGCTGACACGTTAGCATCTCCCACTCTGCCAGTTTTAAGGTTCTCAAAACATTAACAGGAAATGTATTACAAAGATTCTCCGTGGTAACTGCAGCACTACATTTAACATTACTAATAACTGTTACCGGAAAGAGCATTCTTTTTTTAACTCAGAAAGTTCAGGCTATTTCCACATTTCTACTTCATTTGTCAGTAGGGTTCATCTGGGCCCCGTCCCCTACCACACATCTGAGCAAGCTGACAATTCCCTGACTTCGGAATGTTAACCCGATTCTGTATTCCACTCCCTGGTCCTTAGGCTGCTTCCGCAGGTGCATGCTTTATTATCCTCTCTGTGTCAGCTGCCACTTTAGTCAACCCTGAATTTTTCTGAAACCTCAACCCTCTTATGATTCATCCTTCTGCTTCTTGCATTATTTTAATTCTGATTAATAAATTCTGACTCACTGGAGGCAGGGAGGCCTTTGGAATGCAGTATCTTTTGTTAAGTCACCGGTTCACCCCTTTTCTACTCAGTGACCTGGTCTCCATACCCTCTCCAAATAAAAGATGAAGATGCTAAATTAAAATTCCTTTAAAATGTATATAATCAAAATATGAGATGTTTGTCTTTAGCCTGTAACAAGAACACAACAACAAAAGTAGCTATTGCATTCAAGTACTTGGAGCTCTTATGCAGAAAGAGAAACATTTTAGAAACAGCTCACTATACTTCATAAGACCAAAGCAAACTTTATTTTCCAACTTAGTTTAAGATATTCCTATACAAAATCCAATATATGCTTTCAGTAATCTTTCTGCAGTGATCTTCAAGCAATAATGTTTAGTGAGAATATCAATGTTTTTCTTATACTCTCTGCCTATCAGAGTACTTGTTTCTAGTGTTCTTACAATAAAACATTAAGAACCTAGTTCACATCATACTACAACAATAAAGTTCTGTAAAACTGCAGGGAAATACATCTTCAGTGAGATTCCATCATCCCTTATTAATGCCATAATTGAGGGCTATAAATCTGTTTCTCACACAATTCATGCAATAAAATACTTAATGGATTGTGAATGACATGTTATAAAACTAGGCATTAAGTATTGCAATTTATATTTAAATGTGCTTCAGACATAAATAAATGTTCTATAAATAGTAGACTTTCTCAAGTCAGAAGATGTAACCTTCCATTTACTTCTAGCACATTTGGGAGCAGAATCATTATAGAGTGTGTTGTTGTCACCAAATTGTTATTGTATTTTGAATAATGTTTTATTTTGTTTACATTTTAAATAGTTTATAGTTATCAAATTGTCCAAGAGCTGGTTCAGACAAAGCAGATTCAAGTATTGTCTTTATAAACTGGGCACCCTCGGAGATGTCAGAATGTTCTTACCTGCTCTGAAACTGACTTATTTGGCATTAATATTGTTGGTTGGTCCAAAATGAAGATATGATGGAAAGATGGAATAGAGTAAAACTGGGCACGTGGAATCATAAAAATTCTATCATCCACACTCCCTCTTTGTCTCTTGTTTCACATCCTCTTAAGTAAATCTGCAAGGGAGGCACAACCTCTGTGGTCAACAGACTACGGAGCAACCCCTAATAGCACATTTTAGGTAAGCAGTATGGCTCAGGTGCAGCAAAGTGTACCTCATATAAGTGCTATTGTGTGAAAATAAGCTTTTAGATCCTGACCAAAGTTTGATGCCATTTGTGTTTGGTATCTGGTATGGGAAATCAAGTTGTAACACTAAAGAATCTCTCATATCTATCATAATGCCACACCTTGCCTTTTCATTATGGGCATGTGTATGGGTGTATCTGAAATCTGGTCTCTGACTTTAGAAAATGTGGCAAACCTGACTACTTCAATCTATTCAAATGACCACTGGCCCACTAATAAGAGGGGAGACAAGTATTGACCCACTAATGGTTTGCAAAATGAGAAACACCAAACACCAGTTCCTACTATCCTGGGGAACTGAATGAGCCAGAAATATCTAAACAACACTATAGATAATATACTGCCATAGCCAGAGTGCTGCATGTTGAGTCTAGGCCTGAGATTCAATTCCATATTAATTCTACTCGGTATTTCATGGCCAACCACTCCAGAATTATGTTTCCATGTTAAAAGTTGGGGAGAGTAAAAGGCCAGGAAAATTGGACATGAACTCTAACATCCATTCTAGTAACAACATACTCAAATCCATGAGTCTACCTAGTCATCCCCCTAGTTTGCTACCTTACCAACCCAGTACTAGTCCTACCATTCCAATCCCACATATAAATTAACCACTTTGGAAGATGCCTACACTACAATTTCATATTTTTCAAGTAATATATTCCTTGGTTATTGAGCTGAAGATCTCTATCTCTGGAAATATTCTGCTCTGCTTTAAAAAAAATATGACCAGCCTATATGTAACCAGAAGCCAGTAAACAGCACCTACAGGCATCATTTCCTACCTAATAATGTCTGGGCTCCCCTCTCACTTTGCTCTCTCTCTTCTCTCTTCTCCTTGCTTTGTTTCCCTCTCATGTTATTGAGCACCATGTCAAGCATGGTTCCAAGAATCAGAGGAAAAATGATATTTGTAAATCATACCATGGTTTACAACTGTCAAATTCATGTATAGTAACAGATCCTCTAAGTTACATATTATACATCTTATTTTGGAAACAAACAGACAAACACAACTGACTCTGACATCTGAGTTCCACCTACTAAAATATGTGCTCTATAAGTAGGAATTTTTGTCTCATTTCCATTGCTGCTTCCTAGGCATCCAGAAAAGCAACTAGTGTGTCATAGGCACTTTAATACTAAGAATATTTAATAAATAAATAGTTGCTAGAATAAATCTCACGGCTGTTGTGATAGAGAAATCTTGAATCCAGATCCTCTAAGTCTAGAAACTGGTATGTTCAGAAAACTACAGGTATTTGAGTCACAGTCAATTATAGATGCCAGGAGTTATGTGAGCTAAGTAACACCAATAATCTCTGTGCCTCAGTTTCACCATCCATAACATGGTCACAATATTTGTTAACAGGATATAAAGATTGTAAGGAAGTTACCACATCATGCAGGCTGAGAAAAATCTTAGATTTGTTTCATTGGAGGTTCTTTCTTTCTTCTTTCTTTCTTTCTTTCTTTCTTTCTTTCTTTCTTTCTTTCTTTCTTTTTTCTTTTGTTTCTCCATCTCTTTTTTTTCTGACTTTATTCATTCTTCATGTTCCAATTCCTTTACCTCTAGCAAGGATACTCCACTAGATGACTTAAAGATGATTTTTTTTTTAAAAGTTACCCCTGTTCCCCATGGCTACCATTTCGGATATGCCTCTGTGACACCAGAACTTGAGGAAATGC
This sequence comes from Canis lupus dingo, assembly GCF_003254725.2. Lineage (NCBI taxonomy): Eukaryota > Metazoa > Chordata > Mammalia > Carnivora > Canidae > Canis > Canis lupus. The sequence continues at coordinate 16,342,732 of NC_064246.1, read as the reverse complement.
CTATGACAGTTCAAGAGCTTCACAAAGACTGTGATCCTAGCACCTTGTGAAAACAAGTGTTGTCACTATATTCGTTCTTAAAAACATGTTCTTTTTCAAACATTCATTTTGTAGTGGGGGTACTAAGGATTGTCTCAAAAAAAAAATTCTAAACCCCCATACCCTTTCAAGATTCTCTGCTGATGGAGATTTCCATTAAATTATCGTCAGTTGCTTAGCTTTCATTGGCCACCATGTTCCCTGTGCCTTTCTCTCTTTATCTGGAGGCCTTTGAGTCTGTCACTCAGAAAGAAGCAAATGGAGTTGTCAGTGCTGTTGGTTTTCCTGGTTCCATCATCCTTAGTGATCTTTTCTCTGCTCTACTGATTTATCTTTTCCATATTAATAGCTTTCACCTTTTTGTCTAATTTTCAAAATTGACCTTTCTACAGTCGTGGTTTTATGCTCCCATGTTTGGCCATTTGACCTTTTTAGTGGTTGTCCTTTTATGGACTAATAATCAGTTTGAGGAGGCTAATCTGCCTTTATTAATACAGGCAGATCAGCTGTTCTTCCTTTCTCCTTTATAATTACCCTCTATTTGATTATTTCACCCTCCAATATCCTATGTTGTGTTTAAAAAGTGCTTCTCAACTCTGTGAATTCCACACAGTATACTATTTTCCCTTCATCTAACCTATATTTCATGAGGCTTTGTACCATTGAAACATGCTAGTGAAGTGAATCTGAAGAAGGATCTGCTTGCTGCCACTCTCTATAAAGGAACATGGAAAACTCTCGTTTGGCACATTGCACAGCGTTCTGGTTCCATTGAATCTGGACTCCTACAGGGAACATATACTGTCAGTCCAATTCCATCAGATCTAGCAATGTCTTTACCTTGATGTTTGCTCTGATTTCCTAATCATAAGAAAGGAAACAAGTGCTGAATTAAAATTACCCATTTTAAAATAAGTTTGAGCCTCTGACAAGCTCAAATAGACATCTCTATCTCAGTATCTTCCCAGATTCTCCATTTTAGCCCACTTCAACCTTTGTCTGTATCCCCTCCACCCCCAACTCATTTATGGTGAAAAACTTCATCCTTCATTCTGACCCTCCTGAATATTCCACCATGGTCCCCCTTTCATGTGTGCCCTGCAGATGTAGAGCCACTTGATGTACAACTTTCTGGACACTCCATCCCATCAAAGTCTAGCATATCATTTCCCTCTTCTTGTCCTTCTTGAACCATTAAGTGACTCAAAACTAAATCTCAATTTGATGTTAATACCCATTAATGACTTAAAAGGTGACCTTTCTCAGATGACTCATCTATATTCTAAGAGGATTTTTCTTTTCTTTTTTTTTTTTTAAAGATTTTATTTATTCATGAGAGACACAGACAGAGGCAGAGACACAGGCAGAGGGAGAAGCAGGCTCCACGCAGGAAGCCCAATGTGGGACTCGATCCCAGGACTCCAGGATCACACCCTGGGCCGAAGGCAGATGCTTAACTGCTGAGCCACCCAGGGATCCCTCTACGAGGATTTCTAATGCCATAACCTGAAATGTTATAAAATGGTGGGAATTTCAGATTTCATGGCAGATGAACAAAGGGAAATATATATGGATGATGTGGTTGATGCCTTATGTCCACCCTCCAATCACACTATGTAAAAAGCTTTTGCTTTGAGCCTGAGCATGACTGCCCCTGCTTATTGCAGACTGCAACCATATAACCCTATAGTCTGAAAGGATTATTTCTGGTAGAATCTTGACGAGCTAATCAACCTTCTTACCTTTGGAAGCATAATGATTATGAGTTATTAGCTGGCTTTCTGAATGCAAAAAGACATCGCTTTCTGAAGGGAAATCCGGTCACTGAGATATTAAACAGAGGATTTTTATTTTTTATTTTTTTTTTAATCTTTTTTTTTTAATTTTTTTTAAATTTATTTATGATAGTCACAGAGAGAGAGAGAGAGAAAGGCAGAGACACAGGCAGAGGGAGAAGCAGGCTCCATGCACTGGGAGCCTGATGTGGGATTCGATCCCGGGTCTCCAGGATTGCGCCCTGGGCCAAAGGCAGGCGCCAAACCGCTGCGCCACCCAGGGATCCCTAAACAGAGGATTTTTAAAAAATCAATTAAATAAAAGGTTTAAATTTTCCATATAGTTTGAAGGGCTTAAATTTTTAATTCAAACTAATTTACCGAGCAATGGCACTTAAGAAAATGGAATGATGCAAGGGGACTTTTATCAGATGATAAGTGGATAAGAGAGAAAAATGCTGACAGATCAGCAGAGTTATCTAAAAGCTGAGAGGCGAGCAGAGCCTTGCAGATACCCAAGCCCAGCCAGGGAACAGAGATGAATGGGAGCTGAGATCAGAATACTCATCCTTACCCTTCTACCCATGGTGAAAGGAGACTCACAGCGCGTGAGGTACCTGTCTCTAATCACATGTAAAACTGCAAAACTTGCAGGGTTACTTTGATATGAACAAGGTTAATGTGCTACTCAAGATTAATTGTGACTTCACTAGGAAATTTATTGAGTATCAGGGAATCTGAAAGTGAAAGGAGGACCAAAAGCCTTGTTAGAGATTTATCACAAGAGGGTGATGGATGAAAGCCTTCAGAAACCAATAATAGGATTTTAAAGATTCACATAAGCAGCATTAAGGAGATCTCTGGTGCTTACCTTAAACAAACTAGAGCTGGGATGGATGACTACTATGGTTACAGCTGCCAGGGGAAGGGCAGCTGGTAATTTTGGAGTGGACCTCAAGAACTCTCTGTGCTTTGGTTGGGCTTGCATCTTGAGTCTCTTTATGTGACATATCTGTTACACAAACAACAAAGAAAACAAAATAACCACCAAAAAGGCTGATGACAGTTATAAGCATCGAATTTATAGTCAAACACATCTGGGGTAGAATCTCATCTGTACCATTCATAGGTTGCACAATCTTGGGCAGTTCGCCTAACTTTTGAAATCCTCTATTTCTTCATACGAACAATGGAAAAATAATTATACCAACTTTTATTTTTGTTGCATTAAATGAGATCATGACTTTCAAATGATTAGCAGAGTCCTTTATAACTAGAAAAAAGAAAATGAGCTAATATTGTCAGAATCTTTGATGTTGTTCTCATCCTTGATGGTAATAGTAAAAGTAGAAGGTACAGAAACAAAATAAAGGAGCTATGGACTCAGTTGTGAAACCTAGTGTACTTATCCACCACAAGTATATTTGGTGAAATAACCGGAAAATATATATTGGGTTTTTTCTTCCATAGATAAGCAGTCAAGTAATTATCCTCCTCTTCTTTATCAATAGACTTATAGGTCATGAAAAGTGTCTGTCATTACATCATTGCTTCATGTAGAACATGTTACAATTAATTATATCAAGTTTATCTCATTTTTGGAATTCACAGCAGTTTTAATTGAGCTTGAGGAGGCAACCCAGACTCGATCAGCTATATTACAGTGTGTTTCTTCAGGGTCAATTTTCTGAAGACATTTCCACAGATGCTTAAAACATATGTGGATTCTTGTTACCTTCAGCTTCAGCAGGGAATATACTTCAATTTTGTCCATAAATTTTAGATTAAATATGGTTTTTAAGGCTTGAAGTTCTCCATACCTTTACCGAACAATCCATTTCTTTCTGCTTTATACATTTTGCAGAAGGATGAACTAAAATTTTAAAGGAAGCTTTTGGTCCAGATGACAAGTAAGAGACTGTGATCACCTTTGATTGTGTTGAATCTATGCAGGGAAAGCTGCTGATTTTAGATACAAGGGCTCAGACTCAATAGTCTTCCAGCCAGATGACTTCCTTCCTCGGTTTTTCTTAGTCTTCTTTACCAGTCCCTCCTCTTTCCCTTGACTTTGTTCTCCTCTCACTCTACACTCTGCTGGTGATTTTGCCATCTTGCAGGTGAATATATGCAGCCCACTCTCTCTGCCTACCTCCAGACACATCTATGTCCAACAACCAATTGGAGATTCCTTGACTTCATGTCTCAATGGCAACACACTCATGTATTCACTCAATGATTATTAAGAGTTTACCATATGCCAGTCATGTTCTAAGCCAAGGAGATACACTAAAGCTTACAATCTACTGAAGGAGAGTGTTAAGAATCAAATATTAACACACTAAAATAATCTATAATGGATGATATAAAGGGAAGACAAAAATAACTATAAGACATTTTAAAAGGAGATAAGCCTAAATCAGGAAAAACTATCAATCTTCCTCTAATGCTCCAAATCTCAATAAACGGAATCACCACACCCCCAGATGCTCAAGCCAAAAACCTAAGAGATTCTTCATTCCTCTCTCTCCCACTTTCCTCATCCAGTTTGTGAGTGAAGTCTCTCAAGCACAGGTCTTGAATGTTTCAGATCGGTTCATTTCTCTCCACCTCAAGTTCAAGTCCAAATTACCTTTCTTAACTGGTTGTCCCGCATCCATTCTTGGCCACCTCCAATCTTGGCTCTACAACACCAACCAGAGTGTGATGCTTGTAAATATGCATGATTTTTAGCTTGTGAAGATGGTTAAGCAGAAGATTCTAGGCTCATCTCCCCCCACAGACACACCAAATGTGCAGCTACACATGCTCCAACTACCTCTGGAAAAAAAAAAAAAGAGAGAGAGAGAGAATTGTCTAAGCAGCTAACATTGGCAGGGAGCAGAGGAGAATGAGAGTAAGCCCACGTGGAAGCAGGTAGGAGACTGGGATACAATCTCATCATCCCCAGCGCTGTGAACCACAAGTGGGAGGGAACTCAAAACCAGAGCTTCTCCCCAAAGAATGAAGGGTTTGAACCCCATACCAGGCACCCCCATCTTTTAAGACCTGCATCTGTGGGCCCTCAGAACATGTATCTTTGGAAAATCAACAGGGTGGCATCCACACACCTTCAATTCCACAAACGAATAGAGAAACGGCTCTTAAGGGCCTCAGACTCACCTGCCCAGGGCCCAGCATAGAGGCACCTGCCAGAGGCGCTCAGACTTCCTATTGCCAATCTCAAGGCACGGGCCTGAGGTGCAGGCAGCTAATTTAGCACAGAGCTAGAGGCCTGCTCCATGGCAAATACCATCTTTGTGCTCTCCCTGCCTTCACTTCAGGCAGTGGGCACTGCCTTTTGCTTTTTCCTTTTTCCCTGCAGGCACCATCTACAACACTCTCCCTGGCTTCATTCCAGCTGGCAGTCTTATCTTAGCTACTCTAGCCCACGGGTACCATGTCTCTCTTTCTGTTCTTTAATGCTAGCATTTTGTTTTGTTCTATTTTCCCAAGCCGGTGCCCTACCTGCCTGAGATGTACTGGGCATAGAGCCCATATATGTATATTTCCTTAAAGTTCCAGTGGCAATTTTAATGATCACCCATCATCAAGAACTTATGATTAGATGATCTCTAAGGTCTCTTCCAAACGTATAATTTCTTTGAAATCCTCATTTAAAACCAATCTATTTTTTATAACATCATATACATTCCCTAGAGCTGTCAATAGAGATGAACTCTCTAAAGAAGTTTCAAAAACAGTTGTAAAAAAAAAAATGCCTTCAAAACAAGTAAGAGAAAAGCTATCAGTATTTTAAATGAATAGAACTTTTTCCTCTCTAACAATAAGAAATCTGAAGGTGGACAGCTGTTGGTATTAACTCAGAAGCTCAGTAAGGATGAGATGTTCTTCTGGTAACAAGACAGTTTTGCAGTTCCAATCATCTTGGCTTCATCTGAGGCAGGAAAAAGAGAGAAGTCAAGAAAGGATGGCAGCTATAATCATCTCCTTTAATCAGGAAAGCAAAAGCCTTAACAAGTACTTTCTGAGTGGACCTCTGATCCGGCCTTACTGATAGAACAGGTTCTTAAGACCAAATCATTTTGTAAGAGAGAGAATTGGCTTGGATCAGCCATAATCTATCACCAGGAGCAAACACACAGCAGTCACATTAGCTAAAATAATAATAATAATAATAATAATAATAATAATAATAATATTCTAGTTAAGAAGGAAGAGTTGGATATTAAGTAGAAAAATGTTGCAAACAATGAAGTCAACTCTGATGAAAAAATCAAAATATAGTTCAATGATATTTTGTAATAGAAAATAATAATCTACCAAAAATATATGAAAAATATTCATGTCTTTATGTAATTGCTGAAGAATAACTTCTTGTGAGAAACGTGACATTTTGATAAATGTAATCAGTAATATAATAAGTATGCATCTTATCTGTCAAAGTAATTATTTTGAAAGACAACATTAATTGGATACATAAGTTGTGTTACATCATTTATACCACATATTCAATCTATGATCATTATTGTTTTCATGTTAAACCACTGTTAAACCAAGATTTTCATCCAATAGGAAATAAATCAGGAACAGATATGATTGTTTTATTTAAAATCACCAAAAGAATCTTTAAAATAGGGATTTTAAAATCCATCAAACCCCATTGTTTAATTCTGCAGGAGGTATCAAAAGCCTTAAAACTGGGTACACATTATTGGCTTTAGCCATCTAATTTTTTCTAGTTGGAAAAGAATACAAAAAGTATCTATACATTTGTTATTTTTAATAACATAAATTGCTTTAGCTAAACTGTCCAAAACTAATGGATTGTTATATGAAATGTACATCACATTATCACATGATGGAATACCATTTCTTTGTTAAAATTAGTTAATAACTAGAGAGACTATATAATGACCTAGAGATGATAAGAATATACTAAATGAGTAAAGAAAGTACCTAATTATGGTGTGGTATGTTCTAAGTTGTTTAAATAATAATAGATATATTGAGTACACACTATATAAGCCAGGCTTAGGGCTTTTCATGCGTTTACTTCATGTTCTCACAGCTGTAGGAAAAAGGTCCTATTACCCTCGCATCTTACAGATAAAGAAACAGGTTTAGAACAGTTATGGAACTTACCGAAAAATACATAGTTTACAAATAGCAGAACTAGGATTTGAACCCAAGAAGTCTGATTTCAGAAGACAGACTCATATATCTAGAGAAAAAAAACTCTTGAAAAAAATGCACCAAAAAGATAAAAAAAAGTTACATCTTGGTAGTGAGATTGCAGTATGCTTTTTATATTTTCCAAAAGTTTTAGAATATTTATTGACTATAATCAAAAAATATGATGATTATTTGATAGGCTTTCAAATCCAGTAATCATTCAGTAAGCTTTTTAACCTGGTTTGATAGGTTATCAAATAAGCCAGTGCTGTACTCAGAAACTACTGATAATATGAATTCTACAAAGTGTTACTCTTCCTCGTTGAGAAATAAGACCTTTCTAAAATCACAACTCATGAAAACTAACAGTTTCATGCACAATATAAAGTCCACCTTCAGATCAATAATCGTATTACACAGACCATAAAATCAGTTCATTGGAAGGAAATAAAATTTTTAAAGATTTGTCTGTAAAAATCCAAAAAAATATGTTTAGAAACTAATATATCCAATTTCATGAACCACTGTACATCCAGTAGAAGAACCATGGAAATGTATAAATAGTGGCTCATAAAAAGATTTCCAAGATATCTTTATCAAGTAAAAAAACAAAAATAAAAACAACACATAGAGAAAATTCCCAGATATTTTTAAACCTCCTAAATATATAAATATGTATATATAAATAAATAGAAAATGGTCGGAAGATACATTTTTGAAAGCTTGTAACCTTAAGTCATAGCACATCCCAATAGTGCATAGGACTGTTTTATTCCAAGTTTTTAAAATAATATATTAAACACATTTACATTATGCAATTTTGAAGATATATAATAAATGAATACAGATTCTTAAAATTGCCATCACTCTAAGTCATCATACTTGCTATAACTTATTTGTATTGTTGTTTTATATATCTCAATAATAACTCCCTGATGTCCGATGGTATGTATTTGTCCAGGGGCATCTTAGAAAAAAACAAAGGGAAAATTTATATACCTCCATAACTTTAATGGGAGCAAGACTGAATATACTTATCTTTGTTTTTGAAAATAAAGGAAAATTATTGTCCAATATGCAAATATTGTTGACTATTAGCTTCTATCACAAAATGAACATATGAATTTAAAAAATAAAATAAGCAAAGGAAAGAGACATAATTTATAATAGAAAATTTGTGTTATACTCTGTGCAGCAAGACAATTCGGATATTCTCATTGCAAAGTTACATGAATACTTACTAAGCCCATTTGCCCTAGCACCAAGTTATTATTCTATCTTTTCTTCTTTCAAAAGTATTTCCTCCTAAATGAAAATTAGAGAGAGAAAAAAATCAGGCATCTGATCGCTTTTTTCTCTTCTTGAAAAGTTCAAACTACTATTTATTCATATTTTACAAATGCACGAAATCTTATAGTTAGTATTAATGACTAATCAGGAGAAAAAAGGTATTACAATGTATTTAATGTGACTGAAATTTTTATGGTAAATTGAATATAATTATTTTATCCTCTTGCTTATTTTCTAAATTGCACAAATAATTATAAAACTTTCCACAAAATCTTAGTGAAATGAGAGGCTATAAAGACCATTTAACAGATAAGAAATCTGAGGTCTAGAAAGCAGTGAAATAGAGCTAATTATTGTCAAAGCTCCGATTGTAACAGAGATGCTCAATTTAAAAGGTTGTGTGTTAACAGATGGAGAATCATTTGAAATAAACTTTCAGGAAAAAATTCTAACCTGTTTAAAGATAATAGATGACTTGGATATAACAGCATACTGATATTATTTGTGGCAAAAACAAAACATTTGGCTAAGATCATCCATTTAGTATTAAGTATTAAAAAGCATGATAGTCAATACATATTTAGTTTTGTTCAATAAGTATATATTGTAAGTTCTACTGTAAATGTATTTTAAGGAAATCAATAGTTCAAAAGGTCTTAGTTTATAATGATACCTGACTAAAGGAGTTTCTTCTCTAATAAAATCTTGCAATAAATTAAACATCAACTTCATTGAGAATACTGTAATGTTATTTTTCTGAATGTCCTTATTTTTGTATGTGAGTGTGATGGCTATTTGAAGCTTGAGAGAATTTCTTAAAACGTTTGTTAATTTCAGTTGCAATAGTCACCATTACATTTCTAGATCATGGTTTAATGCAAATCTTCCCTACAATATATAAAATAGGAATGCTTATTTCTATGGAGATATGATATATGATGGAACAATTCTAAGTTGATGGCGATCTTGAAATAAAGCATCTGAAAGTCCAATGATAAACGGTGCATGGCTTAGTATTTCTGCTCAATAAATATTTGATCAAACTCTAAATTTAACAACTACATTAAGTTCCAGATGGAAAACAAATTAATTAACTTGATAGAGATATCACCAAAGGCATTTCAGAGAACATGAGATTATTTTTAACTTTTTGAGGATGCTCCATACTGTTTTCTACATTAACTGCACCAGTTTGACTTCCCACCAACAGAGCAACAGGGTGCCTTTTTCCACATCTTCTCCAACACCTGTTTTTTCTTGTGTTGTTGATTTTAGCCATTCTGACAGGTGTGAGGTGATATCTCATTGTAATTTTGATTTTCATTTCCCTGATAATAAGTGATGATGAACATCTTTTCATGTGTCTGTTGGCCATCTGTATGTCTTCTTTAGAGAAAGGTCTATTCATGTCTTCTGCCCATTTTTAATTAGATTATCATTTTTCTGAGGTGTTGAGCATTGGGGATACAGGAGCAGACAATGCAGACCAAAACCCCTACCCTCATGGAGTTTATACTGCAATGAGGGAGACAGATATAAATAATTTGAAAAGTTGATTACGGAGTATGTTAGATAGTGGTGAGTACCAGAAAGGAAATATAGCATGTGTATCTCCAGCTACCTCATTGAACCATGGAGAGTGCAGCACTTCTTAATCATGAGTTTTGTTTCTTTGTTTACTTAATAGTGTAATGATTTTGTTTTAAATCTTTCCATTTGGGGCTGATCTGAGTTGTCATTTCTTGACCTTTTCTGCCCATTTATATTCCTACAATGGCTTAATTGGAGGCTTACATTATCCAGATCCATCAGAGCTTGATAGGAGAGTAAGAGAGTGCTTTCAAATCTTTCTTTCATGGTGCCTGGGTGGTTCAGCCAGTTAAGCATCTGACTCTTATTTCAGCTCAGGTCCTGATCCCATGCTGAGTGAGGAACCTGCTTTAGATTCTCTCTCTCCTTCTCTCTCTGTGCCTACCCCCTGCCATTCTCTCTAGGGAAAAAAAAAAATATTTCATATAAATTCACTACCACCATCTCTTCAACTCTCACAATTATACTAGTACACTTCCTTGCCCTTTCAAAGAGCTCAATAAATGCTCAAAAATATAAAGATACAGTCTGCCTTGGATATCCCTCTGAATTTGCCAAGAAAATTCAGGCTGAGAAAGTCAAATTATACAATGGCCTGACCCCATCAATTAAACATTATGTTTTACCCATTAACTGGGCCACCCACTGTGGCACAGACCACATGCAGTCGTCCATAATTATTTAGTTGCAATAAACAGAAACTTCCCACTACTATAGAGGATGGATGTGGGATCCTATAAAAACAACCCTCAGGGCAAAAGAAACACTGTAGAGTTTGTGGTTAAAAGCAAGTAATCAACAAACCTAAAGTGCCAATAGATGCAATCCATTATTGACTAATGTGTGACTTTACTGAGAAAGTGAGACTATCTATGATCTAAACATTAACTCATTTCATGTGTGACAAATACATTTTTTTTCTCTGACTTCTAGGAGTCAGAAAGAATCCCAGACACTGAATCAGGGAGACACAGTGTCTTTTCTTCCAGGAGTTCACAGAAGGGTACAGATACCTAAATAAAGAACCAGGATGTCCTAGCATAAGTACAATGATAGGGGATGAATAGAGACCTATAAAACCTCAGAGAAGGAATCCAAACTAATTCAAAAGGAGGCTGAGGAGGGAGAGACAGAGCACTCAGAAAATATTTCTTGGAATTTATTTGTACTGAGCTGGGGCATCCAAATGAGAGAAGGAAGAAATCCAAGAACTTAGAAATGAAACCATGCAGTGTGTACTCAGAACTACACTGTTGGGCAGGAGTAAATTTGATATTGAGAGTAGTGAAAAAATAAGCCTGAGGGACTAGATTTTAAAAGCTTAGACTTCATTCCATGGGCTACAAATTAGACATCTATGTGTGTGTGTGTGTGTGTGTGTGTGTGTGTTTTATTATTTCTACCTTTTTCCTTAAATCCTTTGAACTTTTATTTTTTTATTATTTTTTATTTTTATTGGAGTTTGATTTGCCAACATATAGTATAATACCCAACGCTCATCCCGTCAAGTGCCCCCTTCAGTGCCCATCACCCAGTCACCCTATTCCCCCCACCCACCTCCCTTCTACCACCCCTTGTTCGTTTCCCAGAGTTAGGAGTCTCTCATGTTTTATCACCTTCTCTGATTTTTCCCACTCATTTTCTCTCCTTTCTCCTATAATCCCTACGACCCAGCAATTGCACTACTGGGGATTTACCCCAAAGATACAGATGCAGTGAAAAGCCAAGACACCTGCCCTCAATGTTTATAGCAGCAATGTCCACAATAGCCAAACTGTGGAAGGAGCCTCAGTGGACATCTATGTGTTTTTAGGAAAAGAGTAACTTGCTCAGATTTGCGGAAAGTAGAAACTGTGGATTTGGGGACTATTGATTTCATTCTGGAAGAAGATATTTAAAGGCCCAAACCAAGTACTAGTAGTTGAGATGGTCAAGCAGGGACATCAGCAGGACTTGGCAATCGATTGATAATGGAAGTAAGAAAAGGAAGTCAAATCAAATGCCAGGCTCCTAGCTTCCGTAGTGACGTTAGAATTCCAGGGGAGTCTCACGCAAAGGGTGTGTTTTCAGAGACAGCTATGGGGCATCCAGGCAGGACAGAGCTGCAGGCAGCTGTAAACACGGCTGAGTTTTATGTCACCCGTTTATAAACATCTACCCTTCTCAAGGCCATGCAATCTTCATTTTAATCAAATTTCATCAGGTTAACTAAATTTCAATTATTTGGATACAAATGTTCATACTAAAATGCAGGAGACACATTGGAATATCCTCTGATTTCCCTTAGCGGTGGTTCTCCAAAGACTTCTATTGCAAATGGACTTTTCCCTTGCTCACTGTATAGAGCAGAAGGGATGAAGGTACATCTGGCCAACTGGGTTTATAATCAGATAAATAATATTAATAACAATGCACAATTAAAAAGAAGAAAGAGGCAATATATTTGTATGTTACCTTACTTTATTCTCCTGATAGCCCATTAGGTAGATATTATTTCCAATTTACAGATGAGGAAAATGAATTTCATAAAGGTTGAAAAAAAACAGTCCTAGATGACACAGAAAGTCAGTAATAGAGTCAGGATTTTTAAAAAGGAAAAGAAAAGAACTATTATTGATGAAAGGCCCAATTTGCATCAAACTCTCACACTTTGTATCTGTTCATTCATTTAATTCCCTGGGGTAGGTAGACATCACAGTTTTGATGCTTTTATCATTTGTTATAATAAAGATTGGCATTTTCTTGGAGGAGATGTTTAGAAATCTGTAAATATTTCATTCAATTTTTATTTTTATGTTTTTAAATGAATCTTTAAAACTATTATAAACAACATATACACACAAATCCCAAATTATACTACATTAAAGAAAACCAATAAAATAAAATAAAATAAAATAAAATAAAAAATAAAAAAAAGAAAACCAATATATTAATGGCTGTTGCCAGGTTAAGTTGTTTAGTGGCAAACCTCCAACTATAATGTCTCTTCTCATATCTACTAGAAAAGTATACTATAATTAAAAGGTGTAATTTTTTAAAAAAGAAAAGAAACTGTCATATTAAGCTATTTATTTGTGTGAGTGGCAATTTTCTCCATATTGTGTAGCTAACATAAAATAAAATTTGGATGGCAAATTAAATTTTCATGTTCATCAAAAAAGCTTTAATTAAGACATTTAAATACATTTTACTAAATGCATTTTAGGACCTGTATGTTATTAAAACATGACTTTTATCTGATAGACAGATGGGTATTTCAGACAAAATTTCATTTGGTAAGAAGAAATTCTGCTTAGGGATGCCAGGGTGGCTCAGCGGTTGAGTGTCTACCTTTGGCTCAGGGTATGATCCCGGGGTCCAAGGATCCAGTCCCGCATCAGGCTCCCTGCAGGAGTCTCTGCCTATGTCTCTGCCTATGTCTCTGCTTCTCTTTCTCTCTCTCATGAATAAATAAATAATAAATCTTTGTTTAAAAAAGAAGAAGAAATTCTCCTTAAAACAAACCGCAACAAATTTTAAAGGCATTATAATATGCAATATTATTCTTTTGAAAAATTTTCTGTTTGGTTAATCAACATGACCTCAATTCCATACGAAGACTTATAACCCACTCCTATACAGTTAGGAATGCTCCCAACGGCAGAGTATCTATGCTGAAAGCTAAAGAGAATTTCTAATGCCTGAGGATGACTTCATTTACTGTTTTTTCTTTTAATAAATTTTGTTTTTAGTGTTTCTCCTCTCAACATAAATTATACAAAATTGAACATTTTAATTCTAGTTGATTGTATTTTTATGATTCATATTTCCCTATAGGCACAAGTTTAATAACTTTCCTATTTTCCTTAATACATAACACTTGGAAAGATTTAAGAGTCCAATAGTTGCTGATAGAGTTTGTGTGGAAGATTACCAAAGGAGAATACTGCTATCTTAAAGCAGAGTTTTCCCCCTGACTTTTGAAGTTTTTCATGGCTGGACATTTTTAAAAAACAAACTAGACAATTGCTATATAGCATTTCAGGCACTTTGCTCTTAAGTGTCTCCAGATTTGGATATTCTAGAATATCAAAACAACAACAAAAAAACACAGCCACCTACTTTTGTGGGTGAGAATATTCAGTTAAGCCAGCTAAAATACTAAGAAATCTGCACAGCTGTAGCAGACGGTCACAGTGGCCTGGCTGGCATGTAATTTGAAGCTATCATGATTTTAGGATTGTCTTCAGAACATTTGATGTCAGTGGTTGAAATATTTTATGCAATATCTTTTATGACTCCAGCCAAACCCTAGACTTTTCAAAGGCAGAGATCATCCTTTGCAAACCTCAGAATGACAAAAGCAGTGTTCTGCATGTGGCAAGCAGGCATTGAACAAGGATTTATTTATATGATTTATTTAAAACTGTTCACCTACCAGGGAAACCTTCTGAAGCTAGAAGCCCTGGGTATCGCCTAAAGTTAGCTGATCTTTGGCAGCCTAGCATTGATGCAAGCTACTCAGAGTTTTAACAAATGTGAGCCTGCTTGTCTTTTTCAAAAGCCTACTGTGGTCTTGCCAGGTAATACTCAAGCCACTTCAAAATCACAAGCCAACAGACAGGCAGTCTTTCAGGGACTCACATTCTATTTCCTCATTCAGTCCTCTTTATGTTGTCTCAGTAAAGTGTCTGTCACTTCTTCTTAAAGAACAGTGAGATGAAGGAACATGTGGAATTGATGTCAGGTTGCAGCTGTCCTCTCTTCAACTTCTAGCCCTGCTCACCTGGGTCGAGAGAGAAAAGCATTGAATTAGTCTGGGGTGAACTAAACTGTGTGGACAGAAAATACAGAAAAGCTTGGGGAAGCCTGGAATTTTCAGGGAAAAGAAGAAAGAACCATTCTGATGGCACCGACAACAGACAGTAGACTATTGCTAACACCAGCGCTCTGGGAAGCTTCAGCTCTGGAACCATGTACCCCTTTCTTCAGGAAGAATGCGTAGTGTGGGAAAATGGGGATGCCTCCTGTCTCTCTTGAGATCCTGAGAAAAGGGACTCTCAGATGCCAAGAGGTACATGCAGGAGGCTTCTTGGGATGTGTTCTCAGGGACATCTGTCGGGGAGCAGAGGAAGCAGAATTGAACAGAGAAGACAAAGTGAGATATGGTTGTAAGCCTTGCCAGTCATTCAAAAAGCTCTCAAGCTTGGAAATCCTCCAGAGGTGTTCTTATTAAGGCAAGAGTCTGAGCCTTTGTACTGCCCAACAGTGATCAATCACTGGATGTGGGCTGCTCCTGAGGAGGGGGCACAACCTGGGCAAGGCAGCCTCCTTCATCAGAGGGCAATTCTCAGAAAGGGATGCAGCCCTGAACCATCAGCAGCCAACACTGCCAATCACTTAGGAATAAATGCCTAGTTCCTAATGGGGGGATCTGGGTGACGTGACCTGGTATCACTACCCTACTCAGCCAGGGTAATTAGCACAATCAGTAGAAATGATCAGGACTGATTCTGACTCTAGGACTAGCTGTCATTATATTTCACCCTTTGCTGAACAAAGTCCTAGCTCTATGCCCATTACTCCTATGTAGATTATCTTGTTTTATCTTCTCAACACTGTAAGGCCTGATTCGTCTCAATGTGCACACAAAGCTGTGGCTTAGAAACATTAAATAGCTTGCCCAACTTAGCACTACTTAGTGAGGACATAGAGATTAAAAGTTAGCATTTTCTGAATCCAAAGTATTCTGAACCCTCCATAGCATTCAAAATATTTTGTTGGGGTGGTTGTATTTTCATTCCTGACCATCTCACAGATATCTCTACTTACATACAGAAGAACATGTGCATAATCCAGGGAGTTTAGGTTCCTGAAAAGTTACTGAACCATACCAAACCTGGAGCCCAAGGACACTTTCCAGGCCAATGAAGGAGGAAGAGGACTCTATACTAAGCCAAGGGTGTTGAATTGATATCATCCATCTGGGGCTCTACAATCTGAACCAAGTGGACCAAATGATGGACTAAAGCTGGCCATAGGATTTCCTCCAAAAATAGCATTACAAGATTCTTTCCTCAAACTTTCTTCCTCATGCTCTCTCCCCCACACCATTACCCAGCAGATCTAGTGAAGGTCAGGAACTTGATTTGAATGGGGTTCTAAGTATGTCACAAAACCAGCTATCATTTGCTCTTTTCATTTATCCTATTGTCTTTGCAGTTATTTCCTTTTTTGTCTCCTGACTTCTTCCCAGAATAACTACTATGTCTAGTTCCAAAGCATGTCAGAGCAGATATTTCTCATCTCAGCCACACAAAGGTACTGTGTAATTATGGAATGTACTGGAAGAACTTTGGAGGAAAAGCAAGACATTCACTTAATAAGAAAAAAATTAAACAGAAATAATCAAAAGGGACTATTTTCAAAATGTTTTCAAGCCTGTGTGCAGGATTATTTTCCTATTAACAATTATGATGATGTTTCAGTATGAATTTCCAGAATACATGTATATTAAAAGCTTCAGTCTCTAATGATGAACGGTTTGTACCTGGACGCTCTCTCTAAAGCAGAGCAGAAGCACGTGGCCTCTTCCTTCCTTCTTTTTTTTTTAAAGTAATCTCTATGCCCAGTTTGGGGCTCAAACTCATGACCTCAAGATCAAGAGTTGCATGCTCCATCAACTGAGCCAGCCAGGCACCCCTGGCTTCCATCCTTCTAATTTCTGCCCATCCCCACCAAGATAGGTATACACTGTAAGCAAGTAGAATTACTAAACTAGACAAAATTCGCCTAGTATCAGGAAATAAATATAGAGAAAAGTTGAGAGATTACATTTTTCTTTCCTTATCTGACTTAAATTAATTCCATTAAATACATGATGTACCCAGTCCAGAGTCTAAAATACAGTAAAAATTCAACAAATATTTGTAAAATTCATTAGTGCCCATCATCTACTCCATGAAGTCTTCTTATTTCCTCTGGGAGAATTGATCCTTCCCTCTTTTGTGCTCTGACAGCATTCAATAGATTTTTGTAACATCCCAAACTGACTTTTAGTGTATTTAGTAAAAGTATGTTGTCTCTTCCTCTTGCCTTAAAAGCAGGAACTGGACCTCAGTCTATATCCTGCATTTTGCCCTGCACAGAGCAGAACTCAATATCAACATTTTATTGACTCTTATAACCTACCATTTTAGAACCTATCAGTGGGATTGGCAGACATGCCAAAAAATTGCTGCTGAGGGCAAGGGTGACACTTCATATGTTGACAAGGAAGGTGAATTCGATTCTGTTAGTGCCTGTGACAATTTATGTAGCACACTGCACGCTCAGTCTCATTTTGACATTGCCATCATAGCCATGCCATTTGCAAGCAGCACAAAACTGTCAAGCTGGAATCCACAGGTTACCATGCTGATGATATGCTTGGATTGGGGGAAAAAAAAAGAAAGAAAAGAAAAGAAGAAGGAAGGATCATTCAAAGGCTCAACCCAGACCCACTGCTGGCATAAAAACTGTGCTGCAGAGAGCAGAGAGTTGCCAAAGCTTCTTAGTCCTGACCTATGATGCAGGGGCTTTGCTTCTCTGGGTGAATTTAAGAATGGTTGAATGACCATTCATTTCATGCCTTACTAAGAAATCTGTCTCATTTCTTTGTCCATGCCTTTGCCCATGAGAAGCAGTAATATGTGGTGGTCACATATTACTGTGGAGCCAGATGACCTGGTTTTGAATCCTGGCTCCACTATTTTCCATTTGTACCCCCATAGGCGTGTTACTTAACATCCCACAGTTCATTTCCTCTGCTAAAAAAATGAAGATAATAATAATATTTAAATGACAGGGCTGGTGCAGAGATTAGATAAGTGAATGTCTGAAAAGCATTTGGAGTACATATGCAGAATGATCCCCTAACCATGGTGGCTACACAGAGGGCACTGTGTGTGTCATGATAGGGTGTCTGGAAGTCACTCTGAGTAGATCAGTAAGTCACTGGAGGAATTTAAGCAGAAGAGTGATGTGATATAATTTATTTCATAAAGGTTACTCTTACTGCTCTGAGAAGCTCGATTAGAGAGAAAAGAATGGAAATATGTAGATGAGTTGGGAGGCTCCCACAGTAGCCCTGGGAAGAAGGGATGATAACTTAGAGCAAGTAACAACTTCCTCTTCTAGACTAATGATAAACAGACTAGGCAGGATGAGCTATATTGTAGGGTACAGAAATGGGAGGTGCTGATGGAGTGTACATGTGAGAGATGAGGGAAGGGAAGAAATAATCAATAATAATTCTAGGTTTTTGGCTTTAGTCATGGAGGCTTGGTAATGTCACTTACTGAAATAGAGAAATTAAGGAAGGAACATTTTGGAAGGGAAATGGACTTTCCTTGGGGAGTTTCAGGTTTCAGATGTCTATGAGAAATGCAAATAAAGCTTTCAAATAGCCTGGATTTTAAGCCTGAAAATCATATGAAATATCTGTATGGAGACATAAACTTGCATTGGTATATAGATATTTAAAACCACAAAAAAACTGATATGTGCTATGGCATTGGGGTTGACATAAAAGAGAAAAAAGGACAGAGTTCTAAATGACCCCAGTATTTTCAGATCAGAGAGGAAAGCATCACATGAAGGTAACTGAGAAGAGTAACCAGGGAAATATATTTCTTCTGAACCTACAGAAAGAAATAGAATAGAGACAGGAGAATGTATCAAGAACAGTTAAATGGTCATATAAGTCAAAGACTACAGGGTGATCTAGTAAGATGAACAGACACAATTATTGGATTTGGTGACATGAAGATCCTACATGACTTTGGCGGAATCTTTTTGTGGAGTACTGGAAACTAAAAGACAATTGTAGGGGTGCCTGTGTGGACTCAGCCGATGAAGCGGCTGCCTTCTGCTTGGGTCATGATCCCTTCCTGCTCAGCAAGGTGTTCGCTTCTCTCTCTCTTCTTCAGCCCTTGCTTCAATTCTTCTCCTGTTCCTATTGTTCCACATCTGGACAAGTGGGTAGAAAGCTCACAAGCTCCTTCCCTTGGTGCTGGTGGGGCAATTCAACCCACACAAACCCCATCCAGCACTCACAACCCCACCAAATCAATAAAAGCCAGTTTTTCATCATGCTTTGCACTTGCTTCATTCAGACCAAACTTGAGCCTTTATCCTTGGGCAATACTTTTGCTTTTTTATTTTGTGAATAATAAATGTTATTTCGTGTCATAATAGTGTGTCATTCATGCCAACATCTGTATAATTTCCTGGCAGAGCCATTCAGCATCCAGCAGAGGATACTAAGGACCCATATAAAATAGAGACAGAAGCAGAATATGAGGTCAAGGGAAAATGGGGCATTCTGTTTCTAAGGAAGTGGGAGGACATAGAACATGTTTTTATGCTGAATAGAAAAATCCAATACAGGATGAGAGATTGATGAAGGAGAAAAAGGAGTAGCTGTAGGAGCAAAGCATTTGAGTGGCACAGAGGAGACGGGTCTGGAAGATGAGGACAGAGGCCAGCCCCTACAGCAAGACAGACATTTGCTGCACTGTAACAGAAGAGAAGATGGGATCTCAATTCAAACACCCCATACTAAGCCTAATAATGTAAATGAGGCACACAATGTAATGTGGAACACAGCAGGGAGTCATTGGGACTATGTGGAGCTGGAGAGAAAATGTGCTTCCTCTGGATTCAAATACAGGATTTTAAAGAGTGCAGCCTATCTATGGGCCAGCCATTTATAAACGTGGGGCTGCACACAGTCCTCCAGGATTGGTGATATATCCTTTTGGCCTCTCCAAACCACTCCTGCCATCTACTTCCCCTAACAACAGGAAAGAGGCCAGAAGACAAAAGCTATACATCCGAATATTTACCAACAGCTTCATGATGGTTGTCGAGATTCCCACTGCAATCTTTTGTGCTGCACTTTTATCATCATCCTAGGAAGGATGTGTTACTAAGAGAGTGTGGGAATTTCGGTTATATCTACAAATAGCAAGCATTTCAATTTTCATTTCTTTCTCTTTTATTTCTTTAGGTTTTTTCCAAACTGTTTAAGCAGTTGTCTAGATATCTAAAGGTAAATAGTTATTGACTCCTGATATATATTTTTCCTTGAAATTCATGAACTACATGTTCAAACTAAAAAAGCAATTCATAATTCCCTTGGGAACCAGCAAGCTGAATAGAAATGAGTGCATTTCCACAGAAATGGGCTCATTACTCTACCAGTATTGCATAGGGCTTTATGAATAATTGTTATAAGACAAAGAGGTCTTATAGGAAGAAAGCTTTTGCATTTCTTTTAGATTATATTTTGCACTGAAAACAATGTAGCCACTAGTGTTTAACTTGCTTTGGTATTAAGTTTGCTATTTTCTTTCTGCCCAGAACAGGCAGGCACAGTCTAAAATTTGGAAATGTTAAAGACATTGGAAAAATATATTAGTATAAAATATATTAACAATATAAAATGAATAGCCATTAAATTTTTCAAGGTTTATTCATTTATTTGAGAGAGAGAGAGAAAGAGAGCATGTACATGAGTGGAGGGAGGGGCAGAGGGAGAGAGTCTCAAGCAGATCCCATTCTAAGCATGGACGGGAGGCAGGGCTTGATCCTGCAACCCATGCAATCATGACCTGAGCAGAAACCAAGTCTGATGCTTAACTGATTCAGCCACCCAGGGATCCCAGCCATTAATTTTTTTAAAATCTAACTTCGGGATTTTTTAAAATCTAGAATGTAATCTAAACAATAACAGAATAAATTTGGGGCTGAGGAAAACAGAAAGAAAACTGATCTCCTCGTGTCTTCTATGTGGCAAGGACGAGGTTTGGTATGTTGACTATGTTATCCCTTTTGAAATGGGTATTATTTGCACAGAGGCGAAAACTGAAGTTCAGAGAGTTTAAATCATGTTATCCAAAGTAAAAAACTAGAAAATGGCAAAGCCACAATGTAAATATAGGTCTCATTTTGAAATTTCTTCAGTCCCTATTCCTCAAAATAGAGGTTAAAGAGAAGGTTAAGGATTCCCATTAAACTCACAAACTCATAACATCAAGTAATTTTAGACATTTGACATTTGATGATTGACAATGACAGAGTTTTTCCTTTTAAATCACTGGAATTTGATGTGGCTAATATTCAGGTAGAAGTCATGAATCTTTAACTGTGGTGATTAATCAACATTTCCTTCCTCTAATCTAATCACTGCCTTTTTATTTGCATGATCAGAAAAGTAGGAGTAAAAAAAAAAAAAAAAGGGCAGTTGAGGGTTGTAGAAATCCCATCCCTGGGTCCAACTGTCTAAAAAGAAGAAGCATTCAACAAAGGTTTAAATTAAAAGTAATTTTCTCTAGGACATTGGATCCTTTTTTTGATTGGATTTCTGTATATGTCTGGTTTGCGTAATCCAAAAATCAGACATTTGGAAGGCTATTTGAGAAGGGAGGCAAGCCACTCTAGAACTAAAACATTATCGTAAGATGGAAGGATAATAGGGCAATATTACATAAAGTCGTTTGCTTCCTCTATCAACACTGAACAAGGAGAATCGACATTAACAACACAATACCATTTCACATAGCAGTCAAAAAATGAGATAGTTATAAATCTAGAAAATAATTACAAGATCTAACATAAGAAAACTACAAAAACTCTAATGCAATGAAATAAAAGGAGACATAAATAAATTGCGCGTATTCCATGTCCATGAATAGGAAAAGACTCAATATCGTCAAGATGTTCAGTTCTCCCAAATTACTCTGTCGATTCAATTGCAATCCCAATCAAAATCCCAGATATTTTATTGAATATCAACAACTTACTCTAAAGTTATGTTGAAGGCACAAGACCAGAATAGACACACCAATATTGAAGGAGAAAACACAAAGTTGGAGAACTATCATACTGCTTTTAAGACTTTACTATAAAAGCTACATGATCAAGACAAATGCGGTACTGGTGAAATGAAAGAAGAAAAGACAAACCGAGATTTCAATGAAAGAGAAAGAGAAGAGAAAGTCCAGAAATAGCCCCCCATACATTAAACTACACTCAACTGATCTTGGACAAGGAGCAAAAGAACAATGGAACAAAGGACAGTCATTTCAACAAATGATGTGGAAACAAACCTGGACACCCCCATGAAAAATAAAAAAAAAACCAAGAGAGACAGAGAGAGAAGGAAAAAAAGAAAAAAAGCATCTTTATACAATGTTACTTTCTCCACAAAAATTACTCAAAACAGATCCTACACTTAAAGGTAATGGTAACACACCAAAAAACTCTATAATTTCTAGAAGTTAACTCCAGGAGACTTTGGATAATGGTACTGCCTTTTAAGATACAAACTAAGACATATCCTTGAAAGAGATTAATTGATAAGTTGGATGTCATTAAAATCATGAATTCTACTTTGCAAATGACCAATCTCAAGAACAGTTTAAATTCTAGCCACAGACTGGGAGAAAACATTGCAAAGACACATCTCACAAAGAAACTCTTACTAAACTCTACAAAGCACCTCTTCAAACTAAACAGTCTAAAGAAAAAAATAAAAAATACCCATTTAAAAAATCGGCTCTAAATAGCACACTCACCCGATGGAAGCTACTCAGATAACCAAAAAGTATATGAAAAAGATGCTAGCATCTTATGGCCCATTGGGGAAGGAAATTACAATTTAAACAATGAGATACCACATTGCACCTTCTCGAACAAGTCAAAACCTGGACATAACTGACAACACCAAATGGTGCAAAGAATGTGGAGCAACAAGAAACTCTCAGTGTTGGTGGGAAATACAGAATGTTTTTTTTCTTGTTGTTGTGTTTTGTTTTTTGAATAACAGGAGTTATAGCCACTTTTGAAAATCGTTTTGTGCGGTCCCTACAAAAACTAAACTTACTCTTACTAGTTATCCAACAATCACACTCTTGGTGTTACCCAAAATGAGTGACCACATGTTCATACAGAGACCTTCACCATTAAATTTACAGCATCTTTATTCCTAATTGCCCAAACTTGGAAGCACCAAGATGTCCCTTCCCGTAAGTAGGAATGGATATAAATAAAACTGTGGTACATCCTGACAACAAAATATAATTCAGCACTAAAAAGAAAACTAGCTATCAAAGCTCTGGAATAACCTTAAAATGTATATTACTAAGTGGAAGAGCCAAAACTGAAAAGACTCTATACTGTTATGATTAACTATTATTGACTTTCTGGAAAAGGTAAACCAATGGAAAAAATAAAAAGATCATTGATTTGGCCGGATGACACTGGGGGTGAGGGTGTAGAGAGAGGAGAGGACATAGCAGCGCACAGAGGATTTTTATGGGTAATGAATCATGGAAATTGATATTTCAAGATGGAACTATGTCTGTCTATTATTCAAAACCCCGAAGAATGTACACCACAAGAGGAACCTACGTACACTACAGACTTTGGGTGTGATCACGATGTGTCAATGTAGGTTCAATTCTTGGTTAAAAAGAATATATCTATATATCATTCTAAGAGTGATATGATATTGGGGAGGTTATGCCTTGGTCGGGGCAGAGTGACTTATCGGAAATCTCTACCTTCTCTCAGTTTTATTGCAAACCTAAAACGCTCTTAAAAAAAAAAAGATCCAAAAAGTTTTCATTGAAAAGGAAGCTGTAGATAACTAAAAGAAAAGCGTTGTGTAAAAGAGAAAATCCCTTACTTTTGTTCAGTCTTCTCTATTAAATGATCTGCCTATTAAGTGCAAGTTAAAACCCACCGCTTCGTTCCACTCCCTTCTTGACCTTCATTACACTCTGCACCACTCCAGCTCGTCAGCAACATGGAAATCTATTTAACCTGTGACACCACCTTGTCACATCATTGAGGGTCTCGTGGGAGTCAGAGGCAGTCATACTGATGGATGGCCCACTGATCCCTGCGGAAGCAGATTGCTATCAACACACTGGGCCTCAAATAGGCAACTGCCTCTGGCTGACTCGTAGAGAAACAGCAGTTCTTCATGCCAGTGGTGATAAACGGCTATACTGGAGGACTCCTGAGTTAAAACAGGGCGGAAGAGCATCAGCTGCTATGGTAAACAAAAAAAAAAAAAAAAAAGGAACTTCTTCATTCTGGAAACACAAACTCCCAGGAAGGAGAAAGAAGACTTGCTGAAGGCAAAAGATAAGGACTGTAGTTCTGATTACATATTAAGTAGAGGTATCAGGAGGGGCCTATTTAACCTTCTGGCATCTCCATTAAAAAGCAAAATTGTAATTATACCCACTATGAACACAATTTATATCTATCGGGAAAATTTATAAGGCATTTTCACTTGTGTTATTGCATCCCATCCTTTAAATAATATACCTATTTCTTATACTCCCAAAGTATGAGGCCTGGGAGTATAAGAAATTTATCAAGATACTATCTTGAGATCTGGAGATCTGGTGTTGTGTGGTCAGAAGAACACAGCTAGTAGCTCATCTTTGCAGTCTTACCCAGATTTTTGACAGACCCCAAGGCGATGGATGTATAGGTTCTCGAAATGCCACCTGCAGAGACGGAATAGCATACGTAAAATGGAGCCGTACACAAGTGTTCAAATGCTATGCAAATCGTTTAGGTTCTAACATGCTCCGGGGTTTCGTATACCTCCCGTTCTCCGTCCCTCGGTATCTGATGCTCCTATTTGGCAGGACAGGGAGAAAATGGAATTTACAACAACTTTGGTGCGTTTTGCTCATACCTTTCCCCGCCCACATTTGAAACTTTCTTTGTGGTGCTGCCACGTTTGTGAAAATTGTTTGGATCTCTTTCACTTTTATCTCCCCCAGTCATGAGGTCAAAAAACAAAACCAGTTAAACTTACAATTGGCTCACACAACCCTGGCATACGGAGGTCAAAGCTTCTTTCTAGATAATAGTTAAGATCAGAGAGTAAAACCAGGAAACGATGATTTTCCTCTTCACGTAACAAATCATTTACCTTAACCAAAAAGAATAGGAGGTGAGAAAAAAATGCAGAGATTCCTATCTCCTTAAGAGGCAGGATTATTTATCAGTAATATGGTCACTTCTAGTTAAATGGAATCTGAATATCTTACCTCCACAAAAATTTCTCCCACATTCAAAAATACAAAACTTCTTATTTATTGCCCTCCCTTCAAGATAATTCTTTTGATTAACATATTGCCTTTGCATTTGACATATCGGAATATACTAAGAAAAATGTTTATAAGCCATCTACACCTTGTATCTAGTCGTTTTATATATTTTTATAGTCTGAAAGGCTTTTGCTACAACAATAATGGAACGTGGGGCACCTGGGTGGCTCAATTGGTTAAGCTGGGGCCTTCAGCTCAGGTATGATGCTTGGGATACTAGAAATGGAGCCACACACTGGCCTCCCTGCTGAGTAGGCGTATGCTTCTACTTCTCTCTTATCCCTCCCCCATCACACTTCGTGTCCTCTCACTCCGATTCTCATCTCAGATACAGAAATAAATATTAAAAATAAAATAATGGAACGTGTGTGAGTTTGCCCTCATTAGTTAGAGGCCAGGGGGCCAGCTCTGTTCCTCTGCAGTGGTTTTTCACTACCTAAACAATCATGATGCTCAATTGTGGTTTATATTTATGTACATTTTCTTCACATAATACACATGATCTCATTGCTCTTTCTTTTGCAGGCATTTGAGGGAAAAGATGAAACAACACAGCGACTGGTTTTGCTTGCAGAAGGCCACTAAGACTACGCAGAGATACAAAGAAGCTTTCAGAATTAGAGCCCTGCCCTGACAGTTGGCCCGGTTATTAGACGGCTGTGGCGAATCCAGAAGTGATTACTTGGGTTCAAATTTGAATTATCCCATGGTGAAACACAGGAGGAGTAAATTTAGATCTTGGAAAACTGTGGGAGTAACAGGTTAGAAACACTGGCTCTGCCCTGTATCCAATGAGCACAAGCGCTCAGTTGTTAAATTAGGATCCTGGTAAGTAGAAGAGTGGACCAATGGAGTGTATTTTTTTTTTTTCATTTTTATTAAAAATGTGTTTTATTTAAAATAAAGTTACAAAATCAGAAATCACCTACAAAAAAATTACCGATTACTCTGACATTGGTAGCAAAATGGCTATGGCTGAACTTGAGTCTAGAACGCCGCATGTTGGAGTCTCATCTGGACCTCAGGCCCAACTAGATATCAGCCCTTGCCACTCATCTTGGGCACAGTACTTTCATGTAATATATTAGCCACTTTTTAAATAGTATGGATTTCAAAACACTGATCCGTTCTGTATACGCCGCTTGGATTTAATTATTCCCCCACTGTCTTGTGGGCAGCTAGAGGAGCTGGGTGGTAACAACAGGAGAGATAGATTATCTTCTGTGCAGGACGTTGACATGCTGGTCGGGGCGAAAATGAAGAACGTCCGGAAACAAGAAGGCGATTGGGGGGTTGGCATTACCCTGAGAGGAACCAGTTATGTTCTTTCTTAACACTTAAGCGGTAGTAAAACAGTTTTTTGTTCTGGCTTGCCATTGATTCATGGCTGAACTAGGACATGTTTACTTCTGCCTCTAATTTGCTCACTCTAACAAATGGGGATCACTGTAATCCCTACGACCTGAGGTGGACAAAAAATAGTTTGCCATGTTGAGAAATGAAAAGAACCAGAAATAGATTTGAACCTCCTGAGCTTGAAAACACATTTAAAAGTTGTAGGCAAGACACTGGGATTGAGTTCGTCTACCTGAATTCGCGTAGGGCACACCCTGGAAGACCGGCCATGGGATCCTTCGTCCTTTTGCACTGCCTGTTAGCTGGGTGATTTGAAGAAAAATTTCTTCTCCCTTTTTTTTTTTTTGTTTTTTTGTTTTTTTTGTGAACAAGGTAATAGTCGTAAAGCCTCTTATATGATGCCTGTTCATAAGCATATGCCGAATTAATCTGAAGTTAGAGTTTAGTCATAGAACAAACTCCGTTATGCATTGTATGACAATTGGCCAAGTTACTTACTTCTTTGGGCTTCCCTTATTAATATTTTAAAATTAGAGCTTTCGGGGCAGCCCCGGTGGCTCAGCGGTTAGCGCCGCCTTCAGCCCAGGTGTGATCCTGGAGGACTTGGGATCTAGTCCCGTGTCGGCTCCCTGCATTGACACCTGTTCTCTCTCTGCCGCGTCTCTGCTTCTTCTCATGAATGAAAAAATAAAAATCTTGAAACATAATAAATAAAATTAAAACGAAATGAAATAAAATAAAAATTTCAGTTTCAAATAGATTAATTCCAAAGTTCCTTCCAAGGCTCTAAGTTCAGGTTTCTTAATTCATTCGTTACAAGATCAATTGTACCATCTGCATTCCAAGTCGAGAGGTAAATATTGCCAAACTCTTAACTTCTAATGAAATACTCTCATGCATTTTTTGGAATGTGTTAGAAAACAGAAAAATAATGAGAATAAAAACTCCGAACACGTCCATGGCAAAGAAAAGAGACCAATTACTAGTAAAAGTACAGGTGCATGTTCTCTTAAAAAATGGTTACCAAGCAAATATATGTTACTTATCACCCTACGTCAGTCTGATGATTCTCTTAAAAAAAGATATACGATTGTAATTCATGCACACCATTTATAAATATAGGGAATGGGAGACAATTCCTTAACCACTAGTTGCCAAATCAAGTTTAGGAAGTATACTCAATCATTTTAAATGGATTGAAATCTTCTACATGTCAGCAGTGAAATGGGTCCTCTGAGCTCTCCCACACACAGCTCTACACCAAGGAAAGAGCTGAGAGTTTTTACGACCCCTCGTGCACTGCTTTCAGTAGGAAATGGACAACTGAGTAGAGCTGTTGGATTGCCTGCATGCTTCTGGGGAGAGAGGCTTGTGCCGGTCACATCAATCTCAATGACTCTTCAAAAGCTTTAAAACCTACTTCTGATTTCTGCCTTTGGAAAAATGTGGATGCCAACGTGAATCATTCGTGACACGTTAGCATCTCCCACTCTGCCAGTTAGTTTTACGGTTCCTCAACAACATTAACAGGAAATGTATTACACAAGATTTCTCCGTGGGTACTGCAGCACTACATTTAAATTCACTACTAAACTGTTACCGGAAGAGCATTCTTTTTTTAACTCAGAACGTTCAGGCTATTTCCACATTCTACTTCATTTTTCAGTAGGGTCATCTGGGCCCCGTCCCCTACCACACATCCTGAGCTAAAAAGCTGACCTTCCCTGACTCGGATGTTAACCGATTCTTTATTCCACTCCCTGGTCCTAGGCTGGCCTCCGGCAGGTGCATGCTTTATATCCTCTTCTGTCGTCAGCTGCCACTTTCGTCAACCTGAATTTTTCTGGGGAAAAACCTCCAACCCTCTTATGCTTCATCCTTCTGCTTCTTGCATTATTTAATTTGCATTAATCAAATTTCTGACTCACTGGAGCAGGAATGCCTTTGGAATGCAGTCTCTTTTGTTAAGGTCACCGGTTCACCCCCTTTCTATCAGTGACCTGGTCTTCCATACCCTCTCCAACTCAAGATGAAGATGCTAAATTAAAATTCCTTTTAAAATGTTATATAATCAAAATATGAGATGTTTGTCCTTTGCCTTGTAAAACAAGAAACACAACAAACAAAAGTAGCTAATGCATTTCAAGTAACTTGGAGCTCTTATGCAGGCAACGCGAACCATTTTCGAAACGCTCACTATACTTCATAAGACCCAAGCAACACTTTATTTTCCAACTTCGGTTTAAGCTATCCTATACAAAATTCCAATATATGATTTCAGCTAATCTGTCTGTCTAGTGATCTTCAAGCAATAATGTTTAGTTGAGAATATCACTGTTTTTCTATTACTCTCTGCCTATTCAGAGTAGTGTTTCTAGTGTTCTTACATAAAACATTAAGAGAACCTAGTTCACATCATACTACAACATAAAGTTCTGTAAAATGCAGGGAAATACATATTCAGTGAGATCCCTCACCCCTTATTAATGCCCATACTTGAGGGCTATAAATCTGTTTCTCACAACAATTCATGCCAAATACATACTTAATGGATTGTGAATGACATGTATAAAAACTATGCATTAAAGTATTTGCAATTTCTATTTAACTGTGCTTCAGACATACATACATGTTCTATTAAATCGTAGACTTTCTCAAGTCAGAAAGATTGTAACCTTCCCATTTACTTTCTAGCACATTTGGGACACGAATTCCTTATAGAGTGTGGTTGTTGTCACCAATTGTTATTGTATTTTGCATAATGTTTTATTTTTGTTTACATTTAAATCGTTTATAGTTATCAAATTGTCCAGAGCTGTTTCAGACAAAGCAGATTCAAGTATTGTCTTTATAAACTGGGCACCCTCGGATATGTCAGAATTGTTCTACCTGCTTGAAACCTGATTATTTGGCATTAATTTGTTGGTTGTGGTCCAAAATGCGATATGATGGAAAGAGAATAGAGTCGGTAAAAACTGGGCAGTGGACATCTAAAAATCCATCACCACACTCCCTCTTTGTCTCTTTTGTTTCACCTCCTCTAAGTAAATCTGCAAGGGAGGCCACACCCTCTGTGGTCAACAGACTCCGGAGCAACCCCTAATGCCACATTTAGGTAAGCAGTCAGTATGGCTCAGGTGCAGGCAAAGCCAAGTGTACCTCATATAAGTGCTCTTGTGTGAAAAATAAGCTTTTAGATCCTGACCAAAGTTGATGCCATTTTGTTTGGTATTGGTATGGAAATCAAGTTGTAACACACTAAAGAATCTCTCATATCTATATAAGCCACACCTTGCCTTTTCATTATGGGCAGGTTATGGGTTGTATCTGAAATTGGTCTCTACTTTAGCAAATGTGGCAAAACCTGACTACTTCCAATCATATTCAAATGACCACTGGGCCACTAATAAGAGGGGGAGACAAGTATTGACCCACTACTGGTTTGCAAAAATGAGACCACCAAACACAGTTCCTACTATCCTGGGGGAACTGAATGAGCCAGAAATATCTAAACAACACTATAGATCAATCCTGCCATAGGCCAGAGTGCTGATGTTGCGTTAGGCCTGAGATTCAATTCCATATTAATTCTACTCGGTATTTCATGCCAACCACTTCCGAATTATGTTTCCATGTTAAAAAGTTGGGGAGAGTAAAATGCCAGGAAAATTGGACCATGAACTCTAACATTCCATTCTCGTAACAAAAACATATCACATCCATGAGTCTACCTAGCTCATCCCCCTAGTTTGCTACCTTACCAACCCCGTTTATAGTCCTACCATTCCAATCCCACAATAAATTAACCACTTTGGGCAGATGCCTTACACTACCAATTTATATTTTTCAATTAATAATATTCCTTGGTTATTGAGCTGAAGATCTCTATCTCTGGACATTTTCTGCTCTGCTTTAAAAAAAATATGACCAGCCTCTATGTAACAGAGCCAGTAAACCAGCACCCTACAGCCTCCTTTCTACCTCAATAATGTCTGGGCTCCCCTCTCACCTTTGCTCTCTCTTTCCTCTTCTCCTTGCTTTGTTTCCCTCTCATGTTATGAGCAACATGTCAAGCCTGGTTCCAAGAATCAGAGGAAAAATGCTATTTTTAAATCATACCATGGTTTTTACACCTGTCAAATTCATGTATAGTAACAGATCCTCTAAGTTACATATTATACATTCTTATTTGGCAACAAACCGAACAAACACAATGACTCTGAATCTGAGTTCCACTACTAAACTATGTGCTCTATAAGTAGGAATTTTTGTCTCATTTCCCTGCTGCTTCCTAGGATCCAGAAAAAGAAATTAGGTGTCATAGGCACTTTAATACTAAGAATATTTAATAAATAAATAGTTGCTAGATAAATCTCACGGCGTTGTCGATGAGAAATCTTGAATCCAGATCCTCTAAGTCTAGAACACTGGTTTATGTTCAGAAAACTACAGGTTATTTGAGTCACAGTCAATTCTAGCTGCCAGGAGTTATGTGAAGCTAAGTACACACCAATAATTCTCTGTGCCTTTCAGTTTCACCATCCATAAAAACATGGTCACATATTTTGTTCACCGGATTATAAAGATTGTAAGGAAGTTACCACATCATGCAGGCTGAGAAAAATCTTCGATTTGTTTCATTGGAGGTTCTTTCTTTCTTTCTTCTTTCTTTCTTTCTTCTTCTTTCTTTCTTCTTTTTTCTTTTGTTTCTCCATTCTCTTTTTTTTCTCTTTATTCATTCTTCATGTTCCAATCCTTTCCTCTAGCAAGGATACTCCACTTCGATGATTAAAGAGATTTTTTTTAAAAAGTTACCCTGTTCCCCATGCTACTCATTTCGGCTATGCCTCTGTGACAACAGAACCTGAGGAAATGCCTATGCCAGTTCAAGCGCTTCACAGGACTGTGATCCTAGCACCTTGTGAAAAACAAGTGTTGTCACTATATTCGTTTCTTAAAAACATGTTCTTTTTCAAACATATTTTGTAGTGGGTTACTAGGATTGTCTCAAAAAAAAAATTCTAAACCCCCCATACCCTTTCAATATTTCTCTGCTGATGGAGATTCCCATTAAAATATGTCATTTGCTTAGCTTTCCATTGGCCACCAGTTCCTGTCCTTTCTCTTTTTTATCTGAGGCCTTTGAGTCTGTCACTCAGAAAGAAGCAAATGGAGTTGTCCGTGTGTTGGTTTTCCTGGTCCATCATCCTTAGGGCATCTTTCTCTGCTTCTACTGTTATCTTTTCCATATTAATTAGCTTTCACCTTTTTGTCTAATTTTCAAAATTGACCTTTCTACAGTCGTGGTTTATGCTCCCATGTTGGCCATTTGGACCCTTCTAGTGGTTGTCCTTTTATGGACTAATAATCAGTTTGAGAGGCTAATCTGCCTTTATTAAGACAGGCAGTCAAGCTGTTCTGCCTGTCTCCTGTATAATTACACTCGTCTATTTGATTATTTCCCCCTCCAATTCTCCTATGTGTGTGTTTAAACAGTGCCTTCTCAACTCTGTGAATTCCAACAGTATTACTATTTTCCCTTCATCTAACTATATTTCATGAGGTTTGTCCCTTGAAAAATGCTATTGAAGGAATCGAAGAAGGATCTGCTGCTGCACTCTCTATAAAGGAACATGGAAAAACTCCGTTGTCACATTGCACAGCGTTTCTGCTTTCCATGAATCTGGATCCTACAGGGAACATTATATGTCAGTCCAATTCCTCAGGATCTAGCAATGTATTTACCTTTGATGTTGCTCTGAATTTCCTAATCATAAGAACGTAAACAAGTGCTGAATTAAAATTACCATTTAAAATAAGTTGAGCTCTGACAAGCTCAAATAGACATCCTCTATCTCCGTATCTTCCCAGATTCTCCATTTTAGCCCACTTCCCCTTTTGTTCTGTATCCCCTACCCCCAACTTTCATTTATGGTGAAAAACTTCATCCTTTCATTCGACCCTCCTGACTATTCCACCCTGGGTCCCCTTTATGTGTGCCCTGAGATGTAGAGCCACTTGATGTACACCTTTCTGGACACTCCATCCATCAAAGTCTAGCATATCATTTCCCTCTTCTTGTCCTTCTTGAACCCTTAAGTGATCAAAACTACATCTCCAATTTGATGTTATACCTTAATGGACAAAAGGTGACCCTTTCTCCAGCTGACTCATCATATTCTAAGCGGATTTTTCATTTTTCTTTTTTTTTTTAACGATTTATTTATTACATGAGAGACCACACTGACAGAGGGCCCGGATACAACATGGCAGAGGAGAAGCAGGCTCCACGCAGAAGCCCAATGTGGACTCGATTCCCAGGACTCCAGGATCACACCCTGGGCCGAAGGCAGGATGCTTAACTGCTTGAGCCACCCAGGGATCCCTCTAGAGGCTTTCTCATGCCATAACCTGAAAATGTTATAAAATGGTGGGAATTTCAGATTCATGGGGCCGATGAACAAAGGGAAATTATATATGGATGATTTGTGGTTGATTGCCTTATGTCCACCCTCCAAATCACACTATTAAAAAGCTTTTGCTTTGCAGCCTGAGCCTGACTGCCCCTGCTTATTGAGCTGCACACCAATAAACCCTATAGTCTGAAAGGATTATTTCTGGTAGAATCTTGACGAGCTAATCAACCTTTCTTACTTTGGAAGGCATAATGCTTCCGAGTTATTAGCTGGCTTTCTGAATGCAAAAGACATCGGCTTTCTGAAGGGACATCCGGGTCATGATATATTAAAACAGAGGATTTTTTATTTTTTATTTTTTTTTTAATCTTTTTTTTTAATTTTTTTTTAAAATTTATTTATGCATAGTCACAGAGAGAGAGAAGAGAGAAAGGCAGAGACCACAGGACGAGGGAAGAAGAAGGTCCATTCACTGGGAGCCTGATGTGGGATCGCTACCGGGTCTCCCAGGATTGCGCCCATGTGGCCAAAGGCAGGCCGCCAAAACCGCTGCCGCCACCCGGGATTCCCTAAAACTAAACAGAGGTTTAAAAAATCAATTAAATTTAAAAGGTTTTAAATTTTCATATTAGTTGAAGGGCTTAAATTTTTTAATTCAAACTAATTTACCGCGGCACTGGCACTTAAGGAAAATGGAATGAGCACGGGGAATTTTATCGATTGATAGTGGATAAGAGAGAAAAACTGCTGACAGATTCCGCAGAGTTATCTAAAAGCTGCGAGGCGGAGCAGAGCCTGCAGATACCCCAAAGCCCAGCCAGGAACAGAGATTGAATGGAGCTGAAGATTCAGAATACCTCCTTACCCTTCCTACCCATGGAAAGAGCTCACAGCGCGTGAAGGTTACCTGTCTCTAACACATTAAAACTGCAAAAACTTGACAGGGCTTCCTTGGATATGAACAAGGTTAATGTGCTACTCAAGATTAATTGTGACTTCACTAGGAAATTTATTGAGAGCTTATCAGGGAATTGAAGTGAATGAAAAGGAGGACCAAAAGCCTTGTTAGAGATTTCTCACAAGAGGGTGATGGATGAATGAATGAACGCCTTCAGAAACCAATAATAGGATTTTAAAGATTCACATAAGCAGCATTAAGGAGATCTCTTGTTGCTTACCTTAAACAAACTGAGCTGGGAGGATGACTACATGGTTTACCGCTGCCTGGGAAGGGCAGCTGTAATTTTGGTCGTGGACCTCAAAGAACTCTCTGTGCTTTTGTTGGGACTTGATCTTGGTCTCTTATGTGACATATCTGTTTACAAAACAACAAAGAAACCCCAAACAAAAAAATAACCACCAACAAAAGGCTGATGGACAGTTATACGACGAATTTAAGTCAAAACACATCTGCGGGTAGAATCTCATCTGTACCATCATAGGTTTGCCCCAATCTGGGCATGCTCGCCTAACTTTTGAAATCCTCTATTCTTCATACGAAACAATGGAAAAAATTACTTATACCAACTTTATTTTTGATTGCCATTAAATGAGATCATGACTTTCAAATGGATTAGAGAGTCCTTTATAATAGAAAAAAAGAAAAATGACTTAATATTGTCAGAATCTTTGATGTTGTTTGTTTCTCATCCTTGATGGTAATAGTAAAGTAGAAGGTACAGAAACAAAATAAAGGAGCCTTATGGACTCCGTTGTGACACCTAGTGGTACTTATCCACCACAAGTTCTATTTTGTGAACTAACGGAAAATATATATTGGTTTTTTCTTCATAGATAAGCAGTCAAGTAATCTATCCTCCTCTCTTATCAATAGACTTATAGCGTCATGAAAAGTGTCTGCATTACACATGCTTCATGTAGAACATGTTACAATTATTATATCAAGGTTTATCTCATTTTTGGAATACAGCAGTTTTAATTGAGCTTGAGGAGGCAACCCAGTGACTCGATCAGCTATATTACAGTTGTGTTTCTCAGGGTCAATTTCTGAAGGACATTTCCACAGATGCTTAAAACATATTGTGGATTTCTTGTTACCTTCGCTCAGCAGGGAAATATACTTCAATTTTGTCCATAAATTTTAGATTAAATATGGTTTTTAGGTTGAAGTTATCCATACCTTTACCGAACAATCCATGTCTTTATGCTTATACATTTTGCAGAAGATGAACTAAAATTTTAAAGGAGCTTTTGGGTCCAGATACCAGTAATGAGGACTGTGATCACTTTGATTGTGTTGAAATCTATGGCAGGAAAAGGGAAAGCTGCTGATTTTAGATACAAGGGCTCAGCACTCAATAGTCTTCAGCCAGCATGACTTCCTTTCCTCGGTTTTTCTTAGTTCTTCTTTACCAGTCCCTCTCTTTCCCCTTGACTTGTTCTTCTCCACTCTACACTTCTGCTGGGATTTGCAATCTTGCAGGTGATATATTGCAGCCCACTCTCTGCCTTACCTCAAGACACATCATGCACGCTCCAACACCCAATTGGTCCGAGATTCGTGATTCATGTCTCCAATTGGCAACCACACTCATGTATTCACTCAATGATTATTACGAGTTACCATAGCAGTCATGTTCTAAGCCAAGGGAGATACACTAAAAGCCTTACAATATACTGAAGGAGAGTGTTAAGAATCACATATTAAAACACACTAAACTAATCATCAGGATGATCATAAAGGACAGACAAAAATAACTATAAGACATTTTAAAAGGAGATAAGCTTAAATCAGGGAAATAAACTATCAATCTTCCTCCTAATGCTACAAATCTCAATCCGGGACTCACCACACCCCCAGCTGCTCAGCCAAAAACCTAAGAGATTCTTCATTCCTCTACTTCCCACTTCCCATCAGTTTGTGAGTGAAGTCTCTCAAGCACAGGTCTTGGACGTTTCAGATCGGTCATTTCTCTCCACCTCCAGTTCACGTCCAAATTACCTTTCTTTAAAAACTGGTTTGTCCCGCCTCCATCTTGGCCACCTTCCCAAATCTTGGCTCTACCAAAACACCAACCAGAGTGTGGATGCTTGTACCCTATGCCATGATTTTTAGCTTGTGAAGATGGTTACGCAGAAGATTCTAGGCTCATCTCCCCCCACAGACACACCAAATGTGCGCTACACATGCTCCAAACTACCTCTGGAAAAAAAAAAAAACGAGAGAGAGAGATAAATGTCTCAAGCACTCACATTGGCAGGGAGCAGAGGAGAATGGAGTAAGCCCACGTGGAAGCAGGTAGGAACTTGGTTACAATCTCATCATCCCCAGCGCTGGAACCACAAGTGGGAGGGAAACTCAAAACCAGAGCTTCTCCCCAAAGAATGACGGGTTTGAACCCCATACCCGGCACCCCCATCTTTTAAGGACCTGCATATGTGGGGCCCTCAGAACATGTTATCTTTGGAAAATCAACAGGGTTGGCTATCCACACACCTTAATTCCACAAACGAATAGAGAAACGGCTTTAAGGGCCTCAGACTAACCTGCCCAGGGGCCCAGCATAGAGGCCACCTGCCAGAGGCGCTAGACTTTTTCTATGCCAATCTCAAGGCCCGGGCCTGAGGGCAGGCAGGCTTAATTTAGCACAGATCTAGAGGCCGCTCCATGGCAAATACATCTTTGTGCTCTCCCCTGCTTCACTTCAGGCGGGGCATGCCTTTTGCTTTTCCTTTTTCCCTTGCATGCACCCATCTACAAACTCTCCATGCTTCATTCCAGCTGGAAGTCTTCTCTTAGCTACTCTCAGCCCACGGGGGTACCATGTCTCTCTTTCTGTTCTTTAATGCTGCATTTTGTTTTGTTCTATTTTTCCCAAGCCGACGTGCCCTACCTGC
This sequence comes from Canis lupus dingo, assembly GCF_003254725.2. NCBI lineage: Eukaryota > Metazoa > Chordata > Mammalia > Carnivora > Canidae > Canis > Canis lupus. The sequence continues at coordinate 16,306,078 of NC_064246.1, read as the reverse complement.
TGAGATGTTACTGGTCATAGAGCCCATATATGTATCTTCCTTAAAGTTCCAGTGGCAATTTTAATGAATCACCCATCATCAAGGCACTTATGATTAGATGATCTCTAGGCTCTTCCAAACTTATAATTTCTTTGAAATCCTCATTTACAACCAATTTATTTTTCTATAACATTCCTTATACATTCCCTCGAGCTGTCAATAGAGATGAACTCTCTAAAGAAGTTCAAAAACAGTTGTACAAAAAAACAATGCCTGCAAAACAGTCAGAGAAAAACTATCAGTATTTTAAAATGAAATAGCACTTTTCCTCTCTAACAATAAGACATCTAAGGTGGACAGCTGTTGGTTTACTTAACTCAGAAGCTCATTAAGGATGAGATTGGTCTTCTTTGTAACAAGACAGTTTTGCAGTTCCAATCATCTTGCTTCCTCTGAGAGGAAAAGCGAGAAGTCTAAGAACGGATGGCAGCTATTAATCATCTCTTTAATCAGGAAAGCAAAAGCTTAACAAGTACTTTCTGAGTGGACCTCTGATCGCCTTACTGTAGAACAGGTTCTTACAGACCAAATCATTTTGTAAGAGAGAGAATGGCTTGGATCAGCTCTAATTCTCACCAGGAGCAAAAACACACAGCAGGTCAACATATCTAAAATATAATAATAATAATAATAATAATAATTAATAATCAATATTTAGTTCAAGAAGGACGACGTTGGATATTAAAGGAGAAAAATGTTGCAAACAATGAAAGTCAACTCTGATGAACAAAATCAAAATCTAGTGCAAATGATATTTTGTAATAGTGAAAAAATCATTAATCTACAAAAATATATGAAAACAATATTCAGTGTCTTTATGTAATGTGAAGACATAACTTCTTGTGAGAAACGTGACATTTTGATAACTTTCATCAGTAATATAATAAGTATGCAATCTTATCTGCAAAGAATTATTTTGTGAAAGGACAACATTAATTGGATACATTAAGTTGTTTTACATCATTTATACCACCTATTCAATCTATGATATTATTGTTTTCATGTTAACCACTGTTAAAACCACTATTTTCAATCCAATAGGCAATAATCAGGACAACAGATATGATTGTTTTATTAAATCCCCAAAAGAATCTTTTAACATAGGGATTTTAAAATCCATCACATACCCCATTGGTTTAATCTGCCCGGGAGGTATCAAAGCCTTTAACACTGGGTACCCCATTATTGGCTTTAGCAATCTACTTTTTTCTAGTTGGAAAAAGAATACAAAAAGTATCTATACATTTGTTATTTTAATAACATAAATTGCTTTAGCTAAACTGTCCAAAACTAATGGAAATTGTTATATGAAATGTACATCACCTTATCACATGATGCATACCATTTCTTTGTTTTTAAAATTAGTTAATACCTAGGAGAGGACTATATCAGACCTCGAGATGATAAGTAAATACTAAATGAGTAAAGTAAAAGAAAGCTAATTATGGTGTGGTTGTTCTAAGTTGTTTACATAATAATAGATATATTGCGTACACACTATATAAGCCAGTGCTTAGGGCTTTTCATGCGTTTACTTCATGTTCCACAGCTGTAGGAAAAACTGTCTATTCCCCTCGCCATTATACAAATAAAGAAACAGGTTTAGAACAGTTATGGCAACTTACCGAAACAAAATACATAGTTTACAACTAGCAGAACTAGGCTTTGAACCCAAGAAGTTGATTTTCAGACGCCAGACTCATATATCTAGAGAAAAAAACAACTCTGAAAAAAAATGCACCAAAAGATAAAAACAAAGTTACATCTTGTCAGTGAGATTGCCGTATGCCTTTTTTTATATTTCCAAAAGTTTTAGATTTACTGACTATAACAAAAAATATGATGCTTATTTGATAGGCTTTCAAATCCAGTAATCATTCAGTAAGCTTTTTACACCTGGTTTGATAGGTATCAAATACGCCGTGCTGTACTCAGGGAAACTACTGATAATATGAAGTCTACAAAGTGGTATCTTCCTCCGTGATAAAATAAGACCTTTCTAAAATCACAACTCTGAAAAACTACAGTTAATGCACAATATAAAGTCACCTTCAGACATATTAAATCGTATTACACAGACCATAAAAATCAGTTCATTTGACGAAATAAAACTTTTTAAAGATTGTCTGTAAAAAATCAAAAAAAATATGTTTTTTAGAAAAAACTAATATATCCAATTTCCTGAACAACTGTACATCCAGTAAAGAACCATGGAAATGTATAAAATAGGGCTCATAAAAAGATTCCAAGCGATCTTTATCAAGTACACAAAAACAAACATAAAAACAACACATAGAGAAACTTCCCAGTATTTTTAAAACCTCTAAAATTAAAAATATGTCTATATAAATACATAGAAACTGGTCGGAAGATACATTTTTGAAACGCTTGTAACCTACGTCATCGCACATTCCCAATAGTGCATAGGACTGTTTTATTCCACGTTTTTAAAATAATATATTAAACCCATTCCCATTATGCAATTGAAGATATATAATAATGGAATACCGATGCGGAAAAGGGCCAGCACGCTAAGTCATCATACTGCTATAACTTATTTGTATTGTTGTTTTAATATATCGCAATAATTATACGCCTTATGTCCGATGGTAGTATTTGCCAGGGGCATCTTAGAAAAAAACAAAGGGAAATTTATATAACCCCATTAACTTTAATGGGAGCAAGACTTGCATATACTATCTTGTTTTTGAAAATAAAGGAAATTATTGTCCAATATGCAAATATTGTTGACTATTAGCTTCATTCACAAATGAACATATGAATTTAAAAAATAAAATAAGCAAAGGAAAGAGACCTTAATTATAATAGAAAATTGTGTTATTACTCTGTGCAGCAAGCCAATTCGGATATGCTCTGCAAAGTTACATGAATACTTTACTATGGCCCATTTGCCCCTGAGCACCAAGTTATTATTCTATCTTTTTTCTTCAAAAGTATTTCCTCCTAAATGAACTTAGAGAGAGAAAAAAAATCAGGCATATGATCGCTTTTTTCTCTTCTTGAACAGTTCAAACTACTATTTTCTTTCATATTTTACAAATGCACGAAATCTTATATTAGTATTAATGACTAATCAGGAGAAAAACGGTTTTAATTTTACCAATGTATTTCAGTGTGACTAAATTTTTTATGGTAAATGAATATAATTTAATTATTTTATCCTCTTGCTTATTTTCTAACTTCACAAATAATTATAAAAACTTTCCACAAACTTTAGTGAAATGAGCGTGGCTATCAAGACATTAACAGATAAGGAAATCTGAGGTCTGAAGCAGTGAAATCGAGCTAATTTATTGTCAAAGCTCCGATTGTAACAGAGATATGCTCAATTTAAAAAGGTTGTGTGTTAAACAGATGGAGAATCATTTGAAATAAAACTTTCAGGAAAAAATTCTAACCTGTTTAAAGATAATAGATGACTTGGATATAACAGCCATACCTGATAGATTGTGGCAAAAAACAAAAAAATTTGGCTAAGATCATCCATTTAGATTAAGTATAAAAGCATGATAGTCAATACATATTTAGTTTTGTTCAATAACGTACTATATTGCAAGTTCTACTGTAAATGTATTTTAAGGAAATTCAATAGTTCAAAATGTCTTAGTTTATAATTGCTACCGACTCTAAAGGGTTTCTTCTCTAATAAAACTCTTGCAAATAAATTATTAAAATCAAACTCATTGCGAATACGTAATGTTATTTTTTCTGAATGTCCTTTATTTTTGTATGTCGAGTGTGATGGCTATTGACGCTGAGAGGAATCTTAAACGTTTGTTAATTTCGTTGCCCATAGTCACATTACATTTCTTAGCATCATGGTTTAATGCAAAATCTTCCCTTTACAATATATAAAATAGGAATGCTTATTTATGGGAATATGATCTATGATGGAACACCAATCTAAGTTGATGGCGATCTTGAAATAAAAGCATCTGAAAGTCACTGATAAACGGTGCAGTGCTTAGTATTTCTGCTCATAAACTATTTGATCCAACTCTAAATTTAACAACTACATTCAAGTTACAGATGGAAAACAATTAATTAACTTGATAGAGATATCACAAGGCATTTAGAGAACATGAGATTATTTTTAACTTTTTGAGGATGGATCCATTTACTGTTTTTCTACATTACTGCACCAGTTTGACCTTCCCCCCAAAACAGACAACAGGGTGCCTTTTTCACCTCTTCTCCAACACCTGTTTTTTCTTGTGTGTTGATTTTAGCCTCTTGACAGGTGTGAGGTGATATCCTATTGTAATTTGATTTTCATTTCCCTGAAATCAGTGATGATGACCATCTTTTCATGTGTCGTTTGCGCCATCTGTATGTCTTCTTTAGAGAAAGGTCTATTCATGTCTTCTGCCCCATTTTTAATTAGATTATCATTTTTCTGAGGTGTGAGCCATTGGGGATACAGGAGCAGACAATGCAGACCAAAACCCTACCCTCATGGAGTTTATACTGCAATTGAGGGAGGACAGATATAAATAATTTGAACGTTGATTACGGAGAGTTAGGAAGTTTTATTTGTTAGCTAGTGGTAGTACCAGCAGAAAGGAAATATAGCCATGTTGTATCTCCAGCTACTTCATTGAACCAGGAGAGTGCCAGCACTTTTCTTAATCATGAGTTTTGTTTCTTTTGTTTTTTACTTAATAGTGTAATGATTTTTGTTTAAATTTTCCATTTTGGGCTGATCTGAGTTGTCCTTTTCTTTGACCTTTTCTGCCACATTATATTCCTACAATGGCTAATTGGAGGCCTTACATTATCCAGATCATCAGAGCTTGATAGGAGAGTATAAGAGGTTTGCTCAAACTCTTTCTTTCATGGTGCCTGGGGGTGGTTTCAGGCCAGGTTAAAGCATCTTGACTCTTATTCAGCTCAGTCATTCGATCACATGATGAGTAGGAAACCTGCTTCGATTCCTCTCTCCTTCTCTCTCTGTTTTTTTGGGCCTACCCCCTGCCATTTCTCTCTAGGGAAAAAAAAAAATACTTTCTATATCAATCATACCACCATCTTTCAACTTCACAAATTATACTAGTACACTTCCTTGCCCTTTCAAAGAGCTCAATAAATGCCAAAAATATAAAGATACAGTCTCTTGGATATCCCTCTGAATTTGCCAAGAACATTCAGGCTTGAGAAAGTCAAATTAACACTGGCCTGACCCCATCAATTAAAACATCTCTGGTTTTTACCCATTAAACTGGGCCACCCACGGTGGCACAGACCAACATGCAGTCGGTCCATCAGTATTAGTGCATAAACAGCCAACTTCCCACTCCTTATAAAGGATGGATGTGGGCCCTAGAAAACAACCCTCAGGGCAAAAAGAAACACTGTAGAGTGGGGGGGAAAAGCAAGTAATCAACAACACTCTAAACGTGCCAACGAGAATTCCATTATGGACTAATGGTGACTTTACTGAGAAGTATACTATTATGATCTAAACATTTACTCATTTCATGTGTTGACAAATACATTTTTTTCTCTGATTTCTAGGAGTCAGAAAGAATCCCCGACACTGAATCCGGGCGACACAGTGTCTTTTCTTCCCGGCGTTCACAGAAGGGTACAGATACCTTCCCTAAAAAAGACCCAGGATGTCCTAGCATAAGTTACAATGATAGGGGATGAATAGAGACCTATAAAACCCTCAGAGAAGGAATCCAACCCCTAATTCAACAGGAGGCTGAGGAGGGAGTAGACAGAGCACTTCCAGAAAATATTTCTTGGAATTTATTTGTTACTGAGTGGGGCATCCAAATGGCGGAGAAGGAAGACATCCAAGAACTTAGGAAATGACACCATGCAGTGTGTACTCCGATATACCACTGTTGGGGCAGGCAAGTAAATTTGATATTGAGGATTAGTGAAAAAATAAGCCTGAGGGACTAGATTTTTAAAAGCTTAGACTTCATTCCATGGGCTACCAATTAGACATCTCTATGTGTGATGTTGTGTTTGTTGTGTGCTTGTGTGGTGTTTATTATTCTCCCTTTTTTCCTTTAAATCCTTTGAACTTTTATTTTTTTCTTATTTTTTTTATTTTATATTGTATTGGAGTTTGATTTGCCAACATATAGTATAAGTACCCAACGCTCATACCGTCAAGTTGCCCCCTTCAGCTGCCCATCACCCAGTCACCCTATGACCCCACCCACCTCCCTTCTACACCCTTGTTCGTTTCCAGAGTTAGGAGTCTCTCCTGTTTTATCACCTTTCTGATTTTTCCCCACTCATTTTCTCTCCTTTCTCCTCTAATCCTACTGACCCAGCAATTGCACTTACTGGGGGGATTTACCCAAAGATTACAGATTGCAGTGAACAGCAAGGACACCTGCCCCTCAATGTTTTATAGCACAATGTCCACAATAGCCCAAACTGTTGGAAGGAGCCTCAGTGGAACATCTATTTGTTTTTATGAAAAAGAGTAACTGTCAGATTTGCGCCGAAGGAAATTAGAAGAACCTGGGATTTGGGACTATTGATTTCATTCTGGAAGGCAGATATTTAAAGGCCCAACCCAAAATTACTAGTAGTGAGATGGTCAATCAGGGACATCAGCAGGATGGCAATCGCTTGATAAGGAAGTAAGAAAAGGGACGTCAATCAAATGCCAGGCTCCTCGCTTCCGTAGTGACGTTAGAATTCCAGGGGAGTTCATCGCACAAAGGGTTGTGTTTTCAGAGACAGCTATATGGGGCGGCATTCCAGGCAGGACAGCGCTGAGGCCGCTTGTAAACACGGCTTGCGTTTTATTGTCACCGTTTATTAATACATCTACCCTTCTCAAGGCCACATGCAATCTCATTTTAATCAAATTTCATCAGGTTAACTTAAATTTCCATTATTTGGATACAAATGTTCATACTAAAATGCAGGAGACGGAGAACATTGGAATATCCTCTGGATTTTCCCTAGCGGTGGTTCTCCAACGACTTCTATGCAAAGGACTTCCCTTGCTCACTGTATAGAGCAGAAGGGATGAAGGTACATTCTGGCAAACTGGTGTTTATTAATCAGATATACTAATATTGAATAACAAGCACCAAGTAAAAGAGGAAAGAGGCAACGTCTATTTGTAGTTTACCGTTATTGATTTCCTGATAGCCCATTAGGTAGATATTTTTCCCATTTACCGAGAGGGGAAAATGATTTCATAAAGGTTGAAAAAAAAAACAGTCTAGATGACACAGAAGTCAGTATAGAGTCAGGATTTTAAAAAAGAAAAAGAAAAGAAACTATATTGATGAAAGGCCCAATTTGCCATCAACCTCTCACACTTTGTATCTGTTCATTCATTAATTCCTGGGGTAGGATAGGACATCACAGTTTGATGCTTTTATCATTGTATAATAAAGATTGGCATTCATTTTCTTGGAGGATGATGTTAGAAATCTGTAACATATTTCATTCAATTTTTATTTTTATGTTTTAAATGAATCTTTAAAACTATTATAAACAACATATACACACCAAATCCCAAATTTATTCCTACATTAAAGAAAACCAATAAAATAAAATACAATAAAAAAAATAAAAAATAAAAAAAAAAGAAAACCAATATATTAATGGCTGTTGCCAGGTTAAGTTGTTTAGTGGCAACCTCCACTATAATGTCTCTTCTCATTATCTCTAGAAAAAGTATACTATAATTAAAACGGGTAATTTTTAAAAAGAACAAAGAAAACTGTCATATTCAGCTATTTATTTGTTTGGTGGCAATTTTCTCCATATTTGTAGCTAACATAAAATAAAAATTGGATGGCAATTAAATTTCATGTTCACTCAAAAAAGCTTTAATTAAGACATTTAAACATTTTTACAAAATGCCTTTTAGGACCTGTATGTTCTAAACATGACTTTTATTCTGATAGAAGATGGGTATTCAGACAAAATTTCATTTTGGTAAGAAGAAATTCTGCTTGGGAAGCAGTGGATGGACTCAGCGGTTGATTGTCTACCTTTGGCTCAGGGTATGATCCGGGGTTCCAGGGACTCCTCCAGTCCCGCATCAGGCTCCCTGCAGGAGTTCTCTGCCTATGTCTCTGCCTCGTCTCTGCTTCTCTTTTCCTCTCTCATGAATAAACAAATACTAAATCTTTGTTTAAAAAAGAAGAGAACTTCTCCTTAAAACAAAACCGCACACAAATTTAAATGCATAATATCTGCAATATTATTTCCTTTTGAAAAAATTTTCTGTTTTGGTTAATCAAACATGACCTCAATTCCATACGAAGACTTTACTAACCCACTCTTATCCAGTTAGGCCTGCTCCCAACGGCAGGAGTTCTATGCTGAAAGCAAAGGAGAATTTCTAATGCCTGAGGCTGACTTCATTACTGTTTTTTTTTTAATAAATTGTTTTAGTGTTTCTCCTCTCAACATTCCAAATTATTACAAAAGTTGAACATTTTAATTCTAGTTGATTGTTATTTTTAGATTCATATTTCCCTATAGGCACAACGTTTAATAACTTTCCTATTTTCCTTAATAATAACACTTGGAAAGATTTAAGAGTCCAATAGTTGCTGATAGAGTTTGTGTGGAAGATTACCAAAGGAGAATACTGCCTATCTTAAAGCAGAGTTTTCCCCCCGACTTTTGAAAATTTTTTCATGGCTGGACATTTTTAAAAAACCAACTAGGACAATGCTATTTATAGCATTTCAGGCACTTTTGCTCTAAGTGTCTCCAGGATTTGGCTATTCTAGAATATCAAAACAAACAAAAAAACACAACGCCCACCTATTTTGTGGGTGAGAATATCAGTTAAGCCAGCTAAAATCCTAAGAAATCTGCACCGCTGTTAGCAGACGGTCACAGTGGCAGGCTGGCATGTAATTTGAAGCTATCATGATTTTGGATGTCTTTCAGAAAACATTTGATTGTCAGTGTTTGCAATATTTTATGCAATATCTTTTTGACTCCAGCCAAACCCTTAGACTTTTCAAAGGCAGAGCTCATCCTTTGCAAACCAGAATGACAAAGCAGTGTTTGCATGTGGCAAGCAGGGCATTGAAAAGGATTTATTTATATGATTTATTTAAAAACCTGTTCCACCTAACCAGGGAAAATTCTGGAAGCTAGAAGCCTGGGTATCGCCTTTCCTAAAGTAGCTGATCTTTGGCAGCCTAGCTTGATGCAAGCTACTCAGAGTTTTACAAACTGTGAGCCTGCTCTCTTTTTAAAAGCCTACTGTGTTCTTCCAGGTAATTCTCAAGTCACCTCCAAATCACAAGCCAACAGACAGGCAGTCTTTCAGGGACTCACATTCTATTTCCTCATTCAGTCCTCTTTATGTTGTCTCATAATGTCTGTCACTTCTTCTTAAAGGAAACAGTTGAGATGAAGGAACATGTGGAATTGATGTCAGGTTGCAGCTGTTCATCTCTTCCACTTCTAGCCCTGCTCAACCTGGCGTCGAGAGAGAAAAAGCATTGAATTAGTCTGGGGTGACACTAACTAAAATGTGTGGACAGAAAATACAGGAAAAGCTTGGGAAGCCTGGAATTTTCAGGGAAAAGAAGAAAGAACCATTCTGATGGCACCGACAACAGGACAGTCGACTATCAACCACCATCGCTATGGGAAAGCTTCAGCTCTGGGAACCATGTCACCCCTTTCTCAGGACGAATGCGTAGTGTGGTAAAAAATGGGGATGGATGCTCTGTCTCTCTTGAGATTCCTGAGAAAAGGGACTCTCAGATGCCAAAGATCGGGGTACATGCAGGGGCGGCTTCTTGGGATGTGTTCTCAGGGGACATCTGTCGGGGAGCCGAGGGGAAAGCAGCATTGAACAGAAGAAGACAAAGTGAGTATGTGTTGTAAGCCTGCCAGTCATTCAAAAAAGCTCTCAAGCTTGGAAATCCTCCAGAGGTGTTCTTATTACGGCAAGAGTTGGCCTTTGTACTGCCCAACAGTGATCAATCACTGGGATGTGGGCTGCTCCTGAGGAGGGGGCCCAACCGGGCAATGCAGCCTCCTTCCTTTCAGGGGGAAAGGGCAATCTCAGGAAAGGGATGCAAGCCCGAACATAGCAGCCAACACCTGGCCAATCACTTAGGAATAAATGCCTAGTTCCTTAATTGGGGGGATCTGGGTGACGCTGACCCTGGTCTCACTACCCTACTCAGCCCAGTGGTAATTAGCACAATCAGTAGAAATGATTCAGGACTGATCTGACTCTAGACTAGCGTCATTCTATTTCACCCTTTGCTGAACAAAAGTCTTAGCTCTATGGCCCATTACTCCTATGTAGATTAATCTTTGTTTTATCTTTCTCAACACTGTAAGGCCTTGTTCGTCTCAATGTGCACACAAAGAAGCTGTGGCTTAGAAAACATTAAATAGCTTGCCAACTTAGCACTACTTAGTGAGGACATAGAGATTAAAAGTTAGCATTTTCTGAATCCAAAGTATCTGAAACCCTTCCATAGCATTCAAAAACATATTTGTTGGGGTGGTTGTATTTTCATCCTGACCATCTCTCACAGTATCTCTACTTAACCTTACAGAAGAACTGTGCATAATCCAGGGAGTTTATGGTTCCGAAAAGTTACTGAACCATACCAAACTGGCGCCCAAGGACACTTTCCAGGGCCAATGAAGGAGGACAGAGGACTCTATACTAAAGCCAAGGGTGTTGAATTGATATTCATCATCTGGGGCTCTACAATTGAACCAAGTGGACCTGGAAATGATGGACTAAAGCTGTCCATAGGATTCCTCCAAAAATAGCATTACAAGATTCGTTCCTCAAACTTTCTTCCTCATGCTCTTCTCCCCCACACCATACCCAGCAGATCTAGTGAAGGTCCCGGAACTTGATTTGAATGGGGTTTAAGTATGTCACAAAACAGCTCTCATTTGTCTTTTCATTTATCCTATTGTCTTGAGTTATTTCCTTTTTTGTCTCCTGACTTCTTCCCAGAATAACACTACTATGTCTAGTTCCAAAGAATGTCAGAAGCAATATTTCTCATCTCAAAGCCACACAAGGTTACTTGTAATTATGGAATGTACTGGAAGAACTTTGGAGGAAAGGCAAGCCATTCATTTAATAAGAAAAAACTAAACAGAAATAAATCAAAAGGGACTATTTTCAACTGTTTTCAAGCCTGTGGCAGGATTATTTTCCTATTCACAATTATGATGATTGTTTCAGTATGAATTCCAGAATACATGTATATTAAAGCTTCAGTCTCTAATGATGAACGGTTGTACCTGGACGCTCTCTCTAAAGAAGAGCAGAAGCACCTTGGCACTTCCCTTCCTCTTTTTTTTTTAAGATCTCTATGCCAGTTTGGGGATCCAACTCATGACCTCCAGATCATCGAGTTGCTATGCTCCATCAACTGAGCAGCCAGTGCACCCCTGGCTTCCATCATTCTAATTTCTGCCCATCCCCACCAAGATAGGTCTACACTTGTAAGCACGTAAGGAATACTAAAACTAGCAAAATTTCGCCTCTATCAGGGAAATAAATATAGAGAAAAGTTTGAGAGCTTACATTTTTCTTTCCTTATTGACTTAAATTAATTCCCTTATTAAATACCTGATGTATGTACCCAGTCCAGAGTCCTAAATACAGTAAAATTCAACACTATTTGTAACATTCATTAGTGCCCATTCATCTACTCCATGAGTCTTCTTATTTCCTCTGGCGAGAATTGCTCCTTCCCTCTTTTGTGCTCCGACAGCATTCAATAGATTTTGTACCCTCCCCAAAACTGACTTTTAGTGTATTAGTCAAAGTTATGTTTGTCTCTTCCTCTTGTCCTTAAAAGCAGGAAACTGGACCTCCTCAGTCTAATCCTGCATTTTGCCTGCACAGAGCAAGAAACTCAATTCAACATTTTATTGATCTTAAACCTACCATTTTAGAAACCTATCAGTGGGTTGGCAGACATGCCAAAAAATTGTGCTGAGGGCAAAGGGTGACACTTCATAGTTGACAAGGAAGGTGACTTAGATTCTGTAGTGGCCTGTGACAATTTATGTAGCCACTGCACGCTCAGTCTCATTTTGACTTGCCATCATCGCCATGCCATTTGCAAGCAGCACAAAACGTCAAGCTGGATCCACAGGTTACCATGCTCTGATATGCTGGATTGGGGCGAAAAAAAAAAAAAACGAAGCAAGAAAAGACGCGAAGAAAGAAGGGAAGGATCATTTCAAAGGTCAACCATACCCCCTGCTTGCATTAAAAACTGTTGCGCCGAGGCAGAGAGATTTGCCAAAGCTCTTAGTCCTGACTATGATGCAGGGGCTTTTTGCTCTCTGGGTGAATTTCAAGAATGGTTGAATTGACCATTCATTTCAGCCTTACTAAGAAACCGTCTCATTTCTTTGTCCATTGCCTTTGCCCATGAGAAGCAGTTAATATGTGGTGGTCCACATATTCCTGGGGCCGAGCTGACCTGGTTTGAATCCTTGCTCACATTTTCCATTTGTACCCCCATATGCGTGTTACTTAAACATCCCACCGTTCATTTCCTCTGCTAAAAAATGAATATAATAATAATATTTAAATGACGGGGGTGCAGAGATTAGATACGTGACTGTCTGAAAAGCATTTGGTAGTAAACATATGCAGAATGATCCCCTAACCCATGGTGGCTCACGAGGGCACTGTGTGTGTCATGATGGTGTCTGGAAGTCACTCTGGAGTAGATCGTAAGTCACTGAGGAATTTAAGCAGAAGAGTGATGTGATATAATTATTTCATAAAGGTTACTCTTACTGCTCTGAGAAGCTCGATTAGAGAGAAAGGAAAGAATGGAAAATTTAGATGGAGTTGGAGGCTCCTCACCAGTAGCCCTGGAAAAGAAGGGATGCTAAACTTCGAGCAAGAACAACTTCCTCTTTAGACTAATGATAAACAGATAGGCAGGCTGATCTATATGTCGGGTACAGGAAATGGGAACCGGGTTCTGGTGTGCCTGCTGGATTGTTACATGTGAGAGCTGAGGGAAGAAGGGACAGACATATCAATAATAATTCTAGTTTTTGGCTTTAGTCATGGAAGGCTGGTAATGTCACTTACTTGAACATAGAGAAAATAAGGGAGAGGAGGAAAGGAACACATTTGGAAGGGAAATGGACTTTCTTGGGGAGTTTCAGTTTCAGATGTCTATGAGGAAATGAAATAAAAGCTTTTCAAATAGCCTGGATTTTAAGCCTGAAACTATATGAAATATCTGTATGGAGACATAAACTTGCATTGGTATATAGATATTTAAAACCACAAAAAAAAATGATATGTGCTATGGCATTGTGGTTGACATAACGAGAAAAAAGGACAGAGTTCTAAATGACCCCAGTATTTTAAGATTCAGAGGGAAAGCATCACCCTGAAGGTAACACCTGAGAGAGAACCAGGGAAATAATTCTTCTGAACCTACAGAAAGAAATAGAATAGAGCAGGAGGAATGTATCAAAGAACCGTTTAAATGGTCATAAAGTTCAAAGGACTACAGTGTGATCTCGTAAGATGAAACAGACAACCAATTATGGATTTGTGACATGTGAAGATCCTACGACTTGGACGCCTATCAGATTGTCAACACCAGTCTGGTTTGGTTGAATAATGCCCCTCAAGCATTAGGCTACCTTATTTTGAGAGTGTTAACTGCTGTAGGTGGAAACCAATGAGCATGAATGAAACACCAGACCTGCCGGCTCTCCCAAGCTGTTCTCTGGGATTTTACCAATGAGGACTCACCATGATTCCAACATCTCCCTAGAGATGTCAAACAACAATCTGGTTTAGAAACACACACAGGAATTTGGGAACTCTTGGGAAATAAGGATGAATTTTGCCCAATGGGAATAAATTTTGAATAGAACTTAACAAAAAAAATATGCTGGCCAAGGAACCAGGAAGTGGTATCCATAGAGGTTAACAAGCTTATCCAAGGTCATACCTCTGACATTCTTTCCAATACACCAAGTCATTTAATCCCTATAATTTTTCTCTTCATTCAGGTACAAGTCAATGTCCCTTCCTCAGTCATGCCTAGCCAACTTACCTAAAGCATATTTGTCCCCACCAACATATTTTACTTCATATCAATCATCACAATTTGTAATTCTTTTGTCTGTCTTTAGTTTCTATCTTAACCTACTAAAATAGAAGTTTACAAAGTAAGTATTTTATTCTTCTTGTTCCACTTTATTCCAAAAAGCCCAAAACAGTGCCTCTAACTTATTAGAATTAAGTGAAACCAGATGATGAAGGAAGAGAAATCCACATTTCCAGTTACCAAAACTCCTAATTCCCAAGAGAGGCTTTCTCTCATAGCAACATTAAGACTATAAAAGGAAATTGGAATATCTTAGTCCGTGGGAAATTTTATGGATATAATCACCTGCCTGAAATGATTAAGTGCTCTTCAATTTAGAGGCAGAAGGCTGAACCTCATGGCTGTCTAGGGGACCATCTGTTTATATCTATACTAACAAATCATTTCTACTCACCTTTTGTGACCCCAATCTTGGATCTCTCTAGCTTATAGCAGTTAAAAGGACCTAGACACTCTTCCAAATTTCTGTTCTGATGAATTTCCTGGTGCGTCTCATAGTATTAATGTTCATGATTTTAGTTGACAACAATTCTGGTGTAATTGTTTAATTAATTAGTGTGGGACTCACATTGCTCACCTGATTAGTTTCAGAATATTTTTCATGATAAAAGAGATACAGTAGGAAAAGAATTTCAATACATTGAAGTAAAACAAGTCTTTAAATGTTGCAATTATTTGAGAGGTTGGAGAACATACCAGGATTACATCTTTAAAATCATAAGAGACACTGAACTCTAGGAACAAATGGGGTTGCTGGAGAGGCAGAGGGTGGGGGAGGGGTTAATTGAGTGATGGGCATTAAAGAACGCACTTGATGTACTGAGCACTGGGTGTTACATGTAACTGATGAATTACTAAATTCTACCTCTGAAACTAATAAAAATAATTACAAAATAAACAATGAAAGCTGTAAAATGCTATCTATAAGCTCTTAGTACTCTGCATTCCCAATATGAAATCACCAGGTAGTTGGAAATGTGTGTACTACTGATAGAATGCTTTACTTTTAACATGGCTATGAGAAAATCAGTATGAAACATGCGACAAGTTTGCTTAACATAACAATCAAAGAAATATAATAGAGGGCAAAGCCTATTAAGTTTAAGAAAGGAGGTTCGAGTTTGAAAGACAAATGGTAAGACTAGGCCAATGGGACACATTTAATTTTATGAATGTATCCCAATGTTGCCAGTCAAGGAGTCTCCTTCAGTGCATGAAGCGAAGAATAAACTCGTAAGATTTACTATACACAGTCCACTCTGCTATTATATCTCATATGTGTACTTTTCTTCAAAATATGCAGAAAATTAAGATTTAATTCAACTTATTTTGAATTAAAAATTAACATTACATACATAGTCACCTTTGGGAAAGAGACCACTCTCAAAGGTTACCTTAGTCTAGACATATTCTAAGTATTATTCCAATGCTTCACAATTACAATAACAAGAATTTGGGGGTATTATTATAAAATGTACATTGACCTTTTCACATAGTGTTCAATCATGAAGTAATATTTATTTTAATTTCTTAAGCACTTTCATGGTCAGTATTTCATATTTTAGGGGTTCTTTATTATTTCAAAATAATTAACCTTAGAAAATTGCAAACTTTTTGAGTTCAGGATTCATGTCCTATATTGTATTTATTTCCTTCAAAGTATCAGGAACAGTCCTGAATATATAGGACTCAGAGACTTAACTAATATTTTAATTAAATTTTAAAACCCCATGAAATCATAATCTAAATGAGTAGTGGTTATTGTCTCCTTAAAATGGTGATATTCTATTTTGATATGTATATATTGCCATGATTATGTTTTTTCTTCTATAGGACGTTTGGAATATTATATCACATTATTGGTAGCAAGGTTATTGATATATGGCACATGGCCCACAGGATCTCCTCAACCCAAATCCACAACGTGTCACTAAAAGAAGCATTCAACAAAGGTTTAAAAGTAATTTTCTCTAGGAAATTGGATCATTTTTTTGATGGGATTTCTGTATATGTCTGGTTTGAGTAATCAAAAATCAGACATTTGAAGGCTATTTGAGAAGGGAGGCAGCACTCCTAGAACTAATAAGCAATTATAGTAAGATGGAAGGATAATAGGGCAATATACAAAAGTCAGTTGCTTTCCTATATCAACAATGAACAAGGAGAATTAGAAATTAAAAACACAATACCATTCACATTAGCAGTCAAAAATGAGATAGTTATAAATCTAGCAAAATATATACAAGATCTACATAAGGAAAACTACAAAACTCTAATGCATGAAATAAAAGGAGAACTAAATAAATTGAGAGTATTCCATGTCCATGAATAGGAAGACTCAATATCGTCAAGATGTCAGTTCTTCCCAAATTAATCTGTAGATTCAATGCAATCCCAATCAAAATCCCAGATATTTTATGAATATCAACAAACTTATTCTAAAGCTTATGTGAAAGGCACAAGACCCAGAATAGACACACCAATATTGAAGGAGAAAAACAAAGTTGGAGAACTATCACTACATGATTTTAAGACTTACTATAAAGCTACAGTGATCAAGACAATGCGGTACTGGTGAAAGAAAAGACAAAGAGATCAATGAAAGAGAAGAGAAAGTCCAGAAATAGACCCCCATAAATACACTCAACTGATCTTTGACAAAGGAGCAAAAGAACAATGGAACAAAGACAGTCATTTCAACAAATGATGTGGAAACAACTGGACACCCACATGCAAAAAAAAAAAAAAAAAAAAGAGAGACAGAGAGAGAAGGAAAAATGAAAAAAGAATCTTTATACAAATGTTACTTTCTTCACAAAAATTAACTCAAAACAGATCATAAACTTAAAGGTAAAACACAAAACTCTATAATTTCTAGAAGTTAACTCAGGAGACTTTGGATAATGGTAATGCCTTTTAAGATACAACACTAAAGACACTATCCTTGAAAGAGATAATTGATAAGTTGGATGTCATTAAAATCATGAATTCTACTTTGCAAATGACAATCTCAAGAAAAGTTTAAATCTAGCCACAGACTGGGAGAAAACATTTGCAAAGACACATCTCACAAAGAACTCTTACCTAAAATATACAAAGAACTCTTCAAACTAAACAGTATAAAGAAAAAATACCCAATTTAAAAATCGGCTAAATAGACACTCACCAGAGAAGATACACAGATAACAAATAAGTATATGAAAAGATGCTAGCCATCTTATGCCCATTGGGGAAATACAAATTAAAACAATGAGATACCACATTGCACCTACTAGAACAGTCAAAACCTGGAATACTGACAACACCAAATGGTGGCAAGAATGTGGAGCAACAAGAACTCTCAGTGTTGGTGGGAATACAGAATGTTTTTTTCTTGTTGTTGTGTTTTGTTTTTGAATACAGAATGTTATAGCCACTTTAGAAAATAGTTTTGTGGTCCCTTACAAAACTAAACTTACTCTTACTATGTTATCCAACAATCACACTCTTTGGTGTTTACCCAAATGAGTTGAAAACTATGTTCATACAGAGACCTTCACATTAACATTTACAGCACCTTTATTCATAATTGCCCAAACTTGGAAGCACCAAGATGTCCTTCAGTAAGTGAATGGATAAATAAACTGTGGTACATCCTGACAACAAAATATAATTCAGCACTAAAAAGAAACTAGCTATCAAGCTATGGAAGAACCTTAAATGTATATTACTAAGTGAAAGAAGCCAAACTGAAAAGACTATATACTGTATGATTCTAACTATATGACTTTCTGGAAAAGGTAAACCAATGGAAAAAATAAAAAGATCAGTGATTGGCCGGAGTGACACTGGGGGTGAGGGTGGTAGAGAGAGAGGAATAAGCAGAGCACAGAGGATTTTTAGGGGTAATGAAATTGATATTTCAATGATGGAAATATGTCTGTCTATTTATTCAAACCCAGAGAATGTACACCACCAAGAGTGAACCCTAACGTAAACTACAGACTTTGGGTGATCACGATGTGTCAATGTAGGTTCAATCTTGGTAAAAAGAATATATCTATATCATTCTAAGAGTGATATTGATATTGGGGAAGGTTATGCCTGGGTCGGGGCAGAGGACTTATAGGAAATCTCTGTACCTTCCTCTCAGTTTTATTGCAAACCTAAAACTGCTCTTAAAAAAAAAAGTCCAAAAAGTTTTCATGAAAAGGAAGATGGTAGATAACTAAAAGAAAAGGTGTAAAAGAGAAATCCTACTTTTGTTCAGTCTTCCTCTATTAAATGATCTGCCTATTACTTGCAGTTAAAACCCACAGCTTAGTTCCACTCCCTTCTGACCTTCATACACTCTGCACCACTCCCAGCTTGTCCAGCAACATGGAATCTATTTAACCTGTGACACCACCTTGTAACATCATGAGGGTCTAGTGGGAGTCAGAGGCACTAATACTGATGGATGGCCCACTGATTCCCTGCGGAAGCAGATGCTATCAACACCACTGGCCTCAATAGGCAACTGCTCTGCTGACTAGTAGAGAAACAGCAGTTCTTCACTTGACAGGGTGATAATGGAGGACTCCTGAGTTAAAACAGGAGAGCAGTCAGCTGCTATGGTAAAAAAAAAAAAAAAAAAAGGAAATTCTTCATTCTGGAAACACAACTCCCAGGAGGAGAAAGAAGACTTGCTGAGGCCCAAAAGATAAGACTGTAGTTCTGATTACACTATTAAGTAGAGGTATCAGGAGGGGAACTATTTAACCTTCTGGCATCTCCATTAAAAAGCAAAATTGTAATTATAACCACTTATGAAACATTTATTATATATCGGAAAATTTAGTAAGCATTTCACTTGTGTTATGGCATCCCATCCTTTACAATATACCTATTATCTTATACTCCCAAAGTATGAGGCTTTGGGAGTATAAGAAATTTATTCAAGATTACTATCTTGAGATCTGGAGATCTGGTGTGGTCAGAAACAGCTAGTAGCATCATCTTTGCATTCTTACCCAGATTTTGGACAGACCCAAAGAGACGATGGATGTATAGTTCTTCGAAATCCACTGCAGAGAAGGAATAGCAAGTAACATGTAGCCTTACACAAGTTTTCAAATGATATGCAACATCTTTTATGTCTAACACTGCTCCGGTGTTTTCTTATACCTCCTTTCTCCGTCCCTGGTATCTGATGCTCCTATTTGGATGACAGGGAAAATGGAATTTACAACAACTTTGGTGGTTTGCTCATACCTTTCCCCAGCCACATTTGAAATTTCTTTGTGGTGCTGCCACTTTTGTGAAAATGTTTGGATCTCTTTCACTTTTATCTCCCCAGTCATGAGGTCAAACAAACCAGTGAAACTTACAATTGGCTCACACAACCCTGGATACGGAGGTCAAACTTCTTCTAGATAATATGTTCAGATCAGAGAGTAAAACAGGAAAAGGAATGATTCTTCCTTCTCACGTCACATCATTTACCTTTACCAAAAAGAATAGGGAGGGAGAAAAAAATGCAGAGATTACTATTCCTTAAGAGCAGGATTATTTATCAGTAAATGGTCACTTCTAGTTAAATGGAATCTTGGAATATCTTACCTCCACAAAATTTCTCCCACATTCAAATACAAACTTCTTATATTATTGCCCTCCCTTCAAGATAATTTCTTTTGATTAAAATATTGCCTTGCATTGACATATAGGAATATACTAAGAAAACTGTTTATCAGCCATCTACACCTTGGTATATAGTAGTTTTATAGTATTTTATATCTGAAAGGATTTTGCTACAAAAATAATGGAAAGTGGGGCACCTGGGTGGCTCAATTGGTTAAGCTGTGGCCTTCAGCTCAGGTCATGATGCTGGGATACTAGAATGGAGCCACACATCTGGCTCCCTGCTGAGTAGGGAGTATGCTTCTACTTCTCTCTTTATCCCTCCCCCACACACTCGTGTCCTCTCACTCTCGATTTCTCTATCTCAGATAAAGAAATAAAATATTTAAAAATAAATAATGGAAAGTGTGTGAGGTGCCTCCATAGTTAGAAGGCAAGGGGCCAGCTCTGTTCCTCTGAAGTGGTTTTCACTACCTAAAAATCATGATGATCATATTGTTGGTTTATATTTATGGTACTATTGTCTTCACATAATACACATGATCTCATGCTCTTCTTATTGCAGAATTTGAGAGGAAAAGAGAACAACACAGCGACTGTTTTGCTTGCAGAGGCACTAAGACTACAGAGTACAAAGAAGCTTTCAGAATTAGAGCCCTGACAGGTGGCCGGTTATACGGGCTGTGGCAGAAGTGATTACTTGGGTTCAAAAATTTGAATATCCCATGGTGAACACAGGAGAGTAAAATTTAGATCTTGGAAACTGTGGGAGTACAGTTAGAAACACTGGCTCTGCCCTGGATCCAATGAGCAACAAAAGCGCTCAGTTGTAAATTAGGATCCTGGTAAGTAGAAGAGTGACTCAATGGAGTGATTTTTTTTTCATTTTTATAAAAATGTGTTTTATTTTAAAATAAGTCTACAAAATCAGAAATCACCTACAAAAATACAGATTACTCTGACATGGTAGCAAAATGGCTTATGGCTGAACTTGAGTCTAGAAGTACGCATGTTTGAGGACATCTGGAAATCAGGGCCCAACTAGATCATCAGCCCTTGCCACTAATCTGTGAACAGTAATTTCATGTAATATATTTAGCACTTTTTAAATAGTATGGATTCAAAACATGATCACGTTCTGTATAACGCCGCTTGGATTTAATACTATACCCCCACTGTCTTGTGGCAGCATAGAGGAGCTGGGGTAACAACAGGAGAGATAGATTATCTCTGTGCAGGAAGTTGAATGCTGGTCTGGGAGAAATGAAGAAGTCCGAAAACACAGAAGGAGATTGGGGGTTGGCATTACCCTGAGAGACCAGTTATGTTCTCTTAACACTTAAGAGGTAGGTAAAACAGTTTTGTTCTGGCTTGCCATTGATTCATTGGCTGAACTAGACATGTTTACTTCTGCCTCTAATTTGCTCACTCTAAAATGGGATATCACTTAATCCCTACTACCTTAGGTTGTTACAAAAATATTTTCCATGTTTTTATAAATTAAAAGAACCATAAATATATTTTAAATACTGAGCTTGAAAACATATAAAATGTGGTAGGAAAGACACTGGACTTGAGGTCGGTATACCTGAAATTAGAGTAGGGCAAACCCTGGAGTCAGGCCATGTGGATCCTAGTCTTTGCTCTACTGCCTGTTAGCTGGGTGATTTTGAAAAAATTATTCTCTCCTTTTTTTTTTTTTTGTTTTTTTGTTTTTTTTGTGGAACAAGGATAATAGTAGTAAAAGCCTTAGTATGATGCCTGTTTCATAGCATATGCCGAATACATCTGAAGTTAGAGTTTAGTCCTAGAAACTCCTGTTAATGCATTGTATGACATTGGCCAAGTTACTTTACTTCTTTGGGCTTCCCTGTATTAATATTTAAAATAGAGATTTCGGGGCAGCCCAGGTGGCTCAGCGGTTTAGCGCCGCCTTCAGCCCAGGGTGTGATCCTGGAGACTTGGGATCTAGTCCCGTGTCGGCTCCCTGCATGGAACCTGCTTCTCTCTCTGCCTCTGTCTCTGCTTCTCTCTCATGAATGAAAAAATAAAATCTTTAAAAATAAATAAATAAAATAAAACGAAATGAAATAAAATAAAAATTTCAGTTTCAAATAGATTAATTCCAAAGTTCCTTCCAAGGCTAAGTTCAGGTTTCTTAATTCCATTCGTTACACAGATCAATTGTACCATCGTGCATTCCAAGTAGAGAGGTAAATATTGCAAACTTCTTAACTTATAATGAAATACTCTCATGAATGTTTTGGAAATGTGTTAGAAAACAGAAAAATAATGACGAATAAAACTGATAACGTCCATGGCAAAAGAAAATGAGACACTTACTAGTAAAAGACAGGTGCATTGTTCTCTTAAAAAAATGGTACCAAGCAAATATATGTTACTTTATCACCATAAGTCAGTCTGACTGATTCTCTTAAACAAAGATATAAGATTGTAATTAATGCACACCATTTATAAATATAGGGAATGGAGACAATTCCTTAACCACTAGTTGCAAATCACAGTTTAGGAAGTATACTCAATCATTTTAAATGGATTGAAATCTTCACATGTCAGCAGTGAAATGGGTCCTCTGAGCTCTCCCACACACAGCTCCTACACAAGGAACAGAGCTGAGAGGTTTTACGACCCCTGTGCACTGCTTTCAGTAGAAATGGCAACTGTAGAGCTGTTGGATTGCCCTGCATGCTTCCTGGGAGAGAGCTTGTGCCAGGTCACATCTAATCTTCAATGACTCTTCAAAAGCTTTAAAACCTACTTATGATTTCTGCCTTGGAAATGTGGATGCCAACTAGATCATATCGCTGACACGTTAGCATCTCCCACTCTGCCAGTTTTAAGGTTCTCAAAAACATTAACAGGAAATGTATTACAAAGATTCTCCGTGGTAACTGCAGCACTACATTTAACATTACTAATAACTGTTACCGGAAGAGCATTCTTTTTTTAACTCAGAAAGTTCAGGCTATTTCCACATTTCTACTTCATTTGTCAGTAGGGTCATCTGGGCCCCGTCCCCTACCACACATCCTGAGCAAGCTGACAATTCCCTGACTTCGGAATGTTAACCCGATTCTGTATTCCACTCCCTGGTCCTTAGGCTGCTTCCGCAGGTGCATGCTTTATATCCTCTTCTGTGTCAGCTGCCACTTTAGTCAACCCTGAATTTTTTCTGAAACCTCAACCCTCTTATGATTCATCCTTCTGCTTCTTGCATTATTTTAATTCTGATTAATAAATTTCTGACTCACTGGAGGCAGGGAGGCCTTTGGAATGCAGTATCTTTTGTTAAGTCACCGGTTCACCCCCTTTTCTACTCAGTGACCTGGTCTCCATACCCTCTCCAAATAAAAGATGAAGATGCTAAATTAAAATTCCTTTAAAATGTATATAATCAAAATATGAGATGTTTGTCTTTAGCCTGTAACAAGAACACAACAACAAAAGTAGCTATTGCATTCAAGTACTTGGAGCTCTTATGCAGAAAGAGAAACATTTTAGAAACAGCTCACTATACTTCATAAGACCAAAGCAAACTTTATTTTCCAACTTAGTTTAAGATATCCTATACAAAATCCAATATATGCTTTCAGTAATCTTTCTGCAGTGATCTTCAAGCAATAATGTTTAGTGAGAATATCAATGTTTTTCTTATACTCTCTGCCTATCAGAGTACTTGTTTCTAGTGTTCTTACAATAAAACATTAAGAACCTAGTTCACATCATACTACAACAATAAAGTTCTGTAAAACTGCAGGGAAATACATCTTCAGTGAGATTCCATCATCCCTTATTAATGCCATAATTGAGGGCTATAAATCTGTTTCTCACACAATTCATGCAATAAAATACTTAATGGATTGTGAATGACATGTTATAAAACTAGGCATTAAGTATTGCAATTTATATTTAAATGTGCTTCAGACATAAATAAATGTTCTATAAATAGTAGACTTTCTCAAGTCAGAAGATGTAACCTTCCATTTACTTCTAGCACATTTGGGAGCAGAATCATTATAGAGTGTGTTGTTGTCACCAAATTGTTATTGTATTTTGAATAATGTTTTATTTTTGTTTACATTTTAAATAGTTTATAGTTATCAAATTGTCCAAGAGCTGTTCAGACAAAGCAGATTCAAGTATTGTCTTTATAAACTGGGCACCCTCGGAGATGTCAGAATGTTCTTACCTGCTCTGAAACTGACTTATTTGGCATTAATATTGTTGGTTGGTCCAAAATGAAGATATGATGGAAAGATGGAATAGAGTAAAACTGGGGCACGTGGAATCATAAAAATTCCTATCATCCACACTCCCTCTTTGTCTCTTTGTTTCACATCCTCTTAAGTAAATCTGCAAGGGAGGCACAACCTCTGTGGTCAACAGACTACGGAGCAACCCCTAATAGCACATTTTAGGTAAGCAGTATGGCTCAGGTGCAGCAAAGTGTACCTCATATAAGTGCTATTGTGTGAAAATAAGCTTTTAGATCCTGACCAAAGTTTGATGCCATTTGTGTTTGGTATCTGGTATGGGAAATCAAGTTGTAACACTAAAGAATCTCTCATATCTATCATAATGCCACACCTTGCCTTTTCATTATGGGCATGTGTATGGGTGTATCTGAAATCTGGTCTCTGACTTTAGAAAATGTGGCAAACCTGACTACTTCAATCTATTCAAATGACCACTGGCCCACTAATAAGAGGGGAGACAAGTATTGACCCACTAATGGTTTGCAAAATGAGAAACACCAAACACCAGTTCCTACTATCCTGGGGAACTGAATGAGCCAGAAATATCTAAACAACACTATAGATAATATACTGCCATAGCCAGAGTGCTGCATGTTGAGTCTAGGCCTGAGATTCAATTCCATATTAATTCTACTCGGTATTTCATGGCCAACCACTCCAGAATTATGTTTCCATGTTAAAAGTTGGGGAGAGTAAAAGGCCAGGAAAATTGGACATGAACTCTAACATCCATTCTAGTAACAACATACTCAAATCCATGAGTCTACCTAGTCATCCCCTAGTTTGCTACCTTACCAACCCAGTACTAGTCCTACCATTCCAATCCCACATATAAATTAACCACTTTGGAAGATGCCTACACTACAATTTCATATTTTTCAAGTAATATATTCCTTGGTTATTGAGCTGAAGATCTCTATCTCTGGAAATATTCTGCTCTGCTTTAAAAAAAATATGACCAGCCTATATGTAACCAGAAGCCAGTAAACAGCACCTACAGGCATCATTTCCTACCTAATAATGTCTGGGCTCCCCTCTCACTTTGCTCTCTCTCTTCTCTCTTCTCCTTGCTTTGTTTCCCTCTCATGTTATTGAGCACCATGTCAAGCATGGTTCCAAGAATCAGAGGAAAAATGATATTTGTAAATCATACCATGGTTTACAACTGTCAAATTCATGTATAGTAACAGATCCTCTAAGTTACATATTATACATCTTATTTGGAAACAAACAGACAAACACAACTGACTCTGACATCTGAGTTCCACCTACTAAAATATGTGCTCTATAAGTAGGAATTTTTGTCTCATTTCCATTGCTGCTTCCTAGGCATCCAGAAAAGCAACTAGTGTGTCATAGGCACTTTAATACTAAGAATATTTAATAAATAAATAGTTGCTAGAATAAATCTCACGGCTGTTGTGATAGAGAAATCTTGAATCCAGATCCTCTAAGTCTAGAAACTGGTATGTTCAGAAAACTACAGGTATTTGAGTCACAGTCAATTATAGATGCCAGGAGTTATGTGAGCTAAGTAACACCAATAATCTCTGTGCCTCAGTTTCACCATCCATAACATGGTCACAATATTTGTTAACAGGATATAAAGATTGTAAGGAAGTTACCACATCATGCAGGCTGAGAAAAATCTTAGATTTGTTTCATTGGAGGTTCTTTCTTTCTTCTTTCTTTCTTTCTTTCTTTCTTTCTTTCTTTCTTTCTTTCTTTTTTCTTTTGTTTCTCCATCTCTTTTTTTTCTGACTTTATTCATTCTTCATGTTCCAATTCCTTTACCTCTAGCAAGGATACTCCACTAGATGACTTAAAGATGATTTTTTTTTTAAAAAGTTACCCCTGTTCCCCATGGCTACCATTTCGGATATGCCTCTGTGACACCAGAACTTGAGGAAATGCCTATGACAGTTCAAGAGCTTCACAAAGACTGTGATCCTAGCACCTTGTGAAAACAAGTGTTGTCACTATATTCGTTCTTAAAAACATGTTCTTTTTCAAACATTCATTTTGTAGTGGGGTACTAAGGATTGTCTCAAAAAAAAAATTCTAAACCCCCATACCCTTTCAAGATTCTCTGCTGATGGAGATTTCCATTAAATTATCGTCAGTTGCTTAGCTTTCATTGGCCACCATGTTCCCTGTGCCTTTCTCTCTTTATCTGGAGGCCTTTGAGTCTGTCACTCAGAAAGAAGCAAATGGAGTTGTCAGTGCTGTTGGTTTTCCTGGTTCCATCATCCTTAGTGATCTTTTCTCTGCTCTACTGATTTATCTTTTCCATATTAATAGCTTTCACCTTTTTGTCTAATTTTCAAAATTGACCTTTCTACAGTCGTGGTTTTATGCTCCCATGTTTGGCCATTTGACCTTTTTAGTGGTTGTCCTTTTATGGACTAATAATCAGTTTGAGGAGGCTAATCTGCCTTTATTAATACAGGCAGATCAGCTGTTCTTCCTTTCTCCTTTATAATTACCCTCTATTTGATTATTTCACCCTCCAATATCCTATGTTGTGTTTAAAAAGTGCTTCTCAACTCTGTGAATTCCACACAGTATACTATTTTCCCTTCATCTAACCTATATTTCATGAGGCTTTGTACCATTGAAACATGCTAGTGAAGTGAATCTGAAGAAGGATCTGCTTGCTGCCACTCTCTATAAAGGAACATGGAAAACTCTCGTTTGGCACATTGCACAGCGTTCTGGTTCCATTGAATCTGGACTCCTACAGGGAACATATACTGTCAGTCCAATTCCATCAGATCTAGCAATGTCTTTACCTTGATGTTTGCTCTGATTTCCTAATCATAAGAAAGGAAACAAGTGCTGAATTAAAATTACCCATTTTAAAATAAGTTTGAGCCTCTGACAAGCTCAAATAGACATCTCTATCTCAGTATCTTCCCAGATTCTCCATTTTAGCCCACTTCAACCTTTGTCTGTATCCCCTCCACCCCCAACTCATTTATGGTGAAAAACTTCATCCTTCATTCTGACCCTCCTGAATATTCCACCATGGTCCCCCTTTCATGTGTGCCCTGCAGATGTAGAGCCACTTGATGTACAACTTTCTGGACACTCCATCCCATCAAAGTCTAGCATATCATTTCCCTCTTCTTGTCCTTCTTGAACCATTAAGTGACTCAAAACTAAATCTCAATTTGATGTTAATACCCATTAATGACTTAAAAGGTGACCTTTCTCAGATGACTCATCTATATTCTAAGAGGATTTTTCTTTTCTTTTTTTTTTTTAAAGATTTTATTTATTCATGAGAGACACAGACAGAGGCAGAGACACAGGCAGAGGGAGAAGCAGGCTCCACGCAGGAAGCCCAATGTGGGACTCGATCCCAGGACTCCAGGATCACACCCTGGGCCGAAGGCAGATGCTTAACTGCTGAGCCACCCAGGGATCCCTCTACGAGGATTTCTAATGCCATAACCTGAAATGTTATAAAATGGTGGGAATTTCAGATTTCATGGCAGATGAACAAAGGGAAATATATATGGATGATGTGGTTGATGCCTTATGTCCACCCTCCAATCACACTATGTAAAAAGCTTTTGCTTTGAGCCTGAGCATGACTGCCCCTGCTTATTGCAGACTGCAACCATATAACCCTATAGTCTGAAAGGATTATTTCTGGTAGAATCTTGACGAGCTAATCAACCTTCTTACCTTTGGAAGCATAATGATTATGAGTTATTAGCTGGCTTTCTGAATGCAAAAAGACATCGCTTTCTGAAGGGAAATCCGGTCACTGAGATATTAAACAGAGGATTTTTATTTTTTATTTTTTTTTTAATCTTTTTTTTTAATTTTTTTTTAAATTTATTTATGATAGTCACAGAGAGAGAGAGAGAGAAAGGCAGAGACACAGGCAGAGGGAGAAGCAGGCTCCATGCACTGGGAGCCTGATGTGGGATTCGATCCCGGGTCTCCAGGATTGCGCCCTGGGCCAAAGGCAGGCGCCAAACCGCTGCGCCACCCAGGGATCCCTAAACAGAGGATTTTAAAAAATCAATTAAATAAAAGGTTTAAATTTTCCATATAGTTTGAAGGG
The DNA here is from genome assembly GCF_003254725.2 of Canis lupus dingo. Lineage (NCBI taxonomy): Eukaryota > Metazoa > Chordata > Mammalia > Carnivora > Canidae > Canis > Canis lupus. The sequence continues at coordinate 16,277,963 of NC_064246.1, read as the reverse complement.
CTTAAATTTTTAATTCAAACTAATTTACCGAGCAATGGCACTTAAGAAAATGGAATGATGCAAGGGGACTTTTATCAGATGATAAGTGGATAAGAGAGAAAAATGCTGACAGATCAGCAGAGTTATCTAAAAGCTGAGAGGCGAGCAGAGCCTTGCAGATACCCAAGCCCAGCCAGGGAACAGAGATGAATGGGAGCTGAGATCAGAATACTCATCCTTACCCTTCTACCCATGGTGAAAGGAGACTCACAGCGCGTGAGGTACCTGTCTCTAATCACATGTAAAACTGCAAAACTTGCAGGGTTACTTTGATATGAACAAGGTTAATGTGCTACTCAAGATTAATTGTGACTTCACTAGGAAATTTATTGAGTATCAGGGAATCTGAAAGTGAAAGGAGGACCAAAAGCCTTGTTAGAGATTTATCACAAGAGGGTGATGGATGAAAGCCTTCAGAAACCAATAATAGGATTTTAAAGATTCACATAAGCAGCATTAAGGAGATCTCTGGTGCTTACCTTAAACAAACTAGAGCTGGGATGGATGACTACTATGGTTACAGCTGCCAGGGGAAGGGCAGCTGGTAATTTTGGAGTGGACCTCAAGAACTCTCTGTGCTTTGGTTGGGCTTGCATCTTGAGTCTCTTTATGTGACATATCTGTTACACAAACAACAAAGAAAACAAAATAACCACCAAAAAGGCTGATGACAGTTATAAGCATCGAATTTATAGTCAAACACATCTGGGGTAGAATCTCATCTGTACCATTCATAGGTTGCACAATCTTGGGCAGTTCGCCTAACTTTTGAAATCCTCTATTTCTTCATACGAACAATGGAAAAATAATTATACCAACTTTTATTTTTGTTGCATTAAATGAGATCATGACTTTCAAATGATTAGCAGAGTCCTTTATAACTAGAAAAAAGAAAATGAGCTAATATTGTCAGAATCTTTGATGTTGTTCTCATCCTTGATGGTAATAGTAAAAGTAGAAGGTACAGAAACAAAATAAAGGAGCTATGGACTCAGTTGTGAAACCTAGTGTACTTATCCACCACAAGTATATTTGGTGAAATAACGGAAAATATATATTGGTTTTTTCTTCCATAGATAAGCAGTCAAGTAATTATCCTCCTCTTCTTTATCAATAGACTTATAGGTCATGAAAAGTGTCTGTCATTACATCATTGCTTCATGTAGAACATGTTACAATTAATATATCAAGTTTATCTCATTTTTGGAATTCACAGCAGTTTTAATTGAGCTTGAGGAGGCAACCCAGACTCGATCAGCTATATTACAGTGTGTTTCTTCAGGGTCAATTTCTGAAGACATTTCCACAGATGCTTAAAACATATGTGGATTCTTGTTACCTTCAGCTTCAGCAGGGAATATACTTCAATTTTGTCCATAAATTTTAGATTAAATATGGTTTTTAGGCTTGAAGTTCTCCATACCTTTACCGAACAATCCATTTCTTTCTGCTTTATACATTTTGCAGAAGGATGAACTAAAATTTTAAAGGAAGCTTTTGGTCCAGATGACAAGTAAGAGACTGTGATCACCTTTGATTGTGTTGAATCTATGCAGGGAAAGCTGCTGATTTTAGATACAAGGGCTCAGACTCAATAGTCTTCCAGCCAGATGACTTCCTTCCTCGGTTTTTCTTAGTCTTCTTTACCAGTCCCTCCTCTTTCCCTTGACTTTGTTCTCCTCTCACTCTACACTCTGCTGGTGATTTTGCCATCTTGCAGGTGAATATATTGCCAGCCCACTCTCTCTGCCTACCTCCAGACACATCTATGTCCAACAACCAATTGGAGATTCCTTGACTTCATGTCTCAATGGCAACCACACTCATGTATTCACTCAATGATTATTAAGAGTTTACCATATGCCAGTCATGTTCTAAGCCAAGGAGATACACTAAGCTTACAATCTACTGAAGGAGAGTGTTAAGAATCAAATATTAACACACTAAAAATAATTCTATACTGGATGATATAAAGGGAAGACAAAAATAACTATAAGACATTTTAAAAGGAGATAAGCTAAATCAGGAAAAACTATCAATCTTCCTCTAATGCTCCAAATCTCAATAAACGGAATCACCACACCCCCAGATTGCTCAAGCCAAAAACCTAAGAGATCTTCATTCCTCTCTCTCCCACTTTCCTCATCCAGTTTGTGAGTGAAGTCTCTCAAGCACAGGTCTTGAATGTTTCAGATCGGTTCATTTCTCTCCACCTCAAGTTCAGTCCAAATTACCTTTCTTAACTGGTTGTCCCGCATCCATTCTTGGCCACCTCCAATCTTGGCTCTACAACACCAACCAGAGTGTGATGCTTGTAAATATGCATGATTTTTAGCTTGTGAAGATGGTTAAGCCAGAAGATTCTAGGCTCATCTCCCCCCACAGACACACCAAATGTGCAGCTACACATGCTCCAACTACCTCTGGAAAAAAAAAAAAAGAGAGAGAGAGAGAATTGTCTAAGCAGCTAACATTGGCAGGGAGCAGAGGAGAATGAGAGTAAGCCCACGTGGAAGCAGGTAGGAGACTGGGATACAATCTCATCATCCCCAGCGCTGTGAACCACAAGTGGGAGGGAACTCAAAACCAGAGCTTCTCCCCAAAGAATGAAGGGTTTGAACCCCATACCAGGCACCCCCATCTTTTAAGACCTGCATCTGTGGGCCCTCAGAACATGTATCTTTGGAAAATCAACAGGGTGGCATCCACACACCTTCAATTCCACAAACGAATAGAGAAACGGCTCTTAAGGGCCTCAGACTCACCTGCCCAGGGCCCAGCATAGAGGCACCTGCCAGAGGCGCTCAGACTTCCTATTGCCAATCTCAAGGCACGGGCCTGAGGTGCAGGCAGCTAATTTAGCACAGAGCTAGAGGCCTGCTCCATGGCAAATACCATCTTTGTGCTCTCCCTGCCTTCACTTCAGGCAGTGGGCACTGCCTTTTGCTTTTTCCTTTTTCCCTGCAGGCACCATCTACAACACTCTCCCTGGCTTCATTCCAGCTGGCAGTCTTATCTTAGCTACTCTAGCCCACGGGTACCATGTCTCTCTTTCTGTTCTTTAATGCTAGCATTTTGTTTTGTTCTATTTTCCCAAGCCGGTGCCCTACCTGCCTGAGATGTACTGGGCATAGAGCCCATATATGTATATTTCCTTAAAGTTCCAGTGGCAATTTTAATGATCACCCATCATCAAGAAACTTATGATTAGATGATCTCTAAGGTCTCTTCCAAACGTATAATTTCTTTGAAATCCTCATTTAAAACCAATCTATTTTTTATAACATCATATACATTCCCTAGAGCTGTCAATAGAGATGAACTCTCTAAAGAAGTTTCAAAAACAGTTGTAAAAAAAAAAATGCCTTCAAAACAAGTAGAGAAAAGCTATCAGTATTTTAAATGAATAGAACTTTTTCCTCTCTAACAATAAGAAATCTGAAGGTGGACAGCTGTTGGTATTAACTCAGAAGCTCAGTAAGGATGAGATGTTCTTCTGGTAACAAGACAGTTTTGCAGTTCCAATCATCTTGGCTTCATCTGAGGCAGGAAAAAGAGAGAAGTCAAGAAAGGATGGCAGCTATAATCATCTCCTTTAATCAGGAAAGCAAAAGCCTTAACAAGTACTTTCTGAGTGGACCTCTGATCCGGCCTTACTGATAGAACAGGTTCTTAAGACCAAATCATTTGTAAGAGAGAGAATTGGCTTGGATCAGCCATAATCTATCACCAGGAGCAAACACACAGCAGTCACATTAGCTAAAATAATAATAATAATAATAATAATAATAATAATAATAATATTCTAGTTAGAAGGAAGAGTTGGATATTAAGTAGAAAAATGTTGCAAACAATGAAGTCAAACTCTGATGAAAAATCAAAATATAGTTCAATGATATTTTGTAATAGAAAATAATAATCTACCAAAAATATATGAAAAATATTCATGTCTTTATGTAATTGCTGAAGAATAACTTCTTGTGAGAAACGTGACATTTTGATAAATGTAATCAGTAATATAATAAGTATGCATCTTATCTGTCAAAGTAATTATTTTGAAAGACAACATTAATTGGATACATAAGTTGTGTTACATCATTTATACCACATATTCAATCTATGATCATTATTGTTTTCATGTTAAACCACTGTTAAACCAAGATTTTCATCCAATAGGAAATAAATCAGGAACAGATATGATTGTTTTATTTAAAATCACCAAAAGAATCTTTAAAATAGGGATTTAAAATCCATCAAACCCCATTGTTTAATTCTGCAGGAGGTATCAAAAGCCTTAAAACTGGGTACACATTATTGGCTTTAGCCATCTAATTTTTTCTAGTTGGAAAAGAATACAAAAAGTATCTATACATTTGTTATTTTTAATAACATAAATTGCTTTAGCTAAACTGTCCAAAACTAATGGATTGTTATATGAAATGTACATCACATTATCACATGATGGAATACCATTTCTTTGTTAAAATTAGTTAATAACTAGAGAGACTATATAATGACCTAGAGATGATAAGAATATACTAAATGAGTAAGAAAGTACCTAATTATGGTGTGGTATGTTCTAAGTTGTTTAAATAATAATAGATATATTGAGTACACACTATATAAGCCAGGCTTAGGGCTTTTCATGCGTTTACTTCATGTTCTCACAGCTGTAGGAAAAAGGTCCTATTACCCTCGCATCTTACAGATAAAGAAAACAGGTTTAGAACAGTTATGGACTTACCGAAAAATACATAGTTTACAAATAGCAGAACTAGGATTTGAACCCAAGAAGTCTGATTTCAGACGACAGACTCATATATCTAGAGAAAAAAAAACTCTTGAAAAAAAATGCACCAAAAAGATAAAAAAAGTTACATCTTGGTAGTGAGATTGCAGTATGCTTTTTATATTTTCCAAAAGTTTTAGAATATTTATTGACTATAATCAAAAAATATGATGATTATTTGATAGGCTTTCAAATCCAGTAATCATTCAGTAAGCTTTTAACCTGGTTTGATAGGTTATCAAATAAGCCAGTGCTGTACTCAGAAACTACTGATAATATGAATTCTACAAAGTGTTACTCTTCCTCGTTGAGAAATAAGACCTTTCTAAAATCACAACTCATGAAAACTAACAGTTTCATGCACAATATAAAGTCCACCTTCAGATCAATAATCGTATTACACAGACCATAAAATCAGTTCATTGGAAGGAAATAAAATTTTTAAAGATTTGTCTGTAAAAATCCAAAAAAATATGTTTAGAAACTAATATATCCAATTTCATGAACCACTGTACATCCAGTAGAAGAACCATGGAAATGTATAAATAGTGGCTCATAAAAAGATTTCCAAGATATCTTTATCAAGTAAAAAACAAAAATAAAAACAACACATAGAGAAAATTCCCAGATATTTTTAAAACCTCCTAAATATATAAATATGTATATATAAATAAATAGAAAATGGTCGGAAGATACATTTTTGAAAGCTTGTAACCTTAAGTCATAGCACATCCCAATAGTGCATAGGACTGTTTTATTCCAAGTTTTTAAAATAATATATTAAACACATTTACATTATGCAATTTTGAAGATATATAATAAATGAATACAGATTCTTAAAATTGCCATCACTCTAAGTCATCATACTTGCTATAACTTATTTGTATTGTTGTTTTATATATCTCAATAATAACTCCCTGATGTCCGATGGTATGTATTTGTCCAGGGGCATCTTAGAAAAAAACAAAGGGAAAATTTATATACCTCCATAACTTTAATGGGAGCAAGACTGAATATACTTATCTTTGTTTTGAAAATAAAGGAAAATTATTGTCCAATATGCAAATATTGTTGACTATTAGCTTCTATCACAAAATGAACATATGAATTTAAAAAATAAAATAAGCAAAGGAAAGAGACATAATTTATAATAGAAAATTTGTGTTATACTCTGTGCAGCAAGACAATTCGGATATTCTCATTGCAAGTTACATGAATACTTACTAAGCCCATTTGCCCTAGCACCAAGTTATTATTCTATCTTTCTTCTTTCAAAAGTATTTCCTCCTAAATGAAATTAGAGAGAGAAAAAAATCAGGCATCTGATCGCTTTTTTCTCTTCTTGAAAAGTTCAAACTACTATTTATTCATATTTTACAAATGCACGAAATCTTATAGTTAGTATTAATGACTAATCAGGAGAAAAAAGGTATTACAATGTATTTAATGTGACTGAAATTTTTATGGTAAATTGAATATAATTATTTTATCCTCTTGCTTATTTTCTAAATTGCACAAATAATTATAAAACTTTCCACAAAATCTTAGTGAAATGAGAGGCTATAAAGACCATTTAACAGATAAGAAATCTGAGGTCTAGAAAGCAGTGAAATAGAGCTAATTATTGTCAAAGCTCCGATTGTAACAGAGATGCTCAATTTAAAAGGTTGTGTGTTAACAGATGGAGAATCATTTGAAATAAACTTTCAGGAAAAAATTCTAACCTGTTTAAAGATAATAGATGACTTGGATATAACAGCATACTGATATTATTTGTGGCAAAAAACAAAACATTTGGCTAAGATCATCCATTTAGTATTAAGTATTAAAAAGCATGATAGTCAATACATATTTAGTTTTGTTCAATAAGTATATATTGTAAGTTCTACTGTAAATGTATTTTAAGGAAATCAATAGTTCAAAAGGTCTTAGTTTATAATGATACCTGACTAAAGGAGTTTCTTCTCTAATAAAATCTTGCAATAAATTAAACATCAACTTCATTGAGAATACTGTAATGTTATTTTTCTGAATGTCCTTATTTTTGTATGTGAGTGTGATGGCTATTTGAAGCTTGAGAGAATTTCTTAAAACGTTTGTTAATTTCAGTTGCAATAGTCACCATTACATTTCTAGATCATGGTTTAATGCAAATCTTCCCTACAATATATAAAATAGGAATGCTTATTTCTATGGAGATATGATATATGATGGAACAATTCTAAGTTGATGGCGATCTTGAAATAAAGCATCTGAAAGTCCAATGATAAACGGTGCATGGCTTAGTATTTCTGCTCAATAAATATTTGATCAAACTCTAAATTTAACAACTACATTAAGTTCCAGATGGAAAACAAATTAATTAACTTGATAGAGATATCACCAAAGGCATTTCAGAGAACATGAGATTATTTTTAACTTTTTGAGGATGCTCCATACTGTTTTCTACATTAACTGCACCAGTTTGACTTCCCACCAACAGAGCAACAGGGTGCCTTTTTCCACATCTTCTCCAACACCTGTTTTTTCTTGTGTTGTTGATTTTAGCCATTCTGACAGGTGTGAGGTGATATCTCATTGTAATTTTGATTTTCATTTCCCTGATAATAAGTGATGATGAACATCTTTTCATGTGTCTGTTGGCCATCTGTATGTCTTCTTTAGAGAAAGGTCTATTCATGTCTTCTGCCCATTTTTAATTAGATTATCATTTTTCTGAGGTGTTGAGCATTGGGGATACAGGAGCAGACAATGCAGACCAAAACCCCTACCCTCATGGAGTTTATACTGCAATGAGGGAGACAGATATAAATAATTTGAAAGTTGATTACGGAGTATGTTAGATAGTGGTGAGTACCAGAAAGGAAATATAGCATGTGTATCTCCAGCTACCTCATTGAACCATGGAGAGTGCAGCACTTCTTAATCATGAGTTTTGTTTCTTTGTTTACTTAATAGTGTAATGATTTTGTTTTAAATCTTTCCATTTGGGGCTGATCTGAGTTGTCATTTCTTGACCTTTTCTGCCCATTTATATTCCTACAATGGCTTAATTGGAGGCTTACATTATCCAGATCCATCAGAGCTTGATAGGAGAGTAAGAGAGTGCTTTCAAATCTTTCTTTCATGGTGCCTGGGTGGTTCAGCCAGTTAAGCATCTGACTCTTATTTCAGCTCAGGTCCTGATCCCATGCTGAGTGAGGAACCTGCTTTAGATTCTCTCTCTCCTTCTCTCTCTGTGCCTACCCCCTGCCATTCTCTCTAGGGAAAAAAAAAAATATTTCATATAAATTCACTACCACCATCTCTTCAACTCTCACAATTATACTAGTACACTTCCTTGCCCTTTCAAAGAGCTCAATAAATGCTCAAAAATATAAAGATACAGTCTGCCTTGGATATCCCTCTGAATTTGCCAAGAAAATTCAGGCTGAGAAAGTCAAATTATACAATGGCCTGACCCCATCAATTAAACATTATGTTTTACCCATTAACTGGGCCACCCACTGTGGCACAGACCACATGCAGTCGTCCATAATTATTTAGTTGCAATAAACAGAAACTTCCCACTACTATAGAGGATGGATGTGGGATCCTATAAAAACAACCCTCAGGGCAAAAGAAACACTGTAGAGTTTGTGGTTAAAAGCAAGTAATCAACAAACCTAAAGTGCCAATAGATGCAATCCATTATTGACTAATGTGTGACTTTACTGAGAAAGTGAGACTATCTATGATCTAAACATTAACTCATTTCATGTGTGACAAATACATTTTTTTCTCTGACTTCTAGGAGTCAGAAAGAATCCCAGACACTGAATCAGGGAGACACAGTGTCTTTTCTTCCAGGAGTTCACAGAAGGGTACAGATACCTAAATAAAGAACCAGGATGTCCTAGCATAAGTACAATGATAGGGGATGAATAGAGACCTATAAAACCTCAGAGAAGGAATCCAAACTAATTCAAAAGGAGGCTGAGGAGGGAGAGACAGAGCACTCAGAAAATATTTCTTGGAATTTATTTGTACTGAGCTGGGGCATCCAAATGAGAGAAGGAAGAAATCCAAGAACTTAGAAATGAAACCATGCAGTGTGTACTCAGAACTACACTGTTGGGCAGGAGTAAATTTGATATTGAGAGTAGTGAAAAAATAAGCCTGAGGGACTAGATTTTAAAAGCTTAGACTTCATTCCATGGGCTACAAATTAGACATCTATGTGTGTGTGTGTGTGTGTGTGTGTGTGTGTTTTATTATTTCTACCTTTTTCCTTAAATCCTTTGAACTTTTATTTTTTTATTATTTTTTATTTTTATTGGAGTTTGATTTGCCAACATATAGTATAATACCCAACGCTCATCCCGTCAAGTGCCCCCTTCAGTGCCCATCACCCAGTCACCCTATTCCCCCCACCCACCTCCCTTCTACCACCCCTTGTTCGTTTCCCAGAGTTAGGAGTCTCTCATGTTTTATCACCTTCTCTGATTTTTCCCACTCATTTTCTCTCCTTTCTCCTATAATCCCTACGACCCAGCAATTGCACTACTGGGGATTTACCCCAAAGATACAGATGCAGTGAAAAGCCAAGACACCTGCCCTCAATGTTTATAGCAGCAATGTCCACAATAGCCAAACTGTGGAAGGAGCCTCAGTGGACATCTATGTGTTTTTAGGAAAAGAGTAACTTGCTCAGATTTGCGGAAAGTAGAAACTGTGGATTTGGGGACTATTGATTTCATTCTGGAAGAAGATATTTAAAGGCCCAAACCAAGTACTAGTAGTTGAGATGGTCAAGCAGGGACATCAGCAGGACTTGGCAATCGATTGATAATGGAAGTAAGAAAAGGAAGTCAAATCAAATGCCAGGCTCCTAGCTTCCGTAGTGACGTTAGAATTCCAGGGGAGTCTCACGCAAAGGGTGTGTTTTCAGAGACAGCTATGGGGCATCCAGGCAGGACAGAGCTGCAGGCAGCTGTAAACACGGCTGAGTTTTATGTCACCCGTTTATAAACATCTACCCTTCTCAAGGCCATGCAATCTTCATTTTAATCAAATTTCATCAGGTTAACTAAATTTCAATTATTTGGATACAAATGTTCATACTAAAATGCAGGAGACACATTGGAATATCCTCTGATTTCCCTTAGCGGTGGTTCTCCAAAGACTTCTATTGCAAATGGACTTTTCCCTTGCTCACTGTATAGAGCAGAAGGGATGAAGGTACATCTGGCCAACTGGGTTTATAATCAGATAAATAATATTAATAACAATGCACAATTAAAAAGAAGAAAGAGGCAATATATTTGTATGTTACCTTACTTTATTCTCCTGATAGCCCATTAGGTAGATATTATTTCCAATTTACAGATGAGGAAAATGAATTTCATAAAGGTTGAAAAAAAACAGTCCTAGATGACACAGAAAGTCAGTAATAGAGTCAGGATTTTTAAAAAAGGAAAAGAAAAGAACTATTATTGATGAAAGGCCCAATTTGCATCAAACTCTCACACTTTGTATCTGTTCATTCATTTAATTCCCTGGGGTAGGTAGACATCACAGTTTTGATGCTTTTATCATTTGTTATAATAAAGATTGGCATTTTCTTGGAGGAGATGTTTAGAAATCTGTAAATATTTCATTCAATTTTATTTTTATGTTTTTAAATGAATCTTTAAAACTATTATAAACAACATATACACACAAATCCCAAATTATACTACATTAAAGAAAACCAATAAAATAAAATAAAATAAAATAAAATAAAAAATAAAAAAAAGAAAACCAATATATTAATGGCTGTTGCCAGGTTAAGTTGTTTAGTGGCAAACCTCCAACTATAATGTCTCTTCTCATATCTACTAGAAAAGTATACTATAATTAAAAGGTGTAATTTTTTAAAAAGAAAAGAAACTGTCATATTAAGCTATTTATTTGTGTGAGTGGCAATTTTCTCCATATTGTGTAGCTAACATAAAATAAAAATTTGGATGGCAAATTAAATTTTCATGTTCATCAAAAAAGCTTTAATTAAGACATTTAAATACATTTTACTAAATGCATTTTAGGACCTGTATGTTATTAAAACATGACTTTTATCTGATAGACAGATGGGTATTTCAGACAAAATTTCATTTGGTAAGAAGAAATTCTGCTTAGGGATGCCAGGGTGGCTCAGCGGTTGAGTGTCTACCTTTGGCTCAGGGTATGATCCCGGGGTCCAAGGATCCAGTCCCGCATCAGGCTCCCTGCAGGAGTCTCTGCCTATGTCTCTGCCTATGTCTCTGCTTCTCTTTCTCTCTCTCATGAATAAATAAATAATAAATCTTTGTTTAAAAAAGAAGAAGAAATTCTCCTTAAAACAAACCGCAACAAATTTTAAAGGCATTATAATATGCAATATTATTCTTTTGAAAAATTTTCTGTTTGGTTAATCAACATGACCTCAATTCCATACGAAGACTTATAACCCACTCCTATACAGTTAGGAATGCTCCCAACGGCAGAGTATCTATGCTGAAAGCTAAAGAGAATTTCTAATGCCTGAGGATGACTTCATTTACTGTTTTTTCTTTTAATAAATTTTGTTTTTAGTGTTTCTCCTCTCAACATAAATTATACAAAATTGAACATTTTAATTCTAGTTGATTGTATTTTTATGATTCATATTTCCCTATAGGCACAAGTTTAATAACTTTCCTATTTTCCTTAATACATAACACTTGGAAAGATTTAAGAGTCCAATAGTTGCTGATAGAGTTTGTGTGGAAGATTACCAAAGGAGAATACTGCTATCTTAAAGCAGAGTTTTCCCCCCTGACTTTTGAAGTTTTTCATGGCTGGACATTTTTTAAAAAACAAACTAGACAATTGCTATATAGCATTTCAGGCACTTTGCTCTTAAGTGTCTCCAGATTTGGATATTCTAGAATATCAAAACAACAACAAAAAAACACAGCCACCTACTTTTGTGGGTGAGAATATTCAGTTAAGCCAGCTAAAATACTAAGAAATCTGCACAGCTGTAGCAGACGGTCACAGTGGCCTGGCTGGCATGTAATTTGAAGCTATCATGATTTTAGGATTGTCTTCAGAACATTTGATGTCAGTGGTTGAAATATTTTATGCAATATCTTTTATGACTCCAGCCAAACCCTAGACTTTTCAAAGGCAGAGATCATCCTTTGCAAACCTCAGAATGACAAAAGCAGTGTTCTGCATGTGGCAAGCAGGCATTGAACAAGGATTTATTTATATGATTTATTTAAAACTGTTCACCTACCAGGGAAACCTTCTGAAGCTAGAAGCCCTGGGTATCGCCTAAAGTTAGCTGATCTTTGGCAGCCTAGCATTGATGCAAGCTACTCAGAGTTTTAACAAATGTGAGCCTGCTTGTCTTTTTCAAAAGCCTACTGTGGTCTTGCCAGGTAATACTCAAGCCACTTCAAAATCACAAGCCAACAGACAGGCAGTCTTTCAGGGACTCACATTCTATTTCCTCATTCAGTCCTCTTTATGTTGTCTCAGTAAAGTGTCTGTCACTTCTTCTTAAAGAACAGTGAGATGAAGGAACATGTGGAATTGATGTCAGGTTGCAGCTGTCCTCTCTTCAACTTCTAGCCCTGCTCACCTGGGTCGAGAGAGAAAAGCATTGAATTAGTCTGGGGTGAACTAAACTGTGTGGACAGAAAATACAGAAAAGCTTGGGGAAGCCTGGAATTTTCAGGGAAAAGAAGAAAGAACCATTCTGATGGCACCGACAACAGACAGTAGACTATTGCTAACACCAGCGCTCTGGGAAGCTTCAGCTCTGGAACCATGTACCCCTTTCTTCAGGAAGAATGCGTAGTGTGGGAAAATGGGGATGCCTCCTGTCTCTCTTGAGATCCTGAGAAAAGGGACTCTCAGATGCCAAGAGGTACATGCAGGAGGCTTCTTGGGATGTGTTCTCAGGGACATCTGTCGGGGAGCAGAGGAAGCAGAATTGAACAGAGAAGACAAAGTGAGATATGGTTGTAAGCCTTGCCAGTCATTCAAAAAGCTCTCAAGCTTGGAAATCCTCCAGAGGTGTTCTTATTAAGGCAAGAGTCTGAGCCTTTGTACTGCCCAACAGTGATCAATCACTGGATGTGGGCTGCTCCTGAGGAGGGGGCACAACCTGGGCAAGGCAGCCTCCTTCATCAGAGGGCAATTCTCAGAAAGGGATGCAGCCCTGAACCATCAGCAGCCAACACTGCCAATCACTTAGGAATAAATGCCTAGTTCCTAATGGGGGGATCTGGGTGACGTGACCTGGTATCACTACCCTACTCAGCCAGGGTAATTAGCACAATCAGTAGAAATGATCAGGACTGATTCTGACTCTAGGACTAGCTGTCATTATATTTCACCCTTTGCTGAACAAAGTCCTAGCTCTATGCCCATTACTCCTATGTAGATTATCTTGTTTTATCTTCTCAACACTGTAAGGCCTGATTCGTCTCAATGTGCACACAAAGAAGCTGTGGCTTAGAAACATTAAATAGCTTGCCCAACTTAGCACTACTTAGTGAGGACATAGAGATTAAAAGTTAGCATTTTCTGAATCCAAAGTATTCTGAACCCTCCATAGCATTCAAAACCATATTTTGTTGGGGTGGTTGTATTTTCATTCCTGACCATCTCACAGATATCTCTACTTACATACAGAAGAACATGTGCATAATCCAGGGAGTTTAGGTTCCTGAAAAGTTACTGAACCATACCAAACCTGGAGCCCAAGGACACTTTCCAGGCCAATGAAGGAGGAAGAGGACTCTATACTAAGCCAAGGGTGTTGAATTGATATCATCCATCTGGGGCTCTACAATCTGAACCAAGTGGACCTGGAAATGATGGACTAAAGCTGGCCATAGGATTTCCTCCAAAAATAGCATTACAAGATTCTTTCCTCAAACTTTCTTCCTCATGCTCTCTCCCCCACACCATTACCCAGCAGATCTAGTGAAGGTCAGGAACTTGATTTGAATGGGGTTCTAAGTATGTCACAAAACCAGCTATCATTTGCTCTTTTCATTTATCCTATTGTCTTTGCAGTTATTTCCTTTTTTGTCTCCTGACTTCTTCCCAGAATAACTACTATGTCTAGTTCCAAAGCATGTCAGAGCAGATATTTCTCATCTCAGCCACACAAAGGTACTGTGTAATTATGGAATGTACTGGAAGAACTTTGGAGGAAAAGCAAGACATTCACTTAATAAGAAAAAAATTAAACAGAAATAATCAAAAGGGACTATTTTCAAAATGTTTTCAAGCCTGTGTGCAGGATTATTTTCCTATTAACAATTATGATGATGTTTCAGTATGAATTTCCAGAATACATGTATATTAAAAGCTTCAGTCTCTAATGATGAACGGTTTGTACCTGGACGCTCTCTCTAAAGCAGAGCAGAAGCACGTGGCCTCTTCCTTCCTTCTTTTTTTTTTAAAGTAATCTCTATGCCCAGTTTGGGGCTCAAACTCATGACCTCAAGATCAAGAGTTGCATGCTCCATCAACTGAGCCAGCCAGGCACCCCTGGCTTCCATCCTTCTAATTTCTGCCCATCCCCACCAAGATAGGTATACACTGTAAGCAAGTAGAATTACTAAACTAGACAAAATTCGCCTAGTATCAGGAAATAAATATAGAGAAAAGTTGAGAGATTACATTTTTCTTTCCTTATCTGACTTAAATTAATTCCATTAAATACATGATGTACCCAGTCCAGAGTCTAAAATACAGTAAAAATTCAACAAATATTTGTAAAATTCATTAGTGCCCATCATCTACTCCATGAAGTCTTCTTATTTCCTCTGGGAGAATTGATCCTTCCCTCTTTTGTGCTCTGACAGCATTCAATAGATTTTTGTAACATCCCAAACTGACTTTTAGTGTATTTAGTAAAAGTATGTTGTCTCTTCCTCTTGCCTTAAAAGCAGGAACTGGACCTCAGTCTATATCCTGCATTTTGCCCTGCACAGAGCAGAACTCAATATCAACATTTTATTGACTCTTATAACCTACCATTTTAGAACCTATCAGTGGGATTGGCAGACATGCCAAAAAATTGCTGCTGAGGGCAAGGGTGACACTTCATATGTTGACAAGGAAGGTGAATTCGATTCTGTTAGTGCCTGTGACAATTTATGTAGCACACTGCACGCTCAGTCTCATTTTGACATTGCCATCATAGCCATGCCATTTGCAAGCAGCACAAAACTGTCAAGCTGGAATCCACAGGTTACCATGCTGATGATATGCTTGGATTGGGGGAAAAAAAAAAAGAAAGAAAGAAAAGAAGAAGAAGGGAAGGATCATTCAAAGGCTCAACCCAGACCCACTGCTGGCATAAAAACTGTGCTGCAGAGAGCAGAGAGTTGCCAAAGCTTCTTAGTCCTGACCTATGATGCAGGGGCTTTGCTTCTCTGGGTGAATTTAAGAATGGTTGAATGACCATTCATTTCATGCCTTACTAAGAAATCTGTCTCATTTCTTTGTCCATGCCTTTGCCCATGAGAAGCAGTAATATGTGGTGGTCACATATTACTGTGGAGCCAGATGACCTGGTTTTGAATCCTGGCTCCACTATTTTCCATTTGTACCCCCATAGGCGTGTTACTTAACATCCCACAGTTCATTTCCTCTGCTAAAAAAATGAAGATAATAATAATATTTAAATGACAGGGCTGGTGCAGAGATTAGATAAGTGAATGTCTGAAAAGCATTTGGAGTAACATATGCAGAATGATCCCCTAACCATGGTGGCTACACAGAGGGCACTGTGTGTGTCATGATAGGGTGTCTGGAAGTCACTCTGAGTAGATCAGTAAGTCACTGGAGGAATTTAAGCAGAAGAGTGATGTGATATAATTTATTTCATAAAGGTTACTCTTACTGCTCTGAGAAGCTCGATTAGAGAGAAAAGAATGGAAATATGTAGATGAGTTGGGAGGCTCCCACAGTAGCCCTGGGAAGAAGGGATGATAACTTAGAGCAAGTAACAACTTCCTCTTCTAGACTAATGATAAACAGACTAGGCAGGATGAGCTATATTGTAGGGTACAGAAATGGGAGGTGCTGATGGAGTGTACATGTGAGAGATGAGGGAAGGGAAGAAATAATCAATAATAATTCTAGGTTTTTGGCTTTAGTCATGGAGGCTTGGTAATGTCACTTACTGAAATAGAGAAAATTAAGGGAGGAACACATTTTGGAAGGGAAATTGGACTTTCCTTGGGGAGTTTCAGGTTTCAGATGTCTATGAGAAATGCAAATAAAGCTTTCAAATAGCCTGGATTTTAAGCCTGAAAATCATATGAAATATCTGTATGGAGACATAAACTTGCATTGGTATATAGATATTTAAAACCACAAAAAAAACTGATATGTGCTATGGCATTGGGGTTGACATAAAAGAGAAAAAAGGACAGAGTTCTAAATGACCCCAGTATTTTCAGATCAGAGAGGAAAGCATCACATGAAGGTAACTGAGAAGAGTAACCAGGGAAATATATTTCTTCTGAACCTACAGAAAGAAATAGAATAGAGACAGGAGAATGTATCAAGAACAGTTAAATGGTCATATAAGTCAAAGACTACAGGGTGATCTAGTAAGATGAACAGACACAATTATTGGATTTGGTGACATGAAGATCCTACATGACTTTGGCGGAATCTTTTTGGTGGAGTACTGGAAACTAAAAGACAATTGTAGGGGTGCCTGTGTGGACTCAGCCGATGAAGCGGCTGCCTTCTGCTTGGGTCATGATCCCTTCCTGCTCAGCAAGGTGTTCGCTTCTCTCTCTCTTCTTCAGCCCTTGCTTCAATTCTTCTCCTGTTCCTATTGTTCCACATCTGGACAAGTGGGTAGAAAGCTCACAAGCTCCTTCCCTTGGTGCTGGTGGGGCAATTCAACCCACACAAACCCCATCCAGCACTCACAACCCCACCAAATCAATAAAAGCCAGTTTTTCATCATGCTTTGCACTTGCTTCATTCAGACCAAACTTGAGCCTTTATCCTTGGGCAATACTTTTGCTTTTTTATTTTGTGAATAATAAATGTTATTTCGTGTCATAATAGTGTGTCATTCATGCCAACATCTGTATAATTTCCTGGCAGAGCCATTCAGCATCCAGCAGAGGATACTAAGGACCCATATAAAATAGAGACAGAAGCAGAATATGAGGTCAAGGGAAAATGGGGCATTCTGTTTCTAAGGAAGTGGGAGGACATAGAACATGTTTTTATGCTGAATAGAAAAATCCAATACAGGATGAGAGATTGATGAAGGAGAAAAAGGGAGTAGCTGTAGGAGCAAAGCATTTGAGTGGCACAGAGGAGACGGGGTCTGGAAGATGAGGACAGAGGCCAGCCCCCTACAGCAAGACAGACATTTGCTGCACTGTAACAGAAGAGAAGATGGGATCTCAATTCAAACACCCCATACTTAAGCCTAATAATGTAAATGAGGGCAACACTAATGTGGAACACAGCAGGGAGTCATTGGGACTATGTGGAGCTGGAGAGAAAATGTGCTTCCTCTGGATTCAAATACAGGATTTTAAAGAGTGCAGCCTATCTATGGGCCAGCCATTTATAAACGTGGGGCTGCACACAGTCCTCCAGGATTGGTGATATATCCCTTTTGGCCTCTCCAAACCACTCCTGCCATCTACTTCCCCTAACAACAGGAAAGAGGCCAGAAGACAAAAGCTATACATCCGAATATTTACCAACAGCTTCATGATGGTTGTCGAGATTCCCACTGCAATCTTTTGTGCTGCACTTTTATCATCATCCTAGGAAGGATGTGTTACTAAGAGAGTGTGGGAATTTCGGTTATATCTACAAATAGCAAGCATTTCAATTTTCATTTCTTTCTCTTTTATTTCTTTAGGTTTTTTCCAAACTGTTTAAGCAGTTGTCTAGATATCTAAAGGTAAATAGTTATTGACTCCTGATATATATTTTTCCTTGAAATTCATGAACTACATGTTCAAACTAAAAAAGCAATTCATAATTCCCTTGGGAACCAGCAAGCTGAATAGAAATGAGTGCATTTCCACAGAAATGGGCTCATTACTCTACCAGTATTGCATAGGGCTTTATGAATAATTGTTATAAGACAAAGAGGTCTTATAGGAAGAAAGCTTTTGCATTTCTTTTAGATTATATTTTGCACTGAAAACAATGTAGCCACTAGTGTTTAACTTGCTTTGGTATTAAGTTTGCTATTTTCTTTCTGCCCAGAACAGGCAGGCACAGTCTAAAATTTGGAAATGTTAAAGACATTGGAAAAATATATTAGTATAAAATATATTAACAATATAAAATGAATAGCCATTAAATTTTTCAAGGTTTATTCATTTATTTGAGAGAGAGAGAGAAAGAGAGCATGTACATGAGTGGAGGGAGGGGCAGAGGGAGAGAGTCTCAAGCAGATCCCATTCTAAGCATGGACGGGAGGCAGGGCTTGATCCTGCAACCCATGCAATCATGACCTGAGCAGAAACCAAGAGTCTGATGCTTAACTGATTCAGCCACCCAGGGATCCCAGCCATTAATTTTTTTAAAATCTAACTTCGGGATTTTTTAAAATCTAGAATGTAATCTAAACAATAACAGAATAAATTTGGGGCTGAGGAAAACAGAAAGAAAACTGATCTCCTCGTGTCTTCTATGTGGCAAGGACGAGGTTTGGTATGTTGACTATGTTATCCCTTTTGAAATGGGTATTATTTGCACAGAGGCGAAAACTGAAGTTCAGAGAGTTTAAATCATGTTATCCAAAGTAAAAAACTAGAAAATGGCAAAGCCACAATGTAAATATAGGTCTCATTTTGAAATTTCTTCAGTCCCTATTCCTCAAAATAGAGGTTAAAGAGAAGGTTAAGGATTCCCATTAAACTCACAAACTCATAACATCAAGTAATTTTAGACATTTGACATTTGATGATTGACAATGACAGAGTTTTTCCTTTTAAATCACTGGAATTTGATGTGGCTAATATTCAGGTAGAAGTCATGAATCTTTAACTGTGGTGATTAATCAACATTTCCTTCCTCTAATCTAATCACTGCCTTTTTATTTGCATGATCAGAAAAGTAGGAGTAAAAAAAAAAAAAAAAAAGAGGGCAGTTGAGGGTTGTAGAAATCCCATCCCTGGGTATAGTTCTCCTTGAATAGATAGTATTGTCTATACTCCAGATCAGCATACCCAGGGTGTAACGATACAAAGCCCTCTAGGAAGTTTATTTGAAAAGATTCTGGAAAGGGCAGCCTGTTTTGTGAATTGACCCAATATCTTTAAATAAAAAAACATAATAAAGCAAGTTCACACCATTATTTTTAAAGGAACATTTACATCTGTGCCACAATGACTAATAAACAATGAAATGTCAATGTGGTCCTTGAATCTGTGTTTCCTTCATTGACCACAGCGCACTGAACTCTTCCAACCCCAGGAAGCTGACACTGAAAGGTTTTATGGTTCTGATTGATGAGATGAACTTCCTGCTTGTTGCTGTTGTTATTGTTTATTTTGTAGGGAGGATTTTTGTTTTGTTTTGCTTTCTATCCAGTTTTATGGCTATTTCTTGAGTTGTCTTTAGAATTTAAACAATTTAGTGTTTATACAAGACAGATAAGTTAGGTTATATTGCAGTAACAACTAACACCCACAACTCTGTGGTATAACACAGTGAAAACTTTTTTCTTCATGTTGCATATCTATGGCAGACTGCTGATGGGAGCTGATGGGGCAGCCACCAACCTAGAGTCTTGTCAGTTACCCTGACAGAGAAAAACAACATGGCAAATCACAGACCAGATCTCCAAGCTTCTTCTCAGACTTCATTACTTCTTATACTTCTTATTTCATTGGCCAAGTCACATGACCATGGCTAACTTCAAGGGACTAAAGAAGGAAAGTCCCCTGTGTGCAAGGGAGGAGTAGAAACATTTGGAAGAAAGCAGCAACTTCACCACAATCATTTCTTTCTCCCAAATCATCATGTTACTGGACAGAAAGACTTTAACAGAATATCAAAGTTAAGAATCAATCAGCAACCTAAAGAAATAAAAAAAAAATTTATAAGCTCACCTAAGATGATGTAAGTTAGGCCCTGATTTAGGAAAATAATTTGTTTATTAAGGGAAGAGAGGAAGAACATTTGACTTGGGAATGGATTATTGGAAACTAAAAATGAATCGTTACATAGAACCAAGATTATACATAGTTGTTGTGTCCCTGTATTAATGTACAAAGTTTCCCTTAATGCATCTGTAAAAGAAAATCAGAATTACAAATACCATTGGCCTTGAGTGTGGGGATCTAGGAGCAGGAAATATTATAGCTAAATTTCAAAATAAAAGGAAGCAGAAAAGAGAAAGCTTTTCCATTCCTGTCTTTGAAACACAGGCCTGACCCTTAGCAACATTTTTAATAGATAAGGTTAACTTTGGTAACTACTACTCCTGGACCACTAAATACCATTGTCTTTACCCTGTTATACCAATGACCCAGAACCACCTACCCAGAACTGCTGTTCCAAGATCCAAAAATTATTTTCTCTTTCATCTAGTACCAATTCCTTGTACCTTTGTATATACTGGCCTTAGTCAACCATTAAGTGAAAAGGTATGATTTAGTGGAAAGAGAACACAGTAAGTTTCAGGGTATATGTGTTTCAGTATATTCTACTTCTAGAATATACTTCCTAGGTTACAATTTTATTGTATGTTATATGCATTTTAATTTATTAATCCACAATACATAAAAGAAAATAAAGAAGCAAAAGCTGCCACAGAATCAAGTGAGATAATAGGAATGTTTTATTCTAAAATTCTAAAAGTAGTATAGAATTACAAGGTGTAGTTATAATAATTATTATTACTGTTATACAGTAAGCAATTTGATTAAAACTGTGTACATTAATATTTAAAAACTGATTCTTATGTAACCTAAACTGAGATATTTGCATCTTCAAAAATGAACATTTATTATCTCAACCAATAGGTTTCTTGAAAGCAGAGGCTGTCTCTTCTATGTCAGTCATGTACATTGCATACACTCAATAAATGTTGCATTGCTCCTAAGAACAAAGAGGGAGCAGCATGGGCCAAAGCTCAGAGCATAGCTTATGAAACAGAAAGCAAGAAAACCATCCTGGAAAAGACTAAAGGACTGGCCCTAATGGAAAGTGTGTGGAGATGGTGTGTCACAGAGTTGACAGCAGGTCCATGTCTTTAGAAGCCTTGGAAAACAGGAATAGGAAGTAGACCTTGTGTAGCAGCAGCAGCAGAGAAATGCTCCAACGTACAGCCATGGCAATTATATAAAGGCCACAGAGGCTGATGTCTAACTGTTCTCAGGCCCAAAATAATGAACCTGTCAGGAGGGTAATTTTAGCCAATCCTTGGTAAACTATTATCAAGCTTCTAAATAACAAAGGTTCCAATATTCCTGTATGAGGACATTTCCCTTTTCATCCTTCCATTTGATTTTCTTTCCTGGTTTACCATATATTTTTACACAATTCCTTGTACAGCTTAAAATTCTAGTAGCTACTATGTTGGCTGTGTACCTTGCTCAGAGATAGTTTATATGGACACAAATTATATATGCACAGAACAGATTAGTGAGAGCTTTCAATGAAGTGTTTGACGGGTAGCAAAGGACATATTAAAAAGTATTAGTGCAGCTTTTGCCAACAAGGACAGGATTAATCACTAGCAATATGGACATCCTAATGAGACAGTTTGATTGATATTATAGAAATAAAGATTTTTTTCTAGTCAGTCCTTCAGTTGCCTTGTCCTCCATGTAAGCAATAAGACCTCTTCATATAGAATTTTCCACTTACTTAGGCAGTTTTGAGACATAGAACCCCAATGAGCTCCAGGAAGAGCCTTTCATCTTTGAACAGAATTAGTTAAAAGGGACTTCATGCCTTGCTTCAATTTGAGAGGAAAAGCATGAGATTAGAGAGGGACTATTTCTCTCAGTTAATTTTTTTAAAGAACTATGTTTAAGGTAGATTTAAGTCATACTCTAAGTCAAAGCATATCCCTATGTGCATAGATATACAGAGCATACCTCACCCTAAGAAATTCTATGATGTGGGTCCTATATTATTCCCCTGGCATCTTCTTGTGCATTAACATTGTTTTTTTAATCGGCCTCTATTTCACTTATATGAAGAAATCAGAGTTTTAAAAAAAAAGAATACAATGTGATCTCATATCAGTCATTTCTAATCAGCACTTAACCCAGCAAAAAATCACTTTTTAAGGTAAATTTCATTCCATTCCAGCTGAGCAATAAAGAATGATGATCTCAACACCTAACTTCTAATTATCTCCCTAGAAAATAAGGTTAGGGAATTTATAACTAAGGCTAAGTAGGAGGATACATTTCTTAAGTTTACATTATCTTGTCTTAGAAGAGGCAGCTGATCACATAGGAAAGACGGTGGCTAAAATGGAACTAGAAGAAAGCCCAGCTATTTACCTTTACATTGTCTTCCCTCCACTGTACCCCTGCTTTCTACCCCTAGTTCTGGCCTAAATGGATTTTCATATATCTTGGCTGGTTTGAGTACTCTATGATTTAGAAAATCCACAGTATAGCAGATAATATTTTCTAAAAACTTTGCCACAGCATTATTTCCATATTTCAACATTCTCTTCTAGAATGTTCCCACTCCTCAGTAAAAAGTGGAGTCTATTTTCCATCCCCTTAACTGACTTGATCAAAAAAACAGTGGTGACAATATACTGCCTGGATTTTGATTATGGCTCATAAGAGATTATACGGCCTTTGTGGAGCTATCTCTCAGAAAGCTTGCCCTTTAAACACAGCCACCAAGCTGTGAGGAAGTCCAAATGAGTTCTTACAGAGAGGCCTGTATGGAGAGGACCTAAAACCTCTGACCAACAGTCACTTGAGTGAGCCAAGAAGCAGACGTTCTAGCCTCAGCTGAGCCTTCAGAGGTCTGCAGACCCATGTGACATCCTGACACCAACCTCATGAGAGAGCCTGAGCCAGAACCACCCACCAATAATGTTTGTGGTTTTAAGCTGTGAAATTTTAGACTAATTTGTTATGCAGCAACACTCAACTAACAAAACTTCTTGTTACGGGTACACGGATGGAGACATGGATTTTGACCATAGGCAAGACCAAAAACAAAATATATGAAAGGGAAAGCCCTACAGAAGGTGGTGAAGGAGGAAGAAAATAAAAAACCAGCAGCCAGAGGAAGAAAGGAATTGTGGTTTTTATGGTACACTTTAAGTAACTTGAGGAGCTGAGGACTATTGAATTTATATCCAGTGGCCTGTGGCTGCTTAAAGCTCTTCAGTCCCATGTCCAGGGACCCTGCTTCATAAGAACTCCCCAGAAGAGACCAATATGAAATGTGTGAGGGAAACCAGAAAATAGCCTACCTTTCCAAGTATCATACGTGAGGCAAAGGCCATTCAAAAATTAGAATTTTTGCAGCATGAAGCAATTTGATTTTCATACTTATGACAATTCTATTTTGTCATATTAATTAATTTGTATGAAAAACCTTATGACATGAATGTCAGAAAAAGTGCAGAAGCGACCTCATCCTTATCTAAAATGCTCTCAGGATCTCTGGAAAATGGGAATATGTCCATGGAGGCAATTCTCTGTACAAGCACTGACCTTCATCAAACCACAGCAATGATTTTTGTGACATCCTGGGGACCATTATGAATAACAAACAACTTCTGAGTGAAATATAAGAAATGATGGTGCCATTTAGACTTTCTTAAGAAATCCTGGAGATCATATATATATGTATACCAATATTTAAATCATGGATTTTAAAAAGCTAATCTGTATATTATTGCAGTACCCCAAATCAACAACCATAATACTTCCACAGAGAAATGAATGAATAATAACACTAAGTAAAGTGTAAGTAGCCTCAAATCTGTTTACGTCAATGGTTTTTTCCAAATAAGTTTTAGCATAAAACTTAAGAAAAATATTTTGGTGTTCAGAGCTTTGGGGATTTTATTTTATTTTTTTTAAAGATTTTATTTATTTATTCATGATAGTCACACAGAGAGAGACAGAGAGGCAGAGACACAGGCAGAGGGAGAAGCAGGCTCCATGCACCGGGAGCCCAATGTGGGATTCAATTCCGGGTCTCCAGGATCGCGCCCTGGGCCAAAGGCAGGCGCCAAACCACTGCGCCACCCAGGGATCACAAGCTTTGGGGATTTTAAAACTAAAGATAAGAGATTATAGACATAATGATAAAAATATCATTATTTTTATTTTTTATTTTTATTCCATTCCATTTTATTCCATATTCATTATTTTTATTCCAAATATCAATATTTGGAAACTTGGTTTGTGCCACTCAGTGTATTAGCCTTATTTGGTCCTTCCATCTACCCTGTGAAGATGATAAAATTGAGGACTACAGAGGTTAGGTAACATTCCCAAGTACACAAAACAAAGAAGTGAGCAGATTTGGGATTTCATCTTGAACCAGACTTTGAATCCCCTGCCTTTAACCACTCTACCATATTGAATAAGATATAAGTTTTGTTGGTTTTTCCCCTTTCTTCAGTGTGTGTGGGGATCTTTTAATTACAAATAATAACAATGTTAAAGAATTTGGAGGAAATTACTTATAATTTACCATCCTGACATTAGTTATCACCTTTATAAAAATCTTGTTACAAGTCTTACATCAGGATATATCCTTTAGGAATAGCTACTGAAAGCAGTAATTTTACTCAAGGTAGAAATGTAGGCAGGGGTAGGAGAAGGTGACTATGATTTGAGAATGAGAAAAAAAGGATGGCTAGAAAGGAATGAAAACTATTTCCCCCACCTTTTTTGAATGGCAAAGATGTTAAAAAGAGTAGATTAGTGCAAGAACCTTAAAAAAGAAAATTTCCTTTGCAAACACTAAGGATGATTTCATGTGGAAATTTAGGATCTCTAGATGACATGGAAGGAGAACCACTTAAAAATTATACCAAAGGACCAACAATCCAAGATCTGGGTAAAAATCTCAAATAAGAGGGATTCTGGGAGTATAACACATATCAGAGCATAGTGCCAAAATGATCAGAGTATAATGCCATTATGACTAGTCTTGAGCCTCTAGCAAAGTTGGTCATCATGGAAAGTTATGCACCACAGAGCTGCATGATGTAATAATGCACTGATGATTTCCATCCAAGAAGCCTCTTTCTAAATCATCGTCTTAGGACTTCTGGGAAGTAGAGAATCAATTCGCTGACCTACCTAGCTTATAGTCACAAGAGCTGGGGAAGTCCTCCAAAGTGAAATGTATTATTCCTTTCTAATTCCAGCTCATAATAGCAACATCTTTGGCACAAAGGCCACCCATGCATTAGACTTAAAGCCATCTTAATTAAACATTTGCATTACAAAACCACTATGTTAGGACAAGAAAAATTTGTACCTAAAATCAAAGCTTCCCAATGAAAACCATTATGTGGTTAGTCTTTTGATACGTGTGTGCTAAAAGTAATAAATACATTTAGTTCAGG
The DNA here is from genome assembly GCF_003254725.2 of Canis lupus dingo. Taxonomy (NCBI): domain Eukaryota; kingdom Metazoa; phylum Chordata; class Mammalia; order Carnivora; family Canidae; genus Canis; species Canis lupus. The sequence goes on along the minus strand of NC_064246.1, from coordinate 16,252,548 downwards.
CACAGGATTAGATGCCATTAACCAAGAAGAAAAATTAATATCTTGAAACACAATAGCATGTTCATACTGTCATGGTTTCCCCAGATCAAATACTTCCATATACCGAACAAGAACTAAGATCAACAATAAGCTGCAAATATTAGAAAACAGGGCTTTACAAAGTCATGAGTCAGGAGTAGAGCCACAGGTAATTGTAGATAATGACCTTCTGTTAAGTTAAATAAAATTTTTAAGCCTTGTGTCAGCACATAAGATATCAGTAGTGTTTGAACCTCTCTATAAGATAAAGATGTCTGAAATTCATATCTGTTTAGAGAAAATTAAATCTAGTTTCATTTGTGCTTGGGCACTAATGCCTTTAAACAAGGCAGAGTATCTGACTTGAAACAAATTAATATTGAAAGATAAAAAACAAGTGCCTAACTCTTGCATTTGCTGGTTATTTCTTACCTTCTGGAGCATTAGCTGCAATAAGTCTATAACTCTGACATTATAATTTCCTGGAGATAATAAATGTGATGCTTCTGACACGATACCATCAAATGCCTCATTCCCAGCAATGCTTGGACTAGAGTTCTGAGCCTAAACGAGTGTGATTTCATGGCTAATCAGCTGACACTAAATCTCTCATTTGTCCCTTCACAAGGACAATCTACTGAACATATAAAGTACAGGTTTTCACTCAGAAATTGGAAAATGGGGTATGAAATACTAGTATTTCTCTTCTGGAGTTCAATAATTCAAATCTTTTTATTTACCTGGCAAGCTCCTGTTTCTTTCTTTCTTTTTTTTTTTAAGATTTATTTATTTATTTATTTATGATAGACACAGAGAGAGAGAGAGAGAGAGAGAGGCAGAGACACAGGAGGAGGGAGAAGCAGGCTCCATGCTGGGTGCCTGCATGGATGCCTCCATGCGGGACTCCATCCTGGGACTCCAGGATCGCACCCTGGGCCAAAGACAGGTGCTAAACCGCTGAGCCACCCAGGGATCCCCCAAGCTCCTGTTTCTAACATCCAACACCAACGCCTTTTCCTTCTTGAGCTCTTTCTGAATTGTGCCATGCAGTATCCAGCCCTCTTCTTGCTGTCCCCATAGGGTTCTGCAAAGAAAAAAGTGCTTATTTTTGTTATGAGTTATCTTTATATGTATTGTTCTTCTCTTATTAGAGTCTTGTCAAGGACAGCATATATGCTGTCCTTATCATTTCTGCAGGTAAATGATATCTGCCGTATATTAAGTTTTCATAGAAGTCTGTTATATAATGGATACATGATGGAGGACATAACTGATCCCCTTCTACCTAGCTCTGTGCTAGACATTTTCGTAACGTTATTTCATTTACTCTCCCCCTCAGTCACCATTGTACTATCATTCCCATTTAGTCAAGATGGAAATCAGGCTCAAGGAAACTACTATTGACTTTCCTGAGTCCACATAATTCTTAAGTGATGGAAAGTGAATTAAGTCAAAGTTATCTGTCACCAGGCTTTTTCTACTATAGCAGCAGATAGTAGGCATATTTGCAAAGAGTCTTCAGTGGGATTACTCAGTGCTCATGCTATTTTTCTTCCATGGAACTGAATGGAGAGATGTAAGAAATGAATGATACAGATTGAGTAAAGTGAGTAGAATTTGTGAATATGATGCAAATAAAAACCTCCTAAGGGATGCAACTACATGCATCTAAGTGGCTTTAAATTAAAAAAAAAAATTGTGCTGTTCTAGATCAAGAAAAGTGAATATTTCTAGAAATGTTCATCATCTCTCATTTTTTCACATTATATGCAACACCATACTTGTGGTTAATTATATTCATTAATCTCTCTCTCAACTCCAAAACTACACACTGACTTTTGAGCAGGGAACATTGTCTTACACAAAATTGCATCCTCCTAAACACAACATGGTCACCAACAGAGAGGAACAGCTAAAGAAGTGTTTATTGGGGAAGATGCATTGGCCAGTAAATGCAAGCAAAGCAACAATGGATTTATCTCTCTGTCATATTTGGTTCGGAGCACAACAATCTACCCTGACTTGAACTAAATGATGTCTAAAATACTTTTCCCTATGTTTTCACTTCTGCTTTTCTTGAGCACTGACATCTAGATAAGTTACTCCTTACGTATCAATTTGAATTCTTACAACAGCCCTAATAAAATGTACTTCTATAGCCCTTGTTTAAAATGAGGATGCTAAGGCTCGGGGGCACAAACTAATAAGTCACCCAAAAAGTAAACAGTGCAGTAAGGACATTAACCAAAGGCCATCTAACCTTAGACCTCATGTACTATCCACCAAACTCACAGCTCCTTGTGAACCTACATGGAAAACAGTTAAACATTGATAATATGGAAAAGGAATGGAAAACTTTGCTACTATAATCTTAACAAAAGAAACAATTTTTAGTACCTTAGGTATTTGAGAGTTACTTTCCTGATAGAAACAGTGATTGGGGCGCAGCTCGGGTGGCTCAGCGGTTTAGCGCCACCTTCGGTCCAGGGTGTGATCTCGAGGACCCGGGATCTAGTCCCACCTCAGGTTCCCTGCGTGGAGCCTGCTTCTCCCTCTGCCTGTGTCTCTGCCTCTGTGTGTGTGTGTCTCTAAATAAAATCTAAAAAAAAAAAAAAAAAAAAGTGTCTCTAAATAAAATCTAAAAAAAAAAAAGAAGAAAGAAAGAAAGAAACAGTGATTGGGAATGGAAAATCTCAGACATGAGGAGGAGGTTGGGAGAGAAATCATCTGTGAGATCCAGGGCCTGTCATTTCTAACTGACGTCAAAGTTGATTGCTGTTTGTAACAATCCTAACATTATTTGAGTGGTGAAGTTTAAAGAAAAACCTTGCTAATCACAAAATTTTCATTAATTCCAATAAACCCAGGCTGACCTGGTCCACAGAGATAGTTCAAAGGCAACCAAATTTTGGGCATGATCTCTGAAACATACATCTCAGATTCAAACATGTATTTAAAGCTATGAAGGGAAAAAAACACATTTTATAGAAAGGTGATCTACCAAAAACAAGCTAAAAAGTTTAAAGTAACGAGATTTTAAGCAAATGATTAGCTTGCTTATATAAAAGTTTGTTGCTAAGCAACCACATCAATGGACTATTTCAATTATGATTTTGAAGTTCTCGAGCTTCCCTTAGCAGTAAAAAAAATAGACATTTCATGGCTAATGAAATCATCTTCTCATAAAATATAGAAACTTAAGACTAATTTTCTGAAACAATGTGTCCTGAAAACATGGCAACGTATTAATATTAAAACATAGAGTGAGGGCTTGGTGACTAGAATCTGTTATTTTCCATTGCACATTGACATTTTTCCACCAAAAACAAGCTCTTGTGTAGTCTACTGTGTTCTTTAACATTCAGTAAAATAATTGGATATATATTACCTTTTTGGAATCATAATGATAGGCATTAAGTAAGTGAGTGATGAGGCACTTATATAACCTCCAAAGCTTCATATTTCTCTTTAAAGCACAAATTCCTCATCTTTAAAGATCCACTTTTTTTGTATAAAATAAGAATAAATTGTGATGCCTTGCTATTAATTACCTGTTACAAACTGTGAAATCATTTTTATATTTGGATGTATATGTTTACTTCTTTTACTCCTCTCGGTTGGGATCTGGCCATCATTATGAAATAGTAAAGTCTGGGCTTCAGAATGCCATGTAAAGTTATTCAGCACACTTCAACTTTCTCCAGTCAGACTATACCCAAAACAATCCTTGGCAAATTATTGCTACTTCTCTCCCTAAAACTATCTTTAAAAATGGATGCAATGTCATATCCCTATAACCCAATTTAGAAGCAAATATTTCATTTAGATTTCATAACGATAATAATGTTGTATCTGATTCCCCAGGAGTAGATCTTAGAGCAAAGTTTCCAGTGCAGGTAATTAATGTTGAAGATGATCCTACCAAGCACAGGAAGAAAAGTTGAAGAGTGAGGTAGGGGATAGAAGGGAGCCTATGGAGGTGCATTATCAAGCAAATTAGTGCTCCTGGTGACTTGAACTTAATTCTGCTGGAGAGCTCTGGAAAATGAGGTAGAATATATGCCTTGTAGCTATCCTAGAGGAGAGGAAACTGGCCTATTTGGTGGAGAAGCAAAGTCTCTAAGTCTCTATGATTTTAAGTGATTCATATGTGCAGAGGAAGACCTCAGCTGAAGAGATGCCAGTGGTGGCAGCTCAATTTCAGGCCAATATACACTGAAATGCTGGGGACATTCTGGGCACTAGGTGGAATTAATGTTTCTGAGAGAAAAAAATGTTTCTGGGAATCTTTATCAGCCAATAGCCAATAATATAAATAAACACATTAGCTTCCCTGCCATTCATGTGGAAGAACCCTAAACCATGTGGTATAATGACATCCAAGGTGCAGGGTTCACATGCCCACACCAATAACCTGTTTGATGTTTCACTTCTGCGATTCTTCTTCCACACCTCACTTCCTCTTGTAAAAAAAAATCACACGCCAAATAAAATGCTTGCATTCCCATCATCACTTCAGGGTGTGCTCCTGGGGAAAATCAACCTCAGATATTGGAAAATTATTTTAACTTGTGACAAGAATTTTTGTAAAGTAACAACCATTTTGTAGCAGAGACAATTAATAGGGGCAAGAATAATTTCCATTACCAGTATAAAAGTCAAATTTATCTTTTATTCTATTTTCTTCTCCAAAACACTCTTCCTCAATTAGTTATCCTATTTCTCCACTACGTAACTCTTTTCACACTGAATACCCAAATTTGACAACTGGACAATCGCATATTGAAGTTATTTTCTTGACATCTCCAAAAATATGACTCTACTTGTCTCAGAACTTATCAATAGCAGCAATTATCACATCTGGGCTTTGCCAGGAAACTCATACCAAGTGTTAAGTGATCTCTCTCTCTCTCTCTCACTACAATTCCACCATAGACACTGATGCCAAATCAATGCAGTATTTTTATATTACTTCCAAGTTCAAAAACATTTGGTAGTACCATGGTTCTCACAGAAATAAATAAGATCTCCTTGACTTGAAATTCAAAGCCTTCCAAAATTAAACCACCTTACATAATCAGAATTAGCTTTCCAACAGCAAGTCCCCTACTGGACCCAATGTAGAGCTTTGGGGTATATGTTATAAGTGGGTATCAGGGTAACCAACCATCCCAGTTTACCTATAAGTGACTGCCTATAAGTGACTGCCCCAGTTTTACCACTGAAAGTCCCATGTCCCAGGAAATCCAAACTAGGACACTTAGTCATCCAAAGTGTGACTGCGTACATTACTAAGGTATACTTATTTTTTATACTGCCAAGAAACATCCATGTTCAAATATGTTAATAGCCCTATCTTGAAAGGCATGCAGTTGAAAGAAGGATTTTGTGTGCCAAAACACATAGTGAAAATGGAGGAAATGCATATAAATTATGAATTATAAAAGCAGCATGTTACCTTATTATTCTTCAAAATCAGAATCTTAGCAGGAAGAGTTAAGATAGCAGAGTAGTAGGGGAACCCTAGACTTGCCTTCTCCCTCAAACACAGCTAGATCAACATCAAATCTTTTTGAATAAGTAGGAAATCAATCTGAGGATTAAGAAAACAATCTGCACAATTGGAGAGACAAAACATGGCAAATGTGAAGTTCAAAGATGTGAATGGGGGGAGAGAAAAGCTGAGGTGCCACAGAAGAGAGAGGGCTCTTTTCACAGACAGAAGTAAGGGATAGAGGGAGAGAGAGAAGTATGTAGGGTTCACACAAGGAATCCCCTGGGACTTGTGAGGAGAGAATGTTTCCCTTCCGGGAGTACATTTGGAAGAGGGTACATTGCCTCCCTGAAGACAAAGACCTGCCAAGCACTGTTGAGTGCCCCTGTTCAACAGGAGGTAATGCAAAGGGCAGATAAAATGGTTACAGCTTTTCATTGTGCTTCACACTGACCGGCCTCCTACTGCTTTTCTGGGACAGGATGGTCCTAGGTACAATGCTTTGAAGCTCTCCCCTGGGGGGAGGGGAGTGGGTGTGTGCCTTGCCTGGTCCTTTAAGATTTGGAGTTTTGAATCCCAGCTGCTGGCCAGATATAAAACACAAGAGAACTATGGCACCAGGCTAGCCAACAGTCAGACACAGACAGGTTGAAGACAGAGATCTAATGAAAGCCTGGGACACAGGAGGGGAGATTGTTCACTTTTCTGTTAGGGCCTCCGGAACAGCATAGTCCCCCCCCCCCCCAACTCCACCCGCTTCCCTACCCTTGGGTAAGAAGGAAGGGTGATGCTTTCTTCCACCCCTTCTCCCCCATCCCCTACCTACCAGCACCCTCAGACTTCAGAGAGAAACATAGCACCTCCAATGGAGGCTGGAGTCACTTACACCAAATCCTGCTCCTGTGCACCAGGCAAGGGCATCTTTACAAGGGCGGGTCTGACTGTGAGTCAGTGTGATAGGCCTCTCCCTCAGAAGACTAACACAGCTCTCCCCTCCATGTATCAAGTCTACTGACCATAGAGTGCTCCAAAGTGTCAGCTTCAGTTCTGATGGAAATAGGACCAGGATGGGTTTTGTGCCTTTTTTTTTTTTTCCTTTTTTGTTCTTTTTTTCTTTGGCATGAGTCTTATAGTTTGTTTTCTTTGTCTGTTTGTTTGCTTTTTTGTTCCCTTTCCTTTTCTCTTTTCTTGGCTCATCCTTTATAAAAATATCAGGCTTATCTTAACAAACAAATCAAAGTACATCTAGTTAAAGATTCAAACACTCCCCACTGCAAGCAAGAAGGATCTCTGTAGAGGACTGACCTGTGGGAAAGAGCGGCCAAAACACAACAGCAGAGTTGTTGCTGTTGTATGTACAATATACACTGGAAACATTTCCTGAAGTGCCAGGCCCTGGATAGTGTAGGACCCCTTCTGAAATATAGTAGTACTCTCAGAAGCAGGAAATATAACAAATTTTCATAACACACAAAAGACAGAAACCTAGACATAATGATAAGATGGAGGAATTCTTCCCAAAAGAAAGATCATAAGAAATCACAGCCAGGGATTTGCTCAAAATGGATATAAGCAATACATCTGAACAAGAATTTAGAAGAATAGTCACAAGTATATTAGATGAGCTTGAAGAAAACATAGAAGACATGAATGAAACCCTGCTACAGAGATAAAAGACTTAACAACTAGTCAGCCTGAAAAAAATAAAAAGTGCTATAACTAAGATGCAAAACTGACTGAATGTAATCACAATACAGATGAAAAAGCAGATGATTGAATAGGTGATATAGAAGATAAAATTATGGGAAATAATGAAAGGGAAAAGAAGAAGGAAAGAAAACTATTAGATCATGAATATAGACTTAGGGAACTCAGTAATTCTACAAATGCAATAATATCCATATAATAGGAGTCCCAAAAGAAGAAGAGTGAGAAAGGGGGGCAGACAGTCTATTGAACAAATTATAACTGACATCTTTCCTAATTTGGGGAAGGATACAGGCATTCAAGTCCAAAAGGCAAAGAGAACTCTCCTCAAAATCAACAAAAACATCAACACCAAAACATATCATAGTGAAAGTTGCAAAATACAAAGATAAAGAGAGAATTCTGAAAGCAGTTAGGGACAAAAGATCCTTAAACTACAAGAGTAGTCACATAAGTTTAGCAGCAGATCTGTCCATAGAAATATGACAGGCCAGAAGAAAGTGGCATGATATATTCAATGTGCTGAATAGGAAAAATATGCAGTCAAGAATACTATTTCCAACAATGCTGTCACTCAGAATAGAAGGAGAGATAAGAGTTTCCAAGACAAGTAAAAATTGAAGGAGTTCATGACAACTAAACCAGCCCTGCAAGAAATATTAAAGGGGAACCAGAGACAATCTAGATGAACAGTGACTTTACAGGCAATAAAATGGCACTAAATTCATATCCATTAATAATTAGTCTGAATGTAAATGGACTAAATGCTCCAATCAAAAGACATTGGGTATCAAAATAGATAAAAAACCAACACTTAAAAAAAAAAAAAACAACACTTATCTATATGCTGCTTACAAAAGACTCATTTTAGACCCAAAGATACCTCCAGATTGAAAGTGAGGGGCTGGAAACTATTTATCATGCTAATGGAAAATAAAAGAAAGCTGGAGTAGCCATCCTCATGTCAGACAAAATAGATTTTAAACAAAAGACTGTAATAAGAGATGAAGTAGGACACTATATCATAATAAAGGAGTCTATCCAACAAGGAGATCTAACAATTGGAAATATTTATGCCCCGAACTGGGGAGAAGCCAAATATATAAATCAATTAATAAGAAACCTAAAGAAATTCATCTTTAATAATATGATAATAGTAGGTGATTTTAACACCCTACTCACAACAATGGACAGATCATCCAAGCAGAAAATCAACAAGGAAACAATGACTTTGAATGATTCACTGCACCAGGTAGATATAAAGATATATTCAGAGCATTCATCCTAAAGCAGCAGAATGCACACTCTTTTTGAGTGCTCATGGAACATTCTGCAGAACAGATCACATACTGGGTCACAAATCAGGCTTAGACAGTACAAAAAATTGATATCATACCACGCATATTTTCAGACCACAATGCTATGAAACTTGAAGTTGGCCACAAGCAAATATTTGGAAAAACTGCAAATACATGGAGGTTAAAGAACATCCTACTACAATATGAATAGATAAGCCAGAAAATTAAAGAAGAATTTTTTTTAAATACATTGAAACAAATGAGATGAAAATATTACAGTCCAAAATCTTTGGGACTCAGCAAAAGTGATAATAAGAGGGAAGTATATAGCAATACAGACCTTCCTTAAGAAGCAAAATGTCTCCAATATATAACCTAACCTTACACCTAAAGGAGTTGGAAAGAGAACAGCAAGTAATGTCTAAAACCACAGAAGAAGGTAAATAAAATGGAGAAGTAAATGTTACAGAATTTTTTTAAAAAAGAACAAATCTGTGAAACTAAGAACTTGTACTCTGAAAGAATTAACCAAATTGATAGATCTCTAGCCAGAAATTATCAAAAACAAAAGAGAAAGACCTAAATAAACAAAATCATAAATGAAAGAGGAGAAATCACAACCCACACCACAGAAATGATTATAAGACAATATTATGAGCAATTATATGCCAAAAAATTGGGCCACCTGAAAGAACTGGATAAGTTCTAGAGACATATAAACTATCAAAACTGAATCAGGAAGAAAAATATTTGAGCAGACTCATAACCAGGAAGGAGATTGATTCAATAATCAAAAATCTCCCAACAAACAAGAGTCCAGGACTGGATGGTTTCCCATGGGAATTCTATCAAACACTTAAAGAAGAATTAATGCCTATTCTGAAGCTATTTCAAAAAACAGAAACAGAAGTAAAACTTCCAAATTCTTTCTATGAAGCCAGCATTACCTTGATCTCAAAACCAGACAAAGACCTCACCAAAAAAGAGAATTACAGACCAATATCCCTGATGAACATGAATGCCAAAATTCTCACCAAGATACTAGCCAATAGAATCCAACAGTATATTAAAAGGATTATTCACCATGACCAAGTGGGCTTTATTCCTGGGTTGCAAGGGTGGTTCAACTATTGTATATCAATTAATGTGATACCCTACATTAATAAAAGAAAGAACAAGAGCCATCTGATCCTCTCAATACATACAGAAAAAGCGTTTGACAAAGCACAGCATCCTTTCTTGATTAAAACTCTCCACAGTGTAGGGGTAGAGGGGACATTCCTCAATATCATAAAAGCCATCTATGAAAAGTCCACAGTGAGTATCATTCTCAATGGGGAAAAACTGAGAGCTTTTCCATAAGATCAGGAATATGACAGGGATGCCCACTCTCACCACTGTTGTTAACCATAGTTATAGAAGTCCTAGCCTTAGCAGTCAGAAAACAAAAAGAAATAAAAGGCAACTGAATCAGCAAAAAAGGAGTCAAACTCTCACTCTTTGCAATTACATGATACTTTATATGGAAAACCCAAAAGACTCCACCCTGAAATTACTAGAATAGATACATGAATTCAGCAAAGTCACTGAATATAAATTCAAATACAGAAATCTGTTGCATTTTTATACACCAACAATGAAGCAGCAGAAAGAGAAATCAAGGAATCGATCCCATTTATAATTGCACCAAAAATCATAAGATACCGAGAAATACACCTAATCAAAGAGGTTGAAGATCTATACCCTGAAAACTATAGAACACTTATGAAAGAAATTAAAGAAGACACAAAGAAACAGAAGAGCATTCCATATTCACAGATTTGAAGAACAAATATTGTTAAAATGTCTATACTACCCAAAGCAATATATATATTCAATGCAATGCTGATCAAAATAACACCAGCATTTTTCACAGAACTAAAACAAGCAATCCTAAAATTTGTATCAAACCAAAAAAGACCTCAAATAGCCAAAGTAATGTTGAAAAAGAAAAACAAAGTGGGAGGCATCACAATCTCAGACTACTTCAAGCTATATTACAAAGCTTTAATCATCAAGACCATATGGTACTGGCACAAGAACAGACACATAGATAAGTGGAACAGAATAAAGAACCCAGAAATGGACCCACAACTATGTGGTCAACTAATATTTGACAAAACAGGAAAGAATATCCCATGGAAAAAAAATAGCTCTTGCACAAGAGGTCTTGGGAAAACTGAACAGCAACATGCAGAAGAATGAAATAGGACCACTTTCTTACACCATACACAAAAATAACTCAAAATGGATGAAAGGCCTAAATATGAGACAAGAATCCATCAAAATCCTAAAGGAGAACACAGGAAGCAACTTCTTCTACTTGTGCCACAGCAACTTCTTACTAGACACATCTCTCAAAGCAAGGGAAACAAAAGCAAAAATGAACTGCTGGGACTTCATCAAGATAAAAAGCTTCTGCACAGCAAAGGAAACAAATCTAAAAGGGAACTGACAGGATGGGAGAAAATATTTGCAAATGGCATATCAGATAAAGGGCTAGTACCCATAACTCATCAAAATCAACACCCAAAAAATAAATTAGCCAGTTAAGAAATGGGCAGAAGACACGAACAGATATTTCTCCAAAGAAGACATACAAATGGCTAACAGGCACATGAAAAAATATTCAATATCACTCATCATCAGGGAAATACAAATCAAAACTACAATGAGTTACCACCTCACATCTGTCACAATGGCTAAAATTAACAACTCTGGAAACAACAGATGTTGGCAAGAATGCAGAAAGAGGAGAGAAAAGGGGGCCCTCTTACACTGTTGGTGGGAATGCAAACTGGTGCAACCATTCTGGAAAACAGTATGGAGGTCCCTCAAAAAGTTAAGAATAGAACTACCCTATGAGCCATTGCACTACTAGGTATTTATCCAAAGGATATAAAAATACTGATTCAGGCAGGCACATGCATCCCAATGTTTATAGGATCACTATCAACAATAGCCAAATTATGGGAAGAGCCCAAATGTCTGTTGACTAATGAATGGATAAAGATGTGGTAAATATATCCAATGGAATATTACTCAGCCATCGAAAAGAATGGAATATTGCCATTTGCAGCAACCTAGTTGGAATGAGAGCGTATTACACTAAGCAAAATAAGTCAGTCAGGAAAAGGCAAATATCATATGATTTCACTCATTCGTGGAATCTAAGAAACAAAACAGATGACCATAGGGTAAGGGAAGGAAAAATAAGAAAATCAGAGAAAGAGGCAAACCATAGGAGACTCTATAGTTAAGAGAACAAACTGGGGGTTGCTGGAGGGTAGATGGGTGGGAGATAGACTAAACAGGTGATTGCATTAAAGAGGTCACTTGGGGTGAGCACTGGGTGTTACATGTAAGTGATGAGTCACTAAATTCTACTCCTGAAACCAATACTACACCATATGTTAACTAACTTGAATTTAATGAAATAAAATAATGTAAAAATATAAAAGGAAATAAAGAAAAAATACTAATACACACTAAAAAAATCAAATCTTAGCACCTTCTCTATTCTCTCCCAAAATCTCTAGTTTTACCTAACATTTCATTCAATTTAAACTACCTTCACCTCAGTAACCTCAAAGCCCCTACATTCTTGAGCTTCAACCATGCTGTTTCCCTCACCACCTGAACTGTCACACATACCATCCATCCCATCAACTGCCATCACATGGAATTCATCCCTCAAGGCCTACTTGAATGCTGCCACCTTCACAAAGTTGTTCCTGTATTTCCTGCCCCCACTCCCAGAGTTTTTTCCTTCATTTAAGCCTCTACCCCATTTGTCCCTTTTCTTTGGCACTTGGAGGAATTTCATTATTTTAAGTGTAGGTAGGATGGTACAATCACTTCTAGTAGCATCACCTATTCACAACTTCCCTGAATGAAGCAGAGATTCTTACACCTGAGGAAGCTGAGGCAAATGGAGGATTAGACAGTTATCAGAGCTAAGAGCTAATGAGTGATTGAATTGGAATTCAGGCCCAAAACTTTTAACTTGAGATCTAGATATCACTCCTTACATTTTATGTCTTTAACCAACCCACTAAACTTCAAATCACTTGAGCAATCAGAAACCACACATTAGTCATCATTGTACTTTGATAACATTTGAGTAGAAATTTTAATCCTGATATTCAAACCTTATTTGCTGATACTTACTGCCATAAATATACTTTTTTTTTTCTTTCAGGATAGTTCTTATTGGATTTCTTGTAATTAAGTACCATGTCTATTCTTTAATACACCTCACATAACAAGGATACTGTTTTTAAGATCTATGAGGCAGGGTTAATAACCTTAAAACTAATCTCTCCTCTCTTTATTGCCTACAATTATTTATCTTTTTTTATTGTTCCTCCAATTGTAATCTGTAAATATTCTGCAATAGAAACTTCTGGAAGCCTTGTTAAAAATTCAGATCCCCGGGGGTGCTTGGGTGGCTCAGTTGGTCAAGCATCTGACTCTTGATTTTGGCTCAGGTCGGGATCTCAGGGTTGTGATATTGAGTTCTGTGTGAGACTCTGCACTCAGCATAGATTCTGCTTGAGACTCTCTCTCCTTCTCCCACTGCCCCTCCCCCTGTTCTCTCTCTCTCTCAAACAAATAAATGAAGCCATTTTTTAAAATGCAGATCCCTATACCCTACCTCAGATGTATTGATTCAGAAAACCAGGATATGTGGTTCAAAAATGAAGATGCTTATGGTTCAAGTTTAAACTGGACTTAAAGTCTAGCATACAAAGCCTAGCAAAAGCCTAGCATACAAAGTCCTCCTAAATATAAAGATATTATTTTCTGCTGGAAACTTCTGCCTTTCTTTCACTTTATAAATTTGGGTTTCAAAATCCACCATACTGATGACATCCTCTCTATTCTTTCACAACTTCCAATCCTACCCATTCCTATAGGCTTAATCCAAATCCCAGCAACTTTGACATCACATCCCCCTTCTCTGAGCCATTACCATTGTTGGTACTATTATTTCCTCACTTGAGGGAACATGCATTAGGTAATTAACATGCCACCTTATACACACTAAGCACTTTATATACCCTACCTCTTGAAAGCCTCACAAAAATCTTATGGAGGAAGTTCTGTGATTATCTCCACTTCTAACATGCTAAAGCTGAAATCAAAGAGGTTTAGCGTCTTGCCTGAGATCACACCATCTATAAGGGGTAGAATCAGGACAAAGACCTAGTGTCTCTAATGCCAATGCCTATACCTTTAGTAACTATATTGTGTGCTTCCCACACCTCTGTCCTCAGTATGGTGTCTCCAGCACATTAGGCACCTGTCATTGTGCCTATCCATGGTCCCAGTTCCTTGGGTGTCCTGATGGGCAATGAAGCACATTTACTCATTCTTGCCAAGAAGGATAAAATCTAAATGGATCCAATTCCTCAAACTGTCCTACTGGATTATCTTACTTGATTGAGAGGGAGAAAGGTTCATGAATAGTCAAATGGTTTATTTTACTTGCAGTAACAGAATGGTCCACTCTACAAACAGAAATGCTATAATACCAAAGATATTGAATATACATTTGATTAGTGAAGAAATAGCAACAATGATAATAACAGTGATGGATAACTAACATGTGTGTGGTGGTCACTATAGGCCAAGCATGATGGTTAACATCTTGGTGCTTATCTAATTTCATTATTTTCATAATTCAAACAAGTAGACAATATTATCATAATTGTGTAGATGAGATAACCTAGGCTCAAAGAAATTAAATAATCTGGACAAGGCCAGTCAGCCAGCCATGGTATAAAAATTACATAGACCTTGATGTGCTTGATTCCCAGACTCAAACTCATTATTTTCTGCTCCATTACAAAAAGTTCATTTCAGAGAGCAATTTTGGATGAATGATAGAAATTATTTTTTTAATTTAAATAATAGAAAAATAAGCTCATTCAGCTCATAAATGAAGACCAGACCACAAGACTTATCTGTGAGTATTAAAGGAAAACTGGAAAAGAGGCTTGCTGGTCACATCAATGAATCTACAAAGCTATCAGCTTGAGTTGGCAGCTAAACGCATGTGTTTTATTAAAAGTCAACTTCATCTGGCTATAGTATCAAATGAGGTTGGCACTGGTTCAGAAAAATAATCTTAATTTCAGATTTTTCTCAAAATAGTTGATATTTGTCTATCAAGAATTATACCTCTAAATACCACAAAGCAGCTAAGCACACAAAATTCCCCAGCGGAAGAAAAGTTTCTCAAAGACTGACCAACAAAACAGAGAAGGAAATTTTCATGAAAGCAAACATTCTAGGAGTTTGCTTTTACCTTTACTATGTGTATCATAGAAGGAGGGGGTGGGTAGGAGACTAGAAAATATGAGAAAATGGGACTGATTTCACTTGATATTCCTTTGCAGAACCTCTGTTCTCAGTTGCCTCTTCTGCTGCCCCTTTCCACCTGAGGGAGCAGGAGACCACAGAACCCAGCCTCGGCATCCAACATAAGTGATGGAAACGTCAAGGCCTTTGGAATTTGCTTAGCATGAAAAATTTCCTAGATAAACCTCTGCAAAGTTAAGACAATGCTGTGGCTGGGCGGCATCCATCACATCCTAAAACTCTCTTTTGGGAGAAGGTAGCATCTTTCTCATCTAGAAATTTAGCACAAACATTTCCATTTCCATGGGGAGCCTATAAAAAAATAAGTCAAGTTAGTAAACAGCATGTAAAAGTTTTCCAATATTCTAAAGCGTTACACATACTGTACTTTTCCCATCTATCAGCCTGATAAAGCTTTTTATTACTGGGTACATGAGGAAAGTTGTTTTGTGTGACTGATTAAAACTATATTTTCCCTGGCTAAGGAATTTTATAGGCTGTCTCCAGGTGGGATAATGGATCGCATTCGTTAAACCACTCATTTCAGGCGGAAGCTTCAAATGGCACTTCCTAATTTTAATACACTTCATAAATTTGCTATGCTCCCAAAACCATCTGCCTCAAATGTGCTTGTTTCTTTCTCAACCTATTTTGCTTCTTCAATACGCATCGCCTGCCACTCCTCCCTCTGAATAATCTTTCCACTGCTTGTCAAAGAACTATCTTCACCAGAGCTCTTCCAAATAGGTCCTTCACTTGACATCTGATACTCCATTATTTTTACCCTCATTTGCCGCGAAAGCATCCGACTCCAACCCATCTCTCTTCATTCCCTTTATTTAATATTAGTTTTGTAAATGTATATATTATTTATAAAAATTCAGTGAAGATGAGTCTTTAGAAATACATTGCATGAAAGCTATTAAAACACAATCAAATTTCAATTCTTCATTTTCAAAAAAAAATCAAGGGTTCAAATATTCTACACATAAAAGCTGTCGAATTTGGGGGCAGTTTTTCAAGGTTTCTCTACTATGTAAGTATATGTAAGGTCAAGAAGGGGAAACAGAAGCACTCTTGGTGTATTCCCAGGGGAAGGTAATAACCTCAGGGTTCAACTTCTGTTGAATAATCAATGACAAAAGTGATATACCTCTACAAGTTGAAGTGCCCTCCAAAAACTTCAATGTGATGCTTACTTTGGGGCAAAAAAGGAAAATGACATGTAATCCACTCTCAAAGTTTTAAAAATTACATATTAGTTTGGGAGCCTAGCCAGGATTTATAAGTATCTAAACAAAGCCAAAATCCTGAAGGAATGAAACTAACCAGCCCATTTTAGGTACTACTCATTATGCTCCATGTGGTATTGGCTTGGAATTAGAGCTGCACTATTAAAAAGCTTGGCTTACCTCCTCTCATATCCCACCCATTGACCAACCCAGTAATTGACTCTCAAGGGCTAACCATTTGAGTCATTAATGTGGTTTCCTCCTCTAACTGCCCAATAGAATTGTTTGGCAAACTCTAAAACAAAACAAAATAAAACAAAACAAAATCCTCCATGCCTAGACCCCACCCAAACCAATTAAATTAATTAATATCTGGGGGTGCTAAATGGTCATGAGTGTTTTTTTTTTTAAACCTTCCCAGGGGATTTAATAGATAGGTGGAATTGAGAATTACTGAACTTGACAAAGGACACACTCATGTGATGTGATCCATAGCCCATCTGCACATTGATTGATGATTTGGCCAATTGATTCTTTAAACCAGGAAATTCAAGAATGGACATTCCCAATAAGTAAAACCCTTTGTCCTCAGGAGGAAGATGGAAATGCTATTGGACTGTAAAACACAAGCTTGAAGGAAAAAGAAAGGACCTAAAGTCTAAAGAGCCACCTTATATGAAAACTTATCACCTACCTGTGCCTTCTGGGCAAAATACAAGCAGTTATCTTTCAAAAGGACCTCACTTTATTTAAATTATTTATAATTAACCAGATGTTCTTAAATATTGCTAAATGTAAAGACTAATAGCTTTTAAAATATGAACAAACTATTGAGTATCTGCTGTATTTTACATGTTATTTTGTTAAATATTCAAAATAAATTGGACATGATAGGTAATAGGGAAACAAAAAAATCAAATAAATTGAGTATATTATCCCAAATCATATGGATGAATCTCTAGATCTATATACTCTGAAACAATGTCCACTTTCCCACACTTTACCTACCTTGCAAATGTGTTTAACTTAGTCAGATGAAGCACTAATTGAGGAGTTTTTCTGGACTTGACTTTGATAAAAAGGAAAGAAGGAAGGAAGGAAGGAAGGAAGGAAGGAAGGAAGGAAGGAAGGAAGGAAGGAAGGAAGGAAGGAAAAGAGGGAGGGATGGAGGAGGAAAAGAAAGAAGAAAGAAAGAAAGAAAGAAAGAAAGAAAGAAAGAAAGAAAGAAAGAAAGAAAGAAAGAGAAAGAAAGAAAGAAAGAAAAGAAAGAAAGAAGAAAGAAAGAAGAAGAAAGAAAGAAGAAAGAAAGAAAGAAAGAAAGAAAGAAAAAGAAGGAAAGAAGAAAGAAGAAAGAAGAAAGAAAGAAAGAAAGAAAGAAAGAAAGAAAGAAAAGAAAGAAAGAAAGAAAGAAAAGAAAAATAAGAAGAAAAGGAAAGAAAGAAAGAAAGAAAGAACGACAAGAAAAGACCGAAGAAGAAAGAAGAAAGAAGAAAAGAAGACAGGAAAGAAAGAAAGAAAGAAAGAAAACAAGAAAAGAAGAAAGAAGAAGCAAGACAGAAAGAAAGAAAGAAAGAAAAAGAAAAAACAGAAAGAAGAAAAGAAAGAAAGAAAGAAAAGAAGAAAGAAAGAAAGAAGGAAGGAAGGAAGGAAGGAAGGAAGGAAGGAAGGAAGGAAGAAGGAAGGGAGGGAGGGAGGGAAGGGATCAGATGGGAAAGGATGAGAAGGAAAAAGGAAACTGATTGGACATATAAAAACCTCAGGACACCTGAGCCATACTGACTCTATTATCCTGGAATCTGTGATAGAAAAGAAGAACACTAAAACAGAGCTGGACATAAAGCCAGAGACTTTAGGAACACTGATTTAAAAATGTGAAAATGCAAAAGAAGAATTAGGATGTCTTCCCTGGAGGATGCACAAAGACAAATAACCCATGAGGAAAGACTGGGGGGAAAAAAAACTTACTATTTGCATTAAATAATCTCAATGCCATATAAAAAGTATCCCAAGAATTGAAATTTGGAGAGATCTCCTTGAGGACAAATTAAACTAACTAGAAGGGGGTGCAGGTAATGGAAGAAGAAACACAAAATCAGGTAAATAAAGGACAGTCATATGACTCTTTACTAACAGGGCCATGGTGTCCAGAAGACCCACTAATGACCAGTTATTCACTCAGAAAATATTCATTTTAGACTTTCAGGTGGCAGCCATTGTGCTAGCACTAGAGATACGGTCCCCCACACTGACATAGACCCTATTCTCAAGGGGCTGATAACCTGAAGCTGACACCATAAACAGGCCTACACATAAATACAGCATGATAAGTTGTGATAAATACTATGAAGAAAAAAATTGTAGGAAGTCTAGCACAAAGATGCCATGACCTAGAAAGTAGTCTCAAGGGAGAACTTTCCTGATGCAGAGTTAATGTGTGTGTGTGTGTGTGTGTGTGTGTGTGTGTGTGTATGTTTGCAAAAGGATCCCGCAGACCAAGAACAACACATAAAAAGGCACTGAAAGGGGAGGTCTATAGTATCCCTTTGAAAAAACAGAAGTGCTAACCGAAGCAGAAAGACGGAGAGCCCGTGAGCGGTAGGCAAGGGCTAGATCATAGAAAGCCTACTGGTCATGTGATGGATTTGGGTCTTTCTCTACTGAGGTACCTTAAGCAGAAAAGTCACATGACCAGGTCTGTATTTTTAAGACTCATGCAGGCTGCACTATAGTGAACAGAAACAGAAACAAAGCAGAGGGAAGAACATCAGTTGTAACCTAGTCGTAGCAATTCCAGGCGGGAGACGATGGCCCTCGGACCCTGATGCTGTGGTAGCACTGGAGCAGTGGGGACAGATTGAGAGACATTCGAGGAACAAAATCATCACTGCCTAGTGGCTTTGTGATGGATTTGATGAGATAGATTGGTCCATCTGAACCAATTTATGCTCATTCCTATCTTTTCCTTTTAAGGGACAGAAGAGGGAGAGTATTCTTAGGACTTGTAAGCCTCTTCTATTCCACAAAGTACCCCCTTCTTCCTACACCCACCAGCTGTCCTGAAACATAGTAGCTGTAAACGCTCCATGGATTCTGGTTCAAATTATTTTTTTTCCTTTCGGATTACTCCATGGATTATACTGTATACTGCCCGTTATATCGTATTTGGAGAAATAACATGCCAACGCACTTTTAGGGATGCCAGGATTAATCTGGGAGTGGAGGTGGGGTCAGTATGGTTTTCCCATTATGAAGTTCCTCTCTCCTCTTTAATAGCTTTAACATGCACCAGTGATGGTTGCCTTGGTTCCCTAAAAACTCAGATAGACGAGGATAAAAACACACAGAGACTTGCGCAAAACATGAGTTGGACTCCTCTCTCAAGCTGGGCAAGCTTTCCGCCAGTTGCTCTGGGTACACTTTCTCAATGACTTCTGAGTAATTCTTCGGACTCTGAACGCAAACACCACAGACCTGTCTTCTGTCCTTTCCCTTTCTCTCTACACAGCCTGTTTTTGGTTAATTGTATCTCTTTCTTGCAAACTCCCTTCCACATTCTACAAAAGTCTCACAAAACCCTCACTGTAGCCTCAATCTGAGTGGCAATATTTAGTTGCCAACTAGTCCTTCACTCCACCATACATCACACCTGTCACCTTTAATTGCCAAAACACCTTCAGAACCCTGTCTCCCTGCCAAGAATATCATGATTCTCTCAATCATCACTGACTCCTCCTTCTCCTCTCCTCCCTCCCTATCTACATCAATAAGTTGACAATTCTGTGCAATCTTCCTCCCACATAGCATTCTCATTTTTCTCTCTCCAAATCACTGCCACCCCTCTAGTACAGGTTATTATCTGTCGCCTAAACTATTACAAATAGCTTCTCAAGGGCTCTCTTGGCTTCCAGGTTCCGCCCTGTGCAATTCACCCTGAACCTAGGGCTAGAAGGGGCTCCTCCAGCTACAGCCAGTCACATAATTCCCGGCTCAAATGGCTTCACCTGCTGCCCATGAGTTACCCACAAAATACAAGCTGCTTGCGCCACAGCCGGTCGGTCTCTTCTGTCTCTACAGACTTTGTTCTACTTGGGCCTACAGTGCTGGAGGGCTGATCTCTGAGTCTCTTCCCAGCAGTCATGTCTTTAACCAATCCCTCCTTCCTAATGCCCAGAGCATCCTGATTACTACCTACCCATTCCTTTCCTATGCACTGACATATGTAGTTTTATTGACATGGGTTTGAACCACCAGGGTATTATATTTGTTCTGTAACAAGTTCCCCTTCCTTTCTTCAATTCTATCACCCTAAAGGAATAATTTATTTTGCCCTCTTCCATAGTTGTTCTTTACCTTCTATAAAAATAGATGCACCTGCCTGCCTGCCTGCTTGGGCTAGGATGTCAGTCTTATGCCCCCGGGCTGGAATTCACACCACCTGCTCCCCTGGTTCTCAGGCTTTCGGACTCAGATGAGACTCACACCACCAGCTTTCCTGGGTCTCCAGCTTGCCAACGCAGAGAGTGGAACTTCTCAGATTTCACAATCACTCATTGTTCTGGGCACATAAAGCATTTTAAATATGAAGAATATATAAGAATATAAGAATATATAATTACGGGCCTAAAGAAGGGGAGAACGGAATAGATGAACTTAGCCAGTTTGAACAGAAAGCCCTTGCTTACATGGAATCTTAATGGTTCTCATCCTACAAATAAACTTGATGGTTCTCATAACCCAATATCAATTATTTTCAGATTATCTGAATCTGTAGAAGTGAAACATGATCATAGATTCCTATTTTGAATTTTACTGTTGAAACCAATTTTATGGGCAAATTCTATGTCCATTCATTTTAATTACTAGAATTTTTTTAAATTTTTAAATTTTTATTTTATATTTATTTTTTGACAAATTGGAGCTTTAATCACTTAAAGTAAGTTTACATTCAACAGAGGAGGCATTATTGAGATATAATTGATACACATTTTATTAAGTTCAGGTGCACAATATAATCACATGACATTTGTTCACACTATAATAGGTCTAGTCAACATCTATCGCCACACACAACCACAAAATCTTTTTTCTCTTAAGATTTACCCTCTTAGCACTTTTCAAATATGCAATACAATGTTATTAATATAGTCACTATGCTATACATTATATCATCATGATTTACTTATTTTATTAAAAGGTATTATTTTTAGTTATAGCATAATATGACAGCATAATATTCCATATTTCTATAATGTACTCAGCCATTTTTAATAACTACTGGCTATTTCAATGAATTTTATAATTATTTTCATGATTAAATCAATAGCATTATTTTTTAAAGATTTTATCTGGGATCCCTGGGTGGCACAGTGGTGTAGCGCCTGCCTTTGGCCCGGGGCGCGATCCTGGAGACCCGGGATCGAATCCCACGTCGGGCTCCCGGTGCATGGAGCCTGCTTCTGTCTCTGCTTCTCTCTCTCTCTCTCTCTCTCTCTGTGTGTGTGTGTGTGACTATCATAAATAAATAAAAATTAAAAAAAAAAGATTTTATCTATTTATGTGAGAGAGCACATGTGAGAAAGAGCAGAATTTGCTGAGCAGGGATTTTTTTCCCCACATGGGGCTCGATCTCAGGACCCCAAGATCATGACCTGAGCCAAAGGCAGACACTTAACTGACTGAGCCACCAAGACTCTCCAACATTATTTTATATGAAAAAAAAATAGATTGCACAAAGATATACATTTGATGAATAATTTGGTTTATAAAGAAATCATATTATATATAATGCATATATATATTATTCGGCATCTAGCTTTTCTCATATATTTTATCCTCTCACCTCAATATATAGACATCTGCTTTATTCATATTAATAACAGTCTTGTATTCTATAATATAAATTGTTCTTAATTTATTTTTCCATTCCCATGGATGAGCATTCAGTTTATTCACATTTTAAAACTATTACACATGAGGCTGAAATAAATATCTTTGTATGTAAACCTTTATAACTTATTACTTTTTTTTTCAATTCTAGTCCTAGAAATGGATTCCTGGGTCAAATGGCATGCCCAATTTAAATTCTAATAAAAGATAGCTAGATTACTTTCTAAAAGTAATAATGCACTCTTATTCCAACAGTATATGACGGGAAGTATTTACTTCTCCACACCTTTTCTATTAATGATGTTTTAATTTTTTATTTCAGTCAAGTTATTATTTGAAAATTGGTATCTCTGAAGTTTAGTATTACATGCCCATTCTCTAAGACCCCATCTGAAATACTACCTCCTTTATGAATCCTTTCCTCTGAAAACTTTATACTGAGTATTTTGTCCTTCTGTGGAACTTTTCATATTACACTATATGCTGAATTGAGTTTTCTTATTTTGTATTGCTACCACATTGTAGCTCAAAAGATCACACATCTTTTCTATTTTTATAATTTTCATAACATTAACTCAGTAGCAGTACATAGGAAATGGTCTGATTTCTGCTTAATAGGATCTAGTTGATCAGTCAGAGAAATGGGACTTCAAGGCTAGGAATTAAATGTGCATGACTCTCTCTTCTTAGAAAAAATTACAAGTGGATTGCTACAAAAATCTATCACTGATCAAACTGTTGAACAAAACAGATATACCACGTTCACTTATCAACTCTACTGCTCCAATATCCAGGGTTAGTAAAAGCCAATCAACAAGAGGATGACAGGATTACAGTGTTTATAAGCCCTAAGCAGAAGCAAATATAGGGAAGCACAACATAGTAAGAAAAGCACCTTTTCTTTTCGTTTTCTTTTTTTTTTTTTTTTTTAGCTTGCAGATAGCTTATTTCAAGTGAACTCAGATGGAATGCTTACCAGAGGGCTAAAGATAAAGAAAGATTATAGCTTACCATACAAATGAACAACTTAAAGGCAACAGAGCTGACATAAATTGAAAATGATTAGCGTGTTTTGAGAGTTGCCTTGCATACATTATCCCAACACACAGACATACATACACTCCCACACATATCTTTGTGCAGGAGATATTATTATTATCCACAAGTCATATATGAGGAATCTACTTTCCCAAGGTCATAGACTATACATATAGGGAACTGAATTGAAGGCCCAGATCTGTTTGAGTCTATACTGCCTATAATGTCAGGTACTAAAAGAGAGACCAGATGAATGTTAGAAGTTCTATAGAAGCCATAATTTCATTAAGGGGGAAAATGGATAGATGACATCCAAACTTGTCCTTAGAACTTATGGAAGTTAGAATCTCCTCCGGGTCAAAAACTCATGGGAAAAAAAAAAAAAAAAAAAAAAAAAAAAACTCATGGGAAAGAAATAAACAAGTAGTGTTCTGCTTACCTTACCGAGGACAAAAAAAGGCCCAAGGATACCATAGGCTTGCTTTTAAAATATATAAACCATGCAAACATAAAGGAATGAGTTACAAAATATATCTTCCAAGTACAAACAGTACAGTCACCTAAATCCGTGGTAAAGTTCAGTTTCTAAACATTTTTTTTTTGGCTGGCTATACTCAGTCTTTTGAACTTGAGCCATGTGTCATGTAATACAAGTGTTAAATGCCACATTAGCACTTCCTTGCTGGTTGCTCAGAGCCTCAACTTGCTCTTTTTACTTCCTCTGGCCTAATTCTCCTGTTTCCCAAAGTTATCAATGTCTGCTGTTCTCTTAAATGGTGATCTTTTAGTTTTCTCTCAACCCTCAATCCCCTCAATTGGATTGAACAGCAAAGGCACTTCTCTGGTAGATGGTTCTCATGAATACTAGAGCCCAATCATGATATAGAGATGGTAGAGGTTGAAATGTGTAAGATGAGAAACTATGACTCAGGAAGATTTAAATTCAAATTCTCAAGCTTACTGCTGTAGGATCCTGAGTAACATATTTAACTTACATGGTCCTTGGTTTTCTCATTCATATCAAGATCATAATAGTACTCGCTTCACAGGATTTTTTGTGAGGATTAAATTAGATGTTGCAAACACAACCTATAATAAGTTCCCAATCAGTGGAAGGTAATTATTATTACAGCTATTAGCAGAGTCAGCCACTTTTAGACAAAACTAAAAGTAAATTAAACCTAAAATAAACTTTTAAATACCATGAATATGTTTAAAAAACTATATTAAAAATTCCTTCATTATCTCTATGTCTAATTAAAATGGGATTCAGCCCAATTACAACATGGAATGAGGAAATTGCTGATGGGCTCAGTTAGGATTTGAATAAACTGCCTGAAGGGAAGAGTCTTATATCCTTACAGAGATTCTGGGCTACTTGAAAAACAAGACAATTTGTGAGTATGGTCAGAAGGTTAATGTCTTTCTTCCAAGAGAGGAGAATGAGAGTAAAAACTTCAAGAGGAGAAAGAAATCACACTGTGACTCGTATCATACATAGTGAATAGAATTTTGTTGAGGGCATACTGATAGCAAAATATGGAAGAAATCTCCAAGAGGGAAGCATAATAGATAAACTCACCCTCTTTTCTTTTTCCCTTCACAGACTTTAAATGCAGCATCAGCATGTCCCTATCTCATCTTTGTAATGGTACCATATTGATGCACTTAAATTATTAAGTGGCTCTTGTTGAAAGAGGTGATCAGCCATAAGCTATATCAAATCAGAACTTGTGTGTCAGCCACTGGCCTACAGCAAAATAAGCAAGTGAGCTACCTCAAGGGCAACAATGAACACTGGTCTTCAAAGGGCAGGGGGATAGAAAGTATCTCTTAATGTATTTGAGATACATATTATCAAGTTGGCAAAAAAAGTAGGAACCTCTTCTTTAATTTTTTAGGATGCATATCTGCTTCAGTTGGAAGTGGTTTTGACAGGACCAAAATTATATTGTTGGTTCCACTTATTATAACTCATTTAAATAGACCTTATACTACTGTATGGATGGACCACAATGCATCAGAACAAGTTAAATCTTCCTATATCCAGTTGTGCCATTGCAATCTCACATGATTTTTTCTCTATTTCTTTTCAAGATTTTATTTATTTATTTGACAGAGAGAGAGAGGAGAGAGAGAGTACAAGCAGGGGGATTATCAGGCAGGTGCTTAACAGGGAGCCTGATGTGGGGCTCAATCCCAGGATCCCAGGATCATGAACTAAGCCCAAGGCAGTTAACCAACTAAGCCTTTTTTCTCCATATTAATTAAATATCAGTTCTCGTAGTCTGGTTTCTTCTGAGCCTGAGTTTCCTGATCCAGGCTAACCCACTAATTCGTTTTAAGGTAATAATTTTAGAAGAGTCTTCAGGTAAACAATAAGCAGTACTCATTTGGTATTTATCCTTGTGAAATTATGCTATTGATACTTTCATTTCTTTGGTTTTCCTTAAAGTAACTAAATTAGTCCACTTCCTTTATACTACTGTAAAGGAACGTTTTAGATTTTCTGTGTTCTAACAAAACTGTTCATCATCAGTGGATAGTATAAATCAATGATCAGAAGCAAGTGTTGACTCCAAGCATGTTACTAGTTTTTTAGTTCAATTAGTCAACCTTATAAAGTAGGAGGAAGGGATGGAAGAGGAATAGAGAAGGGATGGAAGAGGGAAGGAACACCTTAGTAAGCACTGTGCCATGTGCTTTAAAGCACAATCTCTAAACTCCTCATAGGGATCCAATGAGAAAATGTCCATTCAGAAAAGTTAATTATTCAAAGTCACATGCAAATATGTGTCTATTGTGGATCCTAAAGTATAAACAGGAAAAGGCATTAAGGTGCTGTCTACTCAAGAAATACACATATTAATGGATGTTCCTTAGCTTTGGCTTTAGCCTAGAAAAAGTCATAGCCAAGGAAGAAACAAAAAATCCGGAAACCACAAGAGAGAAGAAGATGACAAGTGAATGGATAAGAACAAGGAGGAACAGATAAGGGGGGAGGGGGTGGGAATTAAAGGCTGAAATGCAAGTGCCAAGAAAAGGAGCCACAGGCAATTTGGGATCATATCTTACAAGTGGGAGCAGACAACCATAACTCTAAGAGTCAATGATCTAAAATTGACACAGCCAAGGGGAATTGAAGGGGAATGACAACTAAATGTAACATGGTATCCTAGATGGGATCTGGAACAGAAAAAAGACACTAGGAAAAAAACCTAAGGATTTCTGAATAAAGTATGGACTTCAGTTAATCATAATGTATCAATATTGTTCATTAATTATGAAAAATGTACCATATTAATGTCAGATATTAATACTGGGGAAAACTGGAAGCAGAGTATATGGGAACTCTGTGCTATTCTCACAATTTTAAACCTAAAAGTGTTCTAAAAGAAAATGTATATTTTTTTAAAAGTCGACAGTCTAGAAAAGATTTTCTTGTGGGAACCTTGTCCCAAGGAAAATCCTAAAAGCATAGACTCCAGCCTTCCCAACTCCACTTTCAATAAGAATTAGAAATAAGGACCCTTACAGACAAACTACTGGCCCAAGTTTTGATCCACTGAGGTATGTTATTTTATTCCACATATAAATAACCTACCATTTAAGAAATTGAGAAAACCATGCCTTTAAAGAAATATATACACATTTTTCTTAAAGTTACCAAAGACTAAAAATTTAACCTTGCTTAATTTTACAAAGGTAGGAAATCAAACAACCGTCTGTTTATTTAAACAAATTACCTGGAAAACGCAATCTTAATGAGGTAATACTAATTAAGTGTCTCCTTAAGCATACTAAACTCCTGTACCTAGAGAAAGCCGAGAACATCAGACCAAAAGTAATTAACTAGCATTTCACACTCCATAGATGGATGGTCTTGCATCCAAAGGGAAAAAGATGATAAAATAAAATGAGCTCAGTGCCATGACTATTAATTCTATCAAAAGAACTGTGATATCATTAAGCAGAAAAGGATCCAGTGGTAACAGAATCTTTGTGCACATAGTTCAGCAACTTGGTCACTAAATAATACACGAATTACTTAACAAAGGGCTCTCTAATAAAGGCATCAGGACAGGATAGCCCCACATTAGTCCGACTACCTACCGCAGCCTGCTCTTTCCACACCTGGAAATGTACTTCTGCCTTTTTTGCAACAATCTTGCATCTCTCATCAGGCAGCTGAGCCTGAAAAATTTGAAAGGGACCTAAGACCTACTGTGGCCATTTGAGTTCACGTAAAATCAGGACACTTTCAAAGAGATTCTATTGAATGTCAGGTTTGAGTCAAGGTTTTAATTTCACAGTAGATTTAACCGAAGAGATTTAATTTTACCAAATTAAAAACGCATGCCTTACAACAACCCCCAAGCCCTCCAGGAGTGAACTGAGACAGAGAAAGTTTGATCAGAACCTCAACTAGAAAGAAAAAGGCAATGATGCCAGATGCCCTACTTTAAAACCTCTGAGGCTCAGAATGGAGGGGAAATGGGGAATTAACATTCTGCAAAAAGGCTGCCATCCTTCTATTCTTGCTGACTAGCGTCCATTTTTTTCAATCAAAGGGCACCTGTCTGCCCTCAGCACAGTCCTCCCCAGTCCACATATCTTCAGGAGTAACACAAATTGTGTCCAAGCAGTTCCTAATAATAGGGAGGAGATTGATGGCTAATATTGGTAATCAATGATACGCTACTGCCTTCCCTGCCTGGGAGCATGAGTGGCAGAGTGAGGGAATGCAAACCTCCTGAGAAAATATAATCATGTAAAGGGAAGGAGAA
Organism: Canis lupus dingo; assembly: GCF_003254725.2. NCBI lineage: Eukaryota > Metazoa > Chordata > Mammalia > Carnivora > Canidae > Canis > Canis lupus. Next base: position 16,224,683 of record NC_064246.1, on the reverse strand, counting down.
GGTGGAGAAAGAAATGGAATAAATAGATACCAGCTGAGGAGAAAAATGCAGAGTAGAGAATAAATGAGTCGTGACTAATATGAACACATCACTAGCATATGGCAGACGCTGTGATAGACCGTTATATACATTATCTCATCCTCACAATGCTCCCACAATCTAGATATCATTCAAAGTGTAAAATGGAAAAACTGAGGGTCACTGGGGTTTAATTGGATTTCCCTATAAACATTTTAAAAGGCCAGGCATCAAACAAAATCCAAGGCCTGTTTAACATTCTGAGCTTTTGCTTTTTCCCCTATATTATCTGCCTGTCCTCAGAAGAAAGTCAGCGCCTGGGGAGCCCGATCTGTAAGGTACAGCGAGTTCCCCAAACCTCACAGTTGTGTGTAAACCTCAATTTCACCATCCAGGTTGGAAACTCCCTAAGACAAGGGCCAACAAAGTTCATGCGCTTCTGGGGAAAATAATATTTTACATTTATATAAACCTATTGAATCAAAAAATTTAAGTCCATAAAAACTGAGTTTGCAGGAGCTGTACTGAAGCATCCCACCAATAAAATAATAAAATAACATAACATAACATAATAATGGTGCTCTGTTACATAATAAAAAGTGAATCTATCAGTCTGCAGGTCTATACACTTGAGATTGTATATTTTATTGCACGCAGATTATAAATCAATTAAAATAACAAATACTAAAGGCAAAAAGTGCCACTGATTTTCACTTCTGACTATATTGGATGTAGCAGACTTACACTCTTTAAGAACGAAGTGAAAATTTAGTTAAAATATTTTTTGATTGTCTAATGAAGCTGGATTGCTGCTGAGAAAATGAAAACTTCAGAGGTCAAAATGCAAGAAGGAAGGAAATTCAGTTAGAGGAGTCAAATATTTTGTGTAGTATATATTTTCTTGGTTATGGGGAAAGGCTGAGAAACTAACTGCTATGAAATCATCTGAGAGAACTCAGAAGCCTTTAACAGGCTAAGGAGATAAAAAGTACGAATTGGCTGCTGATTTACACAGAATGGGAGAGGCCAAGATTTCCTAACCAATGAAGATGCAAAGAAATAAGCTCAACAAACAATGGTTATTTTCCCCCCAGCATACATGCTCAATACTTAAGCTGTATGGGGCAAGAGGCTAGGAAGCTAGCAAGAAAAAACTGAAAAACAGTTTTTGAGGCCTTATGGTGCATAAAAATAGAAATTGGACTTCCATGTCTACTAAGAGAGTCCCATAAAGTAACACTGTATAGTAACGAGAATTTGATCCATGCAATATTTTGGATGAATCTCAAAAACATAATATTGGGATACAAGCTAGTTACCAAAAAAAAGTACAGATCATATATTTCCATCTACATGAACTTTGAGAGTAGGCAAAATTAATCTATACAATAAAAAATCAAAGATTGTTATTTTTGATAGAGTAGCAACTAGCAGAAGTTGAAGAAAGGGGTTTTCTAAATGTTGATAAGTTGTAGTTCTTAATATGGGTGCATTCACTTGAGAAAATACAAATGAATTATATACCTATGATTTATGCATCTATCTTAAATGTTTTAGGCAAAATATAATTTACTTACACACAGGAAATCTTATATCTACTACCATTGCCTGTTAAAAGAAACTAAAAGATGACAAAATGAATATACATGTAATACATCCTGTTTTTTAAATTTAGAAATACAATGTCTTTAAAATACTTTAGGTATTTAAAAGTGCAGAAATCTGCATACCCATAGCATACCATTTTGAGCCAGAAAAGACAGTATTGGCGAGAATTAGATTTTTATTAATAAACATTTTATAATGTCTTACAAAGAACACCATGAAATTAAACTATTCTTGTATCTTAACTCTGTACAATTTTCAATGTGCTTTCCCATTTAGATATCATTTAAAGATATCTCATTATCTCACTTATAAAATAGCTCACTTAAAGATCTCATTAATATCTTCATGTAGAAGGCAGAACAAAATTTTTTTTGCTCCGTTTGACAAATGAAAAAAATAAGGTAGCCTCAAAGGAGTTCATTTGTTTATATTTGTATGGTTAGTACATAGCTGAAGTGATAATCTATTGTTTTGGCCTCCTCAGGACTTCTTCCCATGTATTTTATTACCAGTATCCCCTTTCTCTTTGTCACTTTGTTTCTGTAAATCAAGGTCCCTCACCACTACTGCCTGCTGTGTTCAGTCACATGAAACCAAGGTATGTATGACAGATCTATCTCCTAGAAATCCAAATCTTGAATTGAGTACTTGAAAGTACTTGGGTCCAAGTCATACTTCTGGCAGTTCCCTAAAAAAAGATTGTCAATTTATTTCTACTATCCAGATCCCTGAAGCTTTCCAACATCTAAGTTGATTCCCCACAACTTACTTAATTGTTCAATTCTTACTTGGACCCTGTAAATTGGTCAATATCCTTTCAGATTAATCAGCCAGAGTTAGTTTTTGTTGCTTACAACCAAGAATGCTAATAAGTGCGGTGGCCTACTGTAAATTATAGGGTTATCAGTGCAAGGTCAGAGACTTCTCCAACCCACCAAAGAACATTCCTTGTGTGCCACAAATACACACTATTGCCATTCAATAAGATAAATTACCCAAAGTCGAATATGTCTGCAACTCAAGTTAATAAAGTTGAATAGGGAAATGACAATCTTGAAGGAACTTTAAAAAAAAGTAATTGAGATTTTCATTCAGTAATGACAAAGTTTTATGATAACTCTATGGTAGAAATCTTGAGTTTCCACAGATGACAATTTCATTATTAAATAGTCTAAGATTAGCACAAAATTGTGCAATGAAAATATCCTTACAGCTAAAACCAGTAAGTCCAATTTAAAAGTTTTAAGTCTAGCTTTCCAAATTAGCTGATTTTTCCCAAAAAATCTTGTATTTGATTTAAAATGATGGCTTTACCTCTCCTAAAACATTATTTTTCTCAAAAAAAAAAAAAAAAAAACTGAGGGAAAATGCAAATTGTAGAGATAATGGGATTCAATTATCCAGGATGCAGAAAGAAACAGTAGAAACTCAATGTCAAGCACAGGATGTAACAAGGAGCAAGTGAAAAAGGGACAGGTGATTTTTTTTTTTTTAATTGGATAAAATTTGCTAGTAAAACTAGTTTATGTGGGGGAAAAGTCAAATATTTTTAAAAGGAGACAAGGTCTAAAAACATAAAATCCACTCTAGAAAGTAAGAAAGTTGACAGTATTGTCAGTTGTGATCCACTTAAGAAGCTCAAATAAGAAAAGCTGGATTTTTTTTGCTAAGAGAAATATGATCAATTATACAAAATATCCCAAAACACCACCAAGAGGCCAAGAAACATTGGAAAAAATCTTCTATGGCATTCTTTGGATGCTCATAAAGTTTCAAAACTCTAAAAGAAGAGTATTGTTCTTTGGAAACTAGGTTTCTTCATAGCAATGATTCCACAATGATTCATCTTTTCTTAAACTAATTGTTGGGCTAGGTCATATAATTAGCCAATGAACCAAGCTGAAGATAACTAAAATTATTTATCAAGTAGCAGTCTCCATTTCTGCAACATTTTTCCAAGAAATTGCAACTGACAAGAGACTTACCAATGTTTACTCACTCAAGATACTGGCCAAGTCCACAAAGGAGGTTGATCAGGCTTCACTTGAAACACAGGAACAGCTCATGGAAGACCCATAGAGAGCTATGAAACCTTCTGGGGTACTCTGTCACTTGCTTATACCTCTTAAAATCCTTCCCATTTTCTCCACCTTGTCCATCCATACTGATACTTCAGCCTTTAAAGGATGAACAGTTTGGGCAGCCCAGGTGGCTGAGCGGTTTAGCGCCGCCTTCAGCCCAGGGCCTGATTCTGGAGACCCGGGATCAAGTCCCACGTCAGGCTTCCTGCATGGAGCCTGTTTCTCCCTCTGCCTAGGTCTCTGCCTCTCTCTCTCTCTCTCTCTCTCTCTCTCTGTCTCTCTCTCTTTCTCTCTCCCTCTCATGAATAAATAAATAAAATCTTTAAAAAATAAAAATAAAAAATGAAGGATGAACAGTTCATCTCATTCAGTCTCAAATATTTGTTTCTTTTCTCCTTACCTGCACAGGACCATTCTCAGGATACTTCCCTCCCATGTCTACTTATGACATTGGGAGTGTTTTTGTGCCACATAGAATTATTAATCTTGGAAGGGTGATCTAACATTCTCTCAAAGAGACTATGTCCTGGGTCAGTCAAAACTTGCCCACCAAATTTTTCAGAGCAGAGGATTCTCACCCAATGAGATATGACTCACATCTGTCAAAATAGCAATCAAGGGGTGCCTAGGTGACTTAGCGGTTGAGCGTCTGCCTTCGGCTCAGAGCATGAATCCCGGGATCCAGAATCGAGTCTCACATAAGGCTCTGCACAGGGAGCTTGCTTCTCCCTCTGCCTGTGTCTCTGCCTCTCTCTCCGTGTGTCTCTGATGAATAGAAAAATAAAATCTTTAATACGAAATAGCTATCAAAAAGACAAGATAACAAGTCTTAATGTCGATAAAAGAAAACGGGAAAACTGTCCCTTTTTGGTGGGAATGTAAACTGGTGCAGCCAGTATGAAAAACAGTATGGTGGTTCCTCAAAAAATTAAAAAAAGAACTACCATAGGATCTAGCAAGCTCACTTCAAGGTACGTATCCAAGGGAAAAAAATTACTACCTCAGAAAGATATCTGTACATCCATGTTCACTGAAGCACACATTCAAAATAGCTAAGAAATGGAAACAATGAAAGTGTCCATCAATAGGTAAATGGATAAAGAAAATACATACACACACACACAATGGAATGTTATTCAGCCATAAAAAAAAGAAGAAAATCGTGCCATTTGCAACAACATGGATCACCCTGGAAGGCATTACGCTAAGTGAAATAAGTCAGAGAAAGACAAATACTGTATGATCTCTCTTATATGTGGAATTTTTTAAAGCCAAACTCATAGAACGAGAGAGCATAATGGTGGCTGTCAGGGACCAGGGGATAGGGGAATTGGGACATGTTTGTCAAAGGGCATAAACTTACAGTTATAAAGTAAATAAGTTCTGAGAATGTAATATACAGCATGGTGACTATAGTTAATACTGTGTCATATACTTGAAAGTTGCTAAGAAAGTAAAATCTTAAAAGTTCTTATCACAAAAAGTCATAATGTGAGGTGATGCACGTATTAGCTAACTTTGTCATTGTAATCATTTCACAATATATACATATATATATATCAAATCATCGTGCTGTATACTTTAAACTTACACATATCTCAGTAAGGTTGGAAAAAAATTGAACAAATTTGACTACAATTAGCAGTAAGAATGTATCTCTTCATCAAATACAACATAAAGAGAAAAAAAAAAACAAGCCACAATATGGAGGTGGGAGTTTCAGCAATGCATTAAGCTTAAAAGAGCCAGTATTCATATATATATATCTTCAACATATCATTAAGAAAAATTCAGGCCCAAAGAAATATAGACAAAAAGACTTAAACAGGAATTGTACAAAGTAGAAATGACCTTATATATATGAAAAGTAATAAGCTTCATTAGTAATCAAAGAAATATAAATAAAACACAATAAGGAAATATTACACAGCCAACCCATTGGATGTAACTGGTTCTGACTTGGATGACCTCAAAGTTGCAACCTCAGAGTTGAACCTGAAGCCATAATAGACAAGTCTTCTGTGCATCTTGAAAGGGGATGGGTATATTTTGATGTGGGAAGAATACAAATTACTCGGGACCGGAGGGAAGACTGTGGTGGTTTTAAAAATTGTCTATAAATTCTTTGACATTTCTTTGATAAAATGGTGGAGTCTAATCTTCTTCCTTTTGAATATGGACTACTCTTCATGACTTGCTTCTCTCTCTCTCTCTCTCTCTCTCTCATTTCTTTTTTAAAATTCTATTTATTTGAGAAAAAGAGACAGCAAGAAAGAGAAAGAGTACAAGCAAGGGGGAAGATAGAGAAGCGGCTCCCCACTGAGCTGGGAGCCCAAAGTAGGGCTCAGTCTCAGGACTCTGAGATCATGGCCTGAGCTCAAGGCAGATGTTCAACTAACTGGCCACCCAGGTGTCTCTTAATAATTTGTTTCTAAAAGATATTGAATGATGCTGAAGAGACACTGCATGAGTTCTAAGGCTAAGTCAGGAAAGGCAAATCAGCTTTTGTCTGGCTTGTTCTCTCTCTTGAGACACACATATTGAAGTCTAGCCATCCTGAAGTCAGCGGGTTAGAGAGACATCATGAAGAGGTCACATAAATATAGAAAGATATGACTGAGAAGCCTTGGCAGATAAATCCAGGCATTAGACATGTGAGTGTGAAGCCTTGAAGATAACGCCAACCTCAGGCACAGATTGACCACAACTTCACATGAGAACCTAAACTAGAATTTCATAGCTAAGAAACTACTAAATTCCTGAACCACAGAAACCCAGAAAGATAATAAGTGACATTTGTTGTTTCGAGCTATAAGTCTTAGGGTTATTTGTCATGCAGCAGTAATTAATTCAAGTAATTACCTCAGTGGGTTGTTGTAAGGATTAAATTAGATTATACAAAGAAAGGGTTTAGTGTAATGCCTGAAACATAATAAGCACTAAATAAATACTAACTGCTTATATTGGATGAGGTTGTGAGCAAAACTGAGAAGGAAAGATGGCAGAGAATCTGGTAAATCTGAATAGAGGCCTTGCTGGATTCCAACAATGGCATGCTAATAGTGGGGGTGGGGGTGCGTTTCTTACCCTTCTGGAGTAGATGAGTGAATGGGAGAGTTAAATCCACTTCAGAAGTCTGGATAGGTATTTCAGAATTCTAGTAAGTCCGCTATTACAGAAGATCAGTCCTTGTTCAGTAAAATAGCAAATAAAACTGATTTTGAAAGAAGAAATTTTGTGCCATTTTCAATTTTTTTGCACTTCCTGCCTATGGTCGACATGATTCAGAGCTGATTTAAATTATGTTTGTATGTGTGGAGCAGCAGGTTAGGTTCTGAATAAACTATGTGCTTAGAGAACCATCACTCTCACTTCTGGCTCTGATATTGTCCACTGAACACGTTTTATAAAGTGCTTGGGAGTTGGTAAGTCTCATGTGAAAATTGATGGAGCCAGAAGAAAAACAGTGTATTGATTTTAAAAGGAGAGTAAAATACAAGACTGAAATCTTAATAATGTCAGAAGATGAATAGTACTCTCATTTCAGATTCCCCTAGTAAGAAAGGAGCTGCTAAAGGGAAAACATCCACTAGCAATATGGGAAGTCAAAAAGAGCAAAATCCCATTCACGTGAAGAGCTTTAGACTTTGTTCTAAATAAAACATGGGATCCTCACAGGCAAGCATATTAGAAAAGACCACTGATCAATGGACTAGGACCAAACACCAGAGCAAGTACATGAGTTCCCTAGGTATATCTGAATTTCAAAAATGAAGAAAAGATGTTCTCAAGTTGAACTATAATTCAAAGTTATTTTTGAAGTTTTCATATTTGAAGATAATAGCCCACTATGATTGAGAAGATGAAACAATGCTTTGAAACACACACTCTTCTCTCCCTTAAAGCATTCTTTGATTGTGCATTGCTGGAAAAGATGCAACTGAAAATCATGGAATTGGTGTAGAGATGAGTCACCATTTGATGTCATTTTGTTAGCCCTGTGAGGCAGGTCATATTAAGCTCTATAAGGATCAACTTTTTCCCTCCCATATCTGCCTTGCCTTTAATCCTTTTCTAACTACATGAGGCAGTGTGTTTCAAACTTCTTTTACATCATTCATAGTAATAATTACCTTGTAACCCAGTATTACACACATTCATTTACATATGTACATAAAACTGAAATTAAAGTTTTGGGAAACAATATCCACCCTAACCACGTATCATACCCTCTCTTTACCTTTTGTCTATTCTGTTCTCTTCTAGTCTCTTCTGTGCAATTCTATTTCTTTCATTTTTAATTCTAATTGTGACTCAGTAAATGGATTTTGTAACTCTTTAATAGATAGTTGACCAGTACTTTAGATACCACTGCACTAGGAGTACTGCCTGATTCTTTTGAAGTTAATTTCATTGCCTCCCCCATAAAATGCTCAAATTTTCACTCAATAAATCCATCTGTTAAAAAAATAAAATAAAATAAATACATCTGATTTGAGGTGTTATCTGTCTGCAGACTTATTTGAATTTCTATACATTCATTCAATAACCTTTATTATGTCAAATATGACTTTGATATGTCAAATATTTCAGGCATAGGAATGAAGGATACAATGGAAAACCAAATAAACACAATGCTACTTTCAAGGAGTTTAATGTTAAGGAAAAAAAAGGAATTTTTAAAATAACCTCATAAAGTTAAAAAATTGTAACTGCTACAAAGACAACCTATAAAATGTAGTAATAAAAATATAAATAACATGAGACTTCCTTATAGTGATCAAAGGAAGATTTTCTGCAAAGATGATTTCTGCACAAAACCTTATGCTGAACTATTAGCTGCTCCCTAATAACTGGATTCCTCCTTTCCCATTTAACATGGTCTTAACTAATGCCATGGTTCACCAACAAATATTCTCTCAGTTTCCTTGGCAGCTAAGAGTAGTTGAGCAATCAAATTCTAGTCAATCGGATGTAAACAGAAGTGGCCTGTATCATTTCTAGGTATTGTATCCATCATCATCATCATCATCATCATCATAAAAACATCCAATGGGAGATCTACTCTCCTGAAAGTTTACATGCATAATACAATACAATGTATCATAGTGCCAACTACTTGGGACATGGCACATATAGGGACTTGGACTCAGAAATGTAAGTTATGTGTGACAATTGCTGAGCTGCCTACCAAGCCTAGATCACCAATCTATCTTTGGGCTCTCACATGAAAAAGAAATAAACTTTCATACTATTAAGCCATAGTATTACAAACTCTCTTTGTTCTGTCCCCAAAATAAAATAGTGCAGGAACCTAAAGATCAAAGGAACCAGCCATTTGAAGAGTGGGATTGTAAGTTTTGACTAAGGAGTAAGGATGTGAAATAGTATGTACAAAGCCCCCAAGGAAAGGAAAATTTTCTAATGTTCCAGGGAAAAAAGGAGACTGATATGCCTGGAGTATAGTAGATAAGTAAAAGGGGGATCCCTGGGTGGCTCAGCGGTTAAGTGCCTGCCTTTGGCCCAGAGCATGATCCTGGAGACCCAGCATTGAGTCCCATGTCAGGCTCCCTGTACAGAGTCTGCTTCTCCCTCTGCCTCTCTCTCTCTCTCTCTCTCTCTCTCTCTGTGTCTCTCATGAACAAATAAATAAAATCTTAAAAAATAATAATAGATGAGTAAAGAATGGAATAAGAATTGCTGAGAATTTTTCATCCATCTCACTGAATGAGATAGTTGGGGGAAAAAATGAGAATAATGTTTTGAAAAGGTATGACAATAATTTTGTCAAGGTTGATTGGAAAGATTCCATGATACCAGGTATTAAACATCTTGAATACTGACTGGTGTATAGTAAGGTGCTTGATTCTTATTAGTTCTCTTTTTTCTCCTTTCTTTGGTTTACTCTGAATCTCCAAACAATCTGCTGCTTCTTCCCTTTTTAAAGACTTAGCAGAGAATTTCTCTAGCAGTTCAAATTTTGTCTAAGAACTGGTTTTTTTCTAGAATTGATTAAATGATTGACCTCTCAAACCACATGAGACAGACACATTTCTCTGTCCCGGATGAAGGTTAATATTTTGCCTACATTAAGGACAGACTCATAGAGATGTTGTGCATTTTATTTGCACTAATTTTTGTAAGTAGTCACATCATTGCTTTACTGACTATTTAGGACAATTAATGTCAACGTTCATTTTTGTTTTATTGTTATGAAGTAAAATTCATTCTCCCCCAGTCAGCTCAAACCACAAACAATATAATCCAATTTACTTTCACTTTCATAGCTTATTTCAGCTGTCTTTTATGCTAAACCTGTCAGTAAATCAACTTTAATATTTAATACTTTACTTTAATATCTGCAACCAAAATGTTCTGCTTTTATTTTAATGTCAGTATGTCCAGCTTGTGTAGGTCTTTAAAATGATTTGCTGCACATCCTACTGGCATTCAGAGATAAAGAAAATTTTAATAATAATAAAACAAAATCAGTTTTCATTGATAGAAATTTCCAGCTGTTTTCTCAAAAACTATCAAATGTAATGAAAGGGGTATGAAGGATTTAAACACAAAGATTGTCTAATTAGCTGGATACATTTGAAATTATGCCACTATGTTTGTAGACATGAGGCCAACCAGGCTGCTATTTTCAACTAGGAGGAAATTTTAGGAGCACTGTAATTTACCTTCTATTATTTTTAGCAGGGGTTATATGAGAACTAACTGCAGGGACCTAATTTATCAGCATTCTAGAAAGACTTTTTAAAACATTTTCTTTTAATGTACTAATGAAAATCTACAGCAAACATGAGTCTATGCACTGAGTAAATTCTTTGGGTGGGAGTGACAAAATAAAAATTATTTAGGCAACTTGGATGGAACCTGATCCTTAACTCTAAATGATGACCATTATTCCACTGAACGAAAAAACAGCACAACACTGACAAACCACTCAACTGAGCCATCTACTCTAAAGGTCTAACACAGCTCATAAACTCTCTGAATAGGTACAGTCAGGAAAAGCAGGATGTAGCATTTTGGATGACTGGACCATTGATTAAGCCTCAAATCTAACCTTGTCACCTAAAAACAAAACAAAACAAAACAAAAAAAATAGTCACTAAACTCTTCTTCAGAGTAATGGCAAGGATATTTTTATGCAAATAACTTCTGGTCATAGTTTTCTGCCACACAGAATCTTCCGGAAATGAATCATTCTATATAATTGAGCTTTGCTGATAAGCTTATGTTTAGCACATTTGATTTTGAACCTTTACAATCTTTCTTAAAGAGAACATATAAGCCAGAATTTCCTCCTCACTGATAATTCAATGACTCCATCATTGAACAATCATCCTGCCCTCCTATAATAGAGATATCCTCAAAGGCTATTGAGCTTGACCCATACTGAATAACATTGGATGACCCTGAGTCTTGGATTTTTGAGTCATTGTAAACTATGATTCTATTATGTTCCCTTACTTGCCAACTGGCCCTGCTTTGTTGCTCTCTGCAAGACATGTGGTTTTAGAGTCCTGCAGAACACATTCTGAATCCTTGCTCTGTGCCTTGGTAGCAACAGGACTCCAAACAAATTCCTACCTTTCTGGGCTTAACTTTTTTCATATACAAAGTATTAGACCATTAGTGTGAAAATAAAAACGAAATGAATAACCAGAATAGTTCTTGCTCGATAATTTTCCTACTTTTATATATAGCTCCCATTCAGAACTTTTCAGTAACATGAGGTAGCAAAGGTTATCTCCATGAATATTGCTATAATTTCAGCTAAAGGCAAAGAAATATGTTTTAGTTAGTCAAAGTAGTTTAACTGCATATAAAATTTAATTTTACTTTAATCTCTGAAATACAAGACCATGAGGGCTAGAGAAATTTTAAAGCTTTCTTAAAGTCAAACAGCTAATAGCAGAATCTAAAGGTGCCCAATCTTTCTCATAATCTAATTTCAGTGCTTTTCATCTATATCATGCTAACTAAATTCATAGCCTCAACATACCCCCAGATAGTATGGGAAAGCCTCGATGTAAGGCTTGCATCTTGGCTCCACTCTCAATGAGTCAAAATAAAAAATTGATTAGACACTAGATCCTGGGGTAAGCTGGTACCATCAGATTTGGATTCTTCTATCCTTCCAACTGAGACAGATTCTTTAAACTGAGTTCATAGATTTGAATTCTAGTCCTGGTTCTGCTGTTTGCTCTCTGGGTGATCTAAGGTTGGTTGATGAATTTCTCTGGGCTTCCATTTCGTCATCATTCATAAATGGCAGCTGAATTAGATAAAAGGCTCCTTTCCAGTTCTAGATTCCTTTAATTTTACTGTAATGATCCACATGCAAGGGTTGCCTAAATGTCCATACTCATTTCCTTAATGTCTCACTTAGTCTCTAACAGTGTCACCCAGTGAATGTTAACAATCGAACATGAATATTGCATGCAGCACTTCTTCGTCTAATGTCTTTAGAGAAGAGAATACAGAGAATAGCATCATATTATTGGTCTGGTTATTTATGTTGAAAAAGTGTGGCCATGATCACGTGTTACAAAGTGCCTACTTTTGGACCGACCAGGAAGCTTAATATCTAAAACAATTAAGATCGAGTACAATTTCATTCATAAAGAGATAATTAACTCCTAATTTAGCATTTGATGTAACTCTGGAATATTCATACACTGTGATTAATGAGTGGAGTGATTGATTGTATGCTTTGTTTGATGATTATCAAGTGTGTTTGGCAGCATCAGTGTTCATGCCTTCCATTTTTTAAAGACGGGAATATTTAAGCAGCAATATTTATTATGTCTTTGAAATTTAAGACACACACATAGCTATAATTTTCTGGGTTTGTGTCTATCAGGGACATGATCAACAACTGTTTTAGATAGAGTCTCCTCAATAGCAAGGAAACTTCTTTTTTTACTAAATTTAAGAATCTAATATTTGGGACCCACTTTCCAAAATATTGCTTCAGCATCAACAAACATAAAATTAGAGACTTAGGTCAAAATGCCTACCCTTATCTGGATTTGAATTCCAGTCATACCACTTGCATACTGACATGAGGCAAGTTACTTGTATTTTATATGCCCTGGTTTTTCCATCTGTAAAATGGAGATAATAGTACCTCCTCACAAGATTTAAGGGGATTAAATTCAAAAATGTACGTAGCAAGATGAGAGAAGTACCTTGCATAATATGTGATAAACACCATTAATGGTCTTTGCTGTTTTAGTGCTATTATTCAGGGTCTTTTGTTGTCGTTACTGAGGATCTTTTGCATAACTTGGTTCTTTCGTAATACAGGCACTACAGCAAATGACTAAGAGTGTATTCCTTCCATCTAAACTTCTTGGATTCAGATTTTAACTTGGCCACTTACTGGTTGTGTGAAATCGGTGAAGGTTTTTTTTTTTTTTTAATTTTTATTTATTTATGATAGTCACAGAGAGAGAGAGAGAGAGAGAGAGAGAGGCAGAGACATAGGCAGAGGGAGAAGCAGGCTCCATGCACCGGGAACCCGACGTGGGATTCGATCCCGGGTCTCCAGGATCGCGCCCTGGGCCAAAGACAGGCGCTAAACCGCTGCGCCACCCAGGGATCCCTCGGTGAAGGTTTTTAACGATTCTATATTTCAGTGTCCTCATTAGCAAAATGTGAATAATAGCATTTACTTCCTAGTGCTATTTGCAATGATCAGATGGGTTTGTATTTAGCATATAGTAAACATTCAGTAATGTTAGCTATTTTAAGTAATATTGTTAGTGATAGTATGAGCAAGATACATAAATATTTGTCTCTGAACTTCACAGATTTTACTAGACAGTCTTGATATAAAAGTTCTATCCTATCACCCTCTTAAATGTCATGTCAGCTGTTATGATTTCCTGTTCAAAAAACATGGGTGCTACATTTCTAGGTATTGCCCAATGAGAAATAGAGACTTTCTTCAGCTATACTGGGCAGCAAAGCTCGCACTGGGACCCTCTAAGAAAGAACCTACTGACAAGCTTACTGGACCTCCTTGATGGATGAAAAGCAAGTTTGTCACTGAAATGGCAAGAGGAAGTCATTTTTCCTCACTTAATTTATGATGTCCCTGACTTCACTTTTCAGGATTACCAACAGCAACTTTTTAAAATCCCTTTGGAATGGGAAATTTACCCAAGCTTTGATGGAAAAAGAGAGAGAGACCTTAAAGGTTAATGTTGTATCTCTAAGAGAAGGAAGCTGCCTTTTGTTTAGGCTAATGAGAAGCCATGACTCAAGAATGCAGATTACTTATATCATCTCACATAGGGCGCACTTTACCCATCACAGGGTACAAGGTAACATGCCCTCAGAGAGAGATGAATGGACAGAATTGGAGGCTCATATTTCTTGAGAAACATCAGAGCTGCTGATGAATCTCAGGGTCTCATATGAGTTTTGTTTTGTTTTTTTAAGATTTTATTTATTTATTCATGAGAGAGAGAGAGAGAGAGAGAAGCAGAGACACAGGCAGAGGGAGAAGCAGGCTCCATGCAGGGAGCCTGACGTGGGACTAGATCCCGGGTCTCCAGGATCAGGCCCTGGGCTGAAGGCAGCGCTAAACCGCTGAGCCACCCGGGCTGCCCCCTAATGTGAGTTTTGGAGTGAGTTTGTTGTAAAGATAAAAATATATTTACTGCCTCTGGGGAAGAAGGCAATAAATAAATTAACTGATTAATCTACTTTTATCTCTAATTCTGTAGAAAGGCAAGTTTAACTAGCACAATCAGATGGTTTGGGTTCTGATTTTCTTGAAGGATTGTTTGGGCTGAAAAATCCCTTACAGCTAAGAAATGTTGAGTGTGTCCTCTTGACCTCACCTGATGCTGTGGGGGGTTTAGAAGTGACAGAAGGCATTTGGCCTTTCTCTGGCCAGATGGAGCTCCTAAACCACTCTGCTGATCCACAATCAGGGAATGTTTCCTGACCTGCCCATAGCAGCAGACTTTCTACACTCTCATCCCTGCATCTATAGCAGAGTTAGTGGGTCTGACTAACCCATGCACACCCTTTATATTTAACAGCCATATTTTTCCAAGCACACAATTGGAATGCAAAGTTAAAACAAGAACAAAAAATTAAATTCATTTACTAATGTTTATGGAGCTACTTCTTGAGCAAAGCACTTTGTGTAATGGAAAGTAAAGTATAATGATTGCCATAGAGTAAACCAAAACTATAACAAAAATCCTGAATGGAAAAGCTGTAATTATTTGTGATCCTACCATGTGTTGTTAAGAAACAGTTGTCTAAGGAGCAGAGAAGCTCAGAGAACTTGAATAAGCTGCTTCAACTTCAAACCCTGGTTCCACCACTTAGTTGTATGACCATGAAGAAGTTACTTAACCTCTCTGACCCTTGGCTTCATTGCCTTAAATCTGGGGGATAACATTACAAACTAGCTCACAGGGTTACTGTGAGAATTGACTACAATAATAATGAAAAGCACTTAGCATACGTTATCATTATTGCCAAAAGCAAGGCAGATCTGATCATTCTAACCCAGTAATCAGCATGGATCAACCACATAACCCCAGTGTGCTTTAGCCTCATCAGTCTGATGGGCTAAAGACATTTGCCAACTGTTTATCTCTCAATTTATGTTTTGCATCTTTGTAATAACATTGCAGTTTTGAAAAACATGACCCACATTCCAAATGAAAAGTGCCATTTGTATGTTTCCTCAGGAAGGAAACCCAGCAAATTAACTAAATGCATATCACTGAGTACCCTAAGCCACGTGCTTGTCAAACCATCCCTGGTGACTTGAGAGAGAGAGGTAAGATCATTAATTAGGGGAACTCAATGTGTTTTTCATTAACCTGCTCATTGCATTTGATTAGCAAACAGGCATTGAGCTTCCCCATTATTAATGGTTTGCTAAGGAAATGTGGCACCTCCGAAAGCTGCCTTTTATTATATACTCTTAACATCACTCAGAGACTGATGAGGAAAGGAAGCAATAGTAGGTAGCGAGTCTATCCCAGCCATGAACCTAAATATATACGAGTAGTCATTTAGCTTTCACTGAATTTGAATGAAATCAAGCCCTAGTAAGTACAGAAACCACATGTTACCACATTGTCCATAACATTTTCTATTTCAAATATTCTGTCCCATTCTCCCCACGAGGTCATTCATATTTGTCAGATAACAGAACTGATTTTTGGTTCAGAAAATGTGAGAACTCTATTTCTATGCAACCTTATACACACAGAGAAACAGTTGATCCTGTTTCATCTGCAGCCTTGAACACTTGTAATTTTCATTCACTGCTGTATGGTTGATGTCAAAAAAAAAAAAAAAAAAACACACAACAACAACAACCCCACAAAGATTGAAATTTTAAAGCCTGGCCAAGCATGGATATAGCAATGGAGCAGAAACCTTTGTTTCTGTGACCTTTCGAATAGATTAAATGCACTTTCCAAAAGCTTTCTAAAGTATCTAGTGAGAGAGAAAATCAAAAAGATGCAAGCACTATGCAAGAGCTTCTGTGAAGTGGCCACTTTTTAATTCTTTTCTTGTGAACCGACCAGAGGTGAAAAGGTGACCCTTTGATTTTCTGTTAGTGGACCAGGGTTTCAAAGCCTCTGTCTTCTTGTGGACATAAGGCCGGTGATGACACCAAAGAACCCAATAGAACACAGCACTTTATTAAAGCTGTTAACTTCCAGATGACTCATCAGAAAGCTGTTTAAGCCACCCAGAGGGACAGCTGGTCATTTCCTGAGGCAGTGGGGAACCTGACCAAACCCCAACCATGACTGCATTCTGTGCACAATGACTCCACAGACTGGTTGCTCAAATGCCAAACCAACGAGAGCCATTTTAGAGCTAAGGATATATATATTTGTTCTTAAAGGACAGAGAGCTGCCTGTCATTTGAACAGATGTGCTATGCCAAGTTACACACTATTTAGATATGGAAGGGAACAAAAATGTCATTATATTCTGAAGTAAGTGATTTTTGCAACTTTGATTAGGCTTCTCTGACCCACCAGTCCTTGACTTCAGATGATCACTAATATTCATGTCTGTTCCAAACTGCACTATTCATTCACAGAAAAATGAAGCTGCTCTATTTCATCAACTTTTTTTTTTTTCCATTTTTGGGAGACAGTAGGAAAAAAGACCCAATTTAGAATGACAAGACATATGTTTCTGAGCATGTTAAAGCATATTTTAATATCTTCAAAAGTGGGACATCATTGCTTAAGAAACCTCCTAAAAATGGAATAAGAAGTTTAGTGTTCAGGAAACTTCTGTCTGGTGAGAAAATGAGGAATTGATGGTATTTGTGATACACATTTTTTAAATTGTGTACTAAAAAGTTTGATCTTTTTAAAGGGATTCAAGTGCTAAGGAAGCTTAAAAGGAAATCAGTGAAGACTTTAAAGTTTAATCAAGTTATGTCCAGTTTTGTTTTGCATAATCCACAATAGGACTAACTGAATAGCTATATATCTATTTTCCTATATTGGGTTTGGAGTTAAGGAGAAAGTCAGAATTCATATTAACTTGAGGAAAATTATTTGTGGAATATGGAAGGAGGAAATCTTGGGGTGGGGGGTATTATTCAATTTTTTAAAAAGATTTTATTTATTTATTCATGAGAGAGAGAGAGAGAAAGAGAGAGGCAGAGACACAGGCAGAGGGAGAAGAAGGCTCCATGCAGGGAGCCTGACATGGGACTCAACCCTGGTCTCCAAGATCACACCCTGGGCTGAAGGCGGCGCTAAACCGCTGAGCCACCTGGGCTGCCCCAGACAATTTTTTAAGAGCAGGTTTAGATTTACAATAAAATTGAGGAGAAGGTACAGAGGTTTCCCATATACCCTACTCCCCGGCACATGCATAGCCTCTGCCACTCTCAATATCCTGCATCAGAGTGGAGCATTTGTTACCACTAATGAACCTGCATTGGTGTATCACCATCACTCTCCATAGTTTCCATTATGGTTGGCTCTTGGAAGTGTACATTCTATGGGTTTGGACATGTGTATAATGATATGTACCCATCATTATGGTGTTGAACAAAGATTTCCACTACTCTAAAAATCTTCTGTTCCACATATTCATCTCTCCCCACACCCCTCAATTCCTGACAACCAATGATAGTTTTCCTATCTCCACAGTTTTGCCACAAAGAAGGAATCTTGAAGAGCTGGTCAGAATTTTTGTGCAGAATGCTAGTAAAACCATAAGCAAGTTAAATTGCTAATTCTTTTAAAAACTCGGTGTCTAGTTTACTTTACTGAATCTGTAGCTCCCAAATCATTCCATTTAGGAATTAATATTATGACTCACCTACTACTATCCCCTGCTGTTTCAGCTGGTAGATTTTCCATGTCCTAGGCTGTTTGACAAAGTCTGTTTCTAATCATTAGAATGTGAAAGAAGCTTCCTAGACCAGTCACTAAGCTATCATTCCATTTACTACTGGTTCTATTCTAACCTTGAATTTGAGCTTTCGCAAGTAGACTCTTGTTTTCTTTTTTCTGTCCCTGAGCCGTATCTGAACCTTTATTTTTCTAACCTGAGGTTCAGTCCTATTTTTACCAATATGATGGGTTGAATAATGGACAAAAAAAGATACATCTAAGTCTGACCCCTCTTCCAATACCTGTGAATTGACCTGGAACTGAAATTGGTGGCTTTCTAGATATAATTAAGAATCTTAAGAGTAGATCATCTTGAATTTAGGGTGGGTCCTAAATCCAATAACTGGTGTCTTTATTTAAGAAGAAGAAGAAGAAGAAGAAGAAGAAGAAGAAGAAGAAGAAGAAGAAGAAGAAGAAGAAGAAGAAGAAGAAGAAGAAGAAGAAGAAGAAGAAGGAGGAGGAGGAGGAGGAGGAGGAGGAGGAAGAAGAAGAGAGGAAGATTTGAGACACAGAAAGACACAGGAGAAATGTGAGAGAAAGGCCATGTGAAGGCCAAAACAGAGATTAGAGTGATGTATCTACAAGCCTGTGATGTCAAGGATTGCCAGAAGTCACCAGCACCTAGGAGAAAGACAAGGAGCAGATTCTTCCCCACAGCATCCAAAGAGAACCAATTCTCCTGATACCTTCATTTCAGACTTCTGGCCTACAGACTCTCAAAGAATAAATTTATGTTGTTTTAAGTCACCATGTTTGTGGTAATTTGTTATGGCAACCCTAGGAAATTAATATAACTAATTACCATGAAGATTGAAGTCTTCCTGTGAACTTTTCACTTTGTAATTGGGACCTGGTACCTGAAGAGCTCCCTAATACTAACCACAGCATATATATATATTTTGGTATTTTCTGCTCACATATTTGGCTTGCTTGCCTCCGCTACACATACCTACTAGCCCATTCTGGGCCTCATACATCAACATATCCTGTTCTGGGCACCACGTTTTGCCAGATAGCCAAGATTTCTACTGGATCCATTATTGTCCAATGGTTCAGTCTTGCTAAGAGGATAGTTTTGCCTCAAGGAAGGAAAACAAAAGCTAATTATTGCACAGGCAACTACTGGAAGAACTTGAGAACCATGGTATGATTTGGAATTTTGCCCTAAGGGTTTTGCAAAGGCACAGATATTAAGGGGGGGTGGTGAAGCTGAGGATACCATTATTGTAGTGAGATGAAAAATGGGGTTCTTTCTCAATTGGCTTTTCGCAAACCTAGGTAAAAGAAAATGGAGCTCTTTCTACTTCATACTTATTAATCAGTAAACTGGCTCCTTGTGGAAGGCTGATGCTCTTATAGAGTTTATCGACAACTGGCACTTCCACAACACTCTGGAATGGGAACTAGGAGACACCTCATGGCTCACATTCCTCCAACAGTCACTGATTGTCTGATACAAGCCAGGCGTTGTTGTGAAACTGGATTAGAGCTTTGAACAAAAATGTCTAAAGACTCCATCTTGATGGAGTTTGTACTCATAAGAGAGAAGATGCTCATAGCTGTTTTCTTAGTAAGAATTGGCTCAATAAAGGGTAGCGATAGCTTGTTTAGCTTGTGAGGTGATAAAGCACCATTTACTTTCTTGAATATTTAGAAAACTGGTTGATTGCCCTTAAATGGGATTTTAAAGCTTTGGAATTAGTGTTATCTTCTGAACTTGATAAACCATAAAGCTATATCTAAGTCACCAATTTAGTAGTTCAATTTTTTAAATGAACAAAAGATCAGATGCATTTCAGTTGTATTCAAGCCAATTAAATTTCACCCAAACAAATGAAGTGTCATTCTCAATGGATCTTTCCTTTGCCTTAGGCTTTTAGATAACAGACAGTCCCTTTTGTTTGAAGGTATTGATTTTTGTAATAGTAAGTGACTGCAAGTATATTTTTGATAGCTCATGGTAAGGGAAAGGGATAGAAGTTTAAAATCTATATATTTCATTTGTAGATTTCCTGAATAAGACCAATTCAGATGAGGTACAGGTTAGCTATGAGATTTTTCTAAAAGATTTTGAAAATTTGCTTGCCTGTGAATCTTTTGTTTGAAAAGCATCTTTGTCTAGAGTCTCATCTGAGCACTCTCAATAAAGAGTTTGCAAAGTTTCCCAAATTACTTAAATTCTTTCCAAACTCTTAAAATTCATGACAGCATCTTGGAAGGGGAAGACTTATCCAGCTCTTAATTATTCAGGCTAATGGTGGCCTGCAGTGTGTGAAATGTGATGAAGCATATAGGCCAAGTTCAATAACATCAGGCTGGGTGTCAAGTGCCAGATGTCGTGACTGAGACTATCACTGGATAAAGACAGGAACTGAGGCTCCATTGACCATCATGTGTGAACCAATTTTTTATTCCCTAGGCAAACATTCATTGTTGCTCTGTTGGCAAAAAAAGAATGATCTTTGGAACAAAAGCTCATGGTCTATTTTAAGCCTTTTTCTTAGAAAACTCCAAATCTCCTATGATCCTTTTGGTATAGACTTTATTTACCAGGGAACTTCAAAATATTTGAGAACTGAAATGACAAGGAAGTTTGACTTGATGACCTGTGAACCATCAAGGGATAAACTAATATAAATTATTGAAAACAATCTCATTGTATTGTTTTACTCATGTTTAATCTTAATGTACTCTCACTTTGCTGCCTGATCTGACTATATCATAGCAGGAAAAATACATAGAGATGCAAGAGCTTGATAAATAAATTGATGGCTATGTAAATTCATTTGTCACCCTTAAATTTCAACATGAGCCATGATTAATTCCACAGAAAGTTATTGGATCTTCAATGGGCCAGACACATTTTTGGGCACTGAAATCATACCATCCTCAGAGAATTTACAGTTAATTGATAGGTAGTCAAGTAAACTGAAAACTACAAAGCACTAGCATAGGTGTGATGGAGATAATAAAGGGCATCATGGGATCACTTCTAACTTGAAATAGCCCCTGAGCTGCAATTTGAAAGATAAAAAGGGAATGGAGGAAAGTTTTCTAGGCAGGAGTATAGTATATATAAAAACATAGAATCCTACAAGTTGATGGTACATATATTCATATATAAATGGTTTTGCTTGCAAGGGAGTAGGGCTAAAAGGACAAGAGGCAGGAGTTGAGGCTGGAGATGGGGACAAAGGCAAATCCTAAAGGGTTTTCTATGTTTAGAATGACTTGGTACTCTAAGAAGCTCTTGCAATCCCAGAGCCAAAGTGCCTGGTACATTTCTTATTCAGAAGTAGAGATTAGAACATCCTGGCAGAGAAAAGACAAAGGCATGGCCAATACCTTATTCATACAAAAGTTGTTTTGCTAGAAGCATGGGTGAAAGAACTCATATACTATATTTGGAACATTTCACATATTCCAAGAAGAAAACCCTCAGAGAGGGCAGGTCAACTGGTGATATCACAAAATCATCTAGAACCTTAATATTCAAAGTTTGGCCACAAATAGCTGACATCGCCTGGGAGTCTAGCCCTACTTAATCAGGATTTATAACTAACAGAATCCGTAGGTGATTCTTGTGCAACATTAGCATTGGTGAAGCACTGATCTACAGCAGATCTCTTAAATCCAAATGCACATTAGAATCACCTGAGGAGAGTTTAAATATTACAAAGGAAAGGTACCTTCTCTAGAGACTGGTTTAGTGGATCAAATATCACCAGGTTTTTAAACTTGTATGACTGGGTACCTGACATCTCCAGGCAACAGACAGAAAATAAAGGAGAAACAGGCAATGTAAAGAGTTTGGTTTCGACATGTTAGTTTATTATATTTGTGGGACATACAAAAAGCCATCATAAATTAATAAATAGACATGGTTGTGTGAATGAAATATTTATGTAAAATTTTTCAATAATCAATGTGATGTAACAGAGAAGTCTAAGATATAGATACGAAGATATATAGAACTTTTGGAGTCATCAAGGATAGAGGTGATTATCATAGGTATGAGAATAAATAAGAATGTGAACAGAATGAGAAAAGTAAAGGTTACGAATAGAATCTCTCACATCATCAACTTTTAAAGGGTAGGCCGAAGAAGTCAAGCTCAATAATAAGATTTAATTAGGGCATCTAGAGAAGAAGAAAAATCAAGAGAAAAGAGAAACATATATACCAGGGGAGGAGACAGTTTTGAAAGGACATATAAATAGTGTCAAACACTGCAGCAGCAGAAATACAAGATTTCAATAGTGCCCATTGGCTTTACCATCTAAGAGTTCATGTATGACCTTGGCAAGAGGATGAATGGGACTAAAGCCAGGTTATGATTCATTGAGGAATAAATGGAAAATAAGGCGGTAGAAATATATAGTTTCTATTTCTCTTTCAAAAAGCTTGGTAGTAAAAGGGAAATTATAAAATATGGTGATAGCTAGAAGAAGATGTAGAATTTTAAATCCTAAGCTGCATTTAGGGACTCTACAAATGTTTCAGAGGCTAGAGTGTTGGATCCACTAATTGCAGTGTTTCTAGAGTAAATACACATGTCTCATAAGCATATGTATTTTTCATTATAAATGTTTATGCATCTAGTATATTGTTGTGGAACAAAATTGCCTATTTGAACATGATAGACATTAGTTCTATGTAGAAACAATTATTATAACATTTCACACAAGAGATTAGTGCGATGATGCGGTCCCACATTTTTAGGTTTCTCTTACATTAGGTTGGCCAATTAAATATTTAAATAAAGAGAAACATGACACTCAGATGGTACCTTTATATAAACACTGTGATTTGGTCATAACTTTTTACTACTTACAGCTGTGGGACTTGGAAAACCATTCTTTTGGTATAACCTACTCTACCACAGTGAAAAAAATAGACAAAGAAAATGAAACGCAATGGGAAAATAATTTAAAATCAGTGATTCTGAATATTTAGTTCTAGTTAACTAACCAGAATTAAAATAAAAATTTTTTAAAAATAAAGAAATTTAAAAAAAGAGTACTCTTATCTTGATGAGCATTAAAAAATGCATAGAATTGTTTAATGATTGTATACTTGAAACTAGTATAATACTGTATATTAATTATACATGAACTTAAAAATACTTTTTAGAAGATAAAAATAAATAAATATATATTTAGTACTAATTAGCTGGATCTTTGTATGAATTTTATTTTTTTAATTAGTTTTATAACACTCACTTGATTCTAAATGGTACAATAATCCTTTAAGTTAGGTAGAAAAGGCATTATCACCAAACTTTTATGAATTTAGAAACTGAAGAGAGGAATGACAAAGACTAGAATACAGGTAACAAGGTGAAGAATACTGAAACAGCACTCCTTCCTTTTAAAATAGGATCACTCTCTCAATAAGTAAACAAATAAATAAGTAAATAAATAATAGGATCAAATATGCCTACCCTTTCAAACTCTCAGAATTGGCTCAATGCTCAGTGAGATAATGTATATTAATGCACTATAAACTCTAAAATATTATCTGAATCTAAATCCCAGCATTATTGAGTCATATTTTCAGTACCTAGATCAGTGCTGATACACACATTCTAAAAATTAATACTCTGGCAGTTAAATAAAAAAGGACCTATCTATGAAGAAAGTGCCCTATGATATTGTGTAATGATGTCCATTACAAATGATCACAGATATGTCCTAATCATCCCCTATATTTCCCTCCATAGTCTATTATACCTACATTTTTTGTTCTATGTAGACACAGCTGTGTGTAGCTGTGTAACCTTGAATAACTGCTTGGTCCACAGGTGCCTAAACAAAGCCTCTACCTCGATTAAGTTGGATGGGACAACTTTGCCTGGAAAAGCCATTTCTATTTCTGAATAGACAACACCTCCATCTACATACAGGTTTAGAACAATTTTCTAGATAGTTTATTTTGGGTCAAGGAACGCTAGTGAATTGTGCCGAACTCTAAAAACCTTACTTTCTAACATTACACTAGATTCTTCCTGTGAGGAAGGCATTCATTAAAAAGCAAAACAAACAAAGAAAAAACATTGAGATGCTTTTTTATTATCCCTTTTACTGAGAGTCAGGAGGCTGAGTCCACTGATCCTTCAACTGAGTCCCAAAGCACTGAACTAGTTCTAAAAGACTTGGCTCCAAGGGCGTAAGAACTGTGAGCCACTACCAAATTTAATTATATAGTCTCCCTTGCTTCGGGCCACATACTTTGTGATGACTCTAGGAATGACACCTGGGTTTCATTTGGAATCTTAACAGGAACTAATTCTACTAGGTCTTACCTGTCATCAAAAATTAATACCTCTACATTTTGCTTCCTGTTCTACTATTTCAATTTTCCCCAAACTTATCAAAATGTACCACATGGAACTCCATGCCAAATAAATTCCAAGTGTGTGTGTTTGACAGTGTTTAAGACCTTGGGCTTTAAAGTCAAATAGAACTTGGGCACTTGGGTGGTTCAGTTGGTTGGGCAGTGGACTCTAGATTTCAGCTCCCGTCATGGTCTCAGGGTCCTGGGATCCAGCCCCGAGTCGGACTCTACCCTCAGCAGGGAAACTGAGGACTCTCTCCCTCTCCTTCTGTTCCTCCCTCAAGTCCCCTCTTTCTATCTCTCTCTAAAAACTAGAGAGATCTTTAACTAATAATAATAATTATTATTGTTATTATAAATAAATAATAATATAGTATCTGACTTTATAATAATAAAGTCAGATAGAACTGGTATTTTGATAGGGATTGCATTAAACGTGTATATTGCCCTGGGTAACATTGACATTTTCACAATATTAATTCTGCCAATCCATGAGCATGGAATATTTTTCCATCTCTTTGTGTCTTCCTCAATTTCTTTCAGAAGTGTTCTATAGTTTTGAGGGTATAGATCCTTTACATCTTTGGTGAGGTTTATTCCTAGGTATCTTATGCTTTTGGGTGCAATTGTAAATGGGATTGACTCCTTAATTTCTCTTTCTTCAGTCTCATTGTTAGTGTATAGAAATGCCACTGACTTCTGGGCATTGATTTTGTATCCTGCCACGCTACCGAATTGCTGTATGAGTTCTAGCAATCTTGGGGTGGAGACTTTTGGGTTTTCTATGTAGAGTATCATGTCATCAGCGAAGAGGGAGAGTTTGACTTCTTCTTTGCCAATTTGAATGCCTTTAATGTCTTTTTGTTGTCTGATTGCTGAGGCTAGGACTTCCAGTACTATGTTGAACAGCAGTGGTGAGAGTGGACATCCCTGTCTTGTTCCTGATCTTAGGGGAAAGGCTCCCAGTGCTTCCCCATTGAGAATGATATTTGCTGTGGGCTTTTCATAGATGGCTTTTAAGATGTCGAGGAATGTTCCCTCTATCCCTACACTCTGAAGAGTTTTGATCAGGAATGGATGCTGTATTTTGTCAAATGCTTTCTCTGCATCCAATGAGAGGATCATATGGTTCTTGGTTTTTCTCTTGCTGATATGATGAATCACATTGATTGTTTTACGGGTGTTGAACCAGCCTTGTGTCCCAGGGATAAATCCTACTTGGTCATGGTGAATAATTTTCTTAATGTACTGTTGGATCCTATTGGCCAGTATCTTGTTGAGAATTTTTGCATCCATGTTCATCAGGGATATTGGTCTGTAATTCTCCTTTTTGGCGGGGTCTTTGTCTGGCTTTGGAATTAAGGTGATGCTGGCTTCATAGAACGAATTTGGAAGGACTCCATCTCTTTCTATCTTTCCAAACAGCTTTAGGAGAATAGGTATGGTTTCTTCTTTAAACGTTTGATAAAATTCTCCTGGGAAGCCATCTGGCCCTGGACTCTTGTGTCTTGGGAGGTTTTTGATGACTGCTTCAATTTCCTCCCTGGTTATTGGCCTGTTCAGGTTTTCTATTTCTTCCTGTTCCAGTTTTGGTAGTTTGTGGCTTTCCAGGAATGCGTCCATTTCTTCTAGATTGCCTAATTTATTGGCGTATAGCTGTTCATAATAGGTTTTTAAAATCGTTTGTATTTCCTTGGTGTTGGTAGTGATCTCTCCTTTCTCATTCATGATTTTATTAATTTGAGTCTTCTCTCTCTTCTTTTTAATAAGGCTGGCTAATGGTTTATCTATCTTATTAATTCTTTCAAAGAACCAACTCCTGGTTCTGTTGATCTGTTCCACAGTTCTTCTGGTCTCGATTTCGTTGAGTTCTGCTCGAATCTTTATTAACTCCCTTCTTCTCTTGGGTGTAGGATCTATTTGCTGTTTTTTCTCTAGCTCCTTTATGTGTAAGGTTAGCTTTTGTATTTGAGTTCTTTCCAGTTTTTGAATGGATGCTTGTATTGCGATGTATTTCCCCCGTAGGACTGCTTTTGCTGCATCCCAAAGATTTTGAACGGTTGTATCTTCATTCTCATTAGTTTCCATGAATCTTTTTAATTCTTCCTTAATTTCCTGGTTGACCCTTTTATCTTTTAGCAGGATGGTCCTTAACCTCCATGTGTTTGAGGTCCTTCCAAACTTCTTGTTGTGATTTAGTTCTAATTTCAAGGCATTATGGTCTGAGAATATGCAGGGGACAATCCCAATCTTTTGGTATCGGTTCAGACCCGATTTGTGACCCAATATGTGGTCTATTGGATTTGAATCCAGGCTCTGTTACTTACTAACTCTGTGACATTGAGCAAGTGTTTTAACTTTTTTGAGTTTCAATTCCCCAATCTGAAAAAAAAAAAAAGTAACAGTGCTGACTACTTGATTTTATTTATTTTTTATATTTTTGGTGATGATTAAATGACACAATTCATATAGGTCATTGAGCACTGTGCCTAGCACATATGCCCTCAAAGTCCTTTTACAGATGCCATGTGGGTTGGTATCAGCAGCCTCACAAACCCTTACTGCATTTCAGTTTTAACTTTTGGAGGCTGACTACCAGTTCTTGAAGTATCATCCCAGGATTCCTAAAATGAATTTTGTGTCTGACCCACAGATTGTATTTTAAATTGGGCTATACCTGATATCTATGTTTTCACAAGAGGAAGTAATAGACAGCCAGAAACTTATTTTTATTCATTTGGATTCTCATAATCTGACTGGTTTGGGGTGCTGCAGGGGTCCCCTTCAGACCAATTCAGCAACACCATAGCATCAAATTCTGTATCATGGCATAACAGTTGAAAGCACGGATGCTAAAGCCAGATTGCCTGAACTGAAATCCCTTATTTGTCTTTAGCTGTCTGTACAAACTTGAGCAAGCTACTTGAACTTTCTGTGCCTCAGTTTCTTCAATTGTCATATGGAACAATAGTAACAGTGCTTATTTTGCAGCATTTTTATGAGACTTAAATGGGTTTAATATATGTAAAGTACTTAGAATAATACCCGGAAGATGATAAGCATTTTATGGCTATGTGTTCACTTCTATTAAGTACCTATAAAGTAGGATATAATTAATTAATTCTACAAACATTTGCTAATTGGTGATTATGTGCCAACACTACTATACTCATACCTAAAAGATAATGCAGGTCCTGGTCATAAAGAGCTTGCAATAAAAGACTATTTTATATATAACATATATTTACTATTTTATTACATAAATATACACATATACACACATTATATATACATATATGCATATATACATAACATACATATATATGTAATATATACATATACACATATTTACACACATATATCACATATTCTAGCTTATAACAATGGCTGACATTTTACAATCTGAGATTACCAATCTGTTCCCTTTCACTTATTTTTTTGCCTTTTTAATCCATAATTAAATGTGGATTTATATCTGGACACACCATTTGGACCAGCCTTCTATAGGGTGAGTGCCAAGAAAGTACCACCTCTAAGTATTTCCCATTGCTTGTTACCAAGATCCCTGCATCAAATCGCATTCTTTACTAATCAAATCATTGTCTGAAAACCAACATTAACTGAAGTGAAAAACTTAAGCCATTTCCTAAGTCTGTGAATGGAGACATAGAGAAGCATCCTCAAGTTGAGTAAACAAGAATGAAATTATGGCAGATTTGACCTGAATTGCTTAAACAATTTCTAGTCTATAGAACACAATGGAAGTGATATTTTTAACCTGGATCTAATCTGAATAACAGCAAGTTAATGGACATAGTTGGTGTTACACCATTTGTGAGATGGGCAAAAATTCTCTTTACAAGGCATCCATCATCCCTTTCAACAGGTGGCTAAGACCCCCCTGGCTTGCAGGCAACAGTGCCTTCTGCTTCCTCTCTGTAATAAGGCCCGATTTCAGGTGGCTGTCTTGAGGCTTAGGTTGTTCTTTTGCATTGCAATGGTGATGTCCTTTGAAGACCAAGAGCAACAGCTGCTTTGTAAGTCACTGCCTCTGAAGTAGCTGATTCTCAGTACTCCTGACCAACTCCAGACTGTGGGAACCTGTGGCTTCTTCTTTACCTTCTTCTCAGTTTGCACTCTTACCCCGTCCCCCTGACCCACTGCTCCCTGTGATCCCTGATCCTCTAGCTTTGGCTCTGGATTCATCCTGGTTTCAGCCCATTGATAAAGATTAATTTCTGCTCCCCAGTGACAGCCCCACTGCCTAATGAATCAAAGACAGCTTCTGTCAACCCCTGGAGCCTGTCTCTGTCTCTCTTGAGACACTGTTCTTTAATGTCAACAAGTGTAATCACAATGGCCAAGGACTGAACTCTGCCAGAGGCCACTGACTTCAGCCTTAGGCTCTCCCCTACTGCTGACTTGAAAGGATCATATGTGTGCATTTACTAGAGAAGTAAAAGTGTGCTTGGGCTTAACATGAAATACTTCCTAGAGGCGTTTCAACAGAGATCATCCTCTCTAGAACCTGCCACAGGTTAGTGGGGATGATAACTATTTGGATATAAGTCACTAGTCTTCGTTGAGCACCTACTATATATAAAGTATTTGTTTTATTTATTTCCTTTTATCCACAAATGATCCTAAAATGAGAAATCTTCACCGCCATTTTAAAGATGAGGGGAACTGAGGTTCAGAGAATTTTCTTAAACAGCACAATATTACCCAAAGACTGTGTTCCCTCTGCCTCCTTACAAGAGGGAGCTTTTCTTTTTGCTCCTCAATCACACCAACATCAGTGACTTCCAATATACCCCAAGGGTAAGGCTGACCCCATAAGCAACTCTAACCAGCCAAAGCACAGACACATATTTACACCTAAGCGGAAGTGCCTGCAAAGGAGTCAGCAGCCTGAGTTGTCCCAAATTTCATACAATTTATAAAAGGAAGGAAGAAAAGTCAATTACAGCACTAAATATAAAATGACCCATGGAGGGGTACCACCAGGGTTGCTCTTGCTCTGCTGTATACAATGACCTTCAATTTGGCAAAAAGGTCATTCTTTGACAACAGTATCTTTTCAGGTTAATGATTTGACAAAATAGCAACAAATCAACCACTCAGTTGTGTTGCCTTTTTTTTTTTTAATTCCAACAAATGACCAAAGATATGTGCCCTTCCCCATGCCTAGTCTAACTTATGAAGCAGACAAGAATCCAAATCATCAACGACAATGCATTATGTAAGCGGCATCAAATTTATGCGACTCATTGTAGTACTAATGGAAAACAGTTTTCCTTTGTTTACCTGCCCGGTGTCTGGCTATATTCTGGCAAAGGATGCTTCCTTTTGTTTTGGAATCCTGAATATAGAGTTATCTGCTAAGAAAAGATTTTCCATCTCTGTGGACATGTTCCAGGTAGCTTCTCTGAAATAAGCTATTCTCGAATAACTCCTTAAAGTCCTGCGTCATTAGCTGAATATTAATGTTACCCTCAACATAGCACACTGATGTTACTTTGGAAAGACAATTGAAAAATCCTTTAATTCTAGAACATGAGTTAATATATTTTTTTTAGTGTTCTCTTGGAACAGGTTTTAATAACATCTGGTTTTTATGCATGATCGGAGGATAGTTACAAACATGCATCTGTAAAATAGTAACACACGTAATGTCCTTTAGTTTGGGACTAGTGCTATGTTTGTCTGCATTTTAAAATTTAGGGAACAAGTAGAATTTCTTAACATTTTTTCTCCATTATTTATTCAGCATGGCATGTCAACATTTTCAGTGTAATACTACAGGCAAAGATTGCATCCTTCAGGATGCCTCCCCAGCTTACTTCTTTCCAGCTCTGGCGACAGAGAATAGATATTCTTTATATTTTCATTAAATGTATTCTCCCGGGACATCTGGGTGGCTCAGTGGTTGAGCATCTGCCTTTGGCTCAGGGCGTGATCCCAGGGTCCCGGAATCGAGTCCCAAGTCGGGCTCCCCGCAGGGAGCCTGCTTCTCTCTCTGCTCATGTCTCTGCCTCTCTCTCGGAGTCTCTCATGAATAAATTAATAAAATCTTTAAAAAAAATAAATGTACTGTCCCTCCTTTTTCCCATCAACGTAAATGTGAGTTAGCAATGGACATCACTGGAGTTACCGCTAGATTCTGTGGGTGGTGTGCAGCATTTATTTTGATTGTTACAAGGTAGGATATTATGTTAGGGTTTTCCAGAGAAACAGAACTAATAGATAGATAATAGATCCAATAGATATGTAAAGTGAAATTTGTTTTAAGGAATTGGTTCCTATAATCATGAACACTGAGAAATCCCACCATCTGCTGTCTGAAAGCTAAAGACCTGGAAAAGTGAGTGATGGAAATGTCAATCCAAATCTGAAGTCCTGAGAACCAGAAGCACCACCAGGCATCAGTTTCAGTGTAGAGGACTTTCAATACCCATGTCCTAGCTCAACAGTCAGGCAGAGAGAGCAAATTCAACCTTCCTCTATCTTGTTGTCCTATTCAGGCCTTCAACAGATTGGACACATTGGGGAGGGCGTCCTCTTTATTATTCAGTCTAACAATGCAAACGTTAATCTTTTCCAAAAAGATCCCGACAGATACAACCAAAAACAATGTTTAACCAATGTTTAAACTGTGGACATCTTGTGGCCTAGTCAAGTTGACATAAAAAGTAACCATCAGAGGGGATGCCTAGGTGGCTTAGCGGTTAAGTGCCTGCCTTCGGCCCAGGGCATAATCCTGGAGTCCCACATTGGGCATGGAGACTGCTTCTCTGTCTGCCTGTGTCTCTGCCTCTCTTTCTCTGTGTCTTTCACAAATAAATAAAATCTTAAAAAAAAAAAAAAAAAGTAACCATCAGAAATATACAATTATATACGCAATGAAGTTTTTTAGTGCAAAATAACAGTGAATATGCTCTATTGGGTAATACTTGAGGCCCTGGAGCATCTACCCATCTGTGCTACAGGGTATATTCAAGGAGTGTCTGAAGAGAATATTTGCTCTTCTTGAAATCTGTTTCTGGATCCCTTGGTGCAGAGGTGAGGCATCACTAGGGCAGAGGTCTACTTTTCACTTGTTCTGTCTCCAGCTCTGAAGTTTTTTAAGGATTATAGGCCTGACACTCTGGGTACTTGCCAGGAAATGTGATCTTAAGCTCATTGCCATTTAGTAGTTATCAAAATTTGACCAAGAGAAAAAATAGTACAATTGCGTAAAGAACAACTATTTTCCCTTTCTCTAGACAGTCTAAGATATGGCCCTAAAAGCAGGGCCAGGTTCACACTTTAAAGACCGCCAAGAACTGAGATTATTGTGCCTCCTCCTACCACAGATAGTTTGATAAATCATTCTTCAAGATTACATAAAACATAAGTGAATACTAAAAATAAAAATTGCTTTTTTCTTGGTTTTCTGATTGGATAAGTTTGCCTTTCTTTTTTTTAACAGAAATAATTTCCCAGTGCCTTAAACACTAGCTTAGTCGGCCCATAGATAACCTAGTATTTTCTAGTAATTAAGCCAGATGAGCAGGGGGAGAGGTACTTCCACTGAATTATATTGACCCCCACCATCTGCCACTAGAAAATTAGTGGAACTGATTATTTCTTGGAATTATTTATTGGTAAGAAACCATCAATCTCTGCCAAGGGATCATTTTAAAGAAAGTATTATCATCATATATATCAGAAGTATGTTGTTTAGGACACTCTCATACAGGTCATATATATTTTATGAGTTTTGTATATTATGGATTTTGTGAATCATGCAATCGCCCACGTTTCTTTAATCAACCACCCATGGCTAGCACACAGGTAATTATGACAGATGTTCTCTGTCTCCTCCATTTGGTAATCCCACCCGTAATTTTCTTCCACCCATTCACTCCACTAGGTATCTTTTTATCTTTCTATGTAATTCTCTAACATCCTTAATCCTCTGTAAGACAATAAGTTATACATAAATAGGTTTACCCTTAGTTCTGTAACACAATATGTTTGTACCTCTTACACAATGTTTTATCTCCTAGACAGGCAGGTATCTTGTGATATCAACTTAAATAAAATGTGCTGGATTTATTTTAAAATACCTTTTATAATATTAGTTTAGTCTAAATGGTCATGTGGGTGATTTTTTATTACTCTATATATTTCTTAATTTTCAAAATTTCTTTAATGAAGATGTACCAATTTTATAATCCAAAAAAAATTGAAAAAGTCATTCACAATAGTTCTATATTACATAATTATGTAATAAAAACATGAAAATTCTCCATTCAGATTTTGGGAGGTTGACATAAATCGGTGTGACATTTAAATTTCAGTTTATGTTTGTCTAATAAGTTCAGCATTTCATACTTTCCAGTGATTCAGGATGAATCACCGAATGATTTTAAAATTATTCCTGAGACCCATTTTTATTTTAATATTAACAGACTAACATTATATTCCAAACTTCTAGTTATAAGCATGTTTTGAGTCCTAGATGTCGCTTTATGGATATTACTGATAAACTTTATTATGAAAAAAAATCCAAGAGTCCAAGTGGGCTGTAGTGCTTTTGAGTACTACCCAGGGGAACACCTTTGATTCTTAGAGATTAGATGGAAAAAGTAAATGTCATAAGTCCCCACTGATCCCACCATCAGTCTGGGAGCTATCAAGGCCCTCAGTAAATAGAAAAATGTAAAATAAATATCTTCAGAAGTTCCAAAGGCTATGATCTAAGTGTTCTCAAGACAGAAAAATCACACTTTAATATAAACTTCAGCCCCTGCCTGCTATAGTAAATTTTAAAATCCAGTCCACTCAGTGACTGTTTTGGTTAGAGGTGCAGCCACATGAAATAGCAGCCAGATGACTGATGTAGGGAGGATTCGGCTGAAGGTCAGTCTTAGTGTTATGGATGCCAGGTTGATGCCAGTAACCAATTAAGTTCTGAATTCCAACTGTGAATCTCTCTTAAGAGAAGAGGCAATTGAGCATCCTGAGAAGCAACCTGAAGAAGCAGAAAGGTCGGAAGCGAGTCAAAAGACCAAATTTTATGATTTGCCCAAGTAATTTTACTACTAGGAGCCTTGGTTTCCTTTTCTATATGATAACATGATTGAATTATGGGATCTCTAAGGATCCTTCCATAACTTCGGTTCAACAAATTCCTCAGTTGAAATAGCATTCACCCCTCTCCCAGGCTTTATCCAGTAGCCATCAAATGGTCATTAACTCTGGTTACCAGTCATTGTGCTTATACATGGAAAATTGACCTCATTGGTGCCCCCTAGGATTTAAAATTGCTGGTGATAAACTCCCTAGAAGTAATTATTTCTGCTACCCTGGTGTGCAGCTCCAATCTATGGCAATTACATACAATTAGTCATAGATTCCTTATCCTTTAACTCTTTAGGTTTTAGCATTCAGAAAGGACAGTCATTCCAGAAAGTCACTGTGCATCAGAATAAATAAATACATCTGGGCTTCAATTTTTTTTTTTTTTGATAATTATGGAGAAAGGATGGGCCTATTTTCTACATCACTAGTAAAATTGCCCACAACTCAGAATTTTTGCCAAAAATAGAGAACTAAATTGAAAGAAAATCCTAGAGGACCTTGAGATTAATTTTATGTATTTTATTTTTAAATTACCACTGATAAATATTTCTGTTCTTTGAGGTTTCAGCTGTTATCCTATGGCTTGTCTTTCTGTTTTCATTTCAGCAGATAATTGCCTGCCTCAGGATATTGTTTCTTTATAGACAGAGATTTCTCATATCAGATTTTAAGTGCTTTCTGAAATTAACTCTTGAGCTCCCACTCTGGCACAGTCAGGAATCAGACTCTAGTGAAGGCCTGTGTGAGGGTGTCACAGATCTCTCCTGTTTTCTGCTTTCACCAAATATGAATATTTGTACTTGGTTCTTGATGATACTGCGGAGCTTATTGGGAAAATAGTACCGCATACACGACATTGAACCATGCTGTTTGGTTGTACACTCTACGAATCTCTTTCCTTTCACATGTACTACCAAGTCTGTGGAAAAACATTAAGCTAGCACAGTTAAAGTAACAAAGCATAGGTGCTACATAAACATCTATTGATAGGATTAAATGAATGAATGAACACATGAGAGTATTTCCATTGATATCTTTAAGTGATGTACAGAACACTCTCGCCATGCATACAGCTATAACACAAGCTGTTAGTGGGTCAATAAAATAAACACATTTAGCTTTAATTTTCAATATCCTTCTTAGGATTGTTAGAGTGTTGAATTAGGAATTAATGTGTGGGCTTTCTGGGCCTTTTCATATTGGGTATCTATAACTTTAGGAGGCCTTCACAGAGATAAGTCACTAGGCAATATTCATCTAGCAGGAAAAGGGAGAGTGACTATAGCTGAAAGAGATCTTACAGACCATTGTAGTCCAGGGACCCCCTCACCCACTGCCGCAGGCCACACGTGGCCCAGATAGACCTTTGTACTTTAAAAATGTGATTTGGAAACCTCTAGTCAGGGCCTGTATTTTGGGTTCTCTATGGGCCATGATACTTGCTGTCTTATACAAGCTTATTCCATATTCCACACGGCTGCCTGGCCCTGTTAGCATTTGTATTCATGATTTCTGATGTAGGGCAGCACCCTAAAGGCTGTGACAACTGAGGTTCAAAGAAGGACACCAAAGTAAAGAGAGATTAGAGCAGAGTCTCAGGGTTGGACTCTAGTCCCAGGGCATTTCAAATAAGCAATGACAGTTTGTTTTCCATACAGCCGGAGAAGAAGAGCTAAAATCTTGTGGATTGCCCTCCCATCTTACTCCACAGGAGGTATGTATATTAGATCTGAAAAATGCTGTTTATTTAACTGCAAATGATATTAGGTCCTGAATGACTGGGCCTTGCTTAAGATCACACAGCCACCAAGGGCAGAGCCACTACACTGTCAGCTCTGCCAGGTTATCCGACCAGCATGACTGGCAGTGCCCTAGGGCCACGGTTCTCAACTGGGAGTGATTTTGCTCATCCAGGGGATGGTTCACAATTTCTGGAGACAATTTCAGTTGTCACAACTGAAGCGTGGGTACTGGCATCTAGTGGGTACTGGCGGTAGATGCTGGTGAACACCCAGTAAAGCACATGACAGCCCTTCCACCGCCAGTTATTAACTGGCCCAAGGTGTCACTAGTGCAAAGTTGAGACGCTGTATTGTAGACAATAAAGTAAGCAGGAACAACAAAGATTATTTTTTGGAGGAGTGGAAAGGGAGGTGGGATGTGATAAATGAGCCTCAATCTGCACCCATCCCTTGATCTCTGATACATGCCCTTCTACTATTCTACACTTACCAAGTGGGTAAAATGAAATTGGTGGAAATTCGTGGAAGAAAATACTTGGGGAACAATCAGTTGAGAGCATGGTAGAAACCATTTGGGCCCTAAGCCTTTCTTGTCTCAGAGCTTCTCCACACTTTTTCATCCTGTAAACTGAGGGTCAAAACAGAACCCTTTTCTTGGGAGAGTTGAATGATCAAGTGCCCGGCTCCTATATGGTATTTGGCAACTGTTACCTACAATCACCATCTAATTTCATCTCCATTCTTCCCAGGAGGGAAAAACTTGTATTCCAGTTTTGTAGATGAAGCAACTGAAAATCAGAGACTGTCTCTCAGCATTGGCGGCAATAGCAAGCTGGGAGTAGACAAGGGCTGCTGCGCGGAGTAGGCATGTCTCAGCCCCTCCACCTCATCCCTGCCCCGCCCACGCCCCGCCCACGCCCCGCCCACCATGTCGCCTCGCCCCGCCCACGCCCCGCCCACGCCCCGCCCACGCCCCGCCCACCATGCCACATCGCCCCGCCCACCATGTCGCCCCGCCCACGCCCCGCCCACCGTGCCACATCGCCCCGCCCCACGCCCCGCCCACCATGCCCCCGTGGTTCTCTTCTCGCTCACACACATGCACACCCTGCAAGTGGAACATGATTACAACATGAAAACTCTCTGGGACGTGGGGCTCACAGTTCGTGGTTTAATTTTTGTTTCTGTTTTAACAACGACCAAATGAGCCTGTCACTTTAAACTGTTTCAGAACCAATAAAACTGACTTTTCTTTCATAACATAAGTTGCTTATTTCATGCACGGTCATGTTTCATGTTCCATCAAAGCTTAGATGATGACACAACCCCACAATTAAGTGAGGAATTGCAAAGGGAGACACAGTTAACTTTAAAGAAACCCGGTGCACCTTCCGTTCATCAAGGAATCAAAGTTAACACACCGACGCGGGCACAAACACGTTCACCTCCTGAGACCATTCACCGAACACATTGTCCCTTAACCTGTGTTCCCGCCAAACAAAGGATAAAGCAGCCAAACTGAAATTGTCCTGTTTTCTTCAAAAGTATCAAGGTCATAAAAACAAAAAACTGAAAGAGATATTATTCCAATTAAAAAAATAAAATAAAATAAATAAATAAATAAATAAATAAATAAATAAATAAATAAAAATAAAAATAAAAAAATAAAAAAAATAAAAAATAAATAACTCAAGAGACATGTCAACTAAGTATAATGTTTGAGCCTAGATTGGATTCTGGAACGGGAGGGGCAACAGTTCTAAAGGGCTTTATAAGAACCATTGATGTAAATTAATACGGACTTGGATTAAAAGGTACTGACATTTTGCGCAGCCCACGTGGCCCAGCGGTTTAGCGCCACCTTCAGCCCAGGGTGTGATCCTGGAGACCCGGTATCGAGTCCCACGTCGGGCTCCCTGCATGGAGCCTGCTTCTCCCTCTGCCTGTGTCTCTGCCTCTGTGTGTGTGTGTCTCATTAATAAATAAATAAAATATTTTTTAAAAATGTAATGACATTTTATCAGTGTTAAGTTTTCTGATGTTGGTCTTTTTACTGTAGTTAAGTGAAAGAATGTTATTATTCCTAAGGACATGAAATATTTAGAGTTAAAGGCAGTTGTAATACTGGTAACCCAGCTCTCAAACAAATAATAAGTTAAAACCCTAGTTTGTAGTGTTTGTTTATTTCTGTGGTGTAGATGCTCCCACCATGGCAAGTTTTAGGATAACAGGGAGAAGTCACTGAGTACAGAATTGGGAAGGCATATGCACTGTGTATTATGTATATTATTATAACTATATAAATTATATACATTTTACAAATTATATCATATATATTATTATATATGTAACGACATGTATTACACTATTCATATACATATTCATATATGTTTGTGTGTATATATACATTCATGATATATGTAATCTACGCTTATGTTAAATGAGGTAAAGCAAATATGGGAAAATATTAAGAGAATATAAAGGGATTGGGGCACCTGGGTGGCTCATGTGGTTAAGCATCTGCCTTCTGCTCAGGTCATGATCCCAGGGTCCTGGGATCGAGCCCCATGTCGTGCTCTCCCTCTACCTGCTGCTTTGCCTGCTTGTGCTCTCTGTCAAATAAATAAATAAATAAAATCTTTAAGAAAAGGGAGAGAATATGAAGGGATTAATGATAATCCTTTGTGCTACACTTGAATATTTTCTGTTAAATTTAAAATTGTACCAAGATAGTAAAGTTCAAAACCTACAGATGGTTACAAAAAAAATGTTTCTCTAGGTTATTGGGATGTTTTGCAGTGTTTTAAGGGATCATTATATACTGATTACAACCTACAGGAAACACATTTGATGCTGAGCTTTGGAGACATTGGGTAAATTACTTCAAGTCAATAACATTTCATCTTATGCCAGGGGGTTAAGTGTTAAAGTCAATGAATATCTTGCAGACTTAAAAACACCCTTGGGATGCCTTGCGTCTTCCATTAAGACAGTAAAGTATTGGCCTTCAGTGAATCCAGCCCAGCCAGTGTTTGCTTCTTTAATAGAACCTCAGGAGAAGTTTAAGGACCACGTTTTAACTTAAAAAAACAAACACTTCCTGACCATTTAAACACTGGGATCACACTCAGCACTGAGAGATACTCACGATGTAAGAGATGGCTGGGCACATATCCAACTAACGACATAACAGATTCATTGCTCCCACACTCCCAGGCATTTGCTTATGGAGAGGAATGGTGAATGGAATAGCACACTATTCAAATTCCTCTTTCTCTCTCTCCCTCCCTCACCTCCCTCTCTTGTTCTCCCCCTCCTTGCAATTATAAGTTTCAGAGCCAGAATTATTTGAAACCCTCTACCACAGGCCTATTCTCTTCTCCTAGGTCACATCTTTGTCTAAAGAATGCCAGAGTCGAGAACCAGCTTAGATCCTAGATTCAAAGGCTAAAGAAGAGATACCAACACTGGAGAAAGATGGGAGGAGACTGAGATTCGCCCAACCTGTGGGAGCCAAGAAAGCAGAAGTGTTGATGACTGGTATCATGCGGTATTATAAAAGTCAGGAAAGTGAAGACTGGAAAAGATCATAGGATCGAGCAACTAGGTGATCACATAGTTCATTGAAACCAAGATGTCAGTAGAGTAAGAGAAACAAAAGCCAGATATAAGTGATGAGCCGATGATGAGGAAAAATTACAGTGAGCATCCACTGTTATTTAAAGACAGTGGACAGCAAAGGAAATCAAGTGGCTACAGTTCAGAGAGATAGCAGAGTCAGTTTGTTTTCCAGACTTTTCCCCCTTATTCCTCTAAGTTCATCATGCCCACATCACAAAAATTACTTTGTGTTGTCTACGCACCAGGGTAGTTGAGCTCCTAAAAGATTCTTTAAGTTATTTGGGTCCATTCGTGGTGTGAAGCAATGCTCATGAGACCTACGACTTTGGGGAGAAATATGACTTGAAAGAAATCCAGGAGTCTGTGCAAACAATGAATTCACAGAATGGGAAACTGCAAATATATTCCTCATGGGTACCCTCTGTTAGCGTCTCACTGGACAAGAGCAGAGCCTTCAGGACTGAGGCAGCCCATCAGAAAACATCCAAGGAGCACATTTCCCCTCCACTCAGTGGAACTTACTCCCACTACCACGGGACACTACTGCTTATTGTCAGGGGCTGGCTTTTCTACACTCATCACGGAGCATAAGTTGTTTATAGAGTGTGAGGTTGTCTGCACACAGAGGACAGCCTTCAACCTCCCATAGTGTCCCTCCTGTGAAGTGCTTTAACGAATAAACTGATTGCCAGCTTGATAAAAGGTTCCCCTACCTCCAACCCCATATTCATATAATTATGACACATTTCATTAGTAAATTACTTG
Source organism: Canis lupus dingo (assembly GCF_003254725.2). Classification (NCBI taxonomy): domain Eukaryota; kingdom Metazoa; phylum Chordata; class Mammalia; order Carnivora; family Canidae; genus Canis; species Canis lupus. The sequence goes on along the minus strand of NC_064246.1, from coordinate 16,184,951 downwards.
TTAGTGCACTTAAGTCAGAAGTACTGTTGAGAGAGCATTATTGCCCTGGCTTTAAATCACTCAAACAAGCAAACGAACAAGAAAATAGCAATATCTTTTGTAGATGAAGACTGCAGTAATATTCTAGAATATATACATTTCTGCTTCGGTAAGTAAAACACAGAGCTAATGTTTTGAAGAAGTAACAATGGTCACTTTTAGGAAAATCCTGTATCGCTTTAAAACTCTACAGATAATCCATTCCCCACCCATTTGATGATTACCATGCCCTGAGGTTTTTATCCTCACTACTCTGTGCCTCACTGCTTTTGTTGCTTCCTTAAATGGAAAACTTCCTTCTCATTGCAGAAAGTGTGACCAGATTTTTGTCTCATCAAAATATGTGGATGCAAGCAAGCTAATTACCAAACATCAGAAAACTGTAAACTGTCATTTTTCTTTTTGCTGAAGCTTTTGTCAAACCTATATCTTATTGAAATTTAGAATATTCTTCTCAAAACATTATCCAGTATAATAATTAAACATTGACACCATTTCCCAAAGTCACTGGTATACTTGCTCTTGCTCTCCTGAGCATCATTCCATTTATATTATTAAGTATAACATTTGAATAACTGGTCATGCAGTTTCGTAAATATGGGGGCTCTTCTTGGTCTTGCTAATTTCTCTTCTTTTTCTCTCTGGCAATATATTTTGGTTTTGTTCTAGTTTCCTAGGACTGCCATAATAAAGTATCACAAAGTGAGTGGCTTTAAACAGAAATGTCTTGGGACACCTGGGTGGCTCAGCTGTTGAGCATCTGCCTTTGGCTCAGGTGTGATCCCAGTCCAGGGATCGAGTCCTGCATCAGGCTCCCTGCTAGGAGTCTGCTTCCCCTTCTGCCTGTGTCTCTGCCTCTCTCTCTGTATCTCTCATAAATAAATAAAAATAAAATCTTTTAAAAAAAATAGAAATGTCTTGCCTCACAATTCTGGAGGCGAAGTCCAAAAGTAAGGCATTAGCTGGGCCGTTCTCTTTTAAAAGGCCTGTGGAGAACCTGTTCCATGCCTTTCCCTGCTTCTTTTTTTTTTTTTTTTTAAAGATTTTGCTTGTTTATTTATGCATGAAAGACAGAGAGAGGCAGAGACACAGGCAGAGGGAGAAGCAGTCTCCATGCAGGAAGCCTGATGCAGGACTCGATCCCTGGACTGGACTGGGTTGAAGGCAGCGCTAAACCGCTGAGCCACCCAGGCTGCCCCTTTTCCCTGCTTCTGATGGAACCGGTCATCCTTAGCTTGCAGCTGCATGACTCCAACCTCTGCCTCCATCTGCTTAAGGAGTTCTCCCTGTTTGTCTATGTCCAGATTTCCCTCTTCTCAAAGGCTGCTAGTGTGCACCTGCCTAGGGTGAGTGATGGTCCAGTGAGGCCAAAGAAAAGATGCAGAGAGAGCAATCAAGGCACAGGTTTATTGGGGGAGCTTACATACAGAGAGTCCAGGGGTGGCCAACCAGACGAAGTCCTCTGCTGGTATGTACATGCAGCAAGTGTTTATATCCTAGCAACTTAGCCTAGTAACTCTGAGTGGCCCTTCCCCTCCTCACATGGCCAGAATTTCCAAGATCAAGGTCTGCCACTTGAACACCCTTATTACAAAGGAGGGACTCCAGGGTTGGCCATCCCCAGAGCTCCTGACCTTGAACACTGACCAACATGTTCTTCTGCACGTTCTGCTTGATAGGACTAGATGAAGGACAGGAGTGCTACATTGTCAAGATGGTGATTAATGGGGGCATTCAGATGTGCTTGCACAAACTAGCTATCCAACATATACCATACGGACAGTCACTATCAGTAGACCTACCCTAATGACCTTATCTTAGCTTGATTAATCTGCAAAGACCCTATTTCCAAGTAAGGTAACATCTGCAGGTGCTACAAATTAGTACTTTAACATATTATTTTTTTTGAAGGGGACTCAACCTACAACAGATTGGTTCATCACAGTACAGCTAACCACCTTCCCTAGTATGGTCACATCAATACTGCCCAGATGGAAGTTCAAACTACTGGTGAGTGGATCAAGATTCTCTGTTTACACTACATAGTGTCCCAGGACGCTGGATATCATGTTGTATTGAGCCACTACACCAATGCCTCAGCCATGCGGACTGCAGCACCCAGACATCGGGAAACATCGAGGAATTAATAAGAATTAATTCCATTTTTTGGTCACTGCATAGTCCTGACCTGTCTCACTCTGGAATACTTACAAGGACTCAAAGTTACATGAGTTCTTGGAAGCCTAATACATGTATGAAACAAAAACATTCTAACTGGCACCTTTGATGCAGCGTCTGCTGCCCACCTGTTCATTGTTTTCATTTTTTATTTAAAAAACAATACATATTCATCGCAATAGATCAAAGAATACAGAAGAGTATAAAAGAGTTATTACTAATCTTTTCTCCCATCTTCAGTCCCAGGCCCATAAGGTAACAAATATAATCCTTTCCATCTTTTCAATGCTCATAAATAAACATAAAAGCATATATAGTCATATAGGATTTTTTCACTTCTACCAATAAAAGGATTGTGGTATGCATATTAATTTACAGCTTGAATTTTCATTTCCTATAACCAAAAATACTTTTCAAGGTCAGCATGGATAGATTTAATGCATTTTTAAAAATATCAATATAGTAATTCCTAGTTTTGCTACCTCATAATTTATTCAACCATTGAACTGGAAGTTCAGATCTCAGCTATTTCCTACAGCAAACATGTTTGTCCTTACCTACTTTTACAGTTGTGAAATAAATCCTTAAAAGTTAGAATCCTGTGTCAAAGGATATATGCATTTTAAGTTTTTTATGAGATTATAGCAATTTACATTGCATGTTTTCCCTACACACTCACCAGCACTAAAGTTATCAATATCCTTTCTTGAGTAAATGTTCTTTTCTTTAAATTTAATTTATTATTAGAAAGAGAGCAGGAGAAAGGACAGAGGGAGAAGCAGTCTCCCCAGTGAGCAGGAACCCAACGTGGGGCTTGATCTCAGGACACTGGGATCATGACCTGAGCCAAAGGCAGACGCTTAGCCAACTTAGTCACCCAGCACCCAAGTAAATGTTCTTGTATTTTTTTTTTCATTTGAGTCTTTGGTGCTTGCTTATGGAAGTCACTTAGCATACTACACTGCAAATACACAAACTTTCCCATTAGAGGCGTCTGTTCTCTCTTTAGACAGAGCCAGATGTTCTCACTCATGGGCCCTACACATCTGCTAAACACAGGACCTCCACCGTGCCAACCAATCAACTCGGCTCCAAGGTAATGTTGCCCACATGGCTAAAGAAAGCCTCAGTTCAAACAACCTCCAATTAGAAGGTAGTACCAGAAAAAACTGGAACCCTTTAGAAGTTGCATGCCTTTTGGGAGTCTATCTCATAATCTAAATAGTTTATCTAAATACTTACCCTCACAACCAAAATAATTGTTATGGTCTCCATTTTATTATACACATACCCTGCCTTGATTCAAAAGCTTAGGCAATTTTTTACACCACTGCTGATATTGATATATATCCTGATGAAAAGCTGGGAAACACTTCTGTTGCTCTTCAGAAAAATAAAATAAAAAATAAAATTGTCCTTAAAATTTTTAACTCCTTTAATGGTTTTCTACTTGTCTTAAACATAACTATGCCATTGGTATACTTTCTGTTGAAAATTATTCTAGTGATGAGTTAGAGTTTAAATTTTTTACATTAAGATTTCCAAATTTTTCAGGGGCTCCCTGGGTGGCTCAGTGGTTTAGTACCTGCCTTCAGCCCAGGGCGTGATCCTGGAGACCCGGGATCGAGTTCCACATCGGGCTCCCTACATGGAGCCTGCTTCTCCCTCTGCCTGTGTCTCTGCCTCTCTCTCTCTCTCTCTCTGTCTCTCATGAATAAATAAATAAAATCTTAAAAAAAAAGGTTTCCAAGTTTTTTGAACTACACTAATCTGAAAAAGTTTAATTAATATGTGCTTGTGATGTTTCAATTTAACATAAAATGTATATAATTAGACATTTGATATGTCAACTGAAAATTTCTTAAATATTAGGAAAGTAACGTTAAAAAGTGTTGATTTACATTAGAACTTTACTTTTTTTTTCCTTTTTTGGAGGGGAGAGGGAGAGAGAGAGAATCTTAAGCAGGCTCCACACCTAAGGCTTGATCTCACAACCCTGAGATCATGACCTGAGCTGAAATCAGAAGTCAGAGACTTAACCAACTGAGCCACCCAGGCACCCCTAAAAAGTGTGGATTCATAAGTTGCCTGGGAGTTAAATGAGATATTTAAGAATGTAAGTGAACTTACTAGATTTTTTTATATGACTACAATTTCAAAGTAATTTAGTCAAATAACAAAGAAATCAATAATTATTTTCCAAACAAGTTCTAGAAATCTAATAAAAACATAATTGAAATGTAAAATTTGCATATAAATTTGGACTTCATATTTCAAAGCTTGTAAATATGTTGTAGAAAAGAAAGGTGCTATTTATTTCAATTTATACATGCCTGCAAGGGCATGAGAGCTTTGAAAGAATGGAATAGAGATGTTTCAACATTGGTTTGACTAATTGTTAGCAAGCTACTCAGCTCCAGAGTGTCCTCTGGTCATTTCATCAGTAACAGTATACACTCCAATTATTAAAGGAACTAGACTTTATAAAGGTATAAAGTAGAATCAGACAGGACTGGAGAATTTCGTTATTTAGTTTTTCTATAGGAATATAGAGGCCAGGATGCCTGGATGGCTCAGTGCTTGAGCCCAGGACGTAATCCTGGGGGTCCAGGGATCGAGTCCCATATTGGGCTCCCTGCAGGGAGCCTGCTTGTCTCTCTGCCTATGTCTCTGCCTCTCTCTCTCTCTCTCTCTCTGTCTCATGAATAAACAAATAAAATCTTTTAAAAAAAGAATACAGAGCCCAAGAATAGTAAATAACCAAAGACACCATTCCCTTTAGTGTGATGTCCATTCTAAGCAGATGTACCTTATTTTTACAATGACTTGATCTTTCTAAATGATTTGATTCGTCCTGAAATACATAGATACAGTACTTAAAAACTATTTTCTCCTCTCATTGATTTCCCCTGTTTTAGGGCAGAGACAAGTGCCCAGTTTCCTCACAAGGAAAGGGTAAAGTTGATGTTCTAATTAATAACCTGTAGATTGATTAGAGAATCCAGCAATGTTTTATAGAATCAAGTGGTATATGAAGTAGAGCAGCATTTATTAAGCTTTTGAAACTACTGCTTCCAGGGTGCCTGGGTGGCTCAGTTGGTTAAGTGTCTGCCTTCAGCTCAGGTCATGATCCCAGGTCCTGGGATCAAGCCCCGAGTTGGTGTGCTGCTCAGCAGGGAGTCTGTTTCTCTCTTTCTCTCTCTCTCTCAATCTCTCTCTCTCTCTATCACTCTCTGACCCTCCTCCCTGCTTGCATTCTCTCTCTCAAATAAATAAAGTCTTAAAAAAAACTGCACTGCTTCCTTAAAAATGAATAATGAATTTGTTGAAAAGCTTGTTTGGGATGGTGACAGCAATAGCCACTAAAATAACAGGGAGCCAGTTTAGTCCCATGACAGCCCATACTAGATTATGTGGTTAAGCTAAAAAAGAAAACAGAAAAAAAAGAAGTTTGTGTCCTCCTCTCAGCTCTTTCTATGCATCAGTTTCACACTTAATGGTTGGCTGCTCTCCAGGAAGACGGTCGAGGCCTGACATGACCACAACAGCCTACAGAAAAAGGACAAGCATCTCTCACAGGAGATGGATGAGGAAAGTAAGTTCCTTTCCCAGAATTATTGCCAAACCTTTTCTTGCAACTATTTGACCCGAATCAAGTCTCTTCACCCATCATTGTGGCTAGGAGATAGGATGTACCCAAGGGCTTATGCCAGCCGGCCCCCATCCCTGGAACTGGCTATCAATTCTATTCAAACTAAAAGGCTAAGAATGGGGTAGCATTGACCAACATGTGACCAAATTATGATTTCTGAGCTCAACACCCTACCTGGTTAATTCTCATCTCACCTAATTTTGAAGTTTACTTTGGATGAGCTTTTATGAAAAGCAGAATTCTAAAATGAAACGATGGTGCCACGGTCTGAGTATGTCCCCCCAACCATCCTTCTTGCCCTCCAAATTTATATGCTGAAATCTTAACCTCCAAAGGTGATGGTATGAGAAGAAAGTTTCTTTGGGAAGTGAGTTGGCCATGAGGGCAGCACCCTCATGAAAGGGATCAGTGATCTTACAAAAGAGGTTCCAGAACGATCCCTAGCCCCTTACACTATGTAAGAACCCAGGGAGAAGGCATAGGCCGTGAACCAGGAAGAGGTCCCTGACCGGAATACAATCATGCTGGCACCCTGATCTTGGATTCCCCAAACTCCAGACTGGAAAGAGCAAATATCTGTAGTTTATAAGCTACCGTCTGTGGTATGTTGTTATAGCAGCTCAAAAGGACTAAGACAGATGGTATTAATGCATTTTCCAAATCTAGTAATTCACCAAGGATCTTCAGTTAGTTTAGGCACCAAAAAAAAAAAAAAATGTTTTAATTGAAAATAAAAATTATTTAAATTTTTGTTTTGCAAGATTTAACACCATATCACTGATTATGTACCTGTGTGTTCACCAGAGGGACATAAATCAGCCCCAGTTATTGAAATGAAGTGCACTTATCTAGCTCCTATAGTTCCTTTTAATATTGTTTCTGTGAGAGTTTGTGTTTGGAGGAAGAGTGAATTTAAAGGATCTCAACAGTTGATGAAACCACTTTTTTGATTCTTCCAAAATTGGTGCTGCTCTCTGGAAAGCCTTTGACCACCATCTGCCATCTGCCACCAGGGCCCCAACAGCTGCATGTTGCAATGTTGCACAGCAGTAAAGACAAAGGTTTATGAAGCCACACAACTGCTTTTCCTAATGGGAGCATGTGGCCCAGTTATACAATCCATTCAAAACCTCAAACGTTCATACCCATATTAAACTTAGTGTCTATCCAGTTCATGTTGGCTCCTCCCTAGCGCAGCCCTGCTCTCATTCACTGCCACCCCCAGGAATACTCCCCTTAATGTACTTTGCATCTGCAGCTCGTTCTTCCAGCAGACTTTCTCATCAAGATGCCATTGCTGTGCTGAAGAGGTACCCTGAAGCTAAGGATGGAGATACCTTCACTCTCCCCTACTTAGAGCTTGTTGGGGTGACATCCGAGTAGGGGCCTCTTCCAAGTCCCCAAGACTCTTCCACAAGGGCAGTAAACTGCATGCAGATTTCTCCGGTGTGTGCTCTTACCAACAAAAGAATGTTGGTTGTAAACAGTACTGAACAAGCAGCAATGCAAGAGCCAGGGTGGAACCACCTAGTATCTTGTTTGTCCTTATTTTAATCATCTGCCCACTTAACATATGCATGAAAACTTAATCATTTCCAGCCTGCGGCTTTTCGACAGCAGCAATGGCAGACAGCAGGAGAGTCTTGAAAGCTGTGAAGCCAATATAAATTTAATGGGTCAAAACAAATTTCTTAGCACCTGTTGGTCTTTAAAGGCTCTTAGCAAGCCCTCCCTCTTCTTCCCAGGGGACTCGAAGACAGCCGTTTCTGGATTATTTGGATTTTTCATGGTCTTTTAGCCACTATTCAACAAGTATAATAAAGCACCACATTCATTTATTCTAATAGTAATAAAAAGCATGGATCAGTGCCTCCTGAGACTCGAATTCCAAACAGAAATGTTTTGCAGAAATTCAATACTCATAAAGCTGATTTCTACATATTGATTTTATATGAAACACAAAGGGCATAAAAAAAATACATAGTGGAATTTTAAAGAAGATATGCACAAGGTGGTATGAACCAATTCCAAGAGATTTTGAAGAGGCTTGCTGCTTTTGTTTCACCTTATTTTGTTTTGTTTTCTAGCATACTAGGAGAAGGCATATTCCTCCAAAGCAGGAATTGTTTTTACCCCATTCAGGACACTTCGTCCATGTGATATTTGAGTAGACCTGGATTTGGAAGGATCATGGAAAGGAGGGGTGTCTTACCAGCCAACTTATGAGTTCCTTTTGCTCTGGGCCAGATTTTTTCGTTATCCGAATAACAACAGCAGCAGCAGCAATAATGATGTCAACAAGAGCTAAGCATTTTGAGCATTGAGGTCCGTGCTGGGCATCGTGCCAGCATATATATCATCTTTATGTATACCTTCTGTCTTAAACCTCATCACAACCCTGTAATGCAGTTACTTCCATTATCCTCATTTCATAGAGGAGGTGATTTAGGCAAGGAGAGGTTAAATAACTTCCTCCGGTGCCCACAGTTAGTAAGTGGCAGAGTGGGATTCTGATCCAAGCCCTCTCACTACAGTCAGCTCTGGACCCAGAGTTCATTCTCACCCACTGGCAATTCACAGCTTACACTAACATTTTTCCTTCTTTCCCTCACGATAAACTTTGGAAAGCAACAGTTTTGAGACAGATCTCATTATTTTCAGCTTTCCCAATGGGTCTTCTTTAGAAAACCCCCTGAAATACCAGAGAAAGGGCTGTATTTACTGTTATTGGGTATATTAAAATGGCAAGAATGTTTGAATACATTCATTAGGCCTTTTTTTTTTTCATCTAAGGACCATCTAAAATCATTGCCAAATAGAAACAAATAAGGAAAGAATTGGTACTGAGCTTGCTTTTTACTCAATTAGATGACAGGTTTAATTGCTTAATACTGTTCCTGGGTTTTGATAGTAAAATGTCATTCTCCATAGAGGAATGGAGGAACAAACTGCTCATTTAAGGGTCCCAGAACATTTTTCTGTTTCAGGTGATGGATTCTGAATCTTTATTTCAAAGTGATGGAGGGGATAAAGTGGTCACAAGCAGTGTCTACTTAGAAGTAAGCTACAATGTGTCTAAGTCCCTCCCTTTCTTTTAATTTTTTTTTAAGTAGCTCCATGCCCAGCATGGGGCTTGAACTCACAACCCACAGATCAAGACCTGAGCTGAGAATAAGACTAGGACCCTTAACTGACTGAACCACTCAGGTACCCCCATGCCCCCGCCCCTTTCTTTTAAAATAAACAACTTTGAGTGAGACACTCTAGACATGTAGATGTATATTCCACCGAGATAGAAAGTAGGGGTATATTTGGAAGAACTGTGATTTGCCAAGCCTTTTCCCCCTTTTTTCCCCAAAAATATAGACTTAGACTACTGTCCCACACATTGCAGTCTTTAAGACCAAACAATACAGGTTTTGGAGAGTGCATTGCCAAACACCCAACCAGTCAGAAAGATGAATGCACTCCCAAAGATATTCAGGCTTGTGTTCTAACTCGTACTGGGAAATAGGAATCTAAACTCCAAGCAGCAGAGTGGGCACATGATCTCCTATCTGAGAAAGGGAAGTGAGACATTTCTCCTAGGCCAGAGTTTAGGAGACAGATGGTTTGTAAAGGACTCTTGTGAAGGGTCATATCAAATAAACCTTCAGACTAGTGAATTTCATATTTTCATTTTGTAATTGCCTTATGTTGTCCTCAAGCCTCCTGATTAAGATATATTAATTTTGCTTTGGATTAATTTAACAAGAAAAAAAGCTGTTTCCCAGCTTGGGGAAAATTTCCCAGTCAGAGCTGCCCAGGGGAGGTGTCTGGGGCCAGAGATGGTGAGCAAGAGCATGTTGAAATGGAACGGACCATTCCTGGGAATTGTCTAGGTATGTTTCCTATATGTCCCAGGGCTCTCACCTCCTACATGGGATATTTCCGAGGGAAGAAAGCGGGGCAGAACTTGAGACTATGCTTTCCAAATAGCTGGCCCCACTCTGGAAAGGGAATCAACTATGAACTATCTTGCTTGTGATAAGAGAGTCTAAAGCTGGCCGGAGGAGAAGCCAGGAAAGGAAAAGAGAGAGTATTATTCTCTCTTCCAGATCTGGGAGGCTGTCCCTATTGGTTTTAAAAGAACAATAATTCATCAATGAGTATGAATACCATCTTCTATCTACATAAATTGTTAAGCTATAATTTTTTTAAGATTTTATTAATTTATTCATGAGAGACAGAGAGAGAGAGAGAGAGAGGCAGAGACACAGGCAGAGGGCAAAGCAGGCCCCATGCAGGGAGCCCAATCTGGGACTCGATCCCGATCCCAGGACTCCAGGATCAGGCCCTGGGCTGAAGGCGGCGCTAAACCGCTGAGCCACCCAGGCTGCCCTGTTAAGCTATAAATCTTTAAAAACAACAACAACAACAACAACAACAACTAGCATTTGTTAGGGCTTAGTATTTATAGTTATTGCATTGGTCCTTTATACAAATTAAACTCCAAAGCAACCTCATGCAGTAGATATTGTCATTATCCCCATTTTACAGATGGGGGAATCGAGGCTCAGACACATTAACTAGCGTGCCCAAGATCACATGGCCAAAAAGTAAGGGGGTCAGTTTGACTCCAGAGCATGGTCTCCTTCTCATTATACTATACTGCCTCATACTTCTCAAAGCAGTTCCCAACCGATAAAATGTGTTTGATCTTCATCAGGACCTGCAAGGTAAGTAGAAAATATGTGGTCACTCTCCATTTTTCATAAAAGGATTCAATGTTCAGAAAAGTCGTATCACTTATCCTGACTTGCCTATTGAATTATTGGCAAAGAAGGGATTAGAACCCTGTGCTCTTGACTCCTGGTTCTGTTTTTGCCACTCCCTCACAACTAAATGCAACAACATCAATTAGGTACCTGTGTAAGTGTCATATAAAGAAGAATGAAACAAACCATGGTCTTGACCCACAAGAAAATTAACATCTGCACAGATATGAAACCATCTCTAACTTTTGTTTCACGACTGTTTATGGATGATCTAATGTGTTACACTGTCACAGGTGCTGGGGATGATTGATGGTAGGAAGCAGCTGCTTCCCTTTCAGAGCCCATGGTGGAGGAAAGGAGGAGGAACAATTTCAGGACCCTGGGATTCTTTATTCTGTCTCTCTCCTGTAGGAGGACAAGTGTATCTGGGAAATCTTCACAGCAGAGATAACACACAAGGTGCATGTAAATGAGTAACTGAGAATTTTCCAACTGAGCAAGGCAGAGAAGGCATCCTGGAATGCAAACTGTGTCTGTGAAGGCCTAGGGAAGGCAAGAACTGTGCAGCTCATTTGGAGAGGGTTTCAACCTGGCGAAGCATGACCTGTTTCAGACCTGGTGGGGTGAGGTGGGAGTAGGGGACAGGTGGACAGACGCCAGGACGAGAAGAGCCTCATTCACCGGTTACAAAGGTTGGTGAAGAATAGACAGTTGCCAAGAGAAAATAATGCAAGTGCCAGAAAGGATGAGGCACTTGGGGTTTGCAACAAAATGCTCCTTTCTAATCTTAAGGGCCACTTTTCATTCCCAAAATATAAAGTGGCCAATTTGTTGTTGTTGTCTCAAGGCAAATCATTTCACTCTGACCACAACCAACTGACCGGTGGGTCGGGGTCATCAGAATTGTCATAATCCACATCTGTGAATGTTTTCCAGGATTATATTGTGAAGTCTACATTTGGACTAATTTTCTACTACACCATCTGTTTAAAAATGATCCTCACAGGTGGCTGGCTGCCTGTCAGATGCCTCACATTTTGTCATACTCACTGCAAGTTAATAGGGAAAAAAAGCTCTGAAGAATGTGTATGCTTGCGTGTTTGTAAAAGAGGGTAAAAACAATTTTTCACAAAGAACAAAGTCAATTACTTTTATTAAGTCTGAGTGGAATGAAATGGGGGTGCAGTGATGGCGAAGTGAAGGTGTTATGCAGGGACGATGACAATTGAGAATGGACAGGTAAATGTGCATCCTCTTATCTGATGCCTACAGATGCCTTGCCTGCCCTCTTTCTCTGCCTCAGAAAAGCAATTAGAAGCCTGCATATTGGTAGGCATTGTGTTTTACTGTGGCTCTTTCGCATAATATGAAGGACTGTGTGTATGCATGTACATGCAAGCATGTGTGTATGTGTATAGGCAGTTAAAAGGACTGGCCTGAAAATTCCACTGGCCAGCGGATTTTTGTAGAATCTTTCTGCCTGCCCAGCCAGCTAATTATCCAAAAGCTAATTAGGATGTTGACTATAACAAAATGCTCCACTTCCAGAAAAAAAAGAAACACTTACTATATGTAATGATTGGTGAGGGGAAAATAAAACAACAAAATATGTCAGTGAAATAAATAAGAAATCTTGAAATTTTGCAGAGTGAAGTAGAGGAATCATATGTGACAATTTCTGGAATATGAACTACCCAGAAGAGGGGACCCTATTTCCTGATTTAGGCTTTTCCGTGGTCAATCTCCCACTGTGACCTCAGAAACAATAAATGATCTTTGTTTTCTTCAGGGAAGAACAAGTAGGTGGTTGATTTAGAGGCTGTTGGACTAGTTCAATTTTCAGAACAAGTGATTTACTGTGGATCTTCCAGAATTGCTCTTTTAATAAGTTTTGTTTTGTTTTTAAGGAAGAGCAATGATAAGTGGAATTTCTGGTCCTCTGACCAAGTAGATGAAAATTACCAAAGGACAAGCAACACCAGCTTTCCGATTCCCACTTCTGCCCAGAAGAAGAAGAGAAAAATTGGATCCTGCTGAAATCTAACAAGGACACAGAGCTGCAGTGTTGTTTCATTCCCATTGAAGGTCAGTCTGCAACGAGCTTGGCATCCAGGAAGCAATTCAATTCTGTTTAGGGATTGTATCTGGTAATTACACTCTCCTTAAATCTATGCCTGAGTTGTAAATCGAGAAGAAAACCTTCCAGCGGCCACCCCGTGATCCTTTTTAAAAGGGCAATTTCAAAGAAGTTCAAGAACCTTCAAGGTGCAGGTAATTCTTTGGTATTTAGAAGGATTGCGATTAAAAGTCATTAGATTTAATTATGTGGAAATAAGGTTTGGTCCTTTAAAAAAAAAAAAAAGAAACTAAGTACAATCATTCATAGTGTGTACTTGCTTCTGAATGGACTTGCGAGTATGCATAAACCAGGCTGCTTGTACCAGATGTTTTTCCCCACAGTCTGCTTTTTCTTCTCTCCACGAAAGAATATGAAACCAAGTGGTTTTTAGGGAGAAATAAATGCATTTTTAATTTTTTTACCTCAGGGGTTAAAACTTAAGCAAAATTCAACCTCCCTAAGTTCTTAACAAGTGCTGAAACATACTGAGGAAAGATATATTTAAACTCTACAGGAAAGAAAGATACCAATGGACTCTGCTCTTTCCTTCCATGGTCCTTAAACTCCTAACGGGGTTCCCTGAATCAGGAATACAGGGGTTTCATGCAGAAACCCCTCCCCCTTCCCCATGCTTACAGGTATTGTCAGCCACACAGCATTCATTTACTGTGAGTCTGTACATTCCTTAGAAACCCTCCTTAGCAAAAGACATGAAGAGAAATCTCACAGAGGAAGACATAGACATGGCCAACATGCACATGAGAAAATGCTCCGCATCACTTGCCATCAGGGAAATACAAATCAAAGCCACAATGAGATACCACCTCACACCAGTGAGAATGGGGAAAGTTAATAAAGCAGGAAACCACAAATGTTGGAGAGGATGTGGAGAAAGGGGAACCCTCCTGCACTGTTGGTGGGAATGTGAACTGGTGCAGCCACTCTGGAAAACTGTGTGGAGGTTCCTCAAAGAGTTAAAAATAGATCTGCCCTACGACCCAGCAATTGCACTGTTGGGGATTTACCCCAAAGATACAGATGCAATGAAACGCCAGGACATGGGACACCTGCACCCCGATGTTTATAGCAGCAATGTCCACAATAGCCAAACTGTGGAAGGAGCCTCGGTGTCCATCGAAAGATGAATGGATAAAGAGGATGTGGTCTATGTATACAATGGAATATTCCTCAGCCATTAGAAATGACAAATACCTAACATTTGCTTCGACGTGGATGGAACTGGAGGGTATTATGCTGAGTGAAGTAAGTCAATCAGAGAAGGAGAAACATTATATGGTCTCATTCGTTTGGGGAATATAAAAAAATAGTGAAAGAGAATAAAGGGGAAAGGAGAAAAAATGAGTGGGAAATATCAGAGAGGGAGACAGAACATGAGAGACTCCTAACTCTGGGAAACGAACTAGGGGGGTGGTGGAAAGGGAGGTGGGTGGGAGGTGGGGGTGACTGGGTGATGGGCACTGAGGGGGGCACTTGATGGGACGAGCACTGGGTGTTATTCTATATGTTGGCAAATTGAACACCAATAAAAAATAAGTTTATATATATAAAAAAGAAACCCTCCTTAGCACAAACTTTCAGACTGTTGCTATGAAGTCACTGGGGCTAGAATTTGTGATAGAACAAATTTGCCTCTCTGCACTAGTCCCTTCATGAACCTGACTCATTTCCTCTAAGTGAGAGGAGTTGTAGAAACTGAAGGAAAAACTCAAGAGTATTCTTTTTTTGGGAAAGTAGACCTTCAGACTGAGCAGCAGAATGATTATTTCCCTGAGGTGGTGAAAATGCCTCCGTTCTCCAATTCTCTCCCATCTGGGATGAGCCCCTTGCTTTACTGGCCACTTCTGTATACTTCTTTTTGACTGCTCTTCACCCCACATTCCTTCTCATCAACTGCTTACTGAAGAACCTAAAATTCCAAGGTTTTCCACTCCTTAAAAGTATATGAGTGCTGCCAGAGCAAAAAAAAAAAAAAAAAAAAAAAAAGAGACATGAAAAGTATTTCACATTTTCTTAGCATGAAAGTTTAGCTAAGGGCACTTAAGTGTTCCTCTCAAAGCTGATAATATCCTAATACGATTTAGGGACTTGGGCTTCTGTACAAAGGCAGGTGCAAACATCCTGTAAGCATTGTTTTCAACACATTTTCCAATAGACATTTCCTTTAACAATTTGAAGATGGCAAAACCTCTTCCAGTTGAACAGTACGTATCTGAAAATTTGAGTTTCACACTTAGGGCATCTCTAGGCAATGGAAAGGAAAGTAGTGGCATTTCACTCGTGCCATGTATGTATCATTGATTATCTGGTAAAACTGTTGAAATGCCTTCTTGAGAATCTTAAAAAGGCAGTTGTGCTTCCTCAAGCTTGTATAAGAAGAGGGATTCAAAAATTCTGTGCTCTCCCCTGATTGTATTACATGATGTAATGGAATGAAATAGAATTTTGGTAAAAACAGAAAGAAAAAATAGTCTCCAAAGAATTTCTAGAATATAACCAATATGGAAGTTGATTTTGTTTTATTGTTGTTTTTATTATTAATTTATGGTGAAGTACAAGGGCATTTGTTAGAGAGCTTCATCTTTCTTCGTCAGACACCTCATGTTTGCCTGGTCTTTTAATGCACTGGTATCATTTGTATCCATAATAACTTGAAAGCATTCATGCATCTCCCTAGAAAGATGATGTGAAAAACATTCTTTTTTTAAAAAGATGTTATTTATTTATTTGTTTATGTATTTATTTATTTAAGATATAGAGCATGAACAGAGGAAAGGACAGAGAGAGAGGTAGGGGAGAAGCAGACTCCCACTGAGCAGGGAGCCTGACTCAGGGCTCAATCCCAGGATGCCAAGATCATGACCTGAGCCAAAGGCAGACATTTAACCAACTGAGCCACTCAGGCACCCCCCCACAAAAAAATTCTTTAAACCACTTTCTGTCTTATAATAGTGCCTAAATTATTTAAAAGTAAAATAAACAATTGGCACTTTTACAAATCCTTTTAAGGACAAAGGGCAACGAGCAGCATTCTTGCAACATACTCTGTTTTGGGGTAGAGGTGAGAAGAATCACTAATGACACATACATTCCTTGGCCTTCAGCCTGCAGGCCAAGAACAGTGAGTGATAATCCATTAGTGCTCCCCGGAATATAGAAGAAATGCTGACATGGTCACTTAAAAATTTCCCCTGAGAATGCAAACTGGTGGAACCACTCTTGAGAACAGTGTGGAGTTTCTTCAGAAATTTAAAAATTGAACTACCCTACCACCCAGCAATTGCACTACTAGATATTTACCCAAAGGATACAAAAATACAGATTTGAAGGGGTACATACACCTGATGTTTATAGCAGCATTATCAAACTATAGTAGCCAAACTATAGAAAGAGTCCAAATATCCATTGACTGATGAATGGATAAAGAAGATATATACAACATATGTGTGTGTGTGTGTGTGTGTGTATACACACACACACACACACACACACACTGGAATATTACTCAGTCACCAGAAAGAATGAAATCTTGCCATTTGCAATGACATGGATGGAGCTATAGTGTATTATGCTAAGTAAAATAAGTCAGAGAAAGACGAATATCATATGATCTCACTCATATGTGAAATTTAAGAAAGAAATCAGATGAACATATGGGAAGGAGTAGGGGAAGGGAGAGAGGAAAATAAACCATATGAGACTCTTAACCTCTTAACTGAGGGTTGATGGAGGGAGTGGGTAGGGGGTGGAGATAGAAGGGTGAAGCATATTAAGAAGGACACTTTTTGTGATGAGTGCTGGGTGTTGTATGTAAGTGATGAATTACTGAATTTTACCCCAGAAACCGATATCAATATTTCACAGTATGTTAACTAGGTAAAGTTTAAACTAAAAAATTATATATATATAATAAAAATTATATATAATAAAAATTATATATAATAAAAATTATATATAATAAAAATTATATATATAATAAAAATTATATATAATATAAAGATACATATATATATATATATATATATATATATATATATATATATATTTGCCCTGAACCAGAGGTTAAGACAAAGACAAGGTTAAGCCCTTCTGTTGGAACTGGGTATAGATTTAAAATATCTAGTAAGATAATTAAATATTGTTTGCTAAGAGTGAAATTGCTGATATGATTAGGTAGTGGGCACTTAATTTCATTTGTTCCCTAGGTTCCAGTAACCAAGAAATATTTGATGAGTATGGGGGAAAGTGCTAAAGTAAAAGGGATATTGTTCAAAGTGTTTTGAGTCCTCTAGTGAACACCCTTTATGACTATATCAGGGTAGGTCCCAGAATGTTAATTTATGGATAGTTTTAGAACTATGGAAAATGGCAAGGAACAGATAATAATTATTTCTAGGAATAGATGTCTATGCATTTCAAAGTTGTTCTCTAATGGGAAATCTTTTTAAATAAAGCTTAATATACAATGTTTTTAATTTAACCATTGAATAAAGTTAACATACAGTTAATTTTAATACTATTAATACTACTTTTCACTGAGGCAGAAAGTAAAAGACTTTGAATTTCCTTCCCATAGACAGTAGCTGCCATTTTTTTTCTTTATTTTTAGTGTATGTTAAGAATTCAGCACAAATAAGTGGATGGACATCTTGTGTTCATGGATTAAAACAACATATTTAAGACTCAGTAATATCCAAAGCAATCTATGGATTTAATGCAATCCCTATCAAAATCTCAACAGTGTGACAGAAATAGAAAAAAAAATCCATCGTAAAAGTCATATGAGATCTAAAGGGGTCCCAAATAACCAAAACAATCTTGAAAAAGAAGAAAATTAAAGCCTCACACTTCTGATTTCAAAACTTAACACAAAGCTATAATAATCAAAAAAAATAGTGTGATACTGTCACAAAGACATGTAAGCCAAAGGAACTAAATAAAAAGCCCCGAAATAAACCTGTACATATATGGTCAAATGATCTTCAACAAGGATGCCAAGACCATTCAATGGGGAAAGGACAGTCTCTTCAACAAATAATTCTGGGAAAACAAAATATCCACATGCAAAAAAATAAAGTTGAACCTACCTTATACAGTATACAAAAATTCACTCAAAATAGTCTCAATGACCTTAATAAAATGTTAAAACTACAAAACTCTTAAAAGAAAACTATAAGAGTGCTGACGATACTGACTCCATCCATGTTTGTCCTCCCCATCTTGTTCGTAACCACATAATGACCTCCCTCAAGCCTGCATGTTCCAGGCCCCTTGGTGGTTAATGTATGCCCTAACTGGAATGCAGAAAGGCTTTTTCTGATCTTCCCTAAAGTGGCTCACAAAAGGCACTACTTTAGATAATAAGTACATAAAAGTGGTGCACAGGTGGTGCCACTTTAGATAACTAAGTATCCTTTAACCTTACAATGCCCTTTGCTCTACAAAAGCTGTGGATTAAGGTCCAGACTAGGTGGAGATTAGCTATATAGTGTCTGGATCATCCACCTGCCCAATCCACCCCCGTCAGTTGTCCTGAATAAAACTCTCTGTAAATGATATGGAGTGGCTTCCTTCATTTTTTAATCTCAAAGTGCTTTCTCAGTCTGGAGGATACTTTATTGTTGTCCCTCCTCCGCCTTCTAACAAAAAAATAGGAGAAAAGCTTTATGACCTTGTATTTGACAATTATTTCTTGGATATGACACCAAAAAGTACAAGCAAAAAAATAAAAAATAAAAATAGATAAATTAGAATATATCAAATTTTAAAACTTCTGTGCATCAAGGACAGACTCAACAGAGTGAAAAAAGGTAACCTACATAATCGGAGGAAATATTTTCAAATCATATACCTGATAAAGGGTTGTTTTTTTTTTCAGTGCATATCAGAAATGCTTTTTTATTTTTATCTGAAAACAACTTAAATTTTTAGACAAATGATTTTAGTATATAAATTTGATTTGTTTTTATACAGAATATAAA
Organism: Canis lupus dingo; assembly: GCF_003254725.2. Lineage (NCBI taxonomy): Eukaryota > Metazoa > Chordata > Mammalia > Carnivora > Canidae > Canis > Canis lupus. The sequence continues at coordinate 16,166,207 of NC_064246.1, read as the reverse complement.
GATTTCCCTCATTAATCTTCCACGTGAAGGGTATTACAACCCTGAAGGGAGATACTTTCTGTACACAAGTGTGTATCTTACACATAGGGTACTGGAAATCAATGGTGTAGTGCTTCCACCCATAAATTAGGTCAAGTGACATCACATATTAAAAAGGAGCAAGAGAAATATTCTAGTTAATCAGATTCAAGAAGCAAACAGAATATATAAAGAACTCTCACAATTCAACAACAACAAACACAAACAACTCTACTAAAAAATGGGCAAAGAACTTGAGTAGACATTTCACCAGAGAAGATATACAAATGGTCAACAAACACATGAAAAGCTGTTCAACATCACTAATCATTAGAGAAATGCAAATCAAAACTACAAGACACTACCTCATACCCACCAATGTGGCTACTCCAGAGACAGAAAGAGAAAGAGAGAGAAAGACAGAGGGATTAACAAGTAACAGAGAACATGTGGAGAAATTGGAACCTTTGGTGGGAATGTGAAATGGTGCACTGTGGTTCCACTGTGCAACACAGTATGGCAACTTCTAAAAATAATAAAAATACAACTACCATATGATCCAACAATCTTACTTCTGGGCACATATTCAAAAGAATTGAAGGCAGGATCTCAGAGAAGTATTTGCACACTCAGAGAGGTATTTGCAAAAAAAGAGAATAACCTAAGTGCCCATTGAGGGATGAAGAGATAAAATGTGGTAAATATATATACCATGGAATATTATTAGCCTTAGAAAAGAAAAAAAACTCAGACACATGGTATAATATTGAGGAACCTTAAGGACATTATGCTAAGTGAGATAAGGCAGTCACAACACAATAAAGCCTGTACAATACCACTTATAGGAGATACCTAGAATTGTCACCTTCATAGAGGCAGAAAGAAAGTAAAAGAGCAGGGATGGGGCGTGGGGAATTGCTGTTTAATGAGTAGAATTTCAGTTTCATAAGATGAAAAGAGTTCTGGAAATTGGTAGTACAACATTGTAAATGTACTTCATACTATGAAACTACACTTTTTAAGTGGTGAGGATGGTATTTTACCACAAGTCTAAAAAAAAAAAAATTGAAGACTTCCTCCATAGCTTAGAATTTGGACCCAGAATTAACAAGCCAAGGATTTCTTTCCCTGGCTCTTCATACATACTCTGTCTGACACTATGGTGTCTGAAGTAATCTGCATATGCAGAGGACTCACCCTATTTCCTAGTCTCTGTTATAATCAAGAACGCATCCCATAAACTAAACCAAAATTAATTCCTTTTTAAATTGAGAACAAATGGAAATGGGCAGCTTCACTCTGGCGACAAACTAACAAAACACGACTACTGAAGTAAATCTGTAGAACACTGGACAGGAAATCAAAAGCCCTGAGTTCACTCCCCACATAATTTATTTTGTTTGCTCAACAAATCTCTTAAGTTTTATTACCCAATTCCCTTATCTGTCAAATTGAGAAGTAGGTCTAGATGATCTCTAGTGCCTTTCCAAAATACAATCTCTTTAAGCCTAGAGCAAGATGTCCATGTTGTCCAACTCGCTTCCTGCCACCATCACATTCTTGAGTGTCTAGAGGACACGTGGTAGGTGCTTTAGTATTAATGGATGCTGTGGGCAACAAACTCTTTCACATTCCTCCCACAGACAGGTGGAGTCTATTACCTCTCACTTGAATCTATGCTGAGCCCTGGTAGCTTTGACCAGTGGAGTTTGGCAGAAGTTATGCTGTGAAAGATTCTAGGGTAGGCTTTCAGACAGTTGGCATTGTCACCTTGGTCTCTTGGAGCTGTGAGCTGCCATGTAAGAAGTCCAGCTATCCTATTAGAAAGATCACATGGAAAGACCCTGAGATTGCATGAGGAGAGAGAGCAGCCAGCTGAGTACTGCCTTCTAGACGTCTCACCAAGGTTTTACATACGTAGATGAACCCATCCTGGACCTTCCAAATCAAACCAACTCTTCCAGTTAACATCACTTAGAGCAGAAAAAAATTCATCCAGCTGAACCTGGCCAAAATTACTGGCCCACAAAACAATAAGATATAGTAAGTATCATTGGTATAGTTTGTTACAAAACAACAGATAGCCAGAAAAAAAAAATGCTTTGGAAATTTAGTCTTTGAGACTTCTTATTTCCTTCCTACAGATTGGAATGAAATGATGAAAGGGCAAAGATGAATATAATTATAGATTGATGTTGGGGCACCTGAGTGGCTCAGTCAGTTAAGCATCTGCCTTCTGCTCAGGACATAATCCTTGCTCATTGGGGAGTCTGCTTCTCCCTCTCCCTCTGCTGCTACCCCTGTTTGTGTTCTCTCTCTCTCTCTCTCTCCTTCAAATAAATAAATGAAATCTTAATATATATATATTAATTATAGATTGATGTCAAAATGAAAATGAATTTAGAAAAGTGAAGATCTTCCCATTTCAGCATGAAATTATATATATTATTGAAAGTGGTGATCACATGGGAAAGGGTCAGTTAAACACTAATTGTTCACAGTAATTCATCTCATGCAAGGATGAAAAATAATATCAGTGAGGACATGGGAACATCTTTGCTATTGCTAAACTTTTCTTCTAATTACATACCCTATGCTGCTGATATTTTGCCTGTAATACCTGACATTGTCATACACACCTCAGCCCCCTGTTCACCATTCACGGAGTCTACTCACTAAGCTGAACTAAGACATAGTAGGTGGATGTTGGAATAGAACAGAGAGGAGGAAGATGGTGCATTGGAATTGATTGAGGCGGAACTGGCTGATACTGCTCTCTGCTCAGACAATAAAATCTCACATACACTGGACATCAGTGAATACCTATGTTTCAACCTGTTGCCCCAAGAGTTGCTCCTCATGTAGTTCATGAAGGTGATGGAAAAGTAGCAAATTTCTAACACAATGCTGGGAAATAGGAAAGAAAGGAAAATGTACTTTGGCTTCTGATCCTATCTCTGAGTTTGACAAATAGCAGAAGAAAATATTCCATTCAAATTAAAGACCACTTCTCACTTCATATATTAACTCAGGGTGTTGTATATCATTATCTCTAATCATGACTTACAAGTATTTGTTTTTGGCATTTTCAGAGGTCAGTCCCCAGCAGACCTATTACACAACAAGCAATTTCATTCAGCTTGGAAATTGTACTCTGTAATTACACTATCCTTCAATAGTCACCCTGACTGGAATGTAAATAACCCAGGGAATTATATGGCTTAACATACTTTTACATTCAAAATAAAGTTGGCTGTGAAATTTAAAGCAGGGGATAGAGGCTGATTCCCATGCTCATCTTCTCTATAATACCCAAAGCCCATATCCAGGTGTTTCAATTATTTTGACATACACAACCTTTAAACTCACAGTGTTTACTAAGTTTTTCTTTTCAAAGTAACATTGGTTTGGGGAAAATTCTATTTGGATGTGGCTCTTCAAGCCTCCACAGGAGGGAAGAGAAAGAGATCCTCTTTTATGTACAATAAATAAATACCATTTGGGTTTGACTTTGGGTTATTTTCCAGCATCTAATATTCATTACTTAACTATTTACATCCTTTGCTACCTATTTTCATTTGTAAATAAGAGCATTTAAGTATCTACCTCGTAAGTTGAAGATGAGGTATCTAAAGATATGGAGCCAAATAAATAAATAAATAGGGCCAGAACTATACACTCATGACCTGTATAGCTTTGGTTGAGTAGTGTTGACTTTTCCCTGACTGTTTTCTCATCTGTAAATAAAAGAGGGATTACATGCTTACTTTACAGCATAGAGTTTTGTGAAAATTGGATGAAATTATATATGGACTATCTTAGGAAGTATTTAGTAAATGTTAGCACTGATGATGGTGATGATGATGATGATGATGATGATGATGATGACACCTATGCATAGTAATTGCTCAGTAAATGATAGCTACTATTTTGAATGTTTTTGAATTTATTTTTTAAAGATTTTATTTATTTATTTATTCATGAGAAATACACAGAGAGAAAGGGAGGGTAGGAGAGAGGGAGGGAGGGAGGGAGGGAGGGAGGGAGGGAGGGAGGGAGGGAGGGAGGAAGAAGCAGGCTCCATGCAGGGAGCCTGATGTGGAACTTGATCCCGGGACTCCAGGATCATGCCCTGAGCCAATGGCGGGCAGGAACTAAACCGCTGAGCCACCCAGGGATCCCCTGTCATTGAATTTAAAGAAAATTGGGCAAACCCTATACCATATGTTTTCCATCAATATTATTTCTTTAAAAGTCACATATTTTAGTAAAAATGAATAGTCTTGAAATAAAAGTGTATGTTATGCTCTAGCCTAAGCCAGCAGTCATCAATCAGAGCTGTGATAATTTTTTGGGACTCAGGATTTGAATGTGGATCTGACTTGTCAATCTGTGTTTTTTCCAACATTATCATTCCATCTCAGGGAATATGCCCCACATAAGAAGGATGAGAAGATGAGGCTCCAACATTTCCATCCCATATTCAAACCAGGTAGTCCTACTATTGTAGTTGATTTTACTTTTTGGCTTGCTTTTAAGGAAAGTTGAGCCGTAAAAAAGAAATTTAAAAGTCCTAGATAATGGGGACGCCTGGGTGGCTCAGTGGTCTAGCGCCTGCCTTCGGCCCAGGGCGGGATCCGGGAGTCCTGGAATTGAGTCTCACTTCGGGCTCCCTGCATGGAGCCTGCTTCTCCCTCTGCCTATGTCTCTGCCTCTCTCTGTGTGTGTGTCTCTCATGAATAAATAAAAATAAAAAAAACTTTAAAAAAAAGTCCTAGATAACTAATTTATTCCTTCTTCCTCTTGTTCTAGAATGCCAGAATCTTTACAGGTTTGTATTACAAGGTAAAATGGTGACTCAGCAATTATCTGATAAATCTGAATCATGCTAACAATGTCTCTGGGTAAAGAGGGCCAAACAAATATAATAATAATCAAAAGTGCTGAAATAATCTCATTTCACCTACATGGAGCAAATGAACTAGGTAATTGCCAAAACCCCACTTAGTTTGAAAGTGTGTAAACACAGCCAGAGCATGAAGTTTGCTATATTTGATTTCGCCTTCACTATAGAAAACCAGATCCTACACTAAGACTTCCAATAGACCAGTAATGACAGTAGGGAATTGAAGGTCTCAACCTCTCCTCTGGGGGAGGAAGAGAGCCTGGATAAGACTGCATACCAAACATTTACAAGCTTTGAAAAAAGGGCTGATTGGAAATTGCTCCTGAGAGAAGATCAAAGGTTGGGGCTTTGTGGAGAGAGGAACAGGATGGCTTTTAAATCAGTTTTTAAATCATAATGCTTTGTCAGTCAGCTCAGCACAAAGCATCAAGGCCTTTGCTGGGTAGAGAGTAATTTTGACACAGAATGAAATGGGAAAATAGGATGCAAGAGGGAAGTTTAATGAACAATTTTGTGTCAATTTTTTAAATTGGATTTGGTTCTCTTTAAAGAAACTTTAAAAATAAAGAACCAATGATGTTACAAGTAAAAGCAACAGCAGTCAAGCCATCCAGATGGGACTGGTACAAGGTACATTGGAAAAGACATGGGCCATCCAGTCAGACCAAGGTGCAAACCCTGACTCCAGCACTTACCAGAACTGACAGGTTGCTTTCTCTGAAACTTTGCTTCCTCGTCTGTAAAAGGGGGCTCTTGCATAGACTGCTCCTGAATTGTTATAGGAATGAAATGAGAACTTCCTGTCAAACAGTGCAAATAGTATCTCCAGTCAAACAACAGATATCATTGCCTCCCCACCTCGCCTCCAGATGGAATGGTTTCTAACTTTGGCTGACAGTATAAAGGCTATAAATGACTAAGGAAGACAAATAAGTTGGTGCTTGCCTCACTGAACTTGGTAGTCGGCCCTTGTTACTAGAAGTGTGGTCCTTGAACAGCAGTGTGGGCTATGCCCTATGAGCTTGTTTGAGGTCTAAAATCTTCTCATATCTCACCTCAAACCTACGAATTGGGATGTGCATTCTGAAAACATCCCTAGAGGGTGTCTCTAGACATTAAAGTTCGAGAAGTGCGGGTCTGACTTCATACTATCCAAAGAGTTGTTTTGGTCTCCATGTCAGCTGGTTGTAGACTTGACTCTTAGAATAAAGTGCTTAACATCCAAATTCCCTCTGGGAGATAGGCTTACTTCCTCCTCCTGTTGTTTAGATACACTTAGCCCTTAGATGTTTTGTCCACGGGGACGGGCTCATGTATGATTTATGTCTCTTTTTTATCTATCATGGGTATTATGAAGTGTTCTGACAACCCAACATTCAAAACTGTTTAATTAATATTCAAAAATTAACAATTTCTTTTCTAAATATGGAATACTACTTCCTGTGGTACCCCAAATTTATTTAAGTAATTTTAAACCATTTAGTTTAAATGAAAGGAATCTTGTTTCATTTTGAATTGTTCTAATTGTATGAAAGGAGTTTTGTTTTGTTTTTTTTGAAAGGAGACGATTTTCAATTCCATTGTCTTTCTCTTCTACCTACGTCTGTGAGTGGACTCAAATAATTCAAAATTGCATTAACCATTTTTTAAAGAAGGAAGCTGAGGCAGAGCTACCACAAAAAAAAAAAAAAAGTCTACTAATGTCAAATAAAAAGGACAAAGATCTTCCTCCAAGGGGGTTAGCATCCTGAATCTGATGTTTAGGGAACTCAGGATTCTCATTTTCCAGACCAATGAAGCCAAGGTAACATTCGAGGAACTGAAGCTGGGAAAGGAAATGACCCCTCTGTCTGGACTAACGTAGAGGCAGCGTGGAGGAATAGTTGAGAGCGCGGGATTTAGAATAAGAAAACATCGAGTTCTTAGGCACTGCTTTAAACTAGTGTGTAATTCTGGGTGTGATACAAATTTTTCTAAATCCCAATGTCTGCCTTATAAAATGAGAAATCACAAACCTCACTGGATTATTGTATGAACCAAATTATACAAGTAAATATATGGAAGGTATGAAGCATAGTACCTGGTAGGTAGTAAGGGCTCAAGAAATGACAGCCATTAAATATATCATTGTTTGCATGTGTGAACTAAAGGTTTTTGCTTATTGGATGCAATCACAATTCAGGTGTTTCATACTCAAGTACCGTACCTGGTGGGAAGTCAGGTATATGACCTGTGAGAAATATCCTATTGCAACATTTAGATGAGAAATTATAGTACTTTAATTTATTGAGCGCTTACCTAGTTTCAAGCACTTCTGTAAGTGCTTTACATATACTTTATCCTTATCCTTCCCAACATCATATATGTAATTGTTATCATCATCCTCATTTTACAGAATTGGAATCTGAAATGCCTGGCCATAGGTCATGCTGTAAAGTGGCCGTAATGGACAGCTATCTTTTTTTTTTCTTCATCTCCCTACCCAGCACTTTAACTTAGGAAATGTTCTAAGGGGGATCCTGCTATGAACACTGAGTGGTGTGATGGTTAAATTTACACATCACTTGGTGAAGCTGTGGTGCCCAGTTGCTCAAACACTAGTCTAGATGTCACTATGAAGGTAATTTTTTTTTTGTACTTGACATTTTAATCAGTAGACTTTAAGTAAAGCTGATTATTCTCTATATTGCAGGTGAACTTCATCAATCAGTTGAAGGCCTTAAGAATAAAGGCAGATTTCCCAAAGAAGGAATTAAGCTTCACAGCTGCATCATAAAAATTCTGCCTAAGGAAAAAAAAATTCTGAGTTTCCAGCCTACCTGGCCTGCTTATAGAATCCACACTCAAGATTGCAACTCTTAACCTGCTAGCCTGCCCTATAAATTTCAAACTGTCCAACCCCCATAATCACCTGAGCATAAAATAAAATAAAATATCTTAAAATAAAATACAATTCCATATATAAGAAATAGTGAAAGGGTTTATAGGGGAAAGGATGGGAAATGAGTGGGAAAAATTAGAGAGGGTGACAAAACATGAGAGACTCCTAACTCTGGGAAACGAACAAGGGGAGGTGGAGTGGGGGGGTGGGGACTGGGTGATGGACACTGAGGAGGGCACTTGATGGGATGAGCACTGGGTGTTATACTATATGTTGGCAAATAGAACTTCAATAAAATATATATGTATAAATACAATTCCATAAAATAATAATAAAATAAAATAAATAAAATAAATAAAATAAAATAAAATATTGGTTCTGTTTCTCTGGAGAACTCTAATACAAACGGGAAGGTAAAGCTCCTCTTTTCATTCTTTCAGATGTAAAAGCACAACACAACCCATCATAAAGATAGAGGGAGAATTGAGGAATTATTCACAATGGCAATGGTAGTGACATCAATGGTGTGCTGGTGGCAAATATCCCATGCAATGGCACCAATGGCAGCTTTCTTATCAGGTTGTTCCTGTATAAGCGTATAACTTTGGCTGACCTCCCCACTTCCTGGCCTCCTTGGTTTTCCACCCAATCTTTGAGACTAGCTTCCCAGCTTTAACATTAGCTCTGTTTTCATTATCCTTCTTTTAATTTCCTTTTATGTTTAAGGAAGCCCAGTTGGCCTCTGTTGTGTATAACCAGAGCACTCTGACTGCACAGTAATGGAGCAAGAACTTGTGATTTGAAAAGGACCTTAACAATCAAGTCCAATTTTATAGATAAGGGAACTAAGACACTAACAATTGATTAAAAACAAAGACTCTAAAACTCAGTGGGAATGATGAATAAGATGAGAAGTGATTCCAGATTACAAAGGATTATATAAAGAAAAAAAATGATTATAAAAGGATTATATAAAGGAGTATACCTATGTGTTCACAAATCCCAGTGTATCTAAATTCAGAGTTGAAACTACAAAGAGACAAACTAAGAATGAATTAAAGATCCAAACAAGAAAGAGCTTTCTTATGTTTCAAGAAAAGGAGCTCCTACACACTCCATACACTTCTGCAAAAGACAGATTTTTATCCCAGGATAAATAGAATCAGAGAGGCTCTGGAGCTAACAACAAAGAGACCCTGACCACAGAGAAAGATAGGAGTGAAGAGCTCCACTGGAAATTAAAAGGATTTTTTAAAGAGATTTTATTTATTTGTTTATTTATTTATTTATTTATTTGAGAGAAGAGAAAGAGAGCACAAGCCGGGAAGGGGCAGAGGGACAACCAGACTCCCACTGCGAAGGCAGGCTGACTCAGGGCTCAATCTCAGGACTCTAAGATCATGACCTGAGTCAAAGGCAGATGCTTAACGGACTGAGCCACCCAGGTACCACCTGAGTATCTATAAACCATACCCTGAGCCCCCCTGCTCCGAACTCCAGCTGCTTCTCCCAGATCAGATCCTAAAGAACCCTGATCACCAAACACATAATCCTTAGCCAAGAAATTGGAGGATTCCTCTTCAGGGATGCTATGGCACAGGGGAAAGAGCTATAGATTATAACATCTTGGAGTACCCCAATAAAACAAAATCTGCCCAATCCTGATGATATTATTAGGTTTATCAGTTGACAAGCCACCCTTGTATGCACATGACTCCCATATGGTGTCTCAATCCTGGCTCTTAAATATAAACAGAAAGCCAAGCATCTCCAGATATTTGAGAAAAGTCTCTACCATAGAAGTGAGGATTTAATCCTCAATAATCCAGATGGCAACTTCCTTGTAAAATATATCTAGTATTTTAACTCCAAGTACTTCTGAAGGAAAAGCCCAGGAAATCTTGAAATAAGTTGTATCACCAAAATGATGATGCTAATTGACAGACTTTAGGAAGAAAATTTAATGAGATGATTTTATTTGGGGGCAATTAACCCAAAGACAGCCATTTAGTAACATCTTGGGTGAATTTCTGCCCTGTTTTCCCTTGAAAAAGCAAATGAAGGGCCTTTTAGAAAACTGAGTATTTGCCTAGAGATTGACATTCATATGAGAAGGCTTTGGAATTGGAATTTATTTCCCGGGTCCAACAGTCTGGTCCAAAAATTTCATAGCCATCATATTAAAAAAATATTTGGAAACTGAAGTTTGAAGAAAACACTCAAAAACAAAAACAAAAACACACTATGGAATACGGGAATCTCCTGCCAAAAGGGTAGGCTGCAAGTTAATTTTGGAAATTTAGCTCCTGTCAAGTTTTGGGGTATGGATCCCCCAAACTGATGAAACCTATCAGGAAAGCACTCTCACAATAGACTATTGATCCAGACTATTTAGGCTGAGAAAATTGTTTCTGATTTGGAATGACAAAAAAATAGACAAATATCTATTAAATCTCTAAAGGACTTGGCCTATTGCTGCATTTAATGGTCATAGAGGCAGCGTGTTATAAAGAGCTTTGTAATAATCTCTCTAGCAAAATATTTCAATAATCCTCTATTCACTCATTATTGCCTAAAAAGAGAAATCTAAAATATCTCTCTTGCCTTCCTTTTTTTCTTTCTTCTTTCCTTCTTTTTTGAGGTATGATAATGGTATTACAGTGATTTTTTTAAAGATTCTTTTAGAGCAATTTTAGGTTTATAATAAAATTGAGAAGAAAATACAGAGATGTCCCCCCTGCTCCCCTCCCCCACACATGCCTCACCTCCCCCATTATCAATACCACTCACCAGAATGGTACATTTTTTTAACCAGGATAAATGTACATTGACACATCACAATCACCCAAAGTCCATAATTTACCTTAGGGTTCACTCTTGGTGATGTTCATTCTATGAGTTTGGACAAATGTATAACGACCTGTATTCATTGTTATAACAGAGTTCATTTTCACTGCCCTAAAAATCCTCTGTGCTCTGTCTATTCATCTTTCCCTCCCCAACTCTGCCCTCACTCTTGGTAACCCTTGATCTTTTTTTATTATCTCCAGTGGTTTGCCTTTTCCAGAATGTTACGTAGTTGGAATCATACAATATGTAGCCTTCTCATATTGACTTCTTTCACTCAGTAATATGCGTTTACATTTCCTCCATGTCTTTTCACGGCTTGATAACTCCTTTCTTTCTAGCACTGAATAATATTCCATGTTCTAGATGTGCCATAGTTTATGAAAGACATCTTGGTTGCTTTTAAGTTTTCTCAATTATAAAAAAAAGAGTTTTCTCAATTATAAATAAAGCTGCTATAAATATCCATTGCAGATTTTTGTGTGAACAAAAATTTTCAAACTCCTTTGGGAAAATACCAAAGTGTGTGATTTCTAATCGTAGATTCAGTTTTATCTTCTTTTCTTTAGAGTCTCCACTTTTGTTATTGTTGCAGAGGCATGATACCTCTGATGATCGGTTTAGATAGCTCCAAAGAATAAATATATTACATTAGTAGAAGTAAATTTAATATCATTTTCCCTAATAATTACCTTTCAGTTTTAAGGGTAGTGACAAATACCAGCAGTTGAAATGTGTAGTAAGCACTGATTTTGATTAGAAATTAATAGAGAATGGGTCAATATCCCTATTTTTCTCAATATAACCCTTTTCTACTCATCCTACCCCCTCAACCCTCGCCAAAAGCCCTAACCTTTTCCAAGAACCCTGCATGTCTACTGTGAGCACTGTTACCAAGGAAATGGAAAAGAGAAGATCCTTACATCCCCTCAAAGCTATGGAATTGGGAGGATCCAAATTTCTGTTTCCCTTCTTCAGAAACTAAGAGGATAAGGAATGGATTTCCCAGTGCTATTGACTTGAAACATGGCAAAATAAAAGAAAGTGTAGTGAAGGCATTTTATCTTTGCATAAATTTAAGGTCCTTTTCTTCTGTAGCCCATTGGATTGAGTTTAGGTAAAAAGGCCCAGGAGCAGAGGTCAGGAATAGAAATTGTGGAGCATGCCTGCCTCTACCTAAAAGAGTGAAAAAGGAGTGCTCCATGGAGGGGAATTTGTGAGGCTAGGGAGCTGAGAAGGATATGAACAAGACTTCAAGTGAGCAAAGTGAGGAACTGGGAGAAATTTACTTGTTGGGGATCGCCAAAAGCATTTTAAAATCTGAGTGCATATGGTTGGCTTTGAAGTTACTCTTTTCCACATCAAAAACACCATCTATGCATCCATGAGTTGGGGTGTGTATATGTGCATGACAAAGGGCGACATTTCACACGTGGGGTTATGTGAGGCAAATAGATGCAGACAATGGGGAGGAAAAGCCCTCAAGCAGATGAGACACCTATAGAAGGGGGCTAGGTGGTTTTTAGAGTACTTTGAACTTTGAAGCAAGGATCAGAGAGATTCTTGGAAAATTCTGCCAAAAACAAATCTCATTTAATGAAACAGATTAAATGCAATTGCTAGTTTGACATATTGGGCTTTTATCAACCCAAAACACCAGATTCCATTTTTTGTTTTTAGAGGAAATCGGATGGAACCATGGGACTGTTATAGAACCAGGTGGCTCTTACTGTTCTGATTTTGGCCCACCTGAAGCACAATTCTGCCCCTTATTTCACAACCTGGCATTTGTAGGAAACTTCACCTAGTTGCAGCTGGGTATTTTGGAGAAGGTACTTAATATAAAATTTTAGTTAAGCCTACACATTTTTTTGTTTTGCATCATTGTTCATACCCTCCCATATATGAAAAAAAAATTAAATAATTCAAGTATTTAGTTCTGTTTTGTCACATCCATGCCATTTTTTTCCTTGGAAATGCTTTACTTATTTCCTCTCTCAGTGGAGCTGGAAGTTCCATCTCCCTTCCCTTTTGACTTTTGAAAGTTTGTCTTTAAAAAACAGATTACTGTTTCTCCTGAACTGAGGGAGGGAAAAAAAGCTCTTTTCATTAGGTTATTATTCACTCTTTATGTTTGCCTTTTCTTCTCTCCTGTCAGTACATTCCATTAAAAAAATCTTGTTCAATAACTAGCTGGCTGAGTTCATTTTCACATAAATTTATTCATATCACAGCAGCTACTTGGCAAAGAATTTTACAAAATTCATTGACCTTGAAAACCAGCTAGGTATGAGGGATGCTCTAACTCTACATAGTAAATGGAGGAATATTTACAACATGATGGTTTTTAGATATTGCAGGTCTCAATGTACAAAACAGAACCATAACTGTTCATTAAGAGCACCAACTTTATTCTCTTTGGACCATGGGCTTATTATTTTGATGACAACCTGCCAGTGCTCATTTCCGGCAAGACTGTTGTGGGTTGCCCAGTAACATGGGCAGAGGTTCCTGAACAGACTGCCACAGTCATTATCATCCATATGGCCAAGCACAAATGAATGGGTGGGCAAGGAGGGGTCCTTACTCTATGTCACAGTCACTCAGACTGTCCAGATGAAAGAGACAGGAAAGAGCCTAACCATATGAGCATTTCCATTTTCTTCATCTACTGATTCATTTAATATCACCTCTTCAAATCTCTTCTAAGCACTTAACTTCTACATCACACTTCTGATCTTCAAGAGGATCTTAAAGAAAAAGAAACATCGTACAGGAAGAAAGTGCAAGGAGATCCAGAAATCTTACAGTCAAGCCAATGTATGAATCCAATATGAAGGAAACGATACCGTCTTTATCATTTCTGTGTTCTTTCTGGGAGCCACCATTATTATGAGTAATAACTACCCTTTAGCCACAGAAATGTAGAAGGAAAAAATTCAGAAATTCTATGAACCTGCAACAATCACTCTTAACATTTTAATGACTATCTTTATATATACCACCATCAGTACACATCCATAATTTTACTTTTTATTATTTATTTATTGAAAGAGTGTGTGTGGTGGTTGTGGGAGCAGAGAAAGAGAATCCTAAGCAGGCTCCACATCCAGGGCAGAGCCTGACATGGTGCTCAATCTCACAACCCTGAAATCATGACCTGAGCTGAAACCAAGAGTCCAACATTCAACTGAGCCACCGAGGTGCCCCTTCACACTAGTAATTTTAAATAAACATGCTGATACCCCCAACAAATTGTCTTTATTATGGATAGCTGGTTCTTCTTGTCTCTCTCACACATCTCTCATCCACCAACCTGCTGTTCTCCATATTTGTGATATACACATACATGACAACAGGATAAAGAGATTATCAAGAGTTTATTGTGAGCTAGTACTCATATTTTTCCTTGTTCTATACCCTCTCCCCAGGGATTTATGTCCAGATGCTGGGGAGTGAGCTGGAATGAAAATCTTAAAGATGGTGCCCCAAAATTCTGCCAAACCTGAAGCTGAAGCCGTGCTATTTTAGAAAGTCTCCAAGAGAGTGGGATAGAGCACTGAGGGAGGCATTTTCATTCTGCACTGCAGACCACAGTGTAGCTCTGAGCAAAGGGAGACCATGGTGCCCAGAGGGAGATTACAGAGGAAGTGATGTGTGCAGTGTTGCCTGGCAAAGGCGGTGAAAAGCATGTGAAAGGATCTAAGAAAGGAAAGGAGAGGCAGTTTAGTATAATGGATAAAAACACAGATACTAGAGTCAGAGTGTGTGGGCTTATAGGTAAATCTCTTCATTCCTCCATGCCTCACCTTCCTCACCTGCAAAATGGGAACAGTTAACAGTACCTCCTTCATTGAATATATTCATTTCCTAGGGCTGCCATAACAAGGTACCCAAAACTGGATGGCCTAAACAATAGAAATTTATTATCTCACACTTCTGGAGGCTAGAATTCCAAAACTGAGGTACTGACAGAATTGATTCCTTCTGAGGACTGTAGGGAGAATCTGTCCCAGGCCTCTGTCTGCTTCAGTTAGTTTGCTGATAACCTTGGGCTTGCAGACACAACACTCCAATCTCTACCTTCATCTTCACATTGCATTCTCCCTGCGTGTCTTCACATTATCTTCCCTCTGTGCATGTTTGTCCCTGTATCCAGATTTCCCCTTTTTATAAGGACACCAGTCATATTGGATTAGTGCCCATTCCAATAACCACATTTGAACTTGTTTACTTTTGTAAAGACCCTACTTCAAACAAGGTCACATTCTGAGGTACTATGATTAGGACTTCAACATACTTATTTGGAAGGACACAATTCAACGTAGTGTTTTCATGAGAAGTATATAAACTCATGTGCATAAGTGCTTGACACATTGGCTAGCATATAATAATCATTACACAACCATTAACTAGCGCTAATAATAGTGGGTGGTATGTCTTATATAAGTTAAAAGCCAAACAATGTACCTTGTGATATACCTGGAAAGAGAGGCAGCTTATAGATGCCACGTTGTAACTGACTGGATGATTTATAAAGTCATTTGCGATAGCTAGAAATTTCCAGAAGCCTTGGAAAATAGGAGGGTGACTATACTGAGTGAACGGTTGCGAGCAAAAGCCACCAAAGGTTGGTCCAAGGAGATTCACATGATGCACACACAAAATATAGGCTTTTAAAAATCCCTGAGCTGACCTTTCCTTGTACAAGAAATCAATTCAGTAGCTACTCTATTGTTCTCTCCACCTGGTGCTTGATAGAAATCCATGTATGGGCTCCTGGCTTTCTCCTAAATTACATTTTAGCCCACAAGGTGAAGGATTGAGAGAGGAAATCAAGAATGTGAAATACATGAGTGTTAAGGTAGCATATTATATAAATAAAGTAAAAAGCCAAAATATTCATTTTAAATAAGAACCATCTCCATCAGGTGGGGGAAATACACAGTGCTCACTAGCTCACGGTCTCCCTGAAAACAAGGCATTTGGAAAATGAGGTTGTCTGTGTTTACTTATAATGATAAAAACAGAATATGGTGAGTTAGCTCTGCAGTTTAAATGGTTAATAGCAGCAAGTTCAGAGAGAATGTTGCATCTGTCACTATAATAAAGATGTAACTGCTCAGGGACCAGAAGATTGGTCCTGTGAGAGTCCTTTAGAGCTTTGTCTTTCTCCTATGCAGTCCCTCCACAGCCTACCCTGCCCTCCCTGCCACCTCCACACCATACCAACTCATTGATATGTTTACACCAGTGGCAAGATGATATTTTGAAATATCAGCAAGTGAATTTTCCCCAACATTCTCTGGCATCCCTTAAATCTTCCTCCATTCAGGAACTTAGGTATTCTGTAGTCACTGCCTCTAGGGATGGGATGACAGAGCAGAAGGCCAGAGAAAAGGATTTATCTTGGTTTTTGAGTTTCAATGGTTTAGGCTGTGTGGGGAGAGGAAAGAATCATAGATTCTTCAGTCATAGATTGAGAAAAACAGGGACACCTGAGTGGCTCAGAGGTTGAGGATCTGCCTTTGGTTCAGGTCGTGAACCTGGAGTCCCAGAATCGAGTCCCACATCGGGCTTCCTGCATGGAGCCTGCTTCCCCCTCTGCCTAGGTCTCTGCCTCTCTCTGTCTCTCATGAATAAATAAATAAAATCTTTTTAAAATATATATTGGGAAGAACATAATGCTGTAAGAGCAAGACTTTCTGTCTCAGACACCAGATAAGCTTCCTGGTCTGGGGGCAAAAAAGGATCCAAAGCATAAATCTATGAGATATCAAATGATTGTTTGTCCTCAAACAAAGGTGTCGTGGGCCTGTTCCTGTCTTCCTAGGAAAGAAAGAGAAGTAGACATAGGAACTAATTGAAATTAAATCTCTACCATTTGGGAGAAATAGGAACTCAAATCAGAAGGCAATTAGAATTGTAGGAAATCAATGTCTTGTATTAATTGCAAACATGAGTTTACAGTTTCTTACTTCACATTAATAGCATCAATCAAGTAATATTTAGTGTCCCTACAGCCCTAAGCTACTGTACCTGTCTAAGGGGACCACATCTCTCTGCTCTGATTTATTAGGTTTTCATTTATACTTGAAAGCTCAGAAAACAAATTTATTTCCCCTTTTCTTTTTCCTCCCTAATTTCCAGTTGATCATGATACGTTGCCTATGTCATAATCCAAAAAATACTTGTTCATCTATTGGGACAACTAAACAGGATAATTGAAATTGAACAATGTTAGAAAACACAGGATTTGTTGTCTGTGCTTTTAAGGTCATACATTATTTCTCATACTCTATACAAATACAAAACATGATAGAACAACTACTACTTGAATGTACACGTGTTCAGAAATTTACTCATAAAAAAAGAAACTTACTCATAGTTTTGTATATCAATTTACATACATGTATTTGTAGACCATCTGCACAACTTTTGTTTATGATTCTTAATTAGCAACTAAAATATTAAATTCCCATAAGCTTTACATTTAGATATTTCTAATTTGGCTTCAATTAGGCATTTCATTCCTGAAAAATAAGACTCCTGCACCATGCATTATCTGGCAAAATGCTCTCGAAGTGCATGGAGAATATTTAGCAATGATATTCAGTACCTAATTTTGAAATTTTAATCATTTGGTTTAAGCACAAGGTCACTTATTTTTTAATAGGTCTCTGCTTTTGAAATTTTTAAATGGTTCACTCAGTCATCTCTAATAGCCTGAAAATAATTGAGAGAGAGAAGCATATATCTTCCCAGTTGCTACCCCCCTTCATCCTCCACACACAAATCCAAACCAATTAAATATGCACAACACAGAACTAAGTCAAGACTAAAAGGTTAAGAAACACACTATTGATCAAAAGCCAGAATTTTTTAACTGAGAAGAGATTTTCAGACTATGACAGAAGACTCTAAAAATAGGAAATTTCCTCACAAGCATAGGCTTATGTTACATGGAGTTCTCAGAGTACACCCCTAAAGTTAACTGAAAAGTTTCAAATTGTCACCTAAGAAGTGCAATCATAGGCCTCAAGGCTGAGCTGTGGGATCTAATGATTTGAAATCATGGTGGAAATTCTCCTGGTATCCACAGTTCATTTTCCTTTAAGCATTTGGAAGAAACTACAAGACTGGCTTCCTTGTTGCCTCAACATATGAGATCTATTTCTTTCAACAGAGAAGGGGGAGGCTGGCCTTATGGATACAGAAGTGTTTGTTGTTTAAGGGAAAGACCCTGTTGAGTTCAAAGAGAAGCTGAGACCAAGGGAAAAAAAAAAAACAAAACAGAAGGGGGTCAGAAAAGGAGAAGGAAAGTAACATCTTTCTATTCTTTCTAATGCATTATTCTCCCTCCAGGGAGATAGATATAGATTTTTTTCTTCTAAAAATCAGATTTTTCTTCACTTTGGCAGCAGATAGAATTGGTTTGTGAACACTTTGTGCTGTAAAACTCTGCCTGGAGCTGAGTTTTTGTAGTACAGAAGGGTCATGACAAATCTAGATACAAAGAGAGTAAAAAAGGAAGAAGAAACCATGTGTTCAGTACTGATGATATAATAAAATTGTTCTCCCATTTAAATGGGGTCTCAGTTAAATGAAATCTAAAACTAGTATATCCTTTCCAAACTGTTAGAGAATTCTGATAAACATACATGCACTCCACATCCAAACAATACATTCATTCTGTAGAACGCACTAACAAATACTCTTTCAGTGAAGCTGCTCTGGCAGGCTTCTCCAAATGTACCTTAAAAAATACTAACGGTTTTAACTATTTAGTGCTCTCTCCTTTCTTCTGCAATTTAGAGGAACCAAAATAGTCCCTAAATATTGAGAAATGATAACATATGTTTAAGAGATATTTCTTAAAAGCAAGCAAAAAGACAAATCTTTGCCCTTATTTCAGTAAGATTGAAATACTAACATCAATCATCATCTCATGTGCTCCTCACAATGAGCTTGTAAGCTAGGAAGAACAGATACACACTGCAGGAAAGAACTCTGAACTATTAACCCAGACTTTCAGGACCTCAAGCTCATCACTACTTAGTATGGTACCAGGTAACTGTTTCCTCATATAAGTATATAAGGGCGATTTAAGTTTCAAAATAAAGTTCTTAATCCACAAGAAACTGGGCTCTTTGGCTTCAGTAGGCAAAGCCTGCAATACATTATTAGTCATAAAAAATGCAAATTAAAATCACTATGAGATGCTATTGCTTACCCTACACAATCGCTATAATTAAAAACATTGCCAATATCAAAAATTGAAGAAGATGTAGAACAATTGGGTATAAAACTCTACAACCACCTTTGAAAAAGTTCTAGAAGTTTCTTAGAAAACTAAACAAAACTTGCCCGGCATTTTCCTCCCAGATATTTACTGAATAAATGAGAACATATGTCCACAAAAAGACCTATACAAGAATGTTCATATCATCTGTATTCATATTCACCAAAACCTGGAAACACCATAGGCATCCATCAACTAGGCAACAGATAAATAAACGTGGTATATATTATTGTAATGAAATAGTACTCAGCAATAAAAAGGAAGTACTGATACATGCAAGAACAGTAATAAACCTCAAAAACATTATTCTGGGAGAAAGTCTCCTTACATAATGGAATACATAGTATATAGTTCCATTAAGATAAAGCTCTAAAAAAAAAAAGATAAGGCTCTAGAAGAAGCAAAAAGTAAAAACAATGGTTATGTGGGATAGAGAGGGAATATTTACTGGAAAGAAATAGAGGGAACTTTCTGGAGTGATGATATGTTCTCTATCTCCATGGGAGTTTGGGTTGCACAGGAGTAAACTTTTCTCAAAACTCACAAGAAAGTACACTAAACATTTATTCATTTCACTGTATGTTAATTTTAACTCAAGAGAAAAAAAGAACCATTGACAAATATTGAACTCCCATTGATGATAAGCATGCTGAAGTATTAAGAGGGGATGGGTAATAGTGTCTGCAACAACCTATTTCCAAATGTATAAGAAATTTAAAAAGATGGGGTGCCTGGGTGTCTTAATCAGTTAAGCGCCTGCCTTCAGCTCAAGTCCTGGGATCTAGCCTTTCATTGAGGCTCCCTGTGCAGTGAGAAGTCTGCTTCTCCCTCACACTCCCCAGGTTCACGTTCTTTCTCTCTTTCACTCTTTTTCAAATAAATAAATAAAATCTTTTTTTAAAAAAAGAAATTTTGAAAGATGGATTGCTAGATGGATAGTTGGTATATTAATTTCTTATTGCTGCTACATGCAAGAAATTTAGGGGGTTAAAACTATAAAAATCAGGATGCCTGGGTGACTCAGTGGTTGAGCATCTGCCTGTGGCTCAGGGCATGATCCCAGGGTTCTGAGACCGAGTCCTACATTGGACTCCCCACAGGGAGCCTGCTTCTCCCTCTGCCTATGTGTCTGCCTCTCTCTGTGTGTCTCTCATGAATAAATAAGTAAAATCTTTTTTAAAATAAAATAAAATAAAACTACTCATTTATTCTCTTACTTGGGATCAGAAATTTGAAATTAATTTCACTGGGATAAAATCAAGGTGTGGGCAGAGCTGTGCTCCTTCTGGAGGCTCCAGAGGAGAATCCACCCCCTTGTCTTTTCCAACTTCTACATGCTGCCCACATTCCTTGGCTTATGACTCCTTCCACCATCTTCAAAGCTAGCAGCATCTGATCCTGCATCCACTGTCACATTGTCTTCCCTGACTCCTTTAAGGATCCTTATGATTATAGTGAACCCAACTGGATAATACAAGATAATCTCCTCATCTCAGGGTCCTTAACAAAAATCACATTAGTAAAGTTCCTTTTGCCATATAAAGTAATATCTTCACAGTTCCAGGATTTAGGACATAGACATCTTCAGGTAGGCCAATATTCTGTTCATCACAGAAGAATGGAGAAATGGAGAGATATTTGACAAATTAAGTAGAATGAAACATTAACTACAGAATCTGAGTGGTAAGTACATGAGTGTTCAGTATGAAATCCTTTTAATTTTTTTGTTCGTTAGAAATTTTCCATAATGAAATTTGGAGGAAAAAGCTCAAGCTTAAATTCAACCATGAACAGTAGCTTGACAAGACCTCTCTGTGTCCACAGAAGGGGCCAAAAGAGTCAGTGGAACCAAAGAGACCTCCTGGCCAAAATGAAAAGGAAGTGGGCACAGATGCCAGAGTAGACTGAGAGTCAGAGAAGAGACAGGCCAGTGCCATGTAAATCTGACTGAGAGTTGTCTGGACACTAGTGACAAAGGACAGGCAGGATTAGCCAACACCTCACCAAGGCTAGCAGTTATACTCTCCCTATATTCCTCCTAATGCCTAAGCACACATAGGCAATGCCCCACCAATAACTCTGGGGAGAGGAGGCAGAAAGCTAAAACTCCAAATTTATTATTTATAAGCATAAAATGACAGAAAAAGGGCAGGATTAGAGGCAGGATTAAATTTTCTCAACCATGTGGTAATAGGTCTTGAAAAGGAAAGTAAACTTTTTAAAATAGGAAAATGAAATTATAGTCTATATAGGCCTGAGTTGCAGTCTATAAAATCCATATCTGTAACATTCACACCCATTTAGTAGATGAAGAAGCTGATGCCCAGAGAGGGAAATTTTCTTCTTTACAAGTGGTTCCTTCCCACTAGAAAGGAGTATGGAGAACTGGTGAAAAGAGAGGTTTTACTGACAGAGCAGAATAAGCCAACCTGGTCTGACCAAGAAAATAATTCAAGAAGAAGTTTTCCAGCTTATCTTCTCCCAATGCAATATTGTATATTTCTTCTGGATATTCAAAAATTATGTTGCCCTAAATTCTTCAAAGTTGCCATTAAAAGGAAATTTCCTGAAATAAAATAGAATTTCCTTCTATCAACAGTGGACCAACAGCATTTCAAATAAATATTATACCTCTCCCAATAAAAGAAAAAAATGATACACAGTCGGGGATACTTTTCAAAATATATAACGTTCAATATGTCAGGGGAATTCACCAATCAAATTAGACACCTGTGAACAATCTACATAACTATACAAGGACAAGCCAGTCAAATATCAGCTCTGTAGCCAGGTTATTTCATCCCCTGCCATTAGGAGTCAGGTACATTAACTGATTCTCTTTTAAACAGTGGGAACCCATTCTAAACAATAAGGTAATAATGTCTTGTAATAAGCTGAGATTAATCTTAATAATTAAGCTACTTAATCAAGTCTTCCATGTAAACACTCTTCTATGCTAACCCCAACACAAGTGTGCATAGTTGGAAAGGAAAACTTTTGGTAAACTATGTTGGCATAAAAAACTTTTGTCTTAATGTTGTATTGTACTTAGCATGTGACCAGGCTTTCAATAAATAGATTTTCAAAGGGTGCCTGGCTGGCCCGGTGGTAGAAGATGCAACCCTTGATATCAGGGTCATGAGTTCGAACCCCACATTGGTTGTAGAACTTTTAAAAAATTAAAAATAAAGATAAAAATACATGTTCAAGAAATACTATTGGGTAAATTTTTAAAATGAATAAAATTAAAAATACGAATTTGTTTTTATTGCTTCAGATGAATTCACTTAATTCACTAAATACACTCACTTTGAGAAAAAAAACTTTTTGTGCAGCAAGGTTGCATCTTTCATACAGGTTCAAATGTGAGATAGATAGGAAACAGTTTCTCCCAAAATGGAATAAGCTTAAAATGTAAGAAGATTAAGTTCATTCATGCAAAAAAAGTTGATTAGCCTTCTGAGACTGCTGAAAATCAGTCCAGCATGAGAAAATAAAGTTAGAAAAATAAAAAGTTACCATACTAAAATATTTTCTGAGATGGAATGTCTAGAAGATAATCATGGGTTTGCAGCCTGGGAAAAAGAATGGCTATGCCATTACTTATAAAGCTAAACAAGATTTTGATGCTTCTGTGTTTAGTGCTTAACAAAACACAATAGTTGCCAAACACACTAATCTACTTCATTAGGTGTTAAGTTAATGAAGTTATAAAATCAAAAGATCTTTGTTACCAGGATGTCAAGTTTCTGGTACAGTAAGATAATAAATACCAGGGGTATCTTAGGTCTCAAAAGAAAAGCCTACTCACCTAATATCATCTCCAAACTGCTCTCCTTATGTTTTGAGAGGAGGAAAAAAGCAAGAGAGAAATAAAACCTTTGGTCTTGTATTATTCCCTCACACTTTTAATACAGTATTCCCCTCCCAATATGGGTTATGGTTTGTACCAATGATATACAATGAAGTTTTTTTTAAGTGGTGAGGAGTCAGGTTATGATACAAAACAATCCATTTCACATCTTGGACATTGAGAAATTTGGTAGTATTTTGAATTCTTTAATACAAAGATAAAAATGACCCTAAATAATACAGGGGAAAGTTTTTAAATTTTTTTTGGAGATTTTGTTTGCTTTCATTTCCTTCACTTTATTTTTAAAATTTAGACAGAAACCATACACACACACATTTCGAGATTCAATCAATACCTCGACATTTCCTACCCGAGTTTCCTTTGGTTTTCAATATGTCAGGTTTTAGTTACTAAAGCCTTTAGTTACCAAGCTATTGGCTCCTTCTGGTAAACACTTTCAGGAGAATTTGACAAGCCCTTGAAGAGCAATATAAAATTAGGATCCAACTAATGTTGTAACATCACCAGAACACGATGTCCAGAGGGTTCCAGACACATTTTTAGACTCTAGCCGGGGGGGGGGGGGAGGAAGAATAAGTAATCTACCTAAACTGTAGGAAAGAAAGCTTCCCTCATCAACAGATACCTGAATCATTAGTACTCTTCTTCAAAACCAGCGCACTTCACTGGACATTAAGGGTTCCATGGAGTCCTTCAAGAACTACTGCAAGAATATAAAGATTAGATAAGGAGGCTCCTGGACCTTAAACCCTGCTCTAGCCAGAGCATAACTCTCTGGAATATAGGTGGCTTAATTTAAAAAATAGGAGATGGGGGATGCCTGGGTGGCTCAGCGGTTGAGCTTCTGCCTTCAGCTCAGGGCGTGATCCTGGAGTCCCAGGATCGAGTCCCACATCAGGCTCCCTGCATGGAGCCTGCTTCTCCCTCTGCCTGTGTCTCTGCCATTCTCTGTGTCTCTCATGAATAAATAAATTTAAAAAAAAAATAGGAGATGGGAAAGGCATTGGAAGTTAAATAAAAATGCATTTGAATACCATAGTATCAGAATAAGAAGATATAGGGGGGGAAAAAGGCAGGAGTCTTTGATTAAACAAAGTGAAAACTTTCTTAGGTAGTTAGACCAAATAAAGAAAAATTCAAAATGTGCTTCTGTGACACAATAAAATTTACTGGTCTTTGCCCATGATTCCTGACACAGAGCTCCTAAATCCCTTGGAATTTCCTGGATGATAGGAGCATCTTTTGTTTTAAAGAAGTGACTCTTGGTGGGCTCCTGGATACCTCAAGATGGAGGCTAGTCATCAGAAAGACGGTCATGATTAGAAGCTTAGAAATTTCAGCCCCACCCCCACTCATCCTCCAGGGAGGAAAGAGGGGCTGGAGATTGAGTTAATAATCAATCATGGCTATGTAATGAAACCTCCATAAAAAAACCTAAACTGTGGGTTCAGAGAGCTTCTGGATTGGTGAATGCATCCATATAACTGGAAGATGATGCATTTCAACTCTATGTAGACAAAAGTCCCTGTGCTCAGGACAATTCTGGACCTCACCTTATATACCCCATTATCTGGCTATTCATTTGTATCCTTTATACTATCTTTTATAATAAACTGTTAAATATAACTGTTTGAGTTCTGTGAGCTATTGCAACAAATTATTGAAACTGATGAGGGGAACATTGAAACTCCCAATTTGTAGTCAAGTCAGAAAAAAGTGTAAGAAACTTGGGAACCCACTACTTGCAATCCATATGTGAAGTAGGGGGAAGTCTTATCCTGCTAAGCCCTTAACTTATGCAGTCTAACACTAACTCCAAGGAAGTAGTGTCAGAAATGAATTAAATAAATTGTAGGACAATTACAATTTAATTACAATTCAATAAATTGTAGGACACCCAGTTGGTGGCTACAGTGCTAGGCCCTGGGCATTACATGACCTCTTCTTCATAAGGCTATTACTTTCAGAAGCAGAAGATAAAACTGGCTTTTCTAATACAGAGAAGAAGGAAGAGACTTAGACAGAATACCAAGGCAGAGGAATTTATTCCAAATGAAAGAACAAGATAAGGACACAGGCAGAGATCTAAGTGAAACAGATATAAGTAACATGCCTATTGGAGAATTTAAAACAACAATCATAAGGATATTCAATGGACTTGAGAAAAGAATAGAAGATATCAGAGAGACCCTTAAAACAGAGATAAAAGAGTTTAAAAAAATCAATCAGAGATTAAGAATGCAATAAATGAGATTGGAAACAGTTGCTGTGATGAACAGCAGGCTGGAAAAAGCAGAGGAATGAATATGTGACATAGAAAACAAAATAATGGAAAATAATGAAACTGAACAAAAAGAGAGAAAAAAGAATATGCAACAGGATAATAGACTTAGGGAACTCAGTGACTTCATCACATGTAATAACATTTGTATAATAGGGGTCCCAGAAGAAGAAGAGAGAAAAGAGTGTAGAAAATTTATTTCAAGAAATAATAGCAGAAAACTACCCTCGCCTGAGAAAGACATCCAGATCCAGAAGAAATAGATAACTCCCACTGAAATCAACAAAAGCAAGCCAATACTAAGATATTGTAATTAAATTTTCAAAATATGGCAATAAAGAAAAAAAATCTTAAAAGTGGAAAAACCAAAGAAGTCCTTAAGTTACAAAAGAAAACCCATAAGGCAAGCTGGAGATTTCTCAGCTTGAAATTTGGCAAGCCAGAAGGGAGCGGCATGATATATTCAAGGTGCTGAATGGGAAAAGATCTGCAGCCAAGACTACTCTATCCAGCAAGGCTATCGTTCAGACTAAACCATTCAAAGAGTTTCCCAGACAAACAAAAATTAAAGGAGTCTGTGACCACTAAACCAGCCCTGAAAAAACATTAAAGGGGACTCTTCAAGTGCAAAAGAGAAACCAAAAAGTGACAAAGACAAGAAATGATCAGAGAAAATCTCCAGAAACAATGACAAAACAAGAATACAATTGAATAAACACATATCTATCAAGAATTACTTTAAATGTAAATGGGCTAAACACTCTAATCAAAAGTCCTAAGAGTCAGAATGGATAAAAAAAAAAATAAGACCCATCTATATGCAGCCCATAGGAGATTCATTTTAGACCTAAAGACATCTGCATATTGAAAGTGAGGGAGTAGAGAAACATTTATCATGCAAATAGATGTTTTAAAAACTCAAGAGTAGCAATACTTATATCAAACAAACTAGACCTTTTTGTTCTTGTGTTGTTTTTCTACTGCTTTGGCATCAAGGTACTACTTGGCCTCGTGGAATGATTTTTAAATGTATTTTCTCTATTCCATTATTTGTAAGATTTTGATAAAGATTTTTATTAATTATTTTTTAAAATTTTTGGTAGAATTCACCAATGAAAACATGTGGTCTTGGGCTTTCCTGGGTTGGGAGATTTTTTTTATTCCTAATTCAACTTTCATTCTTGTTACTGGTCTAAGAAGATTTTTTTATTCCTTGGATTCAAGATTTATGATTCAATCATGGTAACTTGTTCATTTTAAGGAATTATCTGGGGGGTTTTCTAAGTTATCTGATTTGTTAGTATATAATCGTCTACAGTCATCTGTTATCATGCTATGTATTTCTGTGGTTATCTGTTGTATTGTTTTCTCTTCCATTTCTTATTTTGGTTTTTGAGTCTTCTCTCTTTTTTTTCCTCAGTTAATATAGTTAAAGCATTGCAAGTTTGTTTATTTTTTTGGAAAAACTGGTCATTACTTTCAATGTTATGTTATTGTTTATTCTGGTCTCTATTTTACTCATTTATGATTTTTCTTTGTTAATTCTTTCCTCTACTAAATTTTAGCAAGGCTTCCTCTTTTTCTGGTTCCTTGTGTTGTAACATTAAGTGTTTATTTGAACTTTTTTTCTTCACAAGCATTTAGAGCATAAAAAAAAAAAAAAAAAGAAAAGGTCTTAATGACAATTTCCCATTAGCCTTATCTTTAGTGTGTCAATATAATGCAGTTCAAACAGAACTTTAAATTTAGATTGTTTTAAGTGTCCCATTTACTAGCTGCATGGACTTATTCAATTCTCAAAGTCTCAGTTTTCTCAATCAGCAATAATGATAAATACCTCTGTAAGAGCTATGATGATGATGATGTGAAAAGACACATGTAGAAGGACATATATAAAGACCTAGCACTGTTTCTGACCCATGGTGATATCCAATAAATATATTTACATTCTTCCTCTTTTTTCCATTTTCTTTCCCTCTCTCAAATTTATGAAGTCCCTACTAAAATAAATTGCATTAATCATAAATACATAAATACATGCATACATATATACATACATACATACATACATACATACATACATACATACAAGTTTACAAGTTGCAGGATACATTTAGAAATTTTCTTAGGGTGGAAAACCCACATATTAGGTATTAGAAGTGTTGTAGTAGAGGAAAATTTCTCTTTTACCTTCTCTGATAATATTAACATTATCAAATAATTGAGGTAATGCCAAGCTGAAAATAGGTCCTACATCTTAAGATCACTTATGACAAGACACAGAAGTTGACCAGGACTCCTTTATGTGCTATTTCCCAAGTGGTACCTTTATTCTGAAAGTATAGATTTGGGGTCCTGGCTTTTCATTCTGAACTGATATCAAACTCTCTCTACCCCCTGGTGAAATAAAGACTATGATCAATTGGGTTGGGTGCCACAGCTTCTCTTCAAGCAAGCCCATTATGTGTCAATCAGCTAGCCAAGTCAATTAATGAAATGTTGTGTAGAAGATGTGAGTAATATATTATTGACCATTTTCTTACTTAGAAAATGGAGGGAGTCTGAGTGGTTGCTTATTAAAGTTTGTCTCACCCACCTTACAGTTTCAGTTTTCAATTTAAGTTTTCTAGTTTATGCATTATGTGAGGGTTCTAAAATTATTGCACTGAGCCTAACCAAAGGCATCTGAGTTTATATTTATTGGTATAAATAGCAATTTAGCAGGGTGATGGTATTTGTTACATACAAGTAATTTGAATTCAGTCAATTTTCTTTACAAAATTCAGATTACAGCCAGTATTAAATTCTCCACAAGAAATCAAACAAACAGAAGCAATATGTGCTATGAAATGAAAGAAACCCAAACAAGCTCAGAGGCGGTTTGGCTCTGCCAAGTGATGTTATTGAATTTGGCATTGTGAGAAAAGGGTTCAAAGAATACAGCTACCCAGGACTATTGGATTTCAACAGAGCGAAGTTGGATGGATTAAGGGATCTAGCCAACAAGACACAGAGGGGCAGCCCACAGCACAAGTAGTAAGTGCTATTCCTAGCAGGCTCAGAGGGCCCCCTGAGTAAAACCTCAGTGGATTGGAATTTCTCTAAAAGGAGTATGAATCTTTAGATGGATTCACCAAAGGGGGTGTAATTCAAAGACCTGGGCAGAGTATCATGCTAGCTATAAAGAGAACAAAAGAGGGAGAAGAGAATGGGACAAGAGTTACAGGGAGGAAACAGGTGAGCAATCTAGGGCCAAATACATTCTAGGAAGTAAGATAAGAAAAATTACATGCACACAGATTCTTCCAGACATATGAGGGAAAAGGGGGAAATGAACACAAGATGTAAGAGTAACAAGCCCAATAAATGAGTAAAAGTGAAAAATATACCCCAATTAATCAAACAATATAACTGACCAGTAAGTATCCTTCTTTTCCCTATGTTTTCTATATTCTATTCCTACAGATCTTTCCTTGGTTGCTGAATATAACATAAAGTTTTTCAGCTTGTGGCTGAGCCTTTACTATTTTATTTGCCCAAAGAATTCTCTCATTCCTACCTATGAGACTAGCTAATAATTCTCACCCATAGGATTTCAGTTTAAATATCATTTCCTTCCAGAAAACATTCCGTCAATCTATCTGTTATAGGTTCCAACAGCACTTTTGCTTTTGAGACACTTAATACACTTGCAATTAATTATTCAATGGCTGAGTTCCCTGAGAGAAAATCTATGAGAGCAAGGACTATATGTACCTTATTGACAGTGATGTCCTCAGTACCTAGAAAGTGATTAGATGAATTTTCTGGATGAATATAAAGGAAAATTCCCATGACAATTGTACAGTTGACCCTTGAACAACACAGGTTTGAACTGCATGGTGGATTTTCTCCAGTAAATATTGTACAGTACCATAAACGTATTTTCTCTTCTATATGATTTTCTTAATGACATTTCCTTTTCTATAGCTTACTATATTATAAGAATATAGTACATAATACATATAGCATACGAAATATGTGTTAATCAACTTTATGTTATCAGTAAGCCTTCTAGTCAACAGTAAGCTATTAGTTAAGTTTTAGAGAAGTCAAAAGTTATATGTGGGTTTTTAACTGCACAGGGTAGGAGTGGGGGTTGGTGTCTTTAACCCCCATATGGTTCAAGGGTCAACTGTAGTATATTCAAATATATGGTAGCTAGGCTCAGAGGAATGTCATGGTTGTCCTGTCTCTGCCGTGTATTTCTTCACCCCCTCCTCACTTTTTATTTTATTTTATTTTATTTTATTTTATTTTATTTTATTATTTATTCATGAAAGAGAGAGGCAGAGACATAGGCAGAAGGAGAAGCAGGCTCCATGCGGGGCCCCGATGTGGGATTCCATCTCAGGACCCCAGGATCATGCCCTGGGCCGAAGGCAGACACTAAACCGCTGAGCCACCCAGAGATCTCTCTCTCCTCACTTTAATACATGGATTAATTACCTTAATGGCACACCTTTGACAGACACTGTAAGTTCACTCACATATTACCTATTTTCAAACCTTTTTTCCTTTCTCTTGCTTTCTGTATTAGTTATGATGATAAGTTATGCTGTCATAACAAATAACCCCAAATTTCCATGATTTAAACTAAAAAGCTTTATTTACCACCTACACAAATACACTACAGGGCCAGACAACTGTCCAGGGCAACTATCCAGGGCAGCTGTTCACAACACTAGGGCTTGATGATACAAGCTGCTTTGGTCTGGTGGAAACCCCATAGTAATATGCTTGCTCTGGTTTGAGGCTTGTTGGGATGTAGAAGGGAGCATAGAGACTCACAGTGGCTCTTGAATGTTTTGGCCTAAAAATGACACATGCTATATATGCCATGTTGGGAAAACTATCCACAGGCCCACATTTAATTTCATGGGATAAGAAAGTGTTCCTGGAAGTACAGGAGAACTGGATAATAGTAGATGGTGGTAATGTCTATGACATCTTCTCTAGAGCCTGGAAAACTACATCCCTTACAGCTCAATGCAGCCAATATGTGAAATGGAGAAATATTTCTTATCAGCCCACTTTCAGAAGTCCTTGGAGGACTCTGCCTAACCTGTCTGAAGTGCCCACTCCTGGACCAATTTCTGTAATCTTTCAGCTGGTCATCTTGAGTCAAGAGCAACATCATTTCAGCTCCAAATAAGAAAAAATTATCACTGGCTTAAACAAATTTAGGTATGAATCATTGAAATGCTTTCTTAGGCATCTCAGGGCTACTGAGTCAACTCTAGCAGTTGCCTACATCTGTAGTCCTTGTCATGTGACACATATAAGCCTCTAAATTCAGTTAAGCCCATTCTTTTGTGTGAGAAACTGAGAAGATATGAGCCCACTATTTACTTGCTGCTATAGTTCCAGTGTCACTGAGATAAACAGACTGAAAGAAAGAAAAGAGCCCACAGAGAAGCAAAGAGTAATAATGGAGAGAAAAACAGAAAGAAAGAAAAGAAAAGAAAAGAAAAGAAAAGAAAAGAAAAGAAAGAAAGAAAAGAAAGAAAGAAGAAAGAAAGAAAGAAACCTGAGAGCTTTCAAGCTCAAGGATCCAACTGATACTGTAGAGCACATTATACCCTTCAAATCACTTCCTAGCCATTGTTTGATTTCAAATAATAATTACAATGAGACAGGTGGGGCAGATATCACTAGAAGAATGTATGGAAGTCTGGAAACATGAGGTCTAGTACCAGATTTGTCACCCATTCACTGTTTAGGCTTAAGCATGTCCATAAAATAAGAAGTTTGAACTCATCTCATATAGTAAATATGAACTCAACCTTATTGTTTGTGTGAAGTCCTCTATATGTTGCTTCTGCTTCTGCTGTTGACATAAAAAGATTTTTATGCTTTTGAATAGCTCAGAAACATTCTTAAAGTCCAGCTCACCCATCCATTGGATGTATAACTTCTGGTAAATTTAATTAACCTACCTAAGTTTCCTTTACTTCATCTAAAAAAATGGAATAATAAAATGTTCTTCCCTCTGTTGTAACAACTAAACAAAGATCAAATATCTAGCACAATGCTTGACCCATAGTATATTCTCAATAAACATAATTTCCTGACTACTACATTTGTCTTCTCCCAAGGTTTCCTTTCAAACATGAAATTAAATTCTCATTTTACAAACAAATTTACTGAGTCATTGAAGGGTTAAAGACTTGTTCAGATCAATCTAACTAGCCAGGGCTTGAAATGGGACCCAGTTCTGAAAATGGAATCATAATCTATGTCTCTAGGCTAATGATCTTATATTATTTCCATGATGCCCAAATCCCCACAATCCCTTTGATTCATGCAGCATTCATCAAGCAGGTACTAAGCAAGTTGTTCACCATCCCTTAAGGCACCATGCTCCTCCCATTGCCATGATCTCCCTACAGACACAGGAGGTTTATAGTATCATATAATTTGAGAATGGAAAGAGACCTTAACAGTAATTTACTTTAACTTCCTACTGAGAACTAGAATTATCTTTCTAAAATTCCTGATTTGTGGCCATCTAGCTTCTGTCAGGATACACCAGAACAGATGCCATTGGTGATGAAAATGTTGCTGTTATGGTGACACAGTTGTACAAGTCAGCCCTCTTTTGGTTGCTGCTATCAGAAATGTACCTCAAACTATTCATGCCAAAAATAATATATTTTCTCATATACTAATCTCTGGATTTAAGCCAGGTTTCAGGCATTTCCCACTAACAGGGCTTTACTACTGCCACCAGAATCTGATCTTTCTCTATTTCTTAGCTCGATCCCTTAACCAGTCACAATATCACAGGGATGCAAAACTCTGATTTGCCAAGCTTAAGATTCATAACCAATCCTTTTGTCAGGGACAGAGTCAGTACCTATAAACTCTAAGGTCTGAGGTTGAGAAAGGGACATCTCCCCAGAGGAAATTAGGATAATATCACTAAGAAAAAGGAAAAATGGAAATTAAGCAGGCAAAAACAACAAAGTTCACTATTTGCCATCTTGTTCCAAATCCTAAACCAGAAAAAGGAGTTAAGGATGTTTTTTTTCCAAAACCTTGAAGGTTAAAATAAAGCTAATGTTCAGAACATGCCCTCCATTATACTGTGTGTGTTAGGAATTTTCTTGATTACAAGTAACTAAATAACCAACCAATACTGGCTTAAACAATATAAAATTCATTTTTCTCACAGAGAAAATGAATGATTTTTAGCCCTGATTTCATAAATTTAACAGTGTCAGTTCTCTGGATTGACAATTCTGAGACTCATCATAATTCCCAATGACAGCAAGGCGGTCACACCAACTCTAAGTAACAAAGTCAGGAAGCAAAGGCAGTTCAGAGCAATTTCTGATCTAGAAGAGAAATCTTTTCTTCAGAAACCTTCAGAAAACCCCTCTTTACCTCTAATTGACCAGAACTGGGCCACATGGCCACATCCAGCAACAAGAGATATCAGTTTCAGCTTTTCCACGCTCTAGAGGGGGAGGCAGACCAAAGGAAGTCATGGCTTTGAGTATCAGCATTATCTACCATATGTATGTTAGCAAATACGGTTTTGATCCCCTTCCTTCGACCCAACCAAATAAGGCCTCTTGCCCTATTACATCTGAAGAGAATAGATCTTGACCCCTTTACCTCAGGACGTCCATAATATCCAAAAGAGTAATCAGGCTTTTTCAAAATAGCAATAAATTATAAACGCTACAGAAAGAGAAATGGAAGATTACATTTTTATTCCATGGAAACTAGCACAGGACCCGGAAGATTGCAGACAATAAATGTTTTAAACTAAATAAACCAAAATGTCCTGCTCAGAGATAGTCATTTTTCTATTAACAGTTAAAATTAATCACAGATCAAAATATACCTATTTGCTCTTTTAGAGTTTCCCCTTTTAGTAACGACTGGCATTAGTTCACACATAGGGAACCATTTTACTAGGTTTTAATATGTTAGTTTGCTTGTTGCTTGTCTGTTCAACAATCAAATGATCTGTAAGAGGAGCAAATTTCATTAGCCACAGGCAGTAATCCAGCGGGTCCAAAACTTTCTGTGGAGAGACTATGTCAAAATCATTCGGGAAACATTTACTTACAGATTGCAATTCACCTGCCTCAGAATTTCTGATTCCATGGGCTCCAGATGAAGCCTGGGTAACTGCATTTTTAAAAAGCTTCCAATTTCAGCTGAGTTTGGAAATTCTAGTTAAACCAATCAAACTAATCAACTCAAATAGACTAAATAGGTCTATTTGCATTCACATTTTGCAGTCTAGTAAGCAACCTGTTGTCAAAGGTCTGCCCAGGAAGCCCAGTGACTACTTTGTTTAACTATTGAGAGACCTCAAACATTTGAAATCCTTCTATAAAGATAAGGAATGTCTCATTCCTAGGGCCTTTTTTAGAAGGTTATTTTAATGTCTGTCATGTAGACAGTAAAATTTGCCAAGCTCTGTGTCTTCCCAAAAGCCAGTCCAAAGAAAATTCACAAACCAAAGTCATCAACTGTTTCTGCCTCCCAAGCAGGAACCTCTCACTCCCACTCCCCTGACACATGATCCATATCAATGACAAATACTAAACATTATTTTGCATATGCTCAGTCAGTTACAAGAAAATTCCTCTTTGTTCTTCTCCACTTAGATTTAATGTTTTGCCCAATTTCCCTAGCTCACTGGTCTGCAAAATTTTTGAAATTTTTCCCCCACTCCAACTCATAGCTCTTTGCTCTACTTTAAATTGGAGGCCTAGTGACCCAGAATGTCAACATGAGCCAAAGATCACAATATCATTCATTTATCCAGCCAACAGAAAGAATGATCTGCCTCAGGGTGCATTATTTTTCCATCTGCCCAAAAAACACAGTAATGTACAGCAAGAAAAGCAAATGTTTATTGCAACCTATCTCTAAACCCCTGAGCACTAAGATATAACATTTCTTGTCCTTTAGAATTAGGTTGTTTTCATCAAAGCAGAATTGTCTGTATCTAACATCCATCCCACTGAAAAGTTGGTATTTGACTCTATTTCATTCTACAGAACAAACAGGTGACATACAAAGAGGAGTCTTCACCCAAGCAAGACAGGCAAATCCCTAGGTTGTTAGGGCAATAGCCTTTGATACTTCTTGAAAAAGGAACAAAAAGACAGATTGATTTCCCCACTGAACAAATGGTAGGCTTCAACCCAGGGACCTCCAGTCCTGAGGAGATTGTTAATTAAAAGGTAAATCCTGGCTCTTGACTGCTCTGTTCACTTGTCCTCCCTCCCTCCCACTTTCAGTTAACTGGAACGTCAAAAAAAATAACAATTCAGCAACACAATACAGTTAACAAAATCTGATGTAAATACTCACCAGTCTCAGTCCAAGGAAACAATTTCCCTCACCATTTTTAATATCCCTTTTATCTTTCTGGACATGTTATATACTTTCCTTTGGGCTACATGTTGAAAGAATAAAGAATCTAGATGTAAGTGAGTATAACAAATTAGAGTCTGGGATCTGTTAGGGTAAACAGCCTAGTTTAAAGAACTTGGGAAGCTGGAGGGGGGGTTGGAGGCAGTGTGACAAAAAACACTCTCTAAAAGCTATCAAAATGATACACACTGAGTACTGAGCACAAAGAAATGAGCTAAATTATAATAAGAGATGTGGCAATTAGACATTAGAAAAAAATATATTAATCAATTCTAGTCATTGAGCATAGTTATGATAATCTGAGAAAATAGGCTCAGAGATGTCCCCAAATTCTCACAGGTAAGTATGTGGTAAAGTGAGGGTTTGAGCCTAGATCTGATAGACTGTGGAAGGTTGGGAAGGTTTGTGGAGAACATGGAAAGAAATATCAACCTCCTTAGTGAAACTGATATTATGACTTTATTTCAGTCCCCATCCTCCCCCAATCAGGATGGCCATGTTTTTCCACTATTTATAACAGGGTTTTGGGTAGAATATCTAGGGTTGCTCTGGCCAGTCAATGGAAAAGTATGTAGATTGTATATCATAAGACTCTATTACCAGTAAAAAAAGATTTGCTTCTGTCAGTGGGGTCTTCCTCCCTCATGGGAAGATTATACATCTTGCTCTATTGACATTAGTTTTAATCATAGAACTTGTGTTACCTCTTCTTGCAGGGGATTTGTGCATCATTGCCCTAGTGAACTCAGGAGCGCAAGTGTTGAATTTCTTCATGCAGTGAAATGTGGGCAGAAATAACTCATGTCAATGCATTCTTATTCCAAGAACTTTTAGAGCCAGTTCATGTCCACCATGTCTCGTTTCCTTTTGTCACAAGTTGTCAATGACCCAAATAGAATCTGTTGTGTAAGTGTTTGAGTAGGGGAGTGATAACACCATCAAGTGGAATCATAGCTAACGTATGATGGACATTCTGTGTAAGCACAAAGTAAATCTTTGCTGTTGTCACCATTAAGATTTCAAGGTCATTTGTTACTGCAACATAAGGCAGTGTATCTGGTTGATATGAGAACGTGATCCTGATATCTGCACTCCAAGGCTTCCTAACTAGAGTTCGGACTAGAGTCCCCAAACCAGAGTATCTGAAGTCAATACAGGATAGGTATCTACTTCATCATGACTTCTTCATCCAAACCACTTGATCTAAACTACTTCAACCAAACCCCTTCCCCCAAGTCCTACAAATTAGGGTTGGGAGTAAAAAACATAATTTTTTAATCCACATATAGAATGCCTCCACTGGTTCTGTTTAAAAAAAAAAAGTGAAAACACTGCCTAGAACTGACAAAAATACTTAAAAGAAAACCCTCTGTAACCAATCAGACATGGGCTCTAGTTCACCAGTTACCACATGTGAGATTGAGGAATATTATTACCTGTCTCTTCAAAATATAATTTACTTATTGGTAAAAAAAAAAAAAAAAAAAAGACAATAGTGGTATAGCGGGGAGTGTGGACTCAGAGAGGTATCAGGAAAATGCAAGTCAAAGCTACAATGAGATAGCTCCTCAACTGGCTATTACCAAAAGACAAGAAGTAACAAGTGTTGGAGAAGCTGCAGAGAAAAGAGAACTCTTACATACCGTTGGCAGCAATGTACATCAGTACAGCCACTATGGAAAACAGCATGAAGGGTCCTTAAAAAAATAAAAATAGAACCAGCATATGATTCAGTAATTCCATTTCTGGGTATATGCAAAGGAAACTATTTCAAAGAAATACCTGTACCCCCACGTTCATTGTAGCATTGTACACAATAACCAAGCCATGGAAACAATCTTGTTTATCAGTGGATAAGTAAATAAAGAAAATATTTTATGCGCACACACACACACACATACATGTGTGGAATATTTTGTATATTATATATATGTAATGGAATATTATTCAACTTTTAAAAAGAAGGATATCCTGCCATTTCCAACAACATGGTTGGACCTTGAGAGCATTATACTAAGTAAAATAAGTCAGAGAAATACAACTACTATATGATCTCACTTACATACAGTATCTAAAAACAAAACAAAACAAAACAAAACTGACCTTAGAGAAAGAGAGAACAGACTGGTGGTGCCATTGGCATGGGGTGTGGAGTGGGAAAAATTTGTGACAGTGATCAAAAAGCACAAACTTTACTTATAAAACAAATTCTAGGAATATAATGTACAGCATAGTGACAATACTGTACTAAAAAAAAAAAACAATACTGTACTGTATATATGAGAGTTGCGAAGGGAGTAGATCATAAAAGTTCTCATTATAAGAAAAACAACTGTAAACCTAATGAGGTGATGGATGTTAACTAAACTTGTTGTGGTAATCATTTCCCAATACATAAATCAAATCATTACAATGTACAACTTAAACTTTTACAATATTTTATGTCAGTTATATCTCAATAAAAGTGGAGAAAATAAACACTCTAAAATGCATAGAATAAAAGATGGATATTGTGGGTATAAAATGAAGTAAAGTACATAAAATCCTTGCCTGCACCTGCCACATGGTTAAAGCACTCAACGAATGTTAATTACTTTTATGAACAAAGGCACTGTAGGGTATAAGAGGATAAATCACAGCCTAATAGGGATGACAAAATATAATCATAAATAACTATAATAAAAGCAAAATGTTTTAAATGCTTTAAGAGTGCCACAGATAAAATGTTAGAGAAGAACAGAGGTGGAAAGACAAAACAAGTGTAACTGGAAGGGAAGGAGAGAGAAATCAGAGAAGACTTCATGGAAAAGCTGGCATTTGAATTGAGCCACTTACATTATTCAAGACCTTTTAAGTATGGATCTGCACACTCTACATTCTTCCTAGATTTTAGCTTCAGGAAAATTCCCTTTCTTGGAAATGTGCAATCCTTCCCTTTAATAGACAGTAAACATGTGACCTATCATGCTTCCTTCTCTGCGTTTGAGTGAAAGGTCTGGACAAATATGTCTAGTTTGGGGAATCATCTCAGACTTTGTCCCTCTCCCCTTTTCTTCCTTATGGCTTCTGCTTTTGCTCTTGGTAATTTTTTACCATATGTAAACCTCATGCCTGCATTTGTATCATAAACTTCCTCAAGTCCATTCTTGCACATTGGTAGGGCATATGTTCTAAATAAATAAAATATGTCTTATCTTCTTCCTAGGCTTTCTTTAGCCTTTTATTTTGATAACTTGTTTAAAGATAGAGATTAGTCATTCTTTTGTGGTTTATACAGAACTTAATAGAAGGGGCAGTAAGAATGATCAAGCCCGGATAGTACCTTACATTGCAGCATTAGTGAAGTACTAAGCGCTAATTTTCAAGTTAGATTCAACTAGCATCATGTCTCATTTTAGCAAAAAAGAAAATCAGCATAACCAAAAGGAAGGTCACCATTACTCAGATGAATTGCAGTTTTATGTTAAGTGGCATATTTTTAGGTTGGGAAAGGTACCAGGAGAAATACCACCTTAGTTCCCTAAAAGAACAAAATGTTTCCCAAGCCAAAACAGTGAAACGATCTCCTGTATTCCAACTACAAAACAACTTGATCCTTTTAAATAAAACTCTGGCTCCCTTTTCTATGCAAAAGTGAGGGAGAATTCAAGGACTCACAGAGATGGCATAAGAGCAAGTTAGAACTCAAATGTTTTGTGTTAACATACTCAGAACAAATACCAATTTCTTCTAAAGGGTATAACTAAATAGATCTTACAACATCTAAGTAAAATAAGCGAGGCCTGTAATGTATGGATACCAACACTATTAACATTTTTGTCAGTTGATAAAAAAGCAATTCATATGAAAATGTATTATCAGGAAAACAAGAACCCAACAGACTCATTTATATAAACTGACCATTTGAAACTGAATTATTCATTTCATTCTAGTCATTGATGTAATGCCCTATCATATAACCTAAAGGAAACGTCTAAAAGGATTTTTAAAACTAAAATGGCCAACCTGATAATCACATCCATCAGTAATTGTTAACAAAGTGGCAAAATAATACAACCTTGTCAAAATTAAACTTCCATTCAGAACAAGTAGTAAAGAATTGCAGAGAAAACTTTCTGTTCATTAAAACACACATGTTTACTATACACGAGGAATTATTCTTGGCGAAGGAGATTGGTGAACCAGAGTTCACTGGTAATTTGTAGCTCAGTTTTTCAGAAACTTTTGTAGAAAATGATATAGCCTTCTTACATTACTTAAGGTTTGCAGTAATGTAATAGCATGTCCATTCCATAGCTCACCTTTGCTAATGCTTGTTTATAAAGAAAAATAGAAAATAAATGGAAAAATGCCCATCTCCCAGAGATAACCACTGTTAAGCTTTGGATTATCACACAGTTTTACAAGCTATTTAAACTGTGTTCACTAAAAATTATTTTATAAATCTGATCCCATATCAATACATCATCATTTTCCATTACTACATTGAACTCTATCATTTAAATTTCACATAATATATCTAGTAAGTCCCCACTCTCCGGAATTTTGGACAGTTCACTTGTTCTGAATATCATAATACAATTGTCTTTACATATGTATAATTGCTTCTTTCTGATCATTTCCT
Organism: Canis lupus dingo; assembly: GCF_003254725.2. Taxonomy (NCBI): domain Eukaryota; kingdom Metazoa; phylum Chordata; class Mammalia; order Carnivora; family Canidae; genus Canis; species Canis lupus. The sequence continues at coordinate 16,127,030 of NC_064246.1, read as the reverse complement.
CTAAGTGGAATTTTCTATGTCAAAGAAAAGCATATGTTTAAGGCTTTTGATACAATTTCCCAATACCATTTATATGCTATAAGCAATATAAGAACTTATTGACATTTCCTTGTGGTCTCCAGGACAGAGTATTATTAATCCTTTTTAAATATTGGTTCTTATAACAGGTATGTTTTAATTCCCAAGTAAGTCTTTCTTACTTAAAGATTAGGGTGGCTCCATAGCATGAGATTTATCCAAGAATTCTTGCAGACCTAGTAGTTTACAGTGTAATCATAATCACATTTATTCCAAGAGTGGGAGTGTGCAGTACCAGTCTACATCCTTCATCATGGGCTTATTAACCTGACATTACTGCAGAGTTGCCCGACCTATTTCTGAGATATCTGACAAGGCATGTCACCTATAGTTTGAATAGACTGGTAGTCAGGCTCTACCCGGCCTCTCAGGTAAAGTGCCACTTCACTAAACTAAATGATATCCAGGTACCTGCAATTTATGTAGTGGTATCCTGGTGTGTCAGAAGGATTGAAGCACTCTTCATCACCAAGTACTATAAAGGAAGAATCTTGTTCATTCCTGAGATTTAGAAGGAAGAACTTAACCTTTATGCTTAAGTATTTCCGATGTATAAATTAAAAGGAAACCGGCTGCAATTATAAATGAGCATTGTGAAACATAAATTGTGAATGTCAAGGCTGAATACCATTTAAATCAACCGTGAATATTTCTGTGTCTCTAAAGGGTCTGTATTAAAACCTTTTTTCCCCATGATTAGAGGTTATCAGGCAAAGATATTTACCTTGATTCTGTAATTCTGAAACAACAAAAAGCCCCACTAGCTTTTAGTGACAAAGAAAATGGGAAAGGGGAAGCATGCCCTTTAAATACCAACTTCTAATTGCAAATATGTGAATATGTAAATCCAATTATGTACATTTAAGGATTAGATATTAATTGGATCTGCCTTGATATAAATTGCACACTTAATTCCTTTATTAGAAGTGATCATCACTTTCCATTTTGGCATTTGTTAATAACTGACAAAATATCACAGCTTCTCTCCTGCTCTGAGATTTGTTGAGGCAACATTATAGCTCACACAGATTAAATATATTTGTCCTGAACTCTGGAGCCATTAGAATATGTGCTAACACTTTACTTGAAAGGAATAAAGAAGTGATCATATCACTATGACCTCTTAATCACTGAATATTAGATTTGGTCACACATCCTAATTTGAGGACAGATAGTAAGAAATGGTCAGATGGTAGGAGACAGATCATAAACAATTTAAAGAATGTTCTTTGGGGACATGCTCATCTTTATTTCTACCTCATTGATACAACAGAAGCATTTTAACTCATTGGCATCCTTCTACATTCCTCTATACCTCTTATAATAATTTCTTGGTATCAACTGTGATGGCTAAGTGATGCCCTCATAGCTGGTAAACATTATTTCTGGATGTGCATGTAAAAGTGTTTCTGGAAGAGATTAACATTTAAATTGGTAAACTGAGTAAAGCAGATGACCCTCTCCATTGTGAGTGGGCATCACCCATTTACTGAGGGCCCAAACAGAATGAAAAGAAGAGGGAAGAGTGAATTCACTTTCTCTCTGTTTAAGCTAGAGCATCTATCTTCTCCTGGCCTCAAATATTGGCACTCCTGTTTTCAGGCCTTGGTACTTAGACCTAATTACACCACCAGCTTTCCCCCAGCTTACAGAAAGTAGGCTGAGGACTTCTTGGCTATCATTATAACATGAGCCTATTTCTATGATAAATATCTAAGTAGATAGATAAAGAGATAGAAGCAGATATAGAAATAGAGAATATATATCACCAAGATCATCAAGAGTATAAGACATAATTAGACTCTTCTGGTCATTGAAGTATTATAGTAACACCTACTCCACCTTTAGAGTCCTTATTCCAGTATCATATATATACAATATCCTATTGGATATCCTATTGGATATACACACACACACACATATATACACACACACATATATATGCACGTATATACATATATACATACACTATAATATTACATATTAAAAACTAAGGTACTATAGTATACATCTCATTACATATATATTATATATATATGTGCTATACTATAATAGATATCTCACATATCTATTATACATCCTAAAAGATATCTATATCCATTATATAATATATGCCAAGAAGTGAGGAGCAGTTGCCAAGATCCTGAAAAGGAGCAGGTTTGGTGTGATCCAGAAACAAGAAAAGAAGACTAATATGTCCTTTGGGGCATGCAGAGGAGGCAGGGAGAGTAAAAGGAAATACCATCAGAGTGGTAACTAGAGGGAAAACCATGTAGGTCTTCATAGGTAGTAGTAAGGATGTTAGTGCAGGTGATATGTCCATTTAGGAATTGAGCAGATTTGACTTATATTTTTAAAAGCCACTCTGACTTCTGAGTAAAGACAACCAAGAGGTTATCAGTACAAACAAGAAGACAGTTAAGTGACAGCTGAAATTATCCAGGCAAGAAATGCTGGTTTTGGACTGGGCAGAGGAAACAAAAGACAGAGGCAACACTATTTGTTGATCTGGAATGGGAAAGAAAGGGAGAAGAAGCCATGATGACTTCTAGGTTTTCAGCCTGAGCAACTAGAAGAATGAGTTGTCATTTACTGAGAAGGAAGACTAAGAGAGAAGCAGGTTGAGAAATTCATTTTTTTAGACATTTTATTTTGAGATAACTACTTAAGACCAAATGGAAATTTTGAGTGGGCAGGTGGCTGCTGTATAAAGTTCAAAGGTAAAGTCAAGGCAGGATATGTATATTTGGGAGTCATATAGATAGTATTTAAAGCATGAGAACAGATGAGATCACCAAGGAATGAGTTAGATATAGAAGATATCAAATCCTATACTCAGGGGCATTCCAATTTATAGAGATCTGAAAGATAAGGAAAACTTAGCAAAGGATACTGAGAAATAGTGTCCAGTGAAGCATGAGTAAGAAAGTCTCTTGGTATAAATAAAAATATAGTATTATACCTATAATTAGTCATTAATCATTCTGGGTAATTTACTCTGCCTGGACTCTATGACATGTAAATGAATTAAAAATGTTACTGCTCGGGAAGCCTGGGTGTCTCGATGCTTGAGCCTCTGCCTTTTTGGTTCAGGGTGTGATCCCAGGATCCTGGGATCAAGTCCTGCATCAAGCTCTCCAAAGGAAGCCTGCTTCTCCCTCTGCCTATGTCTCTGCCTCTGTCTCTCATGAATAAATAAATAAAATCTTTTTTAAAAATGTTACTGCTCTTTAAGAGAGCACATTGAATAGCCATCCTAGTCAGCCTCCTCAAATGGCTATGAATGAGTCCTCCCAATATTCACATCCTGTGTAATCCCCTCTCCTTGAACATAAACTGGACCTAGTGACTTACTTCTAATAAATAAAACATGATAAAAAATGATGGGAGGCCACTTCTGAGATTAAGTTACAAAAGACTGAGACTTTCATCTTGCTAACATTCTCTCCAGCTCTTCTTACAAGCTTCCCCTTGAGGAAGAGGACCACTTGGCAAAGGACTGAGAGTAACGTCTAGCCAATCAGACAATGAGGAACTAAGATCCTCAGTCCAACAGCCCTTGAGTAAACTGAATTCTTCCAACAACTATTGAGCTAAGAAGCATATCCTTCCCCAGTAGAAACTTCAGATGAGATCATAGACTCAAGGTCAGCACCTTGATTGCAGCCTATGAAAAAGCTAGGAAGTGATTAAGCCATGACTAGATTCCTGACCCATAGAAACCATGATATAATAAATGTAGTTTTAAGCCATGACTTCCTGATCTGCAGAAACTATGAAATCATAAATGTTGTCTTAAGCCACTAAATGTTGAGGAATTTGTTATTGGGTAATAGATAACAAATGCGGTAAGGAAAATAAGACAATTCGGAGATCACTATTGAACAAAGCAGCACTGATTAGAGCTCCCTTCCCCCAGTCTTATTTCAGGGATCTAATGCTCTATGATAAGACTCATAATAATCTTAGTATGAATTACTGTCATTGAGTCCCTTTTCTCTGGTTTAGTTGCAGTTTGGGTCTTATCTGAAATTGAAGAATGAATATAATCAGTGAACAAGTCAGAAGAAAAATTTTTTGAATAAAAATGCTTTCTTGGCACCTCTGAATTAATACCACAGGAGATAGCCAGACTCTGGTCCTGGTTTAAACACTTTAAATCATCTCATTTGTTTTGAAACTCCTTTCTCCTCTCCTGCTGACTTTTCAGCTAGTCCATCCCCACCTTGGTGACATAACTCTAATTTAAGCTTCTTTCAAAACCCATTATGATTTCCACTTCATTGCCCTTGAATGCCGTTGAATTAAGATACCAGCATAATTAATGGACCACCTTGCTAACACTATTTCTTCTTCACATCATGAGGAAATGTCAAGTCACATTTCCTTTGGAGATCAACACTACTAACAGATTTCACTGTCATTTATAAATTAGTTAAGAAATAAAAAGGCAAAGACATACAGAAATAATTAAAATACTTATTCATACAATAATCAAATAGGCTTCTATTTCTTTAAAAAATAAGGAGACTGTGATGGTTTATTTTACGTCAATTTGATTTGGCTAAGGGATGCCCAAATAGCTGATATTTCTGAGTGTATCTTGGAGGAAGTATCTGGAAAATAGTTAGCATTTGAACTGGTAGACTGAGTATAGAAGATCACCTTCACCAGTGTAGGTGGACATCATCCATTCCACTGAGGACCTGATGAGTACAAAAGGTGGAGGAAGGGAAAATTTGATCTTTATGCTTGAGCTAGGACATGAATCTTCTCCCCTAGAACACTGACACTCCTGATTCTCAAGCCTTCAGGCTCAGACTGAATTACACCACTGGCTTTCCTATTTCTCCAGCTTGCATATGGCAGATCATGGGACTTGCTGGCAGATAGTGATTCTGTTTCTCTGGAGAACCTAATACAGGGATTCCTTGTCCCCAAAAAATAGTAGGCTGAGTTAATGCTAATCAATTACTCACTGCAAATAACCATAGAAACTCTGGATAAAATATAACAAAAAACTATCTGAAGCATTGTAGTTGGGTGCAAAACGAAATACAATAAACTCTTCTTTTTTTTTCCTAGTTAAATCAAAAGGGTAAATAAACCCAGAATGGAAGTTTAGCAGGTTGCTCAATTCCAGGGAGATTTCATTCTAGGATAAATGGCATTCCTGGAATTAATCTGATAGGTGGAGATAGAAGTAATACCATGCTGGAATATAGGTCCTAGAAGCTGCAGGCAGAGGTTTTAAAGCTCTAGAGGGAGCAGAAGCCATGTGTATTAGTTTTCTGTGGCTTCTGTGACAAACTTGGTAGCTTAAAACAACAGAAATTTATTCTCTCATTGTTCTGAAGGCCAGAAGCCTGAAATCAGAATGCCAGCAGGACCCACTCTCTCAGGAGGCTCTGAGGGAAAATCTGTTCTTTGCCTCTTCCTACTTCTAGTGACTGCAGGCATTCCTTAGCTTATAGATGCATCGCTCCAGTCTCTGCCTCTGTCTTAAATTATCTTCTCCTTTGTGTGTCTGCGTCTTCCACTTTTCTGGCTGTCTCAAATCCTCCTCTGCTTCTCTCTTATAAGGAAACTTGTCAATCGACTTAGAGACCACCTAATTATCCAAGATTCTCGTCACATCTCAAGATGTGACTTAACTTAATCACATCTGCAGGGACACTTTTCCAAATAAGGTAATATTTAGAGGTTCTAGGGATTAGGACATAGGTATATCTTTGGGCCCATCTTTCAGCCCATCATACTACAGTCTTAACCTATGAGACAGGTGCTGGAAAGAGACCTCTGCATATTATATACAAATATATGCTTAGCAGGTGGTATGAATTACAAGCCTAGAAGTTGACATAATTTTTCCAGAACTCACAAAAACCCAGAATCACTATAGAAGCAAGTGTAAAATCACTGTAAGGACACATCCACAATTCAGCGAACACAGAATTCCCACAGAAATTATTTTGCTTCAAGGAAACTGGAAGACCTAGATTCCAGTTGTTTTTTTTTTAAAGATTTTATTTATTTATGCATGAGAGACACACAGAGAGAGAGAGAGGCAGAGACACAGGCAGAGGGAGAAGCAGGCTCCCTGCAGGGAGCCCGACGTGGGACTCAATCCCAGTGTCTCCAGGATCCCGCCCTGGGCTGAAGGCCTTGCTAAACTGCTGAGCCACCCTGGCTGCCCAATATTCCACTTTCAAAAGCACACCTGATCTATGACACTACTAAGATCTGGTTCCCTACTTTTATAATACAAGCTCTGCCAGAACTTGTATTCAGAATGCCCCAGAACAGGCATTTGAGGAATATCATGAGAGATTAAAAGGCTATGTGTAGAAAGATACCATTTATAGGTATGCATACAAAAATACAAAATGCATATAATGATCTGTCTGTGCACATTTTCTCCTTAATCCAACATGTACAGTGGTAAAACTTGAAAGATGCTTCTGAATAACTTATCTGGTCTGGATACATTTGGAAGAGATGGTTCTGTGCCATAGGACACTAGAACAGCAATATAAATGTGAGCATTTGTCACCTTTACACATCAGATGAAAAGATTTTTAATATTTAGAAACTCACTGACATTCCCCCTAGAAAGTCATTTCCAAATACCCTTTAAAAAGTGAATGTGTAATGGAAAATTTAACTTTCCTATTCACAGCTTCATGTCACCATATTTCCTTACTTTTGAAAATCAATAGATGCTATTAATCATTTCTTTCAATACCCAGGGATTTCAGATGCTTTAAAGCTGAACTGCAAAACCTTGGGAAGGGTATTCAAGGAAAAATGCACCAACTAGTGTAGAAAAACTACCCCATGAGTTACAGATAATCACAGGCATTGTTAGTTATTAAAAGATTATTGTCATGTCTCTCGGGCTCCAGATAGAGACCTCAGACTTCAGAAGTATCACGATAAACCAATATAACCCTCAAATAATAGACAATGAAATCCTTATAAGCCAGACTCTTAAACAAAGACTTTGTTCTCTGAATCATAGCCCGGAGAAAAGAATATTTAGGGGTTTATTGCTGCTATCTTTAATATCTTTCTCCTTTCTGTTTTGTGCACATCCTTATAGTCAATGTGGTAATGCCATAGACAGGAGGGCAGGAAAGTGCCACCAAAAAGTGAGTCCTAGGAGGCATTCTGACTGGGAGGTGTTTTTTTCCCAGAGAAGATCAGAAAGTGGATCACAAGAGAACTTCTGCAAGACAGTACCCACTTTATTTTGGAGAGGTCCCTGTCCAGTCCATGTTTATATTGTAATATATTTAGAAGCATCAAACAAAGATTAATTTCAGCTGACAAATTTATAGGTTAGAGCAGTGGTTCTCAAACTATAGCATGCATCAGAACCCTCTACAGAGCTTGTTAAAACACAGCTTGTTAAAACCCAACCCCAGAGTTTCTGATTCAGTCTATCTGGGGCAAGGCTTGATAATCAGCATTTTTACCAAGTCCCCAAAGTTTCTGATTCAGTAGGTCTGGGGCAAGGTGACAATTTGCATTTCCTTCAAGTTCCCAGGTGATGTTCATGCACGGACTATACTTTGAGAACCACTAATTTATTTTTTTAAAGATTTATTTATTTATTCATGAGAGACAGAGAGAGAGAGACACAGGCAGAGGGAGGGAGAAGCAGGCTCCTCACAGGGAGCCTGATGTGGGACTCAATTCTGGATCCGAGAACCACTAATTTAAAACAAGAAGCTTTTGACTAGTGATCAAGAAGTGTCTGGAACACGTATCTCATTTTTTGTTGTTGTTGTTCTCAATGAAACCACCACTGGAATAAAGATTTCAGGGGAGCCCAAGTAGCAGAATACTAAAGAATAAATGTAGACAAGTATTGTAAGGACAATAATGGCAATGACAACCAGCCCTGTTATAACTCTTATAGCAACACTTTAAGCAATATAGTATTTTTATTCCATTTTTCAGATAAAGAAACTGAAGCTCAGATCTTTCTGAGTACAAAACTTTTTAAAGTTTTAAAAGTTTAAAATTTTTACAAATTTTTTTCTATGCCACTTGACGAGGAAAAAATAACAAGGTTATGTCCAGTGTCCCTAGCTAAAGCTTTCAAAAGTCAGTTTCCTACCAACGAGGTATTATTGGTTTACCCTAGAATAGCACAAAAAGGAAGACTAGTGTATTATCCCCGGTATCGGCTGATGACAAACTAAAACAAATAGTTCAGCATACTTTATAAGTTGTCCCCAATGTTGTTGCCATTTTCTCTTCTAATCTCTTAGTTACTATACTCCAAAACCCCAAGTTAAAGAATTTCTCCAGATAATACTAAAGGCCCAAACAATATTGAACATTTGGTCCTGGGGCCCAGTGAAAGATTAGCCTTGTTGGGTAGACCAAATTATCAGGTCTTTATAGAATGTGTGCCCTATAGAGCTTAGTGCCATCTGAGTTGATTATAAAAGCCATGCTTGTCTCTATTGGAAGCAGCATCTGTAGCCCTTGGAAGTGAAGTGTAGTCAGCTCTAATCAAAACCAAGCTTCTTCTTTCCTCTCATTTACGTTCATGGGCAGAAGCAATCGGAATTATTGAACTCAAGCCAGATTACGGTTGGCTAAAGACAGCTGTCTTTCTCCAGTGCTAATCAGTAAAGATAAATGTACTGTCAGCTGAGGACATGTGGATAGGGCAGTTGAACACAGGCTGAAGAAAATGCCTTGGCACAAGTCACACATGACTCAAGTGTTAGGAAGGTAGGAAGAAATACAAAGAAAGTGCAAAGGGCACGTATACTAGAGCTCCTGTTTAATTGGAAATTCTTTTTTGCCTGGCTTAACATTTTTGGATAACCCTTAAGAAGTGGCCAGTGCTCACATAAGGCACCATCTTTTGGTAGATGAAGGAAAACAACATGAGAGCAGAAATAGACTCTTCAGTGTGAATTAATTTATTCAACTAGGGAGGAGGAGGAATCACCTCCAACTAGGGCAACTTCAAGTTGCAATTAAGAGTAGCTCTCCATGCTGTGGGCTGAGTGACATCTGGTGCCTATCCTGGAATCCAAACAAGTCATCAGTAAGACACTTTAATTAGTGCACAAACTCCATACTTCATAATAGTATTGCCGGATCCCCAGAATAGGGCAAAAGGCCAAATTTCGAGGCTTACCCCTTTTTCAAACTTAAAAAAAAAAAAAGCATGCTACTCTTTCTCCAAAAAAGATGTAATATTCCTTTTTCTCTTTGGGTGGCATGCCAAATAAAGGCTTTCACATTTCAAATAGTTATTGATTGAACTGATTTATGAATAAAAGGAGATAGAGGCAAATTATTAGATGGGTTTTCCTCCTGCTGCTTATGATTTGATTTAAAAATGCTTTTGCATCTAAGCCAAAACAGCTCAAGTCTGCTGTCTAGAGCCAGTCTCTTCCCCTAACTGAAAAACCCTCCAGTTTCCTCTGAGCCATGTCTTCTCCAGGTGAAGAAATCAAGGGCAAAGTGATGCTCTTTAGATGGAGCTGAGTTCCACTCCTAGGGAAATTTTCTGACTTACAACTGAAAAGACCATTAACCTGTTGAGAAAAAACTGCCCAGGTTTAGTAGTAGAGGCACCTGGGTTTCAGGAGCAGTTCTGTCACTCACTATTTACTAGCAGCTAATTTATACTAAGCCTACTTTGAAAAGGATTTGAGGCAGCAGCCAGTCATTCACTGTGTGTCTTAGACAATGCTTTTCAGTTCTCTGGGCCTCAGGTTCTTTAGCAATCCATGTGACCAGAGGGGGCATGCTCTAAGGGCATTTCTGACGTTCAATCTCTCCGGTCAAGTAGCAGCATCAGCAAGGTGATTTATTTACTTATTTTTTATTTTTTTTAAATAATAAATTTATTTTTTATTGGTGTTCAATTTGCCAACATACAGAATAACACCCAGTGCTCATCCCGTCAAGTGCCCCCGCTCAGTGCCCGTCACCCATTCACCCCAAGGTGATTAATATATGCTCAGCAATTTGGAACTTAACCTTCATACCCATCGTTCCTTTCCTTGACCCTTACAACTATCCTAGGTGGCAGTCATGAGAGGTGAGAAAAGAGATCATCAAAAAGGACAACAACTTATTATTTGTCAGAATTATATCCCAGGTTTTCTTGTGCTTTTTCCACTACGGCCCTCAAGGTATGAAAAATATAACAGACTACATATGATTCTATGAGAAGATAAGTTCTAGTAATCTTCACCTCACCACTTACTGACTGAGCCTTGGTAGCCGCATCTGCTAAATAAGAATGAGGGACTAGATTATTTTAGTGTCCCTTCCAGTTTTACTACCGGATGAATCTATGAAACACAACACAAGTTATTTAGCACCAAGTCAATCTCTGATGTGGTCTTTGCCTTGATAAACTGCCTACTACAAAACTCCAAATTTCTACAAATCGGAGACCACTCTGCTCTCACCAGAAAAACAGCTGTTACATCTCCCATTGAATCTGTGACTCTCTGTAATCCAAGTTGCTCAGTATCTCAATATCTGAGATCCTAAGTTACACCTTCTCAGAAAGGCTTCCTCCAATTATGTCCCTCTCTCCAGCCCAGCTCCAGGTGTCTGTGCTAGCATTTCTAAGTACCTGCCCATCCCAAACTCAGCTTCATGCTATTATTCAAAGCCAGTTGTTCCCCTTCTCCACCATCTAAATATCTTTTTTTTTTTCTCTTTTACAGCCTGTGAGTTTGGCAGAGTTGGTGAAGATCTAGTTTTCTATCACTTTGGCAAATATGAAACCAGCAAGTTCAGATGTGAGCTGGCTAGTGGAACTCAGGTACCAAATGGTGGAGCTGACATTTAAAAAGCACTTCTACCTGGGGCACCTGGTGGCTCAGTGGTTGAGCATTTGCCTTTGGCGCAGGTGGTAATCCCAGGGTCCTGAGATCGAGTCCCACATCAGGCTCCCCAGAGGGAGCCTGCTTCTTCCTCTGTCTATGTCTCTGCTTCTCTCTGTGTGTCTCTCATGAATAAATAAATAACAAAACAAAAAAAAAGCACTTCTACCTGACACCTAAAATCTCAAACACTGCAGGTTGTTCCAGAGAGATCTGGGCCCTCTTCTTCTTCTCCAGCTTCATTTTTCCAACAAAAGAGTTTGCATGGGTTACCTGAAGGCAAATCAGGTCTTTTGAAGGTCAACAAAAGAACAAAGGAGAAAATACAGGGTAACTGAGCATTAATGCCTTTCCTTACCACAGTGACTTCCCAGATCCTGACACTTGGCCCACTGACTCCCACCCCAGGAGTTTTCTGACATTTGCAAAAACAAGGCAAATGCTGGGACTCTGGATTATTGGGATATTCTTTTCCATTTAGCATTTTAGTTATTTGAGGAAGTCCCAAATTTACCAATAAGCAGGCCTGCTCTTAGGTTCCCACCACTTATCTATACACATACAGACATACAATGAGAGCTTTTAACCAAGCCCACAATACCAATCACCATCACGTGCCTTGTGTGTATACAGCCATAACCAGTCACATCTTGCTAGAAGCTTAGCAACAAGATGGAATTGCTGGAATGTCAGGGTCTAACTTGCTCTGGCCAAGAGCAGCACTTCTAACCTCTAATACCTGAGGTGTTCTTTGAACACCTCCCAGCCAAGGACATAAATTGATACCAAGTCCTCAGGGATCATTTACAGACTGAGAATAAAACCTTGCACTAATATTTCCCTGACCCAACTCTGCTGACATTCAGAGTGCCAGCCATATGGATACAACACTCTTTCTATTCTTACCTCCATAGTCATTGCTTCTTCCCAGAAAACCTGGTCCAGACCAAATTACAATTTCTGTGACTATGGGAGCAATTTCAGCCCAGGCTCTAGTCTCTTCCCCAAAACACCATCACATACATTTCCATATTGCTGGCATATTGCTAAAACTCAGCCCCCATTCACTACTTCTCACTTCAAACATTGTCAGAGTCCCATAAAATAAGCCAGCCATTTATTTCCACCAGGCATTTAATTTTCTCCATGATCTTCCAAACCAATCTACTACTCAATGCCCTACTGCTTTCCAAACTCCGAACTTTGGTTGTTATAGTTCTCTAAAAATGAGCTGCCCTTTTCTCAGTTCTACTTGTAAAAGCCTCCTATTTGTGAAATCTCAGCTCAAATGCCTCTCCTCTAAGAAATCTTCCATAACTGCCCTATCTTCTACCATTCTTAGTTTATGCAAAATTAATACCTTCCTCTTTTGTCAACCCACAGCATTTATTTATATCACTTCTAAATTTCTTATCATCTGCTTCACACAGTATAATTATTTGAGAACTTGTCATGTCACTTTTTACTAGATTTGATGGTATAAGTATTGATGTTTGCATTTTCCATGGGGTCTAGGACCATTTCTTACACATAGTCTGTCAGTAAACCTGTACTGAGTTAGACTATTCTCTCCTGGGTAGCCATTACTCTACATGACGAGTCTTATTTGTTCTCACATTCGTAATGAGTTCTCACAGAGATGGGCAACATTTTTCAAAAAGAGAGGGTTGGGTGCTCTATTCATTCTATTAGGTTATAGCAGGAAAACATTGTCATGAATTAAAAGCACCAACAGAGATACCTGTGCACCCATATGTTACTAGTGTTGAAGTCCAACCTCTGACACAGTATAGAAATTTCAGCTCATCATCCCTCAGTATTCTCAGTGATGGGAAATACTACCTCATACTGCTACTTTAGAAAGTGAAACTGTAAGTGACCTGAACAATTTTCCTTCATTGGAAGCAAAGGGTAAAAGTGGCTCCTCTCTGAACAGTTAGCCTGAGAATAATTTATGGCAGTTAATTAAACCCAAGCCAGATATTTTCTATTTTTAAAGCAGCAACCAATTATTTACTCATTCATTTCCCTTGATGTGCTTAGGAGCACTTTTAAGTACATTGTCAAATGTCAAGTAGAGGTGAGTGGCAGCCTGAAATTAAAGCAGTCCCTCTATGCCTTGGGCTTAGCTTCTCTTGGTCTGCTGGGCACTATGACTTAGAAATGAAACTCTGTTATGCTCTAATGCTCTACACTTTTTTTCAGATTTCATTTTAATAACTTTATTGACATGTCAAGGTAGACAAAGTTGTCAGAGGTGGTATCAAATGGCCAAATAAATCAAAGCTTGATCTATCCTCATTTCCCATTACTTTACTGTCTATTTCTACCTAACCAGGGTCCATTCACAAATCTCTGATGCTTTGCAAATGTCAGACAGACTTTCAGTGTCTCCTTGAAGATTCTTCCAATCAAGTTATGGAACATAGGCCTCTATTATTTCATATCTGGGAGTTTGGTCTTCAAGCACTAGCCTGTAATGAAATATATTCAAAACTTTGTCTTAGCTTCTCACAGAGTTGTGCATGAAAATTTTATACTGTTTGAAAATATGAGTGACCACGTTCCATTCCTACCACCATGGCAGACATTGCTAATTAATCATAGCCCTTATATTAGGTTTCTCCAGAGAAATAGAGCCAATAGGAGATCTATGCATAAAGAGATTTATTATAAGGAATTAGCTCACATGATTATGGAGGCAAGAAGTCCCAAGATCTGCAGGGTAAGACCCAGGAGAGCCAATGATTTGGCTCCCATCTGATTCCAAAGACCTGAGAACCAAGAGAGCTAATGGTGTAGTTCTATTACTAAGGTAGGCAGTCTTGAGACCCAGAAAGAGCCAGTGTTTCAGTCCAAGTCCAAAAGCTGGAAAAAAGCTGACATCCCAGTTCAAAGGCAATCAGGCAGGAGGAATTCTCTTACTCAAGGGAGGGTCACCACTTTTGTTCTATTCAGCCCTTCAACTAATTGGACGAGGCTTACTTACATTAGGGAGAGCAATCTACTTTACCCAGTCTGCCAATTTATATGTTAATCTCATCCAAAAACACCCTCACAGAAACACCCAGAATAATCTTTGTCCAAATATCTGGATACCTCATTGCCCAGTGAAGTTGACACATGAAATTAACCATCACAGCCCTCTTCCCAAAGACCCCAGAGAGACTTGAGCATTCATCAGGACTGGGCCCCAGTCAGTCACTCCCAATCAACCAGAGCTGGAAATGAGAGTTAAAAGCTATTTGCTATCTCAGAGTCTAGTAAAAAGTCATACTAGGTCACTGAAAAGAATCATAAGAGCACCAGAGCTGGTCAGATCTATGGTTCATTAAGCGCAATATCCTATTATAGAGGCAACTACAAAGGAAGGACTGAGGGAGGGATCAGTGTCCGCTCTGACATCAACCTTAAAAGCTATCTCCCCTTAGTACTTCTAATGGATCTGCAGGTCATAAAATTTACCCAAGGCCACTCTGAAGTCTAGTTCGCAAATGAGTAATAAGCCATCGGAAGTCTTCAGGCATGGGAAAGTGGGGGGTGGGAGGGCTAGCGCTTGGCACCTGACGGATAGCCATTGCATTGACATTTTCTCAACATTCTTGATGCACAAGTTTGAGGTGAATGGTGCTTTCATTCTGTTTGCATTGCATTTTTATTCACAAAGGCTTTCTTTCTAGATTCGTAATTCCCCATGCAGAACCTGCAGACGTGTAATATTTTTGTTCCTTCGTGGTTAACAACTAGGTACAGAGTATGAACTGTGAGTGACGTAAGTCATTTCATTTGCAATTTCCCCGCTATGCACTCCCCACACACACACACACACACATGTGGAATGATTCTATCTCAGGATAGCCTTGTGAGTCTCTGTCTCAGTTACTTTGGTCTTTTGTCTTTATCAAAAAGTCACTTTCCAGTGTGGCCTTCTGAGCCACCATGTCTATGGGGGCAGATCATCCCTCCCATCCCTAATCATTATTTTCCCTGTCCTGCTTTATTCTTCTCTTTAATACTTAACATCACCTAACATACTCTGTGTTCTTATTTTTCTTATTTATTGTTTTTATCCATTACTAGGATATAATTGGGTAGAGAACTTTGTCTCTTTTGTTCATCGCTGAATTCCTAGCAACTAAAACAATGCCCAGTTCATAGCAGGCATTTAGCATGTTTGCGAAACAAATGAAAGGATAAACACTCTGAAAAAAAAGTATCATTATTACGTTTTACTGATGATGAAGGCACACAAGTGCAGAAAGATGAAGAAACTCACTCAAGGTCACAAAAACTTCCCGCCCCAAAACGAAATGGCAGAAAAGAGAGGGAGGAGAAGAGAAAGAAATTACCCTAAAAATACTTTTATGCAGTTGGAAACCGTTTCAGTCCGTGGACCACAGATGCACTGCACTTGTCATGCAGCTAACACACATGTGGAACCTCTTGCTCGGCTTTAGCGCGCGGTCCTGGGCATTTGTTAATTCTTCAGTGACTAGCTCTCCGTCTGACGGTGTTGCCTTAACCACGGGCGGCCGCACACCTAGTCCGGGAGGGCAGGGTCATGCTAACAAAGCTTTACTTCTCTTTTGGTGTGCTTTCCCACAGATTTCACCTAACATCGCCTTTGCGAAGTGCACTGGGCTGGCAGTATTCTATCCCCATTACATGAGAGAACACAGACCGTCAAGGCTTCCACGTGACCTCGCTCAGGATCCTGCGTCACGCGGCGGGTCGTCCCCACCCGCTGCAGAGCAGCCGCCGCTGCACGCTCCCGCCCAGCTCTGTGTTCGCGGCCCGGGGCCGAAGCAACCACCTGCCGACTCCCGCGCGGGTTCCCGCGGCCTCATCGCGGAGACCCCCGGCCCTCGCTCCCTTTCTGAGCCCCGCGTGGGTCCCGGGGACCCGGCTCCGAGGTCCCCCCCGAGGGCCCGCAGGACGTGCGGGCGGAGGGGCTGCGCCTGCTCATGGGGGAGCTCAGAAGGAAGATGGGGAGCCAGGGCCGAAGTGAGGGCGATGAAGAAGAGGAGGAAGCGGGGAGGCGGAGGAGGAGGGGGAGGAGGGGGAGGAGGGGGAGGAGGAGGAGGAGGAGGAGGAGGAGGAGGAGGAGGAAGGCAGCGGCGGCAAGAGGACAGCGAAGACCAGGCGGCCACCGGCTCCCAGCGGCGGAACATGGGGAAGAGGACGAAGGCTCACCAGGAATCACGGCACCTGTGAGGATCGCCAGACGGCAAAAAAGGAAAACCTGAACTTCACAAAAAGCAGAGGCCACGTGGCCTATTCACCCTCCGCTTCCCACGCGGGGCCCTAGCTCGGCCCCCTCCGAGGGCCGCCACTCAGCTGCCCCAGGCGCGGCCCGAAGCCACAGCCGGGATCCAGGGCAGGAGGAACGACGTTTCCCAGGGCCGGCCGGCCTGCCTGCCTTGCCTCCTCCTCCTCCTCCTCCTCCTCCTCCTCCTCCTCCTCCTCCTCCTCCTCCTTCCTCTTCTGCTTTCTTCTTCTTCTTCTTCTTCTTCTTCTTCTTCTTCTTATTATTATTATTATTATTATTATTATTATTATTATTATTTTGAGATTTTATTGATTTATTTTAGAGAGAGAGGGCTCCTGTGAGCGAGCAGGGGGAGGAGCAGAGAGGGAGGGAGAGGCAGAGAATCTCAAGCCCATGCCCAGCTGAGCACCAGGGCAGCCCGGGGTCTCCACCTCAGGACCCTGAGAGCATGACTAGAGCAGAAACCAAGAGTCCCGGGCTTTGTTTTTTGTTTTTGTTTTTTTTAGATTTTTTAATTTATTTATGATAGAGAGAGGCAGAGACCCAGGCAGAGGGAGAAGCAGGCTCCACGCAGGAGCCCGACGCGGGACTCCATCCAGGGACTCCAGGATCGCGCCCTGGGCCAAAGGCAGGCACTGAACCCGCTGAGCCACCCAGGGAGCCCCAAGAGTTCCAGGCTTAATTAACCAGCTGAGCTGCCGAGGGGCCCCATCCTGCTTTCCTTCTTAAACGTACTTTAAAATATTTGTTTGCATTTTTGCACCTCCTGCTAGGGGTCAGCTATATACATATTTTTTAAGATTTTATTTATTTATTCATGAGAGACACAGAGGGAGAGGCAGAGACACAGGCAGAGGGAGAAGCAGGCTCCCACAAAGAGCCCGACGTGGGACTCGATCCGGAGTCTCCAGGATCACGACCTTGGCTGAAGGCGGCGCTAAACCGCTGAGCCACCCAGGCTGCCCCGGGTCAGCTATTTTTAATGATCTCAGATGACCAAGCCAGGCTTCAGATGTTCTCTGTCCTGCTTCTGATTTGACTGGTTGTACGACCATGTTCATTATAATCTCAAAGGAGAAAAAAAAAAAAAAAAAAAAAAACTTTGTAAAAAAGTAAAACCAGTGACAACAAAAAATCTTTCCAAAAAAAAGAAAAGGCTTTATTTATTTATTCATGAGAGACACATAAAGAGAGGCAGCGACATAGGCAGAGGGAGAAGCAGGCTCCCTCTGGGGAGCCTGATGCAGACTCGATCCCAGGACCCTGGGATCACCACCTGAGGCAAAGGCAGATGCTCAACCACTGAGCCACCCAGGTGCCCCAACAACAAAAACTCTTACTCCTGGCATTGCAGTAAGCTTTTTTGTGTGTATACTTAGCTATACTATAAGTAGTTGGTTTGTAGGAGATGGTTAAAAAGGCCAAAGAGAAAAGGTTTCTTTTTTTCTCCATTTTTGTCTTTGAAGATGCTCTTTATGTGTGTATGTATTTATTTGGCCTATTTGATGTGTGTGTGAAACAATGTTGGTTGTGCAACAATAAACCAGAATTTTATTTTGCTGTGTTGTTCTGAACAAACAAACAGGAAAGATGACAAGAGAGCACTGAAGCTGGAATCAGAAAAAGCAAGGTCTTGAACCAGACAGGCCTGGTATTAAACCCATACCTTGCTGCTTCTAGCTGTGAGACTGGGAAAGACTCATTAACCTCTTCGAATCTCCATTTCTTTACCTACAAAACAGGGACCCTGCCCCATCACAAAGCAGCTGTGGGAAATAAATGACATGATGTACCCAGTGCAGGAAGCCCAGTGGCAGGGACCTGAGAGGAGTGGCCCCAAATGTTACCATCTCATTCCTGTCCCTGCCCTGCCCCCTGCTTTTGTCCCTGCCTCCTAGCCCATAGCTCTTCCAGCTAGAACAATTATGTAACTCTGGACGAAGACACATTTTTACAGACTTATTTTAAAGGCTGGTACACATTTCAGTGAATTTATCAGTAACTCAGAGAATTCAAGACCTGGTAGGGTATTTTACAGTTTAAATGCTAGATGTACTTCTAGGAGGCCAGAGCATGTGTGATTAGAGGTGGGAGCAGCTACTGACTTTCCCAAATAAAATCTAAGATACCATGGTTTTGTTGAAAGTCTCTTGTGAGAAGTATTTTTCACTATAAAAATGCAGTTCTTAGGTAGCAGGTTACAATACTCTTAATGTGCTCCAAAAGAACCATTGGTTTTATAGTTCATTGAACAGATTCATTTTGATATTAATTGGTGTTCTCTCCTCTTCTGCCTGAAGTGTTTATATGCACAGTATACCCTTCAATAAAACATGCTTAACAACAGGGATCCAGCGCTACAGTGTTGGTGACAATGTTTAGATAAAAGCATGGAACTTGTTACAAGCACATAACACTATTGGGTGGTAAAAATTGAGGCCATTTTGAAAAACCAAAGGACTCCTCTGATGGTTTCCAAAGTCTAATTCCACTGCTGAATTCTAGGGGATGGCTTTCAGTTCTCTGGTGCAATGGAGTTGGGTGGTCTCATCACTGCGCACACCCCCCAGTATACACAGTGTATATTCCATATCCATTGGCTCCATTTAAAGGGACTTTGCCACGTTTGGTAACCTAGTGGTCAACAGATATAATATACAGACTCGAGTTTTTACTGTTTCTGATCACCAGAATATATCATTCTTAATACAGCAGCAAAAGCAACCCAAAGGGAACAATTATACTAAGAAACAAAACATAAACCATCAGTTGCTTTATGGTTAAACTTCAACTTTTGAAGTTATGAACACTGACAAAGTTAATCAAGCTTTGTGCTTGACATGACTTCAGGCTGGTTTGCCATGGACAGCTAGGCCCAAAACTCCCTCTCTGTCATTTCCTGCTCCAGCTTAGACCTATATCCTACCCCTTGGGCCTTACCACAAACATTTCCTGCCTTATTGCCACATTTGAGCAGTTTATTAAGTTGTGAGGCCTTCCCTGGCAGTTTTTAGCATTCCCTTTCTCTGTCCATAGTCACCTTCTCATAGTCTCATATATAAAGGCTATTCACCTACTTCTTCCCTGGGAACTATTTGGCTGGGGCTTTGAGCATCTGCTTATTGCAGTAGAGCCCCCCTTCAATAAAGTATTTCCCTACTAATGTCCAAACTCTTTTTTTTTTTTCTTTTCTTTTCTTTTCTTTTTTTTTTTTTTTTTTTTTTTTTGCTTTGACAACCATAATACTTGGCTCACATCTTCTTTCCTGATTGAAAATCTCAGATTGACAGCTTCCTCAAATATAAGCACAAAAACAAACAGGCACACCCACTACACTGGTTATTGGATTAATTCACTCTGATTCACCACCAGGCTCTAAGTTGTCCGAGAACTGAAACCACATCTTGACTTTCTTCCTCATTTCCTCTCAGCATCTAGCACAATGCCGAGTATAGAGTAGATATCAGTGTATGCCTGTTGAATGAATTAGCCAATTCCTTTCAATCAATGATATTTGCTTACTAGGCACTGTTCTTTGTGCTTGAGATGTGTCATAAACCAAACAAGCAATAACATCTTCCCTGCTGGAGCTCATACTATAATAAATATAATAAAGGAAATCGTATTGTATTTTAAATGATACCTACAGAGGGGTCTGGAGGGACAGGGCGAGAGGGATCAGGAATTGGGGCATAGGTATAGAAAAGTTGCAATTTTGAACAGGATAATTAGGGTAGCCTGGAGGGAAAAGGGACAATTAAGCAAGGACTAGAAAGAGGTGAGGAAATTAGCTCTCCAAAAATCTGGTAGACAACTGCTCCCGAGAGGAGGAACAGCTGGTGCAGGGGCTCTAAGGTGAGAGTATCCCCACTGTACTCAAAGAACAGGAAGGAGATTGACTGATAAGGCTGAAGCCAAGTGGGCAGGAGAGCACAGGCAGCGAGCACACAACCCAAGGGTAGATCACAGAAGGCTGCACAGATCATTGTAAGATTATGGCTTTTACTCTGAATGAGATGGGGAGCTGGCACAGGCTTTGTGCAGAAGAGAGACATGATTCACTTGCACTTTTAAAGGACCACCCTGGCTGCTATATTGAGAATCAACTAGAGGGAGAAAAGGCAGTAGTAGCAGGGAGACTACTCAGGAGGCTCTTGTAAGAACCAGGAGACATATGGTGGTGGCCCAGGTCAAGGTGACAGCCGAGAGATGCAGAAGCATGGTTAGATTCTGGAGAGAGTTTAAAGATCAAACAAGCATACTTTTGGATGTTCACACGCACCTATTAATATTTATACATAGAAATAGATTCAGGTTATCACTGTAATGATATGCTTTTTCTTTGTATTCCAACTTAAGAGAACGGGATAGCATGAATTGACATAAAAACCTGATTATACCTATGGGAATGTATTGAGCATATCATCCAAGATACAAATCAAGGTGGGAAGAAAATTTTTTTAAGGGTGAAAACTTTACTACTGAACAATGCACTAAAGCTCTAAGCATTTGGGCTGAGCCCAGCTTCTGCTCTAGCAGCCAAATTAGTTGATTTCCTGAGGCAATTTCCCCCTTTGGATCGGGGTCTTAGCAGTATCCACATTTTAACTAATGAGAAGCTTAACTCTTCCTCTTCTGTCTCCTACTCAGTGGCCTCCCCTTCCTTAGGGCCCTCAACATATTCCGAACATTTATAATTCCTTATTTGGGATTCCTGTATTGGCTTTATTTTCATTATTATATATAAAGGGAGCTCCTCTTTGGAAAATCCAGGTATGCATGATTTATTTAATACACGTCACAGACAATTGAAAACACATTTAGGGAAATAGAGGCAGAATTCAATGGAATGGCCATGTTGAAGGGGAGCATAGAAGGTTAACTACCATAGAGAAAACACCTTCTGTGTTCTCTCTCTTCAAAGGCCCTTTCACCTGGGCCATTCTGTGTTGGGCTCTACTTTTATTGGTGTTTAGACCTTTCTGGGCTGAGAGGGCAACTGGAGAACAGTCTCATAGAGTCTATTCATTCTGAGACACTTCCCTAAGAAATAGGCTGACAAAAGATCTCCAGTTCTAAGATTTATGTTGGTGGGAAACAGTAATGCATTTCAATGAGGAATGATATATCCCAAAACATGACTTTTTTCATTACACTGAGGTACAAAGTTACTATATTTATTAGATTTTTTAAAAGTCATAAACCATTTAGAGCCATTATCTTACAGACAGATTTGGAAATGTCATACAAGGCTTCCATAGGTATAAATTAATACACAATCTTCACTTCAAGTGAAACCTCTAGCCTCCCCAATGAGAACCAAAGTCATATTTTAACAGAATACCACATAGGTTTCAACGTGTCTTAGTTGTTGCTCACCAGCATGGCAATTCTTCACCCAGAATAAAGCATAATTCTTTGACAGTAGGGGGGCAGCAAGCAAAGTCCCTCTGCATGCTCCTCTGTAATGCGTGTGTGTGCAGCATGGCCACTTGGAATACAAAACATTTTCACTTACATTTTTTAACTTAATCCTTGTGACAATCCTGTCATACAGGAGTCATGAATCCCATTTTACGGGTAAAGAAACTGAGGCTGAGAGAATTTAAGTGACTTTCTCATGAGCACATAAGAGATGAGCCAGAGCCAGAGCAGAGCCCAGGTATGTCAGACTTGAGATCAGTATCATCAAGTCCTCAAAGGTGCTCCAGGGTTCAGTACATTTATTTTTGTAATAAAGATCTTGCAACACACGCCTTGGTAGACCTCAGCATGCTTACTATGGCTACACTTGGTAGCTAAGAGCCACTAAGAGAGGGAAGATGGTATCTTCTACTTGGACCTCCAGATTTACTCTCCACCCTCCTCCACTCAGCCCTGCGGGACCTGTGTAGACTCACTCATCAGGCTCCCTCTCCCTCTAATTTTCCTCGGGTTTGGCCAAGGGGAAGGAAAGAAAGCAGATAAGCTGGGTTGTTTCTTTGGCTCCTTCCCTGAGGGGTTGCTACAGATGGTCTTTGCCCTTCAAACAGAGACTACAGCTCCTGTCGGAAAGCTGTGTCTCCAGACACTGATAACCTCTCCACCCTCTCTCTCTTTCAAGGTTAGGGATGGGGAGAGTACATGGCCATGACTAGCCCCAGGGTTCAGCAATATCCCTCGTAAATTTATTCATCACCGCCCCACTTTTCTAAATAATTCTCTTATTAAACTCTCCATAAATTATCCAATTTAAGTGTGCCATCTGTTGCCTGCTGAGACCCTAACTGACACTGGGGGCTTCTTGGTGATTTTACTATCATAAAAGGGATTAGTGGCTAAATTCCTCTGGAAGATAATTCCTAAGCAAATGCTCTATTAATGAGAAAAAGCTGGTATTCATACAGAGGAAATGAAGACAAATGGCGTGCTGTAATAAGCTTCACAAATGTAGTGGAGCCTGCCAGGGTTTGCCCAATGGGGTGTGGCAGTCACCTGTGAGATAACCAACTCTAACAAGGGCAGAGTGACTGGTCAATCCATCTCTACCTCTCAGGCTGGCCTCCCCGATATGCCCAGGACAACTGGTCAATGTCTCCTAATAGGAGAAGCAGAGGACCACACGGTGATAATATTAAGATGAATGGTAATCACACCAGCTCTTTCATGTACCCTATAACCAACATAATTTATACATAGGGAATTTGAGGATCAGAGAGGTTAGGAACTCAAACATCATCACACAGCTAGCAAGTATAAGACTCCGTGTGTGAACCTAGCTCTTCCTACTATGAAGCTCACTAGGTTGCTCACCTAGACCTGGCCCATCCCAGAACTCTGGCTTCACAGCTCGATTCCTATATAAAACTTGTTTCTGACACTGCTGCCCACTCAGGTTGGATTTCTGTCCCACATTTGCTACTTCCACTTCCTTTATCTTACAATAGAGCTGCAGTTCTCCATTTCTATCATTAAATCAGTGACTAATCCAGTAATCCACCCTTTTCATCATTGGATACACTCCTCCCCCTCAGCTGGGTTCTACAATGGCTCTGCTCTGAAATACAGCATCTCCTTCCTATAGGTTTTGTTTTTGTTTTTGTTTTTTTCCTAAGTCAACATTGCTGAAACCAAAACTCCTATCAAACACAAGTTGTATGTTATAAAAATTTATTTTCTTCCCAGCAATTGTCCAGAAAAAAATTACACCAAGAAAGAGTCATAGATAACCCACAGCTTTCAACAGCAAAGGTCAAAGTCCTTAAAATGCCCATTTAGTGGCAAGAATTTAGCTAAACTCCTTAAAAACCACCAACCCTGAAAGTTACCTGCAATGGTTAAATCCCAGAACTAACAGAGTCTCAAAGATTTAGGGAAGGGTTCACATAAGAAATAAAGCAAATCCCCAAGCATCTGGATCCAAATTATCACCTTCCTTACTAACCTGCTCATCTCTGAAAAAGTATCATACCTACTTTGTTTTGCATTCATTTCTTTAACTTTTTTTTTTAAGATTTTATTTATTTATCCATGAGAGACACACAGAGAGAGGCAGAGACACGGACAGAGGGAGAAGCAGGATCCCTGTAGGAAGCCTGATGTGGGACTCCATCCCAGGACTCCAGATCATGCCATGAGCAGAAAGCAGACACCCAATCTCTGAGCCACCCAGGTGTCCCATTAACTTTCAAATTACCACTAAAACTTCTGAAGTTGGCAAATAATAATTTTCTGATATTTATCAAATAAATTGTAAGCTCCTTACTGTGACCTAGATTCCCTAGGACCTAGAAATTTGTAAATAAATAATAAGCCCTAGGATCCAGGCTAAATCATCAGAAAAGACATTGTCTTTCTTTATCTGCCTTATTTCACTTAGCACAATGCCCTCCAGATGCAGAAAGTAGAAAAGTGGTTTCCAGGGACTGGGGGTGGGGGAAATAGGGAGAGGTTGGTAAAGGGGTACAAACTTTTAGCTATAACATAAATACAGACTGATGATGTCAGGTACAGCATGATAACACTGTATTATAACTGGAATTTGCTAAGAGGATAGAACTTAAGTGTAAATGAAAAAAGATAAATCTGTGAGGTGATGAATGTGCTAATTAACTACATGGGGAAATCTTTTTCTATGTGTAAGAAAATCATCACCATGTACACTTTAAATATCTTACAATTTTGTCAATTATACCTCAAGAAAACTGAGGAAAAGACACTACCTCAAAGATTGCATTCCTACTCTAGAATTAGAGTGGGACATGAACATTAAA
This sequence comes from Canis lupus dingo, assembly GCF_003254725.2. Taxonomy (NCBI): domain Eukaryota; kingdom Metazoa; phylum Chordata; class Mammalia; order Carnivora; family Canidae; genus Canis; species Canis lupus. The sequence continues at coordinate 16,102,554 of NC_064246.1, read as the reverse complement.
AGGGAAAAATAATTCTCAGGGGTTTCATGCAAGGATTGCATTTTCTTTTTTTGACGATCATTTAAACATACACACAAATTGTTTTTCCTTTCGTTGTGATTTGTCTGATAACAGATTCACCTGTGGTACTCATTGAAGGGATAAATTTCAGACTCCGCTACAGGTCCTTCATCAGAATCCTTCACAAGTTATTCTAATCCCAGTCCTCTAATAATAATGACATGAACCCTTGAAGGCAAGGGGTATCTTCTCCCCAAAGATCTCCCATAATCTTTTTTGCTGAGAGTTCTGACAGCCTTACCTGGAAGATTGAGCCCTAGAAAGTAGACACAAAACATTCCACCTTGAACGACATACCCAAACCTAAAAGTGAAGTTATAATCAAGAAGTCGTTATTAACAACAGCATCTTTGGGACACCTGGGTGGCTCAGCAGTTGAGCATTTGCCTTTAGCTCAGGGTGTGATCCCAGTCCAGGGATTGAGTCCCACATCAGGCTCCCTGTGAGGAGCCTGCTTCTCCCTCTGCCTATGTCTCTGCCTCTCTCTCTCTCTCTCTCTCTCTCTTTCTCTCTCTCTCTCTCTGGTCTCTCATGAAAAAAATAAATAAAATCTTAAATAAAAAACAGCATCTTCATCTATCTCCAGCTTGACCCTTTCCTGGCTTTCTCACCTGATCCTCAAAATAGCCTGGCTGCCTGAGAGACATTTGCACTCGATGTTTTCTCCTGGGGATTAAATGCTACTGTTCAAGGAGAAGACAAAAGTCACCCATAGTCAAAATTACCTAGGAAGGCTCGCTTGAAGAAGACATTTTATTGAAGACCAGCATACCATCTTTCCAAGTGTGGTACCACAGTAGAAGAGGTGAAACCTCTAATTGGGTAGCTGGTTGTGTTTAGGAGCCACGTTGTTGGGAAAATAGACAGACATTGAATACTTACACACGTTAGCATAAACCACATGCATATTTGTGCGTGTGTGTGTGTTTCTGTACCAGACTCATACTGCTCACGGCAGGCTCCTCACACTACGTGTGGCAGGCAGCAGCTGAGACCCAATGGAGATGCATCTGATTCATACCACCCATGTTGTGCTTACTTTGGGTTTACACTCACTGAGAGAGAATGTGAGTAGAAGCAACCACACTATTTAAATTGTCTCTCTCCCCATGCTCCCTTTTTCTCTCTCTCTGCAAAGTTCATACAGTTATATATTTATAATATGATTCACTGTGCCTCTACTTTACATGTGAGGAAGCTGACACTATTAATGCCAAATATTTAGCAGCTGACCTTTTCCTACCAGAGAAGAAGGGTACCTCCTGGCAGCAGGACCTCATCTTTTTTGATCTGAAAAAAAAAAAAAAGAAGACGTAGCATGGAAGAGCAGTCCTATGTGCCATGCACGTTGACATGGATTAGAATGTCATTTCCTCCTCATGTGAGAACAGTGTTCTTACTACCACTACAAAGAGGAGAAAATCAGGACTGCAGAAACATGAATAATAAAACTGGGAGTGGAGTCAATGTCTCTCTGAACTCCTCACCATGGTGAATTGCTGTACCTGGAGGGCCTCCTAGAAAAATACTGTAGTGTATCTACTGACATCCAGGCCACTGCCTGACAAGGTGAAAATGGTTCCAGAATTGCCAGTCAGCCAGCTGGGAGGATTTCCACCACTGTTCGATGGTACAAGTCCCTCAGCTGAATGCTGGGAGATTCCCCAGCCCAATAGCCATCTTCCTATAGCTACCCCTACTATTGGGGAATTTAGAAATCTTGCTCTTGTCTTTCCACTTATTCAACAAGAAGTGCAAAATTGCCTAACCATGTCCCTCATTTTGAGAAGTCTCTAGAAGTGTGTATACACTGAAGTTCATAAACAAATTCATTAGTAAACCAGATAGTTTTGTACAGTGTGGAGTACGTAGTACACAATTCATAAATGGCATTTTGACAAAGTGCCAGGTTTCCAGTGCTTCTCATTTTATTTCTGTGGCAAAACTAAGCTATGCTCAGTTCCCTCTGATCTATTACTCCCATGAATAAAAGATGTTCCTTGATGCTAATTCACCCTGCTTCTTTGACTGCCCATCGTGCCCTCTGCATTTGTCTAGAGAGCATGTTTCAGAGGAGATATGGTGCCCCATCCTGAACTCCCTATTGGTTGCACTGTACAGGGGTGCTTTATTAAGCATTTGGTGTCACCTGCTAACGCAGCATCCCAGGTTCCCATTAATGACTGTAGGTTTGGTGGAGGTGGGGTGGAGAGGATGTAAAGTTTGCCAGTAGGGAATTCTGGCTCTCTCTCAAACTCAAAGCACTAAAACAGTCTCTGAGAACATTTATGCTACTGAATAAAGAACATCCATGTGAGTGAGAAAAATCCATGACTCCTTCTAAGAAGGTGATTTCCCAAAGCTTGCTAATTAACCAATTAATGAAGGGAGGTGGTCACCAACTGGATCACTCTGCTTCCCCTGCTAAAGTTCAAAAGGAGAAATGGAAAGATAACTGGATTGAAGAGTCAGGATACTTGGGTTTCTACTCAGCACTACCTCTTTCTGTGTGTCTGGGCCAATATACTTCATGTCACTAGTCCTCGGTTTCCCATTTATAAAAATAAGTATATGAAATAACTATTGAGTAAGTCACACAATTTTATGATTCATGTTCTCTCCTGGACTTCATATTTATGATATCCTTTAAAATATCTTTGGTCAGATGGTACTAGAGGTCAAATGAAATTATCATAAGATACTTTTGGGTCAAGACATACCATCTCTTCAATTGCATAGATTTCAAATTGTTTGATTTCCAGCACATTTAAAATACACTTAAAAATCCTTCCAGTTACTACTGAGGATAAACTGTGGTCACAGTTTGGCTATTGATAGCTGGGGTCAGCTAGAGAATCAATCAGATGAGAAATACCTAAGTACACAGATTTTGCTAACTAGTATAAATTATTTTATAACTGGAATGTTACTGGTTTTTACTCATTGCCCTAAAAGCTGTCTTGCAAATAGAGAAATCTGTGGTATCCTTGTGTTGGGAGGATACCTGCCTTCAAAAGATAACTCTTCATTCCCTCCCATGCACCTTCTTCATCTCATAATTCCTTCCTGCTTATTCCCTCCCAATCTGTAGCCAATTTAGCAAAAACAAAAAACAAAAAAATTCACTAACAAGATAATATTTTTTCCAAGATGGCAGAACTGACAAATCACATAAGCAAGACATAAAATGGTCTGACCCAGCAACTAGTCCCATGCTGTGCCAACAATGTGCACTCACTAAATCCTGATCCGTTGATTGATTGATCTAGAGCTGAGGATCTGCCTTACATTCCTACCCCACTGCACTGAAAGGCTAAGCACTTGATGTTTCTCATTCAAATGATCTGTGTTTCTATCCCGCCAAGTGGTAAAATCCAGGTGACCACATCTGCCTCTACACACTCCCCAGAATTTTGCAGGAACTGATGGGATCATGCCTGTAACCTACTTTAAGCTCTTCAGAAAAATCCATGCCACCCACAGAAGGCCATGTGATTAAGAAGTGTTTATGCATGCAATAGATGGCAGCAGTTCCCAGGGATAACCTCAGGAAATTGGAGAGCCAAACACACAAAGGAGCAAGAGTATACTGGGGAGGTTCATGCATAATGGATTTCTGACCAGCCATGAATAATACATTGCTCAAATTTTAAAATGCAATAAGTAAACTACTAGGTGCTATTAGTATTATGTACATAAATATTTTTAAATCTCCATATAAATATCCCATAGTCACTTCAGTTAATTTTGATCAAAGGAACATATGTTCTCATACCTACACTAAGCCAATGGAGGTGGTTTGGGAAAATGTAGGACTGAATGAATTGAAGAGTAACTGCAAGCCCTTCTTGGAGAATCTGAGATCAATTGTACTTTTCTAATCCATCACCTGTTTGGATGACTACAAAAGACACTGACTACATTTAAATATTTTCAAAAGAAAGGAGAAAGATTACACAAAAGATGAGGGCTAGTTATATCAATTCAGACTCTTCAGCTTAGTTTAGACAACTAAAGCATGTAGTTGAAAAGTTGAAAATGTCACTGCAGACCTTTATAGGAGAAAGGCCAGCAGTTCCCAGAGAGCAGTCATTTAGAGAATGCGAGGTGGGACTCCTCCCTCCCATGGGTCACCAGGAAGAGACATGGGATTGATGGATTCATCTCAGGCCTTGGTATCACCATCAACTTCATGCTCAGAAGCTTAGTTATTAGTGTTCCAGAGATGATCCTACTCAAGGTTAGGTACTCAGGCTAAGAAAGCTCCCAAAAGGCTATTGTACGCCACCAGAATGGCAACATATGGTTTTATAATGAGAAGTGTAACTATCAAGCAGAGTAGACATCTGCCTTGGCCTATCCAGTACATTCTACCCTTGCATGAAAAGTCAGAATATTAGAAAGTCGCTTGATGATCTAGAATAGGGATTGAAGAACTTTTTCTATAAAGGGCCAGATAGCAAGCATTTTAGCCTCTGTAGGCCATAAAATCGGTGTTGTAGCTACTCGACTTCAAGCCAGATTTGGCTTACAGGCCACAGTTGGCAGACTCTTACCTAGAATAGGGAAGGTTGACGAGATGATTTAACACTATCAGCTCAAATAGTTTTCTATAGAAATGATAATACTGGGTACTCTGAATTGAAAAAAGTTCAGATGGGCTCTGGGATATTTCCCTTTTTCTTGTTTGAGCTCTACATGGCTGGCAACTTCCTTTTGGGATATTCTATTCTTTAACATTAGTACTTCTTGTCTTGCAATTAAATAAGGAACACATACTTTTTAATCTTATAAACAAAATTTAAAAACAATGTGAGAAATAAGAAAGAACTGTGATTTTCTTAACAACTGTGATGCAATAACATCTGGACCCTTAGTAAAACTATCTATATGGAGGGACATCTGGGAGGCTCAGTGCTTGAGTGTCTGCCTTTGGCTCAGGGCCTGATCCCAAGGTCCCCAGATCAAGTCCCTCATCAGGCTCCCCAGAGGGAGCCTGCTTCTCCCTCTGCCTATGTCTCTGTGTCCCTCATGAATAAGTAAATAAAAATCTTAGAAAGTAAAAAATAAAAAACCATCTACATGGAAATATCAAGGGCCCCAACTGCAATCCAAAAACTGTTGTTAGCTCGGGCTTCCCTTAGTTTCCTTTTCATTTTATTGTGGCCCGAGTACTAGAGAAAGTCCTCCATGATCTTCCTTCTCCTATATGTCACAACAGTGCACTTGTGGTTGTAAAAATAGACCTTGGTGGACAACAGGCTACAGCAGGCTTTTATTTTGTTTTGTTTTTAGTTGCAGAAATGGGGTCACTGCTAGATGATGCATGTCCAGACTTCCCACGGTTCAGCTTCCCAGGAAGCTTGTGGTCCCTGGCCGCATGATGCTTCTCAGGTCTTCAGAGCTGCCAATGTGCTTTAACACACATTTCTCTACTGCTTTAGCTTCTGTCATTGCCGAGGTGCTCCATCTGCTCCCTCAACCCTCTCCGAGCCAAGTGGAAAAAAGCTTTTTCCCTCTTTTGACATGTCACCACTCTCAGCCTTGGAGTCTACAAATGGACCATGGATGCCCTGAAATTATATAGCAGATTTTGTTTACATAGTTGCCTAGGTTTATTTTTCTCAGGAAAAGGTACACAGCTTTCCACAAATTCTCAAAGGGGACACTCACTGCCCCAAAATTGAAATGACGATCACACTGTAATTGATTAAAGTGGAAATGCATCCAAAACAGATTTAGTTTGTGCAAATCCAACTACACATACTTAGCAGAGAGAGACATCAAGAGAGAAATCACAATTTAAATAATTCAGGCAAATCCATCTGCCTTTGTACTCAATGAGCACATAACTGAGGTTGAGCCTGAGATGTGGACTTAAATCTACAGTCCTCGACTGGGAATAAATGCTCAACGAAACTGGTAATATTTCTTTTAAGAACTACAAGAAGTGCATTAAAAAACATTATTTGAGAAAGATATTCTCTCTGAGACCATGTTCACGACAGTCTTGGAAAGAGAAAAATAATCTCTTTCTCCCAGAAGAGTGCATATGCTTCCTTCTCCCTCCCTAGCCTCCTCTATGTCCTCCTCCCTTCCCACCATCATGCCAGCACCTTTCTCTGCTACCACCTCCTTAGAAATACTGCCTTTCTGCCTTTGGAATTCCATAGAAGACATCGTTCACATCATTCCCAGCTAGAAAATGTACAACATTTTTACTTTTTCCAGACTCAAGATTAATTTACAAACAAGAGCTAGCCTGTTGGTAGGGGTAGAAGGGGAACAAGAAGGTCAGCTCAAGCTCTCCATCTAGTTACCTGGTACCCTTACAGAATCGCTGAAGCTTCTGCATGCAGTGGAGTTCTCACAGAACGCAAAGCATCCACTCAGGGAAAGCCCAAGGCTCCAGCAGCCCACTCAGAAATAGTACTTGAATAACACTTGATGGACTAGCGTAAGTGAGTTTCCAGAGGGAATAACTAGTCTGAAATTTCTCTTCCCAGAGTTGAGTCAAGTTTTTAGATGGAAGTCACTGATACTATTGTATTTATAATTTAAAGTAGCCTAGAATCCAAATCCTTCCAACCTCAAAGCTAAATCTACTTCTCATCTCTTCCCTGTAGCCTCCCCTGGAACTTCTAGCCCAAACTATTTTCCCCCATTCTCTGAACTCCACCAGCAGAGAAAATTGGAAATGCACAGAAGTATTGTTCTCCAATGAAATGGAAAATTAAGTGACATCAGTTTAGGACAAGCCAGTGGATTACAAAGGCAAAACAATGTCCTCTAATACCAAATTTCAGTAATCCTCAAGTCTTACCTTCTGACCTGGGGAACAGAGAACTGAATGAAAGGTCAGTTGGTAAAGAAACAAACAGAGCCCCTGTCAGCTGCTTTGCTGATAAAATACACTAATACTATTCCAGAGCACAAAAAGGCATGGCCATAAATCTTTTACTTAAGAAAACTATATATATATATTACATTATATATGTGTGCAATAATACACACATACTATATACACACAAATATAATGTAATACTTGTATTACATGTGTTATAATGTATTACTTGTATTATATATGCGTGTATAATACATGTGTATTATCACACATGTATATAACTTAATATATATATACAATTTATATATATAATTTTATATATATATATATATATATATATATATATATATATATATAAATGTAATGAGTGCCTAAGAGTGAAAAGATAACGAATGTGCATGCAGGATAATAGAGGTGGTGAATCAGAGTGGTCTATGGACCGAGGGAGATATTCTCTAACAATAAGAGGAATCAACACCCTACTGCCCAAACAGGGCAGGACCCCATAAGAAGGCAGAGATTCTACGAGGGTCCAGGTCTACAGCACAAGGCAGCCCCAACCACCCACTCCAGTGATGGAAGACTCAAACAATGGTATCAGAAATCAGAACCACTGCAGGGGGCAGTAAGTGGGCCTCCCCCATAACCTCAGCTGTGGAAGTGAAAGTGAAAGTAGCAGCATGTCTAGACCAAGAAGGGAAATGGACCTCAGGGTCTTAGCTGCAGGGGTGACATTAGTGAGACCACAAAGAAGAGAGTGAGGACTCCAGCTTGACCCCCAAATGTAGCTAGGGAAGCTAAAGGCTGAGTCTTTTACCTCTGAGATCTAGCACAATGTGTGGCTCATCGTAAGTGCTCAATAAATATTTGAGCAAGGGAAGGTAGGAAGAAGAGAGGAAAGTAGGAAGACAGAGAAGGAGTTTAGCTGATGGGAGCTCAAAATCAAATGATCTGAATGGCCATGATGTTCACACATAGGCTCATATTTGTCCCTCCCAAGCCTGCCTATCATCCTGCCATGGAAACATAGATAATCATAGAAACCAAAAGAATTACATCTGGAGAAATAAGTAGCAAAATGATCAATAAATAGCTTCTTAATATATGTAGTCATTAGAGACAAATAACTATGTATAACCCAACCTGATGTGGAAAACTCAGGCATAATAAACAGCAGGGAAACTGAAGATCTTTAAATTGGCCCGTGATGACTCATTTGATTTTTAGGGAAAATGTCTCTCCATCAGGGAAATAGCCTGTTTTCAAGCAGTCTTTTCAAACCTCTTAGACTGAGAAGAGAAGCATGCATTATGTCCTGTGAGTCACCTGAGTGTTTTTTTTTTCCTCCACAGTGGGAGGTTTTCAAATGCTAAAACCAATCCATAAGTGTTTACAAGGTGAAACTCTAGGAAGTTCTATAAAGAGCTAATCACCTCCCCCACACCACCACAAAGACATCACTCCCTCTCACCCCCTAATCCCAAAAGGCAGGGTGTAAGGCTGGTGTGCACCTTTTCAGACCTTCATCCTCATTCATCTAAGTGCATTTGCACATATTTATACATATATAAGGCTTTAGTCATTTGATTTTCCCTAAGTAGACTCATACATTTAATATGAAACCCACTTTTCTTCACCAAACAATAGATCGTAAGCAACCTTACTGTATAGACTATAAGCCTTTATCTTTTCCTCTAATTCCTTTATGTATATGCCACATATAGAGACACAGTTTTACTTAAATGGTATCATAGCACATATGTAGTGGTATACAACCTTGCTTCTCTTTTGTTCTTTCTTTTTTAATCCCTGCCTCTTCCTTTTCCCTTCTCCCTCACCCCACCACCATCCATGAGGACATTCCCTGCTCTCCCATGACTCAAGGAGAAATACTTAGTGGGTGGATAGTGGGCTTTTGTCTAGTTTGCCTCTTTCACTTCTAAAGGCCAAGTCAAAAGAGTGCCTGTTAGATGCAGACAAAGTCACACGAACTCTCTGATCTTGTGAGTTGTGAAGACCTTGGTCACTGCCCACATCGGGTGTGTAGAGAGAAGACAAACCTGTGCACAAAGAATTCAAGGACTAGGTCAAGTTCAGTACAGTAGTCCAGCATTAGCTTTGGGACACACTCTGGGTTCCAAAGAAAGCTGGAAGCCAACTGATGAGATGTGAGCAACAAGGCATCATCAAAAGGAAGGTGTTCCATGGAGAGGGCCTGTGCTCTCCAATGAAAGAGAAGGTATTAGCCTCAAATAATGGAAGACCTTTTCAAAAGACATGTCAGTAAGGTTCCTAGACCACAGCCTTCTTTCACCACTTTTGGCCACAAGAACAAGATGAGAAATGATCAAGTAATGCCAATTGTAGTTCAAAAATGAAGATCCAATTTACTTATTCCTTAGCGCAATCATTTCCTTACCATTAATATACCTTGAAAAGTAACTTGAATTACACAGAATATATTTTCCAAGTCTCTGCTGCCACCCACAGTTTGAGGTGGGAACAGTGAGACAAAATTCTTCGCATGCTTGGAAATTTGGCTCTAAGTTGCCTTCAATATGTATTATTATACCATATTTGTATAGTTTTTTATTTCTTTTTCGTATAGTTTTTAATATATGATTATTTATCCTTACACACACACACACATACATACATACACACACGAAGACATTTGGTAGGTGATGAATAAACAGGGTAAAACTAGAATTCAATTAAACTCACTCTAGGTTTGGCACTTTTCCCACAAGTAAATCAGTATCACTGAAATTGGACTTGTCATTTAATTAAGCCTGGGCATTAATAGCCTGGTGGTCTTCAGAGACATCTTGGTGTCTAACTGAACCAGTTTGGGTTGTCAGGGTAAAAAGACAGTATTTAGGATGGAGATGTAGCAAATGAGACCAAATTACAAAGGTTTCTGTCTAGAATGAAGATGCTGCAATATTCTTCCCATTATGGATGAAGATTTTTTTCAGCTGAAGACCATACTGAGCCTGAGCACTCCCAATCATCCATGAGGGTGGTCTTATTGCCACCATTGTCCAGGTTAGAACTAGAAATTCCAAGAAATTAATTATTCACTTCTCCAAAGCCTTCCCCCAACTAGCAAGCAACATTCATGTGGAGCTGTACAACCAGATTTCCTTTTTAAAAAATAATAATAACAATGTTTTGGGCAGCCCGGGTAGCTCAGCAGTTTAGCGCCACCTTAGGCTCAGGGCATCCCGAAGACCTGGGATTGAGTCCCGCTTCGGGCTCCCTGCATGGAGCCGGCTTCTCCCTCTGCCTGTGTCTCTGCCTCTCTCTCTCTCTCGATCTCTCTCTCTCTCTCTCTCTTCTCTGTGTATTCTCATAAATAAATCTTTTTAAATTAAAAAAAATAATAATAACAATGTTTTAAATTAGGTCAAAAGGTAAAAGAATATCCAAAAAGAACTCCTCTTGAAGAATGTACTTTTATATAGAAACACTGTCTGTTGTGGGAGTCTTCACTCTTCTTAGACCCTTAACTCTCTAACAGCAGGTTTCACATGAAGTAAGTTCTAGCAACTCCTACAAAGATCCCTGAATTCCAGCTCAGGCCAACTATCCCTATCAGTCCACTCCTGCCACTCCCAAACCACTCCAGGGAAAGAAAAACTTGTTAGCACTAGTTCCAGGAAATAAACAAAGCTATCCTTATATCAATAGAAAACATTCCAGGACTCCAGTCTCCAAGTTAATGCAAAATACAATCTTCCCCCACGCCTTCCACTTTGATAGGTTCAGGAATCCCTAAGGACGTTTACTAGTATTCTAGACCCAGTCCTGATGTCCCTACTACTTCGGGTGGAGAAGGAGTTCAACAAGAGAAGACTCTTCCATGACCATGGCCTCTTGGGATACTAGTGGTTCCAGACACTGACTCCCAGCAGGCTGCCACCACCACTTCTCTCCATCAGTGCCTGCAGGATGGGACTGCTTCATGAGGCAAATAGGTCTCTGCCAGTGACCACAGCTACCGTCATCACTTTGGCCTCAGGGAAGAATACAGTCATGTTTCCTGTTTATTTCACTCCAAGTATGACACAAGTCCTAGCCTTAACCAACAACGCAAAAAGAAAGATACATATAGAGAATATTTAACAATTATTGCAGGGGTCCAGACCTGTCCTGGGGTCCCTCACTTGGTTTTCCTAAAGGCAACTAACTTCCCCACCTAAGAAATGCTCCTTTCTTCTTACCCTCGTCTGGAAGACCAATGTTACCTGTCCTTTGGATGCCTTGAGAGTGAGAATTTCTGTTCTTTTGGGTCCAGTCCTAACTCTATCAAGAGACATTAGGAGAAGGCCAATGGCAGCTAATGGCAGTTAAGACCCCTATGAGACAATATCATACCAGTTCTTCCCCACAGACTGGGTTACTTGGTCTTAAATGGCATCCCACACAGGACACTTGAATCGCAGACTTGGATGGAATATACCAACTAGGGCCAGATGCTTCCCAGCCTGTCACCGCTAAGGTTTCAAAACCCTGTGGAGTGCAGACTGGCCCCAGCCCCAGGTCACACCACACATCCTTGGCAGAAGAAATCACACCATGACAGGCCAATACCCTGAGAGGCTCGACACAGAGACTCCAGAGCCTTCCCACCCAGGTCCATACCTGTCTTTCACCTTCCTGGCTCTACAGACTTTAAGAATATTTCTTGAGTGATCTGTGGCTGTCAGTTAACTCAACTGCTGAATGGAGAAAATAATGCCTGACTCACCGGGTAGTTCTGAAGATTGAGATCAGTGAGTACACCTTTCTTTAGAATCATGCCCGATGCATAGAAAGCAATCTATGAATGTTAGTGATTACTGCTGTTAGCCGAAGGCAGTAAATAAAAAAAATCAAAAATAAATTTTAAGAAAACAGCTAAACCCAAGCAAGGGAATTTCAGGAGGTGGGGGGACAGCCACAGAATGAAATCGACGGAAATAATTTCCTGCCTTGCAGTAACGTAACCCTTTTGCCTTAGTCAAGGTTACAGGTAGGGCACACTGAAGACAGTTCTGCAGGAGGCCAGTGCCCACAGCAGTTGTGAAAATTGGCCCCAGCCCTGAGGAACTTAGTCTGCCACATTTCAAGCACTGAGGTTCATTGGCATTTTTTTTCTTTAAGTTAAAATTTTAAATTGGTCCATGTCATGTTAACCTAAGTCAGAACCTCTACTTTAAAGTTCAGAATTCAATTAGCAGGAACAAGTAATTACTTTTACCTCACTGGCAGGCAATATGCTTTAGAGAGAGGAGGTTCATACTTTCACCTCTGGCAACGGTTCCAGGACCTGTTGCTGCAGATCTTGACTCCCACATGGCTGGCCAGATGGCCAGACCCAACCCTGGACGGACCCTAGCTGCTACCACCTGAACACCATCCCACTGGGGAACAAAAACCTAGACCTGTCATCCTAAGCTCTGAGAAGGGCCCCCTTAAAATGCTAGCTGATGAGAAACACGCCGAATGGCTTGCTAACAACTTCATTCAACCCTCAGAGACAGTCACTCATACTGATAACTTGGGGTGTGCATGTGTCTGGTGTGTGTGTGTGTGTGTGTGTGTGTGTGTGTGTGTAGACAATTGCGTTTGACAGCTGAGCCCTAGGGCTGCGTAGTATGCTGCAAGTGCATCAGACCTGGAGTTAGGAATCCTGAGTGCGAGTCCTGACTCTGCTACTAACGTTGCAATGGAGTGATTCATGTCATTTATGTGAGCCTTGATTCCTTGATTCTCCCGTGTACAAATGATGCTCCCTCCTGGATGTGCTCAGGGATTAAATGAGATCCCGTGTGTGTGGAGACTTGAAAAAGTATAAAGCTTTTATTCTATTATTTCATAGGGCCAGTCCCAAACAAATATCTAAAAGGTAACCTTTTGAAGTCGGCTTACTCCCCTGACCCTGGTGCACATACCCCCATGCTGCAATACCGCACGCTCTTTTACAGCAAGAAGTCCATTTCATCTCCATGTGCCCATTGTCTAGCACAGTAACTGAGAAATTGATACATAGTAGGAGTTTAATACAAGTTTACTAAAAGAATGAAAAGGCAAACAATTGTTGAGAGACCAGTCACTAAGGCAGATACCAATAATTACGTGCTTTTTCCCAAAATTTTGATTTGGCATCAACAAAGACCCAGGCCTGGAAGCTTAGATAGGATGGGGCTAAGTGGAGACAATTTTTTTAAAGGGAAGAGGTACAGAAATGTTTGATACTGGGCAAAGGTTTCATATTTAAATCATTTTAATATAACAGCACACCTAAAAGCAATGGGGACAATAAAAAAGAGAATGCCTTATTTTTATTTAATGTCTATTTTAAATATTATAAGGACTCACTCTTGCCTCACAACCCAAGGCCCACTAACTTCATTAAAGGATAGAAACCAAGACTCAGTGAGCGGGGAAAACTGTTTGCCCAATGTCACCCAAACAGATGTCTACACAGATGTTAGGTCTAGCAGCTATCAGGTCTCTGGACTCTGTGTCAGCCCTCTGGGTCTTGGGGGTGCACCAGGGTGACCATGAAAGGACTCTCAAATTTGGGGTGGCACACAGTAGCAGCAATCTATCCTGACTTTCCCCAGTTCAGACCAGCTTGAAACACTGATTCTCCTACAGCAGGAAGGCTCAAATGCCCTTAATCTAAGGCTACCAAGAACAGAGCCGGGAGCAGTGGAGAAGCCCCAGCCCTAAGCCTAGAAAGTCCTAGGTATGTGGCAGCTGCATAGTCACAGACTGTATTCCTGCTTATCCCACCCCTGATACTCATTGCCTTGACTTCTGTTTCAGCTCCCAGAGACTTGGTCCTGACCAGACCCAGCTCTGCAAGAGATTAGACCAGCTGTTCTCAGACTGCAATGTCATGGTTCTCTGTGGCCCCGAAACCAGGTCCCTGGCAGACATAGGAGCCCAGATCAAACTTAGTATTGGTATGAGGGGTATGAGGACCCAAGTGTCCAGGTGTCTGACCTCTTCATAGTGGCTTTCCTGTTGCTCACTGCAGGGGTTCTCAAGTGTGGCTGCACAATGGGATCACACAATCACACATCCGATATCTGAGTCCTGTATCGAAGGCTCTGATGTAATCTGTTTAAGGTATAGCCAGGATATCAGAAGTTTCAAAATCTCCTGGGTCATTCTAATAAGCATCCAAGGACACAAACGACTGGTTGAGCGTGCTCTACAAAATCACCTCTAGCACGTAGATTCCACAGGGCGCCTGGGTGGTTCTACCAGTTAAGTGCCCAACTCGTGACTTCCACTAGGGTCCTAATCTCATGGTTGTGGGCTGGAGCCTCACATCAGGCTCCACGCTCAGCAGGGAGTCTGCTTGAGATTCTCTCTGGCCCTCTGGCCCTCCCCCGACTTGTACTGACTCTCTCTCTAAAATAAAATAAATAAATCATTTTAAAAATAAAATATAGATTCCTCAAGGGCCAGAGAGGATGGGTCTATAAGCTTAGGTTGGGGCTGGGCAATATATATATTTTTGATGAGCACAAGCTTCTGAGGCAGCCATAGGGTATACACAAATTACTTGAAAGGCTCAGTTAAGCTGAGGGCAGAGACTGAATTATTTCTAATACCATCTTTATCAAGAAAAGGAAAGTCAAGGTCAGTCCATGGGCTAAAGAGCACCTAACTGCCTGTAGAAAATTTCATTTGTGCAAGGCCCCTCAGGTTCTTTACCTGCTTCCGAAATTAAATATTGGTTACTTTTGTTTAAAAGCTAAATTTTCTAAGTGGCTCCAAATATGACTATGGCAAGTCAGTACTTAAACGTTCGAAAGTGTTAGTCTATCCTTTGGCCTAAATGCCCATCTTGGCACCATTGCTTCCAGATTCCCAAGGAGCAGGGAGGCCCCCTGCAGTACTGTCAGTCTTAGGTCACGCAGTACACCTGCTGCAGAAGGCAGATAGGCCTCCGCTCCTCCTTTTGGAAGGCAGAGCTCTAGTTAAGGGGAAAATCTCAATTTCAAAGTAATTGGGGGGAAAATCCTCTTGGTACAGAATATGTTCAAGAGAAATCTTTGAATAAAAAAAGCTGCTGAATGTCCCCAGCTAATAAGGGGTCTCATCTGATGTAAAGCAATTGGCTAAATCTGTCTCTATATTTCCTAGTAATATGATAAATGTAAGGAGAAGCGAATTTGTCTTGGTATTCCACAATGTGATAAATGACAGGACACGTAATTGTGTAATGCCAATAGCACCAGAAAATTGCAAATCTCCAAATGAAATGTTCCCTTCAATCACATAATCAAGTGACTGACAGGGCATTCGAGATATTACCTAAATTATAGCTAATTTTCTGTAGCAGTGTTCTGCACCTTGCTCCACCGCACTGGCAAAAAGGTAGGCAGAAACAAAAGTCATTAATTGCACTAAAACGAGCTGCAGTGGTCGGGTTCCTTACCTGATGCTTCCTGATATTATTAATTCAGCCTACTGCACCCCTTTGCTCATGGATGTTGTGTGGTCCTCACCAAGCAGAAACTGGGCAGGGGCTCCTGGTCACCATGGAGACCGAGGCTGGGTTTGGGATGTTTGTTACCTTGAGAGTGAATAAGAGACAGTGGCATAACTAGAAATTCTGGGCTTCTGATCAATACTGTCAGAAAGAGACCCCCTGGTTCTTACTAATTTTAAAATACAGAAATCTCTGATTCTGTAGAGGAGCTCTCGAGCTATACTTAAACCTATGGGTAAAAATTATTATATTAGAAAATGCATCACAAAATCCTTTAATGCTTTGACTGAAGGAAGCAAAACCCAACTTGAGTTGGCTGGGGCACAAAATGGGAGTTTATTTTAAGGATGCGGAAATGTGGGACGCCTGGGTGGCTCAGTCAGTGAAGCATCTGCCTTGGGCTCAGGTCATGATCTCAGGGTCCCAGGAGAAAAAAGGCTCCATGCTCAGCAAGTGTCTGCTTCTCACTCTCCCCTGTGCTTGCTTTCTCTCTCTCTCTCAAATAAATAAATAAATAAATAAATAAATAAATAAATAAATTTTTAAAATCTTGGGGTGAGGGAAGGATACGGAAATGTTTCAGATTCTCCAATGGCAAAGATGCATCAGGATCTCTAGCGCCCAGAGAGAAATTGTGCATCAGTTTTACTCTTTGCTTCTTTTTACACATCTCTTTCTTTCCTATTTCTTTGAAAAAATCAGCATCTTCTGCTACCCACTTATTATGTATCCAGGAGAAGATGGCTGCCCTCACATGTTGGGTTTTTAAGTTACACTCTCAGATAATGGAGACTGACTCCCTCGTGCCCATCTCCAACTTCCCGGGGCAGAGATTTAGAGTGGTCCAAGTCAGGTCAAGTGCTCACTGCTGACCCAGTTCCTCATTTTCAAGAAGGTTTTGGGTCACATTATACAACATGACCACCAGGACCCATTCCTGAGGATGGAGAGCGGGGTCCAGCAGCTAAGGGGGTCATTTTAAGCTGGGAAATACCCTCATGAGGCAACTACTACTACACAATTATCATGTCACCTGAGTCTCACAATCACTCTCTGAGATAGAAATGCGATTGTTATTATACTCTTTTGATAGATAAGGAAATTCAGGGCATGTAGCTGATTAGAGCTATAGCTTGAATCTAGGTCCTCTGCCTAGAAACATTTTATGGAAAGAAAATAAACAAAGACAACTTTCTCTCCTCTTTTGATTTTATATTTATTCTGTTTATTGTACTTTTCCTGTCCAGAGTGTATCCAAATTCATGCCTTCAAACAACTGTTATTAAATGCCTGCTGTATGCAAGGCATTATGCTAAGCTTTACGGGGAATAGGGGAAACATGGGACCTCAAGATGCTTAGAATCTATTACATAAGACATTTAACAAATTTATCTGCCAAGACTCTAGGCACCAGGGCCACCGCAAAACACTGCTCCAGAAGGCACCTTTCATATTGAGTCCCAGGAATGGTACCTCTCAGAGTACCACAGTGCATGATATGAAGTCCACCAATTGTCACAGCTAAACACATTTGTTCTTTCCACATGCCTTTTAGTAGCTGGCTAATTTCTATTACCTAGAGTCCAACTGAAATAGGAATTGTAACTTTAGCATTTTCCAGATCCTAAAAAATCTCTAATATAAGAATCCTGTGTTAATTTGTTCAGGCTGTTATAACAAAATGCCACAGACCAGGTGGCTTATCGACAACAGAAATTTATTTCTCCTAGTTCTGGAAGCTAAGAAAAGATCAAGCATGATCACATTCTGGTGAGAGCCCTCTTCCTGGTTCATAGCCAGAAACTTGTCACTGTGTCCTCACATGGTGGAAGAGCTAGGGAGCTCTCTAGATCCTCTTTTATAAGTCACTAATCCCATTCAAGAGGGTGCTACCCTCATGACTTAATCACCTCCCAAAGGTCTCACCTCCTAATACCATTGCCTTTGGGAGTTAGGATTTTAACATCTGAATTTTGGGAGCATAAAGATTAAGATCGTAGTGATCCCTTATTGAAGTAGCTGGATTTCTAGGGGGGAGAAGTGACCTGCACTAGTTAGGTGTTAAGTCTCAGGTGTGATGTCTATACTGAGTTCTGCAAAGTCCAGAGCCTTGTGGACACCTTCGATCTTCTGGAGAGTACCTGCACAGTAACTACTCCTATGGAGAGAAAATGGCCAGACGACTGGGAGAGCTACCCAGGGTGATGAAAGGGAGAAAAAAATCAGAATTGTCAGAGGATTATGTGCAAATCTAGGGACGAAAGGACCCAGATGCAGAACCAGAGGAAGAGCAACTGAGCAACAAAAGACAGAACTGTAGCTGAGGGCTGGTCCATAGGGTGGCTACAAGGTGCGGCATGCCCTGTGGGCTGGTAGGTAGGAAAAAAGGACAAAGAGACTTGAACTTTGCCTTCTTCTCCTGGTGATTCATAGTCCAACCACTGATGTTTTAATCTAGCATAAGCAGACAGATCCTTGTGTTGACACTACTCTCTCCAGTGCCTTTTTCTCATTTTCTTAATAACCATTATATTGATGTTATCTTGGTGAAAATTGTCAAAAAAAAAAAGCATTGCTTTGGGGTAAGAAGCTCTGGAGAACATTTGTCCCAGAACTTACCCCCCTGCCATTGTGTAATTATCCAAACAGACACTAATCAAATCTAACCAATCATTTCCAAGGTCATGAGGGATTAACTGGATTCTTCTACTACATGTTGAAAATCAGACTACAATATGCACCCATTCCATGTACCACCCATTCTACCAAGACCCACGCTAAAGTACCAAGGCAAGAAAATGTCTCCTTGACATTACATTTGAATTTAAAATCAAACATGCCTGCAGACACTCAAGGAGGAACTGTCTTCGTTAAGCATGGCACAACAGCAAATCTCTCATTTTATCATTTTCCCATGAAAAAAAGGAAAACTGCAGGCATTTAACTCAGGCCCCAAAGTGCACAGCTAAGGAACACCTGGCAACATGAATAAATTGCAAAATGTATCTGTTTTCCCAAAAAAATTTTTTTTTTCATTAGATGGTGCACTTCCAAATGTGCTGCTGATAGCGACTGCTTTGCTAAAGACCAACAGAGCTCATTACCAGGCAATGCAAGAGCCCAAGGGAAGAGAATGAATTGGTTTTTCAAACCATTGACAGTCTCTAGAAAGTCTGCAATGTTTGCTATTTTAAAATTAAACATCTGGTTGAAAGATCTGTTATTTTATGATTTTTTATAACAATCCAAAAGTCACGTTTAATTTTGTTCTTTCTCCATCAGAGATTCAAGTAACTTTACTTTTGATCAGAATAGTTCCACACGCCTTGGGCTCAGAAAGAAAAAACAGAAAATCCCCTTAGAATATTCCTGGTCAGTTCATCGCTTACCTTATAAAACTCCTCCTAGGAAGCAAAACAAACTGGTTATATGGTTTCCTTTCCAACAGTCTGTGGCAGTTGAGCGTGACTGTGGGTTTATAGTGCCTCCAAAGATTAAAAACAATCCCATTTAAAATGTTCAGATCAAATTCACAAGCAACCTAATGAGCTGTGAATGTAAATGTAAAGGCTTTGCTAAGTGAGCACCCATAAAAGAATTATGTGCCCTAAGTAATTATGTGCAGATGCCGACTCTCAGGAGTTCGGTTTGGGACGTTCCTCAACAATGGGGTGCCTTTGTGTTTATCCCTTGGTGTTAGCTCCAATATTGAGAAAAGCCACATATTTCCCAGAGTAGAACATGAGCTGCACGGGGATCCCTGGGTGGCTCAGCGGTTTGGGGCCTGCCTTTAGCCCAGGGCACGATCCTGGAGTCCCGGGATCAAGTCTCACGTCGGGCTCCCGGCATGGAGCCTGCTTCTCCCTCCTCCTGTGTCTCTGCCTCTTTCTCTCTCTCTCTCTGTGTCTATCATAAATAAAAATAAATAAATAAATCTTTAAAAAAAAAAAAAAAAAGAACATGAGCTGCAACCTGTTCAGTGTGTGAACCCCTTCACATTCCTGGTTCCCAGCAGGGCCCCTGCCTTTACCACTCCATGTGGGACTCTTCCACAGAGAAAGTAGTTCATCTGGACATGCAAAGTTTAACATCAGAGCACAGTTCCCACAGAGTTGGGCAGAATTGGAAATAGAAAACACCTATGTTTCAGTTCCATGTAATGATGGGAAATAGTGTCCACAACAGGAAAATGGTCATATCAGCACAGCTGGCAGCTCTGGACTTCACACTTAATTCCCAATGATCCCCATTGGTATCCCCTCCACTCAACTGCCAAACAGCCAGCCCTCTGCTCTCTTTACCAAACACGCAAAAATCTTTTTTTCCCTGTTTAAACTTCTGTGAAAACTCATCTTCCTTCGCCATGTCTCCTGGACACATCTGCCTTTGTCAAATCTTTTAACTTTGATAAAATAATTAATGTTCATCTCAATCAAAATAATTTAATACTTTCAGCTAGTTTGTAGGAAGAATTCAAGGTTAAGGTAAAAGAGGGACTTAATTGTTCCTTGGGCCAGTCTACTCAACTAGTCTTAAAGATTCACAAGACGTGGATCCTTTAGGACTAGGTGAAAAATGATGTTGGTCTGCCTCTTTACTGGAGGTCCTCCTACTCATCCAAGTTAATGAACTTCCAGCTATAATGGCAGACCTACTTCCTGGCTACTAAGTCAATCAGACCTACCCAAGGCTTTTTTGTATGTTTAGTGCCAATGGACATCCCTGCCCATTAATTTCTCTAATATATCACCTCCAATCTCCTTACTCCAAAGATTTCAAATAGAATCCTACTTGTTCATCAGACCCATCATCAAAATATCCCTTTGGCATTGAACTCAATTCCTTTGTGACAAGACTTACATCCACCCATTGGATCATGCTGCTCTGGAAGCTTTAAGTGGTTATTCCACTTGGAACATACACTACAGACAGAGGTCTCTAATTTCAGCCTTCCACATCAGAATTGGGATTATAATCATAGTGGAGAATTCCCATCATGCCCTACTATTACCTCATTTTCTACCAAGCATCGGGGTATTATTATTCTTCCTCTCCAGAAGTATAAAGTTTATGAGTGATCATCCCTATGGACTTTCAAAAATTGCTATTTAAATTTTTTTAAAAGCTTTTATTTATTTATTCATGAGAGACAGAGAGAGAGAGAGAAGCAGAGACACAGGCAGAGGGAAAAGCAGGCTCCATGCAGGGAGTCCGATGTGGGACTCGATCCTGGGACTCCAGGATGACGCCCTGGTCCGAAGGCAGGCGCCAAACTGCTGAGCCACCCAGGGATCCCTGCTATTCAAATCTTAAAACAACTCTCTTTCTTTCAAAACTGTTTTGGTCATTGGCATAGAGCTTACTTAGCCACTCAAAAGCCTTTAGCATCTCCTTCCTATGGCATTCCAAATAAAGTCGAAATCCTTAAACTTGTAGCCAAAATGCTATAAAATGTAACTCCTAATCTACTTATCCAATATTCCTGGTTTTCATTCCTCCTCTACATGAGTCCTTTGGTCCAATGACTGATCTATGTCCCACGGAGACATATTTCCATTCCTTGCCTTGCTAAACAACAATTTATTCCTGTCTCTGTACCTTTGCTTATATTCACCCTTCTACCAGAATGCCTTCTCCAAACCATTCAAAATTCAGTTCAAGTCTCACTTCCTGCAGACCTCTCTTGAACACATCAGTCCATGGTGCTCATTCTACTAATTAAATCAGTGTGCTACATCATACCAAGATTTAGAAAACAGAGGGACCAAGCTCTGCCACTTGCCAGCTACATGAACCAGGGCAATTCACTTACCTTCTCTGAGCTTAAATTCTCTTCATCTAAAACAAAGGGTTTAGAATGATCTCAAAGAGCCATTGCAGTTTTAATCTCAATAAAGTTTTTGCACTTTATAGTAAACTTCTACTAACTCATCTACAAATAAAATGCCAGATTTGGCAAATAAAAGTACAGGACACTGCCCGCTACCCCACCAGGGCACCTGGGTGGCTCAGTTGTTTAAGCGGTCGACTCTTGGTTTCAGGGTCCTGGGATCAAGCCCTATGTTCAGCTCCACACTCAACACAGACTCTGGTAAGTTTCTCTCTCCCTCTCACTCTACCCCTCCCCTCACTGTTCACTCTCTTTCTCTCTCTCAAATAAATAAATAAATAAATAAATAAATAAATAAATAAATCTTTAAAAAAAAATGCAGGACCCCCCAGCATGCCCCATGTAATATTTGGGGCATGCTTATGCTAAAAAAAAACTATTTACCATTTATCTAAAATTCAAATTTACCCAGGTATCCTGCATTTTATCTGGCAATCTTATGCATAAGTCCATGCTTTATAATCCCCAGTTCCTTTCAGCTACCTGGAGACAGGGGTTTGATTTACCTACCCCCTAAAGTTTCTGACACAGTGTCATATACAGAATATGCTCAAAAGTGCTTTGTGATAAACGGACACCAACTCCTTCAAACTAAAGCTAACTAAGTGAACATAAGCTCAGAAAAAGTGGTTTACCCTCAGATTAATTAATTAATTTATTTTTTTAAGATTTATTTATTCATGATAGACAGAGAGAGAGAGAAAGAGAAAGGCAGAGAGAGAAGCAGGCTCCATGCAGGGAGCCCGATGTGGGACTCGATCCTGGGACTCCAGGATCATGCCCTGGGTCAAAGGCAGGCGCTAAACCACTGAGCCACCCAGGGATCCCCTACCCTCAGATTAATTTAAAAGGGGGAGGGGGCGTGGGGAGAGCCTAAACTGAACCGTTCCTTTCCAACTGCCTCAGTCCCACCTGCTGCCGCCTTACCTCACTTAGGCCCCCCGGTGAACAAGCCTATAAAGAAGCTCAGTAACCAGTCCGCATAAATCCTTTACTGGTTACCCTTCCCTCCAGCCATATATACAAAGGGAGCAAATGCAGTTTCTTTATTTCTGTGCTCAGTTTGTTTATGAGACTCCATATATCAGGCTACTGTAAAATACTCCCCATTCTCACTCCCACATTCTTCTCTCTACTTAAGTCAAAAGGCATGTCCTGTTTCTCCTTCCCATAAAAATTGGCACCTCTCTCCTTCTCTATGGAAGGAAAAATATCATTGCTTTATTCTATTGGGAGAGAAACCCTCTTGTGTCCTGAAATTAAGTCTGGTGGGGGGCCATTGTTTCTGTTAAATAGAAGGAAGACACCAACAACATGTCAGAAGACTTGCAGGCACTGCATGGCAAACAGAAGCTGGACTCCAAAGAGCTCCAGAGTAGGAGTTAGGAGATTGGCATTAACTTTGGCTCTGCCACAACCTCAATACCTCAGTATCCTTTTCCAAGAACAGGAAAGTCCAGCCTGAGACTTTGCAAGGCCCCTTCAGCTTTCATGTTCTGTGGCTTTAAGCAAGATTTACATGGAGGCCAACTGAGGATTTAAACTCAACTAGAGGAAATGAGATAAATACACCATTTATAGCAAATCACTCTGATGTATAATGAACACTGCTTCCTCTACAAATGTAATGGGAAAGTGCCACAGAATTGCCCAAATCATTTATTTACCTCAGCAACAGCACTGCACAAAGGAGCAGAGACTCTAATTGTATTTTATTTCCTTCTTGTTTTGATCCAAGGCTGAGGTGTGGCAATTAAAAAGACACAGAAATAAGAGAAAGAGACTGAGGCAGGAAAAAAGCATAAACTCAAGTTACTTGGTGGTAGTCACCGATGTTTTCCTCCAACTTTCCATTTCCTGGTGTCAACTGGCTTCCCAGACAAGCCAACTCCCAAGACTTAGACCAACATGCCTTGCATCCCGACACGCGGCCATCATAGTGCAGCAACCCCAGACCAGAAGGTGAACATAGTTGGAAAAATGCTAATTAAAAAGTACTTACCAAAACTTTCTCTAGCTCTACTAAGGGAGAGAATTTTAAAAGAATTAGTTGAAGGGCACTGTCCCATATCCAAAAAGAAAAAAAATCAAGAAATAATTCCTGTGCACAATGAAGGTGAGGATACATGCAGTCAAAATAATTGGATAAATGATGGAAAATTCAACCTATTATCCAAATATCTGGTCTAATAAACTCAAAACTTCTCAAACTATAGCTGTACAACAGAATTTTTCCACTTTTACTTGGGTGCTCTGGGAGGGACCACATTAATGACACAGCACTTGGCAAAGTCTCACAGATATTAGGGTTTCCAAATAAGCATTTTCTGAAGTGAGAGTCAATAGGCTCTCACAGCTCTCCAGAGAAGCTGTAGGTCATCATCAGCTAAATATGTACTATTATTGTTTTCCCCACTGAGCATTTTGTAAACACATTCAATTCTCTTGCAGTTATAATGCCATCATTAAATGCCACACAGGGACCTCTGGGAGCCATAATGGCCACCCCCTCGCCCCCAGGAAAGTTCACAATCGTTTACAAAAAGTCATGTCAAACCCTAGCCTAAATGATCTTTCAGTAAAGAAACACAAATTCTTGGAAATATTGACATGAAAGTACTACATGGACTCTAGGGTCAGTTGTACGGGTACATTTCTTAGTGTAAAAGTGCTCACTATATTCTGGAGTTCCCTTAGAGCCAAGGACTCCCAGGGTCCCTTGGAGACCATAATCCCCACCTTACCAGTTAGCCTACTCAGATATCAGATCTCAGATGTTTATCCCTGCTTCAGGAAAGTCTCCCCTAACTCCTTGAGCAGGAGCTGGCAAACTAGAACCCAGGGACCAAAAGCATCCCACTACCTATTTTGTACAGACCACAAACTAAGAATAGTGTTTGCATTTTTAAGTGGTTGAAAAGAAAGTTCAAACAAAGAACAGTATTTTGTGGTATATAATAACTACACGAGATTCAAATTTCAGTGTCCATAATACAGTTTTACTGGAACACAGTTATGCTCATTTGTATGCATGTTGTCTAAGACCCCCTTCATGCTGCCACAGCAGAATTGCTTAGTTAGGTCAAAGACCATTTGGCCCCCAAAGCCAAAAAAATTTACCATCTAGCCCCTTACAGAAAAAAATGTTGCCAATCCCTACCTTCAACTATACACTCACACGGCACCACACACTTTTTGTGTACGAAACTTACCTCACATGAAAATTTCACACACAATTGATTACTTCAGTAGTAGCCGTTTCTTCACCAGATGGTGCGCTCCATGAGAGGAAGGCCTATGGCTCTTTTTTTTCTCACCTTTTAGCACAGAACCCAACACACGGTAGTAGATGTTAACTAAATACAGGTTAATGAGTGACTGAAACTGGCATCCCACAAAGCACAACATGAAATGGAAACCAACTAGGAGGCAGAGTGAAGAAACAGAGACTCCGCTTACAGAGTATTTCAGCAAAATTATGTTATGAGACGGGTCAAAATTAGCAAAAGAAAAGCTTTTTTGTCTTGAGGCTGCTCTACCCTGGAGAAGTTGGAGGAAATACAGCCATACTCATTAGAGACCATTGGAATCCTCTAGAGAATTTCAAGGGGTTTGGAGCTATCCAGGTGAAAGCCAGATCCATCAGAGATAGCAGAGGGATAGAAAGTGTATGTAGCAAGAGGAATGGGGAATGAATGAGATGAGCCCCCACATGCCCTTCTGAGATACAATTTATTAGGACTAAAAGGAACTCCATGAGAAACAGAAAGATGTGTTTCCTCTGGACACCACAGGTGTGAGATTAGATTTTTCTATGTGGTAACAGTCTGCATTCAGTCTGTCTACACATAGCAGTCCTAAAGGAAGAACTACATGATTTCCTTCACGTTCTGGAAACTGACCTTCAAATCTTTTCCTGTTTTGATCCAAAATCACTACTTTTCTCATCAGACACTATTTATGAAGTTTAATGGACTTCAGCATTACCAAGAGCGTAGAGACTTGTGTCAGCAAGTCGTTGTTTCCCTGAGTTTCAGACCAGCTGTGTTGGATAGTTATCTGCTGGCCTGTCTTCATGATTATAAATGAGAAGACGGTCCTTCCAAGGAAGCATAGAGTAAAACCACCAGGCCTTTCCTGGTTCCAAAAGAATCAGCTCCTTCTCTATTTCTTCACCAACAAAGAACATTTCTCTTCATTGGTTCACTCTTGAACAAAACTTTAGCGAGTAACTACTACATACCAGACACTACTGAGCAAAATCAGTAGACGGTAGAGCTCACAGCATAGTGGAAAAAGCAGACTTTTACCAGACAACCACACAAACTATGAAGGAACATGACAAGGCACCATGACAATGTGTAATAGGGAACGTGACTTAATTGGAAGGTCAGGAAGAGCTTCTGAAATATGGGACATGAGAGCTAAGATCTAAAGAAATCATTTTCTCAAAGCACCCATTCCCCAAAATGGTCTTGAGCCTGCAATTCTATGGGATTTTCACCTAGAAGTCTTGTATCATCAATACATTCCAAACCAACTAATCTAGACATAAAAGGTACCACTAAAGCAGACTGGCAACAATGCTCCAAGTTACTAATGTTGAGAATTGGGCTCTCTGTCCCAGGATGCCATGGCCACAGTGACTGGTATAAATGTTCCCAGGCTTCTTTCAAGCCTACTAGGATCTTTATGACCTCAATTTTATAGATGGAAAAATCAAGGAAGATAGAAAGAGGTCAGGTTTCAGTAAAGGTTGTAAAGAAATTCCTCCTTCTGAAAAGATCACAGAGATGAGCTATTTGCTCTAGAGCCATTTCAGCTGGGCCCTGAATCAAAAAGAAATCAATTGGTGGATTAGGTACCTCCTCATGTAAGGTATTAGCAAACAAAGAGGTATTCATTTTGGCTTATCTGGAGCTCCCTCTGTGCATAGAGCCCTTCTCTGAGCATTAAGAGAAGAACAAGTATGCATTTTAAGAAAGACACCACCCCCCCTTTTTAAGTCTACAGAACAGAGAGAAAATTCTGAGAGATCAGGGAGGACAGAACTCTCCATTCCAATAGATCACCAAGAATTAAGGGAGAAGAAATGTGTGGGAAATATCAGAAAGGGAGACAGAACGTAAAGACTGCTAACTCTGGGAAACGAACTAGGGGTGGTAGAAGGGGAGGAGGGCGGGGGGTGGGAGTGAATGGGTGACGGGCACTGGGGGTTATTCTGTATGTTAGTAAATTGAACACCAATAAAAAAAATTTAAAAAATAAAAAAATAAATTCAACAGAAAAAAAAAAAAAAAAGAATTAAGGGAGCTACATGCTCGGCACTGGACTGTGCCATCTGGAAGGCCAAAAGTAAGTGTGAGCTGTTAGGGAATGTCATGTATTTGAGAGAATATAGCACACATAGACACACACACTGATCACTACAGCTAAGTGGATGAGACAAGAATCATAAATACCATCGGAGAGCACAGAAAGGTACAAAAAGGTTCAGGAAAGGCTTTGTGACAGCAGTTAACTTTTACTGAGCATCTACTACACAGGTACCAACAACTGTTAACGCTTATTAAGCAGTAACTCCTGCTTAAGACACTGAGCTAAGTGCTTTAACACATTATCTCACAGAGATAATGAAGGAGGTGCTGTTTGAATGAAGAAACTAGGCCTAGAAGTAATTTGGCCAAGGCTTCTTAGCTAGCGTGCGGCAGAGTCAAAAGCAGAACCTGAGGTCTGTTCTTAACCCGTAACAGACCCTTCATGCCTGTAGAATTGAATCAAAGAGACCAGGTTGTGCCTGGTTTTCATGCCTCTCTCAAGACACCAAGCCTTCTTCGTCTCATTTATCATTCTGTTACCAATAAAGATATTTGCAGAGGAAAGCTTGGATTCAGTCTGAACCAGCCGACACCATGGCCTGCGTCATGTTATTTATGATAGTCTGTCTTTACAAGATGAGGATAGAACAATTATACTTACAAAGAAGAACAAAGGGAAGACATTTTTACTTATTCATTCATTTAAGAGATGCTCTGTGACTATAACTGCTCTCAATACTGGAGATAAGACATATGAACACGTCTACCATAGTTCTTTTTCTCACAGAGCTTATGTTCTGCTGAGGGAGATAGAAAATAAATATAAGTAAATAGGTTTTTCAATTACCTGAATAAACAAAGGACATCTCAGTGCATGATACATGCTAGAAGATGAATATAGCTGGATAAGGGAATAATGAGTGTCAGGGGTGGGACATTTAAATAGTGTAGAAATAGAAGCAGATATATACCAAAACTCTTGCTTATAAGAAGGGGCAATTGCTAGTATACTAAAGAAAGGAAGGAAGTCATGTAAATAGCAAAAAGGCATTCTAGACAGAAGGACTGTTAACTGTCGGTATTTTAACCCTGTTATTCACCTTACTGGAAATCTAACGATCTCCCTCCTCTCTTGAAAACGGGAGAGGTCCCTGGCTGACTGCCCTGGAAGGTTCTTTTTGAAGAGGCGCCAGGTCTTCGTGACGCCAGGCCAATTGGGTTGTCACTACTCTTCAGACTTGCCCTGAGGAATTCCCTGTATGCCCCAGATAGCTAAGGCCTTGAAGGTTCTTTTTGCATTCCTCCCCAGTCACTTTGCATTTGGGGAGTTCTTGTGCCTGACATCCATGTAGAGTGTTTTTTGGCTCCGTTACCTCTTTGAGAATTTTATAAACCCTATAGACATCCTCTCCCCACACCTCCAAAGAAAAAATCACATGTCCTAAAATTTATGCATAATATTACAGAAAGCAATTTCCTTAAACTTATCTGTGAATGCCTCCCACATCTCTAGACCTTAAGTTAAGAACCCCTATCATAGAGCTTCTTTTGAGGGCCACTTGGCTATTCTACTCCCAGCAGGAAAGTCCTGCATTATCTACAAAGTCATCATCACTCACGAAATGAGATTCCTTGAGGGCAGGGGCTGTGCTTCATTTTCCTTATATTCCAAGTGGCCTGCAGGAGATTAAAAGCCACCTTGAATTAGTGAGACACAGAAAGGAACGGTTATAGGTTCACATAGCCAAGCCAAAAAAGTACACGTTGGGCTGGAATCAGTCACTACCAGAATCGAGGACTTAAATGTTTTCTTCTCTCTTCACCTCTCTGTCTCTCTCTGTCTCTCTGTCTCCACACACACATACACACACACACACACACACACACACACATATGCGCACGCACACATACGCACATGCACACACACGCTTTCATCTCTGGAAGTTTTTTTTTTTTTTTCCATATTTCAGCTTTTTTTCCTTAGGTCACCTGTCCCCATGGGATAAAAATATGGCCACAGACAAGTTGGGGCTTATATCTTAACATTATATCCAGAGGGAAAAAAATGAAGATTTGCTTAGATTTATCTAGTGTTTGAAAAATGCCAGTGAAGGATTCTTCATTTCTTAATTTGAGTCACATATTTGAGTCAGCTGTGGAGGCTGAGGCACTCTGATTGGCTAGTCACACATATCATGTGATTAGGAAAGGGAAGACACTTTTTTCCTTAAAGGTAGGGATACTGTCACTAGAAGGAGAATAGTGGATTGAGGCTTGGCAGACAAAAGTAATAGCTTTTGCAAATAAAAATAATATTAATAAAACCTATCTCCCACCATATGCCAGATATTGTTCTTAAGTGTGTTTTGTTGATTATCTCATTCATCATTCTACAAGGAGTTGTTGACCAGGTAGCATGAGGGTAGATTATGAGCAATCTTGAAATCCGGCTAAGGAATTTAATAACATATGGTACAAAGTGGAGAGCCAATAAGGATTTTGAGGGAGAAAGTGATGTCACAAAAGTAGCATTTAAGGGTGGTTAATGCAGTGGTTGTCCATTTCTGTCACCAGTTCCCCTGAATGGTGGTTAGGGAGGCAAAGTGCAAAGCCCTAAGTCTTTAAACCCTGGATGGGATCAGAGAATTCTCCTACCAAACACTTCTCTATGTCTTTATGCCCAAATTCCCTCTGAAGAGTCTTCATTTTCCTGGCCATTAATCCCTAGCAATGAAAACAAAGAATGCTCCTGTTGAACTGAGCAGTATTTGGAGAAACATCACCTGTTTATTCCAGGACTCACCTACTAACTCAGGGGAAAGACAAACATTTCCTTCTGGCAGATAAATGCAACCTTCAAAGTAAATTTGAAAGCAGCGAGAGCATTCTGTTATTTTCCCTCTTAACAAGGCTTGATGAAAGCAGTCTCCACAGAGGCTGCCTAATTGGGCGGGGAACTCATCTCTGAGCAGTGCTAGCAGAAGGAACCAAGGACTGGTTAGTACATTTTTTCTGAGGACTACCCTTTTTCCAAAGGAAGTAGGGGCCATTTTACCCATGGTGCCCCAGTTCCCCATGCCTCCAGGGCCCTCCAAGAGATCCCCATCAAGTAGCTGTTCTCAGTGTTTTCTAAACAACGGGCTCCCTACTTTTTACTTGGCACGGGCTCTTTGGTTTTCTAATTATCCTGCAGGGAAATATACACTGTTTATTCACTGCTCTGAAAATATGCAAAGTTTGCTTTCTGCTGCTAAGATGCCCGAGAATCGAGGATCAGTCATTGTAGCCCCTTCAGGCCATGTAAGGGAGAACTGAAGGCCAGCTTGCATCCCCTGCCCTCCAGGAGCACTTCTAAGAATAGGGCGCTGAGGACTGTGGAGCCAAGTGAACCATCGTCAGCTCTGGATTCAACCTCAGCTTGGTAACTGCCCCCCACCCCCCATAACAAGTCCCTCTGCTCCTTCCTCACTGCCTTGAGATATCCCAGGTTCCTCCAAACCTGACTAGTCACCACATCAACCAGGGACTATAAGAGAGGAACAAAAGACACAATAACAATAATTTAATAGTGGCTACTATATGGTACATTTTTGTACCAGATGCTCTACAGAGATATCTGATGATATGCCCCCAACAACTCTATGATTTTTTCACATTTGAGAGATGAGGACCTGAAGCTTAGAGAGGTTATATAAATTTACCCAAAGTTAACCTAAGATGGAGCAAAGCTGTGGTCTCCCCAAGGGGAGGGAGGAGGGGAACATGCTCTGAACCCCTCCACTACTCTGCTGCCAGAGGAGGGAGGTCTGTCTTCAGGGAGGCACCACTGTTCTTGTCAATCCATTGATCAATGTTCACTGAGAGCTATCAGGATGCAAGCACTGTGCTCAAACATTGGTCATGTTCCCTCCCATTCAAAAACTCTCAATCCAGCTAGGAGACAAGATGTACACATTTGACAACTTAATAAAAATATACTCAATAGCCATCTAGAAAAGATCATCAAACACTAGATAGAATAAGCATGGATCCTTATCCTGGGATTCACATGGACATGAGGACAGACTTCCCCATGTTCCTGAGAACAAACTTCCCTACTTGGGCAGCAATGTAGTGGAAGGGTTCGGAGACACTAGCTCTGCTCCTTATCAGGTATGTTAACTGTGGGTAAATGCCTACACTTCAGGGAAATCTACAAATACCCTTAAATATTTGCAAAATTTTCTTCATATGTTCATTTTGCTGGTTTCCCTTGGATCAGTGTTTCTCAACCAGGAGGGATTTTACCCACCACAGGCATTTGACAATGTCTGGATACAGTTTTGGTTGTCCCAACAGAGAGCATACTGCTGGATTCTAGTCAGTAAAGGCCAGGGATGCTGCTGAGCATCCTATAAAATGCACAAGACAGCCCTCACAACAAAGTATTGCTGGCTCAAAATGTCAATAGTGCTAAAGTTGAGAAATTCTGCATTAGATTCCCCAAGGCATCTCAGCCGGCTCCCAAACAATTAAAAACTGCTATTCCAAAGCTTTATTTGCCCAATGAAGGACATAAATAAGAAGTGCCCTTACAGCCCAACAAACACTTTCTAGCATCTCTTGGCCCAAGCTTGCTGCCAGGACTGTCCTCCTAAGGCTCTAGTATCCCTCAACATCTTGTTAGGTAACTTGGTGCAAAATCTGAGCATTCGATTCCATTGTTAAGGCTAAATGGATTGTACCACTGCTACATGCCATGCTTATACATTTCCACCAGGTCATTCAACACTTGGCACAAAAGTCACCTAAAAATGATGAGCATATCGACCCAGCCATACTTTATTGGACATACTTGTTGGGATAGAGTCAGGAGGCACACTCTTTTATGTATTATGCCTAAGCCCCTGTGTCCACATTTTCAACTGGATTCCAAGCAATGGAAATGTGGGGCTGTAGGAAGTTCACACACCTGCAAGCCAGAGCAGCCAGGTCTCCCATTACTGAACTCTGGGGATTGAATCTGGCTTTTTTAATAAAATGCTTAGAGTCTTTATCAATCAGACCTCTACCAGAGAACCAGAACCAGCAGGAGATACATATTAAGAGATCTGTTGTAAGGAATGGGTTTACGAGATTATGGGGGGCCTGGATGAACAAGTCTGAAATTTATAGGGCAGGCCATCAGGAAGGGCAGGCTGGAACTCTCAGGCACAGACCAAAGCAATACCTTAGAGGAGGAATTTCTTCACCTTCTAGGAAGTCTGTTTTGCCCTTAAGACCTTCCAACTGTTTGAATCGGGTCTACCCAGATTACCCAGAATAACTTCCTTTATTTCAAGTCAACTGATTACAAACATTAATCACATCCACAAAATACCTTCACAACAACCCCTCGGTTGGTGTTTGAGTGAATAACTGGGTATTCTAGCCTAGCCAAGCCCAGCTGACATATAAAACTGATCAGAGACTCCATGGTATCTCAGTTTCTTTGCAGCCTTTCGAACCTACAATTCTACTATGAATCATCCTGAGAAACAACATGTCATTTTAAGGCTCTCCAGGCACAGATATACCAAGAGGAGCACTTGACTCAGAGGCTACTAGGTTATGTGGCCTCCAGCCTCAAAGATCAGATGCAGAGATGTGGGTTTGGCCACAGCCAGGACCTCCCTCACTGCCAACTGAGGGAGACTGAGAGAAAATGCTGCTAAATAGGAACTTTTCTTCTGTGATGACACTGGCAAACTGCCTGTCTGCCCTGATGAAACACTAGGCAAAGACTTTGAAGGAGCCAATTATTTGCTTGGAAAAACTGGAGGCAAAACATAATATTAATGCAGAGACCATTATGATGATTCATGGCATTTATCCAGGACTTGGAATCACAGAAATTTCAAGCCAGAAAGGATCTTAGAGTTAACCTTGTCCGGAACACTCATGTTGACAGAAGGTAGGACTGAGAAGCTGAGAGATTCATGAACTGCAATGTCAGAAGCTACTCAGTGTCACAGCCAAGACAGATGAAGAGTCCTGATTCCAAGGCCAAAGATCTTTCTCCACATGGCCCTCCAGCGCGGTTGGAAAATGTGCACAAACCTCAAATGCAAGCCTCCTACCTCCTCAGCAAAGCCTGCAGTTGAGCTGTTTACCGCTGGCATTTACTCTGACAGGTATCAGTAACTACAAAAGGGTACACTGTTAACACAAGATGACAAATTCTAAAATTGGCTTGTTTTCACAACCGTCACTTTTTAAGGGGTGAACAACCTTTCTCTGGTTCTTTACAAACCTCTGGATTCTATCCAGCTCAACATTCCCACACTTCTTCCCACAATCACTTGCTATGAAAATGTCATTATTCTATTTTGAAGAGACTAGAGCAGCTGTGCTCCTTTTGTAATACATTTTTTTCTGAAAGAGGGGGAAAAAGTCAAGAAGGCTAGGGGTGGAAGAGCTTTCATGGATCAGTCACGCTCCCATCATGCATCGAGTGGAAATAAAGTAGATACTACAATATCATACCCCATGTCAGAGTGGAATCCCCCCACCTCTGTGACTTTATTTTGACCCAGACTGAGAGAAATGTCTTGCTGCCCATTTTCAAACACTGTATCCAACAGCCCCTCACCTGAAGAACCATCCAATCTGAGGGACAGAAATACCCAGCTCCAAATTCTCTCTCCTGAGCCTGTTACTTAGGGATTTTTGGTAACAAGACAGAACTCTGCAGTAAAATTAAGCAAATGAGGAGCTACATGTTGGGCTTAAATTTCAAAAATCCTAAATAAGGGGACCATATATTATCTCTATAATTGTTTTGTCCTGAGGACTATACCAATAATAAAATATATTTTCTTTTTCCCTAGAAAATGACACAGAGAAAGACAGAGAGACAGAGACAGAGATAGAAAGAGAGAAAGAGGGAAAGGGAAGAGAAAAGGATTTTTTGTTTGTTTGTTCTTTTTCCTATTCTTGGCTCATATAAGGTAGAGGACCCCACAGAGGATGTGGCCAGTTCAAGTCATTTCAAAGTATATAGGCCTCTTTGGCCAGTCATGTTTCCTTTGCAAGGAACATGGCTAGTTTACTAATGCGCCTCACTGAGGACAAATAATCACCAGCTGTTGATCACTGTCATCAGCTAATGGTATCAAGAATCAGTACTGCTCTGGGGCGCCTGGGTGGCTTAATCAGTTGTCCTATTGAATAAGTGTCCTACTCTTGATTTCAGCTCAGGTCATGATCTCCATCCTGAGACGGAGGCCCACACTCAGGCTCCACAAGCAACAGGGAGTCTGAGATTCTCTCCTTCTCCCTCTCCCTCTTCCCCTTCCCCAGCTTGCTTGTGTTCTCTTTCTTTCAAAAAAAAAAAAAAAAAAAAAGTATAAGTACTGCTCAACTTGCACCTCCCGACACCAAGTAGCCCAGTGTTGACGTCAGTGGCCTATTTATCAAGGGAAGAAGCAAGGCAATCACTTTTCCAGAGACAAAGGATCAGTGAGCTTTTCCTTACTTAATGTCTGTATAGTATCTCTCATTTCAGTACTGGCCCATCCTCTACATAACAAGCCTATTATGTGAGTGGAGCAACTAAAGCAAAAACTAGTAACATTCCTGTGTGGGTTTTTTTTTTTTTTTCTCTTCAGGGCCATGGTGCCCGCCAGCAGATCTTCTCGGTAGGGGAGGCTTATAGAGTTGTATCTCAAAGCACAGCATCTGGCATATATACCCATATAACCTGACTTTGCGTCTCAGTTCTGTAACCCTATCAGCTGTATGGTTTGTGCAAATTCCATACACATGGACTTCTTATTCTCCTTACCTGTGAAAAAGGAATAGTAAGACACCCATCTTGTGGGGCTCTTAGGAAATTTAAATAAGGTAAAAAATGCAAAGGCCCTAACACTCAATAAATACTAACAATTATTCTGGGTCAGATCTTCCTAACCTTCTTCATATCATAACAGACATTTTGAAACAATAATGTATGCGTGGTGAACCAGGAGACTAGGTTGCTCATAAACAAAAAAAGACACCCCCCCCCCCTCAGCCCCGGGGGCTAAGGGCTTTATTTCTTATCACACCTACAACTCACTTACTAGGTGAGGACCTCTCCTCTCCACAATGGATGTTGCCTTCATTTTGTAGACAACATATCTCTCACAATGCTACCTCAGACCCCAACTTAAACACTCTTTTTCAGCCAACACTGTTCTGTCTCTTACTCATAGGCAGTTACAAGCCACTATATTTTTAATATAAAGAGAAGTCTTCTTTAAATTATTTACTCTACACAATATTTCTAGACACGGAATCATCATCAAGTCTTATCGTTAGTAGTAGTTAAGATGAAGGGCAATCCTGAAGCTGAAGATTCAGTCACCTAAACCCCTCTTTACCATTACTAAGTGTCTCATAGTGGCCAAAGCAGAACCCAGGAAGGTCTAGAGTCCAGGTAAAACCATCAAGCCTCCATGCCATCTTCATCCTGCCCCCTCTCTGCCCAGGCATTTCATCATCTTTCTTCAGACTGACTTCCCCACCTCATCAGTCACTTGGCAAACATGACTGTCCCTCTGCCTGCAAGTTGACATAGCAAAGGTGCAACTCCTTCTTGATTCTAGTTCCATATTTCTGGAGAGAGAATCTGACTGATCCAGCTGAACTCAGTTGTCCACCTGGTATATTCAGCAAAACCAAGACAGTAGGCAAGCTCAGTATAGCCCAGCAACCAAGGGCCATTCTTAGGACACGCTGCAGACATTTAGGAGAAAGATCATTTCACAAAGAAAGATAAGGTCTTACACCCAAGAGCTGAATCCATGACTTTGTCCATTACATTGACTATCTTGTCTTTAGACCTGAAATCCCCACCACAAGTCACCTCTTTGACACTCTAAAGATCCTTGTCAAAAGTATATTGACTTTCTAACAACATAATACTCTATTTTCAGTCATTAACATCTAGAAATGAATATACATATTTGACATGGAACAGAAATGTTTTGACAGAGGTAGGGAGTTTGGATGTTTGTAGAATAAAGGGCAATGTAAAGCGAGCAGTTCTCTATCTGAAGAAAATGAGAAACTCTCTGGACACATGTAGGAAGTTGGGAAGTAGAATATCAAAAGAAGAGGGAGAAAGGTGGTTATGGGAGCAAGGACAATGAAAATGAACCCATAAACCTCCCTAACAATTTCACCCACAGCCAGGACATTAAAGAGCCATGACACTAAAAACTGTTTTAAAATCAGCATTAACTAGTGACCCCAGTTCTCTCCAAAACCCAGCCAGAGTGAAAAATCAGAGCTTGGTAGAGGGTAAAACTGTTCTGCCCTGCACAAAGGGGAAGTTAGCTATGGGATCATAATTTCCAAATGAAAAACTAGAACACAAAATCTGACAAAGAATTTGTGTGCTATTTCAGAGTGAATGAGGCAGTCTGAAAAATATTCTTTAGATCCTTAAATATTGGATGTTACTAGATATCTCAATGGCATATGGGGGAAGGAATAAATTATGCAGGAGAGAGCATCAATCTAGGAGCTGGAGAGGGAATATTTAACCCATTTTCAATTTTAAGGAACGATATAACAAACAGCAACACATTAAGCAGAGAAATCTTTCGGGGGACTGATTGAGGTTATGGTCTATGGAACTGGAATTCACCTCAGACTATTAGTCAATGAGCCAATATTAATTAAGAGGTCACAGGGTGCCTTCCAGTGGTTTTTCTTCTTTCCGCAGCAATCAAATAACATTAATTTGACTTATGATGAATAAAATGAGTTGCTTTCAAGGTCGCCTTAGTTTCTCACATCTTCCAACACAATCTCAAACAGGAGATCTTGCCCTCCATCTCCCAACAACACTCTTTAAAAATGAAAATTTTAAAAACACACAAAAACTGTCATTTCACATCCACCCCCTTGAAAAACACTCACTTAATTTTTGCATATGACTCATGGCACTCTTTTCATCAGTTAAGATTTGAATGCAAGGAACAGAAAACAGCTTCCACTTATTTAAGGCAGAAACAAGAAGGTATTAACAGGCCACCGGACTTCTCAAGGAAGTCAGTGACAGAGGCTTCAGTTCACCACCAAGTAGAGAGCTAAAGGGAGTAAATTTCTCTCGCCATGTCACCTACAAGAGTGAGAAGATGGCCATTTCATAGCTCTTATGTTTATATTCAAAAGATCTGCTCATATTGAACTAAAGTGTCTTAGTCTGACCTCCAAATTTCTAGGAGAGGAAACCTAACTAACTTGTCTTGGCCCAAATCTGATTTAGTCACCTGTGCTAACACCCAATTTTTTTCTGGCCTCCATAGCAAAACTGTCTCCTGTTCATGTTTGGGTATAGGTTCCTTTGGTCTCCTTTTCCCATCTCGCTGACCACTCTGCTTTCTATCTTTCCAAAACATTTCAGAAGTTTCTGTTTCACTGATGGCACTCTTCCTTGTGTTTCATTGCTCTTATGGAAGTATTCCCTTTATATCATTTCAAAGGAATTCTGTTGGGAGGAAGTGGATTTGGTCATCTGCCTTCCATCTTCACATAATCATCCTATTTTTTTCTAGCTGTTTCTTCTTCCCCTTCTTTGTAACCCTTCCTTTAATCTCATACTATATCAACATAACTTCAATTACATGACTCTCCTGATCAAAAGTCTCCAAAGATTTCCAATGGCTGAGGGTACAAATTCCTTATCCTAATATTTAAGACTATTTGCATCTGGCCCAAATGACTCTTTCTAGATAACTCTGACCATTTGCCTCTTGAACCTAAGTCTCCAATCCAGATAAAGTTCCCATTTGTTATTCCTCCCCAAGCAATCACCACATCAAGCTTTTCTCCTTCTATAACTTTGCTTATCTCTTCCCTCTGCCTTTTTGCTCATGCCAATTCAAGCTAACAATCATAATCCTTCTGACTCTATAAGTCTGAAAAAAAATTGACCTCCTCTTGAAGCCTTCTTACCCACTCAGATCCATGTCATATGTCCTTTCTGAAAAAGTCATATACTTGTGAAAAAATCTTTCTTTTGATATTTATCTCCTCGTGCCTTATCTCTTCATTGCTGATTAATATATTTTCTCTCTCTCTCTCATTAAATTGTAAGCAAATGATAGGGAATTTCTTATTCATCTTTTATATCCCCTAAAACATTAATACATAATATTGTACATAGTATTTACCCAAAAAGAAGTGTTAGAAAAATGGAAGAAGAAATTAAATCTTCATTTAGACTTTATCCCCTCCTTTCTTATATAACTTCATTACTTCTATTATATTGCAGTACCAAATAACTCTACTGTAAGCTATACTTCATTAAATTTGTTTTACATATTTACAATCCTTATTGCAACTTCGTTAAAACTAAAATCCAGGTGGCTCATTCTTAAAATAGTTTCTCATCCAAAAAACATAATCCAGCAACCAAAAATAATTTCAATCCCAAATCCTCAATTGCAATTCTTATAAAGCACAAAGGGGTTTCAAATACATAGGCCACAGCACCATAAAAAAATAAAAATTTCTCTTCAGTTCATTTCCATCAAACCTTGCAGCTACTCCAAAGCATCTCTCTCTGTAATCCCCACATCCTCTTCATGCTTTTTCACTGCTCAGCTGCTCAGTACTGCTTGGCTTCCCTCACTTTCCTCTATACTAAACCAGAGTTGGGTCAAGATGGGTTAGTTGGGACACCTAACCACTGAGTGGCTCAGTGGTTGAGCACCTGGCTTTTGCTCAGGTCTTGATACGGGGATCCTGGGATCAAGTCCTGCACGGGGCTCTCCACAGGGAGCCTGCTTCTCCCTCTGCCTATGTCTCTGCCTCTCTCTGTGTGTCTCTCATGAATACATAAAATCTTTTTAAAAATGGATTAGTCATATTCCCTCTCCTAGAAATTGGGAAGTAAGACTAAGGTATTTTAGTTCAATATGAATAGACATTTTGAATATGAATACATTCCACCCACCAGTCATGAGAGAAGCCTATTTGACAGAAGAGAACTGTCCTCCAGTAGGAAAGAATGCTTCCTCAGAGGCCAAGGAAGAAGTGGGCAGGGGAACAAGCTGACAATTATAAAATTCTCTTAGCCAAGGCAGCTTGAAGTCTTACAACAGTGTGCATCTAACATTTAAACTAAGACAGCTGTCTAAAAGTCTGCTGCATATTTCTTCAGCCATTATCTTTTAGGAAGAACTTGAAAATACATAAGTAAAAGAAGCAGAGAGTATCCAAACATGTAAACAGACCCTGAATATCACAGTTCATGGGCATTTCAATGCAGGTTGATGAAGATGGTAAAGGCATCTTAAAAGAGTTAGAAAAAAGACTATAAGTGCTTCAGGTGAGTTCAGCAGGCTCACCTGAGACATGCTCTAGAGGAAAGATTGGCTTATTCTGTGTACCCAAGAGTGTCTGACTCTTGGTCCATATGCTCCGACTGGCACTGCAGACAAAGGCCCAAGAGGCTGTAGGGAAAGTCGTAGGACTGGGGTAGTTGCATGGCTCCCAACCCAGGTCACCAGGTCTAGGGCTCCTCTTCCACTGTGGACTCACTACTGCAGGTAGCCAGCTTCTTAACCCCTGTCTGCCCTTAAACAAGTGACACTTCAGCTCATTTAGTTGTCTAATTCTCATGCTTTTGGTTTTTATTTTCTTTTAAATTATTCCCCCCAAAGCTTTTGCATTTGCATACATTTTTACTTTTAAGCATGTTAGTCATTTCTTGCACTTGATTTTTAATCTCATCTACTTTTATGCTTTTAACTTTTCTTTCTATCTCCTATATTGTAATCTTTTATCA
Organism: Canis lupus dingo; assembly: GCF_003254725.2. Taxonomy (NCBI): domain Eukaryota; kingdom Metazoa; phylum Chordata; class Mammalia; order Carnivora; family Canidae; genus Canis; species Canis lupus. The sequence goes on along the minus strand of NC_064246.1, from coordinate 16,063,140 downwards.
CTCTCAGTTTCCTGGTTTTAACCTTCTATCTCACTGGCCTCTTGCCTTTTTTCATTTATTTTGAATCTCATCCACTTTACCTTTTTATTATATTTTTAATGTTTAATCTTTACTCTTTATTTGGAGTTTCATTCTTTTACAGTTTTAACCTAAATTGCCTCTATATTCATTTTTTCTTCTGATCTTACTCTCAATTTTTAAATGTCTTCTAAATTTCTACTCTTATTCATAAAATAAGAAAAGCTCCGTCTTCTTCCCCTTCCCTTATAATTTTCTATATTTTTAGTTTTTATTTTCACAATGACTGTAAGAGGTAAAGCCAAAGGGATGTTGAGAGCAACACCGAGGTGGCTAGAGACTTTCTATTTACTCTTCAACTCCAAATCCCCCTGCCAACCTCCTCCTCACATCCACCGCCACCCTTACCCCCTATGGACCTCCTAGTCCTATTTACAATGAGTCTCAGAGATAGAAAAATCTATGAGAGATAGAAAAACCTGTGAAGTGGCCCTTCCTAGGGCTCTAATTTTTCATGCAATGGGTTCACTTAACTTTCTGAAACTACAGAGATTCTTGTCACCTTGCTCTACATGAGGTTACATGAGGCTCTATAATTATTGCTGCTATTTGATGAGAAGTTGTTTTTAAATTCATAGAAATGTAAAAAAAAATCATAGAAATGTACAGAATGCTAGCATAGAGATATATAGTGTAAATGATGGGCAAGAAATGTGGGTGGGTCAAGAAAGTGGGAGTGGGAGAGGGAAAAATATCTTTATTAGATTTCAACAGTAGCCCATGCATGAAAAGATAATGGCAGACAACAACTTCCCTAAGGAAGAACTCACCATGCAATGCCCTGAATTGCTTCAGTGAGGCCAGAGGCCTCCAAACTGTGGAGCCTCCTCACCAACTGATATGTTCAAGAGGAAACCCACTGGAAGGACTGTCAGGGGCTAGCCTCAAATGAGTTATCTTCATGTTGGTCCACCTTTTTTTCTTAGCAGGGTCATCAGATGACCTTCTTAATGTGTAACTCCTGGGTCTCCACTTCTTTACTTATTAGGGAAAAGTTAATCTTAGTTGTCATTTCACAAGTAGGGATATTTTGTAGAAAGGGGCAATTAATTTTGTAGGACCCATATGGGGAATATAGGTCCTCCAGAATATCAAAATCTATGAAAAAAAGTGAGGCCCAATTCTTCCCAAATCATGGGCCTTGTGTTTTCCTCTAGAGCAAGTTTTAGAACATAGGATATGTCTGCCATTGGTCTTCAGAGATCTTTCCTTTGCCTCCTTAAGGAAGAACAGGATGCAATCCTGGAAATAATTTAACTCAATGTTTAAGTCCCAATAAAAATGGCAATATTCTTAGGGCACCTGGGTGGCTCAATGGGTTAAGTGTCCAGTTCTTGATTTTGGCTCAGGTCATTATCCCAGAATCATGAGATCAAGCCCTGCATCAGGCACATAGAGCCTGTTTAAGATTCTCTCTCTCTCTCTCTCTCTCTCTCTCTCTCTCTCCCCCTCTGTCCTTCCCCTCTCCATGTGCACACATGCCCTCTCTCTCTAAAAAGAAAAAAAAAGAAAAAAGGAAGAAAGAAGAAAGAATGAAAAGAAGAAAGAAAGAAAGAAGAAAGAAAGAAAGAAAAAAAGAAAGAAAGAAAGAAAGAAAAAGAAAGAAAGAAAGAAAGAAAGAAAGAAGAAAGAAAGAAAGAAAGAAAGAAAGAAAGAAAGAAAGAAAGAAAGAAAGAAAGAAAAAGAAAGAAAAAATGGCAATATTCTTGATTTCATGTACTTCTTTTCTATTAGAATTCTTGCTTGGTACACACCATTGAAAGGGAAGGTACCCATCATTGGGCCCTACTTCACTGGTGCACATTGATTATCATTTTTAAGCCAGCCTCATAAATTCACATTCCCAGCCCTGTCTTGGGAATCTGGACCCACTAATTATACCACCAATTGCTTAAAACCATTCTCCATAGTCCCTGAAAATGCTTGATTGGCCATCTCCCTCATATAAAGCCTCGACTCAGAAAACTAGTAGACAACCTTATTTCCAGAATCTGGTTAGCCATCTTACCTTGGCCAAGATGATTTTGGCTTGTGAGAGAAGCAACTTTCAGCAGTAGCATTCACACATACTAAGATATATTTCCTTACATCTGGAGTGTGCCCTACAATTACTAAAATTGATCTCCTGAAATATAATCAATCTATTAGAATCCCAAGAATAGGAACACTGATGTGTTGACATTTGAAAAATTTTAATACTACCTACCTATAAAACATCTGGATTTCAAAACATTTATCTCCTACATTTATTGCTTTGCAAGTTTTATCTTTCCAACCTATAGACAAATATTTGACAAAATGAAATTTCAGGTGACTTTTTTAGTCCACTAATTCAAATGATCATAAATTCTTCCTTTCAACCTGGCCTCCTGTCTTGAGGTTCACCATGATATGTGGTGTTTCTTTGATTAGCTATGTGATATTTGTTTTTCCTGACCTATTTGGGGAGGTAAGGAATACCAACACTTGCAGGAAGTCCAATGCAACCCCACAAGAAACATTGGAAAATAGAGAGATAGGTTTCTTTTGGACTTTATTTCGAAGTTAGAGATATTAACATAAATGAAAAATGTCTCACCAGATTTATTTATGAACAGAAGCCAATTTACCCATCTCTACCTTAGAAGTAAGGATCACAGATTATATCAGAATCAGTCCTCTTTTTTTATTACCCTCTTTAACAGTGATGCTACAACGGGAGTGTCAATTCTAAATGTAAGTATTTGGAAGCCAATATGCATTTTAGTAGCAAATGTGAAGAAATTTGTCCACTCCTGCCTTTATATACTTCTTCAATATAACCATTTTCTACAGTTTATTTTTTAATCTATATATTTAGTCCTTAGTTTTATCTTGTATTATTTATGAAAAGAATCTTATCTCGAACAAGTTAGATAATAAATAGGGAAACATTCTTTAAAAGTTCTTTGTAATGCAATTAGTTGTGGTATAGAAACACCAGGAAGTCAGTAAATATTTCTGAGTTATGGGAGTTACAGGAGTTATGTCACTGAAATAGACCTTGCTATAGAATCAGTGCATTGGCTGAGATAGACTGATTATAGGAAAACCAGTTATGAAATGATTGCAGTGTCATAAACAGTGAGCAATGAGAAACAAGAAAGGATGAAAGAGACCACACTAAAGAAGAATCCACGATGCTTGGTGAGAGAACATTAGGTACACAGAGAACTGGCTTCAGTTCTGTATCAGAACTTAGCCAGGTTATTCAATTCCTCAAAACCTCTTGTTTCTTCCTCTAAAAAATGGGAGCAACAACAGTTACTTCATAGGGTTTTTCTGAGAGTTTAAATGAGATGGTACATGTAGGCTGTTCAGCATAGTACTTTCCCATAGTAAATGTTAAATAAAAGTTAGTTTACTATTAGAATATAAGTAAAGGAAACCAATGAGTTAAAAATATCTTCCAGAATTTGAGCCTTCCAATGTCTCCCTGGTGACTGAGGAAACGGTAACATCAGTGACAAAATTGGATAGTTATTCTGGGAAAGGGAAAAATCAATATCATTTTGGGATACAATTATATTCCCAGATTCTATGGGCACAAATTTTAAAATAAGAGGGAAACATTTCATATTACCTCCTGTGTTATAATGACCTTTTCCCCCAGCATCTCCACCCATCTCTTGGAACATCACTCTTAGAAGCGCATCCCATTTGCCTTGATTTAAAAGCTACTTAAGATCCATTTCCATGGCTCCTTTCTTCATTGATATCAGCCCACTTAGGCACATCTGCCTGCTTTATTTACATGCTGTTTACTTCCTTCCCCAGATTATTAATGAAAATGTTAACTAAACCCATCCTCCGTGGCTTACCACCAGACACCTTTTCCCAAAAGAAAGTACACCATAATTTATCATCAACCTTTTATTTTTCTCTGCTCAAGTCAGTTTCCTGAATCACAATTGGCTTTTTAAACAAAACAATTGGAACTAATTCACCCAGTACATTATAATCACATCTGCCACATCTACAAATGGTAATTGATATGCAGTCCCTGTAAATCCCCAAATCCAAAAGACCAAGAGGGAATAAGATGGTCAAAAAGGAATTTATAGGGGGCAGCCCCAGTAGCCCAGTGGTTTAGCGCCCACCTTCGCCCCAGGGTGTGATCCTGGGGTCAGGGGATCCAGTCCCTCCTGCATGGAGCCTGCTTCTCCCTCTGCCTGTGTCTCTACCTCTGTGTGTGTGTGTGTGTGTGTGTGTGTGTGTGTGTGTGACTCTCATTAATAAATAAAATCTTTTTTTTAAAAATTCTAAGGAATTTATAGGGAAAAGTCTGGGATATTCTGTGCCTCTCAAGTGGTAGAAAAGTGTCTGAATCATGCTCCTAACCCCCAAAGCAAGACAGTTACGTTTCCACCTCACAACATTAACTGTAGATCTTTACTTTAACATTACTGAATATTTTATTCCCTTTGTTTTTAATTTTCCAAAGCTCTCTTAAAAGGTTGTTGTTGTTGTGTTTTTTGTTTTTTGTTTTTTGTTTTGTTTTTTTTTTTTTTACTCCCATCGGCCTAGGCTAGTAAAAGATATTGCTTAAACTAGAAATCATCGGGTCAGGGGGGAGGGGCAAGACGGCGGAGGAGCAGGGTCCCCAAGTCACCTGTCCCCACCAAATTGCCTAGAAAACCTTCAAATCATCCTGAAAATCTATGAATTCGGCCTGAGATTTAAAGAGAGACCAGCTGGAGACAGTGAGAAGAGTTCGCGCTTCTTCAAGGTAGGAAGATGGGAAAAAAGAAATAAAGAAACAAAAGGCCTCCAAGGGGGAGGGGCCCCGAGAGGAGCCGGGCTGAGGCCGGGGCGAGTGTCCCCAGGACAGGAGAGCCCCGTCCTGGAGGAGCAGGAGCTGCACCGACCTTCCCGGGCGGAAAGGGGCTCACAGGGAGTTGGAGCAGGACCCAGGAGGGCGGGGATGCCCTCGGGCTCCCTGGGACACTAACAGACACCTGCGCCCCGGGAGATGCGCGGAGCTCCCTAAAGGCTGCAGCACATTGACCCGGGCGCAGCCCGGAGGGGCTCGGGGGCGACTCCGCGGAGGGGGCTGCACGGCCCGGGAGCGTGAATCCAACAGCGCAGGCCGGGAGCACCGGGCGCCGGGACACAGCCCAGGATCCGGCCTCCCCCCGGGACAGGCAGAGGCCGGGAGGGCCCAGGACAGCAAGGACGCTCCTGCCCCGAGCTGAGCAGATCAACGGCCCCGCCCCGGAGCCTCCAGGCCCTGCAGACGGAGAGCTCCGGAGCTACTGCGGGGGCTGAATCCAGGTTTCCAGAGCTGCAGCAACCACTGGGGTTGTTCCTCCTGGCGCCTCATGGGGTAAACAACCCCCACTGAGCCCTGCACCAGGCAGGGGCAGAGCAGCTCCCCCAACTGCTGACACCTGAAAATCAGCACAACAGGCCCCTCCCCCAGAAGACCAGCTAGACGGACAATTTCCAGGGGAAGTCAAGGGACTTAACGTACACAGAATCAGAAGATACTCCCCCGTGGTTCTTTTTTTCTTTTTTCTTTTTTTGTTGTTGTTTTGTTTTGTTTTGTTTTGCTTTTTGATTTGTTTCCTTCCCCCACCCCTTTTTTCCTTTCTTTTTCTTTCTCTTTTTCTTCTTTTTTTCTTTTTTTTCTTCCTTTTTTTTTTTCCTCTTTCTCTTTTCCTTCCTTCTTTCTCTCCTCTCTTTTTCCCCCTTTTCCCAATACAACTTGCTTTTGGCCACTCTGCACTGAGCAAAATGACTAGAAGGAAAACCTCACCTCAAAAGAAAGAATCAGAAACAGTCCTCTCTCCCACAGAGTTACAAAATCTGGATTACAATTCAATGTCAGAAAGCCAATTCAGAAGCACTATCATACAGCTACTGGTGGCTCTAGAAAAAAGCATAAAGGACTCAAGAGACTTCATGACTGCAGAATTTAGAGCTAATCAGGCAGAAATTAAAAATCAATTGAATGAGATGCAATCCAAACTAGAAGTCCTAACGACGAGGGTTAATGTGGTGGAAGAACGAGTGAGTGACATAGAAGACAAGTTGATAGCAAAGAGGGAAACTGAGGAAAAGAGAGACAAACAATTAAAATACCATGAAGATGGATTAAGGGAAATAAACGACAGCCTGAGGAAGAAAAAACTACGTTTAATTGGTGTTCCCGAGGGCGCCAAAAGGGACAGAGGGCCAGAATATGTATTTGAACAAATTCTAGCTGAAAACTTTCCTAAACTGGGAAGGGAAACAGGCATTCAGATCCAGGAAATAGAGAGATCCCCCCCTAAAATCAATAAAAACCGTTCAACACCTCGACATTTAATAGTGAAGCTTGCAAATTCCAAAGATAAAGAGAAGTTCCTTAAAGCAGCAAGAGACAAGAAATCCCTGACTTTTATGGGGAGGAGTATTAGGGTAACAGCAGACCTCTCCACAGAGACCTGGCAGGCCAGAAAGGGCTGGCAGGATATATTCAGGGTCCTAAATGAGAAGAACATGCAACCAAGAATACTTTATCCAGCAAGGCTCTCATTCAAAATGGAAGGAGAGATAAAGAGCTTCCAAGACAGGCAGCAACTGAAAGAATATGTGACCTCCAAACCAGCTCTGCAAGAAATTTTAAGGGGGACTCTTAAAATTCCCCTTTAAGAAGAAGTTCAGTGGAACAATCCACAAAAACAAGGACTGAATAGATATCATGATGACACTAAACTCATATCTCTCAATAGTAACTCTGAATGTAAACGGGCTTAATGACCCCATCAAAAGGCGCAGGGTTTCAGACTGGATAAAAAAGCAGGACCCATCTATTTGCTGTCTACAAGAGACTCATTTTAGACAGAAGGACACCTACAGCCTGAAAATAAAAGGTTGGAGAACCATTTACCATTCGAATGGTCCTCAAAAGAAAGCAGGGGTAGCCATCCTTATATCAGATAAACTAAAATTTACCCCGAAGACTGTAGTGAGAGATGAAGAGGGACACTATCTCATACTTAAAGGATCTATCCAACAAGAGGACTTAACAATCCTCAATATATATGCCCCGAATGTGGGAGCTGCCAAATATATAAATCAATTAATAACCAAAGTGAAGAAATACTTAGATAATAATACACTTATACTTGGTGACTTCAATCTAGCTCTTTCTATACTCGATAGGTCTTCTAAGCACAACATCTCCAAAGAAACGAGAGCTTTAAATGATACACTGGACCAGATGGATTTCACAGATATCTACAGAACTTTACATCCAAACTCAACTGAATACACATTCTTCTCAAGTGCACATGGAACTTTCTCCAGAATAGACCACATACTGGGTCACAAATCGGGTCTGAACCGATACCAAAAGATTGGGGTCGTCCCCTGCATATTCTCGGACCATAATGCCTTGAAATTAGAACTAAATCACAACAAGAAGTTTGGAAGGACCTCAAACACGTGGAGGTTAAGGACCATCCTGCTAAAGGATGAAAGGTCAACCAGGAAATTAAGGAAGAATTAAAAAGATTCATGGAAACTAATGAGAATGAAGATACAACCGTTCAAAATCTTTGGGATGCAGCAAAAGCAGTCCTAAGGGGGAAATACATCGCAATACAAGCATCCATTCAAAAACTGGAAAGAACTCAAATACAAAAGCTAACCTTAACACATAAAGGAGCTAGAGAAAAAACAGCAGATAGATCCTACACCTAGCAGAAGACGAGAGTTAATAAAGATTCGAGCAGAACTCAACAAAATCGAGACCAGAAAAACTGTGGAACAGATCAACAGAACCAGGAGTTGGTTCTTTGAAAGAATTAATAAGATAGATAAACCATTAGCCAGCCTTATTAAAAAGAAGAGAGAGAAGACTCAAATTAATAAAATCATGAATGAGAAAGGAGAGATCACTACCAACACCAAGGAAATACAAACGATTTTAAAAACATATTATGAACAGCTATATGCCAATAAATTAGGCAATCTAGAAGAAATGGATGAGCATTCCTGGAAAGTCACAAACTACCAAAACTGGAACAGGAAGAAATAGAAAACCTGAACAGGCCAATAACCAGGGAGGAAATTGAAGCAGTCATCAAAAACCTCCCAAGACACAAGAGTCCAGGGCCAGATGGCTTCCCAGGGGAATTCTATCAAACGTTTAAAGAAGAAACCATACCTATTCTCCTAAAGCTGTTTGGAAAGATAGAAAGAGATGGAGTACTTCCAAATTCGTTCTATGAGGCCAGCATCACCTTAATTCCAAAACCAGACAAAGACCCAACCAAAAAGGAGAATTACAGACCAATATCCCTGATGAACATGGATGCAAAAATTCTCAACAAGATACTGGCCAATAGGATCCAACAATACATTAAGAAAATTATTCACCATGACCAAGTAGGATTTATCCCCGGGACACAAGGCTGGTTCAACACCCGTAAAACAATCAATGTGATTCATCATATCAGCAAGAGAAAAACCAAGAATGATATGATCCTCTCATTAGATGCAGATAAAGCATTTGACAAAATACAGCATCCATTTCTGATCAAAACTCTTCAGAGTGTAGGGATAGAGGGAACATTCCTCAACATATTAAAAGCCATCTACGAAAAGCCCACAGCAAATATCATTCTCAATGGGGAAGCACTGGGAGCCTTTCCCCTAAGATCAGGAACAAGACAGGGATGTCCACTCTCACCACTGCTGTTCAACATAGTACTGGAAGTCCTAGCCTCAGCAATCAGACAACAAAAAGACATTAAAGGCATTCAAATTGGCAAAGAAGAAGTCAAACTCTCCCTCTTCGCCGATGACATGATACTCTACATAGAAAACCCAAAAGTCTCCACCCCAAGATTGCTAGAACTCATACAGCAATTCGGTAGCATGGCAGGATACAAAATCAATGCCCAGAAATCAGTGGCATTTCTATACACTAACAATGAGACTGAAGAAAGAGAAATTAAGGAGTCAATCCCATTTACAATTGCACCCAAAAGCATAAGATACCTAGGAATAAACCTAACCAAAGAGGTCAAGGATCTATACCCTCAAAACTATAGAACACTTCTGAAAGAAATTGAGGAAGACACAAAGAGATGGAAAAATATTCCATGCTCATGGATTGGCAGAATTAATATTGTGAAAATGTCAATGTTACCCAGGGCAATATACACGTTTAATGCAATCCCTATCAAAATACCATGGACTTTCTTCAGAGAGTTAGAACAAATTATTTTAAGATTTGTGTGGAATCAGAAAAGACCCCGAATAGCCAAGGGAATTTTAAAAAAGAAAACCATATCTGGGGGCATCACAAGGCCAGATTTCAGGTTGTACTACAAAGCTGTGGTCATCAAGACAGTGTGGTACTGGCACAAAAACAGACACATAGATCAGTGGAACAGAATAGAGAATCCAGAAGTGGACCCTGAACTTTATGGTCAACTAATATTCGATAAAGGAGGAAAGACTATCCGTTGGAAGAAAGACAGTCTCTTCAATAAATGGTGCTGGGAAAATTGGACATCCACATGCAGAAGAATGAAACTAGACCACTCTCTTTCACCATACACAAAGATAAACTCAAAATGGATGAAAGATCAAAATGTGAGACAAGATTCCATCAAAATCCTAGACAAGAACTCAGGCAACACCCTTTTTGAACTCGGCCACAGTAACTTCTTGCAAGATACATCCACGAAGGCAAGAGAAACAAAAGCAAAAATGAACTATTGGGACTTCATCAAGATAAGAAGCTTTTGCACAGCAAAGGATACAGTCCACAAAACTCAAAGACAACCTACAGAATGGGAGAAGATATTTGCAAATGACATATCAGATAAAGGGCTAGTTTCCAAGATCTATAAAGAACTTATTAAACTCAACACCAAAGAAACAAACAATCCAATCATGAAATGGGCAAAAGACATGAAGAGAAATCTCACAGAGGAAGACATAGACATGGCCAACATGCATATGAGAAAATGCTCTGCATCACTTGCCATCAGGGAAATACAAATCAAAACCACAATGAGATACCACCTCACACCAGTGAGAATGGGGAAAATTAACAAGGCAGGAAACAACAAATGTTGGAGAGGATGCGGAGAAAAGGGAACCCTCTTACACTTGGTGGGAATGTGAACTGGTGCAGCCACTCTGGAAAAGTGTGTGGAGGTTCCTCAAAGAGTTAAAAAGAGACCTGCCCTATGACCAAGCAATTGCACTGTTGGGGATTTACCCCAAAGATACAGATGCAATGAAACGCCGGGACACCTGCACCCTGATGTTTATAGCAGCAATGGCCACAATAGCCAAACTGTGGAAGGAGCCTCGGTGTCCAACGAAAGATGAATGGATAAAGAAGATGTGGTTTATGTATACAATGGAATATTACTCAGCCATTAGAAACGACAAATACCCACCATTTGCTTCAACGTGGATGGAACTGGAGGGTATTATGCTGAGTGAAGTAAGTCAGTCGGAGAAGGACAAACATTATATGTTCTCATTCATTTGGGGAATATAAATAATAGTGAAAGGGAATATAAGGGAAGGGAGAAGAAATGTGTGGGAAATATCAGAAAGGGAGACAGAACGTAAAGACTGCTAACTCTGGGAAATGAACTAGGGGTGGTAGAAGGGGAGGAGGGCGGGGGGTGGGAGTGAATGGGTGACGGGCACTATTCTGTGCGTTGGTAAATTGAACACCAATAAAAAAAAAATCTTTAAAAAAAAAAAAGAAATCATCGGGTCACATCCATTTGTGGATCATGGGGTGCTCTCTTCTAAAGAGAGTATGTGCAACCACAGAGCACTTCTCCTGCTTGGGGAGAGAGACGTAGAACTCATAAAATAGTGTAAGAGGAAAGAGATCTTTAGGAAGAAAATGCATCTGGTCCAATTTTAAGCTCACGTTTTAATGGCTCACCTCCCCCTGAGGAAGGTTGTGGCCCACAATGACAAGGTAAGTTGAATAGCCAAGGTGGGAATAAATGGCCATTTTATTCCTCCTCTAGGCAGGGACATCCTCTGATGGGTGCCTCTTGTGGGCACACAGGCCAGCAGTCCTGTCCCTTCTCAGATTCACAGGGTCTCACAGCTTAAATTACTCCTAGTCATCATTGGAAGATAACCAGGTGTCAAGAATGGGCTTCCATATCTGGGCTCCGTTGCTTACTTACTCTCTGAACCTCAACTTCCTGAACCATAAGATAGAGGTAGATGTCCACCTGGCAATATTGTTTGATGGATTCAGTAAGACAACTGTCTTAACGTATATCCCAAAGCAATCGATAGGAAATACCAAAGACAAGAGGTCGGCTCTCTTCTCACACCAGGGATGATCTGATGAAAGAAGAGCCTTAACTTTTTTAAGGCATAAATTTGGACGTCTAATGTTCCCAAGTGTCAAGGTACCTGTTACAAGAAAGACTGCAAGTCAGGAAGCAAACTAAAGAGAACTGATGGAATTTAAAAGTGAATCACGGGTTCCAAGGCAGGTGCCACTCCGCCTTCGCATTAGTCTAGTGAACACTTAATGCCTCCTTGTAACTCAGCCAGGCAGAAAGAGAGGAGGACACGCTATTCCTCACACCATCAAACCTAGGTTTAAGGGTAAAATGGAAACTTGAAATGAAACAAATATTTCTTTCCAAGACCATCAAACAATCACTTGGTTCAGTGTCTTTTTTCAGAGGCAGGCAATTGAGTTGAACTTCCTTTAGGATATTCTGCAGCAGAAAAAAAGACATCTTGGAAGCATTATGCAACAAGCTCTATCAGTCAACTAGAGGAGGCCTGAAATTACCAAAACGAGCTTTGAGAAACTTCCCACCCGCAGAAATGAGGCTCCACTTCTGCATGCATCACTCTAAATCTTGGTCCCTCTCTCCTTATAGCCCTCCTCTCTGTTCCTGTGCAGCAGCATCTGAAGGGGCAGAAAACGGCGCAGAGTTTATAAATCTTTGCACTTCAGATGAAGCTCACTTAAGTTCCCGCCGGAGTCCCATCTGTTACATATTCAACATTTCCCTTCACTTCCTTTCAAGCAATTTTGATGCTATTGTATTGCAAAAGTGACCTTCCAGGAACAGGAAAATAGTACCTCTGAGTTAGTAATCACCTGTTACATCGCCTTTAAAATGGCCATGCAGGTTCTGCGAATTAAGAAAAGATAGGCTCCCTACCCCATTAAACTTGCCAACAATACCCCGAAAGTGATTATGCTCAGAGGGAAAGAGGTGTTACAAAGACTTGACCCCTTCCTGCCCACCCCAGGGTGAGAAATTAAACTATTCAACAGGGGAGGTGTAAGGGGCATTAAAAGTGGGCCTTTCTTCTCTCCTCATAGAATACACTGCAGCAAAAATAGACCTGGGGAGGAGCAGATCCTGCTGACAGCAAAGATTCCTGACATATGAAGAAAGAATTCTCCTCACAGGATGGAGCTACAAAGCGGATGAAAAGCATTCTCAGTTCTAGCTCCAAAAACATAAAAACCATCACCATGAATCATCTCTCCATGGAAGAATCTCGTATATATGAAGCTGTCAGAAGCCTCCCTTGTACACAGAAAATGTACTACATTTTATACCAGAAAGGAGTACTATAAAACTAACTCACGAACAGGAAAAGATAAATGAACACCTCCACCAGAGGTTGGGCATTTCCTAAATAGCAAAGGTCAGGAAAAATTTCTGGAGTAGGACTTTGATGCATTTCTATTCTCTCCGTGACTGAGTGTGTCCCCATAACACCCATCAATAACTGTCCATCGGTGTTTTATGACCAGCTCACGTTCACTGATTTCACTTTCCATCAGTTTTTTCCGATGGAATGCTGACCTGTCACAGTTCCATATGATGGAACCACGAAGCTCTCTTTGTTTTGGCACTGGTAGCCTTTCATCTATTTCTTTTCAGGGTCCCACCGTTGAGGTGAGTGTCCCCTCTCTGATTGGTATATTCAATTTTTGTTCTGCCGGGGACGGTCTCACTTCATAAATCTGTAATTAAGGAAACCACTGGAGAATGTGGTAACCCCAAGGTTGAGGTGTTTTTTGACATGGGTCATATCTCTGCTCCTTTAGCCAAAGGATTATGAAATATTCATGTCAAATTAGCATAAAGAACATCCAGTTTTATGAGGAAATATTGCAGAACAATATCTATAACCGATGCATAAAATAGAAGTTTTCTATCTCCACACACAAGAACAAACTCATATATATCAAGCATTTATTACTTGAGGTTCTTCCTCAAGTCACTGAAATTTTCCCTGTAGTATCTAGAACATAACAAGCGTAATTAAGTGTTCTGCGGTTTAAATACTTTAGGTCTTAAAATATGTATAGATAATCATAAGTAATAGTAATGAGAATATGCCTTAAAATCATTTTGTCATTATGCCATTTTGGGAGATAGGACATTAAAAAGGAGTTGCTAAAGAAATCTTCATCTGCAGGGTGTTTTCTTCTCTCCGTGTTGATTAGGGTAGAAGATGGGGTCACAGTGATACAGGCAGGCCAGTTCCGAGGACCCAGAGGGGGTCCTGCTGGACAGCCAAGTGGGTCCTTGGCTTTACACAGAATAGAATTCAAACTAGAGCCAGTAGGAAGTGAGAGCAGAGTTTATTGAAGACATATAGCAGATAAAGACAGAGAATCTAGAAGACTCTGGAAAGAAAAGGAGCTCTGCTTGTGCTTTGGGGTTTTTATTGAGTACTGTCCTCTGATGTATGTGTCCTCTCAGGCATCCAAGAACTGGTCAAAGACAAGTGCTCATGGGCCCATAAGTCACTTCTGCCCTGGAACCAGGGGTCTTGGAGTCAAGGTGTATGGGGTAAGTGGTCATGGAAAATGTACATGATAATCTTACCCTGTCACTCTTTAGATGTTATCTATATTGTGCTGGAAAACTCCAAAGAAATCATTAACTCCTTGACTTTTATGAGGAGGACATACATTAAGGCATGTGTAAGGTGGCGGTGCCAGTCTTGGCAAGAATAGTGGCAGCAAAAGGAACAAAAAAAAAAAAAAAAAGTGTTTTTCATGGGTTCCCTCAGTTTCCCTATCTCAAGAGGTAGCAGATTTATGTAAATGCTCAAGGTTTAGATAGTACATTTTGGTTCTACATATATCATGAATATGGATGGAATGACATTGTGACTTATAATAAGAAATACATATTTGGTCTTTGTCCCAGTTCCTGGCACAGAGCTCCTAAAAACCCTTTGAATATCCTAAGTGATGACAGCAGTAAAAGTGTCTTGATATGTTAATGAGGTGACTTGAGAAATAGCTAAGGATCAGGGATGGTTGGGGGACCTGGGTGGCTCAGTCCATGAGAGGCAGACTCTTGATTTCCACTGGAATTGTAAGATCAAGCCCCAGGACCCACCAATTGGCTCTGCCCTCAGCGGGAAGTCTACTTGTCCCTCTCCCTCTGCTCCTCCAACCCCCCTTCAAAAAAATAAATAAAATATTTTTTAGAAAATGGGGGCTTGTTGCCAGAGGAGTCAACCATGTGATTAGAGGGTTGGAAATTTCAGCCCTATGCCCCAGACCTCCGAGGAAAGAAAAGGGGCTGAATCAATCACCAATGATCAATGATTTTATCAATCATACCCATGTGATAAGCTTCCACAAAAATCCAAAAGGAAGGGGGGTTCAGAGAGCTTCTGCATTGGTAAAACTGAACACATCCACGTGTCAGTTCAGGTCCCAAACTCTGGGGGGAACAGAAGTTCCTTTGTTCCTTATCTCTTCATCTAGCTTTAATATCCTTTGTCATAAACCCATACTCTAGGGAGCAAACTGGCTTCCTGAGTCTATGAGCCACTCTAGCAAATTAATTGAACCCAAGGAGGAGGGTGTGGGAACCTCTCATTTCTGGCCAGCGGATCAGAAAAACAGGCAACCACCTAAACTTATAATTGGCCTCACAAGTGATGGAGAATCTCATGGGACTGTGCCTTTAACCTGCGGAATCTCATGGTATCTCTGGGTAAATAAATAGTGTCAGAGCTGGACTAATTATAGGACATCCAGCTGCTGTAAGAGAATTGCTCGGCAGTGTGGAAAAAACCCCACACATTGTCATTAGAATCAGAATCAAGGCATGTAATCATTAAAAAATAAAAGAGAAAAATATTTTGATTTATTAAACTTTCTTCCTCAGATGAAGTGGTCGGGGTAAGAACAGTTAAACATGCAATTAAATAACTGGATCTTAGGGAAGTAAATCAATGTACAAAAAAAAAAAAAAAAAAAAAAAAACCTACTTCTAATGTAACTATTTTGAGAGAGGGCAGCCCTGGTGGTGCAGCGGCTTGGTGCCACCTGCAGCCCAGGGTGTGATCCTGGAGACCCGGGATCGAGTCCCACGTCCAGCTCCCTGCATGGAGCCTGCTTCTTCCTCTGCCTGTGTCTCTGCCTCTCTCTCTCTCTCTCTCTCTCTGTGTGTGTGTATGTCTCTCATGAATAAGTAAATAAAAAGAAATCTTTTTAAAAAAAAAACTATTTTGAGAGAGCGAAAAATGTATGGACAAAGACTCTCTCTTCCACCAAACTTCTGTCGGATTTCTATGAGCCCTTTTCTTAAGTAAGCCTCCACCTTGGTCCCTGTCCTGTCCTTGTCAGGCCTGCATAGCCCTGTATTAGCAACAATCCTGCTCAATCAGTTTCCTGAGACTCTCTCACTCATGATACTTGAATCTGATCAAATTCCTCATCTTCCACCTTTAATACCTGAGCATCTCTTCAGCAAAAATCACATCAACTCAGTTTAGCATGAATCCCCCTACTCCTGATGTCTCTGCTTAGCACTTTCCAATGAGCTGATCCCCTCACTCTTGATTGGCTAGAAATCTCCACTTAGCCTTGCAGTATTCAGAGTTGAGCCCTACCCCCCTCCCCGTTGCAACTGTCCTGACACCTATTGCAAAAGTCCTGAATAAAGTCTTTATCTTTTAACAAGTGTCAGAATAATGTCTTCTTCAACGTTGTTCAGGTCTGTGGACAGAAATGTGGGAGGAGGGTTGGCAGTAGCGAGCTAGCCAATTGTACACATCTCTTCCCCACTTCAAGTCTGGCAACTGTCAAGTTCAGAGCTTCACTCGGTGACGATGAGAATATTCACACCACAGAAATCACCAAACACTACAAATCAGGGCTTCCCTTGGTCCTCCCTTCCCATACCCCTATCCTCATCCCCACCAGTTGTTAAACATTTACTAGCATATCACCAGCTGGAGGTGACAGTGAATGGTCCCATCCCAAGTCTCAGCCTGGGCTGCTATGAAAGGTTTGCATTTATCCTATTAGTATGGTGCCCCCAGCACAACTCGACTGCCAAGTCCCAGGTCCAAATTAAGACAATAACTTGCACAGCCATCCCAGGAGACATTACTTCACGTCTGCTATAGCTAGGATGATTATACACTCAGTTCCCTGCTTATGTCTGTTTCAAGTCTGATTTAGAACTTGTGCAGAGTTTCCAGCTTATAACAAAAGTATTACTCTTAATAGTTGTATGTTTTGAAAGGTGAAATGGATTCAATAGATTTCCACTTTGTACCTCCAGCTTCTGCCATGGTCTGGTCTTGTGTGTGAGGCACAGGTACAGTGATTAGAATTCTTCACCACGTGTGACAAAATCTGAGTGGTGATTTAACACACAGATAAAATAAAAATTCATCACCACATTTCTATTTGGTAAAATCTGAGAGATGACCAGTGATAATTCATCTCTTTTTCTGACCCTTTCCAACAGCCCCATTTCAGGGCATAGGCAGAGTGCCTACTGACAAAACAAATTATGCTCTGGCACTAGCAACCAGGGACTGCTACCTCCTTTAGCCAAGGTGTGGAGAGGGAAAGCATCCCATGGTGCTTCTGGCACTGGTCAGCCAGTGGGTGGACAAGTTCCATGACCCATGCTGAAGTCTGCAAGATGCACAAAGCTGTCAGGCCTCCAGAAAGAGGACTCAATGACAACTATGTGAAATTATAGCTTAGATGTATGAGAAATCTATGTGAAAAATTGAGTCTGAGCAGTTCTGCTATACTGCTTATAAAATCTCTTCGAGGTTAGTAATACTCTTAAGAGGACTGTATCCAAAGTCAGTTTAACAAATGCAACTGCATAATTTGCATTTACGTTATCACTAAATAAAGCATCACTTTTCAAAAATCAAAAATCATTTAAATTAAGTTTCTCCATTTTCTGTTTCAAATTTTCTTGTGAATATAAAAAAGAAGCAATAGCTGTCAGCATGTTGGCTCCATTAGCAGAAGAAAAGCTTTACACAGATGACACTAGCTTTATATCAAAATTATCAGGGCCCTCAAATAGAAAATCAATCAACTTAATTCTACAATGGTTCTGTCTCTTTTTTTCCCATCCAATTCATAGAAGCAAAGTAAACCCTTGGGAACTTCCTTCTATCGAAAGTGAAAGATCTGACATTGCTGCAAATATTATTAGAGATTCAGCTTTAAAGTTTATTTGAGGAAAAAACATCATTTTTGCAGGGAGGGTATAAATATGAATTTTAGTGGAGCGTAGCATGGCAAAAACAACATTTTTACTAAATTAAGAAACCTATGGAGCAGAGATGTTATTGGAATTAGTTGCGTCGCACACATAATTCATAATTGCCTCCAAGTAACCTATGATTCTACCCACCCAAATAGATACCTTATTACTTTGCTTTTATATACAAAGAGTAACTGCATTAAAAATTTTGGTGATTAAACTAATGTTGAATAAAAGCAAAACAAGCTTCAGCACAGCAATATATTTATTTTGCTGCTGGCCATCAGTTGGATTTTAGAAAGCTTTGAGCTTTTAAAAAACTATTTTGTAATTCAATTTATGTATACTACAACAGTATTGATCATTTTTATAAATGAGTCCTCTATATTTTGCATGTGTTTTGTGAAAATCAGTTAAAATATTTTAATGAAAAAAACTTAACCAATGGAGCTTCTAAAAATTGCAAAAATTAAAATCAGAGCATGCCAAAGGAAGACATTAAAATGTTTTTTTCTTCAAAGGTTCAGAAGGAAACTAGAAGAGCTCAAATGGAAATGATGATTTAACTTCAAAATTCTATAGTTGTCTCTTAGAATATGCCATCTTCTAGAAGTGAAGAATATTTTGATGACATTTCAACCCTGTTTGGATAAATTTTTATTCTCTAATATACTGGAAATAAATTGATACAGCATATAGTTTGCCACATTTAAGTCAGGCGAAAGAAGCAAAAGGATTATTGAAACAACTCACCGATGAAGTTTTGCCTTGTAGAATATTTGGTAAAATATTTCATTCACAGGTCTGTTACTTTATTTTTGAAAATAGCCTTTGAATAAATCCCTTCTATAGATTCACCAGTATAATAAAACAATGTGATGGCCAGTCAGTATTTCTAAGGGGATATTATTTTAATGATACTTTAATTATTTTAGCACCTCTCACACCTTGAAAGTCTCCCAGTTTGAACAATAAATTATATGATTGCTCTTGCCATATCCCATCCTAGGAGAAATAACTGGACTTTTCTATCCTGGGATCCAAGGTGAGACAATAGAAAACTCAGAATCTAGCACCATTTCCATCTTTTGCTTCTGGCTCATACTTTGAGGAATGATTTTCCTTGTAAGCAGCAGTGTTTTGAGTCTTCGGCATGGTTGAGCTTGTGGATGGTCTGCAAGAACTGACATACATGCTGAAAGTAAATTGTCTAGATAACTCCACAGAATCCACTTAGCAACAATACTGGGCATATTTATGGCATTAGTCCTCATTTAAATGTTTACTTTTACCTTTTTGTCATTTTATTTTCCTTAATAATAGACCAAACAAAAACTGTGATTGACCAGACTTTCTTCCTTCCCAAACTGCCCTCATACCTTGTATAATTAAATACAGTGAATGATAGATTTAGCCAGGGGCTTTACTTACTCCATTGAAGAACTGCTTCACTCAGTGACAAAGAGAAGGGGGTAGATTAGCCATAGCAGGTTACTGCTTTATTTGTTTTTTAAGATTTTATTTCTTTACTTGACAGAGACAGAGAGAAATAGCAAGAGAGAACACAAGCAGATGGGAGAGGGAGAAGCAAGCTGACCTGATGTGGGATTCATTCTGGGATCATGATCTGAGCCAAAGGCAGACACTTAATTGACTGAGCCACCCAGGCATCCCAGCAGTTTCCTGCTTTCAACAAAGAAGTTAAAGGATGAGTTCCTTTGAAAAAGTGAAAGTTTGAGTTTGAATTCAAAGTTTGGGTGAGCCATCTCTGATGGGTGATGTGAGGTGAGGTGAAGTGAGGTGAGGTGATACTGAAGTTATAACTCCCAGTATCTCAGAATGTGACCTAATTTGCAAATAGGGTCTTTGTCAATGTAATTAGCTAAGTCAGAAGGTCTTATTAGAGAAGGGTGGAACCTCCATCCAGTATGACCAGTGTCCTAACAAGAAGAGGGAAATCTAGGGGATCCCTGGGTGGCTCAGTGGTTTACTGCCTGCCTTCGGCCCAAGGTGTGATCCTGGAGACCCGGGATTGAGTCCCATGTCAGGCTCCCTGCATGGAGCCTGCTTCTCCCTCTGCCTGTGTCTCTGTCTCTGTCTCTCTGTATCTCTGTCTCTCTGTCTCTCATGAATAAATAAATAAAATCTTTAAAAAAAAGAGAGAGAAAGGGAAATCTGGACACAGACACACCCAGAGAATGCCTCATGAAAGCAGAGGAGACACTGGAGTGATGCACCTACAAGCCAAGGAATGTCAAGACTCAGTGGCCATCCAAGAAGCACAGAACAAATCCCCCCTCCCCTCCCTCCCAGAGCCCTTAGAAGGAATCAACTCTACCAATCCTTTGGTTTTAGATTTCTAACCTGAGTTGTGAAACAATACATGTGTCTTAAGAAAGCCATCTAGGGGCACCTGGGAGGCTCATTTGGCTAAGTGTCTGCCCTCAGCTCAGGTCATGATCTCAGGGTCCTGGGATGAGCCCTGCATCGGGCTCCCTGCTCAGCAGGGAGTCTGCTTCTCCCTCTCCCTCTCCTTCCCCTGCTTGTGCGTGCAAGCTTTCTCTCTCTCTCTCTCTCTCTCTCATTCTCTCTCTGTCTTTGCCGAATAAAGAAATAAAATCTTTTTAAAAAAGAAAAAGAAAGCTGTCCAGTTTATGATACTTTATTACAGCAGCCCTAGGAATGAATGCACTATCTAATCCCTCTGAACCCCAGGTCCCTCTAGCATATAAATGAAGGCACTAGTAAGTAATATATCCACTCTCAGGCTAGTGAAAATTAAAGTCGATAATGTTTGGGGAAAGCGCTGTGTGAACTGTAGAGTACAGACCCCATGATACAGACACCTCTGAAATAAGAGACCAGCCAACAATTTCACTTCCCTGAGATCTTCTGAAGAACATTATCCACTGCACCCTGACCTAAGGAGGCCATCAGATCTCTCCTGGGAATTCAGAAACTCTGGTCATTCTCTGCCAGGCTACTGACTGGAGATGCCTTTTTCCCTGTGCACTGAGAGCAGGGAAAGGCAGCCTGTAGAAAGAAAGGGAAGAAGCAGAAGCCCAAGAGAGGCAGACACGTGAGGTCATGCGGTCCCAGGCAAGAGACCAAGAGATGCCTGAGTAGTCCCTGTAGGCTTTCTCATTCTCGCTTCACATCCCTTCCTCTGGGCAGGGAGCATTCCCTGCCTGCCTCATTTCCTGTCCTCATTCCCTGTTTCTGGGGAGAAGTAAATATCACTGGAAAATATAAATACACACACTGACACTACAAAGGTAGAATGTAAGAGATAGACATGAGAGGGGAAGGAGAGGAGAGACAGAGCTAGAAACAGAAAGACTTAAACTCACCTTTCTATTCTTTTTTTTTTTTTTTTTTTGATAGTTTAATTCAAGTCCTACAACCCTCAAGCCCCTACCCCACTGAAACATGACCAGGGGAATAATCACTGCATATTAGGGACAACACTCCTACTGGTTTGGAGAATATTAGCTACGTGACCTTTGGTTAACATTACTTAACTTCTGAGATCTCAATTTCATCATCTATAAATTGGTTGAACAAACTATACCAGTGGTTCATAAAACTGGGAACCCTGGAGATCTAGGGATCTTTGATATTTCCTGTATTTTAAAGTAATTAATAAAACCTTCAAATTCATTTGTCACCAACCGTTACAAGCTAACTAGAACATAAAGTTTCTTTGCGTTTAGCTACTCCTCAGGCTGATAATAAGTTAGATTGAAAACTCTGGGCCTTAGGTTAATTATTCTAATGAATTTTTTATAGATTTAAAGATTTCAAATTATAGGGTTCTGGGTAGCAATGAGTTAATTCTGGTAAGACAGAAGCTGGAAACCAAAAAAAAAAAAAAAGTTATTTCTAAGCTCTAGTTTGGGTTTCATCTCCCAAAAGTCTTCAATTTTAAAGATTTGCAGGAAGAAGTCACTTTAAAAAAAAATAAGCATAGGAGACAAGCCCTTGAATAGCACAAAGATGGCAAAAGAAAGATACAGGAACAGCACATCCAATTTCTAATTTCCTCTCATATAGAAGGTAAGTATTTCAAAAAACAAAAACCAACAACAACAACAAACTTCTCTTGAACCAGGAGTATCTGAGTGAATTCCAGTGTTGCAAAAATAAAACAACTAAATTCACTGGTTTCATTTGATCAGTCAAAGCCAGATAAATAAAGCCTCTCTCAAGCCAAGGCCTTCCTATCTGTTTTGTTTTTACTCTGTTTGACTAGTCAGCAAAACCCTATCTCCGTTGCCATGAATCACTCAGATCTCAAGAAATCAACTCTCCATGAACTCCTCATAAATCATCTTGCTTCTAAAACAGAGGTGAGAGTGTGAAATTAAAAACACTAAAAAGCAAATTTTGGAAGTAAATGTTTGTTATAAACCCTCTACACTTAGTTGAGGCCACGTGAACCTTAGGCAATGCTGATGGAGCTGTAGGAAGGCTAAATGGCCAGCATTATCGAAAGGAAAATGAAAACCATAAAATCTATGAGTTGATGAGGAATTCTAGCATCAATAACTGGGGCGAATGCCAGCAAAGTGTGAGGGTTGTAGGCAGTACCATTCAGAGGCCTGCAACCCAAAGCTGAGAAATGAAAGTCTCACAATAGTATGAGGCGGTTATGACCAAGGACTTGTACTAACTGAGAGCTTCTCAGAAGTAACACTCTGCCTTGGTCAGTTCCATAATCTCCTGTGTCCCTAGTGCTTTGTTAAATCCAGGATGTTAGTTAAAGATTCCTATAAAGCTAAAGAGAGGGACACCTGGGTGGCTCAGTGGTTGAACATCTGCCTTCAGCCCAGGTTGTGATCCTGGAGTCCCAGGGTCCAGTCCCACGTCGGGCTCCCTGCATGGAGCCTGCTTCTCTCTCTGCCTGTGTCTCTGCCCCTCTCTCTCTCTCTGTGTCTCTCATGAATAAATAAATAAAATCTTTTTTAAAAAATAAATAAAGTCAAAGAGAATTTAAGATGGGTTGTAAGCTATTGACTTATGTAATTTAATTGAGTGGTTGAACCTGTACAGCACCAGGTAAATTTAATAAAATCCCATCTAGGCCTAAATTTCTGGCCTCCAAGCCTTACAAGAAAGAAAAAGAAGCAAAACTAGGGGACATAGGAGCACCATTTAGTTTGGAGTCAATACACAAAACTCCTGAATTCTAAACCTTTGACAACACCCTTAAGTGAGGTTAGTCATGACCAGGAACTACTCTGACAGGATGGAATAAAGCAGACAAGCGTCATACAACTTTATAAGCTTCTCTCTCTTTACTGGACTGCCTCTGAGTGATATCTTTTTTTTTTCCTAAGATTTTATTTATTTATGAGAGAAAGAGAGAGAGAGAGAGAGAGAGTCAGAGACACAGGCAGAGGGAGAAGCAGGCTCCATGCAGGAGGCCTGACGTGGGACCCGATCCCAGGTCTCCAGGATCACACCCCGGGCTGAAGGCGGCACTAAACACTGAGCCACTGGGGCTGCCCTCTGAGTAATATCTTTATAAATATCCTAACTATCCTCTGAATAGCCAAAGGAGCTAAAAGCAATTATAGGTAAACATTTATAATGCAATATCTGAAATCCTCTTCAACTATTCCTTAATTTTTTAGCATACCAGGAGCCTCAGAAAATAGTGATGGCTCCATGAGGAGCTTCTCAAAGTCAGGAAAATCACGACATCAAATCTACCTAGTCCAGGTAGTTCTGCAGTATATGGGCCAAGCACCCAGCATACCTAAGCAAAGAATGCACCAAAAAGAAGCTATGGTTTTTTCCCTGAAGCCCACAGGGCTTAGACTAGTGCCAGTCACAACATCACTATGACAGCTAAGCACAGCCACTGTCCACACCTCCTTCCTAGTAAAGCAGCCATGGGAAATTAGTCCTGCATATGTTTCCATGCTATGTACTATAAGATTCCCAATCATGGGGATCCCTGGGTTGCTCAGTGGTTTAGCGTCTGCCTTTGACCCAGGGTGTGATCCTGGAGTCCCAGGATCGAGTCCCACGTCGGGCTCCCTGCATGGAGCCTGCTTCTCCCTCTGCCTGTGTCTCTGCCTCGCTCTCTCTCTCTCTCTCTGTCTCTCATGAATAAATAAATAAAATCTTAAAAAAAAAAAAAAAAAGAGATTCCCAATCATGGCCAAGGCTGATTGGTCCAGGAGTCAGCCCTGAGGCAAGCCACCTACCAAAGGCCAGCAGAAGTCCGCGGAGCAGTCTGACAGAAGAACCTGGCAGTAGGGATGCTCTGTACTTGGTAGTAAGCAACTAAGCCAGTGAGATTCTCAGGGACTTTCACTAGTTCCAAAAGAGTCAGAAATCAAGAGAGCGATATGAAAGCCAAGAGCATATAGAGAAAAGTCAGTAAGCACAGGTTCTGAGACAGCAAAAACCATAAGTCAGAGAAGAGTGTAGAAAAAGAAGGTACTGAGCAGCAGATAAGAGAAAATCTCTACAGAAAGTGAAAAAGGACAAGCTTATTCAGAAATATGGCTGAGTCTGAGGGAGTAAGAATAGGAGTGATGGTCAGACACTGTCACGTCAGAGGTTGAACTTTGTCACCCAAAAATTCCTATGTTGAAGTCCTAATCTTCAGTACCTTGGTATGTGATCTTATTTGGGTGTAAGGTCTTTGAAGAGGTAAAGTTAAAAGTTAAAATCACATCAAGTTAAAATGATGTCATGGTGGGGGGGGTGTTAATCCAATAGAACTGGTCTCATAGAAAGGAGAATACATGGAGATAAGCAAAGACTGGGGTGGTATTTCTACAAGCCAAGGAACGCCAAAGATCACCAACAAACCACCAGAAGCTAGGCTGGAGGCTTGGAACAGATTCTCCCTCATGGTCCTCACCGGAAATGACCCACCAATACTGCGATGTCAGACTTCTAGTGTGCAGAAGTGTGAGACAGTGCATTTCTGCTCTGGAGGCCAGCCAGCTCTGGAACTCTGTTAAGGCAGCCCTACCGAGCAAACACACCTAGAGCTAGTACTGACTCAGAAACATCTGCTCTGTTCCTTGGGGCCAACGGTTTGGCTACTGGGCAGACTTCCCATCATCTCTCCTGCTCATGTATCCCACAATACCCACCATTACCTGAGATAACTGGAGCTTCTCTGAAACCTGAAAAACTGAGCCAACATGGTAGGAGTTCAGCAATGTTTAGGAATGAGTAAATGAAGCAGTTGGAAGCGAAGAAGCTGCTGCTTCATGATCCTCAAATCAGAGGATCAGGCAATTTGAAGCAACTTTCCAGAGAGCTTTATGGAGTGGCATCCATCCATCGACCTCAATACGGCTTAGCAGAGCTGGAGGAGAACAGCAGGTGAAGTCAGGAGACCTAATGCCGACAAGCTGTCCTCAGGGGAGTGAGCCTGTCTCCCAGCCATTGGTTGTTTCCATCTGAGCCACTCTCTCTAATAGAACAGCTCCTGAAGGAAATAATGGAGACCGGGATGCCTTTGGCTCAGGGCATGATCCCGGGGTCCAGGATCGAATCCCACATCAGGTTTCCCACCAGGAGCCTGCTTCTCCCTCTGCCTATGTTTCTGCTTCTCTCTCTTTTTTTCTCTCTCTCCCTTCCCTCATGAATAAATAAATAAAATATTTTTAAAAATAATGGAGATCAATTTCTACTATTCAAGGTCTATTCTATTATTTCAAGGAAATTCAAGGTCAATTTCTACTATTCAATGCAACAAAGACTCAAGCCAGCATTATGTCTGGGGGAATCACTGCAACTATCCAAAACAGTTGCTTTAATGTTGACCAGAGACCATATCACATGAGTCCTTGCTGGGTTCTTCTAGCCTTTGCTCTTACCCTAGAGTTCATTCTCCCACAACCTAGGAGAATGGTTGGATTCTGGATTCACTGACTGCCTGGCACAAGGAAAGAACTGGCACATGTGATTCAGCCATCTGGGCCTCCTCTCCCCACCCGAATTCATTCAAAATAAATTCTTTCGAAAGCACATTCTCTCCATTCAAGTTCTACTTCAAGACTTAACAACAGAGGGCATCTCCAGGATTCTCATTGTTGGCAGCAGCTGAATGAGGCTGCTCAACAATACTTTCAGTGCCCACTCAGAAAGAAATGAAGACTTGGGATGGAAACAGGTGAAAGCCTTTCCAAGCTTTGGAGAGAGACAGCGCAGTGCCCAAACTGCCTTCTGGGTGCTCAAACAGCATCACTCATTACTTGCAGTGAATGGGGAGACTCCAGCCCAACCCTGGACAAGGTGGCAAGTGAACATGCAACTTTGCTGCTGATTCAATGTTTATGTCACACATTTTTTTTTAAGATTTTATTTATTTATTCATGAGAGACACACAGAGAGAGGCAGAGACACAGGCAGAGGGAGAAGCAGGCTCCTGGTGGGAAACCCAATGCAGGACTCAATCCCAGGACCAGGATCATGCCCTGAGCCAAAGGCAGACACTCAACAACTGAGCTATAGGCATCCCTATGTTACACATTTTAACATTTAATTTACATTACCTTTTTACCCCTTTACGTCAAATAAGCTTTTCAGAAGAGTGAGAGGGGAACTGATCATTTTTGAGTACTTTCCTTCTACTTAACAATATAATGGGCTCAAAATTCACCTCTTTTTATCTTTATTAATCCCTGTACATGAATATTTTTATCTTCCTTTTAAAGAGGAGTAAACCAGCTCAGAAAGGTTAGGGAACTCAGCTACTGTAATAAAGATAATAATTTTTCTAAAATTGAGTGTTTTTCTGGAACATAATGTCTATCTTGAATCTTTATTACATTAAGTATAAAGTGTTAATCATGGTAGGGGCACCTGCGTGGTGCAGTCAGTTAAGCATCCCACTCTCAGTTTCAGCTCAGGTCATGATCTCAGGATTGTGGGATCAAGCCCTGTGTCACGCTCTGTGCTCAACATGGAATCTGTGCAAGACTCTCTCTCCTTCTACCACTCCCACTCATTCTCTCTCTCTGTTTCTCTCTCTCTCTCTCTCTCAAATAAATAAATCTTTTTCAAAAAACATTAATCATGGTCAATTCTGAGTAAACTCACTTCAGGATGTCTGTTTTCTCTAAATGTCATACCTGGTGAGAGGTGGAGAGGCAAGAGGGTGGGGTGCAGGCAGCACAATGTCAAGGTTTTTGAGGTATCTGGTTTATGAGTGTCATCCATCACCAACCCTGAGATCTAACTCTTCCCCTTAGTCCAAGGATGTCATTATCTTCCCATGCTGTATCCACTGAGGTTGCCATCTGCATTTCCACCATCTGCAGGTCCCTGGTCATGCTACCCAGGCTGAATTCCAGGCCCACTTTCCTTTTCCTGACCTGGAAGAATCCTGGGGCCACTGGTTCTCCCAGAGCTCTCCTATGCCTTTCTCAAGGTCAGGACAAAAAAAAAAAAAAAAAAAATGTCCTCTCATGCCTTTTCTCTCACTATTGCTTTTGCCCTGAGTTCCAAGACTGTATTACAAAACTCCAGAGCAAGAAATTATTCTTTTTCCCCTTTTCCCTCTCATCATTCTTTCTGTGGCCTCCTTTTCCTAAAGCATAAGGAAGCCATGCAACTGTGACAATACACTGGTAATATCTGAAGACACCGCCATGCTACCTTTTGCTCTGTGGTGACTAATTACAACTGGGTTACTATCACAGTTAAAATTTCTTCCATGTAAGTCATCATCTTTTACATTAATCGCTACCCAGGATAAAACCAACATAATTTCTAAACAAAAAATATCGTGGAAGATCTTCACGAGAAATATACAACCTCTGCAGTAAAAATGATAACAAAATAGGCATCCCAGGCCCCCTTACTAGAGAAGGAGACTGACCATACAGAGGTGAACTGAGCTCCCTGTGAAGAGTTAAGGTGTGAATAATGCACAGAATAATAAGTACTCTTCAACTTACTTAAATTGCAGCTTAAATTGTCTGGTGTAATTGCTCTCTAAAAGTTCCACTCACCTAATATTCTTCTTGTTTCGGTCTGGCATGGCCTGAAATAGTCACCATCAATGGACTGGGTAATAATTTTCAGTCACTGCCTCCAAAAGACCCCCAGCTAAATGAGATTGAACCCAAATGTCAGCAGATTTTTCTGGTCTCAGAATAAAAACACAGCCAAAGAATTTCAGCAACCCAAACTTTCTGTCCGGGTCCCCACTGTACTCCGTGGAATTCCAAACTCCCTTGCCAAGCCCTCACCCCAACCCATAAAGGAACCTCGCAGGTGCTGGAACACAGGTCTGCCTCCCCCATTACAATCACCAGGCACCACCTGCCATAATGATGAGGCTCCTAAGGAAAAGAAAGCTCCCCCTGCACCAACCTGCTTCCAGTTCCAAAATTCTTGCCATGAATCCTTTTGGCTGGAGCACCGAGTGCCCCTATATTTTAAACAAATGTATCATCTGGAAGGTATACTATTACACAAGTCATTATTAAGGTAAAATGAAGTAAAAAGGAGATCCCTAAACAGAAGGAAGAGAGAGAATGAGGATCATGAACAGCAGCAAATTAGAGCTACAGTAGTAGGCATAGCAGGAACAAAAATGAGGGTCAGTACTGGGAGGGAGAAGAATGGAGGGAAAGTAAGGATGACACAGGCTGGGAATTACTGTGGTCAAAAGGTAACTCCTTCTAACTCTCCCAAACGGAAAACAAAGTAACATAACTGGCTTTCAGGTCAGACCCACAGTGAGAAAGAACCTCTCTTGAGAAAGGAGTCAAGAATGTTTCCTGCAAGTTGAAATTTATCATCAGAGTCACCAACTACAAAATGATGGGCAGGGTAGGATAATTTAACGAATCTGCCCTCCTGCGGATTATCCACAGTAAAGAAGGGAGCTCAAACTCTTACTGAAGTGATAACAAGATGATTTGCAAAGGTACCTGAACCTAAGCACAGTATTTCAGATGCGCTCACACTGGCCCAATAAACAGCAAGTCTGTTACCTCCCTTGATCTGAACACTCTATTCTGATTAACAGAGCTAACCTAGTCCACTCAGGCTACTATAACACAATACCACGGATCGGATGGCTAATAGACAACAGAAATCTCTTCTCACAGCTCTAGAGGCTGTGAAGTCCAAGTCAAGGTACCAGAAAATCGACCAGGTGAAGGCCTGCTTTCTGGTTCACATACAGCTATTTTTAAGTTTAATTTTTTTTTATTTTTTTGCTGTGTCCTCATGTGGCAGAAGGAAAGAGAGAGCTCTCTGGTATATCTTTTCTAAGAGCACTGATCCCATTCTCAAGGGCTCCAGCCCCAAATATATACATCACATTAGGGTTTAGTTTTCCTCATACAAATTTTCAGGAGACACAAACGTTCAGCCCATTGCAGTAGCCTAAAGTAATCTGCTGTCTAGACAAAGCCTCATGCCAGCACCTCAGACTCAACTCTCGGTGGGCAAAATCCTCAAGATCTTTTCACACTAACTTCCATGGTTAGTGTGATGATGATGGTGAAGGTAATAAAAATGGTGATGACTATCAATGCTGATGATAGCTTATGCTGATTCTGTCTGTCAAGCCCTGTGCCAAGTGCCTTAAATGCAACATACATTTTAATTCCACAACTATCATACTAGGTAGGTTCAAACACCCCCAATTATCAGTTGGGGAAATGGCAGCAGGCCTAGAGGAGTTACATAGCTTGTCCAAGCCTATGCAGTTAGTCAGTGATGGAGCTGGAATCTTAAGTCAGGCCATCTGCCTCTAGCACTTGACCCTTAAACTCTCCATCCTGCTGTTCCCACATGACTCAAGGTTTTATTCAAGCCCTTCTAAAATCAAAATATAAAGGCGGAAGGGGTCAAAGGTGGTGTGTGAAAACCAAATGATCTAGAAAAAAAGGTCCCTGCCCACCCGTAAGTTATAATCCTGTTGGAAGGACAAAACTTAGAAAATAAAGTATTTTAGAACAAAACAGTTTACTGTGGTGGTAAAACAATGGGAATCAGACTAAACATTCCTTTCCAATTCAGTTCTCCAGCTTTAAGGCTACTGACTGGAAACTCATAAATTCATACAGAAAAGGATGAAGGGAAAAAATGAATAGTCCTCCCCATCCTGAAGGATGCAGTAAAGGAGGCTCTCTTCCTCTAGAGACCCTGGCCCTAGGCTGCTCAGCCCTGGGGAATAAGAGGTGGGGAGGCGGTAATCGAATTCTTGGAATCTCTCCCACTGAATGTTTACACACTGCTAGGGGGGTGGGGGGAGCTTCTCTCAGAAAAGGCCTGCAGAGCCAGGCCTTGAATATTCCCCCAATTAATATCTGAGGTGCCAGAGACTGCAATGCCCAGGCAATGAGCCATGAAAGCCCCAATCAAGCAGAAAAATATCCCCATTGAAGTGAGTGGTCTGAATTCTTCACGTCAGAGGCAGTAACCCCAGAATTAAATTTCATCAAGTTCGAAAATCTCATTACCAACCAGATTATCAATTATTATCTCAATGCCCAAAGATAACGAGTTATTCATGGTCTGTCATCCCAATTGTTTTCATCAAGGAAATGAGAGAAAGTGCCTTCAGAAAGATCCGTCTCCTTCTCTAATTGTGTGACCTGGGGCAGTCACCAGGCCACCTCCAAACTGCTGTGAGAGTCACGTGAGATGATGAATGGGGAAAACTCTCTCGTAACCTACAAGGTATATAAACAAAGTTATTACTCATATTAGATGTGGGGGAACAGATTATTACCTGTATTAGAAATAGCTCCATACGATATGCTAGGTGTTCCATGAGTGAACCCGTCGACTTCCTGGGCCTCAGAATTTCTACGTCCCCACTCCACGTGTTGTACTTCCAACACTCACATCCCCAAACTGCCCAGAGTGCTCGGTGCTTTTGTCGTGCCTCTCTTCCTTTGTGTTGGCAAAAACATGCTGCTAAGGATGCCAGATATTACTCTTAAAGAAATTTAATATTAAAACATACAGGAGCCTTAGATTCTCATTCATTTCTCATTATCTGACTTTATTCCCTCTAGGCAGACTATCTTAATAACCAAACATTTGCATAATGCCTCTCTCTTTATGTCCTTGATTCCAACCAATTGCTTCAGAATATTTCCCCATCCCTCTAATGGTATCAAATCCAATTAACTGATATGTTAATTTTAGGTAACTTGGGATAGTCAGAGCACTTTACTGAACTATTATCAATCATAAACTAGAAAAGAGGACAAGGCCTCTGGACAAGAAAATGTCAGAAACTTCTCCTCCTGCTTCCTCCATTAGGAGAATCATTATAGTGATGGGAGGAGTCTGGATTGAGAATATAATCTTGTGGGGGTTTAGGAAATATTTGTGGAACTTTCTTGGAGTTAGGCATAGCACCTTTGTCTTGTCTCCTGATATCTGGTGGATGTCACATGTTTAATAAAATCTCCCAGTTCTATGAGCCAAAGATCTTTGATATTTTTTAAGACATCCCATGACCCCAAGAAGTCGTCATTTAAAAGGGCCACGGACCAGCACATCCTGCCTCCACTGCCTGGAAAGCCTGATATTCTCTTCACCTGTGAAGTCCTGTTCTGCCTGGGAGAAACAGCTGAGCCATCACACCTTCAAGCATCTCTCTGGACACCGTGTCACGTGAGACAGGGCTCTAGGCTTCCACGGCACCACAACAATTAGAATATTTATCTACTGAAACATTTATGAAGTTGTAACTATCTGTATAAATAAATATTTTCCACCAGACTTCAGATGTTGTTTACCCACCTTTGAGTCCAAAGCTCCTAGCACAGGGCCTGGCAACTAATAGCTTGAGAAAATATTTGTTTACACACAGGAAAAAATTGTTTATTAGGCTTTTGCAGAAGAATTCTCCTTGAGGATATCTCTTTGATTTCAAAGCCCACACACACTCAAAAATTTTTAAATGGAGGTCTAGTTAGTATTTCAATGTGCCATGCCCTTTTCCTGGTCAAATTCCCAGATGCCCTAAAGGTGTGGATAGATTCCCAAACCCTATATTTTGTAACCTACCTGCATTTTTCTCTGCATGTTGTGATGGCTTGGTGAAGATGAAATTGAGAAGAGAAAAAGAAGTAATTGACTGAGTAAAATTACCACTAAAAAGTCAGCCTTGAGGATACACTGCAGTATAGCTCCTAGTCACTCTTAGACTAAATTAATCATCTCAAGCTGTTTACAAGGCACCAAATATCACGCTGAAATGTCCAAACCTCCACTTTCAGCACTCACTGTTACAAGAGCCAATTGGCTTCCATCAAAGTAGTCTGGTTCTGGCTTGTGAAATCATCAGCAAGTGAGGGGAGGAGGGGAAATACATATAAATATATATAAACATACATATTCTAACAAAATCCTCTTCCTATCCTCCTACCTCCACCTTCTGATGCATATCTTTGGCACAGGGATATTTAATATATTATACTCATCAGATTTAAAAGCTGACAGATTTGCAAAGCCATTCACATACTATAATTACTGGTCTGCCCTTCATTGGCTTCCTAGACTGGCGGCTCTCTGAAGGCAAAAATCAGTCCTGCTAATCTTCATGTCCTCTCCCAACACCTTGCTCTGACAAACTAAGCACTTTGAAAATGGACTTAAATAAATTACAGTGTCACCACGGTCAATTCTAATAATAGCAGACTTTTTTAATAGCTATGATCTGTTCTGAGGGGCGATTTCATTCAGTTCTCACAATAATCCTTTCAGGTGGGTATGGGGATTTTCCCCATTTTAGAGATGAAGAAACTGAGACCTAAAAAAGTTAAGTAACTGATCCAAAGTCACAGAGCTATGTAGGGGCAAGCTGCCCCAAGATGGGCCACTTTGATGTGAAAATTATTTTGAGTTAGAAAACCAGTCAATACCCAGCAGATTCAAGGAAAGCTCTTTATCTCCACCACAAATGCCTAAAAAGAATGTAGACAGATGATGTGCTTCAGGAAGAGAGCTATCACCATGGAGAACTACATTATACTATGAATTAGGCATGGCAGACAGACATTGATCCAAGTCCTCTGTGTCCCATCTTTTCCAAGGGGCCCAGGAAGCACTTATTTACTAAACATTTACTTTTTCCTCTTCCTGTGAATTGGTGTCTTCTCTTTGAAGTCCCAGACCCCTGATCCTTTGTCCTTAGTTCCCAATGACATATACCTCATTTTGCCTGTTATGCGAATCTCCATGTCTGTGGATTCCCCCTGCATACAAAATTAAATTTGATTCTCTCCTGTTAATCTGTCTCATGTCAATTGGATTCTTAGTCTGTCTAGAAGGACCTGGAAGGGGACAGGAGTTTTTCCTCTCCAACAGCTACATAACAGAAATGGGACTAGACTTTACCCCAGTGAAGTGTTGTTTTTCTTTTCTTAAAGATTTTATTTATGTATTTGAGAGAAAGAGAGAATGAGCAGGGAGAGGGGCAGAGAGAGGGAGAAGCAGGCTCCCCGCCAAGCAGGGAGCCTGACATGGGGTTCGATCCCAGGACTGCAGAATCATGACCTGAGCCAAAGGCAGATGCTTAACTGACTGAGCCACCCAGGGGCCCCAAGTGTTTTTATTTTCTAAGCTCATACATGTATTAATCCACTCTCCCATACTACCTCTCTAAATCCCTAGAAACCCAACTCCACATTTTCATCCTGGTGTTTAGAAACCATATAAGCCAGGCTAAGCTAACTGCTATAGCAAACAGCCATATTCCAGTGGCTTTCGTGGTAGAGGTTTATCTCTTATAAATGTCTGAGGCTGTCGGAGATCCCAACATGGAAGGAGCCTAAGAGTTCCTGTATGACGGCTTGCATCCAGCCTGCAGAGGAAGAGAATGGGGGTCATGCATGAGAAGTTATGACCATCCAGACAACAAGTGATGTGTATCCCTTACACTCACAGCCTCCTGGCTAGAGCTCAGCCATGTGACCACACCTACTTCCAGGGCAGGCTGGGAAATGTGCTCCAGCTCTGAGCCCAGGGAGAAAAGGAGAAGGCAGATATAGGTAAAAACCAACAGCCTCTACCCCAGAAAACCAGTGACTCAAGAGCCAAGCCCAGCATCAGAGAAATTTAGAATCAAAGCACTAAGAGACTTCTCCATAATTGTCCTATAAGATTCCCATTTTCCATTCCTCACTCTAAACCAATCTAACTCTTTAGCAACTGCAGCTTCTCCTACTGGCCTATGGCAATGTTTCCTGAAGAGATATATTTAATCTCTAAAATACAGGTGTCTATCAGTTATCTTTTGAGGAAAAAAAATATTCCAAATTTATTTCTTGTCCTACAGGTATATTAGGACATGTTATTTCCATTGAATAAAAATTCTTTCCTTCAGGAAGAATTCATTGCCAGATAACTCTTAAGACTACACTCTCTGAATACATAAAATTTTAAATGACTTACAAGCATTTCATCTACAAAAAGTGTATTTACCACAAATTAGGTTCATAGATTTGATAAAGTAGGGTTAACCTATGATGTACTGAGTGCCAAAAACAAGTTATATTCCATTCATTCATTCACTCATTCAATAAATATGTACTAAACACCTATTATGCTGTTTCATCCTAAACCCAAAGGCCAAAGGCCAAAGGCCAAGCCCCAAGAAGTATAATACAACCATGTATGATGAAGAGATTAGATGATATTACCTAAGACAAACTTGGGTCAAAAAGCTGCCCCTGTATTCTCTTCCAGAAAATGTCTCCATACCTCAGCAAATCTGAAAGAATATGTTTAAGTTGTATTAAGTTCTGTCTGTTAGATACGGACAGAAGGCCATTCCCACTAATCACAGAATGATGCAAGTAAGTCACAGACACTGACCATTTTCTGAACTCCCTATGTTTACAGTTGCCCCATCAGAGCTGACAACTTGTTCTTATTCCCCAAGATCCTAAGACTATCAATCAAGTTTCAATGCATCAACATTGCCTTCAACATACTCTCTCTTCTTTCCCTTTCTATGAGTTATGGAGTTGAGTCTGCTCGAGTCTGACTGCCTGAATTCAAATCCCAACTTCTACTTACTTGCTTTTGTGACGATTTTGAGATAACTGAGGAATTTGAATATAGATTATTACTAGATAATATTAAAGAATTCCTGGTTGTTTTTTGAGAAGTCCTTACACACGAGAGAAGAAATGTTGATGTTTGGAATTTGCTTTAAAGTATTATCGTTTGGGGGGAGTGTCTGGGTGGCTCAGTTCCTTAAGCAGCCAAGTCTTCATTTTGGCTCAGGTTATGATCTCAGTGTGGTGAGATAGAGCCCTGCATCAGGCTCTGCCATCAGTAGGGAGTCAGAGCCTGCTTGAGATTTTCTCCCTCTTCTTCTGTCCCTCCCCCTGCTTGTTCTCTCTCTCTCTAATAAATAAATAAATCTTCTTTTAAAATGAAATAAAATCTTATCTTTTTTTTAAAAAAGTGGGGAGGGAGAAGAGAATGGTTGAAACAAAACTGGCAGCATGGTAATTATTGTTTAATCAGGGTGACAGATACATTATATGTTTTATGGTTGATTATATTATTCTATCTTTTGGGTAAGTATGGAAATTTCCAAAATAAAAAATTGTAAAATAAAACACAATTAAAATTTCTTTAAAAGATTACCCACAATGAGTCCATTCTTACAACTCATTCTCTAAATCCCCCTCTTTGTGCTGTGAACCTAACCTGAGCAGTACATCATTCTAGTGGTTTCTAAACACTGCCAAACATCAGAATAAACTGGAAATTTATATTTGTGTAAATTCCATAATTTCTCACTCCATATTCCAGGTGTATTGAATTAGAACCTGATACTGAGGTCTGGCAATCATGGTCTTAAAAGTATCTCCCAGTTAATTCCACAAAGTGTCCAGAGTTTAAGGAGCACTACATCTTCTAAACTTGCCCAGTATTGTTTGAATCTGCATTGGGTCCTGATACCAAGGCCCTCACATCCATGACAATCACCCAGCTCTTCTGTGTTAGATTGCTGGCTACCCTTGTTCCTCTGGGGCTTGACTCTAACCTCAGACACTTTTCCCTTTGCACAAGTTTTACCTGGGAGCAGGTCCCTGGTAATTCCAAACCCAGGGCAAGTAGCGCTCCTTGTTTTGTTTGTTTTTTTTTTTAGATTTATTTATTTATTTATGAGAGAGAGAGAGAGAGAGAGAGGTAGAGACACAGGCAGAGGGAGAAGTAGGCTCCTTGCAGGGAGCCAGACGTGGGACTCAATCCCGGGGCTCCAGAATCTCACCCTGGGCCAAAGGCAGGCACCAAACCGCTGAGCCACCCAGGGATACCCTATCAGTCTCCTTTTTAATGGAAGCATATTCTCAAATCCTTTTCAAAAAGTGAATCAGAGAGTGGATTTTAAAACAAACAAGTTAGCACTACTTTAAAACCCATTTCCAGTCATTCTCACATCCTTAGTACAAATCCCTTAAAACTTCAGAAGTCATTAAGGAGTGGACCTGAAGGTTTTTTGATTGTCAGGAAGCGTTATTGAGATGGATTTGTTGAAGAGATGCTTTACACCATTTCACACTCCTGTCAAAGTTTTATTAGGTTTCTGAACTGAAGATAAATACTTTATTTTTAACCATAACAATCTGAAGCTCTAAGAGAGAAAATGAGAAAGTCAAATTGTTCCAAACCTTCGTAGAGAAGATGGGATTGCACACTTTTTTTAAAAAAGATTTTATTTATTTATTCATGAGACACAGAAAGAGAGAGAGAAAGAGAGAGGCAGAGGGAGAAGCAGGCTCCATACAGGGACCCCGACGTGGGACTCGATCCCAGGTCTCCAGGATCACGCCCTGGGCTGAAGTTTGTGCTAAACCCTTGAGCCACCCAGGCTGCCTGGATTACACACTTTTAAGTGGAACTGCCTATAATTCAAATAAAGGACATCTGCACAAGAAATAACAGCCTCAACTAAAATCGAGGTGATCACATATGTAGAAACTGCTAACTCTCTCCACTGATTGTTTGATTTAATTTCCATATTTAGTATAGCTCCATCTCATTCACTCTGTAAAAAAAAAAAAAAAAAAAAAAAAAAGCCTTCTCTTATGAGGGACCTTTATGGGACCACCAACCTTGACAGGCAGCCTACTTAAGAAACAGTCGGTAACCTCTCGGAGCTGGAAAGAGCCCCAGGGATTATCTAGTCCAAACTTCTCTGATACAGGAATCCCATCTCCGGTGTCATTGAGAAAGAGAAGCTCAGCCAGATTCTGCCTCGGAGCTTTCAAGGAAATATCTGGGACTGACGCACCTAGGACACTTTGCAGATAACAGAGTACCTTCGATCACGTTGTTTCACTCAAATTATATTACGGATGATGACATGGAGATTTTGAGAAATTAAATGACTAGCTGTGATGATACAGCTAACCAATGGCTGAGTCTTGCAAGACTTGAATTAAGTCTTTGGACTATAAACCTGTGTTGCTTTTTCCTGCTGCCTCCCAAGGGTGAGAGGAGGTTCTGTTCTCTGCAAGGCATTTTGCTACTTTTGTTGGAAAGCTGTGGTCATTTAACAAATTCTTAAAGAGGCAAAATTCTACCACCCTATAACTTCTTAAATTTTAACAGGACCTTAAATAGAGATCATTATATGAAAAGCACTATTTAAAGCACTTTCCAAATATTAACTTGTTCAATTCTCATAACAATCATGTGAAATGAGTACTATATTTATTGCCATTTAACAGATGAGAAAACCAAAGCTTCAAGTAAATGGCAGAGTCAGAATTTGTTTTAAAAGATTTTATCTATTTATGTGAGATACGGGGTGGGGGGAGAGAGAAAGAGAACACAAGTTGGGGCATAGAGGGGGCAGAAAGAGAGAGGGAGAAGCAGACACCCGAGACCCCTCTCTCTGAGCAGAGAGCCCCACTAAGGGCTTAATCCCAGGACCCCAGGGGTCATGATCTGAGTTGAAGGCAGGCATTTAACCAACTGAGCCACCTAGGGGCCCTGCAGAGCCAGAATCTAAGCCAAAGTAAAAGAGTCTATGTCCAGAGTCCAACCCCCATCTTGCCTCTCTCCTCCACCACTGGGACTCCATTCTAGTCTTTGAATCAACACAGAATGAAACTGCTGCTTTGGTCACATAACAGCATTGCAAATATTTGAAGATAGCTAGCAAACTCCCTCCCCAGATCTGTAGCACTCAGGGTTCTATAGAGAAAATGAACTACTAGAAATGATATATAGAATCAGGGATTTATTACCAGGGTCTGATTTTCTGCAATTATGGGAGCTAAATAGTCTCTCATTCTCTTGTACCTATGCCTGATGCTAGAAGTCATACACTCAAAAGTTGAGATTTGGTAAAATTAATAGTTTTTACTGTTTTATCAAGAGTACTCATAGGGGGGACCCCTGGGTGGCTCAGCAGTTTAGCACTGCCTTTGGCCCAGGGCATGATCCTGGGGTCCTCGGATCGAGTCCCACGTCAGGCTCCCTGCATGGAGCCTGCTTCTCCCTCTGCCTGTGTCTCTGCCTCTCTCTCTCTCTCTCTCTCTCTCTCTCTCTGTTTCTCATGAATAAATAAATAAAATCTTTAAAAAAAAAGAGTACTTGTAGGTAAATCTGGGTTGTTGTTGTTTTTTAGATTTATTTTATTTTAGAGAGAGAGAGATGCACACACAAGCAGGGGGAGGGGCAGAGGAAAAGGGAGAGTCTCTCAAGCAGACTCCTTGCTGAGTCGCAGAGCCCAACATGGGGCTCAATCTCACAACCCTGAGACCATAACCTGAGCCTAGACCAGGAGTCTGATGCTTAAGAGACTGAGCCACCCAGGTGCACCAGGTAAATTTGATTTTAAAAAAAAAAAAAAAGGCTACAAGGGCATAGCTGTGAAAAATACAATCACCAAATACATAAAATCTTTGAAAAGGCAGAGGAGGGGGTGCCTCGGTGGCTCAGTTGGCTAAGTGTGTGCCTTCAGCTCAGGCCCTGATCCCAGGGTCCTGGGATTGAGTCCCACAACAGGCTTTCCGCTCAGCAAGGAGCCTGCTTCTCCCTCTCCCTCTGCTGCTCCTCCTGGCTGTGTTCTCTGTGTTAAATAAATAAATAAATAAATAAAGTCTTAAAAAAAAAAAAAAGAAAGAAAGAAAAATACAATCATCACTACTACAGTTTGGCGCCGCTGCTTTGATTCATGGTAAGGAGCCAGAAATTTACCCACCACTGCTTTTGAGCTATCAGCGTAAATATAACAGAGTGAAAGAGGAAAATAACACCTTAGTATTATTATGAAAATAGCCTTGAACATGCAGATCCCCTGAAATGGATTCAGGTACCTCCAGAAATCTGTGGATAACCTTTAACAACAGATGTTCTCTAGTATATCAAAGAAGTTCAGGGATTTCAATTTGATTTAGAGTAGGCCACCCAGGGAACCAGGTCTAAGTCAACTAACCAAAAACCACTCATGTGCACACAAACACAAACACAAACCCACAGCCACATGCCCACACGTTTCTTCAGACTAAAAATCTCTACTGAAAAAAAAAAAAAATCTCTACTGCCCATATATAATTCCACTGGGCTGGCACACAGAATCCCAAACTGGAAACAAAAGGAACTTCAAACATGGCTCTGTTACCAGTGCTTAGCTTTCCTCAGTGTAGACACAGGGATATGTCCACGTGAAAGAATATCACACCTTGCAAAGGAAGACTCATTATTAGATTAATAACCTGTATTCCCATTAGAAGACAAAACCATTCTGTGGGTCCCTTGATGTTTTTCCAAATAGCCTCCCTATATTCTTATGAGTTTCAGTCCACCTTTCCAGCTTTCATTTTCATTTTTGATTCTGCCATTGTTTGTGGCAGAAGATTCCTAGAAGTCCTGAGTTGCAGGCTGGGAGGCACTCTTTGGGCCTCTTCCGTGTTAACAGTCCTTTCTTTATCTGAGAAGAAATGGGTCCCATTAATTGTCACTTGTATTTTGAGATTGTGGTACCACAAGACCTTGATCAAAACTAATTTAATCAAAGTAACAAGAATGAAACTAAAGTTAAAAATAATGCTACTTAAAATATATCTCTTCTCTTTAAGGGGAATTATGCATAGCTATTATTAGTGATATTTCTATTAGTAATTAAAGGAGCCTATCTCTCAACGTACCAAATAAAATCAAACCTTGGGTGTCACAAAATCAATCACTTAGATTATGAAAGAGGAGCTCTGGTCATCTTACTTCTTGGAGGTAGTGACCAGGTTGTGAATATATACTGACTATTGACAAACCTCTCCTACCATTTTTTTAAAGATTTATTTATTTATTCATGAGAAACAGAGAGAGAGAGAGAGAGGTAGAGACATAGGCAGAGGGAGAAACAGGCTCCCCACAGGAGCCCGATGTGGGACTCGATCCCAGATCCCAGAATCACAACCTGACCCGAAGGCAGATGCTCAACCACTGAGCCACCCAGGCATCCCTCTTACCATATTTTAAGGTAGAAGGAGAGAGAGCTTAGTGTCCACCACTGTACACACTTTGAAAACCAAAGGAAAACACTTCACAGACAGAAGACTGATAAATTAATGGATCTCATTATTACTTAAAAGGGGCACCTGGGTGGCTCAGTGGTTGAACATCTGCCTTGGGTTCAGGGCCTGATCCCAGGGTCCTGAGAGCCAGCTTCACATCAGCTCCCTGCTCAGTGGGGAGCCTGCTTCTCCCTCTCCTGCTCTTCTCCTTGTTCATTGCTCCTGCGCCCCGCGCTCTCTCTCTCTCTCCCTCTCTCTCTCTCTCAAATAGATAAATAAATACATACATACATACATACATAAATACATAAATATATAAATTCTTTAAAAATACATAAATAAATATCTGGAAAATTTTTTTGCTCAGTGCCTTATAAAATGACCACTTACGTTATAAGGAGTCTGACCACAGTTTCTCATAAGTGCTGACAGCTTACAAGGTTTCTCTCTCCCTCTCCCTCTTCCCCTTCTGCCTCACATCTGGGTAAACCAATAAAGAAGGCCCAAGTGCCAGAGAAAAACATGAAATCATGTGAGTCCCTCCTCGTGCACAGGAACTTTCATATCAGGCCTCATCCCTAACCATAATAAAAATTCCAAGCCAATGTCCTCTCCTTGCCTTCTCTGGAAGCATTCTGCACCTATCTAGAAGGCCTGCTCTGTTCTGCCCAGCAACCTCAATTATGTAAGTAATTAATCTAATTTCTGGAACCTACGAATGTAACGAGGTATCACCCCTATGATTCTAGTTACATGGCACAGTTGATCTTAAAAGAGGAGATTGTTTGGATGCAGTTGATCTAATCACATGAGCGTTTAAAGCAGAGAACTTTCTCAGGCTGGTGGCAGAAGTAGGCAGAAGGGAAGCCACAAGGGGAAGTCAGAGATCTGAGGTATAAGGGAGATGCAACATGACCTTGATGGCCTGGAGATGGAAGGAGCCACATGAAAAGGAATGCAAGTGGCTTCCAGCAACAGCAAGCACCCCTGACCTGCAAAGACCTGAGGATGTCAGAAAGTGGATCCCACCAACAATCTGAATGAGCTTCTTCTGAGTCTCCAGCTAAGAGCCTGTTTGAGCTGACACCTTCTGAGATATATTAGCAGAGAACCCAGTCAAGCCAAACCAGATTTCTGATCCACAGAACCTTGACTAATAAATGGATGTTGTTTTAAACTGCTAAATCTGTGGCAATTTGTTATGCAGCAATTAAAAAAAATACAACACGCTAAGCATTTGGCACAGAGAGCTCACCAAAATTGAAAAAATGTAGGTTACCTCCACACTCAAAGACGTTAAAATCTAGCAGGCAAATATATATACTAATAAAAAGGGAGATGTGACAAGTGCTATAATAATAGTCCAAAGAAACTGCTGCAGGACAATGATTCCCAATGAGGAGTGATTTTTGCTCTCCAGGAGACATTTGGCAATATTTGGAGACATTGTTTGTTGTCACAACTAGGGCATAGTATTGGCATCTCGTAGGTAGAGGCCAGAAATGCTACTAAACATCCTACAATGCACAAGACAGTCCCCTCTCACCCTGACTCACCTCCAAATGACAACAAAGAATTATCTAGCACAAAATGTCAATAATGCCGAAATTAGGATACCTTGTTCTAGGGGTAGAGAGAGAAAGTTCATTTCCACTGAGGGATTTGAGCCAGCTCCTAAGAGACAGTGATATCTGGGCTAGACCATGAAGCATAAATCGGATTTTGACAGATAGGGATGCAAGCATAAGAAACCACTCCTGGGGTCCCCGTTCAGACTCTACAGCAAAGTACACTGTGGGCAGAGCAGACTGTTTCCTTGATAGGAAATAAGTAGCTACCACCCCCATCCTCACCCCCAGATCCAAAGCCCAACATCATTTTCCTTCTAGTTGGTTCCAAGTGCTGCCACTTCCTAATGTGTCACTGAACAAAAAGACTTGGTTACCTGAGGAACTAAAGTTGGTGAAATGTGGAATTTATGAAGGATAGTGTCCTTCATAATGAGAAAATACTAATAATGACACAATTATGCCCTCAATGTCTTAACAATCTAACCGGAGGGAAAAGATCTATCTACAAATAAGTGCAGCAAACAATTTTATTGAAAGCAATCCTGGGGGATCCCTGGGTGGCGCAGCGGTTTGGCGCCTGCCTTTGGCCCAGGGCACGATCCTGGAGACCCAGGATCGAATCCCACATCGGGCTCCCGGTGCATGGAGCCTGCTTCTCCCTCTGCCTGTGTCTCTGCCTCTCTCTCTCTCTGTGACTATCATAAATTAAATAAATAAATAAATAAATAAATAAATAAATAAATAAATAAAAACAAAGCAATCCTGTACAACTCCTCACCCCAATCAAATACCTTGAGGAAATTCTCCAAGGTCTCCTCAGCATATGTGAGACGTACAAACTCCTGCACGCATTTAGTTAACTTGGAGTCTTTCTCTCTCTTTATTTTTTTTTTAAGATTTCATCTATTTACTTATGAGAGACACACAGAGAGAGGCAGAGACATAGGCAGAGGGAGAAGCAGGCCCCCCATGGGGAGCCCAATGTGGGCTT
This sequence comes from Canis lupus dingo, assembly GCF_003254725.2. Classification (NCBI taxonomy): domain Eukaryota; kingdom Metazoa; phylum Chordata; class Mammalia; order Carnivora; family Canidae; genus Canis; species Canis lupus. Next base: position 16,020,458 of record NC_064246.1, on the reverse strand, counting down.
GATCCCAGGACTCTGGGATCACACCCTGAGCTAAAGGCAGACGCTCAACCACTGAGCCACCCAGGTGCCCCCTTTCCTGCCCTTCGGTGCTCCATAGGGTCTGTCTTGCAAGGTGCTCACAGAAACTCAGCCCTCCCCAAACTGAGATCATTCCTGTGCTTACTGCTCACTGTGATAGCCCTCATTACCCACAAGGTTGATTATTACTCTTGCACATCCCTGGTAGTCAAGGGTGTAGGGCTATTGTTAAATCCAGAAAGGAGGAAAATATTAAGAAATCCAGTCTCATCTTTGGCACAGAACGTTTGTCAAAGCCAGTGCAAGGGGAGAAATGAATCAGTCGCTACCAGCATTTTCATTCTGGATAGCCCTAAACATGAGCAGCTGGGCTGAGATTGCCTTTTTAGAGTTCACGAGGGACTTTTACAGCTGTCACATCTAAGCAAGTCTTAACAACCATTCCTCAAAGCCAGACTTATCTGAAGCAAGCATCTGGTGACAAATGTTGAAAGAATAACAAAACCCTCTGTACTCTGGGTTTCTTGACCTTCGTGTTTATTAATGCTCAGCTTTCCCTTCCCTGCCTCACTCCCCCAATTTCTAAACCATAGCACCGAGCTCTACTTAATACATGCTGCTAGAGACACGTAGGATAGAATAGAGACCTATGGTTCTGTGTCTGACAAAAATCAACATGTTATAAAAGTTAACACATCAACTGACAGAGCAACCAAGGGAGCAGGTTTGTTCAACTCTCAGTTGGACAGCGAGTACTTTTTAGATGAACCAAAACTCGAGCACTCTCCACTAAATCCCTTTGTAATTAATTCTCTGTCCACCAAGTAGATTATTTTCATAAATTTAAAACAGCACAGAACTTCCTTCACAGACAATGAAGATTCCTTTTTTAATCCCAATTTGCTCTCCAGAGCTGCCTAGAGATGAAGCCAAATGGGTCACAGTTTTCCCTTGTGAAAACTCTCCTTTCTTCATCTGGATGGAACTAGCCAATCCTGGGACATCTGGGTGGCTCAGCTGGTTAAGTGTGCTCGGGTCCATGATCTCAGGATCCTGGGATCCAGCCCCACATCGGGCTCCCTGCTCAGTGTAGGGACTGCATCTCCCTCTCCCTCTGCCTGTCACTCCCCCTGCTTGGGCTCTCTTTCTCTCTCTCTCTCTCTCTCAAATACCTAAAATAAGAAAAAAGAAAGAAAGAAAGAAAGAGAGAGAGAGAGAGAGAGAGAGAGAGAGAAAGAAAGAAAGAAAGAAAGAAAGAAAGAAAGAAAGAAACCAGCCAGCCCCTAATTCTGCATCATTTTACTGATTAACTTCAGCTTCACAGGAGTAGCAAAAAGGTACTGCCCGATGCTAAGAGGAGCGCTAAGGACAGAGTAGGGCATTCCTTTGAAATCTGCCTTATTTATACAGAATTCTAAGACTTCTAGACACTAAGTGAGTTCCTACTCACTTCTGAAACAATTCTACATGTTCCCTGGATCAGCCCAACATATAAGGGCAGGATTACAGTTTGTCACTATGTTCCCTAAGCCACCCAAAGGGCAGAAAACACTCAGGCTCTAGAGCCAAGCTTATTTATTAAGGATACAGAGGAAAGGAAAGAAGCTGTGGTACTTAACCGCCCATCCATCCAACAGTCACCTTACGGACTGTACCTAGATGTAACTAGCAATGGATGGAACACTTGTGGCTCCCGTTGACCTTTACCTTGACTCCCCCAGCTGCACTCCGCAGTAGCATCTACACAAGGGACACTGAGGAGCTGAGGCTCAGTGTAGCATGAAAAACCAGAACAGATGCCCCCTTAATTCTAGCATGTACCTCTGATTGAGGCCTTTCTCCTAAGCTCCTGTCATTAAAGCAGACTTCTGTTATTCACTCACCCATCCTCCATGTGCAACTGCTTCCCCCTCCTACCACCCTGCCCCACACACACCGAGTTTAATACACAAGAAATGGAATAATTTCTGATTGTTTCCACTACTGTGTCTTAGTACATTTTTTAAAAGTAACTTTTTAAGTGGGAAGAAAAAGAAAAAAGGAGGTGGCAGAGAAAGAAGAAGAGAAGGCAGGAGGAGGACGAGAAGGGAAAAGCAGGTGGAAGAAGAAAAGGAGAAAGGGGAGAAAGCATTGTGAGTAGGTGCCAGATTCTGTCTAATTCCATCCTCAATTACCTCTTCATTCAATTTGGTATGTGTAGAGCACCTCCTGTCAAGGCACTGTTCAAAGCACTGGAGGTAGAGCTACAAGATCAAGACCCCACCCTCATAGAATTCTTTTTTAAGATTTTATTTTTATTCATGATATATATTTTATATATATATATATATATATATATATATATATAGAGAGAGAGAGAGAGAGAGAGAGAGAGAGAGAGGCAGAGACACAGGCAGAGGGAGAAGCAGGGTCCGTGCAGGGAGCCCTATGTGGGATTTGATCCCTGGTCTCCAGGATCAGGCCCTGGGCCGAAGGTGGTGCTAACCCCCTGAGCCACCTGGGCTGCCCTAGAATTTCTATTCTAATGGAGCAGGGTAAGTAATCAATCTTTATAATCAAGTTATAATTTATTATCAGAAAGGGGTAAGTTTTATAAAAATATGAAGCAGGGTAAGAAGGTCAGGTATGAGTGCTGGGTTCTGAGAGCATGCTGCTTTACCTAGGATGGAGAGGAAGGCCTTCCCTGAAGAAGCAACATTGCAGAAGAGCCATGAATAAGGTTCAGGAACCAGCCAGGAAGCTGCATAGAGAAGAACATTCCAAGCCCAGTGTTCGAAGTAGAGCCTTTCATGTGGTGATCCTGAGGAACAGCTAAGGGGCAGTGATGGGGTGAGTAGTGAGATATGGGGTCAGGGACATCAGCATGGACTAGGTCAGAAAGGGCCTTGCATCACATGACTTTAAACCATATTCCAGCTGTTGTGGGAAGCCATCAAGGTAGTTTGAGCTGGGCAGGGTCAAGATCAAAATATTTTAGAAGGATTATTTTGAATGCTGTGTGGACAGGTTCTATGGGGTGACAAGATGGAAGCAGGGAAACTAATTAGAGGACTATTGTAGTTGTACAGGAGTGGCCAAGGGTGGCTAAGGACTAGGGTAGACAGGAATGGCAGCACTGAAAATGATGAAATGTCAAACCTAAGAGTGATTCCAAAGTACTGGCCTGCCATTTACTGCTATAAAGGCAACTAATGGAGGCAACTAATGGAGCACATTTAGAGGTGGGGAAATGAGTTCTTTTTGGAACACACTAGGTTTAAAATCCCCGTCAAGCATCCAACAGATACAGAGGCAACGGCTGAGTGTACTTTAGGCTACAGTTGAAGACAGACATTGGGACTGGAAATACAAACCTGAGTCATCTGCTAAGAAAGGGGATTTAGTAACATGGGTCTAGGATATGAGTAAAGAGAGAATATCGGAGATCTAAGAATCTGGCCTTGGTTGCTGCACCATCTAGAGCAAAATAAAAAGAAGGAGCCAAAAAAGTAGAGTGAGAGCAGCAGTCAGTAAACAAGGTGATCTGGAAGCCAAGTGAAGAAGAGATTTTCTCAAGGACAGTGTGACCAAGTGGGTCAAATGCTGTTAAAAATAAAAAAGTAGGACTTGGAATGACCACTGTATTTGGGGTATATGGTAGCCATTGAGTTGGACCCTGACTTGTGTTGTTTTCAGTGGAGTTGATGCACAAAATTCTGACTGAAGAGCATTCAAGAGAATAAGCAAATGAAAACAATTAGTGTAGATGAGTCTGAGATTCACTGTAAATGGGAGCACGAAAACTGGGCAATAGTTAGAGAGGAATTTAGAGTCACAGAAGCTTTTATTCTTATGGAAATTACAGGGTGTTTGTGCTGATGGAAAGATCCAGTGGAGAGGAGGGTGATGATACAGAAGACAGGAGAGAAATCTCTGAAAGTCCATAGAAGCCAAAGATATGAGGCTTCCAGTATACAAGTAGTGGAGTTGACAGTAGTCAGGAGCCGAGCCTGCTGGGCACCCAAAGAATGGAGGGGAGGCAGGGTATCTGGGTTGGTTAGAAGATTCTATATGGGAAGACACAAAGGTTCTCATCTGACTGCATCTTTTTTCTCAGTGAAATCAAATATGCAGGCTGAGGAAGGAGGGTTGGCGGTTTGAAGAGAGGAGGGCTGTGCAGAGTGAGTTGGGGGACCTGCTAGAAGGTTGTAAGTACAAAGGTACCCAAACAGAGCAAACCCAAATTCATCATCCCATGACCTCCACAGTTCTCTTCCTAAGGTCAAATAACAGTATTTTTAAAGAAGTTCTATTTGAAAACACACACATACACACACAAACACACATACACATACACACACACACGAGTTTCTTACTTTCAAAATTTATAATGATTTCTAAAGTATGTATTGATAATGATTGGATGCAAACTCTAAAATAAGGATTATATGTACTGAACTACTGCACAAATGTATATGTTTTGTGAGAACAGAGATTTTTATACCGTTCATTGCTATATTTCCAGTGACTAGGGCCTAGTTAGGAAATTGAAAATACAGTCATTAAATAAATGAATTGTGATAACACATACTCTCTGTGAATACTGTGTAGGCGTCAAGATACTGGCCAACAATAACAGAGTGTCCCCAAAAGCCTTAGTGACATTTCATAGCTTTGGAAGTCTAAATGCCATAAGCCTACAAAAAATATCATTTGAAAGTTAAATTATTTACGTTTCTTATATTTTTATGTAGTTTTGTGTATTTTGAAAAATAAATGTTGAATTTTAATCTTTGGTTCCATGTTTGTCACACTGACAGAGCCTGAAAAAATTAACCATTTATTATTTAAAACTCACAGGTCACCATAAGTATATAAGAAATGTAAATAATTTCACTTTCAAATGATGTTTTTGTAATTTCATAGCATTTACGCTTTTGAAGTTTTTAAAGCTTAAAACCACACTAAGATTGCTAGGGCACACCATATATATGAATATGAATCATACAGAGTGGTATGATGGAGCATATCAGTCCCCATTTCTTTCAGAGAACACGAGAGAAGAATCCCTCTGGTCCAGCGTGGACCGTCATCTAAGGCATCCTGTGAAAGAGATGCCTCCTTCTTACCTTTTATTACTGACCAGAGGTAGTGCTGGGCATTTACTTGGGTCCTTCCAGGCACAATCTTTGAGATTGAGGGCTGGGCTCTTTGGGAGGATCTACCCTTGCTTCTCCATATGATGAGCTGTCACTCAGGGACTTTGATTTTCTCTCTGCTCTTAGGGTTCGGGGCCTCAGAGAAGACTGCATTGTCCCCTCTCTGCAGGGCCCGTAGAGGCTATTTGTAAGAGTCCCGCCTCTTTAGCTAATGGGTCTCTCATTTCCTGAAAGAGGGAGCCAGGGCAGTGACATTTCCTTTATAACAGCTCCAGGGCAAAGACAGACCAGGAGAGAACAGCGTCTGCTCAGTGCCTATAGATTTCTGGATAGGTTTGGAACAGAAGTCCAATTCACTAATTGAGTTCCTCCGTTATAGAGAGTTTCACCTGGGGCTAGTTAGGAACAAAAGCTTGTAACTTAGCATTTTCACTGGAGAGTTTTATTGTTCCTCTCCCACTTCCCACAACTAGTATCCAGAGAATAGAAAGGAGGAGAACAAAGACAAAGTGGAGGAAGAACACAGAAGGGATGAAACATCCTCTTGTTAGCAGTTTATGAAGGCTGGGCTGGGTCAGCAGAAGAGAGGATGGCACCGTGCTTGGGCCATCCCTCCACCTCCTCCGTGAGGCTTCCAGCTGACCCATCTGAGCCACGGGACCTCCCCAAGCCCACTTTCCCTGCATTCTAACCCTCTACCCATCCAGATGATTCCCACCTAGAAATACAGGTTTGTGCAATGTGCTTGGAACAATGGTCAGCACATTAAAAAAAAAAAAAAAAAAAAAAAGTACTGTCAACCTCTTTGGTTGCTCTGCAGAGTTTCACTGATTTATATTATTTGTCCCTTTTAAAATTGAGGCTTTTGTACAGAAATCAGATTTGTCACTTTAAGAAAATAATTTCTATTATCTTGGCTATTGTGAATAATGCTACAGTGAATGTAGAAGTGCAAGTGTCTCTTTGAATTTTGATTTCAATTCCTTTGGAGAAATACCAGAATTGGAAGTCCTGGATTACATAGTAGTTCCATTTTTTATTTTTTAGGCATCCTCCATACTGTTTTCCATAGTCTCTGCACCTTTTTACATTCCCACCAACAAACAGTTCACCAAGGTTCCCTTTTCTCCACATCCTACCCAACACTCTTGTTTTTGTAATAATAGCCATCCTAACAACTGTGAGATGATCTCATTGTGGTTTTGATTTATATTTATCACTAACCTAATGATTAGTGATGTAAAGCACCTTTTCTCAAAAAAAAAAAAATTATTTGAAAAAGAGAACATGGGAAGGGGGGGTTGCTAGAGGGAAGGAGAGAGAATCCTCAAGCAGACTCTCTGCCCAGTGCAGAGCCGGAAATGGGGCTCCATCCCAGGAATCTGAGATCATGACTTGAGTTGAAATCAAGAATCGGACACTTAGATGACTGAGCCACCCAGGCACCCTGTAAAGCACCTTTTCATACACCTATAGCTATCTGTATATGTTGTTTAGGAAAATGTCTATTCAACTTTTTTGCCCATTTCTTAACCTAAATGTTAAGTAAATGGATAAAGAAAATGTGGTATATATATACTTAAAACAGAATATTATTCAGCTTTCAAAGAAAAAGGAAATCTTGCCATTCACAAAGACATAAATGGACATGAAGGACATTATACTAAATGATACAAGCCAGAAACAGAAGGACAAACACTGTCAGATCTCACTTATATGTAGAATCTAAAATAATCAATGTCATAGAAGCAGAGAGGAGGATGGTTGTTGTCAGGGGATGGGGGAAGGGGGAAATAAGGAGGTGATGATCAAAGGGTATAAAATTTTAATTATGTAAGGCAACACACAGGTCAATGGAACAGAATAGAAAACCCAGAAATAAACCCACAATTATATGCTCAATTAATCTTTGGCAAAGCAGGAAAGAATATTCAGTGGGAAAAATTCTCTTCAACAAAAGATGTTGGGAAAACTGGACAGCAACATGCAAAAGAATGAAACTGATCCACTTTCTCACACCATACACAAAAATAAATTCAAACTGGATTTAAGACCTAAATGTGCAACCTGAAACCATAAAAATTCTAAAAAGAGTACAGGAAGTTATATATCTGACATCAGGCATAGCAACATTTTTCTAACTATACCTCCCGAGGCAAGGAAAATAAAAGCAAAAATAAACTATCAGGACTACATCAAAATAAAAAGCTTCTGCACAGTGAAGGAAATAATCAACAAAACTAAACAGCAACAAATGGAGTGGGAGAACTGTAAATGACATATCTGATAAAGGGTTAGTATCCAAAATGTATAAAGAACTTCTACAACTCAACACACACACACAAAAAAAAACAAACAATCCAATTCAAATGGCAGAAGACATGAACAGATATTTCTTCAAAGAAGACAGCCAGATGGCTGACACATGAAAAGATGCTCAACATCACTCATCATAAAGGGAAATACAAATCAAACCTGCAATAAGATATCATATCACACCTGTCAGATGGCTAAAATTGAAAACACCAGAAACAAGTGTCCTTGAGGATGTGAAGGAAAAGGACTCCACATGCACTGTTGGTGGGAGTGCAAACTGGTGCAGCCACTGTGGAAAACTGCATGGAGATTCCTCAAAAAGTTAAAAATAGAACTTCTCTATGATCCAACAATCACACTACTGGGTATTTATCCAAAGAATATAAAAATCACAAATTCAAAGGGATACATGCACCCCTATGTCTTAGGACCATTATTTACAATAGCCAAATTATGGAGGCAGCCCAACTATTCATTGATTGATAAATGGATGAAGATGTGGCATATATACCCAGTGGAATATTACTTAGCCATCAAAAGAATGATATCTTGTGATTTGTAATGACATGGATGGAGCTAGAGAGTATTATGCTAAGTGAAATAAGTCAGTTAGAGAAAGACAATGACCATATGAATTCACCCATATGTCAAATTCAAGAAACAAAACAAATGACCAAAGGGGAAAAAAGGGGGTCGGGGTGGGGGGGGAGACAGAGAGACAAACCAAGAAACAGACTCTTAACTACAGAGAACAAACTGATGGTTCCCAGAGGGGAGGTGGGCAGGGGGGATGGGGGAAATAGGTGAAACAGGGATTAAGGAGTGCACATGTTGTGATGAGCATCTGGTGATGTATGGAAGTGTTGAATCACTATATTATACACCTAAAACTAATACTATACCATATGTTAATTATACTTAAAATTTTTAAATTTTATTATGTAAATGAGTTCTAGAGATCTACTATACAGCAAGGTCCTTATAGCTACTAATGCATTGTATATTGAAAATTTGCTAAGATAGATCTTACATTAAATGTTCCTACCACAAATAATAATAATTAATAATAATAATAATAATAAAGGGGGGCAGAAGAAAACTGAGAGGTGATGGCCTTGATGGTTATAATGAATTCATGGGTGCATACTCATCCCCACGCTCATCAAGTAACATACATTAAATATGTATAGCTTTTTACATGTCAATAATAACAATAATTTAATAACACATTTCAATAATTGACAGAGCTTAGAAACAGCAGCCTATTTGTTTGGACCAAGGCAGACTGCACACAGAACTGCTTTACTCATGTCATCTTCCTCCCTAGAGAGGAGAGTCACTTCAGATTCTATCCCTTGCCTTTGATATGAACAGTGAGAATTGCAATATAAATAAAATATTTTTAAAACAGTATCAGATTGATACTGAAAGGTTACCAAAGTAATTATAAGTGCATTGTCCTGAAAAATACACAAAATTGTGGCAAAGAGAAAAAACTCTTAACATTGAAATAGTTGGCATATGACCATGTTTTTTAACACTTTATAATTTTAAATTTTGAGAGATAAAAAAATGAGAGAAAAGTAAAATGGAGAACCAAGAATCCACCACTCATTTTTAACACGCTGCTAACGAAAAATGGGTATCCTGGTTTCTTCAGTTCTCCATTTTCCTTATGCCTAACTACAGTTGTTGTTGTTTTTTTACACTTTTGACATTTTTTATATTTTTTTATATTTTTAAAAATCCAGAAATACATTTTCACCCACAAATAGTTCTGTGTGTATCATCAAACATTACACTCTTTTATTAAGATAGCAAAATATCTTTATCTTCGATGCATATAAAAATAACACTTATTTAATATCAAATAGAGGGTCAGTGATCAAATGTTTCCAATGATCTCAGTAAGGCTTGGCTTTTACAGTTGGTGCATGTAAATCCAAATCTAAAGGATGTATCTTTGTTTAGCTTGGCTACGTCATATATTTCTTGACTGTCTTTTAATCTATAAGTTCCTCTCTCCCCTTTTTTATTTTTTATTTGTTGAAGAAACTAGTTCATTTGTCCATAGATTTTCTCACCTTCTCTATTTGGTGTATTACAATCAATTAAGGTTGCTTAACATTTTCCTCTATTTCTACGGTTCCTGTTAAAGAAAAAAGAATTAGAGGCTTTATTAGAATCAGGCTTGAATTTGGCAAGAGTAATTTTTTAAAGATTTTTATCCATTTATTTGAGAGAGAGAGCACAAACAGGGGGAGAAGGAGAGGGAGAAGTAGACTCCCCACTGAGCAGGGAGCCTGACATGGGGCTCCACCCCAGGATCATGATCTGTGCCAAAGGCAGGTACATAATGATTGAGAGTGATACACATGATATTCACAGGTCCTGCCCACACACAGAGGGAGGGGACAACCCAAAGTGTCTACACCAAGGGGTGGGAACCTTGGAGGCCATCTCAAGCATTCTATCTACCATGATAAGGATATCTAAAAGGCACTCCTATTTCTTCTCTAAACATTTTCTTATATATTTCCTCATTTTAAGCAAAGATATAATAAGAAAACTGTAAATCTTACTTAAAGGAGTAGGAAATATTTGGCTTATGATTCACTTGGTATTGCTGAGTGAAACTGACAACTTTACCCATGAAATGATCACCTAATTCTGGAGCAAATGGGGAGCCCAGGGAAAGAACAGCTCAGCTCTTGGAGGTCACCTCAGGGCAGACCGGGCTCCCTCAGCCAGCAATTCCCTGCTCTGCTCACTGCCAAGGCCCAGCCACACCTCTGGATTCAGACAGTCCTCCCACATTCCCTCCCCAACCTTTCAGAGATTATTTCCATGTTAGGTTAATTTGGTCTGTTATAGCATATCCCCTTTGTAGAAACCTACAGGATGCTCTCCTGTGTGTAAGGCTCCTTTCACTTAGAGTGAAGCTTTCGTGAATCCTCCACGTTGTTAGCAGCTATCAAGATTTACTCCTTTTAATCCTACAACTCAGCAATTTCACTATTGGGTATTTACCCCAAAGATACAAATGTAGTGATCCGAAGGGGCACCTGCACCCTGATTTTATAGCAGCAATGTCCACAATTGCCAAACCATGGAAAGAGTCCAGATGTCTGAGAGATGAGTGGATAAAGAAGATGTGGTATATATATATTATATAATGTGGTATATATGTGGTATATATATTATATATAATAATATGTATATATAAAATGGAATATTACTCAGCCATCAAAAAATGAAATCTTGCCATTTACAACAATGTGGATGGAACTAGAGGGCATTATGCTAAGTGAAATAAGTCATTCAGAGAAAGACAATTACCGTATGATCTCATTCATATGTGGAATTTAAGAAACAAAACAGAGGATCATAGGGGAAGAGAGGGAAAAAATAAAACAAGATGAAATTAGAGAGGAAGACAAACCATTAGAGATTTCTTAATCATAGGAAACAAACTGAGGGTCATTGGAGGGGGAAAGGAGAGAGGATGGGGTAACTGGGTGATGAGCATTAAGGAGGGCACGTGATGTAATGAGCACTGGGTGTTATACAAGCCTGATGAATCACTGACCTCTACCTCCGAAACCAGTAATAAATTATATGTTAATTAATTGAATTTAAATTGTCTTAAATATATGTTAATTAACTGAATTTAAATTGTTTTTAAAGTGGGGGGAGGGGAGATTTACTCATTTCGAGAGCTGAGTAGTATAAACACACCAAAGTTTGTTTTCCATTATTTTATAGATGGACACCTGTGATATTTCCAGGTTTGGCCTCATTTCAATAAAGCTGCTACGAATACCCTGGTACAAGGGTCTTTGTGTGCATAAGTTTTCATTTCTCTTGAGTAAATATTTAGGAATAAAACTGTTAAGTCAGGATAGGTATAGTTGTATAAGAAACTACAAGAATGTCTCTCAAAGTGAGAGACTTTATATTCTCAACTGTACTTGAGATTTCCAGATGCTCCAGATCTCTGCTGACATTTGAAGCTATCAGGCTTTTTTCAACTTAATCCATTTTGGTGAGTATGTAATGGTATTTCACTGTGGTTTTAATCTTCCTTTTCCTGATGACTAATGATGGGTTTTTTTTTTTTTATGTGATTATTGGACATTTGTGCATCTTCCTTACAAATGTTATACCCATATTTTATTGAGGACTTTGGTATTTTATTACCGAGTTGTAGGACTTCTTTACTGGCCCTTTGTTAGATATACGTTCTGCAAATATTTTTCCCAGCCGGAGCCTTGCCAGCTCACTTTCTGAATTGTGCCTTTTGATGAGAAAAAGTTTGAAGTCTGTCCTATGTCTTTTAATCTTGTTTATGGTTTTTAAATAAAAGGATTTTCATTTCAATGGAGTCATATTTCTCAGTATTTTATGATTTTTAATCTTAACTCCTTTATATCCCAAAATTATAAATAGCATCTCCTATCCTTTTTTCTAAACCCTCACAATTTTATTTTTAATATTTGGTATCTTCAGTCCAGCTGAAATTTGTTTATGAAGTGGTTTGAGGCTAAGATCTCAGCCTTTTCTGCAGATGTACAACCAAGGTCTCAACCACACATATCAAGGAGGCTGCTATCTTCCTTCTTCCCCTCTTTTGATTTTCCCCCTCTGAATTCTCCTTCAGACATCAGCTTCCCCGGGTTCAATAAACAAGTATACACTGATGAAGCTAAAAGTCTTCTCTAGCCTACGGTGGCAACTCCAGACTCCTCTCCCTCCACTGTTCATGCTCCCACCATCCAGCCTAATGGAAAATATTCCCATATACATATAAAATCTGACACTTCTTTCCCTCCACTGCTATCACTGCATCCAAGTCATCATTACACCTGATTCAGATGCCAGCCTTAGCCTCCTGATCAGTCTTCCTGCTTCCACCATCAAGCAGCAAACAGAATGATCTCATTAAAACTTGTCAGATCATGTCATCCTTTGCTCTAACCCTCCAAACATTCCCATCACCAAATAAATGTCAACTTTCTTACAATAGCCTGCAAGGCCCTCGTAGCCTGGGCACCTCCTTTCCTCTCTGTTCCCTTTTTTTCCTGCTCTCCCACCTGCCGGTCCCATTCTAGATCCATTAGTTTACTTCCTTGCTTCTGAGAATACCAAGCATCATTCCACCTCAGCTTAGGAGTGGCTATTACCACTTTCTGGAATGCTTTTCCCTTATATCTCCATGATCCACTTAATTGTTTAAATCTTACCTTCCAGTAAGGGTTGCTTTATCCACTCTGTTAAAATTGGAACCTATGCTTCTCTCTATCCCAATCTCAACCCCTATATACTACTTTATTCTCCACAGCATTTGTTACTGGCTAACCTACCAGATAATTCACTTATTACGTTTATTGTTTATTATTTTCCCCCTCCAACTAGAATATAGGCCCCACAATGGACCAGGGATTTTGCCTTTCTGTAATTGATGCTACTACCTAAAGTGGCCCTTAGCACATTCCAGATGCTCAGTAAATGTGTGACAATGATTGAATGAACTGCCTCCTGAACTATCCAAAGGCTTCTCGCACTATTAAAAACTTCACTTGTATTATTTTTGTCAAAACCATTCGTGTCTATTTTACCTACAAGAGATGACTAGAAGAGGTGAGGTTTTGTGGCAGTGCTCTACCTCGCCTCCCTCTCCTGTCACTGCCTTGCCATCCCCACCAGCAGCTGAGGATCTCACTGTCTCGTCTTTGCTAGGGTCACTGCAGAGTCTCCCAACAAGCCTCTTTGCCTCTGCTCTGGTTCCTTTTAATTCTTCCCTCCTCACACAGCCACAGAGTTGTTTCTAAAGTCTACATATAATATTGCCCCTTGTTTGCCCACATTCATTTCATGACTCTGCTCAGTCTCAGGGTGCTGGACCAATGCCCCATCTTGGTATATAAGTCTGTCCACAACCTGCTCTGCTGAATCCCTCAGCGGCTTCCCCCAGCCCCTGGTTCGCCCCTTGGCCACACCTGACTCCCGCCTGGTGCCCCCTGGCTTGAGACCTCACTCCCTACCTGAACATTTCACATACTGTTTCCTTGACCCGGAAATAGCCCTTCTCCACTGGCCGCTTCCTCTTTCTTCTTTAAAGAGCAGCTTGAAATTGCTTTCCTTCTCTGTCACATTTAGTTTCATATCCTTCCTAGGTGCTCCCATTATCCTAGCACTTGACCTGCCAGTTGTCATTTTTGGTCTACTCATCTGTCTTCCACACTACACTGTAAACTCCTCTGGGGCAAGAGATCTCTTTCAACTCTATCACTAGGGCCTAGTAGTAGTAGACAGAGTCTACTACAGAGTCATAATAAATGTCTAATAAAAGAATATGGAACTTGCTGGGAGGAAATGTTTGTATTTCTTTCTCCCACCTTAAATAGGGTCTCCTGATGTGAAATGCCTTAGAAATGATCGCAGTGGCAGCAATTAAATCTAGTGCGGATATGCCAGGACTCTAAGGCCACCAGATTCAGGTGAAAAGTGCAACTCTCACGATTTGATATTTTAGTGGTATAGACAAGAGACAAACTGGTTATTTTCCCAGATACACCCTATCTAGTTATTCCCCTGGAAAGAGGTTATGTTCTGGTTTTTTAAGCAGCATGACTAACAAATGTAATATGTAATATGAATCGTTACAGAGCAGGTGCAAGTATTCTTACAAGTCCATGAACCTAGATGCCAGTTCCATCATCTCAGAGTAAAGTACAGATGTATAAGAATAACTGGCTTAAGCCTAATGTAAAGAAAAAGACACACACACAAAAAAAGACATTGAAACATTTCTAAATGACTATGGTTTCTGAACACACATCAGGAATAGTCTCACCTGTAGTGAGGTCAGATGGCAGGAGAGAAACCCAGAGGGAAAAGGGAAGGGCAAGTCACCCCATCTCTCCATCCCCTGGGTCTCACGTCCTCCTGGTTGCCATCCCTTCCCCTAGAAGCACAGAGACTACACAAGTCAGCATGTGAAATCATAAAGTGGGAGAATATTCACCTCCTATTTGTTGAGAACCACAAAAAAACTTCTCGCAATTAGGTTTGGCCAAGCACATCATCATTCATATACACATTCTTCCTCTGAAGTTGACTCAAAGAGCAAAGACACAGGAGCAGAGAATGAATTGGCAAGAATAAGGCTTTATCAGGAAATCTGGGACAGGAAGATTGGGTTCACAGGAGCAAATGGGTAAGGAGAAAGGGGAGACTATGGGCAGCAGGGGGCATCCACCAGTTCCAAAATGAGTGGAAAACTGACCCAGAGCTGGGGTTGGCCAGGCTAGCGGTCAGTCAGGAAGGGGTCAGCTGATGACGCATTGAGGAAGAACTCTCTGCTACTCCCCACAGTGTAACTTCTCAAATCTTGATTTCTGACCAGCCTCATCAGCCCCACTCATTTGACACACACATATCCCAGGGTGTGAGACCTCCTGCTTGCAGGAGGAGGAATGAGGTTAGGTTTGTTTGACATAACTACAGGGACAGCCTCTTCCCAGCAGAGTAAGTTCCATTCTTGGAAGCATCTGCTTCTTAATTGCTGAGCTCTGCAGCTGGCACTAGGAAAATATGAAGAGCTAGTGCTCCTTCACTTCTGTCCCCCACAAGCCCCAAACGGAAGGCTAAAGTTGGAATTACTTTGACTAAAGGTAGGACCAAAAGTGCCTCCGAGCATAGGTATTTTCTCAGTAGTTCTCCCCCTAAAAGTCAAAGGGGGTACCATGGCTGGATAACCAGGTATTCTGACGACAAGCAAGAGGAGAAATGTCTCCCTAAAAATGGGGGACATTGTCCCCAGACTGTAACAGAAGTGCTCTGACCACGAGCATCCCAGGAGCTCAGAATGATGGTGGAAGGTCACGAAGCCAAGTTTGGTGATGTCTACTTCCACTCTACCACTGGGCCCCAGGTGCTCTGACTGCAGGTAGAAACATGAAGGCCTGTAAGCACAAGTGTGGTACTGGCTGTTGCAACTTCTAAAGATCGATTCCGGCCAGGGATGCCTGACATGCTGACTGTAAGCATGAAGACAGGTATCGCCAGACACCTGCATGGTGCTAATCCCTCCCACGGCAGCCCATGTGCTGCGGCTAGGGGCACCCTAGCAGCCCTGACAAAAGGTGGCAAGAGAAGTACCACCCAACATAGGAATGGCGCTGGTCTCTCCAGCTGCAGCAGATGTGCTCTGGCACAAAGGGTCCCAGCTGATGTGAGCAGCAGAAGAAACAAAGGTGTCGCCTGGCACTTATTTCTTCTCAGTGGTACTGACCCGTCCAGTAGTTATAGATGTGGCTTTGCTCTGACTACAGGCAGGAAGGAGAGTGTCTCC
The DNA here is from genome assembly GCF_003254725.2 of Canis lupus dingo. Lineage (NCBI taxonomy): Eukaryota > Metazoa > Chordata > Mammalia > Carnivora > Canidae > Canis > Canis lupus. Next base: position 16,004,630 of record NC_064246.1, on the reverse strand, counting down.
CAGAACAGCTGTGTTCTCCATAAGGGCAGACTCCCCATTTGCAACTGGAGGGCTACAGGCCAGCAGGGCCCGGAAGCTCAGCTCTGAGAGTCCTTAACTTGAAGGACTAGTGTCCGCTTCATCCTGCACCAGAACGGAGGTGAGCCCGGGACAGCCAAAGTCACCCCAAAACTGTTGCAACACAAATGGGCCTGCAACGGTCTTAGTAAACAGTGAGCTACGGTCCTCAGTGCTGGGCATCCTGGCGGCGGCTCTAGAGTGAGGCGTAGTAGCTGTACCTGCAGGAAAAGGCCTGAGGTATCACCAAGTTCTGGCTGGGTGCCGATGGGGATGCCAAAGGTGGAATCGGGGACAGCAAATCCGCAAGCCTGCTTGAGTTGGGCCGCCTTGGGTGGCTAGGCTCTGTCAGAAGTTAAATTAGGAGCTTGTGCGTGGGTTGCAGTTTCCAAAAGGCAAAGGGATGCAGTTGGGTGGCTCCAGGCTGCTGCAGCCAGCCCATCAGAGACCCCAAATGCGGGCGAGATGAAAGGCTGCGAAGTGGAAGTGGTGTCCGTGTGGGTGACCCCACATTGCAGAGCAGGCTGGGAGGCGCTGGTGGTGCTGGCGCAGGCGACCGCAGAGGAGAGCCGGGCTGGCAGGTGAGAGGAGCTGGGGCAGGTGACTGGGGAGAGAGGGAAGAGAATCCACAGACGGAGGTAGGGGAGACTCCCTTCTCCCTCTCCGGGAGGCAGGCTGAGGAAAGGCCTGACCTCTGGGGGGTGGAGGGAGCAAAGCAGGAGGCGCTGCAACTATGACGGTGGGATGGGAATGCCGGGGCCTCCATTTTCACCACTAAGAAGACCCCACAGATGACCTTGACCCTGAAAGGAAAAAGAATCCTCATCATCGGCAAAAGGAGAATAAGGAATCCTGCGGTTCGCGTCACTCCTGTCTGGGAGAAGGCGGGGCAGACCAGAGCGGCGGCTCGGCTCCTGGTGGACCAGTTGGCCAACCCGGTGACGGGTCAGGTAAGGTGTCGGTGACCGGGATCTGCACAGTGAACGTGGCCGGGGCCAGCTGAGGGCACTGCGGTCTGCCGTGGCCTCCGTTTTATCTCTGTCCTTATGGAGCCGCGGCCCTCAGCCGTCCTCCCCTCCCCAGGCCTCCAACTAGGATGTACAAGGAAGCCAGGAGCCAGGAGCCAGGGCAGACGCGCGGGAAGCCTCCTGGGTCTTCCTGGACGCGGCGGAGGGACACCTGGGCTGCTGGCCCTCATCAGGCACGGGCTTTGTCACCCCCTCGAGAAGCGGGTGCGGGTGAGACCGGGCCGGACCCGCCTGCTGGCCCGGGTCACTGCCCCGAAATCGCTGGGACCCCTCGGGCCGGGCCTGTGAGCTGGAAAAGGCCACGGAGGCCCCAGAGACACACGCAGGGCTCTTCTGCCCCAAGCTATGGTCCGGGCTTGGAGGTTCCCTGGGGGGGGGGCCAGGGCCGCGCGAGCGAAGGACACTCCGGGGCCTCCAGAGACGTCCCCGGCCGGGCCCCTTCTCTGGCCACCAGCGGTGGGCGCTGCTCACCCGAGCCCCCCTCGGGCAGGGGCAGGGGCAGGGGTCGGGGCGGCCTCCACCCGCCTGCCCAGAGCGCCACCACCCTGGAGGCGGAGCGGACCGCAGGGTCCCCGGGGCGGGCGGGGACGCGGAGGAGGAGCCCGAGCGGCCGGGCCGGCGGAGGAGGGGGAGGTGCGGGGCGGCGGCGCGGACTCGCGGGGCGGGGGCCCACGTCCCCGGGCTCGCGGAGGTCGGCGGCGGCAGAGAAGGGGCGCGCGGCCCAGAGCCCGGAGGGCAAAGGGCGATCCCAAGGCCCCCCCCCCCCCCGCCCCCGCCGCGGCCGCCCCGAGCCCTGCGCGCCGGCCCCACCCGCGGGGTCCCCGAGGCGCCGCCGGGAGCCAGGGGGGAGGGGGCAGGGGGCAGGGGGCGGGGCGCCGCGGGGAGGGCCGGCGGGGCAGGTGCGGAGCGGGGCCGCCTCCCGTCCGGTCGCCCCCGCGCCAGCCGGAGTCCGCGAGCCGGGAGCCGCTCCGGGCGCCACGTGCGCTCCTGGGTGCCGCCCTGGGTGCCGCCCTGGGTGCCGCCTCCTAAGGCCAGATGCCCGGGCTTTGGCGGCAGCGCTGCGGTCCCCGGCCATGCAGGGAAAACTCCCTTGTATATGGGCCGAGCTAAATTCACTTCTTTTTTCTGGTAGCTTCTATGTAAATTCCTTGGGATTTTCAACATATACACGCAGTCGTGTTTTCTATAAATAAGTTTCACTTCTGGGGATCCCCGGGGGGCTCAGTGGTTTGGCGCCTGCCTGCAGCCCAGGGCGTGATCCCGGAGTCCCGGGATCGAGTCCCACATCAGGCTCCCGGCATGGAGCCTGCTTCTCCCTCTGCCTGTGTCTCTGCCTCTCTCTCTGTCCCTGTGTCTCTCATGAATAAATAAAATCTTTAAAAAAAATAAGTCTCACTTCTTCCTTTTCGGTCTGTGTGCCTTTTATTTCTTCTTACCTTCTGCGTGTGCTAAGGCCTCCAGTAAAACGTTGAATACCAGTGGAAACAATGGACATCCTTCAGTATTCGTTCGATATTCTGTTTGGGGGAGGTGTTTTTTGGTAAAAGCCCTTCATCACACTAAGGAAATTCCCACCAATTTCTACTTTGCTAACAACTTTTTTTGTGTGTGTTTTTTTAAGGGCAGCATGAGAGTGGGTGTGTAAACATGTACTAGGTGGGACTGTAAATCAGGTCGGGGGGCCTCTATACCTTTAGGCTACGTGGTAACAACTCAGTTGCTCATTATTCTATTATCTTTTAAACTGTGCATAAAAAAATAAACTATGCGCTATGCATATAAGTGATACATTTTCTTTGTATGTATGCTGTATTTTACAATAACAGCATTTTTTAACAGTAAGATGTAAAAAATGAGATTATATTCTTATTTTGAAATACAAATATACAATATTTTCACTTAGACTTTAAGAGCTAAATATTAGACTTCTATGGAAACCCAAACATAACATTGATTTCATGGGAAAAGTACATCTTGAAATTATTTTCAAAAGCTAGAGTAAGTTGATACACATATGCACACGAATAAGTGTGTATATACATATATATTCATATTAATAACAAAATATTTACTTTTGAGTCTCTAAAGCCCTTTTCCTGGTACTATGGGGAAAAACAGTAAGTTTCACTCATTTTTGTTTTCACGCATGTGCTCTTTAATTCCTGAGAACTCAGAAGCTAAGATCAAAGTGTAACTTAGCAAACAAGGATATCTTGCTGATCAGTTAAAGAAGTCTTCAGAAATTTAAATGAATTCTATCCCACCATCACTTGGAAGGGAAAATAACTAGAAAGGGGGGGGGGGGAAGAGAGCATGAGCACTCTGGCAAGTCTGCACAAACCCTAGGGAAAGAAACACCGGCTCCCTCTAGAACACACCCCAGGTTTTCTGTCTTTTCAAAGGTCTTGAATGTTCAGAGCCTGTGAGCCTCGTGCCCAGCCAGCAGGTAGCTTTCTTCAGAACCCTGTGTCATTCAGGAAACTCAAGAAGTTCAAAAGTCTATTAAAGTGACTTGATTTTAAAATAATTTAGTTGCAAACCCAAGGACTGCCTTTTTCCCTTCTCTCTCTGTTCAGCATCTGACATTTATTTGTTAAATTATGGAGTGACACCAGAAGAAAATTCTGACTTAGAGATAGGAAAATAGAACCAGCACATTTGCCAACAGCTTAGCATACGATTCAACTGAGATTCTCCTAATTAATCTGGTTATTAATCTCAAACAGAAAATGCTCCTTGCATACATGGGGATGGGTTACTAAAATCTTTTCCTCCCACTCCCATGCTTATTGGCTTTTCTGAGAATGTAAAAGTAACACAAATTTATTTAGAAAACTAGGAAATCTGAAAAGTAAAATGAAGAAAGGAAAAATTGCCCGGAATTCTACTATAGGTGATAACTCCAGATTTTTTTAGATCGGTTTCCTTTCCTTTCTCCATACATAGAATTTCTACTTTTACAAAATTCAGCAAAATGTGAACAGTGTCATATCCTGGTTTTTTAAACTTTACATCATGTTTAACATCGTTAAAACCTCTTGAAAAACGCTATTTTCATTTACTACAAACATATCCTACCATTTTTTTCACCGTGCTTGGTTACTTTCTTAGAGTTTATTTATGAAAGTAAAATTTCTTGATCACAGGGTAAAAACAGTCCTTGGATACATATTTCTTTCCAGAATGACTATAACAATTTTCTATCCCACAAGATATGAGAGTTTGGGGTTATGTATAGTCTTATTTGTGGAATTTTGTACTCAAAATATATATTTTTAATCTTTTTTATCAATTTCACTGGTGAAAAATATATCACTTTTTTCCTTTAATATTATAATCATCATTAAGGTTTTTTAATACATCCAATGCAGATTTCTTCATGTTTCTGATTACCTCCTTGTCTGAATTCATACAACCTTTCACTTCTTTGCAACGTAAATTCCAGACACAGAACTCTACCTTTCCCATTACCTCGTCTAATAAACTGCCACCGTGGGGTCCTTAGTACCCAGATATGGGAATGTCGGATGGTATGGAATAAACAGCTCTTTTCACATATATTAGGGCGAAGAGCCACTGGAACGGGATTACACCCCAGTAGTGTGGTACAGGTCTATAATAGTTCATGAGAGCTCACTGTGCAATTCTTTCCACAATTCTGTCTTCAATTATATCACTTTGGTGGCTCAGAATTGGCCAGGAGAGGATTTGCACCATGAAAATCAGCAAATGCTACAAATTAAACCCTCCTCACCCACCCTGTGCCCCAAGAGCCAGCTGCTAAACATTTAATAGCACTCCACCACTTCTATTTCCAACTAGGGCAAAGAAGCTACTATCAGACTAACCTCCCTGCTGATAACAATTAGAAAGACTGTAAAATATTTTTTTAAACATTTTCTTGAAAAACAAACAATTGCTTGAAGGACTCAAGCAGGACCAAAGCAGCCAAGGCTTGAAGGTCTAAGATCATAAAGAGAGAGAAAGGCAAGTGCTAAGAAGCGAGTCTGATGTTATAGCCACTCTTTTCCCCTTGATGCATTTGCTAATTCATAAATGGCTTGTTAAAAGCTAAGTGGAAAATGGTGGCTACGTGGCAAAAATGCTGGAAGCTGAGCTTTCAGCAGCCTCGGGAGGTGCAGAGAGAAAAATTCAAAACATTTCAGGAGTTATCAAAAGAGAAGGGTCCCTCTTTTGGGACTCAAGCTTTCATTTGGGACTCCCAAAGAACAATATCCCAGGAACAAGGTATCTTATTTCAGGATGCTATTACAATTTACCATAGGCTGGGTGCTTTACATAGCAAACATTTATTTCTCTTCGTTCTAGAAGCTAGAAGTCTGTGATCAGGGTGCCAGCATGGTCAGGTTCTTGGTGAATGCCCCCTTCCTGGCTTACAGACACCCTGTCTTCTTGCTGTGTACTCAAACGGCAGCAAAAGAACAAGCTAGCTCTCTGGCCTCTTGGGAGGGCACCAGTTCCACTTGTGAGGGTCCCATCCTCATGACCTAATTACTTCCCAAAGGTACCACCTAAAATACCATCACATTGGAAGCAGGGTTTCAACATATGAATTCTGTAGGACACAAACATTTAGTCTGTTGCAAATGGGTAACTGGAGACACCTAGACATCAAAAAGAATGAAGCACAGCTCTGATTTAAATAAATCCCAGACTAGAATAAGGTGTGCTTCCCCATCCTACCCGCCTGAAGGACTTACAGTAGCACCAATAAATGTCAAATATCTAGGAATAAAGCTAGTAAGGATATAAAAAATTGTGAGATAGTGGTAGATCTAAATATGAAAGATTAAGCAAAAGCTTCTAGCGGATATCCCTGAAAAATCCTTATAATACTGAAAGTACCCCAAAACACATGTTCATGGTAGTATTATTTCTAATATCCAAAAACTGAGAACAACTCAAATATTCATCAATAGAATGTGTGGAGGGGAGGTGGTGGTGGGGATGGGATAGCTGGGGGACAGGCATTAAGGAGGGTATGTGATGTGATGAGCACTAGGTGTTATATGCAACTGATGAAAAATATAACTCTATATCTGAAACTAATGACATACTATGTGTTGGCTAATTGAATTTAAATTAAAAAAACAATAGAATGAGTGAATAAGACATGGCATATTCATTCAATGCAACTACACTGCAATATAAACGTGCAAACTACTGCTAAACACAACAACCTGGGTGGATTTCACACATATGGTATTGAATGAAAGAACTCAAATACAAAAGAGCACATACTGTATAATTCCATTTATATAAAGTTTAAAAATAGGCCAAATGTATTTATTTTTTTTTTAATTTTTATTTATATATGATAGTCTCACAGAGAGAGAGAGAGGCAGAGACACAGGCAGAGGGAGAAGCAGGCTCCATGCACCGGGAGCCCGACGTGGGATTCGATCCCGGGTCTTCCAGGATCGCGCCCTGGGCCAAAGGCAGGCGCCAAAGCGCTGCGCCACCCAGGGATCCCGCCAAATGTATTTATAATGTTAAAAGTTTAGAGGGAGAGTTACCCAGGAGAGGGAGGCTGCCTTCCAGGGTGCAAGCAGTGTTTTGTTTCTTGATCTGGGTAATGGTTATATAGGTTTGTTCCCATGAAAATATACTGAGCATTCTACTTATGCCTTGCACATGTTTATGAATGTTATATTTAAAGTTGATTAAATGACAGCTGAGAGAGAGAAAACACTGAAACTCTTCCCCAGAAGGGGCACACACCTCCTTAAATCAGATAGGACTCTCCACCCTACAAGTGACAAAATCTTTCATTAAAATCGACCTATAAAATAAATGAGTCCAGAGAAGATATACAAGTAGCCAGCAAGCATGTAGAAAAAAATGCTCAACATCATTAGTCAATAAGGAAATGTGAATTGAAACCAATGAGATACCACTTTGCAACGACTAGGATGGCTATACCCAAAAAAGTAGGACAATAACAGGGTTAGCAAGAATGTGTAAAAGTCCTTGCTAACTTATTGTTAATAAGTTATTAACAATATGGATGATCTTTGAAAAGATTATGCTACATAAAAGAAGCCAATCCTGAAAAACCACAGATTCATATTTATACGGAATGTCTAAAACGGGTCACTCTATAGAGACAGGAAGTAGATTTGTGGTTGTGATGGCTGAGGGCTGGGAGGTAGGCATAGAGTTTGCAGAAGGGGAGTTGAAGGAGAAAGGAGAATAACTGCTTATCAGATTGGGGTTTCTTTCTGGAGGGATGAAAAGGGCCTACAATTGATTGTGGTGAAGGTTGCACAATTCTGTGAAAACACTAAAAACCATTAAATTATACACTGTTTTAAAACTATTCAACTATTTAAACTAGCAATGTCCCCAATAGCCAAACCATGGAAGGATCCTAGTGTCCATCAACAGATGAATGGATAAAGAAGATGTGAGATATATATAATATATATATGTTATATTTATAATGTATATATATATATATATATATATATATATATATATATAATGGAACACTACTCAGCCATCAGGAAGGATGAAATCTTACCATTTACATCAACATGGATGGAACTAGAAGGTCTTATGCTAAACAAAATAAGTCAACCAGAGAAAGACAATTATCATATAGTTTCACTCATATATAAGAATATAAAATATAAGAATATAAGAAACAGAGCAGAGAATCATAGAGAAAGGAGAGAAAACTGAATGGGAAGAAATTAGAGAGGGAGACAAGCCATGAGAGACTCCTAACTGTAGGAAACAAACTGAGGGTTGCTGGAGGAGAGGTGGGAGGGATGGGGTAACTGGATGATGAGCATTAAGGAGGTCAATGATGTGATGGGCACTGGGTGTTATAGGCATCTGATAACTAACTGAACTAAATATCTGAAACTAATGATGTACTCTATGTTGGCTAATTGAATTTAAATTGTTTTTTAAAAGTAAAAATAAAATAAAATATAAAGAAAACATTAAGGGTGAATTTTACGATATTTAAATTATAAATCAATAAAACTGCTCTAAAAACTAATGAGAATTTAGTAGTTTATGTAACTGAAATATCTAGAGATAAGTTGCTCCCATGAGGATTGATCCAGCAGCCAAGACATTATCACAGTACTCGATTTCATTCTGTCTTTGATATGCCTTCTGTGGTGTTGGCTTCACCAGACCACCGTGTCAGTACCCTAGCAGCTCCAGGCATGTCCATTTTGTCAGCAAAAAAGGCAAGAACCATTCAAAACCTCGTAATCTCTTCTCACACCACCCAGAGGACAAAGAAAGTTCATCTTTCTCAGAAAACATCTATGTATGTCTTATCAGTGTGTCATTAATACTGGCTGAGTTACGTTCCCACTGCACAGTGGAGAACTGGGACGAGTGGTTGTCTTAAATCAATCTGATGCCAGAGCCCCAGAGGTCAATCCTACCCAAATTACATGACCAAAGGTTGTGTAAGGGCAGCTTCCTAAACCAAATGTGGGATCTCATCACCAGAAATTATGAAAACTAAAGTTGAGGAGTTAACATCATCAACCCCAATTACACAGACAAGAAAAGAAGTCAGAGTTGCTACATTTATTTCCAAATTGACCTCCCTCATTGGATGCAAGACAGAGATACCCATGTTTGAAAACAGAGCACTGAACACACAACTAGGTCCATAATAGGTTCTTGATTGATTTTGAATGAATTAACAAACAAATTGAGCCAACAACAAACTTGTAAACAAATGAAAAATTGTCTATCTTGGTGGTAGAGAACTTAGACTCTTGGTTCCTTTTTCTTCTGTTTCCTGCTGCTCTCTGCTTAGTCGAGCACCATTAGTTCAGTAAAGCGTTCAAAAGTCAGGAAGGAGAGAAGAGTTTCAAATCTCTGTTATTTTTTTGATCTTCAAAAGAGCTCTGATGACAAACGCACAGTTGAGGAAGTGTATATCATCGGCAGGGAAAGGTTTGGAGATACTTAGTTGGTTTTAATCTCCAGGTTAACACAGGGGAGATCCTGGTACAATGTCAAAGCAACTATTGAGTCTCTTTACAAGCTTACTTCTAACCTGTGTAGACATCGGATCCAGAGATTTCACAGTCACCTGCCATCCCACACTCCCTCCTCAGTCCTTAGTTTCTGACCTATTCACTAGTTTACAAGTATCACTGAATACTCCCTTATGCCTCAGAGAAATCACCAAATGTACATCAAACAACGTGAAGGACTGAAGATCAAAGCCATGTCTATCATCAGAATCCTAATCAAGAGTGTACACACTTACAGTTTCTATTTTGACTTTCACTTCAATCTGGAAGATAAATTGAGCAAGTATTATTAACTTCATTGTACCAACTAGGAAATCTAGGCTCGGAAAGTGTTTGCCCTGTTTTTAATTAGTGACAAAAAAGGGACCAGAACAAGTACTTCCTGATCCCTTTGAATACAATGTCACCACTAAACCAACATCCAGTGTATTGAGAATTAAGATGTATTCTCTATACTTACAGATGCATTTACAATGGCCCAACCACACTTTTGCTTGATTAATAACTAAGAAACATAGAATTACATTATAAAATCACATCAAACATTTCTATGTGACAATGGTAGGCATTTCATTACTACTAACAAATTCGTTCAGTAAGAACTGACTGTAAGGTCATGAAATAAACAAAGCCAATTAGTTGTCTACCCACTATTCAAATCCATGTCCTTGGACATTTTAGCCATCCGAGCTAACCCATGGTCTTTTGCATTAAAAAGATACTGAAATACTTCTATTTTTTTTTTTTCAAATGACTAAGATTTAATCATTGGAAATGGAAAACTTCTAAATCTACAGGTGCACTGAGTGAACAACAAACACTGTGTATGATAGATTGGTTTTTTTCCTTAAGTACAAGCAAACTTTGAGCTTAAAAAAAGAATTCACTGTGTTACTGATAATCGAAAATGGATTTACTGAGCTGGGTAGCTTTAATTAGTTTGCTGGTGCTCCAAAGACTTTTGGGCGAATGGGATTTTTTTTCTAATACCTGTAATGCATACAAGCGTTAAATCAAAGCTGACTACAGCAAAATCTAATTCTAAAAGCCCCAGAGTAAAATCAAGATAAAATAATTTACACCAAAACCACTTCATCAAAATAGAAAGAAGTCTATGAATATTCCAATAGCTATCACCACTATGATTTTTCCAAGAAAGAAAACCAGAGTTTAAATTTTCTAACAAATCCCACATTCATTACATTTCTGTACCTTTTAGTTTGTCCAAAAGGATTATCATTTCTAAAGCACATCAACTTAACAAGTATGTAATAAAAGAGTAGTGAAAAACACAAAAATTAAGAGAGGCAACTCTTTCATGGAGAAATTACAGTGGGTTTTTTTCTTTCTCTTTTTAAATTTGAATTTAAGGCTGTCATAAGATTTTTATTTAAAAAATAAAAAGCAAAAACAATTAGCAGGCTTAAGAGGGACAATGTCTCAGCTTTGGGGTAGTACTGGATAGAGAGTTAGGATCATTGCCTGGAAGTGTCATCTCTGTACTCACCTGCTCTTTGACCTAGAAGAATCTTCTCCATTTCCCTCCTCCTGAACATCTAGAGCAATAAAATAATAAAGAAAATGACCTCATATATTAGGAGAACATAAAAATATTAATACAAATATGCAGTATAAAATACAGTCAAAGAATGTTTGTGGAGTTGGAACTTGCTTTGAAAACACGAACAGGCAAAAGTGAGAAAGGTACTGAACAAATTCTATCAGTCACACCGGACATGCTCCCATAACACCAATAGCAGGCAATATTTGGAGGCACAAGTGTTGATGCTCCCCTACTCTCTCCAAAAATGCAAATACTGAAACTTGCCAAATGCCAAATTGTGTTTACAACAGATAAATGAAAATTGTATAAAACTCAAAACTAAGATTTTAGAGACTGGTGTCAGAAGACCTTAGTTCAGCAAATTATAAATAGAATTTCCTTAAACTGATATAGGGTATTTACCAAAAAAGAATGAAAGAAAGGAATAAAAAAACCTACTCCAAATATTCACACTTAATGCTGAAATGTTGAAGGCTTCCCTCTAAGATTAGAAATGAGAAAAGAAAGACCTCTATCACTACTTTTATTTAGAGATCCTAGTCAGAGGAAGGAAGGAAGGAAGGAAGGAAGGAAGGAAGGAAGGAAGGAAGGAAGGCAGGCAGGCTAGAAGGGAGAAAGGAAGGAAGGAAAGAACTAAGTGAGATTTCATTGTGGTTTTAATTTGCATTTCCCTGATGATTTGTGAAATGGAGCATCTTTTCATGTGTCTGCTGGCCATCATGTGTCTTCTTTGGAAAAATGTCTATTCAGGGCTTCTACTCATTTTTTAATCAGATTATTCATTTTTCTGGTGCTGTATAATGTCTTTAAGTATTTCGGACATTAACCCTTTATCATTTAATATATTATTTGCAAATATCTTCTCCTCTCTGGTATGATAACTAACAAAATAGCTAACATCAAAAAAGCTAACATCAAAAACACAAGAAATAACAAGTGTTGGTGAAGATGTATACTGTTGATGAGAATGCAAATTGGTGCAGCCACTGTGGAAAACAGTGTGAAGGTTCCTCAAAAAATTAAAAATAGAATTACTATATGATCTAGTAATTCCACTACTGGGTATTTACCCAAAGGAAACAAAAACACTAATTTGAAAAAGATATATGCACCCATATGTTTATTGCAGCATTATCTACAATAGCCAACATATGGAAGTAGCCCAAGTGTCCATTCATAGATGAATGCATGAAGAAGATGAGATATATATATCAGAGAAAACCAGAGTTTAAATTTTCTAACAAATCCCACATTCATTCATTACATTTCTGTACCTTTTAGTTTGTCCAAAAGGATTATCATATATATATATATATATATATATATATATATATATATATATATATAAAAGAATATTATTCAGTCATAAAAAAGAATGAAATCTTGCCATTTGTTGGAAAAGCATTCTGTGTTCATGGATTAGAAGAATAAGCATTGTTAAAATGTCTATACTGTCCAAATCAATCTATACATTTAATGTAGTCCCTATCAAAATGCCACCATCATTTTTAACAGAGCTATAATAAACAATCCTAAAATTTATATGAAACCACAAAAGATCCTGAATAGCCAAAGCAATCCTGAAAAGGAAAAGAAAACTGGAGGTATCACAATTCCTGATTTCAAGCTCTATTACAAAACTGTAATCATCAAGACAGTCTAGTACTGGCACAAAAACAGATACATAGATCAGTAGAAGAGAAGAGAAAACCCAGAAATGGACCACAAATTTTTGGTCCATTGATCTTCAACAAAACAGGAAAGAATATCCAATGGAAAAAATATTATCTTCAATAAATCGTGCTGGGAAAATTGGACAGTTACATGCAGAAGAGTGAAACTGTACCATTTTCTTACAACATAGACAAAAATAAATTCAAAATGGAAGAAAGACCTAAATGTGAGACAAGAATCCATCAAAACCCTAGAGAAGAACATGGGCAGAAACCTCTTTGACCTTAGCTGTAGCAACTTCTTAGTAGACGCATCTCCAGAAGCAAGGGAAATAAAAAGCAAAAATGAACTATTGGGACTTCATCAAGATAAAAATCTTCAGAACATTGAAGGAAAGAATCAGCAAAACTAAAAGGCAGACAACAGAATGGGGGAAGATATTTGCAAATGACATATCTGATAAAGTATTAGTATCCAAAATCTATAAAGAACTTGTCAAACTCAACACCCAAAAGACAAAAAAAAATCAGTTAAGAAATGGGCATGAGGGGCACATGGGTGGCTCAGTGGTTGAGCAGCTGCATTTAGCTCAGGTCATGATTCCAGGGTCCTGGAATGGAGTACTGCATCAGGCTCCCCGCAGGGAGCCTGCTTCTCCCTCTGCCTATGTCTCTGCCTCTCTTTCTGTGTCTCTCATGAATAAATAAATAAAAATCTCTTTAAAAAAAAAAAGAAATGGACCTTAATAGATATTTGTCCAAAGAAGATATCCAGGGATCCCTGGGTGGCGCAGCGGTTTGGCGCCTGCCTTTGGCCCAGGGCGCGATCCTGAAGACCCGGGATCGAATCCCACGTCAGGCTCCCGGTGCATGGAGCCTGCTTCTCCCTCTGCCTGTGTCTCTGCCTCTCTCTCTCTCTCTCTGTGTGACTATTATAAATAAATAAAAATTTAAAAAAAAAAAAAACAAAGAAGATATCCAGATGGCTAACAGACACATGAAAAGATGCTCAACATTACTCATCATCAAAGAAATACAAATCAAAACCATGATGAGATACCACCTCACACCTGTCAGAATGGCTAAAATTAACAACATAGGAAACAACATGTGTCGGTGAGGATGTGGAGAAAAGGGAACCCTCTTGCACTGTTGGTGGGAGTGAAAACTGGTGCAGCCACTCTGGAAAACAGTATGGAGGTTCCTCAAAAAGTTAAAAATAAAACTACCCTATGAGCCAGCAATTTCACTACTAGATATTTATACAAAGGATCCAAAAATATGGTTACAAAGGGGTACATGCACCCCATGTTCATAACAGCATTATCAACAATAGCCAAACTATGGAAAGAGCCCAAATTTCCACTGACTGATGAATGAATAAAAAAGATGTGATATATATACACAATAGAATATTACTCGGTCATCAAAAAGAATGAAATCTTGCCATTCACAACAATGTGGATGGAGCTAGAGTGTATTATGCTAAGTGAAATAAGTCAGTCAGATAAAGACAAATACCATATGATTTCACTCATATGTGCAATTTAAGAAACAAAACAGATGAGCATAGTGGATGTGGGGGAATAAAACAAGAACAGGGGCATCTAGGTGGCTCAGTGGTTGAGCAGCTGCCTTGGGCTCCCAGGATCCTGAGATCGAATCTTATATAGGGCTCCCCACAGGCAGCCTGCTTTTCCCTCTGCCTATGTCTCTGCCTCTCTCTCTGTGAGAGCATCAGAGCATAAATAAATACACACAAACATACAAAATCAGGGAGGGAAATGAACCATAAGAGACTCTTAACCATAGGAAACAAACTGGGGGGTGCTGGAGGGGAGGGAGGAGATGGGATAACTGGGTGACAGGTATTAAGGAGGGCACATGATGTAACAAGCACTGGGTTTATATACAACTGATGAATCACTGAAACTAGCACTTTGTACTGTACTATATATTAGTTAGTTGAATTAAATAAAAATAAAATTGTTTAAATAATGAATTAATTTTTTAAAAGACATCTTTTACCCTAATAAACTGTTCAGGTGCTTCTTATTGAAAAAAAAATAAAAAGAAACAATAAAGATGAACATATGGGGGGAGGGGAAGAGGGAGTATCAAACCATAAGAGACCCTTAAAAGATAAAGAACAGAGATTGATGGAGGGAGGTGGGGGGAAATGGGCTAGATGGGTGATGGATAGTAAGGAGGGCACTTGTAATGAGCACCAGGTGTTGTATGTGAGTGATGAATCACTGAATTCTGCTCCTGAAACCAACATTGTACTGTATGTTAACTAGCTAGAATTCAAACAAAAATTTGAAAAAAGAAAAAAAAGAAAAGAAATCTTGCCATTTGTAACAACATGGATGAACCTGGAGGGTATAATGCTAAGTGAAATAAGCCATTCAGAGAAAGTCAAATACCATATGATTTCACTTACATGTAGAATTTAAGAAACAAAACAGAGAAAAAAAGAGACAACAAATTCTAAATACAAAGAACAAATTAGTGGCTGCTAGAGGGGAGGTTGGTGGGGAGATGAGTGAAATACAGGAGTAAGAGTACATTTACCATGAGCACTGTGAAATGTATAGACATGATATGTATACCTGATATGAATATAACACTGCATATTAATTATACTTCAATAAAAACAGAAAAAAGAATGGTAGAAGGACTTAAAAAAGAGAGTTGCTATCACTATTTGCAAACATTATTATGTGTAGGTACAAAATACAAAAGAATCTACAGATAATTTATTGTAATTAATAAGCATATTTACCAAGTTACCCAGATAAAATGTTAATTTAAAAATTAATAGTAATATTAATTATATGTACCATCAAATAGAAAATAATATTTTAAATGATATCTGCATTTAAAAAAACATAAAAACCTAGGAATGAATCCAGTGGAGTAGAAGACCTCTATATAGAAACTTAGCAAGCATAGATTGGAAGAGTTAAGGGTGTAAAGATATCAGTCATCTCCAAATCCCAGCAGGATTTTTTTTAATTATAGAAATTGACAACTGATTCAAAATTTTATGTGGAAATGCAAAAGGCCAAGAATAACCAAGAAAATCTTGAAGAAGATCAAAACTGGAGATATATCAAGAGTTATAAAGCTGTAGTAGTTAAGACAGAATAGACAAATAGACCACTGAAGCAGAAGAGAAAGTCCAGAAATAGGCCCACAGTTTTGTGGAGAATTGACTTATGTCAACGGTGGCACTGCACAGCAGCAGGGAAAATTTTTTACTTTCAATAACGATACTGAGTAGATTGGATATTTTTATGGGGTATGTTGGCGGGGGACCTGACCCCTATCTCATACCATAGACAGAAACACAAAGAATGTCTACACATCAAAGAAAAAATACAGACAAGCCACTAGAAAATCGAGCAAAAGATATGAACAGGTACTTTTTAAATGAGGATATTTGAATTGCCAACAAACATTAGCAAAGATGTTCAACTTTATTAGTTATCAGGGAAATGCAAATTTTCAAACTGGAAAGACCTCAGTACGCCAAAGTGGCTGAGGTAAAAAGACACAGTAATACCAGGTGCCATAAAAAATACAAAGAATGTGGAACAATGAGGATGTTTATTTGCTTGTGGTGTGAATATATAAAGCTCAAAACAGGCAAAAGCTACCTATAATGTTAGAATCAGGATATGGTTACCTCTGGGGAGAAGATGATGGGAGAGAGACCAGTAAAGAACACAAGTAGGAGAGACCAGTAAAGAACACAAGTAGGAAGAGCTTTTGGGGTACAGTTCTATTCCTGGGTCATCTATTTCTTGATCTACATGGCAATGATAAAACCATATTCACTTTATGATAGTTCATCAAGCTGCATACTTAAGACTTGTAAATATATCCCTACATACATACTTCAACTATTAAAAGTTTATATAAAAATTGACTCCGATGTAAGAACTGGAGACTGTAGCCATCAAAACCAGTCAGCCAATCATGCAGGCTGACATGAATTTTCTCAACATTTTGCCATCCCAGAGCACCATTTTAACATGAAGACAGTAGGTCTTGGTTTACCAGTTCCCTAAAAGCTTATTCTAGCATCACACAAGCCAACTGTCAAAGTTGTTTTGCCTTTAACAAAGCTAAGAAATCTGGCAATTGTGGAAGTCTGAAGCATTTAGTCCTTTTCTTCAAATGTTCCTCAGACCTTGAGCAGTAGATACAACTAGTAGAGGAGAGGAGGCACTAAAAAGCCATTAGATCTCAGCATGGGAAGAGACCCCCGAAGTCATTAGTCTAACCTTATTCCACACACAGGAGGCATCCTACAGCACTGAGGCACGGAGTCATTTAGCGTCTGCTTAAACATCTTCAAGGGCAGCAAGCTAAGGAGTCTAGTCCCTGGATGAAGAGCTTTCCCTGTCTGCAAGTCAGTCTAGGAAAAGCTCCCAATCCAGCCCTCTTTAACTCATACCTTTTAGATAAAAAAAGAACAAACTCCTCTCTAAATAACAGCATTTCAAATATAAGCAGATATCATGCCTGCCAGATAGTTTCTCTCTTGTACACTAGACATCTCCAATCCTTCTCACACTAAATCAGAGGCTATCATATTGAAGAGAAGAGACTTTCTTGTTCCTCAAAGGACTTTTGCATCATTTTGATTCGGTCTGTCAGAGATCCAGATAAGGATAAAATCTAGCTATGGGAGATGATCATGGTCAACTGTGATTCTGTGTATAGGCAGAGCAGGCTGTACGTGATTTGAGGGACAGATAAATTTTCTGAGCAAAACATGTTCCCCACTTGCTTGAAAATTGATGTTTTCATATACATCATGACTTGTTATTAAGGCTTCAAAGATTACTATAAAAAATGTTTACCATAACCAAATGTGAACATCAGAGGAGAAACTAGTTCTAGAGATTAGATAGAAGGCTGAGGACACAGATGATGGGGCAGGTGCATCAGAGGAGAGGGCCAAGGTGAGAAAGTACTGGAGAATGAGACAACCTAAGAGGACAAAGTATAGCAGTTAGGGTGCAAAGTATAGCAAAGTATAGGGTGCAAGTATAGCACACCTCAGGACTTGGACTCATGAAGAAAATGAAAATGAAAATGAGAAAAGAATCCTGAGCTTTGCCAGTTAACAGGACAAGATGAAGCTTGAGAGCTATAGTGCAGAGAAGAAAGTGACCACAATTTTTAACTCCACTGAGATCTTGCTACGGCTCTCCTGCTCGATCTTGGAGTAACTTTGACCGAATCATTCTGCTGCCCCCTGCCGTAGTTTCTACCACCTGTAAGAATGAGAGGATTTGTCCTGATGGCTTCTGAGGCTCCTTCTATACTAGATACCTCGAGCTGCTTCTACAGAAGCTGAGAGCCAGAGACACTGAGAAGGCAGCAGAGCACATAAGCCTCAGAACTGATTAAGCAGTCAGGGGACCTCCATGCATTTGCTGAAAGCTGGTGTTGAAATGGCAAGATGAACCCCCTGTGGGAAGCCATACCTGACCAAGAAGCCCTTCAAATGTCCAACAGCAAGTCCACTGGAATTCACCTGCTTGGGATTGAGCCTTCGCTTTGCTTCTTACCTGCCTGTGACCTTGCTGGACAAGTAGCTCACTCTCTCTAGGCCTCAGTTTCCCATGTTATTAAAATGGGGTAGCAAAATGTCTCCTTCAAAAAAAAAAAATCAGCCTGCCAAAAGCAGCTCTTCCCTTTGGCATAGAAAGTGACCTTCTCCCCTCAGAAACTCCAAGAACTACTGAGAGGCTTCAAAATCATAAAAGGAAATCCCTCTCTCTCTCTCTACCTCTCCCCTCTCCCCCTCAATCTCTCTCTCCCTTTCTCTCTCTCTCTCTCTCCCCACCACTCTTTCCCCTACCTCCATCTACACTCCCCTCTCCTTTCCTTTTTGTCACAATGCAGCTGGCCCACTAGGAATTGTCCCTACCACTTTCCAGCTTCCATGCCAGTGACTAAGTGGGTAATCACATCAGCCCTAATCTGCATCCAGCTGCCCTGAATTTCATGGGTAGGGGAGATAAGGGTGGTGAGTAGGGGGAGACTAGGAAGTCCCATTTGATCTTCTGGTCCAAGTTATGTCCTTCAACACAGTTAAATCAAATATATCCAAACAATACTGGGGAAGGCAGCAATTATTGGGCAATTAACAAAGCATCATTTCAAACCCATATGGCCCAGATTGTTCTTGATTGACAATAACTCAAATACATAGCAAAAGTGGATGGTTGACACCCTTAACTTCCAATTATAGTATATTGATGAACGAAATTAGTTTTTTTACAAGCTATTTCCTCCATAAACTTTTAGGCAAAAGCCTTCCAGGGACAATGCTTTGAAACCAAAGAGGCTTTACAAGGCAGAGATTTCAGCCCCTGTGGAATTTATTTCATAGCTAATATGCAGATGGAATGCCTAAAATATTTGCAAGGAAGGAAAAGGGATGAACAGATTCACACAATAAGCAAGTGGCTGGGAATAGAACACATGGTATCTGCCTCTTGGTCTAGAGTTCTACAATGTGCTCTGCCTTTCAGACTACTGGGACTTGGCATCTTAGCCCTGCCACAAGTGGAGGTGGTCCCTGAATAGTGTGGTATAAGAAACTATCCATTCTAATCTGTTTACATGTAAATATTTAGAGAAACAGAAATCTGGGTCTGCTCATCCCACAAATCCTTTGATTTGGCACACCCACACCTGGAACCATATGCAATGAATTAAATTAAGAGCAACTGTTGATTTAATGGTTGATTTGGAATTTTTTTTTAATCAACCACGGCTTTCTTTAGCCAACTCTGTTCTTAAAAAGATAATTATACCTCAAGATGGGAGACATTAACCATCTCCCTAGGTAATGGATTTTGAACTTTGCAAGATTTATGGCTGCTTCCTATTTAAAGACAGTCAGCTCAGAAGACTGCAGAGTTAAGTAGAAATGACAATTATCCATCTTCCATTTCACTGAAAGCCTTTGGAACCTAGAAAGTAATCAGAGAGGCTACTTTTTTTCTTTCCTTTTTTAAAGAAAGAAACTTGGAACCACAAAAATCATAGAAATCTAGAACTTGTGATTCTAGGTGATTGTGATTTGTAGAATAGGTGATTTGTAGAATAGACATTCACAATCACTTTGTCACAACCCAGGGGACAATGGCCAGAATACACAATAGTAAGTACATACATAGTATGTATTTTATATGCATTTTAATTTAATCATTACAACAACCTTATATAGTAGGTAGATAGCCCCATGTAGTCTAAGTGGAAAAAAACTTAGATTCAGAGATGTTATGTTACTCTCCTTAGGACACACAGATGGGAAGTGGAAGCAACTGAAGTTCAAATTCAAATCTGACTTATCCCAGAGGCTACATTCCTAACTCCCATGAATCTCACCCCTTTCCTCCCAACTTAAAAGGCTTCCCCAGTTACTCTCTATCATACCATCCTTTCTTCATGGGATTTCTAATCATCTATAATTGACTAGCTTATTATCTTACTTGTATTCTGTATTCTCCCACAGGGAGCAGGGAGGAAAGCTCCATGAGGGAAGGGACTTTATCAGGTCTGCTGTTACCTCCAGGCCCCCAGCACATAATGCTCACTCAATAAAATGTTTGTTAATTTAATAAATATTCTTGCTCAAAAAAATCAGTCAAAGTAGGAAAACAAAACTAGAACTCAGAAAGCTACTGTCTCTAAGATCAACGCTTATTCTGCAGCCAAAATTGCTTGGGCACTTGAGATTAAAAAGCCTTTTCTGTATAGTTTTTAAAGCTAGTGATGCCAATATCTGACTTCTTCACGTGCCTTCATAATAACAACCCTCCAAACATATCTGGCCAAATACCTCTGTGAACACAAAACTGTTCCAGGAAGAGCGGGTATATAAATAACTTATAAACACTGGTCCCTGATCCCAAAGGGTTCATAGGCAAGCTAGAAAGACAGGAAACATGTCTTTAAAAAGCAACCACAAAGCATCCTTTTCTAAATATCCTGTGAGCAGCTGTTTGTGACAAAGTTTATCTTTCCGCAGAAATTTCAGTTCCAGGGAAACCTAAAGTATCACTAAGGTGAGGAAAAAGAAGACTCCAATTTGCCAGCTCTGACATCCTCAGCACCTGCTGTTAATCACACACATGCACACAAGCGTGATTGGCCATTTCAACTGCTGTCTCTGTAGATCACCATCCCAGCTGAATAGCCAGGGATCACATTCGTCAAAAGCATAATTTGGGCAGAACGTGACTGCTTTTCCAAAATTGAAGGATGGTATCAGCCAGAAAAGTTGGCAGTATCTTTAAAGAGAGTTGGATGTCTCTGAAGATAATGGATAATGGTTTTTATATCTACTATCAAAAGGAAATTATCAGTTCCTCAGGTGTGTTTTCAAAAGTACTGGGGTATTTAATGATAACACCCATGAAAACAAACAAGACACTAAGAATTCAGCTACTACCATTACAGTATGAGTTCCCAACATCTGTTACATTAGAGATCCCAACACCTGAAAAGTAGGCCAGGGAGTTAGTTAAGTGATGCCGACTTCACTCACCCCCCTCACCCCCCCGCCCTAACAACTGGTCAGAGCCCTTCTACAGTACTTTTCTCCTAGAGCAGGAAGGGAAGGTACCATCTTCCTGCTTTGTTTGTGAGGTGTGAGGATGTGACCAGAACATCCTCCAGCCATGAGGAAGAGTTTGAGCAAACAAGCCAATATGCAGAGAGAATCTGGAATACAAGATAGATACAAAGAGTCAATCCCCCAATCCCTGTCACACAAGTCTCCAGAGCTGCCTCTCCCTGTAGCTTTCATGTGAGCTACCCAAGACCCTTCTAATAATTCTCCTCTGTGCCTTTTTCTCTTAAGCTAGTTACACTTGAGGTCTTGTCACTAGTAACCCAAAGAAGACTAATGCAGACACCAGCATCAGGAAGCCGAGTGATACAGATGGTAGAGACTTAAAAGTAGAATGGGCTTGGATGATAGGAGGTAGAGGCAGGCAAACCCACACCACTCCCAGCTGGGAAAACGGCAATCCATCTGATATGAAAACAAAGTCCATGTTAACTATTACCTGTTGTATCTGGGCAGAAAGACTGTGATAACATCTTGGTGGCTTGGTAGAGAAATATTAAGAAATAAGAGCATGCTAGACACAGCCTATGGCCTTCAGCAAGTTTCTTCAAAAGGAAAGTAAGCCTCAATGCAAGATGGCATTTCTTAAAATGGATAGGAAATAAGAAGATAGATGTATATCTACCTGTGTTGTTAAAACAGAGGCCATTTCTGTCTATAGCTAGTGATCCAAAGCTGCTAAAGGTCAGAAGACCAGGCTGCCTGCAAAACTGTTAAAGATGAGTTTTCTGCCCTATAGTGAAGTCATTTTACCAAAAAGGAGAGGGGATACCTGGGAGTAACCTAGAAATGAGGAAAGCTAGACCACCCAGATTTCTCCCAAACAACCCCTGCCATGCACAATCCTCTGAAATAGGGTTGTAATTTTTCACATCATAAGGCGCAAATAAATGGGATGCAAACAGGGGCCAGAGCTCTGTTTTACCAACTCCACTTATTGCTTCAGTTGCCTTAGAGGCAGGGGCCTAGGAGAAGCCATAGGAGGATGGGCAAAGTCTATGAGTATGTTTCCAGAAAACATAAATTTCAAAGACAGAGTCTGGGGTCAAATTTTATGACTGAATATGATTTCTAGTTGGTTATAAATCAACAGACCTCATCAATATGAACTCAACATTGACAGCCAACTAGCCTTTTATTTATTTTTTTTAAAGATTTTATTTATTTATTCACAAGAGACAGAGAGAGGTAGAGACATAGGCAGAGGGAAAAGCAGACTCCCTGTGGGTAGCCCGTTGCAGGACTTGATCTTAGGACCCCAGGATCATGACCTGAGCCAAAGGCAGACACTCAACCACTGAGCCACCCAGGTGCCCCCCAACTAGCCCTTTAAAAGAGATGTTTTGCTAAAGAAACTCCCAAATTAGAAGGCTCTAATTGCTCCATTTCTAAGGCAATTCCTGGGTCCCTATAACCATAATAACAGCAGCTGGGCTTCTGGAAGAATACAGCCTCCCACGAGCTGTCTCCTTGTCTATGTGGCCATGAAGAGAAATGATCAAGGCAAAGCTTTGTGGGGACAGTACAGGACAGTGAGCCAAAAATAGATACGCTTCACTGGCCCCATTGAATGGAGTATGGAATATTTTCTGGAGTTGTCCCACTTATGTTGCTTATGCTTCCTCCTCTTTTTCAAACAGGAATTTTATTTTAGCTACTCTCTTTTTCCTGTACTGTTGCATCTTGGATAGGTTAGAAATGGTTTTTAGTCCAAGCTCCACAGGATTCAAAATCTTGAGGTATTTGACCTGAGAGAAAGGCATTTCTTCCAAAGACCCTGGGCCTGTTAGTAGATGCAATAGTTGATGATACTTTGAAATACCATACTTGAAGGAGGGGCGAGTATTTGTGATTACATGTGGATTCACTACTTTACATGAGCAGCAGTTGGGATTTTATATAGTGAAAGAAGAGTGTGTGTGGATATATATACACTAGGGAGTCATAGGGAGGACTGTGCCATCTGCAGGGTCAGTAATGAAAACTTACTCCCAGCCATAGAAATCAATTCATGATGGAACCCAAGCCAGATCCATCAAAGTTATTGTCTGGGTTCTTTCAATCCTTGGAGCTTAAGAGGAAGATTTCACTTTCTTCTTTGGATTTTATGAGTAAGAGCATAATCTCAGAGCTGCTGGAAGACAAGGTCTCCAGTACCCACAAAGGCACCCTTGTGCAAATAGAAAAATGTACCGCCCTCAAATCATTTTACTGATTTTTGTTAGAAAAGACACTTGAGTGCCATCTGCTGGAAATCTGCCATAATGAACATATGAGTGTTAGACGTCTACAGCAGGATCACAACTCTTGGATGGAGCACAAGTATACACTGCATACAATATGTGAGAATACTAGGGGCATATAATACGCCCTCATGACACTCATGTCCCCTACTACATGGGGGCATTTGGCTCTGTCATACCAGTACCCCAAAAGAAGTAGCTATGAGAAAGACTAAGAAGTTCCTGCAGGCTTCACTGTTTCTTTCCACTTCTGAAAGTCTCTAGAGTTAACCTGGCCCTCTATCTCTTCCAGTCTGTAAAGCACTCCACACCCTTTGCAATATATTCTTTTTTTCTTATGCTAGTAGCTATATACTGAGTTTTTTTCTTACAACCAGTAAAGTCCTGGAAAATATATCCAGTTTCACTCATTATCTGGTCATATGAGCTATTAGCTAAGACATTTGACCTCTGTGAACCCATGATTTTTCAGCTATAAATTGGGTAATGATTGGGAAAGAAGCATTTGAAATAAACATAAAGTACAATATGCCAAAAAAAAGGACAATATGCCAAAATGGTATTGAAAATGAATGTGATGATGATGATGATAATTCAGACAGAGCAAGAGAAGATGCAAAATCTATTCTCATTATTTTTAGCTTCCCTCTTTCTTCACAGCAAAGGGGAGATTTTTTTTTCAATGTATAAGGGAAGAGGGAGAAAAGAGTAGTACTTCCCTAATTCAAGTCAGAATCAATAGGCATAGGAGAATTTATTTGTGACCCTCTGAACAAGAGGCAGGACAGAATCGAAGAGGAAGAATTAAAGATGGATAACTGTGGAGATAGTAAGTATGGTCTGAGCATTAAAAACCAGCTCCTATCCAAAACCAATAAATTAGAAGACAAAAACCTGAGACATCTGGTTTCCATCATCACAATGTGTCTGATCAGCTACCTATTACAGGTACTACTCAGCATCTCAACAAGTTGATGAAAAATACCAATTACCCTCAGAAACAAAAGAGGAAAGACAATTAGCAGCTGTTACTAACCCAGGTCAAAGACCTATACCCATGCTAACCAAACACTTAGTGGAGACAAAAATCATCAGTTAAACAAGCAGTCAGGTTGAAAATAGAAGGCTCAATATAGGGCATAATCTACTAGATTGTTGATATTGGACATAAGCAGGGACCAATATATCACTGTTCTTTGAAACACCAGACTGCACTCTGTCATTAGAATGACCCAATATATTTCATCCTGACCTTTTCCTTATTTTTCTACACCTTAACTAATTCATCTGAGCTTGACAGGTCAATTAATTAACCAGCAATTCTTTATTGAGCTTCACTATTTGCAAAACCCTGTGCTAGGCAATTTAGACCCTATAAAAATGAGTAAAGATATGGCCCCTGCCGTCAGGCAATTTGAGGTCTAAGTGCAGGAAAGAAAACAGTCACATATGCAAGTTAAATCTGGTTAGTTTTTTCATTGAAAAGCTATATATTCAACACTTATTAGGTGCCAGAAGGAAAAAAAAAATAGGCAAACATAGCCCCTACCTAATAGAGGTTACAGCCTCCCCAGGAAAAGAGACATTAAATAAATTTAATCTTAACCTATAATAAGTATTACAAAGCAAAACTACATGGTGCCTTGAGTACAAAAAAACATTTTTTCTGAGAAAATCACATTTAGGTTGAAGATCTAAAGGATGAATAGCAGTTGGCCAGGTAAAGAGAAAGGAGTAGAATATTTTGAGTAAATGGAAGAGCACAAATGAAGAAGCTATAGTGAGGGAGATTTTAGGCCATTAAAACTAACTAAAAGGAGACCAATATGGTTAAAGCACGGGGACAGAGGAGAACAGCTCAAGATGCAGCTGAAGAGCTGGACAGTGGCCAGATCATTTCATAGGCCATGTTAAGGATCTTATCCTAATAGCAATTAGAAGCCATTCAAGGATTTTAAGAAGAGGAGTGTCATAATCACACTTGCATTTTTAAAGCTCAGTCTGGCTGCCTATGTCAAGAATGATGTGAAGAATGGCAAGAGTGGATTTGGGAAGCCAGTTGGAAGAGGTGAACCAAGCTGTGAATACCCAGCTGCAGATGGCCAAGTCTCATAAACAGCTACCACCTCATTGTCAGCACCAGTTGCTTTACATTCCCAACTCCTTAGGTTAGAGGGAAAAGCTCTCCAGGCATCCAAAAATGAAACTCAGAACACACTTTCTCAAAGAAACAATGCTATAAAAGGCAGTTGGTTTCCATAGTTTAATTAATACTTTAACTTTTATGGTGACTTTGCTTTTCATTCTTGAGCAGCTTTATAATTGGGGGACTTAGAGTACTTCAAAAGAGTTCCAGAAAAAGGCTATGAAGATATGAAAGGGTTTAAATATTAGTTCTGTGGTAGAGGCAAAAGAAGCTATCACTGTCTTGAAGTATGTCTAAAGGCTTTTATACAGATGATGAATAGATATTAGGAAGTACAGTTTCATGTCATTATCAAGTGAAACGCTTCACCATGCTTGGGATATCATTGAAGCCACAAGGTTTTGGAAGAGATGGAAAGGGGTAGGATCTAGTGTGTAGATGGAGGAGTGGACCTCAAAGCGAGTTGTTGTTTTCCTCAACAGCACCTTAGTCCAAATCAGACTCTGAGTGGGTGCAGCACACCAGAACACACAGTCTGGTGAACAGAGGATGGGGCTAGACTTTATTCCCTGGGCCCCCCTGATGGGGACCCCTCAGGGAGTGAACAATCCATACAAAACACAGCATCCCATATCTTGTGGAGAAGACAAGATGGCACATTCTCTGAGATGAAGAAGGGAAAGGTGAGCCGTCTGTGGCACAGTATTCAGAGCAGGAACTCTGGAGCTACTACATGGTTTTGAATCCTAGTTTACCAGCTATGTGACCACAGGTAAGTTCTTAATCTCTCTGTTCCTGGGCTTTTCCATCTATAAAAATGGGGGAAATAATAGCACCTACCTGCAAAGTTCATTATAAGAACTGAGTTACTATTTAATGCACGCTAATGATATTTTATTTACATTTACATGAGTGTTAAAGAATCAAGTGAATAGAGGGAAAATAGAGAAAGAGTGGGGATGTTCTCTCTGAGTGAGGTAAGGTCATCTGCTGTAAGGCAACCAAATATTTAAGAAGTAATTTCTACAGAATACTAAAAATGGTTTCGGGGCCATCTTGGAAAAAGAAAATGATGCCTTCAGTGTAAAAACAGATGCACCTATGACTATCTCTTGTCTGAAAGGCCTGAGAGGAATCCCCCACTTTCTATGATGTTCTGCCTTTAAGCTATTGTTTGATCAGGAGTATCTTTAGCTGCAGCTGCTACAAGGAAAGCTGAATTCAGTAGGCAGCCAAAATGTAGAGCAACATCACTGCACCCCTCTCCTGAATTCACCTAAATTCATGCTGAACACGGAAGAATAATTCCTGCCTCCCCAGATGGCAAACAGATTCATGCTCTTTTAAAAATGCTCATCTCATTCAAATGTTTCTCAGCAGGAAGTGTCTACCTGCTGCTGGAATACTCAGAGGATTAAGGAAGATTGTATGCATACACTAATGGCTACATTTACTCAACAGTTATGGGAGAAATGAATATTTCAACACAAAACAACACTTCCACCTTCCCATTACAAATTCAATTATTCTCACACCAAGCTACACTCCCCACTAGGAAAGAGGACTACATTATCCTCACTGATCTATCTCAACGATTAAGGAAGACCCAGGCAATGAGCGAAGACACATACCCCTCACCCAGTAAAGCTACCCTCATTGCCATCTAGCACCAAGAAAGCCAAAGGGAAAAGGGAAGAAAAGCAAAGTGCTGGCTGTCACTACAATCTGTAGTGACCTAAGTCCCCTCTATGACATTGGTGACATTCACAGCGGGGGACACTGGGTCTAGTGAAAACTCAAGTCAATGCCATAGACGTGGCACTCAGTTCCCACAGGTGCATGGTCTTTTCTTTGAAAGGGACCCGATTTCCATCCTCATTTTCAAGTCAAACTTAAGATTTAGATTCTAGGAACAGGACTCGGTTTGGGAGTCCGTTTAATATAAACCATTTGAAAGATCTAACAGGGTTCCATACCTCAAGTATAAAGCACTCTAGGTGTTTTGATCAGGGAGGGCTTTAATGCAGGAAATTCAGAGTTTACAGATTTGATGGAAGGGCTAAAGGAGCAGGTTCTAAGATGGGCCTCCAGGAATGACTCCCAGAACCACATAAAACTGATCTACCTCTGAGGCTGCCACCGGCAATATAAATACAAAATCAATCATATCCATGTGGCTGGAGCCCAAGAATCAAGGAGTGGGATCAAGAAGACATCGCTGCCATAACTGTCCCTCAGTACTCAGGAAGCCTGAGGTTAGACATTGAATACCGATGCAGAAACAACTCACATTTCCCCTTCCTTGCTTGCTGGCAGAAACAGACAAAAGAGGCAGGGGAAAAAAATGGCCTCTGCTTTCCTCCCACTGTCTGTATCTCAGCATAAATGCATCTATTTGGAAGAATCTATTTCACATCCAGAGCCACGGTGTAAAAGAGCTAGTGGAAATAAAGTTTTTAGCTTCCTAACCTCTCCAGAAAGGACGGTTAAGTAAAAATGGAGGCTGGGTAATCAGCAGACTATACCACCTGACTTCTCCAAACTTCCAAAAAACATATTCACTGCCCTAGTGCTAAAATATATGAGAATCTGTGATCAGAGAGTATTATTTAGCATTAAGCCTTAACCCTTCCATGAGGCATAAGAACAACTTCTGAAACCAGCAGTTTTAAGCCTTTAGCACCTTAGTGTAGATTAGCATATTTAATTACTTACTAGTGTCCAGAAGATACCAAGGCAACAGTCTTTACACAGGGGAAAAGGAGAGACTTAGATCCAGAGGAGAATAAATGTAGATGTGGGGAGGGGACAGGGTTCATCTTTACAATTGAAGATTGATTAGGCCAGTGTGGCAAGAAATGCGCTCTCTCACATAGACTCTAGGGATTTATCAGGATCAGGACTGAGACAGAGAATCTCTGCACCTTCATCATGGGACACTCCCTACCCAGATCTGAACCATAGACACCACACCCACATCCTCACCCTAGACCCGGTAGGCCCAGAGGACATGCCCACAAAAACACGGGGTGGATTCCAAAAGCAGCAGTCAATGTCAGCAGTTCTAAATGACAGACCCACAGGACAAACCTACTTTCAAGTATGTTCTATTTGTCCAGGCCAGGGTTTGTTTAGAAACAGTAATTTGGGGGATCCCTGGGTGGCGCAGCGGTTTAGCACTTGCCTTTGGCCCAGGGCATGATCCTGGAGACCCGGGATCGAATCCCACATCGGGCTCCCGGTGCATGGAGCCTGCTTCTCCCTCTGCCTGTGTCTCTGCCTCTCTCTCTCTCTCTCTCTCTCTCTCTCTCTCTCTCTCTGTGACTATCATAAATAAAAATAAAAATAAAAATAAAAATAAAAAAAGAAACAGTAATTTGATTGTATTTAGGTAGGACATGCACCCTCATTTCAAAGCATCTCCTCACCTTTCTCTTACTTTTTATCTAGGAGCTTCCACATTGACATTATCTTCCAGCCACCCTTGGCCTATTCTTTTTTCCCTTGAAGGGAGAATTGAAGAGTCAAGATCCAAATAAAATGAAATCACCAAGCCCAATGGATAAGTGCAAGACCGCAAATGAGAGACAGAGCTAAGAGTGAGGAAAAAAAGGGATGGCTGTGTTCTTTTTCTGGGGGTGGGGGGGTGGGGGGAGGTGGGATGGCTGTGTTCTAACTGCCCACAAACACCACTCACTCTTTGCTAGTGGGACCGCTCTTTGCGTGGTGCCTGGGCATGCCACTGTGATCTAGAGACACAGAGTCCCTAGGAGCACCTAGAGTCTGGGAAAGAACATTCTACACTTCAGGAAGAGCTCCTGGGCCATTTCCAGGGAAGACAACTCTGCTTTGCTCTTGCTTCCTAGAAAAGAAGGGAGGAGCCTACTTTGGCAACCGGCCAGGAGCCTGGGAATTTGTCCTGCCACGTGGGTAGAGCAGCCCAGGCCTGTTCACCTGGCTGCCAGATATTAAGTTGTCTATGAGGCTGGGGCAAATCCCAAGGCAAGCCACAGTAATTATCTAGCCTGGCGGCTCTCTGCCTGGGCTCCTCTTAGAGGCTCATCCTAGTCCCAGGGAACTATAAACCAGTTAACAACTCAACTCTAATTAATAAGCTCCTTAATGAAGATATAAATGCCCACATTTTTATCCTTTACGATGTACTTTGGGCTCTTTTTTCCCTTAAATAGCTTAACTGATGTCTCTGCTTCCTCCTTTTTCAATTCCCACTTTCACACTGGTTTCTGATCTCTAAATAAGAGCCTCTGTCTGTCTTGGCTCTTCTAATCCATCCCATTCTCTGCACCCTGCTCTCTGCAACTTGTGTTTCACGGTGTTCTGTGCGCCCCGTGGCAGCTCCATCGCCAAACTGTGAGAAACAGGGAAGTCGGCCAACGTTTTCAGATAGACGTTTCAGAAGCTGTGTCACTATCTACATGTATGGAAACCAGAAGAAATGCCATGATATTTGAAGAGGCAAATACGGTCCCTGTCTTGAGAAGAAAATACAAGGGCTGTGACTGGGAACACCATGGTGCCTCGCTGCTCTCCACTGAGGGCAAAATTCTAGCTAGAGCAGCGAGACGAAGTGCATGGGTGTCAGAAAGGACAAATATGAATATCTGAAGTTCTTCTTTGTCAAGGCTTTAAAGTTAATTTTAATTTAAAATATGTAACTATTTAAAAAATAGAATATATAACTATATAGATGTATACACCCATCACCAACCTTTCTGAAATTATATAAAATTTCAAACACATACAGAAGTAAAGAGAATAATACCATGGCCTCCTGGTACCTTTTCCCAGCTTCACTTAGACTCAATATGTGACCATGTTTATGTTATTCATATATCCACACATTTCTTCCCCACCACCCAGATTAACATGAAGCACATCTCGAACATACTATCGTTGTATGACTTCTTAATAACAATGCTTACAAGGTCAGGGACCTTGTACTGACAACTTCTAAGCATTGGCCTTAGCTGTGTAAGATCTATAGAGAGACACATCCAGGTCTGTATTTGCCCAGAGCAGTAGCCATGTAACTTTGGAGCAGTCCTACTGCTCTAAGTCCTCAGTCCTCAGTGTGAAGTAAAGCTAATAGTGTCTACCTCTTCAGGTTATTGTGAGGAAAAAAGGAGATAATGCAGGGGAACTGACTGGCCCAGAGTAAGCATTCAATAAATATTTTTATCATTATTGTTATATGGGAAGTTTATTTTTTTAGTTTTTTATTTAAATTTGTTATATGGGATTTTTTTTTCAAAGATTTTGTTTATTCATGAGAGAAACAGAGAGAGAGGCAGAGACATAGGCAGAGGGAGAAGCAGGCTCCCTGTGGGGAGCCTGTTGCAGGACTTGATCTCAGGACTCCAGGATCATGCCCTGAGCCAAAGGCAGACACTCAACGCTGAGCCACCCAGGCATCCCTGTTATACAGGAATTTTAAAAGAAAGAACTACTTATTTCTCTAAGAAAGCCCCAAGTTTAATCAGATGACTTTTAATCAACATATATCAGTCATCCTGTTCTTTATTGTTCCAAAGCCAACTAGACAAAGAAGAGCATTCTCCTTTCTTTGGCTGACTAATCTCTGGGTACTTTCTTCTCAGCCTCTGGCTACAGCTCAAACTCACATTGTTAATTTCTCATTGCATCGAATATCAAGCAAAGGCAGAAATCAGATTTGATTGAAATCTATGTTTTATTAGCTTCATTTTGGTTTCTTCCCACTGAGAAAATGAGTACACTGATACCAACAGTTTACAGATACCTAGGGAGGCCTTGGTGTTGTCCAGAAGGTTATACAAACTTGAGGAGTAAAAAAGGGAAGGCCAGTATAAAAAGTCCTATCATTAGAGAATTTGCAATATTCTGAAAGCAGAATTTTACTCACAAGCAAATGCTTCTAGTCCAACAGCATAAATCATCACTAATAAGTGATGAGTACAATCCATCTCTTTGGGTAAAGCTGGATTCTGTAGGCTTAGCATCAGAGGAGACTTGTAATGACCGTGCAGGTCCACCCTGGTGGCCTCACAGTTCTCGATAGTGTCAGGACATTCACACTCTCTAAGGCAGTCATTGGGAGCAAGATAAGCCTGACACCTAGAGAGTATCCTGCTGCTCTTACTATGAAAGGAAGCTTTGTGAGTGGATTCTGTCGCTGGAAACCCACGTGGAAGTCTTTGAAGGACACAGGTAAAGCCCTAACAGAATTTTAACCACTTTGACTATCAAACTACCTCATAACATTATGTCTTTTCTTTTTTTTAAGAGAGAGAGAGAGAAAGACAGTGCCCCCTGTCCCTTTGTGAGTGGATTCTGTAGGTAGAAACCCACATGAAGTCTTTGAAGGACACAGGCAAAGCAGAGGGGCAGAGTGGGGGGGGGGGGCAGATTCTCTGCTGAGCATGGAGCCCAATGTGTGGTTTGACATGGGGCTCGATCCCAGGACCCTGAGACCATGACCTGAGCCAAAACCAAGAGTTGGATGCTCAACCTACTGAACTACCCAGGCACCTCAACATTATGTTTTTGAGTACTCATTTCTTTCAATCTCCTCCACAAAGATCCATTACTAAAATGCATCCTTTGTTTTCATATCAGAGAATGAGTAGCAAAAAGAAAATGGGTTGTAGACATGGACAGGGATAGAAAATGGGGTTGTGTTAGTGGTGATAGGGATCAGGGAGCTATAACCAGTGGGTTCACTCCAGAGAGTGAGACAAATCATGGATTGGCCAGACCTTAAGGTCAAAGTCAGAGTTAAGAAAGTCATGGTATTAAAGGACACAGAATTGATGGTGTCCTGGAATCATGACACAGTAATGGTTGTCAAAAGAAGAGCCAGAGACACACAGGAAGTTCTCACTTCTCATTGAGACAAAATCAGATGTTAAATTATATAAACTCTTTGTGGTAGACAGAATGTATAATCTCCTTCCCCTTGAGTGTGGATGCAAATATAATGGGATTTTACTCCCATGATTATGTTATATTATATAGCAAATGTTTCTCACACTAATATAGCTATCGAATGAGATTTTTCCATATTTCACTTTCATCCCTACACCTCTGATAGCAAGCATTATGCCACTCTGGAGGTTTCATGATTAACTGAATTGCACAATAGTTGATGCATGTGTATCCTCCAAGCATCTTCCTGTAGGAAGCCTTCTCTGACTGTTTTTCCCTGAGGCTGAGTGAAGCACTCGACTATACGAAATGCACAGAATGCATTCATTCATTTACTTTGACCTCACCCTATTCTAAAAGGGCATGGTACAACTTTTGAAAGTATAACAGAATTTTTTTAATGAATAAATGAGAAATTTGAATGAGGGAAAAATAAAGTGAGAAAAAGTAAAATGAACTCAAGGTACAGATTAAGATTCAAATGCCTGCCACACAATCTTACTAGATGTGAGCCACAAAATTTGACTCTCAGCTTTCCAGCTACCAAAGCAAGAGAGAGGCACAATCAGTTGAGTAATCCATAGTAGCCCTACATTTGTTTGTGTGTTTGTTTTTATCAACTATTTCTGAAGCTGTCGTCTGAGGAATTTCTTTCTCTGGTCTTCATTGAAAGAAGTCATGCAGAATTTAATAAGCAGCTTAGAGGGAAGGATCTGGTTTGAACATCTGCAAAATACCCTATTTACTTCATTTACTAGCACAACAGGTGCATTGTTTAGGGTCATTTAATTCCCAAAATAGATAAACACTATGGCAGTCTTTAGGGAGGAAGAAGTAGGAAGCAGGGAGCAGAGGACATCAAACAGAGAAAGAATCACTCATACTAAAATGGTCAGTGAATCCCAATTAACAGAACCCCAAAAGGTGGGAACCCCAACATCTGGCAAGGAAGTCCCCAACGTAGAGAAAGAGCAGACTATGGAAAGAGGAGAGAAGTTCTTCAGTCACAGGCAGACATTAAGAGGAAAAGGCACAGTACCAGAAAATAGAACATAGAACCATACAGAAATAGTCCCACTAGGACCTTCAGGATGTCAAATTCCCTATGATCCCACCCTTCCTTTAAAGGTAAAGGAACTGAGATCCAGAGAACACAAGCATCTTGTCCCAATGTCACACAGCTGATGCACAGTGGACACCCTGTGACTCTATTTAACACTTCAGGTGATAGAGAAAGAGCAGACCAGCAGGGCTTCCTGCATGGTGGACTTGGGTCTAGAGCCAGAAACACAAGGAAATGACCAATAAAGCAATCACTTGGATAGAATAATGCTTCTTTTCCCCATTTATTAAAATCCCAACTAGTGCTGTGATATATAGATATGTTCACGAGTAATCTAGGAGAATTATGGGGACCACTGGAATGCTTACTACATATCAGGCAGTCCACTGACCATCCTCCTGGCAGGATCTCAGCGAATCCCCGCAGCATCCCAGGAAGTAAAGTGAGTAGTTTGTTTGTTTGTTTGTTTGTTTGTTTGTTTTGTTTTGTTTTTTAATGAAATTGAAAGACTTTATTCACGACTATTGCAACAGGGGAGAGAGAATCCAGCAGAGACAGCCAGGCCGCTGCCAGGAAGCAGAGTCGGGTCGTGGACAGGAAGTCACTAGGGGCAGATACCGAGGAGGGGGGATCCTTGCTAACACTGGGTGAGGCCCCGTGGAGCAGCCTGGCTGCCACTGGGTCAAGAGGGCACCCTGTGTCTGGATTTGGAGGTGAGGGGCTCCGTCGGGGTCAGGGCAGAGCAAGCAGACCAGGCCGGGGTGGGCAGATGCAGCAGGGACCTGACATTCTCTGAGGAGGGAAGGAGGCTGACTGGGAGCAGAACCAGTCCTTGTGGTATGTCTGGAAGACGGCGGGGAATGGGGGTGGGGGGTTGGGGGGTGGTCCCCTACATTTCACACACAAGAAAACAGGCGGCAAGGTTAAAGGATTTCCCCAGCATCACAGAGTGGGTGGGGAAAACCAGATTTGAACACAGGTCCATTTGATTCCAAGATGTGTGTTCATTCTCCAGCCCAAGAAAGTATTTAACCTTCAATTCCAGGAAGCAAGAACAAAGGAGATGAGCATTCGTCCAGCACCAGAACCGATTCATCCAGCTTTAAGAGAGCTCCACAAAACGGAAAAGGCAGAAGCAGGCTGTGTGATGCAAATGACCCAGCAGCAAGTGCACTCCAGGTCGGGCCTATAATTCAAGTTCACGGTGCTCAGTGCTCCCCGGTACGACAGGGAATATCCAGCCCTGTATGTATGAACAATAAAGACAGCACTGGCAGGGAACCTGGTCCCTTCCTGGTCAGCCCACAGCAGGAGGTGGCTTGTGAAGCTGCCTGGAGCTCTGACCCAGGACTCCGCGCCCTGAGTGCAAGCTGCCCGAGTGGTAAATGCACTTGCCTTGAGCCACTTCCCCGCTGCAGTTTCTCTGCTGGAAGCTTCGGCTCTGCCCTGAGGGCAGTTCTTATTGGACTTTGGTGCGGTTCCTATTTCACAAATCAGAGCTTAAACCTTCATAAGAGAGTATTGATTTGTGCTATCAAAGCAGCAAGATTCTAGAGCTGGGCACTGAGGGAGTCTGGTCCTTTTCATCAATATTTTCTTACTCATTAAAGCAGATGTCTGATTCAAATTTTGATTTTCAGCCAGACTCAGAGACTGAGAATCAGTGTGCTGATTATGCTGTCTTTACTGGGCAACAAAAATCTGTCCATCTCTCGCTCTCTCCTTTACCCTCTCTTTCTTCTTGTGTCTTGTCTAGTCTTGATGTTCAAATTCAAGCCCTGCTGATTTTCTGCCACGGTTCCCTTGGGGAGATCCAAAGGGTAACCTCCAACCCAGAGCAGAGGTTAGCCAATCGCCAGTGTTCCCAGGCTCTAGGGATAGATGCCTCATCATCATCCCAGCAGGTGATTTCTGCCCTAATGGGCTGCTTCAGTCATCCTTTTCAGCCCAGAGCCCCGAAGATTTAGGGGTCTGAACAGATAAAGAGCAGTGAAGAAGATCCACAAACTCATCAAAGGATAATTCATGAGTCATAGCCCAAATGCCCTCCTGGGAGTGATCTCTCCACCATTCCTCTCAGACCTCCTGCCCACTTAGGCAGCACTGCACAGTGCAAAGAGCACAGGATTTACAGCCATTCAGTCCTCATTTGCATCTTCAGCTCAGCCTACTTGCTAGAAGTGTGACTTCGGGTGAATAACTGAACTCCGGGTCCATTTTCCTCAGCTGTTAGACACGGAGAGTAATCGCTACCTCATGCAGTTGGCATAGAAGTGAAATTAGACAGCATAACTAAATAAACCAAGTGTTTCTCATAATCACATCATCATAGTCCAATGGTCACCCACAGTATCATCAGCACTGGCACACAATAGGTTCTCATCAGCACTGACACATAGTGGGTTCTCAGAAATTGTGAGTTCTCCCATCTTTCTCTCCATTTTAGTTCCTTCTCCCAGCACCTCCACTCACCTTTTCTCTTCCTCTGAGCCCATTTTCTGGCCCCTTTCCACTGATCTACTTCACACTTTTCTCCTTCTCACCATCCTCCCCCTGCCCCAACTGGACTTCACATCAGAAGCTGTCAGCACCAGAAGGATCTAAGGGAATTATCACTTCAAGCTGAAGGACAGGCCCCAGATCCCAGCTACCCCCCCGCACAGCCACAGGTGGCACTCAGGGCTCTGACTCCCACCCCCTAGCATCCTCATTTTGTTCTCTTTTCAGAGCTGAAATTCTTGAAAGTGGCAGCTTCCCAGAAGTTTCAGTAAATTTTCCAGAGAAAAACCCCAAAGGGCAGCACAAAAGGCCTTAGTGGGATGTGTCTGAAAAGAATTTGTTTCGCTGATATTAAAAACAAAAATAACTAAAACACTTCTCACTTAAAACTCTGATATGGTGGTTCATCTCAGTTAAACTGTTTCAAATCTAACATATATTTTTTTAATAAATGTGAACTTTGGAGTGCCTTCCGTCCGCCATCTCACATGACTAGTGTGCTAAAGCCAGCTCACATTGGCCTGTGAGAACCAGTTATTGGCATCTCTTTCCAACTCTGCATTCAGTGATACCACATTGGTAGCCAGAAATTAAAATGGTGGGAATATTTACACCCCAGAAATTGGCAACCACCACAAAAAGGCTGGGTTTTTCATTTTGTTTTTTGTTTTGTTTTTTTCAGAGAACCAATTGTCAAACATTTAACAGCTCACAGTTGGATAGGTTCTCATGACTTTTGCACTGATTCTCAGACAGCCCTCCCTTTGGTTTAAGGAACTTTTAAGTTTATTTTTGCAATAATTATTTCATACAGTAATTCTACAAGCTCTGTGTGCACATGGTCATGAGTTTAGGTCTTTAGAAACCTATATTTCTCTAAAACACCGATATTTCTTCAGTTTATCTATCTATCATCAGCTGGTCATGCCAGAGGCTTTATTAACAATCAATCATATAAATTTGTTCTGCCCTAGTTCTGTAAAGATGAAGGTGCCTGCTGGGCCACTGGCACATCAGCATTAGTTTTGTTGATTCAAATAGAGAGTATAAGATTGTGAGGATTTTAGTCCCTGAGAATCTCTGTGAGCTGCTATTGGCATCATGGAGCATTTCATTGTTCATA
The DNA here is from genome assembly GCF_003254725.2 of Canis lupus dingo. Classification (NCBI taxonomy): domain Eukaryota; kingdom Metazoa; phylum Chordata; class Mammalia; order Carnivora; family Canidae; genus Canis; species Canis lupus. The sequence goes on along the minus strand of NC_064246.1, from coordinate 15,967,609 downwards.
CCCACATTCAGATAGAGCTCATTTTCTCCAAATATTATACTACGTGAGCAGCCAAGAGGCCATATATACACTGGGCTCTTAAGCCATACTATCTGGGATTGAATTCCAGCTCCCCCACTTACTCAGAGTCTCCTCAATCTATCAGTGCTTCAGTTGTAAAATGGGGGTAATAATAGTACCACCTCCCTGAGTGTTGCAAGGGATTAAATGAGTAAGTGATAGCAGATGCTCAGAAAAGTGACTGGCATACAGTAAGTGCTAAATAAGTGTTCACTATGAGGAAAGAATGGAGATAGAATGTTTATTGCAAGGTGAGAGATTCAAGCACCAGATTTTAGCTGAGTGGCTGGGGATGAGGTTGGGAAGCACTGTTAGAGGAAAGATTTAGACTTTTGCTGCCAGAAACCTCAGTCAGTTATGGAGAGACTCCCCGAAGCTCTGTGCTAGGAGAAGCTCCTCCTGTCCTTACTCCTCTTTCCCATGGACAAATCGGGGATCTTCTAACTGCCACAGTTGGAGAGAATGGAGCTACTTTTCCCCATTGGGGACAAGAGTTCACAGCCTTAGTCCTTATGATGAATTTGAAGGGTGATGTCCACCTGCAGATACCACCGTGGGCCATGCAACAGTAGATGACCTATGGGTTAGGTACAATTCCTGCCTGAGAGCCCCACTTTCCTACTCTTATGACCCTCACAGAAGGCCAGGTGGGAGATTCACAGCAGTTAAAATTCACCTCTATTGTAGTCATCAGGCTATTCCCCAATATTCTAATTCTTCTTCTTCTAAGACATGGTGGGATCACACTTCCCCTCCTTCTTCTATTTAGGTCAGTGTCTACATCTTATTTTGGACAATGAAATGTGAACAGAAGTGGTATGTCTCCTCCAAACTTCAAGAGCCAATGAGTAATTTGCCTACCTCCTTCCACCTGCCATACTGACTAGAAACATTCCAGATTATAAGGTTTCATCAATTTTTATGCCCAAGTGAGAATAATCCAGAGCAGAATTCCCAAATTAGGGCAGCTCCGGTGGCGCAGCAGTTTAGAGCCGCCTGCAGCTCAGGGCGTGATCCTGGAGACCCTGGATAGAGTCCCACGTGGGGCTCCCTGCATGGAGCCTGCTCTTCCCTCTGCCTGTGTCTCTGCCTCTCTCTCTCTAGCTGTGTCTCTATGAATAAATAAATAAAATCTTTAAAAAAAAAAAAAAAAAAGAACTCCCAAACTACCCACAATCGATACAGAGTAAAAACAAGATAAAACTTCATTATTTGAAGCAACTAAGATTTTGGAGGTTGTCTGTTGCTGCAAAAAGTCTATCCTATCCTGACTGATACAACCTGATTTCCACTCTAATTTATACTTTAAAATATTAATAAGGTCTTCTTTCATTTGTTATTGGTAACAAATTACTTGTGAAAACAGATCTCAAAAAAAAATAAAGTTTAAAATCACTAATTTACAGAAATAAAATTTATTATCTACAAGATTCATGTTAATTCTTTCCTAGAAATTCCATTTATTTAGCAAGTTAATTAATCTTTGTTTTCTTTGTCCTTTACTGGACAAGGTGTTCCATTTAACCTTAAAATTTCTATGCTTTAATTCTGTTCAAGATGCACGCCTGAAAGAATTCAAACAAAAATCCTGCAAATGCTGAACAAAGGAGAACTCTGTAGAAGAAATTCAGTGGTGGCAGAAGTAGAACAGCTGCTTCAGCACTTGCTGCCACCTTCCCCCTGAAATATCGCTTCCCTTGCACCACCCTCATTTTTATCCCAATATTATGACTCTAGTCCCCAAGGATTCAAGTACCCCCCACAATGGGATTTTTTTTTCGTGGACCTAAACCTTTTCTTCTCAATAGAATTGATACAAATTTGGTATTTTCAAAATAATTTTTCTTGAAGAAAGATTTTTCAAAAGTAAGTGAAAATAGGGGCACCTGGGTGGCTCAGTTTAAGCATCCAACTCTTGGTTTCAGCTCAAATCATGATCTCAGGATTGTGACATGGAGTCCTGCATTGGGCTCCATGCTAGGCATGGAACCTGCTTAAGATTCTCTCGCTCCCTCTCCCCTCACCTCTCTCCCTCTTTCTTCACCTCCCTCTCAAATAAACAAAAGCAAAAAGTGAAAATAAGCAGTATGATGTAAAATACAAACAGAATATAACTATTTTTTAAAAAAAATATATAACTAGCATTGAAAAAAAAAAAAACTGCTCAGAGCATCAGCAATGCAAGTCATTAGCCTTTGGCTCTAGTTTGGCTGGCAGTGTTCACAGGCCCCTGGCCGAACTTATCCTAGTTCTAGCTTCCACACAGGGAAAACCATCTCATCTCTTACTACGTGACCACAACCTAATAAACATCTTGCTACAATCAAGGACAAATGCCAGAACCACTTTCCTTGAATCAAATGTCTTTGGTCCTCTAACATTCTCCCCTTCAGACTTGATTTTTCTGATTCAGGGACACCACACTTACAATCCATTCACAGGATAGTGGGGACAGGCGTCCTTAACCTCCTTGATGAATCTTGCCTTCCCAAGCTCAGGTTAATAGCATTGTCCATCTCTATAACTTACTATGTCACTGGCGCAGTGCAGTAAAAATACATACACATGCACACCATGTATGCTCATCATACTGAAGAAAATTATTTCATCTGATCAATATAATTTTCCAATATTGAATCAACATATATATTTACAGTGACTGTATTCTGATAGAACATCTCAGTTAAGAATATAAGTTATGAGCAAATATACAGGGTTAAAATCTCTGCTCCGGCACTTCATGGCTTGGGAACCTCAGGCAAATTACTTAATCTCTCTAAGCATTGGCTTCCTCAAGTGTAGACTAAGGATAATAGTAGTACCTACCTCATAAGACTGATGTGAGCTAATGAACACAGACTGGGGGAATGCACATCAAGCAGTTTAGCACAGTGCCTAGAATACAGGAAGTACCCAGCAACTTTTAGCTAGTGGTGGTAGTGATGGCAGTAACAGTAACAACATTACATCTTAAATAAAATGAAGAGGATCATTGTCTCGTATTCCATTATCCCCATATTCCTATTGTAGCTTCCGTAAATCTTCAGCTTTTGTCTAATAAGTGCCTGACAGAGTGGTTTTTAAGTTCTTTAGAAATTCAAAGCATTTGAGTAATTATCACCGATTCTGCAATATTACCCACATCATAGACAAGACATTACCTATGCCCCAGTGCTCCAGAATTATTCAAATATGCTGATCCAACAGTGATCCTACCCTGGCATCTTCACGGAGTAAAAGGCTTCCCTTATTTTCTGCCAAGCCACATCATCCACTTGCTTGAAACTCATCCAGATTTGGTCCTGCATTAGGAAACACATAAGTGCCCCCAAGAGAATTCAAGCACTTAAGCAAGGCACTGAGCAATTAAACTTTGTGGACTACTTTAGAAACAGAAAAAGGGAAAGAAAGAAGAGGAGTCATAGATAGGGAAAGGAAGAAAGGGAGAAGCAAATGTAAGTGGTTCAGCTGGGCTTGGGGGAGATAGGAATGTGACTACCCATTATGTGCTTCCGTTGGAAGGAAGTCAAATGTTTTCACTGAAAAGCAAGCAGAAAGCTTTCATAATTTAGTACACAGGAAAACTCACAAATTAAGGCAAAGAAGTTTCCAATGTAAACAGGTGCAATCACATCCTATATATCTCAGCTGTCATAAATCTGGTCTGGTCTGACTGCAAGAGGCAGGCTGATTGACAACTTTTGGGTCTTCCTGGCCAAAAAGCTCCACTTAGAAGATCACATCTCCTATTTGGCTTTTTCTATTCTGACCTAACCTGGAAGCCTCTGAACAGGAACTGGACTGAACTTCCTCTTTGATGATTGGCTCATCCTCCAAAGATTCCTATCTCTGTCCCAGAAGCAGAGCTCCAAGAAAAGGTCCCTGCTCTTAGATCTGCTGCATCTGATACGTGGGCAAGAGGTCAGATATGCAGACCAAACAAACTCTTCAAGAACACATTATCTGAGCATTTACATATACCCGTGTTAAGCACTGTGGGAAATACATAGCCCCTGCCTTCCAGAGGCCCACAGTCCAGCCACTGGTGGGGAGGAAATTCCCCACTTCATGCTCTCAGGGTGGTCCCACAACTTTACTCCAAGCCCAGTCTATTCTAGCCTACACCGATTTGCATCTCTTTCTTGGGAACAAGAAAGGAATTTTCCTATTTCATTAGATACTAGGGTGAAAGGGAACAAATTTAGTCATACCCTAGAAATAAACCAACCAACTAAATCAGACTTCGAAAGAGGTAGATCCAGTAACAAGACACAGAGCCACAAGTTCAACAGCTCAAAACAGCAAAAATATATTTACCTAGAAGAAATGAGTACCAATGATGGTGGTCCCTTTTCTCAAAGTATCTTGTGCTTAAAAGAATAAAAAGAAAAAAAAAGAGAAGAAAAGAAAGAAGAAAAGAAAAAAAAAAGAAAAGAAAAGAAAAGAAAAGAAAAGAAAAGAAAGAAAAGAAAAGAAAAAAAGAATAAAAAGCTTACCTAAAGCCCAGCTGGAAGCCAGTGGGGTCCAGAAAAGAAAGATGTGCTATACCATAGGACTCTCATTGCCATCCTCCAGAAAGATCCATGTAGATCCATGTGTTTCTCCATTGCCTAAACAAGAGAAGAATGGCCAACAGAAAGTCTTCAGATTAAAGAACACGAGTCACTTTTGAAAATTTGTCCTAATAATTCAATCTGATGGTCATCTATAACTCTCTAAGAAATGTTTATATCTCATGTGTCTGAGACTTTGGGGCACCATTTGAAGATGATTTCCATTATATTATGGAACATTTTCCCTTTTGTCCAGTGGCATCTTTCTGATGTACTGAGATGGTCTCTATAATTCTGATGAGAGGTGCCTGGGTGGCTCAGTGGTTAAGTGTCTGCCTTTGGCTCAGGTTGTGACCCCAGGGTCCTGGAATCTAGTCCCACATCAGGCTCCTCACAGGAAGCCTGCTTCTTCCTCTGCCTATATCTCTACCTCTTTCTGTGTGTCTCTCACAAATAAATAAATAAAATCTTTTTTTTTTTTAATTCTGATGAAAACAGACCTCCAGGAAAATCCACAGATAGGGTTTGGAACTGTCTTCTGAACCAATTAGGTCTTTCCTAGTCAATCATCATGTACCATGAACCTAACTAACTAGAAAACTAATCAGAAGTGACCCAAATAACATCTTTATCTCTGGGTTTGCAGTGAAATTCTTCAGGATCACTAACGATAAGAGCTAACATCAGTGGAATATTTACCATATCCCAAGGGGAAATTAAGGCATAGTGTGGTTAAGTCATTTACAACTGGTCAGTCACTAGCTTAGTATATTTGGATGAGGGTTTAAACATGGCTGGAAAATAGACCAAGGAGGCCGACCTAGCTGCAGAGCTTTTATACTAGCCATGTGCTCCAGGCTACACCCCCATAAACTGAATGACCATCATCAACTGTCACCTTATGCTTCTATCAACCATTTTCTTTTATTCTGAGAGTCCACTACAATCTAGTTAAAGATTAAAAGCTTGTCAAGCCTGCAATGATGATGTTTTTTTCCCTTTTAAATGTTTATAAAGATAGGGCAATAACACATAAGAATCTGGCTCAGTTTTTCCATAGCATTGGTTCCCATCTCTTTCTACATATCAAAATCATTTAGAAGTATTTTAAAAAAGAAAAAAAGGCTTATATACAGGAAATAAACTCACAGATCCTAACTAAATGAGCCTGAGGTGGGTCCTTAGAATGAATAAATTTTTAAACATTTTCCAGGGGAGCCTAATGTGCAGCCAGGATGAGAACAGCTTCACATTACAGGATGGGAAACCCACATTCCTCTGAACACAAAGGGATATATAATCTCTTTCACCTCTTCCCCCCCGCCCCCGTCAGTTCAATACCCTACTGCCAGATGGATCTGCTCAGACTATATCATTCCTCTACTCTGAAACCATCTGTAATCCCCACAGCATCAAAAGTTACATTCCACATCCTTGCCCATGTCAAAGGCTCTCTACACTGTGACCTGAGCCCATCTTTCAGGTTCATATCCATATCCCTGAGTGATCTTTCCACTCCTGCTAAGTTGGTCTGCCCTCAAACCCCAGCTTCTTATACTGTGATGCAAAGCAATTCAGTTCTTGCTTGCTCCACCCCTCAACTCACCATCAGTTCCACCTTGTACATCAAGGAATTTTGATTTCTCACTCCTCCTTTCGTTCTTTTCCCAGGATCCCTTCTTCTTAAGAGTCCCTGAACTGCTCAGAAGGCTGGCAGTCAGTTTTTCCTCTGGCTCAGGAACTTCTTCAGATCCTTCCCTCCTTAGAGAGCTTTAGACCTCTCACTCATTGTATCTCCTTTGTTCTTGAATCCCTTGGTTTTGCACCCTGCTCCACCTTTGAGGACAGTGCCTGCTTGATTCAAAGTGGGCCTCAGACTGCTTACAGTAGTTCTCATTCCCCTTTGTTTCTAAACACAGCCAACACGGCCAAGAAGGGCCAGAGCCCTGCCCTTCACAAGAGAGGGCATATCAGAAAAAGCTCCATGAGGGTAGGGGTCTTCGTCTATTGTGTTCATTTAGGTGTCCCTAAAACAGTGCCTAGAAACAGGCATAGCAGTAAATATTTGTTGAATGAATGAATGAATGAATGAATGAATGAGGACATCCATCATGACCTAACCTGATGATGATGAATCATTTCCACTTTGTAAAGCGAATCCACTTGTGTTGGGGGAAGATCCCTTATTTCCACTTAAAACTATCTATCATGTGATTAATTATTTAACACAGTCATAATAACCAGAATCCTGATTAATACTATACAGCATTTGTGTTACCCTTTGTGCTTTTCAATGCATTGTCCCATTTATTATCTCAGTCCATCTTCATAATAATCTTATTTCCCTCTCACAAATGAGAAATGAGGCAGAAAGGTAGCAGGACTTGATCAAAATCACAGAGCTAGTTGAGAGCAGTCAGGATGGAAATCGGGACCCCATCTGCCAGCCTCAGGCTCACCTCATGCTGCTGCTACAACAGTGCTGGTGTCACAATTTATCGAACGCACAGTGACATACATCACCACTAACCTCCTCACAAACATACTGTATTGGCCAGGGTTCTCCAGAGAAACAGAACTAATGGGGTATAGAGAGGGATAGACAGATAGGAAGAGATTTATTCTGAAGAACTGGCCCATGTGATTATGGAAGTTGAGAAGTCCCATGATCTGCCTGCCGTCGCTAAGGTAGAAACACAGAACAACAGGTGATATCATTTCAGTCCAAACCCAAAGGCCTGAGAACTAGGGGAGCCAATGGTGTCAACTCTCAGTCCAAGTCAGAAAACCTGACAACCAGGAGATTCCACGTGAGGGCAGGAGAAAATGGATATCCAGCTGAAACACAGGAAGCAAATTTTCCCTCTGTCCACCTTCTTGTTCCATTCAGGCCCTCAATGGATTGACAATGCTCGTCATATTGGGGAGGGCATCTTCCTTCTCATTCAGTCTACTAATTCAAATGTTAATCTTTTTTAGAAATACCCTCACAGACAGCCTCACAAGCAATGTTTTGCTATCTGGGCACCCTGTGACCCAGTCAGTTTGACACAGAAAATGAACCATCACATCTGAAGGGATTGGAAAGATGTTGATGAGTTTCATTCAGAGAACAAAGGTAGAACTTAGGTAACAGGTACTTTGAATCTCTATACATTTGGGGTGTTCACAAACAAATTCCTATCAAATTAAGATAAGGGAGAAAAGCTATTATTATTGAAAACCACAACAGCCCTTCAAGGAGAGAGGACCTGGTTAAAGAAAGGAGTGAAGAGTCAAAGCCCTCTCGTGAACCAAGGCGGATCGGGTGGTGAGTTAGAAAGGGCTTGCAAGCCCTGAACTGCTCTGTCAGGAATCTGAAAGCAGCTTAACTAAGAACTTCTGGCTCAAGGAGTCTCAGGAGATGTGGCAAACTAGCAGGAGGAGCTGCAGTCATCTCAAAGCCTAATCGGAGCTGAGAAATCCACTTCTAAGCTCATTCATACAGTTTTTGCCAGGCCTCAGCTCCCCATGGGCTGTCGACCAGAGGCCCCAGTTCCGAGCCACAGAATCCTGTTGATCAGGATGTTCACAACTTGGCAAACGACTGTGCCCAGATCAGAGAGAGGAGGGAGAGGGAGGAGGGAGAGGGTGAGGCCGGCGAAGTGGGAGGCTCGATCTGAAGGAGGCACTCATGAGACCTCCCCCAGTTCCAGGCAGCAGACAGCGCCCAGTCAGAAGCCATAGTCCTTTCTTTATAACCTCTTCTTGAAAAGGACATGTGTCTTCTTAGTCTGTCCTCACAAAATACCATCGCTTCCGCCACATGCTGCTGCTCACAGGCCGCCCTGGTGCTACGTGAGGGGTCCCTACAAGGTATGAATTCCAGAAGGTAGGAATCATTGGGACTCCCTCGGAGACTGGCCACCCCACAAGTTATTGAGTCTTCAGATCACTCTGCGGAGGTTCATTTCCAAAATCCCACCTGGATTGGATCAGATGGGAGGCGGTTACCAGGAATTCAGCTAAAGGGGCTCCATCTTTACAATAGCCTGATCTATTTAACAAAATCCTTTTAACAAATGACTGTGAGGCAGGCACCTCCTTAATTAACTGACTTCAGAGGAAGATAATGTGGCAGTTCGTCCAGGAGTTAAGGGCTTTGAAGTCAAGCATTTGCATTTGAATCCTGATTCTGCTGCTCCGGGGCTGTGGGATCTTGGACAAGCCACTTCCCCTCTCTGAGCTTTGCTCTTCACCTCTGGAAAAATACTACCTCTTAAGGCACTCGTGAGAATTCCATGATAGAACTCATCCCTTTGACAAGCATTTTCGAGTACCTGGCTCATCATCAGTGCTGAATTAAATGCTTGTTAAATTTAATCTAATTTAATCTAATTGTCAGTGGTTTTCCTTAAATAAAACAGGAGGACATTAGGAATTATAACTGAGGGACGCCTAAGGGGCTCAGTGGCTGAGCATCTGCCTTCGGCTCAGGTCATGATCCCGGGGTCCCAGGATCCAGTCCCACGCCGGGCTCCCTGCAAGGAGCCTGCTTCTCCCTCTGCCTGTGTCTCTGCCTCTCATGAATAAGTAAATAAAATCTTAAAAAAAAGAAAGAAAAAGAAAAAGGAATAATAACTAAAAAGCTTTTGCACACTTTATAAAATGTTTTCTCCTTATTGCACCACTTCCTTTTAGTCCATTCATTTAATTGTCCTAGGAATCAGTTTCCTTCTCCATGAACTATAAATAAACTGTAAGGAAAATTAAATGTGGGGCTCACTGAGGAGCAAGGAAAGCACCAGGAGTGCATAGAGAAAGGGGGAGTTTTTAAATAATTAATACTGCAAGACATTTTATGTTCTGTTGTCTCTCCTTTTTTGTTCTGTAATTTTTTTTATTTTATCCTAAGTCCAGTGTAGTTAATTGTCCTGCAAAGTTATGATATCATCATTGTTCCATCTTCTACCACCTAAGATTATTAGAAATGAGCAGGAATGTTTAAAGAGCAGCTTTCCCCCTACCTCGGCCGGAATATCTGAGAGTGTGATAGGAAAATAACGGAATAATGGCTTTTTGATGTGAAGAAAGGCTTTCTCTATTGTTCTCTTCCCACTAACCATCAACAGGGTCTGTAGAACTCCTTAACCTCTCTGTCTTGCAGTCCTGCAGCTGTGGCTAAACTGCATCACTGAGAACCACTTGGCAGGTGCACATTTCCGAGCCCCGCCTCCTGCAGTCCCCGAAGCTCCATGCTGGCTCCCATGGTGGGAGAAATCCAGAAGGGAGAAACAGCTAGAGCAAGAGAAACACAGAGAATGAAGACACGTATTTTAACATCTGATATTGGGCAATCAAAGACAGAACAAGCCATTACTGTCTACAGTTAGAATATGAGCTCTGATACAAAGAAAGAAACCAGTCCAGTGTGCTCGAGTAGACCAGCAGGAGGCAGGAACTGACACAGGATGTTCAGGATGTCAGATTTGGAGCTGGCAGGTAGAGGGGAAAGGAGGAGGATGAAAAAAGAAAGGCTGGTAACGTGACAGGACACCCCGGACTGAGGACAAAGGAACAAGTGAGAAATGCCAAACGCATGTCCTAGAGATACTAAAAATCAGTGATGATGGACATTCAGTCTTTGTTTCGTTTGTTTTGGGGATTTTTTGGTTTTTTGATTTTGGGGAGTTTGGGGGTTTTTAACATTTAGCCTTGTTTCCTAATCTTCTGCAGGCAATGTTTTCCATTATCCCCAAACACTTAAAAACAAACAACAGTCTACCATTCATAACCCAAACAGCATTCTATTGATTTTGCTTTTAGAAATTACAAAGAGGGATCCCTGGGTGGCGCAGCGGTTTGGCGCCTGCCTTTGGCCCAGGGCGCGTTCCTGGAGACCCGGGATCGAATCCCACGTCAGGCTCCCGGTGCATGGAGCCTGCTTCTCCCTCTGCCTGTGTCTCTGCCTCTCTCTCTCACTGTGTGCCTATCATAAATAAATAAAAAATTAAAAAAAAAAATTTAAAAAAAATAAATAAATAAATAAAAGAAATTACAAAGAGGAATGGGAGGCAGTGTCCACGAAAGTAGAGAGGACAGTGACCACAGGATTCAGAAGCACCGATTGGAGTAGGTGACCACACAGAAGCAGGTTACACCTGGGGATGACTCGAAAGATATAATCCCTGCCTCTGGGATCCTCAGAGGTATCGAGGAGAGCACTAGCAGACCCCCCACAATACTTGAGATGGGGTTTATTTAAGCACTTAATTTCTATCACAATAAAGGGTGTTTTCATAAGGCCAGAGAATTCCAGAACATCTGGTTTACAGATGCATGTATGCATAATGCACATAGTAAAAAATATATGTGTGTACATACGTGTGCATATGTATACACACATATATGTTTGAAATGACTTTCGATAACTACATAGAGTTAAATGATATAACGTATATATAAAATGCCTACCACAGTGCCTGGCACACAGTGTTCATCAATAAGTATTACTTAAGCAAGAGGATGAAAAAAGGTATCTTAATAACTGATCCTAGGAAGAGCTTTTGTTAAGAACAAGGCATTGAGGCGAAGCTGAAACTATGGGCTGTGGTTTTAGATGGGGTAGATTTCCTCTCTAGGACATGTAGCAAGGCCTGGAGACATTTTTGGTTGTTGAGCTGGGTGAGGGGGTGGGGAGGCAGGGGGCATCTTACTGGCATCTGGTGAGTAGAGGTCAGGAATTCTACTAAACATCCTACAATGCATAAACACACACACACACACACACACACACCAAAGATTTATCTAGCCCAAAATACCAACAGTTCCAGGGTCAGCCAAGGAGACAAAGCAATAAGTGTGGCCAATAAAGTGTTATGCATTAGAGGCAAACAAAACTCATCAACAGAGAAGAGGTAAAGAAGCAAGATAGGACACGAGGAGGATGGCTGAATAATATACCAAAGATGCTAGAGGACTTTTAAGAACTAAATGTCTAATCATTTAAAAGTGTTTTCACTGTTGTCATCCAAATCTCTTCTTGTCTCCCCAGACCTGCAGTAAAGGCTGCCACACACAAAAACCCAGGGACAGCAGATTGCATAGGTGATGGTGTGATGTGTGTGAGTACGTGTGTGTGTGTGTGTGAAGTAAGGAAACCATCTGAGTCTCACATCTAGGTCAGAGTAAAAAGACCAGTGTCAAACCCAAAGAAGGGACTAGGAATTATGTGGAGATGGAAAGCCAGAACCAAAGGGACCTGTGATCAAGTAAAGAACCTAAGAATTGGAAAGAGCATAATTCTGAACCAAACTTTATCTGATCTTAAGGGACGTGATTTCTTAGCTCCCATATAGATTATAGTTCTTCTAATTATATTTTTTAATGTCAGTTCATTCCAAAAAGTCATTCTCAACCACCTCTCATAGCTATTGTGTGAAGTCCCAGGCTACAAGCACCATTTGCTTGATCTGAGAGATCCCAACTTGCGCACAGTAAACATCTGAGCAAGCCCACAGAAGGATGATCAAAAAGGCAGCACTCCTTCCAGATTGGGGTTTGAACTTCCCTGAGCCCCCAATGGGAATGTCCCACATTAAAGGGTCACCTAAGATGATGCAAATACAGACATGAAGCAAACTTTGAAAAGAGAAGAGCATTAAAAAGAAATGTGGAGTTCTTATTAACAGGAAAAGAGATAAAGTACTATTTCCTTTGGCACGGTGCCATAAAATCAAATCTGGTCCCTGGGTAGAGAAGGTGACAAATGTTGCTATACATTAAAAACATCAACCAAAAAAAAAAGTGCAGAAGCAGCAGCTAGAAAGCCCCTTTGGACAATTGCAGAACCGCTCCTAGGAAATGACAAACACTAACTTGTGAGGCACGAGAAGGTTTGGGGCCAAAGATCAGTTGGCTAACAACTAGGGGAACACAATAAAACCTCGAAATGATCTGCCCTGAGAGTTGTGACCACTATGTAATGGAATTTAGCAATAAGAAATAAGGAAAACAATAAGAGCTTTCCATTTGCGGTGGTATGAAATTCCTGACAGCTCATCTAACCCCTTGGTGTCCAGATCTCCGCAGTCACTTAATGAAACAGTGGTTGCCCAAGACCAGAAACACTCTGTAATAATAGCTTCTCTGTGAACCACGAGTCAAAAGAAATAGATACAGCCTGACACCCAGCCTCTCCTCCAAAGAGGTTTTAAAAAAATATAGTGAAGGCTAATGCTTCCTCCATCCAGGCCATGCACATTTTCCAGACAAGATCACAAGGCATATTCTGCTTATTGAGTGAACTGAGTGCCAATCAGCAAAGAAGCCTCATCATTTAGTCTAGCTTAACAGTTATATCTGTAATTTGATCGTGCCACCTCTCCATCTTGATGGCCAATAAAGGTGGTGCTTCCTCTGACATATGGAAACTTAACATGATTAAGGGAAAGAGAAAAAGAAAGAGTTCAAATTCTCTGATTCAGCCCATCAGTTATCCATCCCAATCGCCATTCCTCTTTGTTGTGACAGACTCACTGCTTCTCGATCATATGGACAATCCAGAGAGAAGGTGGTCAAGTTCTCTCTGAGGTCATCTGCAGGGCAGTGGAGGGAGGGTCACCCAAGCTCCCGGTTCTATGGGACTATCATAGGAACTGAGACAGTTTGGGACAGCCATGAATGGCAGCCTCCAGGAACAATGACTGGGCAGTTGGAGAAAGCCACTAGGAAGCAACAACAAAAACAGACTTCCCAGGGCACCTGGGTGGCTCAGTCGCTGGGGTGTCTGCCTTGGGTTTGGACCATGATCTGGGGATCAAGCCCCACTTCAGTTTCCCTGCTCAGCAAGAGCCTGCTTCTCCCTCTGCCTCTCCCCCTGCTCGTGCTCTCTCTCTCTCTCTTTCTCTCTCAAATAAATAAGCAAAATCTTTAAATAAACAACAAACAAACAAACAGATTTCCCTGGAGCACTATTCCAGGGCCATATGTGTTCTCTATTACTGTTGTAGCAAATGAACACAAATTTAGTGGCTTAAAGAAAAATACCTACTGATTACTTCTGGTTTCATGGGTCAGATACTCAAGGAACTCATATATTCTGCCTCCAACAGGTGCCTGGCATCACCAGCTCTGGTGGAGCTTCCTTCCTCAAGGCCAGAGAAGGGCTTCCTTTTGCTATGTATCTCTTAATCTCTAGTCAAGCACTTGCACACCCAAAACCCCAAATTAGAGCCAGCCTCAGACTGCAGGAATCACACTCTTATAAGAGTTCTGTGTCTGTGTTCTGAGGATCAAGCCAGCTGGAAAACAGGCGCACCATCCTGTTTGCCTCTTCACATTCTCTTTGACCATCCTGACTCCTCTTAGCAAATATTCATTTGTTGACTAAATGAATCTCCCTAAACTCTTGCCCCAAAAGCAGATTGTTCAGTTGCTATTATAGGAGTACCATCTCTCAGCACACATGTACTGAACACTGAATAAGTAAATATATAATACAAGCATAAAATGAATGTGCCGGTCATCAGGATATTGTCTTAGCTCCAAACCTGTCTTTCTGTGCTCTGCCTTTTGATGTTGATGCTGGGATTTCTGAGAACTACACAAAGTTTCCTTTGGCAGTGGACAGAGGCCGCTGGGTTCTGCTAATAAGGCACAGGAGGAAGCCTAGAGGACAGGAGGAGAGCATTACTTGCTCTTCCCAGCACTGTCACCCCATCAGTGACCCCTCACTCCCCAGCAGCAGCAGCTAATCCCAGCTTCCATCTACTTTTGGCACTTCCAGAACACCCTCATTGTGCCCTGTCAGAGGTGCTAGGGGCTCCTCAGAAATCTGAGTCCCAGCATGAGAGACTCATCCTCCATGTTTCTACGTTCTGATAAAGCCAAAATTTTTCCTTTGTTACTAAGCAGCAGTGACTCCTTGCAGTTACGAACTCTAGATTACCTCTGAGTTCCCTGCTTACTATTTCAGCCCACCAAACCTGTGTGACCAACTCTCTGTATTAAACTCCCTCCACTGAAGCAGCTAGTGTGGTTTCCGTTCTCTGATTAGATCCTGACTGATAAAGCCTACATTAGATATACAGAATTCAGACTAAAAAAAAAAAAAAAAAAAGGATCCAAAATTATAGAGTTATTCAGAAAGGGTGACTCACTCAAGGTCACAGCTGGTAGTGCCTGGCCCAGGACTGGAGTCTAGGCCACTCGAAATCCAGTGGCCTTTTTGACACATCTGCAAAGTACCACATGTGTGCTCCTGAACTCAGAGGCAACAGGAGATGATGTTCTGGGCAAATTCTTGGTTTCATACCATTGATATGTTCGGTCCAACACACCTCTCTTACCAAGCTATTTATCTACCTACAAAGAAAGAATGCTTCAGTGATAAGAAACCCAATGTGCTATCCTATATCATGTTTATTAGAGGATTCAAAAGAACTAGCCAACTAAAGCCAAAGTTGGCAAAAGGAAAAGCTTTTAGTTCCAGGTGCCTGTCCTAGAGAAAGAGAATCTATCTAGCATTTATCCCTACTATCTTTTACCCTCTGTTGGGAAAGTCACCTAGCTCTGAAAATGGAGGAGGAGAGGAACAGGGATCAGGAAAGAAAGTAGAAAGATAAATTCTCCTGTCTTTCAGAACATCCAACTTGCCTCGAGTCATTTTGTTCATTCATCTACTATGTGTCTAACTCTATGCTCAGGTATTGTGGCAAAATTTAAAGAAATACAAGATTCCTTACGCTCAAGAACTTAACTAGTTGTAGAGACAAATCTATATATACAAATATATTTGTACTGTATACAAATATAACAGAAAATCCTAGAAGATAGCATGTAAGCACATAGGAAATAGGGAGGGGAGAGGAAGGGCCACCAACAGAAAATACACACTTTGGAGACAAAGAGAAAGAGCAAAGTACACAGAGTTCAGCTTGAGCTCAGACAGAAGAACAGCTTGGATTTGCCTTGGTTGAAGTTCTCCTGAGCCAGGAGGGAAAAGCCTGGAGGAATCTCAGGGAGATGAAAAGAGGAGACTGGGTCTATAAAGAGGAATTTGATTTTCTGAATGAAAAATTGATCTTGAATACACAAATCGGCAGAGGAAATGTTATGTGGAGTGCTGCCACCAAAGCAGTTTTAGGAAGTGTCATGTTTCCCTGGCGTATTAATTTCGTAAGGCTACCATAAACATGGTGGCATAGAACAATAGAAATGTATTCCCTCACAGTGTGGAGAGCAGAAGTCCTAAAGCACTGTGCCAGCAGGGCCACACTCCCTCCGAAGGCTCTAGAGGAGACTCCTTCCTTGTCTCTTCCAGCTTCTGGAGGTACCAGGAGCTCCTCTGCTTGAGGCAACAAAACTCCAGTCTCTGCCTCCCTCTTCCAGTGGTCTTCTCTCATGTCTAATGTCTGCTTTTTCTCTTTCCAGAACACTTGACACTGGAACTAGGACCCAAAAGGATTTTCCAAGATGACCCCATCTCAAGATCTTTAACTTTGGGTTAACCCAAAAACAAATTTGGGTTTCTACAGAAGGTCACATTCAAGGTTAGTGGTGGAGACGGGAGGGGTGTGTGGCTCGAGGCAGGACATGGACATATCTTTTGGCGAGCACTATTCAACTGGTGTTCCCTGTAACCCATTAGTGGTGTAACTGGTGTTCCCTGAAACTGGTTATATTTTCACTTTCCCAGACCAGGATTAAATAGTAGAAAACCAAACCTCAGCCAATCCTTTCCCTCTTTCCTCCACTACTAGAGAAAAGTTTTCCTCGCTAACATATATGATAGTAGCTAACATTTATTGCCTTATTTTCATGTGTAGGGCACGCTGAAAGCATTTTGATACACTCTTATGTGAGGATTATATTAATTCTTCATAAAAGTCCCACAGGGCAGGTACCAGCTTTATCCTTATTTTACAGATGAGGAAATAAGCACAGAAATGTTAAGAAAATTTGCCCCAGGTCCCATAACTGATAAGAAAATTGAACCAGGATTTGAACTCCATCAGCCTGCACTTTTTTTTTGACAGATTTACTGAAATAAGATTCACACAATCTAAGATTCACTCATTTAAAATATACAAGTCTATGCTGTTAGTGTATTCACAGAGTACCACAATTATCAACACAATCAATTTTGGGATGTTTTTATCACTCCAAAAGAAACCTCACATCCCCTTAGCTGTGACCTTCCCAACCACCACTCTCCAGCCCTGGGCAACCACTAATCTACTCTCTATAGATTGCCATTTCTGGGCATTTCGTTTCCATCAATGGAATCACACAAGGGGATCTTACATGACCAGCTTCTTTCACCAAGTGCAATGTTCTCAAGGTTCATCCATGTTACAGCATGTATTGTACTTCACTACTTCATATGGCCAAGTGTATCCCACTGTGTGTATACACTACATTGTATGTATCAACTCATCAGTCAATGGGCTATTTCTACTTTCTGTTTCAGCTTCTGTACTATAGTTCCTTCTGTAATCAGAAATAATTCTCTCCCCAGAAGGATCCATCATCATGAGCC
Source organism: Canis lupus dingo (assembly GCF_003254725.2). Classification (NCBI taxonomy): domain Eukaryota; kingdom Metazoa; phylum Chordata; class Mammalia; order Carnivora; family Canidae; genus Canis; species Canis lupus. The sequence continues at coordinate 15,950,476 of NC_064246.1, read as the reverse complement.
AAGAAGCTCAAATTACTCTAGAGAAAAAGCTTCTGGGAGAGTCACTCAGAGGCTGTCATCTAGAATACATGGAAATCAGTCATGAAGGACAAATTCTCTCATTTGGTATTCCTTCTTTAATATGTTCCCACAATCCCACCTATAATTTAGCTCATCCTTGTACTCACCCGATAGCCATGAATACCACAATCCTTTATTAACTACAAGCTATGTTTCAGGCACAGCAAGACCCAAAGGCCCTATCTGACTTCCTCAGGTCCCACATTTCATTGAGAGCAGAGCCGGTCAAGGAATTCATGTCCTTGTGACCACTGCTCTTTCCTTTGCACCATAGGGTCTCCGTTACCTGTCTGATTCCCTCATCCTGCAACCTTCACTTCTCCAAGGGTGGAGAGAATAATTAATGAGCCCCCACTTCCCTTTCACTCCATTTTAAGGCAATTATCAACTCGTGAGGAGTCTTGTTTCACCCAAACCCTTCCACTTCTCCAGTGGGGTGGTAGTAGACACATAACAACTAACTCTCCCCAAAGAAATTCTGGATTTGTAGTATTTGGGGATTTCTCTAATTTCAAGTTACCAACATACTGATACTGAATGGGGATTGAGAAGGAATGCATAGGAGCACACAGTTATATCGCATTCCCACCATCTAGGAACATTAGATGCAATCATTTCAAGAGCATAGATAATAACAATTGTAATAAAATACCCAGGAAGTGAAACGTTGTATTTATTACCTCTATAAGAATATATTTTACTTAAATGGGGCTTACAGAATTTAATTTTTAATGACTCTTTACCAAGTAGCTCACAAAGTGCCTAAAAATCTAACAGTCAGCTCTTGCCAGTGAGTACAGCTGGATATAGCCCACATTGGACTCTTCCCTTCCCAAATTACTTTCTTAAAAATCCCAGACATTATGTCATCTTCTCCATAAACACCACGACATGCATCTCTAAAAGATAAAGACTCTTTTAAAAACAGAACCACAAAATCATTATCACATAAAACAACTATAATAATAATTCCTTACTAATCCCTAATATTCTCTAATTGGCATGTAAATTTATAATAGTTTGTTTAATTCGGGATCCAGATAAGGTCCATGAACATTTCATTGACCGATATGGCTCGGAAGACTTTTCATTCATAATCTTTCTCTGTTTCGCTCTTCCTCCCTCTCTTTCCATGCAACTTATTTGGTTATTTGGTGAAGAAATGGGAGAGTGGTTTGCCCTTTTTGTTTTCTTCACTGGAAAAAGATCTAATCTAAGCTGAGCTCAGGACATCTATACTATAAAGTGCAGAACTGCTCTGGGAATTCCTTTCCTATGAGCCCTTTTGGCCTAGCTCCTCAGAGTGGGTGTCTGATAGTTCATGCCCAACGGAGCCCTGGCCTTGAAAATCCTAGCCCTATATTATCAAGATAGGGAGGGGTTTTTTTAATACTAAAAATATGTTGAAAAAAAAAAACAAGAAAAGAAGAAAAACAAATATGTGTTTGGAAGGTTAAAATAAAGGTAGCATCATCTAGCTCCCACCACCTGCTAGGGAAGAAAATGCCCACCCCCACTACCTGTTCCGCCACTACCAACCCCCCCCCGTTGCTGTCTGGCACATTCCAAAAACAGGCAGCAGAAGCATGGTTGTGAGGCAAAAGAGGGGCTGACTAGTTTGAGAAAGAACTGGCAGGTGATGATAGAAAGTTCTGTCTCACTGAGATCTCGTTAGAAGACACCAACCTTGAAACTTCAGCTCTCTCCTTTCCCAAGGAGTTGTGTGTGGGCTGCTGGGCTCTCAGCACTAGTTGTCACCGCAAATGCTGCCTGGCAGGAGCAAGAAGCTCAGGAATCCCTGATGTGTTTCTGAAGGTTTTCAAAGAAGAGCCAACTCTTCTGCATTTTTTCTTCCTTTTTTTCTTCCCAAATATAGTGCCAGGAGTGAAAACTTTGCTCATCCTATTTCCTAAACTTGGCAGTTATGACAGTTTTATTGCAGTGCCTTATTAAAGCCTAGTCATAGATTTACATAATTAAACCTAGGTCTGCTTTTCTCTCCCCTGCATCTACATCTGTCACTCACGACAGTGTGGCATGGTAATTCCATCCCCTCTGTGTGAGAACCTGAAGGCTCAGGGTGGCATCACCCACCCCCCCACCCCCTGCCCGGGTCCCAATGAATATTCTCTGATGGAAACAGAGATGATAAGTTTCAATGATGAGTGGAGATAAATGGCTTCCCACCTTTCAGCAAGAAGCTACTGGGCTTTTTGCATCTAGAGCTGAAAGGGACCTTGAAAATTCATCTGATATAGGAGTGGCCAGCTGCCAGCTTGGGTCTGATTTAACCCATACAGTTTTTAATGTGATCCTTGCAATTTGTTTGCTTTTAATTTGAATTAGCTATCCATACTTAAAATGGCGAGAGTCACATAAAAAGCCACATTTGGGGCTTTTCTTTTAAAAAATCATTAATGGTGGGATGTCTGGGTGGCTCAGCAGTTGAGCATCTGCCTTTGGCTCAGGGTGTGATCCCGGGGTCCAGGGATTGTCCTGCTTCTCCCTCTGCCTGTGTCTCTGCCTCTCTCTCTCTGTATGTCTCTCATGAATTAATAAATTTTTTAAAAATCTTAAAAAAAAAAAACATAAATGGTGACTATACTTAGTGAGCACTGAGTAATATACAGAATTGTTGAATCAATATATTGTATACCTAAAACTAATATAACATGCATGTTAATTCTATTTCAATAAAAATAAAAAATTTTTGGCCACTTTGGACCTCTATCTCCTTGCTGCCAACCATCAGCTAGAACTGGTGAGCAAATGCCCCCTTCAGGTGGAACCTGGATCTCAATCACTCACTTTTCTCTCCCCACCCCCCTTCTCGCATCAGCCTGCTATGCACAAGCATGCATTCTTCTGCAACCCTGGGAAAATCACTTTGTAATCTCCTTCTTGTTACAGGTGATGGAGACAAACTCCAGAGAAGTTAATGATCAGTGAATCACAGATCTCAGGTTTCCTAACACCAAAGCAGTATGGAAAACAATTTCTTTGTTGGAGGTGTCTGAAGATCTGGATTCTCACTCGAGCTTTCTCACAGTGGCACAGGCCTGAATCTCTAAGCCACATATTTCCTCATCAGTAAAATGGGCCATTTGTAGCATGTTGTCCACCTCACAGAGTTTATGAGAATTCATATATTTAAGAAATGGTTGAGACAGGTCAAAAATACTATACAAACGTATGTTTACTATTATTATTGGCATTTTCATGGTAATACTTTCATTTGAAATTTCAAGCTCACTAATTTCTTCATTGTCTCAAAATATTCAGTGCATCTTTCAATAGAAGTCACTGAGGATTTATTGAAACTCTATGTTAGATATTTCATCCAGGCTACATGTGATGCAAAGCAATCTACACAGGGAGAAAAAACAATAAGAACATGATATAAAATAGAATGTCAGGCACTGGGGCGCCTCAGTGGGTTCAATGTCTGCCTTTGGCTCAGGTTGTGATCTCAGAATCATGGGATAGAGCCCTGCTCCACAGAGAATCTGCTTCACCCTCTCCCTTTGCCCCTCCCCCTGCTCATGCACACACACTCTTTCTCTCTCTCAAATAAATAAATATTTTTTAAACTGAAATATAGCATGCAATGCATAATAGAGACAATAAACTCTATGTTGCTTAAATAACATAACATGGCTCCCACAATGACATTCCCACTTTCGAAAGGCAGTGCAATCCCCTGAGAAGCCTGAGAATCTTTGCCTTCTCTGTCTTAGGGCCTACCATAAGCACTACCAGTTATACTCCCACAGGGCACCAAGCACTGACCCAAGCACTTTATGACTTTATCATGATATCCCTCAACAACACTATGGAATAGGTACTGTGAGTTTTTTCTCTTTTTCTTTTTTTTCAAGATTTATTTTATTTGAGAGAGAGAGAGCCAGGGAGAGAGAATCCCAAGCAGATTCCAGACTGAGCTTGATCTCACAACCCTGAGACAGGACCAAGCATAAATCAATAATAGGATGCTTAACCGACTGGGCCACCCTGAAGCCCCTGGAGTAGGTACTTTTTGATCATGCTTTTCCAGATCAGGAACTGAGACACACAGGGGTCAAGTGACTTGCCCAAGGTCACACAGTCAGGGCGCAACAGAGCCTGTCTGACTCGAGCACCTATCCTCTTGCACACTCCAGTGTATTGCCTCCCTCACTCCTCACTCTGAGCCCAGCTCTCACCATAACATGAGTCAATCCTACACACACATTCCCACCCTCACCACAACTCCATGTTTCTTAAGCTCATGTCTTCGATAATTTCTAACCCCATCAGCCCTTTCATTGCCTCAACCAGCTTCTGACTTCCCATCTCCTGTCACAGTCAAGCGAGCTCAGCCAGGAATATTTTCCCTCCTGCCTGGATCAAATTGTTATCATTATGAAGATGATTGTTTACTCATTGTCATCATTACATTAATGCTTCCTAAGCTCATATTACTGCTGAAAGGCCATGTGACTCGATCTGCAGTGAGTCGTTAAGTGCAACCAACACTCATCAAAGGGATTTGTGAATTGATGGTTGTGATAATCCTCCTAATTATCAGTTTCTTTTTGGTGACCTCTTTGTTATCAGCCAGTATGCTGAGTGGTTACGGAAACTTAATGGTCCCTATGCTGGTGAGCCAGCTCTGGTCTCCTGGAGAACCCAAACTGTACTATGTATACAAATGTGCACATGCCACAGGGTCGACATGCGGGCATATAGTTTACTTAAACTCTGCCTAGTTTCTGAGTATAGTAACGTAAATTGCAACAAGATGCCATAAGGTAAAAGCAGGCAAAAAAAAAAAAAAAGTTAACAGAGGATCATAAAGTGGGAGCAAGAATAAAGCTAAAACAAATGCATAGCACTCATGCTGCCCATTGACCACAGATTTGGCTCTTAAACTTTCAAGCTAAAAAGAAGCACTCGATCGTTTGCTTTGTTAAAGCCTCTATGAAAAACTAAAGTGTTTGCTTTAAAGATTATAATTAATATTAACAAGAACACAAGAGAATTTTACCTGAGAAGTCCTCAGAAAAGGGACATTATAGACTGTAAATAAGCAATGACTTCAACAGTATCCAAACGGTACTCACAAGGGTAAGTTTCATCCATCTTCACCTACTCTCATTGAGAAAAGTAGCCAAGTTTGTAGCCAAAAACAATTCAGAAAAAGTTAATTCTTGGGGGAGGGGGGAGGAGATAAGGTACACAAAAGATGGAATTTGTATACATTAATATATGAGTGCATTAAATATATGTGTGTGTGAATACACACAGTTATGTGTGTTCATATGTAATTTTTAAAATTTTTACCAAAATGCACTGATCAAAAATAAATTTAGCAAAATGTAGTAAAAAAAAAAATACTAATAATCAACACAGATTCCTACAACTGGTAAAGATAACTGACAAGTCTGTTTCCTGACTCCGCCTCTCTTATAATTATGGTTAACTTGAAATCATTACTAGTTCCAAGGTGTGTACTGCTGACTGGCATTTCCCCAGAGCTCAGTTTTCTCTGTGAATAAAAAGTTTGGGATTCAATGCTTGGACTCTGGATTCCTTCACCTTTATGACTCTGAGTGGGATGTTTAATCTCTCTATTGCCTTATTTTTATTATCTGTAAAATGGAGGCCTCCAAATCACCCCCAGTTCACACGACTGCTGTGAATATTAAATGTCAATACCGAGGTGCCTGGATGGCTCAGGCACCCTGGTATTGCATCTGCCTTCGGCTCAGGTCATGATCCTGGGATTCTGGGATGGAGCCCCATGTCAGGCTCCCTGCTCAGTGGGGAGTCTGCTTCTAACCTCTCCCTTTGCCCTTCCCCCACCTCATGCTCACCTGCTCTTTCTCCTTCTCTCTCTCTTTCTCTCATAAATAAGCAACGTCTTTAAAAAAAAAAAATGATAATACCCGTGAAGCCCATAGAGTCATACCTAGCACAGTAAGCACTCAATGGATGCTGGCCATTGTTATTACAATTATTATTATAATTCCATGAAACTGTGCCTTAGACATTTTTCTGTACCTTCTCACTAAACAATAGTCATTAATTAGGAAGACCATGGGTCTCTAGAGGCTCTTGTCCATTTGGCTCTTGAAAATACAATCATTAATTTCTGCTTATTTCATGGTTTACCTCCCAATTAGACGGCAAATCCTATAGCATCATAGATACCACCTAGTCCAACCTCCTTATTTGCTGAGAAAACAGAATCTTAACATAGTGAAGTATTGTCTCCAAGGTTAAACAGTAAGCCAAAGCATGAAGTGAGGTCACTTGGCTTCCAATTTAGTCCTTTTGCCATTAAAGCATCTTGTCTTCCCATCGAACCCATGTCCCATCAACCTCTTTGACTCTTAACTATTCCCCTGCACATTGGTGATTCTTTTTTTTTTTTTTTCACATTGGTGATTCTTAAAGGCTCCTCTCCTGCACAGACCCTGCTCCAGTGCCTCCCAGCCAAACTCCTATTTCACACTATCCTGTGGCCATACCACAGGCATTTCAAATTTCACTTGTCCTAATGGATTCATAATCCTTTTCACTAATCTGGGAACTCCTCCTACAATATCTCTGTCATGATGCCACCACCCACACAATAACCCAAACAAAACACTTAAGCTTACCCCCAGTCCACCACCCCCGACCCCATACATCTAAATCCTGCTAGTTTTACTTACAAACTATTTTTACAAATTTGTCCTTTCCTAATAATCCCTAAACTACGACTCTAATTTGGCTTAAGTTTTTTTTGTAGCCTCTGGCTCATATCCCTTAAGAGACCATAAACTCTTAAGAAAAGCAGAAGATAAATAGTATTTGCTGAGCCCCTACTGCATGCCCAGACACTGTGTAGGAGCTTATATATTTTGTGATCACAACAACTCATGTGATATCCTAATTTTACAGATGAAGAAGCTAAAGCTCACTTGAACTATTTATAAATGCTTGGGTAATGTTTAAGAACCAATGAGGGCTATTGCAACAGCCTGAGCTATTGACATTAGCACCTATTACAACCCAAAGCCCAAGGGAAAGAGGGAAGAGTAGTTATCAGTACCCAGCAGAAAGAGTAGCTATATGCAAATGGCCTTCCAATGGGAGTCATGCAGCCAAACACCCCCAACTGGCAAGGAGAGTAGGAGAATAAATATCTTGACTCCCTTAGCTCCTACCATCTGATTTCTTGCTCAAACCTCCCATTGGCCAAAACCACCTGGAAGCTGAATGGCAACGGAGTTCACTGGTAAAATCCATGGATCACCTTCCCCAGCCACAGATCAGGGCAGCAAAGAGAAGAAAAGCAAAAAGAAGATAACCAGCAGAACACACAACTAATAAAGTGATGGAGCCAGGATTTGAAACTAAATCTAGATGATTCCACAGCTCTGCCCATAATTCCATTACCTTATAATATTGTGATGTTTCCAAGGGCAGAGGGTAATTCTTTGTACCCAGGGCAATGTCTTTCATATCGGGAGCCTTCAGTGAGTATTCACTAAACTGAATCGAAACAGGACAAAATCTAATTTCTTGGCCCAAGTCAGCAGGGCCTCCCTTTGGAAGCTTTGTGAACTGAGTGAAGTATGTTTGAGTTTTCCTTCACCTCCCTCTCTTAAATCACTCTGCCATAGAACGAGGAAAACTTTTACTATGAAAGGCCCTTAGGTAGAAATATTTTCAGCCTGGGAGCCATACCATCTCTGGTGTTACTACTCAACTCTGCGGTCACAGAGTGAAAGCAACCACTGACCATGCATAAACAAGTGGGCACGTCTGTGTGCCAACAAAACTTTATTTATGAGCCCTAAAATTTGAATTAATACAATTTTCACGTATTTTGCAAAACATCATTCTTCTTTAGATTTTTTTCAACCATTTGAAGCTGTTAAAGAACATTATTTTCAGGTTAGACAGAGACAAGAAGGGCTGGATTTGGCCCATGGGTCTTAATTTGCTGAACTTTGCCTTAGTCCTTCAGATGCTCAGGATGTCCTCTGGGTACACAGTCATATACGTATATCAGGCCCTTCACTCCCTTCCCTGTTTGAAAACTTCTCTGACCTGGACCCCAGCTCCCCACTCTTGCCAGGTGATACTCATCTAAATAACTAATGTGGATTGAGGGCCTATTTTGTGATTATAGGATATTCCCAATTCAATGAGAATCATTATGGTAGTGACGATTTATTGAGCTCCTAAAATGTGTCCATCACTGCACTAAGCACCCTATATGCACTATTTTATTTTAAATCTCATGACAATTCAAATCCCAAACAGTAACGGCATAGATGATTGAAGTACACTAGGGCTAATAGTGAGGATACTGGCAAGTAAGAGCGGGATGCCCTCTCTAAAAGGACCTTCAATGTCTAAAACCAAAAAAGGCACTGAAGTTAATGCAGAGATATATGACTGGGGAGCTCGAGACTTTTGCTATCGTCACTCAGTCATGAAATACCAGCACTTCTGCTGGAGAAGGGCATCCCTGTCCCTCAAGGCACATGAACATTCAACCATCTTCATTAACAAATAGAAATACCATTGGGGCTTAGAGATTTAAAAGTCCCCTTCCCAAGGTGGCAGATAAAGCCCACGGAAGATCCTTGTTCTGCCCACACTCCCAAAAAGTATTAGCTCCAGCAGGGCAAAGCCATAAAGTGGAAAGAGTCAAGATTCTGGTAGCCCTACAACCCTGCCTCTAAGATTGACGCACTGAGTAATCAGTTCGTAGTAGGTAGGAATGATTTCTTCTGGCCTAAGCCCAGGCACTTGGGAGCCAAACTTGGTCTTAAAGAACAGCTCAGAGAAAAGTCCTCAGTCACTCCCCGCAGAGCTTCTCTTGTGAAGCCAGTCAGGCCCAGGACAGCCAGATGCCCACTGAGAGTTGAGGGTAACATTCTGAGGAAGGTAGTAAGATATGTGACAGTAGGTCTCAAACACATTGGCACTGCCCCATTTGAATCTTACTCAGGGCACCGAAACTTTGGAAAGCCTTTGCATCCTGGATTTGCAGGTCAGAAAGTATAACAAGTTTCATCTTCAGGTTGACAAGCCTCCCTCATCCTTCCCAGGTTCAACCACCCAGAATCAGGGGCCTGCACCCAGGAATCCATTGCTCTTGGCTCACCAAGAGAAGTCAGATTGAAAGTGACTTGACTCCTTGACTGTCCAATCCTATTAATGACACCAGCCTGCCCCACCCCACACCCCATCATCACCTGTTTCCCACATTTGCTTTTTCTACATAATAGTCATGACACATATCTCTTCCACACTTTCACTGCCCATTTTAAGCTACCTAAGAACAGAGGAGACTATAGCTGGTCCTTCTGTGACACCATATTCCTTGATGCAGTGCTACGGGTGTAAACCAGAAGGCCCCACATGCCCAGCTAGGGAGTGTGAATATTATCCTAGAAAGGAGAGAAAAGCCATTAACAGTTTTGGAGTTGAAGGTAATAGTGTGATAAAAGCAGTATTTTTAGGGAACAATCTCTAGCAGCACATACAGGAAACATTGGAAAGCAAAAATAAAAGAGGAAAGAAATTAAAATTCAGTTTGAGTTACCGGTTAAGAGGTAATTGTAGTCGATGGAGCCTGAGACCGTGAGGGTCTAAATTACAGTTGTGGCATAGACAGAGGAAAGGATGTTTCTGAAATGCATTCTGAAGTAGTGAACTCCAGTTTCCTCTAGGATAGGAACCAGGGCAGAGTCCTCTTTGCGACCCCATCCACCCAGGGCTGATATGCGCCAGCATCCACCAGTGCAGGTGCATCAGCTGTGAAAAATACTGAAACACTTCTCCACTTGTGAGTAAGCAGCCCCTTACTGGAAACCACACTCACTCACCCCTGTGCCCAGCCCTCTCCCAGAACTCCCCAAAACCACCCTCTTCCCCAACTCAGCAAATAGAGTTTGTGTCTTCATGCATGGCACAGAAGGCTTTGAGAACACTGCTCCGGTGCCAAAGCTGATATTCCTTCTGGTTGGCCGGTCCCCTTGCCAACCAGTACATATATTTAACATCATGCCTTCATCTGCGTAGTCAGCTTCTGGTACATGGTGAGAGATGAAGGAAAGAAGGGAAGGAGAGAGGGAGGGAGGGAAGGAGGTCAGGAGAGAGGGAAGAGGGAGAGGAGGAGAGGAGTAGAATTGAAGAAAGCAGATTTTAACAGCTGGTTGGATATGAGAAGAAATAAGCAAAGGAGTCCTGGGCAGCTCGAATCATGCAGACTTACATGGCTGCATGATTTTAGCTTTCTGTCAGAAAAAGAGAAGCAGAAGGGAGAGTTCATTTGGGAGCAAGATGGATATGTTCTCTTAAAAATAAACTGCATTTGAACAAAAGCTCAGCTGAGACCAATAAAATATATGAAGGACTGTTTGAAAGCTGTGCAGTCCATCTATGCCTCTCTGTACTCAAATATCTATCCCTTGGGGAGCCCAGGCCAGCAGAGAGCTGTGAGTCTCATGGGTAGCCTTTAGGAAATCCCTTTAGGCTCTTAGGATCCAGTGGTGTGCTCCTCCTGAGAAGCTGGCTTGCTTTATTTAGCACATGGACAATGGACTATGTAACCCTTTGGTTTCCTATCAGCTAAAGCTACATCTGCAGTTCACCTGTAGCCTCCACGCCTCATGGCGGCCCCACTTTATGGCCCTACCCTTTCTTCATTTTTCCCTACTTTTCTCTAATTTATGTTATCTTGACATGTGACATCCACGTAAGCTGACTTAAATCTATTTTATTTTCTTTATTTAAATTCAATTAACATACAGTATATTACTAGTTTCAGCAGTAGGGTTCAGTGATTCATCAGTTGCATACAACACCCAGTTCTCATCCCATCACGTGCCCTCCTAAATGCCAATCACCCAGCTACCCCATCCCCCTATCCACCTCCCCTCCAGCAATTCTGTTTCCCATAGCCAAGAGTCTCCTATGGTTTGTCTTAAATTTATTTTAAAACAAAGAGGAGACTAACTTAACTCATACAGAATTTGAACTGAAGGTAGAATATTCATATGGAAATACACAGGAACACCTTGGAGATATTGTGGGTTCAGTTCCAGACCACTGCAATAAAACAAATATCACAATAAAGTGAGTCAAATGAAATCTTTGGTTTCCCAGTGCATATAAAAGTTATGTTTACACCATGCTGTAGTCTACTAAGTACACAATAGCATTATATCTAAAAAAAAAAAAAAAAACACACACACACAGAACACAGAACAATGTACATACCTTAATAAAAAAAAAAAAACACTCAATGGCTAAAAAATGCTAACCATCATCTGAGCTTTCAGCAAGTCATCATCACTGACCCCAGATCACCATAACAAATATAATAATAATGGAAAACTTCAAATATTGTGAGAACTACCAAAATAGGACACAGAGACACAAAGTGAGCAAGTGCTGCTGGAAAAATTGCTCCAACAGACTTGCTCAACGGCAGACTAATCCCAAACCTGCCACTTGTGGGGAAAAAAAAAAAAAAGCAACAGCTACGAAGCACAATAAAGCAAAGTGCAATAAAATGGGGTACACCTGTAAATATTCAAAAGCAGCTCTTCGCTGGGGTTTACCCCAGGAGAGACACCGTGAAGTTGGTAGAGACCTAGAAGACATGACCTCATGAGGCTTACAGTCGCTAAGGATGCAGAGATAGAGCAGAAGAGATGGCACTACTCCCTAACCAGGTTTGCATTAATTGCGGGGTGAATGGTATCCCCAGTAAGCACCTATAAGAGAAGGAAAAAATCCAATTAGTTATTTCTAGTGTCCCAGGCACATGAAAGGTTCCTCGTGCTGCGGTGTGATAGAATGACAGGGCTTCTGAGCCTTGGAATTCCATGTTATTCGGTCTGTTAGCACCCCTGTGGTTGGATTCTCTCAAAACCCATAGATAAACATCACCTTCGTTTATTTGGGGGTTTGGTTTGGCTTTTTTATAGAGATGCCTCACTGATTTGATTACCTGGCTGTTCATTCTCAAAGGCAGGCAAAGGAAATCCAAAGAGAGAGCAAGACAGGAACAGATTTCTTACCAGAATATATGAACTATTTAAGCAGTCACGTATGGTCAACACATTATCAGCAATGTGATTGGAAATGAGTGGCATTGTGAAAAAAGACTAAGAAAACCCATATGTGGCTCTAAATAGCCGTTGCCTCCATAACACTGGTTGCTTTATTTGTAAAAATGGAAAAGCAAATGTTGCCACATCCTCGCTGAAGTTAGATGTAGCTGCATCGTCCAGGTAGGCAGTGTCCTGTCAGCACTTGCGATGACAGAAGGAGAAAACACAGCCTCAGCTCCATGAAAGAATTCTTTGAAAGCACTTGGGAAAGTATCAAATGCAACACATGGCCAGGGATTTATTATTTGGGCAGAAAAAAGTAGGTCCTCTAAGGTGATTTCAACAAGCTGAGGCAATTTCAAATCAGGAGAAGAAAATAATTTTGAAGCCACATGCCTTTTCTAAAAGTTCAGAGCTGGAACTCACCTGAGAAGCCCTATGCAAAGGCCTAGCAGCCCAAGTACAGACAGAGAGATACCATCCAACTAGAAGACCATTTAAACATAAAGGCTGTTTGGACAACCTCATAAGAACAAAAGTGTAATTTCCAGGATTGTGGGTGCCTGAGTGGCTCAGTCAGTTAAGCATCTGGCTTCAGCTCAAGTCATGATCTTGGGGGCCTGGGATGGAGCCCCACATCTGGGTCCCTGCTCAGTGGGGAGCCTGTTTCTCCCTCTCCTCCCCAGCTCAGCTCATACTCTCTGTTGCTATCCTTGTCCCTCTCTCTCAAATAAATAAATAAAATCTTTTTTAAAAATTAAAAATAAAAATAAATTAAAAATAAATAAATTCCAGGATTGCCTCTCTCTAAGCCAAAGTGTACCGAGGCCTCCAGTCTCATTCCACACTCGCACCTACTTGTTTCCCACACCCAGAGAGCCTCCCCCTGTTTTATCTACGCCCTCAGCAAGCCCTAAAGGGATGCCGGGAAGTGGCCCACTCCAAAACAATCCCTGAGAACCTACAGAGCACCCAGCAGTGTCGGCATGGAGCTGAAACAAAATCCTGATTGTCCAGGACCATGCAGACTAGTGAGTCTACAAGCCAGCAAATGAGCAGCCTCAAAATGGGAGGTGAGTGCTATGGGAGGGCACATAAGCATAAGAATACCTGACCTAACAAGACATTCATTTATTTATCCTTCAACCATTACTTGGGGCAAAACTCAAGAGTCATCCTTAACTCCTTTCTTTCATACACACCCTGCTTACAGCCATGATTAAACTCTGCTACCTCTACCTTCAAAATATACCCACAATCCAACTACTCCTCATGACCTCCACCACAACAACCCTCATCCAAGCCACTATCATCTCATCATCAAAGCCTCCTAACTGGTCACCCTGCTCTGCCATTGTCCCCCTTCAGAGCATCTTCCATACAGCAACCCAAAGAGCCTCTTATATCAAAGTTTGATCATGTCACTTCCCTATGCCAAACCTTCCAGGGTCTCCTATTGTTATAAGGACTGAGGAGGACACAGTGATCCAACAGCAAGGAGCAGCAGCCATGGCCATGACAGCTCAGAAGTCCTCCTGTCAGAGGACTCACTGCAGTTGACATGACCTTCGTCACTTGGCTGCATCATCTTCAAAAGCCATGGTGAGGACACAGAGCCCTGAGCTACTAAAGAAAGATCTGGTCATTTCCTGTAAAAAATACAGAAGATGTCAGCTCCAGCAGAGCAGATGCTCAAGAGAAAGTCCAACTGTGTCATCAACAACAACAACACTGTCGCCTGCCAGCCTCAGGAAGTTTCCCACTGGTCATAGTCCCCACCCTTAAATGATGTTTATTAGCCACCTATGCCAATGCTTCACTGAATGAACTTCCCCACAAGGAGCTCCATTAGGTGCTCCCCCTCCTTCAGAGCTCAGAAAAGAAAAAAATAAGAGAGACACAAAAAGATTGTTTAACATCATAAATATGAGGGGGAAAAAATATCTGATTTTCTGAATCCCCCTGCTGCTTCCTTCTGGTTCACCATGAATGAACAAGGTCGACAGATTCCAGCCACCTTTGAGTAGGCCATGGCCAAAAAAGGACCCATGGACACTAGAGAAAAAGATGTGGAATTTTTAGGACAAATTCATTCCCTGAAATTCCTTTAAAGAGTAAGATACAGGGCGAGGGGTGGGTGGGTTAAATGGGTGATGGGTATTAAGGAGGGCAATTGTGATGAGCACTGGATATTGTGTTTCTGATATTAGTTTCTATACTTTAAACTAATATTACACTGCATGTTAATTTAACTAAATGTAATTAATTTAATTTAATTAATTTAAATAAAAACATAAATAAATAAATGAAGTACAATAGAAAAACCCATTGTCTCTAAAGGCCATAACTGGAAAGCCAGCAATTAAGACGTAAAACTAGCTTAGAATTAGACACAGTCCTTGCTTTCACAGAGGTGACAGGTGGGATGACAAGGAAAACATCATACTAGACTGCAACAAAGTCTAATAATGGAAAGATGCACAAGATCTCGAGAGTGGAGAGAGCAATCCACTGTGGCAGGAAGAAGAGGGAAGAGAGAAGAAGGCCGATCATGGCAGACTTCCAGAGCCATTGTCTCTATAAGGTGACCAGCTAGGGCTCAAGCACACACGGCCTACACATGAATATTTGCAGCAGCATCACTCCCAACAGCCAAACACTAGAGACAACACAATTGTCCATCAACTAATAAATGGATTAAATAAACTGTGAGACATCCACACAGTGGAATATTATTCATTCATAGGAAGAATGAGGGATCCCTGGGTGGCGCAGCGGTTTGGCGCCTGCCTTTGGCCCAGGGCGCGATCCTGGAGACCCGGGATCGAATCCCACGTCAGGCTCCCGGTGCATGGAGCCTGCTTCTCCCTCTGCCTGTGTCTCTGCCTCTCTCTCTCTCTCTCTGTGTGACTATCATAAATAAATAAAAATGTAAAAAAATAAAAAATAATAAAATAAAAAAAACATAGGAAGAATGAAGTATTGACACAGGCTATGACATGAAGGGACCTGTAGACAGGGACTTTCAAAGCTTTAACTCACTGATCTGAGAAATGCAGCTACTTCCAGTGGGTGGGAGGAGTAAGCAAGTCATTCTGGTCACCACAGTCTCCTGCTTTGCCCACGCTGGGAGTCCTCCAGCACATCCCTGAGCTACCTCTCTCCTCACCATCATCATCCTGTCCCTACCACAGTTGTTATTAGCCCGATTCTAAGGCCCCCAGAGACATCCCTTTGTGAGAAGTGCATTAGTCATGTGGAACAGCAGGCTGGAAATATTAAAATGCTCATTACTGCATGGAAAAATTATCTCAGACTAATTCTTAACTGAATGTTTGATTCAATACGAGGCTGATATCATCTCTCCTCTTTTTGACAATGATTCCAATATGCTGCCATCTGCAGAACACCCCTTTCTCTATGAAAACAAGTTCCTGCCTGGATAATAAAGTCAATGAAAATCCAGGAGGAGAACCATATGTCACAATAAATGCACAGTGTATTCCATGCTTTCTCTCCACTATTATTTTTCATGCCAGTCACTAGCAATGAGTGTTTGTTGCTCCAGATGATTTCCTCTGAAGATATGCTGGATTCAAATTCAATTAAAAAGAGAAGGGGAAAACACAGCAAGCAGCCTTCTCTTTTATGTCCAGTTCAGTGGGGATCCAGATTTGGAATATGGCCTGGGAGATCCTTAGCCATCACCCCTCTCTTGTGGTTTCCCTCCCCTGCTAATTTTAAAGGATGGGGCCTAGATGGCTGTATGGGCTGTGCAAGGCCCCCAGGAGTCAAGTCTTCAGGTTGAATTTTCCAAGTTCATACAAGAGACACTCCAGTTAATTTTCTTATCTGACCTTCATTCTTTCCCAGAATATCTTTCCTACCATCTTTGTTAAATAGACGGGGACCCATGTGGGCCTGCCTCTGACATGCCTGATTGAACAGAGAAAATGCCCAGGCCAAGGAAATTCTCTTGGCTAAAAGTGTGGAATTGAAACAGAGACCATGTATAGTGAGTTGAATGTGGAAGAGTTTAAAGTTCACATTTGGTGGGACAGAGGGAGGACACGTGGACCAATCATTTCCTAACTTGTACCAGACATGGCAAAGAAACCTACCATCTAGAGGAAGAGAATAAAGCCAAGAGAAGAAAGAGGCTGAGAAAAGAAAAAAAAAAGTGATTTTTCTAACACTGGGTTTCTCAGTCTCAGCATTATTGACATTTGGGGGCAGATAATGCTTTATGGGGTGTGGGGTGCTTTCCTACACATTGTGGGTGGTCTAGAGCATCCCTGGCTTCTGCCTACACATCCTCCACTCCAATTGTGACACCAGGCTATCTGCCAAATGTCTCCCGGGTGGGCAAAATTGCCCTGGACTGAAAACTCCTGCCCTAACAAAACATTCATCTGTTTATCCTTCAATCACCATTACTCAGGGCAAAGCCCAGGGTCACCCTTAACTCTTTCCTTTCATACTCTGCTTCGAGCCATGGTTAAACTCTCCACCCCTGCCTTTAAAATACACCCCAATCCACCTTCCTCATGACCTCCACTGTGACAACCCTCATCCAAGCCACCATCACCTCTCCCCAGATTATTCCCAAGGCCTCCTGTCACCTCCCACTCTACCCTTGCCCCCTTCAAAGCAGCTTTCACACAGCAATCAAAAGAGCCTTTTTAGGGGCACCTGGATGGCTCAGTCGGTTAAGCGTCTGATTCTTGATTTCTGCTCAGGTCCTGATTTCAGGGTTATGATCTCAGGGTCATGAGATCGAGTCCCATGTCTCTGCACTCAATGCCCTATCTACTCGTCCCTCTCCCTGCACTCGCTCTCTCTCTCTCTCTAATCAAAAAAAAAAAAAAAAGCCTTTTAAGTCAAAGTCTGATCCTGTCACTCCTCTGCTCCAATCTCTCCAGGGTCTCCCATCACCAATCAGAACCCTTCCAATGGCCTATAAGACTCTTCAAGATCTTGCCCCCAGTTCTGCTTCTGACTTCAGCTCTTACTACTGCCCCTGACTCATTCCTCTGAGTCCCACTGACTTCCTTACTGTTCCCCAAGCACACCAAGCACATTCCTGCCTCCAGACCTTTGCACTTGCCATTCCCTCTGTCAGGCATGCCCTTCCCCCGGAGATCTGCCTGGCTTGCTCCCTTATATCATTCAGATCACCATATGAGAAGGGCTTTTGGTGATTGCCCTATTTAAACAGGCATTCCATTATCTATCTCCCTTCCCCCGCCTTACCCTTCTCATTCAATTGTTTCTTTATTTTCTCTCTCTCCCCAACTAGAATGTGAGTTCATGACAGTAGGGCTTTGCCTCATTTACTGCAGCATCCACGAGGACCTGACCTGAGCAGTGCCTAGCATTGTTGAACGATGTGCACACTACTCAAAGCGCCAGAGTGGTCACTCTAGCACTATTCATCAAAGAGCAAAACTGGAAACAATGTGGTTATCTAACAATGGGGCAATGGTTAAACAAATTATGACATAATGTGTGTAGCCATTTAAAAACTTGTGCTTTCGAGGTTTTTAGGCTAAAATGAAGTCTTTCCAGTAATCCTTGACATAGCTTCTCCTAACTTTAAACAAAATATCTATAGAACCCAAACATAAACCAAAAGTTAATGCAACCTGAAAACTAAGATAGATATGTGTGTGTATATAGTATGTATATATATATATATATATATATATATATATATACCCCAACCTATTACCAGAATCTGGAAGTAATATCTATAAATAACAAAGACAATAAAACCAGGCACTTCTGTTATCTTCCAAAAACATGGTGAGTCTACATACTTGAAAGGAGGAAAACAGTCTTGTCGTCGTCTCCCCACTTCCTGCTCTCTGACTTAATCGAGAATTTACTACGTAAATATCAAATATTGAAAACTCCAAAATGCCATAGGGTTATGAGATGTGTCAGACATTATTTGGAGCCACATAGCAGTAACTCCGATGCCACTCCACATTAGAACACTTCCACTTCTGAAGCACACTCCCCAAATAGATCTCATAGTTATCTGCATAACTACACCAAGGCAGACAGGGGAAGGTTTGCTTCCCCCACTTGATAACTTTTTTAAAAGTCCATCAGGCAGGACTCAGATTTAAAACAGTTTTCCTCAAAGGAGGGGAACTGAGTGAGAAAAATTAGAGGGAGACAAACCATGAGAGACTCTTAACTCTGGGAAACAAACAAAGGGTTGTAGAAGGGGAGGTGGGGGGGGGATGGTAACTGGGTGACGGGTACTGAGGAAGGCACTTGATGGGATGAGCCTGGGTGTTACACTGTATGTTGGCCAATCAGACTTAAATAAAAGCAAATGTAAAAAAATAAATTAAAATAAACAGATCCCTCAAAGTGTTGAACTGAAGAGACTCTCTTAAAGGTATTATTTACAGAGGTTCTCCAAGGTCAGGAAATACCACCAGTGGATGAGGCCATCACTGCCTCTGGGAAGGAAGGTGCAAAGGGAGCTCAGAGAAAGGCCCAGAGGTGGAGGTGAGGCTGGCAAGGAGGGCTCTTCCTAGGTCCAGGGCAACCCAAACAAGCAGGTAAGGGACATTCCTTCCCCGTACTGGCTGAACCCAGCAGGAAGTCAGCTGGCAAGGAAGTCCACATGATGCAGTTTATAGAAGTCTCCCAAGGGGGATCCCTGGGTGGCGCAGTGGTTTAGCGCCTGCCTTTGGCCCAGGGCCTGATCCTGGAGACGCGGGATCAAATCCCACGTCGGGCTCCCAGTGCATGGAGCCTGCTTCTCCCTCTGCCTATGTCTCTGCCTCTCTCTCTCTCTCTCTCTCTCTCTCTCTGTGACTATCATAAATAAATAAAAATTAAAAAAAAAAGAAGAAGAAGTCTCCCAGGGCATAGGACAAGGTGGAAAATGGATCTAGAAAGGCAAAAGAGGAATAGAGAAGGGCTGGGAAGCTTGCCTAAAATCACATAGCTGGTCAGCCTGAACTCCACTGTCAGGAAAATGCACCCTGGGATCCTGGATACCCATCCCTGGCTAGGGAGAAAGTAATTGCATAGAGAGGCGAGGACTTAGCACCATTGGAAGGTGGGATGATAGTCTCTAGGCCTTGAGGTAAGAATAGACAGAGGTCCAGTTTGGTGATGCTTCCCCATTAGAGCAAGACCTCTGAATTCACAGTTGAAAAGATCTTCCCAGCAGGACAGGCAAAAAGTTGAAAACTGCTAGGCTAGTCAAGAAAGATTCGGATCTAGGAAGACTTGATCAGCATATCTTCTCAGAACACCTTTTCCCCTCTAGGCTCATACTGAGAGGGATTCTTATTTCTAAGAAGGTGGCTCTCACATTCTCAATCAATCCAGAAAAACAACAACCCAGAAGTGATCTCCATTTCCTCTCATCCTTAATGTCAAATAACACCCTACTTTTGCATGCTGGAGATCCCAGCTAATCATGCTGTGTTTTGCTCTGATTAACCTTTGAAATAAGCATTTTTTTTTTTTTTTTTTTTTTTTTTTTGGTTGTTTGAAGCCAAGCCTTTCCTTAAAGGTCACTGAGCATCAAACCTAATTTGACTTCTAATTACTTTTGTAAACATTTCAGAATGAATAAATGCCAATATAATTAACCACCTAGCATATTACCTGCTCACTCCCTTTACCAACAGGGCAGATAGCCAGCAAAGCAACATGCCGAGCTCCTCTAACCCTCTCATTTGTGATGTGGGAATTATTTGATTGGACTCTATTTAAATCAGGGTTTTCCAAGCTTGATTGGCCACTACAGGGCATAAGAACTGCCTGAGGATCATAATAAAAATACAGACCCTAATCCTAGAGAATCCAATTTCTTCAGTCTGGAGTGGAGCCAAGGAATATATGCACTGTTTTCTTTTTTATACTTTTTCTAACTGATTCTGATGCAAAACCCAGTTAGGAAATCACTGACTTCAATCATTTTTCCCTTGGCACAGAATCCATCCCTCTCCTCCCCCAGTCCCTAACACCCCTTACCTGTGGGCTCTCCTGCAACTCTTCTCCCTGCATCTCACTGATACAGACATCAACCTGACTCTGACTCACTCTCTCCAATTGAGGGGGACTCGACGATGTAAAGCCTTGACTACAACTGCCCAAGACTTCATGATTCACAGGCACAGAAACGGCAGAGCGAAAATTCAAGCACTGTGTAATCCGCCCCCAGTCCAGTTGGGTGGCCCCATTCAATTGCACTGATGGCTATCCCTGTTCTACTGGTGAACAGTCACCAGGCCAGCAACTCCACCCTTGTGACTGGAGGGCCCTGGGGCCAACAGGGCAGCGTGGCAAACTGAAGTCAAGACCCAGGAGAACTTCCAGGACCACACTAGAGGCTGAGGACCAACCATTCAGCAGGTCGATCAGCTCTACAGACATCGCGCCATCTCTCTGGAAGTAAGCTGGCAGGTGCAGGGAGAGAGGGAAAGCCCTCACTGAGGTGACTCCGTCCCTGGCCCTTTCTCTAATTGTCCCCAAATCCTGCACCAGTCCTCAGAGTCCGGCTCAGCCATCCCTTTCCTCTCCCCCACTTCTGGGTTTCCAGCTTCAACTCTCCACATTTGCTACAGTTCCCACTCTGGACAATGGCATCCTCCCAAAGGGAATTTAGACACAAGGAGGGGCAGGCATTTGGGGTTGTCACAATGGGAGCATATTGGAACTCGGGATGGGGCAGGGGGTGGAGGGTGGAGAGGTCCAGAGCGGAAACGTCAAAAATCATGCCAGGGGCAAGATAGTCCTGGAGCACAAAAAACTATCCTGCTCAAAATGCCATTAGCACCCATGCTGTGAAATAAGAATCACTTACAGTCTGAATACACAATTTAGCCCTTAATTATGGCTCTTTGTCAGGAAAATTTATTGCGGCATTGTTCAGGTAGCAAAAGCCTGGAAACAACCTAAAAGACCATTGATAAGGAGCCATTAATTAAAGTGCAGTACATTCATACAAAGGAATTCCATTAGATAGAATGAGAGAGATCAATATGTACTGATACAGCACAATATCTGAGATCTATTATGAATTTTAAAAAGCAAAATGTGGAACAGTATTATAGTACGTCTCATTTGGTATTTTGATAAAGGGAAGGTGCTCTACATACCTATATATTTGCAGATAGGAAGAATTTCTTCAGAAAGTACAAAGAAATCGATTATAGGGTAAAGAGAACCAGGGCAGGAAAGGTGCTTGGCATGGGTGGGGGGGGAGGAGGAAGCTAAATAACTTTCCACCATATACCCTTTATTAGTTTTGAATTTTCATGATGTATACTTTTTTTTTTTAAAAAAAGGAATACCTCTTTCAGTGCTGCTCTTGTTTCACATATGTTTGCTTTGCCCTCCGCAACTGCACATTGAAATCCTGAAAGATGGAGCTGTTCCCCAGAGCACCTAGCAGAGAGCAGATGCTTCATCTATTCCTCTTAGTTTGTAGTCTAATGGTTTCCTGAAAGAACTCAAGCCAGGAAAATAATTCCTTTGAAAAGCAAAATACCTGCCCACACAGAACCCACTTGAAGGCTTTCTAGCCTGGGCGTTCGTGCCTGACCCCTGGTGCAGACGGTTTTCACTCTAACATGAGGCTGGCGATTTTCCCAACATGCCTCACCTCTTCCACACAAGCTTCTGCACGGCTTAGAAACCCAAAGGCGAAGTGGCCAGCGTGACATTTGTAAAGTGCCACCTATATACAGTGCCAGGTAAGCTGTTGAGCACTTTCACCTGGCAACTCATCTGCCTCCTAACGATCCCGGGGGCCAAATGTTCTCACCTTCAATTATAGCTCAGGAAACTGCGACACCGGGGTTGTGACTTGCCTAAGACCACACAGAATTTGAAATTGGGTCTTCTAATGTTCAGCACTCTCTCCCACACAAAGCTGTCAAATAGAAACAATCTACCCTTTCTTCAGAATGACAAGTTGACAGAGTTAGAGGCAGAGTCAAGACCTCCACTTACAAGCTTGGGGCCTGGGGCAAAAACAGGTGGCCTCCCTGGCCTCATTTTCCCATATGCAAAAAAAAAAAGAAAAGAAAAGAAAATGCTAACCTGGAAAGATGATTAGAGGCAGAATAAAATGACATAGTAGGAGGCATTAAGCTTTATGTCTGACTCATAGTAGCTCAATAAATGGAAAATGTTCTTTATCTCTTTTTCCTCCTTTCATGCTACTAGAGCTGCCTTCCAAAATCCAATTTAATAGGATGACATTCTCTATTCTAATGTGTTTATTTTGAACGTTCCCAGCGTCATTTCTTGCACTGCAAAATTCAAGATATCAGCAACCCTCTTCATTCTTTAAAAGGTTATTGCAATTCAAACTAGTTCTGGTCAGCTTTCATAAGGATTTTGACAGGGACATTCGTTGATTACTATTCTTCAAAAAAATAACCTGGTTGGCCTAACAAGACATGGCTGACCTGCCCCGGCCAAAGTGGACAAGAAAAAGACAATTAATTGCTCTTGATTATGGTATTGATAGTGATGACAGCAGTAATGAAACAAAAGTTTCTTCCTAGACCTTAATCATTTTAATTTGTCTAAGTAGGAAGTACAATTTTGGCATGAAAACGTTCATGTTATTACCCGTGTCATTATCTCTGTTTACTAAATTCAAATGAACAGAATGTTTCTAGTTGTACTAAAGCTCCAGACATTACTAGAGCAAATGCTTGTCTCTTTTTATCACATTTGCAATGGATGAATTTAATCACAAAATCCTAAATGGGAAAGATTCTAGTAAGGCCACAGAGTTCAGCCATTCCCCTGCCTTCAAGCAAAAGTAAACAGGAATTACCTCAGACACACAGATCGACAAAATCAACAACAAAACTGAATGTGCCCAGTCTTTCCCCCTAGTAGGTCCTCTAGAGGCAGAAAAATCCAAATCTACTTCCTTGATCATCCAGGCCAGAAGCTGTCAAGGCCGACTTCACAAGGACCCAAAGCTTGGGACGCCTGGGTGACTCAGCGCTTGAGCGGCTGCCTTTGGCTCAGGGTGTGATCCCAGGGTCTAGGGATCAAATCCCACATCGGGCTCCCCGCAAGGAGCCTGCTTCTCCCTCTGCCTGTGTCTCTGCCTTTCTCTGTGTCTCTCATGAATAAATAAATAAAATATTTTTTTAAAAAGGGGGGGGTACCCAAAGCCCGTGTCATTCCTCAGATATTCTGATTTCACTGGTTGCAGCTGGGGCCCTGCGAACCAGTCCTTTGGTCAGCCTCCTCAAGTGACTGTAATGTGATACTCAGTAAAAAAGCCTCCCTGATATTTTTTAATATCTTTATTAAAGAGATCTGGTTCGCATACCATATAATTCACCCACGTAAAGTGCATGCTTCGATGGTCTTTGGTATACTCAAAGTTGTGAAACTATTACCACAGTCTAATTTTAGAATATGTCCATCACCCCCAAAAGATACCCAAGCCCCTTAGCAGTCCCTCCCCAAGGCATACCCCTAGGCACAGGGAGCAGCTACCCTGTTTTCTGTCCCTATGAATCTAACTATTTTAGGTTCTTCGTATAAATGGGATTATACAATATTTGTTATTTTGTGTCCGCCTTCTTTCACTCAGTATAAATGTTTATGAGGTTTAACCATGTCCCAGCATGGATCAACACTTCATTCCTTTTTATGCCTGGATAACATCCCATTATATGGCTATCCCATATCCCATTTGGTTCACCCATTCATCAGTTGGTAGACATTAGGATCCTTACTACTTTTTACCTATTGTGAATATTCCTGATACTCAAAAGCACTTTTTTTTAAGAGATTCTATTTATTTATTCATGAGAGACAGAGGTGGGGGGGGGACGGGGGGGCGGGGGAGGGCCGAGACACAGGCAGAGAGAGAAGCAGGCTCCATGCAGGGAGCCTGACGTGGGATCCCAGGTCTCCAGGATCAGGCCCTGGGCTGAAGGCGATGCTAAACCGCTGAGCCACCCGGGCTGCCCCAAAAGCACTTTTAAAAGAGCTGCTTTTAAACACACAACAGAAAATAAATAAATAAATAAATAAATAAATAAATAAATAAATAAATAAATAAACAAACAAACAAACAAACACACAACAGCTGGAAAGCACTTCTTGGGAAGAAGACACCAACTCTCACCCTGCGCCTGTAGCTTCCTTTAGCCGCACTTCCATTGAACACAGTCCTTTTTTATAACTGGCTTGTTGGCACTTAAATATCTGATTGCTTTGCTCACCCTTACATTCTTGACACTTCTATCGATGAGCCAATGACATTCCATTTTTAAACCAGGCTGTGGCTCCAGCCAGTCAGCTTATTATTTATTCTGACTCCCAGCAGTATTGTCCCATTCCACACTCTAGCTCAGAACATTTTAACGGTTCCAGGACTGCCAAGTAGCTCACTGCCGCAGCTACAACAGCAGCACCATTGCCTCCAACAGTTCTCTCTTCCTCCCTCTCACCAAAACTTTCTGACAAGCTCTCTTGTTAGTCATTTCATCTCCTTCCGAACTCAAATCCCTGTTGTTGCCCCCAGAAAATTGCATATGAAGCCTCCTCTATAAAAATGAAAGTAGCTATCATATTTGAAGAGTTGCTCTGTTTCAAGCACTGTGCTAAGCACTTTACATAGATTTTTCTCGTATATTTACGACCATCCTGCAAAATAGGCGTTATTTCCTCTATGTTCCACATGAGAAAACTGAAATTTGGAGAGCTTAAGCAGCACATCCAAGAACAGAGAGTGGGTAAGTGTCAGACACAGGACTTCCACCCAGATCAACCTGGCTCTCTGCCTTTATATTACACTCCTTCTTCTGTTTACATAATCATTGAGTTACTCAGTCAATAACTGTGCCACAGTCATGCCAGGAGCCATGCCATGCCTGCAGAATAAAGAATTAGGCAAAACAAAACTCTCCTTCCCTTCGTGGGATGTACCATCTAGTAGGCGAGAGATGATACATGTATTATTGCAGTCAGATCATGACACACTGTGAAAAGCCCCACAGAGGAAGCGCGCCCTGAGCTATGAGCAAGTGCATAACCTGGTTTAGTGGGAGAGGAGGGAGGTGGGTGTTAGGGGGGATGACGTCCCTGCAGAAGTAACAGCTGAACTCTCTGAGAGGCTCTGTCCTGCATGACAGGATTCTAGAAGTCAGGAGCAGTGGGGGAGGAGTATGTTCTGAGGAAGAGGCTTACCTGGCTGAGGTGTGCCTCAGCGACAGTGCTGGCCGGGTTGGAATCCAGTTCACCACCTTGCCCTCCAGACTTTCTTTTGTCCCTACTTGCCTGCCTCCAGGGTGTCGCCTGCATTTGTCCTTATTTCACTTCATGCCACGTGCTTGGCTATTTCTTCAGCTTACCAGAGCAAATCGGAACCATCTTCTCAATGATCCACAGCTGCAGAAAACATTCCCACTGAAACCAACACCCATTCAGGAGGGAGAATGTGGCCCAAATGATTAGGAAACATGTTACACTCTACTTGGCAGGTTTGGTTCCAAAAGACTTAGAGAATATTATTTCCAGGGTTGGGGGGGGGGGGTGTTAAAAACAAGCCTGCTGTTATGCAGACACCAAATTTCGATGTGCTCTGCAATAGGAGAGCTGCTTTAACATCAAGGGAGAGAACTGGGAGCCTTCCGCTTGATGAGCCTTGGTTTTGCTGCCACCTGCAGGTGTCTTCCCAGAAGTGCACTGCTACTCACCAAGACCTCCCCAAGCAAGAGGGAGAAAGAGGTTTCAATCCACATAGGTACAAATAACTAGGGTGCTGTGGGTCCTGCGCTGAAGGGGTCTCCCCACTGGGAGGTGACCGAGCCCCTGAGCCTGGCGTGTGTTTCTTATAGGAAGCCAGACTCCCTCTTTTAGGGATAGGAACAAGGTGTCGATTGAATGACAAGAGAACCGAATGTGGTGTTTTTTTGCTCATCCTGGAGACCCACTTAAATGTCATCTGAAATGACTGTATCCACCCTACTGTTTGGATCAAAGCACACATTCCCTTGGCCTGACCCTGGCTTAAGACTTCTCTGCACCTCCGTCCCAGCCACTCCGAGAATCATAGAATTGTCCCACCCCCTTCTCTCTTGCCCTCCAGCCTTTGTTGGGAACATGGTGCCTATCCTCTTCTCCTCATTCAACTCTTAGCCAACAGGATCTCAATTAAAAGGTTTTATCACCTGGGGGCACCTAGGTGGCTCAGTCCGCTAAGCATCTGCCTTCAGCTCAGGTCATGATCCCGGGGTCCTGAGATGGAGCCCCCATCCAGCTCCCTGCCTGTGTGCTCGCTCTCTCTCTCTCTCTCTCAAATAAATAAAGTCTTTAAAAAAAAAAACTTAAGGTTTTATCCCCTGAAAAATCTCCAGCCCTTCCTGCCCCTCCACATCATTCCTCTCCCACATGCTCCCCTTTCACTGTGTCTCTTAAGACTTACCACTCAAATAAATAAATAAATAAATAAATAAATAAATAAATAAATAAATAAAATTTTAAAAATAAAATTAAAAAAAAAAAGACTTACCACACTCACTGGAGGAAAAGACAGATACAAAGATCAATAGAACAAAATAGAAACCCAGAAATAGACTCACATGAACATGGCCAGTTGGTTGTTAACAAAAAAGTGAAAGCAATGTAATGAAGAGAGGATAGTCTTTTCAACAAATGGTGTTGAAACAAAGCAAGAATCTACACATTTAACACAACCCCTATAAAACACCAGCAGCATTTTTCACAGAACTAAAACAAACAATCCTAAAATTTGCATGGAACCACAAAAAAATCCTTAATTGCTAAGGCAATCTTGAAAAAGAAAACAAAGCTGGAGGCATCACAATTCCAGACTCCAAGTTCTATTACAAAGCTGTAATGATCAAAATAGTATGATACTGGCACAAAAATAGACACATAAATCAATGAAACAGAATAAAGAACCCAGATATGGACCCTCAATTCTGTGGTCAACTAATCTTCGACAAAGCAGGAAGGAATATCCAATGGAAAAAAAGTCTCTTCAAGAAACGGTGCTGGGAAAACTGGACAGCCACACGCAGAAGAATGAAACTGGACCACTTTCTTACACCATACACAAAAACAAAATCAAAATGGATTAAAGATCTAAATGTAAGACCTGAAACCATAAAATCCTAGAAAAGAGCAGAGACAGAAATGTCCCTGACATGGGCTATAGAAACTTTTTCTGGATAGGTCTTCTGAAGCAAGGAAACAAAAGTAAAAATAAACTACTGGACTACATCAAAATAGAAAGCTTCTGCACAGCAAAGGAAACAAGGCAGCCTACCGAATGGGAGAAGATATTTGCAAATGACATAGCAGAATAAGGGTTGGTATCCAAAAAATATAAAGAACTTCTAAAACTCAACATCCAAAAAACAAATAATCCAATCAAGTAATGGGCAGAAGACATGAACAGACCTTTCTCCAAAGAAAATATACAGATGGCAAACAGACACATGAAAAGATGTGGGGCACTGGGGGGCTCAGTGGTTGAGCATCTGCCCTTGGCTCAGGTCATGATCCCGGGGTCCTGGGATCAAATCCCCACAGGGAGCATTGGGCTCCTCGCAGGGAGCCCGCTTCTCCCTCTGCCAGTCTCTGTCGTTCTGTGTCTCTCATGAATAAATAAATAAAATCTTTTAAAAAAAGAAAAAAGAAAGAAAGAAAAGATGCTCAACATCACTCAGCATCAGGGAAATTCAGACCAAAACTGCAATGAAATATCACCTCACACCTGTCAGAATGGCTAAAATCAAAAACCTAAGAGACAACAGGTATATTGAGGATATGGAGAAAACGGACTCTCATACAGATTGATAGGAATGTAAATGGGTACAGCCACTATAAAACAGTTTGTTTTAATCTCAGTTTTATATTATTTTACTAGTTTCTTATGAAGTCAAATATATACTGACCATACAAACCAGCAATCTCACTCCTAGATAATTACCCAATAATTACCCAAAGGAAATGAAACCTATGTTCACACAAAAACAAATATGAGGGGCACCTGAGTGGCTCAGTCAATTAAGCATCTGCTCAGATCATGATCCTCAGATCCTGGGATTGAGCCCTGCATTGGGCTTCCCGCTCAGTGAGTTTATTTCCCCCTTTCCCTCTGCCCCCCTCCTTGTTCATGCTCTCTCACTCTCAAAAAAAAGATATAAAATCTTTAAAAAAAAAAAAAAAGAATAACTGAAATGCAAATAATTGCAAATCTTAAATGCTTTATTTAAAAAATATGAAAATGTTTATAGTGGCTTTATGCATAATCGCCAAAAACTGGAAATAACCAGAGTGCCCCTCAATTTGGGAACGGATAAACACACTGTGGTACATCCATTCACCGAAATACGACTGCAGCAGTGAAAAGGAACAAGCAATAGAGGCAATGACATGGACAAACCTCAAATGCATTATGCTGAGTGCAAGAAATCAAGCTCCAAACGTTACATTCCATATGATTCCATTTATATGACACTCTGGAAAAGACAAACTGTAGAATCAGGGAACAGAACAGTGGTTTCCAGGGCCAGGAATGAGAAAGCTTGACCACAAAGAAGTGGGAAGAAATTTGAAGGAGGGAGGGGTAGGGAATGATGTGACTGTGCTGTACCATGATCATGATGGTGGTTAAACACTATGAATTTGCCAAAACTCATCAAAACTAGTGGATTTTATTGTATGTGAATTAAAAAATAAATTTAAAAATTAAAAAAAAATGATCGCCCTCAGGGCAGCCACTGGCGCTATAGAGCACCTTGGCAGGATTAGCAAAAGGGCATCCCTGCTAGTGACAAAGGGCTCTGGAGTACTCACATTTCCTGGCATCCCTCCAGGGGTGGCTAGAAGCTGGAATCTAGCCACACTCACCTCCATTTTCCTCCTTAGGCCACACTTAACACACAAACCACTCAGCCTTTCCCAGTTCCCCAGGTCTGGATTATAATTGGCTATTTATCTGTTTTGCTCCCCATATGGGAGTCCCTTGAAGAGCTATCTAATTTGTCACCAGAGCCCTAGCAAGCTGCTCAGCGGCTGGCACAACAAATGTTTGTTGAATGGGTAATAAATGATCCCTGCCTCCAGGATCCCCTCTCTGAATAGCCCACTCACTGGAGCCCTTTCCTCCCTGTGAAGTTCTAGAGGACCTATCTGTGCTTTTCATCTGTCATAACTAACAATAGAAGCGATGACTATTGACATTACCATGGATAGGCAGGTTTCTTCCCGGCCAGCCTGTAGAGCTTTGTGGAGGGAAAATATACACAAATCTGTGCTCTCCCCCGCCTCGAGAGCCCCAAATAATGCATATACACAGAGCTTAATAAATGTTAGTTCATAGGTTGAAGAAACACAAATTTTTCTTAAAAGTATATATGCAGGGAAAAATCAGGCTAACATGTAGAAAAAGACACTTAGATAAAACCATTTAGATAAAAACATTTAGACAATCAACTCATTTTTATGATTGACAAGGTTTTAATTTTCTTTCTTTGCTAACGTGGATATGTGTTCCTAGTAAAGAATACAAATGAAACAAAGGATTAATGTTAAGTAGCAAAATGCAGTGCTGATAAAATGGATGTTCAAAATGTTTTCCTCTACATTTCCATAAATAAGGCTTCTGTCTTTCTATATTTTTGTTCTATCTCTAGGATATGAAAGAAGGCTGTTGTGTGGAAGCACAGCTCAGGTTCCAATTTGTTTTTAAGGTTATCCATCTCGTAAATGGGAATAAACTATAACACCAGGCTTCTATCTCTCAGTAGGAAGAGCACATGCAAAACATTTCAGGATGCTTGGGGAAAAAAGGGAAAATAGCTATTGACAGCATTTTTAGGATGGATGTTGGTAACACAGCAAGAGCACTCTGAGCACTGGAAGGGGGTGTAAGGCAAATGTGGCTGCAAAGTCAGTCACCTCAGTGACCCCAGGATTGAGCTGTTCCATGCACGACAGCGCCCCCACCCACAATTAAGGTGTCATGAGTATGAATACTAGTATTAATTATATGCAGTTGAATAAGGTACTGATAGAGTTAACAGTAGCCATATAGCTGGGCAAAGGACTACAAGTAAGTGGCCAACCTCGGGATTCCATTCCAGAAGCCCAGGGCCTGCCTCCCAGCCCTCCCACACTTGTCTCTCACCTTCACAGCTCTGGGGTAGAAAGGCTGTCATTCCTTGTGGGGGGTGTGGGATTCAAAAACTCCCTTTACATTTCACTTACTTCTCTGCAGCCTGAATCCCTAGACACTCTGGAAAGACATAGGGGAGCCTGTGACTTTAGAGTTCTAGCAAAGATCATGTTCCTGTCCCTACATCTCTGCCTCTGCCTCCAGGTATGGTCACACTAATGGTCAACACTCTGAGAAGAAGCTGCCTAAGAGAGTGGTTAAGAGCAGCCCTGACGTCAGAGAGACCAGGCCTCTGACACTCTCTGTGTGACTTTGGAGAAGTTACTTAACCTCTCTGAGGCTGTGTCCTCATCTGTAGAAGAGGTAATAATACCTCCTGGGGTTGCATGAGAACTAAATGAGACAAGGCACATAAATGGCCCATTACAGGGCCAGACACACAGTAAGCACATAACCAATAAATGACCAATTTTTAACATTATTAATCATTCTAAAGGCAAGCTGGGGAAAGGTAATACAACCTCAGTTCTGTTGTCTGCATTCTCCAAAGCAAAATCTGAATATTCATTCCGGTGACTCCCTTGTAAGAAGTTCACAGCAGGGACATCTGCCTGTAGCCTGACCCCAAGCTCTCCTGGTTCATATGCCTCAGGTCACCTTTCTCTGACACTCACCCCAATAACCAATACTGCCCCCCTGAAAGACACAAGAGGCCAGTAACTGCCCATTCCTTTTCAGGATCGAGTTTGAGCTGCTAACTGCTTTGACCTGGTCATGTTGCTGATTGCTTTCCAAGAAAATCATTGACTCTCACACTAAAAATTCGGAATGCATTTGGCGGTGTCATATACCCACCGTTAACAGCCCACTCCCAAACCAGGGTACAGCTGACTCCTGGCAGCAATGAGAAGGGAAAGCATCACATCTTTGGCTCCCAAACACATCTTGATTCTTTTTGGAACTCTTCTACCCTCTCCAGGGCCCCATGTCCTGAGCCACTCTCCCTGGACACTGACCCCTGGCCCGCCACGGACCTCCCTTCCCAGAGGCCTGAGGGTATTTTTTAGACATCATCCTTAAGGCAATATAGTGATTAAGAATTCAAGCTTATGTGTTGGCAAATCGAACTCCAATTTAAAAAATATACAAAAAAAGGGGGAGAAGAAGAATTCAAGCTCTAGAATCAAATCCCAGCTGTAACGCTAATCCCTGACTGACTTTGGCCAAGTGTTTCACTTATTTAAATAACAGGGCACAAATAGAACCTACCTGGCAAGGTCAAATGGGATTTCTAAAGCACTCAGCCCATTGACAGCATATGGCAGAGAAGTACAAAACACAAAAACAGAAAGGTTGGCTCAGGCTGGCATTAGCTACCTCGAAGGGAGATGACCGCCATGCCCCTGTTAAGAAGGGTAAGAAGTGTGGGACACCTGGGTGGCTCAGGGGCTGAGCAGCTGCCTTTGGCTCAGGTCATGATCCCGTGGTCCTGGGGTTGAGTCCCCCATGGGGTTCCCCACAGGGAGCCTGCTTCTCCCTCTCCCTCTGCCTCTGCCTCTCTCTGTCTGTCCCTCATAATATATATAATGATATGTATATAATATAAATGAAATATTTTTTTAAAAAGGAAGTGTGAGGCACGGAGCACCACGCAGAGGGGAGCTGCGGCTCCCCAGGAGCAGGGAAGCTGTCCTAAGAGCTCCTCTCAGGCCACACTCCCTCCCAACACCGCCCCCCTCCAGGCTACTCATAAATACAGCAGCGCCTTCCTCGCTTACATTTCAATATTCCGAACGCTGGACTCTCGCCAGTGTTTCAAAGGCCTTTCAAGAACTAAGAGGCAAGGAAGAGCTTTCTCAGCAGCTTCCAGTCAATTCTGAAGAAATGCCTCTGATTTCTCTCCACCAGAAAGCAATTTTCCCAGGGCCCTAGCACCAGGGAGGGGAGGCTCCTGAGATGGAGACTTACTGCCATCTAGAGGCCCCGGTGCCACAAGGCAAGACCAGGGGGACGGAGAAGATGCCCTGAAAGGAGTTCTCCCTCCCACCTACCCTGGGGTGGGGACGGGTCGCTGGGGGCTGCCGCCTGAGGCCACCCAAGGGTGGAAGGCAGGTTTTTTAGACATCATTTTTTAAAAAATCAAAATTCAGACCCACTCCTTCTGTCCAGTTTTGAAATGCTTCATATTTTTCTTATAAAGTCTTTTTTTTTTTTTCCTTCTTAGTTTCTTGAGATTTGTCCCTATTAGAGATTCTCATGGGTCCTTTCCCAGAGGGGACACCACGTCAGTCTCCCCGGCGCTGGGGATTGTACTAACCTCCGGGTTAGGTGCTCACAGTCACTTGTTCTCCCACGAGCTGGTTAGGATTTGGTGGGAGATGGGGGGGGGGTGACCTGGGAGCCACAGGAGAGTGACGGTGGACACTCCTGTGCCCCTCCAACTCCTCCCCTAACCTGCTGAGATCTGACATCCGCCCCACAGGTTCCCTGAAGCCACCCCTACTGATGTCACCACCCAATGTGGTAACAACTCCCCACCCCCCCCAGGCCTGTCAGCCTCCTCCAGACTTTCCAATGTTCTCATTGCTCCTTCTCACCATCACCCACAGACTCATCCTGCCCCACCTGCATCTGAAGTGTTGGTGCCTCCTCAGACTTCTGTCCCTGGGCTCTTTCTGTCCCACTTTTGAACAGAGGTTGTCAAACTTGATTGAGTACCAGTATCAGCTGGGGAATTGTGGAACCTATCATAGAGATTC
This sequence comes from Canis lupus dingo, assembly GCF_003254725.2. Taxonomy (NCBI): domain Eukaryota; kingdom Metazoa; phylum Chordata; class Mammalia; order Carnivora; family Canidae; genus Canis; species Canis lupus. Next base: position 15,917,378 of record NC_064246.1, on the reverse strand, counting down.
TACTTTGAGTATACTTGAGGTTCTTCAAGTTGCTCAGGTGATTCTGATGTGCACCAAAGGTTGAGAACCACAGACCTTTCCTAGGAAATTTTACTCACTGTCATCATTCGTTGCCTCCACAGACAACATACTCTGATGATAACAAATCTTGCTATAACCAGTGTTTCACTGGCTCTGACCCATTTCTGACAATACAGATTCCCATCTCCCAGCAAAGTTGCTGCCAAATACTTCCAGAGTTCTCCAACAGTAACACGTGTGCTCATGGACACATCCGGCCCACAGTCCTGTTTCCCCCTTCACCTGCTCACCCCCCAAGGCTGAGTGTTGCTACATCCACTGGGCACCAGACTCTCCCCTCAGCCAAGGCCAGTGAGAGGCACCCAGATTGACAGTGTTTTGTTGAAGAGTGAACAAAGCTAGCTATCTTAGGGTAGACTCCCCCAAAAGCAGAGCCTGAGGCAAGGACTTGGGAGCAGGTGACTTGTGTGGGACATGCTCCAGCAATCTAGAGTTAAGAGAGTGAGAGAAGAAAGAAGAGGAAGTTTAAGGATGTGTTTATCCATGTCGCCATCGTAGGTAACAGGGTTCAACCAGGGCCCCTAGGAAGTACCCAGGGTGCCTCCAGCACTGTCCACCTCCAGGAAGGATGCTGCGGCATGTATCCATGGCTCCCAGTGCCCACTACGTGAGGAGAGCACTGGTTCCCCAGCATTTCTGGGCTGCAAGCACACACAGGCCAAGAAAAGGACCCAAGGCAGACATCAGAAAATTGATGAGATAACTCTAAGCTCACCAGAACAGTCCACCACAACTACAAATGAAACCAGAAGTGATAGAAAGGTAACATGGATACAATGGCTTCTGCCACAATCTTCCATAGGCTTCCTTCTTAGGTTATACTCTGAGGGAGGAGTTCCAAAGCAATGGCACTTATGCCCCAATGTTGTTTTCAAAGAATCAAGCCTTTTCAGTTTCTCTTTAGAGTTTCCAACACACACCAACCCCTAAATATCCAGTGATTTCAGACACAGACCCAATGTAGAGGACGTCACCCAGTGTAGAGGACATCACCCCACCCCCAACTTGGCAAGTCAAGGCCACATGCACCTGAGCATAGGACCACAGGGACACTTTCGGTGCACTGGAGCATCTGAGGAGCTTCCTGAAGACACGACTGGAGGGAAAGCCTCGTTCTCTCTTACATCGGAATAGAAGTCTACAGAGATTCTCCAGCTGCAGCTCCACATGTGTCCACAAATGCCCAAATGCCTGTATGCTAATGGCTTTGCAAGGCAAGATTTCTGCCCTGAGCTCCATAAACAGAACTACCTGCTGGACTCATCTACTTGGAGTCTACCAAGCAACTCAGACTCAACACAAATAAACCTAAACTTATTATCTGCCCTTCATACCCCACCATGAATCCTCCTTCCATTCCTGGATTCACTTTGCCCATGAATGGCACCTCTGTCTACCTGCTAGACCATAAGAGAAATCTGAGGCCCAGTCCCAGTCTGACCTCTCCTCTTGCCATGTAGGTCCAATTAATCAAATTCCTTTCCATTAACCACGAAATCTGTCTAAAGTGAATTTACCTAAACCTGTTTGCCTAATGATCAATTTCCTAATGATTTTTTTTTTTGCCTAAGATTCTGAATTAGGGATTATAAATTGAGATTTTTATAAACAATTTCCCCAAAGATACCTTGAAAGTAGTTTTATATTTTACATAATCATTTATTAGTTTTGCAGCATTTTACCAGTAGTATGATTATTTTGTACATATTTGAGTACCTTTTTATAATTTAACATACTTTTCTACACTTCTAATATATCTTTTTACACTTCTAGTATTTTCTGAAATAATGCTCTTTCTAGCAGTAAATACCTGTAAGATATACAGAATTTCAAAAAGAATTTACTTACCAAATTCACCATTTGTATTTTTCCTTTCCTCTTTTTGTCTTTTGTTTTTCATGACACAGTTTATGTATGTATTTTCCAAAAAGCATATCTGGTATCCAATGGCATCTGGTCCCAAGAATCAAGGACTAGGAAAAAATGTTTGGAAAGCTATTATCCACACAAGGACTCATACACAAATGTTCATAACAATATTATGCATAATACTCTCTGGCCCCAAACTGTAAATAACCCCAACTGCCACAAATTGGTAAACGGAATACAATTAGCCAAAAATAAGGAAATGGAGTATTAATGTGTGTACCAACATGGATGGGTCTCAAAAACATGGTGAGCAAAAGAAATCAGAACAAAAGTCTACAAACTATACGATCCTTTTTATATGAAATTCTACGACAGAAATGTAGTGACATAACGCAGGTCAATGGTCGCCTGAGGCCAACAGTTGAGAGGACTGACTTCACAAGGGTCACTATTAAGAAATTGAGTTGCAGAAAAATTAGGTTACTTGTACATTTATTTCCACACAACCAGAAGGTGGGCTGGATTCAAATTCTGCTTCTATTTTCCTAAATCACTCTTCATCTCTGATCACTAGTTTCATAAAATCGGTTTCATTTAGGGCCACATCTTCCTAAGATACATTAGTTTTCTTGGAGCTAGACCAGTGTTTCTCAACCTTACTTTGTACTGTTGTCCCCCCCTTCAGAGCCCTTATACATTTTTTTCCTATTTTCCCCCACAATGTTGATTTCTGTTTATGAACTGTAGACCTTGAGAAGGCCACAAACCATTGTAATACCTTTTTGCCCCACCCCAACCAATCTTCATGCCCCTGGCGGCAATAACACTTTACTGGGAAGGTATGAATATGTTGGAGGGAACTTTAGACGCTTTGTCGAAACTGATGTTTCAAATAACTTACTGTTCCTTCTGAAAATGAGAAAATTCCAACTGCCTCACACACATGGTATTAATTTCCTGTGTATATAAGTGGCCAGGCTCTAAAAGAAATTAGAATGGACTGCATTGGACAGAAAGCCTTGTTATGCTTAACACCTGCCACCCACACATGCCTCCATACACACATGTGCACTCACACACATACACACCCTGCTGTTGCCACGATGGACCAAAACTTACACACTGCCCCAGCTGACTGGCTGGGAACACATTCAGCTGGTTGGCTGAGGGAGCCCTGGGGACTAGTCCAAGCATGGCTCAGGTGGTAACAGCCAGCGGGTAAAGGGCAGTGCTTGAAAGGGCCAATCACATACTATCAGAACATCATGGTAATTTCTAAGGATTCAGCTCCACAAGGCCGGATGAGGCTATTCTTCCAGGTACCAGTTTTGGTACCTGACCTTCACTGAACAAAGCTGTCTGTGCCTCCAGAGACAGGCCATCTGGAGCTCATAATAGGTGTATAGCTGAGTCTGGTAAGGACAATCAAATAGACAAAGCTCCTTGACAACAGAGCACTTGGCTTTATAGTACCACCTGAAACACATGCGTAGGCCATCCAGTAGCCTTCCAACAAGTGTTCGTGTTAATTGAGGTCCAATTAGTTTTTGCCTTTCAGCTTTAGAAGTGTAGCCAAGAAAACAAACTGACAAGTGGGTCTAACGTGAATGAAAGTAGAACCCGGGCAGCCCTGGTGGTGCAGCGGTTTGGCGCTGCCTTTGGCTCAGGGCATGATCCTGGAGACCTGGGATCGAGTCCCACGTCGGGCTCCCTGCATGGAGCCTGCTTCTCCCTCTGCCTGTGTCTCTGCCTCTCTTTCTCCCTCTGAATAAATAAATAAATCTTTAAAAAAAAAAAAAGAAAGTAGAACCCTGAAAAAATTTTGATATAGTCTATCCTATTTTTAGCCAATCAAATGGCAAATGCTTATTCAGAGCCCACATCACATAAAGAAATATAAGCTACAGTTCTTGCACTTAAGGGAGCCTTGATCTAGCTACAGAAGTAAGATATATATACAATTAGAGGGGCTGCTTTGGGTTGACTATGATGAAATCAGTGGGCCAGGCACAGATAAGATGATGGTTACAATAATGGCTACTGCTTACTAAGCGTTTTTATGCCCAAAAAAGCATTAATTATTTCACATACATTATCCCACTTAATCTGCACTGCAACACTAAATGATTGGTACTACTATCTCCTTCTTATAAATGAGGAACTCATCTCCTCTCCTCCAAAAAAGTTTCTTCCTTATAGTTCTGAGAATTCTTTGAAGGCATCTTAATTGTGCTCTCTTAACTAGCCCTATTAACTATTTATCAGGTTTACTGGGGATGCCTGTGTGGCTCAGCAGTTAAGCATCTGCCTTTGACTCAGGGCATGATCCTGGAGTCCTGCGATCGAGTCCCATATAGGGTTCCTTGTGTGGAGCCTGCTTCTCCCTCTGCCTATGTCTCTGCCTCTGTCTCTCATGAATAAATAAATAAAATCGTTTTTTAAAAAAAGGAAATTATCAGGTTTACTATTTTTCTCCTTTTCCATTCCAGCTCTTGGGCACTATATCTTGAACTGCAATAGCTACTGCATGGTAACTTTTTGTTGTGCAAACATCCCAGATTTTCATGGTTTAAAGCATCATTAATTTATTACTTCCATTGATTCCATGGGTTGACCAATTGGTTATTCTGCTTCGTGTGGCATCATCTGGAATGTTGAGATGACCTAGTGAGAATGACCTCAGTCGTGGCCAATAACCGGTACTGTCTGTCCACAGGGAGCTTCAGACTTCCTCTCCATATGGATGCTTGGGCTTCTGCATACCATGGGGACCAGATTCTCAGAAGGAGTGTTCCAAGCAGCAAAATTAGCTGTTGCAATCTCCTGAAGCCCCGCCTCTGAAGTCATACAGCATCGTTTCTGCTGTATTACATTGATTAAGGCAAGTCATAGGATCAATACAGACCAAAGCAGATTCAGGGAAAAAGGAAATAAATCCCACCTCTCGGTGGGATGAGTGGCAAAAAACACTTGAGGTTATCTCACTTTTCCTGCAGTCACCAAAACCACCACCACCAAATCTTGTAAAAGGTCACAGAAGTCCCGTGTCATTTGGTCCTAGGCACACAATACCATACGCTGGTGGAGCTAATGTGTGCACTGACACTGCCACCTCCCATTACTGCTGACACCGGCAGTGGAGAATCACTACGAAGTCACAGGCACCATTCCTTATTACCATTAACACTACTGAAATCAGTGCTAGCCAACATCTTGTGTCCTCATTGTCCAAACGAGATTTTAACATAATTACTCTGAGGATTTTATTCATAGCCCCAGTGACAGACATGTCGCAGCTCAGGGACTGTGGGCCAGGGTCAGGGGGTGCTAAGTGGCACAGCTTTGGGCCTGAGGATCTAACATAGTGCTCTACTCAGTGCTCCCCTCTGCTCCTAGGCACTGCCCTGAACCAAGCCTGGTTACCTCATTTCCAACATTTTTGGGATGAGTTCTAAGAATCTCCTGCAGTTGACTCCCAAGGGCCCCCCACCTTGTCTTCTAGAAATGATGGAATTGTAAAACTGTACTTTATCTAAATCCAAGTGAGGCCTCCTGCTACATACAGACGTAGAGGGAGGTCAGTGACTTGAAATTATACTGAAATGCAAATGACAATTTAAAATCCTTCCCTAGGGGAGACTGAGTGGCTCAGTCAGTTAAGCATCTGTCTTCAACTCAGGTCATGATCTCAGGGTCCTTGAATCGAGCCCCATGTCGGGTTCCCTGCTCAGCATGGAGTCTGCTGTCTCTCTGTCCCTCCCCGCTGCTCATGCTCTCTTTCTCTCAAATAAATAAAAATTTTTTAAAAAATAAAATAAAATCCTTCCCTAGAACAATGAATACCAGAGCTTTTTAATTGTCATTTACAAATGGGACCAGAAAAGAAATGCCAAAAGGAGGGCTGCCTGTAAAAGGTAAGCACATGCTCCATGCCAGACCTTGATGTCACTGAATATTTGGAACATGTTACCTAATGTAATCCTTACAACATACCTACAAGGTAGATGACAATGCTCCCATTTTACAGATGAGCTCATTGAGACTTAAGAAGTTACCTCAATTGCCTGAAGTTGCACATAAGCTGCTGGGCTAAGGACTGACCCCCTCTCCAGGCCAGTCTAACTCCCAAAACACAGCCCCTTCCCTGCCGTGCTATCCTGTCTTACTTATCTAGGATGTCCTCAGTATTTTGCATCCCCACCACCTGGCTGCATGACCTTCACCTAGTCCATGCTGACTCACTGCTGATGGTGGAAGACTTTCCACATTACGCCTGAAGCCAGCCTGGATGACAGCTGAACACAGTCTCATCAAGTTCCTCCACAGAAACAGCCAGTGCCAACAGCAAACCTCTCTAGCTTTTAAAAGGCTTTTTTTCATTGAAAGAAATAGAATTTTGCTGGATTTTTTTTTCTTTTTCAGATGGAAACCTTAGTAAGGAAAGCTAAAAAGACATCATGCTAACTGACAAAATTCTGGCTCCCTGTGGGGGTAAACATACACAGCATTCTTAGCTGGGAAGTCACTGTCAATTTACCTCTCCATTTGTCAGCCAAAATAATGAACCCACAGAGTAAAATGGCTTTCTGAAAAAGATTTTCCCCTTGCTCAAATAAATTATCAAAGCCAAGGGCAAAACAACACTTATGTCTGACCCCCACAATGGAACTTGGTTCCCAGCTTACCCTGAACTCATGTTCCACACTGTTTCCAGTACCTAACCGGTCTAAGACTTCCTCACTTTTCTAACAGGCACAGGGAGTAAAGAATTTTCTAGGGAAAAAATTATGTGCCCGCCGAATGACTATAGTTTGGCAAAAAATATTTTTAATTGTTTCCTAATCCTTGAAATGTGAGATATTTGAGTGAGAACCACAATGAAATATGTGTGAGAGAAACACAGTGAATCACATTTTACAGGTAGTAAAAAAAGAACCAGAGAGAAATTGAGTGATTTATGTGCTATTATAGAGAGAGTCTGAAATTTGAACTCAAAGCTGTCAACATCCAGCTTCGTGATTACTTCCTTGAAAATTATGCTTCTCACAAACCAGCATCCTCCCAGGATCCTAAATTCAGTCATGCCAAGCCAAGGAATAGACTGCACCATCTATATCCATTCAGAAGTTTAAATGCCAATGTTTTGCTTGTCAGAATATTAACCCTAACATGATTCATCAACAAATGTCATACCAATTTTGGTCTTGTTTCCAGGTTTAATCCATCAGAACTGTCATCAAAGCATTTTTTTAAAGCATAGTTACTTTAAACACAAGTTGAAGAGAGTTTCACTAACCAATATAAGCTTGTATCTAATATTTTAGCTAATCTTACAGATATAGACCAGAAAAAACATTCAATTCTAAGCAAAGCTGGAATCTAACCTTAATTCCTTTAAGACAAGGATGAATGAATGAAGTGGCTATTTTGCCCGGTTGATCAGCTATTTTGCTTGAAAATTCTATAGGATTAAGTGGTCCTACTAGAAGTCCACAGCAGATGAATGGACTTCCTGAGTACTTTTTAGGTGATCCAGACTCTACTAAAATCTCACCATTATCAGCAAACTGCATGTAATAGAAAACCCATGCAACCACGTGAACATGTAATTTTTTTTTCTCTTTTCCAGCAGTACACCAAATACAGAGAGAAGTGTCTTTATACCTTTGCAGACAGTGTAAAAGCGTCACTCGCAGATGATGGCCAGGCCTCCCTCATGTCCCACTGCCAGTTGAGTACCACGTGGTCACCAAGCAGCTGTTCAAGTGAGGGAACACTCCCTTGTTTCCACTTAAAACACTAGATCAATGTCCTGCCCAAGTTCAGTGCTGAAATAGGTCTAATTGGAAGCAGTGGGAATGTAGCCACTGAAAGGAAAAATAATAATACAGACGATCCCAAATGCCACATAATTCCAAATTCGAATCTCACATTTTCAGTGTAGGGGAAAGATGAGGGAGCAAGAGGGAGACCAACCTAACCACAAGAGAAGATGTGGCGAATATTGCCCTGGCTTCTGATTTAGCAACTCTATTTTCTCTCTGTGGTACTCTCAACAGTGCAATCAAAATGTGATAAAAATTTTATTTTTTATGTGTGAGCACTGACTATGCACCAGCTGTTGAAGCAATAAATTGCTTTCACAATTTACAGATTGCTACAAGTAAACCGCTTCGTGTAATCTTCATAGCTCAGTAAAGTAGCTTCTAGAATTATGCCCCATTTTACTGATGAGGAAAACACAAGTTCAGAGAAGCTAAGTGACTTATCCAAAGTTACACAGGTAACAAGCTGCACGCTGCACTATTATGATAAAATAAATAAATATAAACTGTATTTTTTATCATGCAGGATAGTAGTTCCTGACCCTGGCCATACTTACTACCAGAAACTTTTATTCTAAAATAATAATGCCTGAATCCCCCTTTAGAAATTCTGATTTAATTGATTAGGGTGGGGTCCAGGCAATTTTTCTTTTTTTTTTAAGTTTCTCTACTCTAACGCGTAGGCAGAGTTGATAACCACTGGACTATGTCACTTAGAATACGTTGGTGGTTCTCAAGCTTTAGCATTCATCAAAATCACAAGAATCACCCAGAGTTTCTGATTCTGTAGGTCTGCTTGGGACCTGAAAATCTGAATTTCTAACAAGTTTTCAGACGACACTGATGACATTTTGAACATCGCTGTTCTAGGGAGAGACTAAGTTTGCAGGGACTGGCTAGAGGTTCACCAAGCCTGTTCTCTCTCCCTGGGTACACAGCTAAACTTTGTTTCCCAGCCTCCTTGCATCTATATGGGGCCACATGGCTAATTCTCACAGACGGCATATGAGTGGCGATGATATGTCACTTTAGGTCTGAAGCCCTTGAGAGCAAGTGTACCTTTTCCATATAGTCCCTGTCTTTCCTTGTCTGCTGGCCAGATGCAGAGACTCCAGTCTCTGAGACCTCATAAGAGAGACTGGAACCACTGAGTCTCTAAATGAATGCACAGAACACACCAACCCCATTCCCAAGGATCCATATAGACCGTGATATGAGTAAATAATAAACCTTTATTGTTTCTTATAGGCCACTAGGATTTAAGGGTTGTTTTGTCAGCAGTTAGTCCTATCCAGAAAACACTACACTAATAAAATTGTAGGCAAGCCATGGGACATCCCTGAGCCTCGGTTTTTTTCATCTGTAAATGGGAATTGACTAAAATAGGCTCCCAGATCACTTCCATTTGTAACATTTTATGATTCTATAATACTAATAATTCCTAAGTCAGGCGGAAACAATTCTAAGCACAAAGAGAAATAAGAATCTCTGTCTTATTCAGCATTGCCTTTAGGATATAGGTGGAATACAGAAGAGTGTAGTCTATTCTGCACACACCTAAAGGTCAAGGTAGCTGTCAGTCTTTGTTCTGCCTGAAGTAAAAATCTGGTAAGAACAGAAAGGCCAATAAATACTAATGACAATCCTAATAACAACGCAATCCCCCTGGAGATAGATAACTGAGACATAATATGATATGCAAAAAAAAAAAAAAAAAAACACCCTTTTGCTTGTGTAAGTATTCAAAGGTAGGATTAGTAAGATAAATGCCATTTTAGCACATTTTCTTACCAAATTCTTCTCTCTGCCATTTTAGCATCTATTTTGTCATTAAAACCAAAAAGAATGAAAAGAATGGCTGAATATACAAATAAATTGTTTCTGGAAATACCTAACAAAGCAAACCTGAAACTCATGTTTAAGATGGAAAGTTACAGCTGACTTTTTTCTCTCAGAGCTGGTACCAAACCAGTGTGGCTCCTACAGGAAAGTTAATCAGAATTGAAAAGAACAGTGACCACAGATAATTTACTAAAATGCCTGACCCCTTAGGCTGACAGCTCAGTACGAGAAGAGCAATTGATTTTAGGCTAACATACAGGCATAAAAAGATAAAGTATGTTAAAATGGTTTTTTATGTAGAGAAAAAAAATTAAATATTCTCAGCAAATATTTGTTGAGTAGTTACCATTGTACTAAGGCAGAAAGACAAGTAAAATTTGTAATCATAAGCCACAGGCAAAGCAGAGAGAGATGTGGGAACTACAGCCCTGCTTCTCATGTCCTTTCTCTCTTCTTTTTTTAAAGATGTATTTATTTATTCATGAGAGACACAGAATGAGAGAGGCAGAGACATAGGCAAAGGGAGAAGCAGGCTCCTCACCGGGAGCCCGATGTGGGACTCAATCCCAGACTCTGGCCCTGAGCCGAAGGGAGATGCTCAGCCACGGAGCCACCCAGACGCCCGTCTCATGTCCTTTCTTAAACTGGAATGTGCTCTGGCCCAGATTTAACATATGAGGTCTTTAAACTGCAGATGCAATCATTTCATTTACAGGTCTACTGCTAATTCTTTCTCCCAAGCTATTCTATGTGCCTGACCTACACATCTCCTTCCTTATTCTAATTTTTTTTAAGGATTTTATTTATTTATTCAGGAGAGACACAGAGAAAGGCAGAGACATAGGCAGATGGAGAAGCAGGTTCACAGGGGGCCTGATGCGGGTTTAGGTCCAAGGACCTAGGGATCAGGCCCTGAACCAAAGGCAGACTCTCAACCACTGAGCCACCCAGGTGTCCCACTCTTCTTATTCTAATTAGCATCTCCTTAATCCCTTGTTTTCAATGAAAATATCACTTCCTTTGATGACTCCTCAGACTAGGTTATTTTGTTGTTTTTCTGTGCTACAATAGCCATAACTATACTTTTTTGCTATGGAACATATCATCTTTTATGATAATTGTTTTGTTGTCTATCTGAGAGAAAGAGAGAAAAGGAGAGAAGGGAAAGGAAGGGAAGGGAGAGAGTGACAGTGAAGGAAAGACGAAGTGAGGGGAGGGAGAGGAGGGGAAGGAAGAGGAGAAAGAAGGAAAGAGACTGACTTTCTTGTTCAGCATGATATACCTGATGGCTATCACATTAGTAGCATATAATTAGAACTTAGTAAATGTTGAGGGCCCTGGGTGGCTCAGTCAGTTAAGCATCTGCCTTCGGCTCAGGTCATGATCCCAGGGTCCTGGGATTGGAGCCCCAGCGTTGAGCTCCCTGCTCAGCTGGGAGTCTGCTTCTCCTTCTACCTCTGCCCTTTCCCAACATTCATTCACACTCTGTCTCTCTCTCTCTCTCTCTCACACACACTCTCTCCTCAAATAAATAAATTAAATTAAAATCTAAAAAAAGAAAGAAAGAACTTCGTGTTTCCTAGATGAAGATGAACTAAGTTTGATGGGGAGCAGAGGAAGGAGCCATTGATTATGCCTGGGAGGGAAATGGGAAAACGTATTCACCAAGACACTTAAAGATTTGAACTGAGCTGTGGCTGGTGGGAGGCTCATTCATACAGCCAGTGATGGCCAGTACAGTCCTCTGTATCTGTTTGACAATGGCAGATACCAAGGTAGAATGATCAGAAAAGCAAGACACATCTACTTCCTTCTCTGAAGAGGTGGAAAATTTTAAAGCCTTAAATCCCGGGAAGTGAATTACGATTTTAGAGGTGATATATCTGTATTTTCAAGAACTCAAGTCAAAATAAGGGCTGAAGAAGCAAAGGGGAAAAACTACCAAAGAGAAGGTGAGGTGTGTCTAGAGTCAATCTGTTTGTCTCTCCTTTGCAGAAGTGCTCAGTAAATGAATGATTCTGGCCAGGGGGGTTATTATGTTTCCCATTTCCTCGCTGAGCGTTTTTTTCTTCTTCAAAATAACCATCAGCAACGAAATCATAATAGCCAGTGCTGAATCTTTTCAAAGTTAGATTTATGGATCCTATCATGATCGTTAGGGACAATACTTAACTAAGCAAGACAGGAAACAAATATGCTTCCTAGAGACATGTAATTCCGATAAGGTACAGCCTACAGTAGTATTATAGTTGAAATGCCATTACGAATGCCAAGTTGCTTCCTGATTCATCAATGTATACATCATAGCAGGAATTCCCTCTGATTGCAGCCTTGCCTAGACTCTTAAAATTAATTGCTGTAGTCCCCATCTGCCTCCTTGTGAGAAAAAGAAATGCATTCACAGCAACTCCTGAGAGAAAGAGTTCTAGAAATAAATACAGAAATGAAGGTCTTATAACTCCATCCCTCTGCTATCATCCCCAAGTCCCTCTCTCCCATTCCAGGCCTCCTCAGATGATGCTTGCCCTCCTGCCTGCCTGAAAATCAGACACATGAAAGGAGATCACCCCAGAAGCCCCAAACAAAGCAGCCTTAGGCATAAGTGAAATTGATGATCATCTGCCCTAGGAGCGACCCAGGAAGAGCCTCCAGCTTCCAAACTCTCTCAGTGGCATTGTACTAAGGCTGAAAATTCTATCCTCAAAATTTTCTTCTAAAGGAAGAAGGCATTATCAGAAACCAAGATCTGGGGTGGCAATAAGACACATTTACAGCCACTTTCCCTCACCTCCAAACAAACCTCCCTAGCAATACACTGCCCTCCTGAGAAATGATGTCTCTTAGCTTCAGATAAGGAAGAGAGTTTATCTGTTTCACAAAGTTGGGAGAAGTTGGTCATTTCTAGATCAATCTCATTTAGACAGCAGGGCTACCTGGTAGGTAGGTGTCATTATGCCCTTCACACAGGTAAAGAAACAGAGCCAACAACAAACCAGTGTAGAAATTTCCCCAATTGTTAAATGCTTCACCCAAACACATCTCTGAGGGGTTACATTTCATATCCATCTAGTAGGTGCAGTTGTCCCACCTGGACAGCTCATGCCTCCTCCTGTTGAGTAGCCAGCTCCTGCTCATCCTTCAGATCTCAGCAAAACTGTCACCTCCTCAGAGAAGCCTTCCCTGGTTACCCACTCTAAAGTCCATTGCCTCTGCTTTCTCTCACAGCACCCTATTCTTTGCATTCATCACATTTATCATAGTTTGTAAGAACATACTAACTCCTTTGTTTATATTCTTGGGTACTAGACTGTAAAGTACATGAGGGCAGAGGTCATCCTTCTCCTCTGCACCAGAAGAATAGCATACAATATAATAGATGTTCAATAAATTGCTTAAATGAATGATGAATGGAGTTGCATTTCTGATCGAAATCATGTAATCATTACCACTATGTATGGTATACAGCCTCCCCATAAATGTGAGGATAAATTCCATTTGAAGCCTAAAGTCTCTCATTCAGTAAGTGATTGAACAAAATTCTCTCTCAGCCATCAAGGAGAGGCTACCCATCCCCATCATGCTCCAGAGTCCCTGGGGCCAGCCTTGGCAACCTCCTTGGGGCTTTCCCTCCCGGTCATTCTCATTTGCACTTCAAAACCTCCCACTGTCACCCTTGAAGCTCAAACCATCTGATTCTAGCACCTGCTAAGTTTGCAGTATCTATATTTATTCATATTATCCTAAAAGAAGACATTAGTTTTCTGGTGCACAGTTATTACTACTTACAGCAATAACCACATCACTTCTCTGTCTCAATTCTTCCCTTCTAGGGCTACACAATGAGACCCAGGTGTCAAGATCTGTTTTATAGGCAAGAAACCCAAACAAATTAATCTGAGAGCTTATCTAGGATGAGGCCATCTGTGCCCCCTCTTCTCCTGAGAAAAACAAAACTTTTCTCCTTAAATTCTCCTTGGAAAGAGAAGGGGAGGATCCTAAGTTCTGCTCTTTTGGAATATAAATAAATGCCTCCATCTGCAAGTTCACAATCCCTGGAAGGTCTCTGTGGTCCTGAATTTCATTCCTCTTCTGAAATGAAACATTTACCTCAGAGGAGATAAATCTCTCTGGACGGTCTCTTACTATCTACTCATTCTTAAAACCCTAAGACTTGTCCTTTCACCCAGATCCCAGGTTTCTTTGTTCAGAAAGCCCTAACCATATAGAAACATAAAAATATTTTCTCTACAGCCCCACACCACCCTCTGGTTCTCCTCAACCTACCATCTCTCAATTTCCTGTTCGTTCTTCCACTTTCATAAGCACCCATAGATCTTGGCCCTTGAATCTCTTCTGAATTCTTCCATCAGCCTAGAGACCTCCCACACCCCTGTGGACAAATGTGGGGAAGTGGAGAAGCCCCATATTCACACAAAATTGAGGTAACTAGAGGTGTATCAGTCAAGATCAAGTCGGGGAAGCAGCAGTATCTGATGTGCTCCAAGTATGGAGGATTGAATATGAGGAACCAGAGTACCTGGAAGAGCCAGAGGAGTGAAACAGAAAATTCAGGGATTAAAATCCTGAGCCTATAGCACAGACTTAAAGATCTTACAAGAAGCTCTAAGAGATTTCTCCAAATTTCACATCTCCATCTCCCCTCAGCACCTCCTAAGAGAATAATGGCCTTTCTTCTTCCATTTTCCAGTCTCTCCTCATTGGCAGACCCCAATCCATCTTCAGGGTTTGAAGAGGGAAGAGGATTGTGGGAACCCCAGAAAAAGAAATCAGGTAAGGACCTTTGGATCTGATTCTAAGTTGATGACAATCCAGCACGAAGAGTCATGATTTTCTCTATTTATTCTATTTAAAAGTATTCATGATGGGGAACACCTCCAACAACAACTTTTGCTGTTCTCCATCTCCAGAGAGGACCTCATGGAGCCATTTCCTAGAGGGAATTGCTTGCATTATATATTTGGTCTTTCCAACCAGGAAGTCCTCAGCTTTGTTTTCAGCAAAGAGGAACATGAATAGATGACGATACCCCCTAAACAATTCTTTAAGTACTAAATTTAGATGTTGAGTATAGATTCACAAACAGAATGTAACAACTGCTTGAATACATGCAGAGGAAGTTCCACTGCTACATTTTCAAGGAACTATTCTGGATCATTTTCATTAGGGAAGAATTTCCTCTAAAATCATGAAATTCAAACTATGAATATCAAATATCCTTTGATGTTTCAGGTTTTCATGATTGAAAAATTCTGTGCTTTTTCTGCCACATTAAATAAAAATGGAAAAGTAAAATGGTTGAATGAGCGGTGGCATGAAATTTCTTTTAACTCAGCATGAACCCACAGAAACCAAGAAACATAAAAAGTTCACCAGTTTCAAAAGGAATTGAACTCATCAATGAAAAACTGAAAAAAAAAAAAAAAAAAACTATCCAACTTGAAATTAACCTCCTAAATCTTGCAAGATAGAAACACACTTATATGGTACACTCTAAAAACTTAATATTCACTACATGGGATGTTTTTAAAATCAAAGTATACCACAGAAATATCTTGTTTCATTGTGCTTTGCAGATACTGTGTTTTTTTACAAATTGAAAGTTTGTGGCAACCCTGCATTGAGAAAGTCTGTGGGTGTCATTTTACCAAGAGCATTTGCTTACTTCACGTCTCTGTATCACATTTTGGTAATTCTTGCAATATTTCAAACTTTTTCATTATTATTATATTTGTTATGGTGATCTGTGCTCAGTAACTATGCCTTACTGACAGCTCAGATGGCAGCATTTCTTAGCAATAAAATATTTTTGAATTAAGGTGTGCACATTTTTTTAGACATGATACTGTTGCATACTTACTATAGTGTAAACATAACTTTACTACATACTGGGAAACCAAAAAATTCATTTGACTCAGTGTATTGCAGTATTTGCTTTATTGTGGTGGTCTGCAACTGCAATATCTCCAAGGTATTCCTGCATAGCAGTTACTGAACAATCACTAAGTAAAATACTAAGAATTAAGAATGTGTCCTGAAGAAGGGGATGCAAAGTACTTCTTTGTACAGATGTTCCATGGAATACAAAATAAACCAATAATCAACCATAAGATGACCTGAATATAATTGGAAACTGAAAACTGACGCTAACAAGATCATCTGCCCTACAAAGAGCCTTCTGCATAAATATGGTTTCTCACAATACATATAGTTAGCCACAAAAAGAAACTGCAGACGAAATAAACCTTAAATGAGCCTTATCTTCTCACTGCCCCCACACAGGCAATGGCTACTCCTGCATCAGAACAGTCACTGGAGCCTTTACCTTCACTGCTCTGTCCTTTTCTATTCCTCCTCAGAGCACTCCTCTCTGAATGAGAATGCTTATTAACAAAAGTATGCAGAAGATATATCACATACCAGGCCCTATGCTGGGTTTGTGGGGGATACAAGTCAAATAAAATAGTCTCATTTAACAGAGCAGAAGAAAATACAGAGTCCAAATTATGGCCCATCCAGAATCCTGCCCTTCTGGGATGGAACAGTAACCTCCCACCAACACTTGAATAATGCTCCCTACTCTACGATGTGGTTCAAGTAGGCTCTGTAATGTTCCATTTGATCTCAGACCCCTTTGGTAGAGTATTGGTCCACAGTGGGCATGTGACCCAGCCCAAACCAACCAAAAATGCTGCCTCAGACTTCTCCGAGTGAAAGTAAGAAAGTCAATTCCTTTCTAGAATAGAATAATAGAAGTTGTAAAGTGCAATATTCTTGAACTATCAGTGGATAGGTTTTCCACAACATGAAAGAAAGTTTGTGAGAGATAATAAAAGTAACAGCAGTGAAACAGAAAAATTGTACCAAGAGACTAAGAAGGAAGCATGCTCTTATGACTCCTCAATATTTTTTAGATGGCTCATGTATGTGTGTGTGTGTATGTGTCTGTGTGTGTCTGTGTGTGTCTGTGTAAGAATAAACCAGTTAAAATACTCTAGAAGTAGGATATTAAAGTCCTTATAAACTAAGCTAAGGACTTGCTTTATCCTGATGAAAAGTGAAGGGGCTCACTAAAAGACTTTAATCAAAGAATCCCAAATCTTTTAATTGAACAAAACCCAAACTCTCCAAGATTTAGCTCTAGAGGTAAATCTCATAAGGCTAACCAAGTGGTTTTTCATGCCCCTTTTTCCTTTTTCCCTTTACAGCCTAGCTCAGAAGTACATACAAACTCTTTTCCTTATACTCGAAGAAAAGAAGTTTAGATGAGAGCGTGTGAAGAGAATTTATTTTATTCTAAGGTAGAATTAAAGGGAATTCAAAGCAAACAATAAAAAGAGTAGAATCATGGCCAGTCAGGTTTGTCACTTATAGGTTTCAGATGCTTCCGTAGGAAGCTTACCCCCTGAGTTTCATAGGTACCGTTCAACCACACACATCATCTGAGATAGCTGCACTGGAGACCCAAGAATTGTCACAACTACCTCCAGCTTCAGTTTGGGCTTTTTTAAAAGAATTGTAACCCATCATTTCAACACCTCCATGAACAAAAGCAAGTAAACCAGATTTCCATAATGCTGCCCATTAAGACAGTCCATCTTTGTTGGTTTGTTTCTAATTTGGGATAAACATTTCTTCCTTGTGTGACACTAGTCTTCAGTATAAGGTGGAGTATTTTAACCCACGTGGCTGAAGAGCTTAAGGAATATTCTATGTATTTAACAAAAACTACTCATATATAATAACAGGACCCTAGTTCTTGGAGAAGATAATATTGGAAATGGCAGGGAAAGCATTAGGTATGAAATCATAAGACCTAATCTTATGATGAGGAGTATAAAGAAGAAAGACACATGTAAGGCATATTTAAGGGATATAACTAACAGAACTTGGTGATGAGTAAGAAGAAAATGAGAAAAAAAAATCAAGAATTATTCCCAAGTTTTGGTTTAAAAAACTAGATAATTGACTCATTAGTTGAGAGAAGAGAAAGAACAAGCCTTTTCAAGGAAAAAAATGAGTTCAATTTTAGACATGTTTTTTTCAAGTCACTGGCAAAACATGTTCAATAAACAGTTGGAATATAAATCAGGAATGAGACCTGCATGGGAACTATAGCAATAAAGCCAATCCAATAAAAATCACCAGGAATGCAAATGTAATCCAGTAAGTTAGGTTTACGCAGTGTGCTGCAACAAGGGAGAATGTACACCATGAGAAACATTGGGGTCTCTAAGAGAGAATGGAACGGGCTTTTGTGGGGTTAGGACTTACTCTTAATGAGTTTTGAGGCAGGAGTAGGAAAAATGGGGATCTGCCTTGGAATGGGAAGCTGTGATGAAGCAAGGACAGTAGTAGTAGTAATCTTTGTTCAGAAGGCAGAAGGACCAAGAATGGGTCTCGGGTGTCATTGGTAAGAAAGCAGTAATCACTCAAAAGGACTGTTAGAGCATTTTACTGCTGCAATGTGACCTCGGGAACAATAATGTTTCCTGCTGACTTCGCAGTTAGCTCTATATATATGTCTATCACCACAGTCTGATTATTAGCAGGACTTATATTTACTCATTCAGCCCTAGGCATATATTTACACTTCTATTTCTGGGCTGATGTTTACCATTTCTATATACTTTATTATCATCAGCTTATAGTTGATAAACTATGGAAATAGAGTAGTTGTCCAATAATCATGCTAAGGGTGAGATTCTTTGGTGCCTTTACTCTCACTTAGACATAATCCCAGTCTTTGATATAACAACTGATGTTTTCTCAAGCACATGTAAAGTGCTGTGCAAATCCAACTTCCACCTACCTACACACTCAGCCACCATCCTCCTTCTTCTACGTCAAGAAGCCATTCCCATTATAGAAATTCTGGGGAGGATTAAAAAAAATAGAACCTGAGAATGATCTAGAGATGAGTGAAGTAAAAGTAAAAAAAAAAAAAGACAAAAGTAAAAGACAAAAGTATATGATGTTGTGAATACAAAAGGAGAATGATTTAAAGAGGAAGTAGCCAGGGGCAGGGGCACCTGAGTATGCTCAGCGGTTGAGTGTTTGCCTTTGGCTCAGGTCGTGATCCCAGGGTCCTTGGATGGAGTCCCTGCAGGGCACCTGCTTCTCCCTCTACCTATGTCTCTGTCTCTTTCTGTGTGTCTCTCATGAATAAATAAACAAAATATTTTTTAAAAACAAATACAAAAAAGAGGGAGTAACCACCAGAATCAGGTACCGATGAAATAAAACCAAGACCATATCTGCTAAACGGGTCCCTTAGGAGATCATTGGAATGGTGGAGACCAAAGCTGGATTTCCATGCAACTGAGAAGAGATTGCAAATGTGGACCACAGTCTCAAGTATGATGCTGTGGTGAGGACAGAGAGCAGTAGCTAGTAGTAGACATAAGGTCAGAGAAAGGGTTTTTTTGTTCATATCTTTAGTCAATGGAGTATTGAACATTCTTACACATTGAGTGGAATAATAACTATAGATGAACAGGTCAGGCCGTCTGAATGAGGAACTAGGGTTTGAAATAATCACTCATGGAAATGAGATTATCAATGACATATTAATAATAGTTATAGTACAGTCAATTTTCTTTCTTTTTTGTCACAATCTTTTTTAGATACCAAGATCTCTCTCAAAATGTTTATCAACTTATTTTCCCTGTGGAAAACATGCTTGTCAAGAATAATATTTTAAGTTATTTTATATTTTTATTATGTATATACAAATGAAGGAAATTTTTTGAAAAATAGAAACCCCAGTTAACAGTGGTTAGTCTGGAGGGTAGAATTAGAGGATATTCCCACTTTTCATTTTGTACATTTTAGTTTTGTTTGAGTTTCTTCTTATAACAAGTATTTGTTGTTTTTTTGCGATCTGAAAAAAAAAAGAGAGAGTTCAAATCTGAAAGAAAAAAATTAACATTTTTCAGTTGATCCTCTATTCAAGGTTAAATGCCTTCATGATTTTATGGTTCAGAGTTGAAGGTTTCTCCTTCCTATGCTTAAGATGGCCAAAAAAGTAGAGAATCTCTTTTAATTAAAAATTATATTCATCTGCGACAGAGACCCAACAACTGTTCTCATATTTTAAAAAAAAATAGTAGGGATCCCTGGGTGGCGCAGCAGTTTGGCGCCTGCCTTTGGCAGAGGGCCGATCCTGGAGACCTGGGATCGAATCCCACATCGGGTTCCCGGTGCATGGAGCCTGCTTCTCCCTCTGCCTATGTCTCTGCCTCTCTCTCTCTCTCTCTCTCTCTCTCTCTCTCAATCTGTGACTATCATAAATAAATAAAAATTTTAAAAAAATAGTAAAGTAAAAAGGAAAGCATTTCCCAGCTGATATGGTGGCTCCATGATGTCATCAGTGTCCTGGCCTCCTATCTTTTTTCCACAATCCCTAGCACATGTCTTCTAACCTTGAGGTCCCATCACATTTACAGAATGGTCACAACAGCTCCACAAGCCACAATTCTATTTCAGATAGGAAGGGAAAATGCAAAAGAAGTTTGCAAGCTGAGTTAACCCCTTTTGAAGGTACTTTCATGAAGTCCCCATTCAGCAACTTCCACTTCTATCCATTGGCCAGAATTAGTCACACACCCACTCCTAACTGCAAAGAAGGCTGGATACTGCAGTTTTTAGCTGGTGCATTGCCACCCTGATCAAAGAGAAGGTTCTGCTCACTGAAAGAAATTGAGGAAGACACAAAGAAGTAGAGAAACATTCCATGCTCATGGATTGGAAGAACAAATATTATTAAAACGTCTATACCATCCAAAGAAATCAACACATTCAATGGAATCCCTATCAAAATAACACCAGCATTTTCAACAGAGCTGGAACAAATAATTCTGAAATTTGTATGGAACCAGAAAAGAACACGAATAGCCAAAGTAATGTTGAAAAAAAAAAAAAAAAAAAAAAAAAACCAAAGCTGGAGGCATCACAATTCTGGACCTCAAACTGTGTCACAAAAGCTGTAATCACCAAGACAGTGTGGTACTGGTACAGAAACAGATACATAGGTCAGTGGAACAGAATAGAGAACCCAGAAATGGACCCACAACTCTATGTTCAACTAATCTTCAATAAAGCAGGAAAGAATATCCAATGAAAAAAAGGTAGTCTCTTCAAAAAATGGTGCTGGGAAAATTGAAGAGCCACATGCAGAAGAATGAAAGTGGACCACAAAAATAAATTTGAAATGGATGAAAGACCAAAATGTGAGTCAGGAATCCATCAAAATCCTAGAGGAGAACATAGGCAGCAACCTCTTTGACCCCAGCCACAGCAACTTTTTGCTAGACACATCTCCATAGACAAGGGAAACAAAAGCAAAAATGAACTATTGGGACTTCATCAGCATAAAATCTTTTGCACAGCAAAGGAGACAATCAATGAAACAAAAATGCAACCTACAGAATGAGAGAAGATATTTGCAAATGATATTTCAGATAAAGGGCTAGTATCTAAATCTATAATGAACTTATCAAACTCAACAGCCAAAAAAAACCAAAAAATCCAGTCAAGAAGTGGGCAGAAGACATGAACAGATATTTCTCCAAAAAAGACATTCAAATAGCCAACATGCAGATGAAAAAATGTTCAACATCACTCATCATCAGGGAAATACAAATCAAAAATGCAATAAGTTATCACCTCACACCAGTCACAATGTGCACAATGTCCACAATTGCCAAAATATAGAAAGAGCCCAGATGTCCACTGACAGATGAATGGATAAAGATACACACACACACACACACACACACACACACACACACACACTGGAGTATTATTCAGCCATAGAAAAGAATGAAATCTTGCCATTTGCAATGATGTGGATAGAACTAGAGGGTATTATGCTAAGCAAATAAGTCAATCAGAGAAAGACAGATATGATATGATTTCACTCATATGTGAAATTTAAGAAACAAAACATGAACATAGAGGTAGGAAAGAAGAAATAAAATAAGATAAATACAGAGAGAGAGGCAAACCACAAGAGACTCTTAACTATAGGGAACAAACTGAAGGTTGCTGGTTGGGGGGAGGATGGGCTAGATGGGTGATGGGCATTAAGGAGGGCACTTGATGTGATGAGCAGTGTGTGTTGTATGCAACTGATGAATCACCAAACTCTACCCCTGAAATTAATAATATCCTAAATGGTAACTAACTTGAATTTAAATTTTAAAAAAGAAAAAAGAGAGAGAAAGTTCTGTTTACTAAGGATAAAAAGAGACTAGTAATGAGTAGATCAGTCCCATAGTTATCTGAACCTTAAATGAAAGCTCTTTTGAACAAGTGTTCTATAAAATATTTAGCTTATCTGGCATTTCTCAGATTTCCCACCCATGCTGTGGGTTGTACAAGCCTTAGTGCCCCCATGATACACCCAGGCTGGAAACATACCAGAAGGTCCCAGTACCATAGGACCTGCTCCAGCAGTTTCTGTCATGTCTCCTGGCATCCTCCCACTCGCAAGAAGGAGTGCTGCCCTCTGGCTCTCGTGTACCTTGGCTCAACTTCCTAGCTCCTCCCTAGGGCTGCACAGTAAAAACTCCTGCTCCTGTTTTGCCCCATTTCCTTCCTTTTTCTTTTCCCAACTCCCAGGTACATCTTTTAAAAATTATCTCCATTGAGAATGACTGGAAATTCATATGAATGCAGACTGCATCTTAGATAAAATGTGAACTGAAAGTCTTATGGTTTCAGGACAAGTTTATGGAAATAAATCCACACTTACAAATGTTTCATAAGGGAAATATTACTGTAAATGCAAGACAGGGAATGAAACAAATGGAAACAAAATACAGAAAGAAATAGAGAAAGAAAGAGAATCTATCCTTTCCCTTAAGCATTCCTGAAAAATCCTTGTCTGCCACATATAATTTGGATAAACTTGAAGTGGGAGGGAATAGAAGCAAGATGCTCTCAGGGATATTTTTTTCCTGTTAGAATGTTGGTTTCCTAGGAAAAGCAATCATGCCACTTGTGTATTCTATCAAGAATCTTGAATTCTAGTATAAATTTGTTAAGTCTCAAGTCATGATCCTTCATGACATAGATGATATATGTTGAAACACTGACATAGGAGCCACACAGCATACTCGGTAGCATAAATAAAGCCAACCCTTCCCACTGGGCAATCTATAGAAAGGAGAGAGGAATTTCTAGGAGGAAAAAAAAGGCACTGAATACAGAGCCAAAAACAGACCCACATAAATATAGTCAACTGATCTTTGACCAAGGAGCAAAGATAATACGACAGAGCAAAGAGAGTCTTTCCAACAAATGGTGCTGGAACAACAGGATGTGCAAGAAAATGAATTTAGACAAAGGCCTTACATCCTTCACAAAAATTAACTCAAAACGTATCACAGACAAATGTAAAACACAAAAATATAAAACTCTTAGAAGATAACACGGGAGGGACGCCTGGGTGGCTCAGCGGTTTAGCGCCTGCCTTCAGCCCAGGGCATGATCCTGGAGTCCCAGGATGGAGTCCCACATCGGGCTCTCTGCATGGAGCCTGCTTCTCCCTCCACCTGTGTCTCTGCCTCTCTCTATCTCTCTGTCTCTCATGAATAAATAAATAAAATCTTAAAAAAAAAAAAGAAGATAACACAGGAGAAAATCTAGATGGCTTATAATATGGCAACAACATTTTAGATACAACACCAAAGCCACAGACTGGAAGGATATATTTGCAATAGACACATCTGATAAAGGACTGTTACTCAAAATATACAAAGAACTCTTAAAACTCAACAATAAGAAACAAAACCCAATTCAAAAATGGGCCAAAGACTTTAACAGAAACCTCATCAAAGAAGATATACAGGGATCCCTGGGTGGCGCAGCGGTTTGGCGCCTGCCTTTGGCCCAGGGCGCGATCCTGGAGACCCGGGATCGAGTCCCACGTCGGGCTCCCGGTGCATGGAGCCTGCTTCTCGCTCTGCTTCTCTCTCTCTCTCTCTCTCTCTGTGACTATCATGAATAAACAAATAAAATCTTTAAAAAAAAAAAAAAAAAGAAGATATACAGATGGCAAATAAGCATAAGTAAAATGCTCCACATCATATGCCCTCAGGGAAATGCAAATTTTTTTTTTTAAGATTTTATCTATTTATTCACGAGAGACACAGAAAGAGGCAGAGACACAGGCAGAGGGAGAAGCAGGCTCCACGCAGGAAGCCCAATGTCAGACTCAATCCTGGGACTCCAGGATCATGCCCTGGACCGAAGGCAGAAGCTCAACCACTGAGCCACCCAGGCGTCCCAGGGAAATGCAAATTAAAACAACCATAAGATACCACTACACACATATCAGAATGGCCATAATCCACAACACTGAAAATACCAAATGCCGGTGAGGATATGGAGCAACAGGAATTCTCATTCACTGGTGGTGGGAATGTAAACGGTATGGCTATTTTATAAGACAGTATGGCGGTTTCTTACAAAACTAAACATACAATACAACAACTTACATACAATACAATAATCACATTCCTTGGTATTTAGACAAAGGCGTTGAAAACTTCTATCTATGCAAAAAACCTACACAGAAATATTTATATTTTTACAGGAGCTTTGTTCATAATTGCTAACACTTGGAAGCAGCCAAGATGACTTCAGTAGGGTAATGTAGTAGATTCAGAGAGCTGAATGCTATTCAGCGGTAGAAAGAAACAAGTTATTAAACCATGACAAGAAGTGGAAGAACCTTAATTGTACATTACAAAGTAAAAGAATCCAATCCAAAAGAGTTACGTCCATATGATCCCAACTATATGGCATTCTGAAAAAGGGAAAATTATGGAGCAGTAAAAAAATCAGTGGTAGCTGAGGGTCAAGGTAGGGTTTGTGAAAAGTTGGAGCACAGGAATTTTAGAGCAGTGAAAATACTCTGAGTGATACCATAACAATAGATCCATGTTATCATACGTTGGTCCAAAGCCATAGAATGTATAGCCATGAGTGAGTCATCATGCAAACTACAGACCTTGGGTGATTATGACGTGTCAATATAGGATCATCAATTGTTTCAAATGTACCAGCTGGATGGGTGATGTTGAAAATGGGAGAGGTTATGTGGGTGCTAAGGCAGAAGAAATATGGGAAATCTATGTGCCTTCCCTTCAATTTGCTGGGAACCTAAACTTGCTCTAAAAATTTTTTTCTGAATAAAAAAAAAAGAAAAAAGGACAACTAAACAGGTACTGTAGTACACTCATAGCCACCATGTGCACCCTTTGACATATGGAGAAACTGAGTCTCAGAAATAACTTACCCAAGCGCACCCTCAATCTATGTGACCTTAAGACTCTGTCATATGGCCAACTATGCTGGTGGAAAGCTCCAAATAAAGACTAACATGCTCTCCCTTCATGTAGGCATTTGCTCTATCCCAGGAAAGTTTTGCATTTAGTGAAAAATCTGAATCACAAACCCAACCCATGTAGTTATCTTACATTAAGAAAACTGAAGCTGTACTTGGTACTAAACATGATTTCTAGAAACCTTATTTTTTTCTAATAATGGCATGTGAAATTGACCTTGCGACAAAAATTTTCTTTTTCCTCTCCTATATGCAGATTTTCCAAATGAGTTACAGGAAAGCTAAGAAGTTTTATGGTAAATTAATACTACTTCAAGTATAATCTCAATGAACGTTAATTGGAGTAGGATTAAGACAAATGTCTTAAAATGCTCCAGAAAGAGAGGGCCGGTAAGGCTGTGATTCCTCACAGGCTTGTTGATGAGGCACTTTCATGCAGGGAAATCCACAGCCAAGTAAACTTCAAGTGGCCCAATTTCAACACTGGAGGTTCGCTGAATACATGGTCTCTTCTCCCTAAATGCTCCTGGCCAGACTGCTCTGAATCCCCTGGCCCTTTGGGGTTTCTACTCTTATCTTTCAGTCTTCCTTCATCAGGAGCACTATCCAATTTTCAGTACTGATTCTCAATTAGAAAATACTACCAAGGCCAGCTATGGCCTCTGCACTGGGATCCCCACCCCTGCAGCTCTCACGCAATCCCTTTGTATGGGTCTGAATTCTCACAGGGCAGTGAATCATGGACCTACTCTTAACATAGCAGTGAGATTTCCACAGATTTTCTGACAACTTTTTATTTCACCATCTTCCTGATCACAGAGACCTCTGTGATGACTTACTGTACTCAATAGCAACTCAGCTATAATAAAAATCCAATGAGAAGTGCACTTAAGGGTTGTTTCTTTTTTTAAGTCCAGAGTAAGAAAGCCCAGGGCTGCAAAGTTAGTAGAAGAAAGGAAATAACAAAGATCAGAGCAGAAAGAATGAAAGAAGAGACCAGAAAAGCAATAGAAAAGATGAAACAAAGGGCTGGTTTTTTGAAAAGACAAACAAAATCGACAAACCTTTAGACAGACTAAGTAAGAAAAAAAGAGAGAAGATTCAAAAAAATTAAATCAAAAAAGGAAAAGGAGACATGACATCTGCTATGACAAATATACATAGGATCATAAAAGACTACTATAAACAATTATACGTTCACAAATTGGATAACCTAAAAGAAATGAATAATTTCCTAGAAACATATACAGCCTACCCAGACTGAATTATGAAGAAATAGAAAATTTGACAGATTAATTACAAGTAAGGAGATTGATTCAGTAATCAGAAATCTCCCAACAAAGATAAGAATAAGACCAGATGGTTTCCCTGGTGAATTCTACCAAACATTTAAAGAAGAATTAATAACAATCCTTCTCAAACTCTTCCCAAAAGTCTGAAGAGAAGAGAACACTCCCAAACACATTTTATAAGGCCAGCATTACCTGATACCAAAGCTAGTTAAGGACACTACAAGGGAAGAGTAGAATGGTAGCAGCTGCCAGGGCCTGGAGGGTTGGGGGAAATGGGAAAATGTTGGTCAAAGGGTACAAAATTCCAATTATAAAATGAATGAATTTGGGGCACCTGGGTGACTCAGTGGTTGAACATCTGCCCTCAGCTCAGGGCATGATCCCAGAGTCCCAGGATCGAGTCCCACATCGGGCTCCCTGCATGGAGCCTGCTTCTGCCTCTGCCTATGTCTCTGCCTCTCTCTCATTCTCTCTTTCTCTCGAATAAATAAATAAAATCTTTAAAAAAATAAAATTTAAATTAAATTAAATAAATAAGTTCTGAGGACCTAACATACAGCATGGTATTATAGTTAATTCTACTATATTATATACTTGAAAGTTGTTAAGAGAGTAGATCTTATACGTCCTCACCACAAAAAGGAAAATGGCAATTATGAGAGGTCATGGTGGTGTTAGTTAACACTACTGTGGCAATCATTTCACAATATATGTGTCAACATGTTGTATGCCTTGAACTTACATAATGTTACATAGCAGTTATATCTCTCAATAAAGCTGGGAAAAGAGTAAAACCATTTGTGATAACAACAACAACAAAAATCCCAAAGCTGATATAGTATTACAGACAATAGTAACACAATAATAATAACAAATAGCATGTATTCAGCACATGCTATGTGCCAGGGACTATTTTAAACACTTTACTTACATATTTTATTTCAGTTAATCCTTTTATCACTCCTCTGAGGTAGGTATTATTATTATTATTATTATTATTATTATTATTCCCATTTACAGGCACAGAATTCCCATTTACTGAGGCATGGAAAGGTTTAAGACCTTAACAGCAAAAGATAATGGAAGAACACTTGGGTGGGAAGTTAGTTAAGCATCTGACTCTTGGTTTTGGCGCAGGTCATGGTCTCAGGGTCGGGCATCAGGTTCCATGCTCAGCAAATCTGCTTGGATTTCTCTCTCTCTCTCTCTTTCTCTCTCTTTCTCTCTCTTTCTCAAATAAATAAATAAATCTTAAAAAAAAAAAAAAAAAAGATAATGGAGTCAGGATTCAAACCTAGATCAAGTCCTTAACCTGCACACACTGCTTTGAGCACTTTGCTCCCCTGAAGTGACTAGAAAAGTCTCTCCTTCCCATTGTCAATAACCATCAATATTCTTTAGTGTTTAAATAGTTCCCCAGTGCTGGTCACAGGAGTTCTTTCAAGCTGACTTGAATATTCCTTTGACACACACCCATTAATCTTTGAGTACTTCCCTTACTTTTTGGCCCAACAAAATGTCTGAGGTCATCTTGTATTTTTCTTGCCTGCAGACTCCCAGATTTTTCAGGGAGCCCTGAAGAATCAGTATTTCTTATATTTCTACCACCCCAAAAAAGTATTATAAGACATCCCCAAAGCAACCAATACTAACTAATACCTTTAATAGGGTATAATCACATTCCAGTTCATTACTTAGGGTCCTGGTTGGATTTTTATTGCCAAGAATAAATGTTTAAAGTAATAGAATTTGTCTTCATTAAAGTCATGTTTCCCTAAGGAGTCAGAGAAATGACGGATGAGTGGAGCCAGGACTTTGGGATTTGATCCTCATTGCGGAGAGCCAGGCTCAGTTCAAGACTTCATAGGCAATCAAACACAGATTCTTACTTAATCTGACAAAGAGTCCTTCCCAAAAGACATATTAATGAAATTTAACTTATTAAGTTGCTAATTATTGTATGCTGTCATCACTGTTAAATCAAGACATATTAATCACATCATCATTCCCGAATCCTACAAGGACTTTGCTCTAATCCTACTCTGTGCCCAACTTATGGGTACTTTAAAAACAAAGTATGTCACATGAACCAGAAATTTTCTCTTTTGCCCCAAAGGAAATAAAGTTTCTATAAATCCCAAGAAATTTCCCAGAAGACAAACTCTACCCATGCTCCTTTTAAAAAAATATTACACTTGACACCTTAGAACACAGTTCTATTTTTGCTTGTACTTAGAAAGGTACAAATATGTGAATAAACCAAATGACTCTAGAGTATATGCAGGAAGTACATGAACCTTGGTATTAGATCAAATGTAGGTTTGAATCCCAGCTCTACATCTTATGAATTCTGTGACCCTAGGTGAGTTATTAAATTTCTCTATGTCTCAGTCTCCTCATCTGTTAAGTGGTTTATTATAGGGGTTGAATAAGATAATTCATTCCCACACATGGGACAAAGCCCAGAGAGTGAGTGCCCAATAAGGGTTAGCTACTGTTATTACTGACTTTCTTCTTTTAACTCTAATGACTGTAATTTCCAATGCCACTGTATAAATCAGATTAGGCCAAATAATTCTTCACTGACAGGTTAATCCAAAATATCACTGGCTTAACCAGATGAAAGTTACTTCACACTCAAGCAAAGGCTACTATAGGTCCTGGCAACTCTCTAGGGCTGCTGCCCCCCATTGAGACTCAACAATTCAGGTTGCTTTAGTTTCTCCACCATCCAGTAGCCGGGTGCCTGCCCTAACCCCAAACTTCCACCCCCAGACTCGAATGACAGTACAGCTTCCGCACCTTACACTGGTATTGGATGGGAAAGCCTATGCTTAAGAAATCAGGCCTCACTGGATACATTTAAGCAAAGGATGAACAGTTGCTTTTCCAGAGCAGAATGGAAATTCATGCATCAGAAAGGGTAACTAATAAATGTACCAAAAGAATATGGCTGCATGAATACCAGGATCTGATCAAAGAGTATAAGGAAAATCTTGGAACCTACAATAAATTTACAGAAACCTCCTTTTTGCACTGTGTTGCAGACCACATAACCAACGAAGTAAAACCTGATGGGACCTACCTGTTCAGAAAGTAGCTTATAAAAATATTTTTAAATAAGGGACACCCAGGTGGCTCAGTTGGTTGAGCATCTGGCTTTGGGTTTTAACTCAGATCATGATCTCAGGGAGCCCCACATCAGGCTCTATGCTCAGTGGGGAGTATCTTGAGATTCTATATCCCTCTCCCTCTGCCCCTCCCCCCCCAAAATAAATAAATTATTAAATATATGTATATTATTTTTTAATGATGCAAAGAATATCCATGAGAGTTCAGGAATATCATATTCAGCTGAATGAAGACCTGGCAGCCAAAGCAGGACTCTTGCCCAACCATGATAAAGAAGTCCTGATGGGTGGGCTTCAAAGAAAAGATTGCCAACAATTATTGCTCTGGAAATGAAGATTCATCTGATAGAAACCCCTGAAAGTAAAAACCACCATGTTAAACTCTGTCACCTAAACCACTTGGCAAATGGAAACCAGTGGAGAAATAAAATTACTATTTACCAGGAATAATCAAAATAGGAACTCTTGTTGTTCAATGAAAATAGTAAGATGCAACATTTGTTGAGCCTCTAATATTCAGCAAGTTGGTCACTTGATTAGAAAAATAAACCACTGCTTATTCTACTGTGATTATTAATTCTAAAGCAAAATATGGGTTCACTCACATATAAGAAAGAAAAAAACTTTATTATTAAAATAAAATAAATGGAACAGTTATTTATATAATATGGTACCATAGTATTTTAACTGGACTCTGGCTATGTTGAAATGTTTTTCAATCAGGACCATCCTCCAGGTATTCCTGTTCATTCATGTCTGCTTTAAGTTGCTGGCAAATACATAAAATAATTACTTGCCAAAAAAAACAACAAACAATTAAGGCTGCTTTAACACTGCCTTTCTGTGATTTCAGCACACAGTCTTCTCTATGATTGCTAAGGCAGGGGAAGAGAATGGAAGAAACATGTTGGCTTTTCCACTGTCACACATCACTTCTGTTCAAATTTTCTTGGCCAGAACCGTCACATGGCTCTGCTTAGATCCAAGCAAGCTGGGAATTATAGTCCTGTGTTCCCAAGAAGGAAAAGAGACCTGGATATTGGTTTGCACTACTTTTTGTTTGCTAAGTATTGTAGTTACTAATACAAAAAAACTAAAATAAATACATGAGATATCTTGAGCCCTGATTTTATGCTTAATCAGTATCTTTTCTAGGTTACTTTTATAACAGAAAATAAAGACAAAAAGATCTTTAATGTTAATGAAGCTGACCATATGCACAATTCTCACTTCTTTTAAAAGAAATGTCCCACAGATCATATTGTTTTCATAAGAAAGAAGCTCATTATCCTTTTGTGGAAAAATTCACTGGCATTTCCATAAAACCCTAGGTCTTAATTATACTGTGATTAAACTCCTTGTGTACTTTTAGTTTGTACATTAACCCTAACATATTTATACCCACAGGGAGAAATATTTATCCCAAAGCAATTCTTTCTTTATTCAAAGAAATAAATAATGAATGATAATTTTAGAATCAGAGAACTAAAAGGAACTTCAAGAGATACAATTCTTTTTTTCTCAATATTTTAGTATTAGAAATCACATCATAATTAATAACCTTGTATATATATCCATGAATTGTTACTGAAATGAAAAATTTAGCACTGTGCAAATGTACTTCCTTGTACTACATATATACTTTACATTAACCAGTTATAAAGAGATACAATTCTATTGTCAAACATTTACTGAGCCCTTTCTATATGTAAGTTGTTACATACATATCAACCCATAAGGGATGATAGCTCAGAAAAATGCAAAAATGAGTAAGTTACAGTGTCCCTGCCTGAGAAGCTTACAATATATATGAGTAAAGATGTTAAATTATTCTTTGGGATCACAGAAGGAATAAATACTTCTGACTTGAGGAAGGTCTATTAGAGAAAGTTAAATGAAAAAAAAATCTCAAATCTAAGCTCTAAAAGTATTTGGTAATCAGAGAACTGGTAGGGACGGAGAATGGACATTCCAGGGTGAAGAAACATGAATAAAGAAAGAAATGCAGATCTATTCTGAGTACCACAAGAAGCCTGTCTATGTCCTCTAAATAAAGAGTCTGTGTGTTGCTCTGAAAAATGCAAGGAAGAGGTAAGCTAGCTTTTCTCAACCAAGATAAATATGGCCTGGTGTTACAATTAGGAATGAGAAGATAGGGGCGCCTGGGTGGCTCATTTGGTTAAGCATCTGCATTTGGCTCAGGTCATGATCCTGGGGTCCTGTGATCCAGCCCCTCATTGGACTCCCTTGTTCAGCCGAAAGCCTACTTCCCCCTCTCCCTCTGCTGCTCCCCCTGCTTATGCTCTCTCTCTCTCTCTCTCTCTTTCTCTCAAATAAATAAAATATTTTTTAAAAAGTAAAAAAAAAAAAAAATTTTTTTAAAGAATGAGAAGATATAGACCCTACCATCAAGAAGCTTAGGATGTATATGATATGAAATAATGAAAACCACTTTGATGTCACAGTTGGGCCTCCATCATGGGGGTATTGAATGCCAGAGTAAGGACTCTTATATAAGAAAAAATAAGGTAGCAGAATGAATACTAGAGAGGAAGAATTTCAAAGCAGGTCATTTTGTTCAGGAGTGATTGTCAGATGGGGAGTGATGAAGTGATGAAGATCTGCAGTAGAAGCAATGGCAGTAGGAGTGATGGATAAAGAGAAGACGGATTTGACATTAAATTCTTGGAAACTGATCAGTCGTAAATATGAGATGAGTGAAGGATTTAAGAGCTCTAGCCTAGTGGATGGCATCTATCATTTCAGGGAACCCAGCAAGATAAGCTGTGTAAGAAAGAAGCTAAGCAATCCATTAGGGACACATGGAATTTTGAACATTAACAGTTTTGCCTCCCAGATCTAATATAAACTAATTGTTTGATCTTGAACAAGTTGCTTAACCTCTGAGTACCTCTGACGGTTAAATAAACTAATAAAAATAAAGAGCCATGCACAATGCCTGGATCATAACAAGAGGAATAGTGTTAGCTATCTTCATTATTATTACTATTATCACCTCCATTATGATTGGCATCCATGTGAGGTGCCTAAAAGACTGCTGGAAATCAGTACTCATGAGAAAGATGAGGATTTGAGATGGAGATTTATGATAACGTAGACATGAGAACTGAGTGAAGTAAAAGAGAAAGAGATGGCCAAAAGATGGGTGTAGTTTGAGGAGTAAGCTGAAATCTGAGCTTTCTTTCATTTAAGGGTTGAGTGGAACAATAGGCATCAATAAGACTCGCTAGGAAATACAATGAGCCATTCATCCTTTGGCTCATGAGCACTACATGGCTGTACCAGATATGTCCAGGCACGGGGAGGCAACATCTTGGGACTCAGATCTTCTCTACACGGTTAAATGTCCACAAAGCCTAAGCCCAATGTCATCTATCTTACATTACCAGTGTTTAAGATTCAGAACTGCTCTTCATGAATCATAAATGTCACCAGAAACCTCTCAATCATCCCATCTATTTGTTTTCCAGGAAAAGAAACTGAAGCCCCATGTGACTTGCACAGGTCAAGTGTCAGTTAATGACAAAGTCTAAACTTAAGTTGTCAAACAGAATGCCACAAAGCATGTGGGGAGTAGGTCATTGACCCTAATGGTCTGGGAATATGGTAATGCCTTAAAAAGCACTCTTTCGATCTTGAACTAAGTTTGAAATGAAACTGCTTCTTCTCAAGGAGCACTTGTATTCCTCAGGCTTCTCACCTCAGCACCACTATTAATATTTGGAGCTAGACAATTCTTTATTGTGAGGGGGCTGCCATTCCTACCATAATGAAAGTCCAGAGCTGTAAATACCTGTACGAATTAATAAAATTGGAACTTGTTTCCTTTTGTCTAGTGATCTTAGAAAGGATTTATCTATTTCCTTGAGGAAAGAAGGTATTCGTGTTTGGCCATCTGAAATCATAACAACCATTGTATTAAATACCCATTGCAATGATCAAACAAGTAAAATATTCTAAATCATCATTTAAAAATTCAGATGATTGAAGATGAAATACTGAGTTAGGACATATGGCAATAAAGTAAAACTTCATCTGTCAGCAACCTACCAAATAGATGCTTAAATACCTAAACCCTAGTTTTTCTTTTCCTTTTTAGAGAGAGAGAACAGGGGTGGAGGGGGGCAGAGGGAGAGAGAGAATCTGAAGCAGTTTCCATGCCCAGCATGAAGCCCAATGTGGGACTCTATATCACAACCCTGAGATCATGACCTGAGCCAAAATCAAGAGTCAGATGCTTAACTGATCCACCCAGGCACCCCTAAAACCCCAGTTTTTCTAACTGCTCTATACCTGTATAAAAGGTCTCACAAAATCCTTATTTCAAGAGATATTAATAGACATTCTGTGGGAAAAAGATTTTATACTCAAGCAAATCTGGAAAATGCTGGGTTAGACAAAGTTAAACAGTTTGCTTTCCCATTCAACTCAGCAGAGCCTCTACTATATTTGTGAGCAATGCAAATCTCTGTAAAGCAGGCACAAGGTGAGCTGTTTCTCCACCTTATTTGGCTATGCAATGTTGATTTGTTTGTTTAGAGTTTCTCAATGTTATGTAATGTTCCCCAGAACACCCTGGGAAGCAAGGCACTACCCCTGGCTATCTCACTAGCTTCTCTGGTCTTACTAGATAAACTCTGGTGGAGCTGTAAGGACCACACAACCTAGAAGCTGACGACAGTGGAATGCTGGCCTAGGTGTGCAGATTAGCTACTGACAGTGTAGCCATAATACTATACAGGCACTAAATTTAATTTTAATTTCTAATTCAGGAATTGCTGTTATACCTGAAAGTATCAATTGGGTTTTTTTAATGGTAAACAATGGAAATCGACCCTGCTATATTAAGCTACAAAGAGGAGTTTATTGAAAATATTCTAAGCTGGGGTGCCTGGGTGGCTCAGTGGTTGAGTATTTGCCCTTGGCTCTGGTCATGATCCCAGGGTCCTGGGATCAAGTCCCACTTTGGGCCCCCCAACAGGGAGCCTGCTTCTCCCTCTGCCTATGTCTCTGCCTCTGTGTGTGTGTCTCTCAGGAATAAATAAATAAAATCTTTTTTAAAAAATATTCTAAGCCTTGCTAATTCTTCACATTGTGAATGAAGAACCAAACACCACAGATACCAGGGCAGGAAACAGGGTCACTCTGGGTACCTGAGGAACATTAATTCAGGGACAGCTACTTGGGCTCCAGCCAGCAGATGACCCATCTCCAAACCATCTAATATCATAAATATCATATGATATCTCCCCTAAAGTTTCAACTCCCAGTAGAAGATGGTGATTGGCTTAGCTTGCATCAGGTACCTACCACCTAGCGCCTGTGTGCCCCATGGTCATGGCTGAGGTGTCATGATCTACAGCTGCATGACATAGAATGACATAGAGCAGAGGAAGAGTAATTGCCCCAAAACATGGATGCAGAACAGAAAAATAAGAGATCTGCTTTACATTCGCTGAGCAGGAAAAGGAGACGTGTACTTTACTTTGTCCCACTAATCCTATCCCTTCCACGCAGTTCTTCACATTTTTTACATAGAACATTGAAGCATTTCGAATGGCTAGGATTTCCTCTTCAATCACCTTCAACAGACTTAAGAGCCTGTCTTTCAGAGAATTCCAAAAAGTCCTTTTGAGTTGAGTCCTTCCTCTAAGAAACCTGGCATTGTTGATTAATGACTCCCAAAGAGTCATTTAGTCTAATTATCAACCAAGCTCATTCATTCTTAACAGCCACAGAAGATGCAAGGACAAAATTTAAGGCAATGTGAGAAGGAGGAAGAGGGAGAGTTTAAAGACAAATGTAACAAATCAATTCTTCCCAACCTCCAAATGACCCATGTAAAGGAATTTAGTTAAGCATCTGCCTTGTCTCCATCTTCAGTCTATTGGCCCAAAGTTTTTCTTAGTAATTCTAAAATTCTTTTGATAATCATCAATTTCTGTGAAAACAGAGGGGAGTCTGTTTTATGATAATGTTTTTTGATTCCAGACTAAGATTGCTTCCCTGCCTCTGGGAAAATTCCTTCTTCATGAAAAAGGTTTTCTTGAGGCCACTGTTTTTTAAGAATTTGCCATGAGTACACTTTATCTTGCTAAGCAGAAGGACAACACTAAAGTTAGCATGTTGGCTGATTTTTATTTTTATATTTGAGCCTGCTTCAAAATAATAAATAGACATTTTCTTGGGCGAGTTCTCATTTGGGTTTAATTATTTGCTTCTTGTCTTTCTTGAAGCCAAAGTCTCAATTTTACTAAAAAGAAGAAAAGAAGAAAGCAAGAGTTCTAACCAAGATTTTAAACCACAGTCATTTTTTTGTGAAACAAGGCTCTTTGGTCATCTGTATTCTGGGGTGAAAGTTTCCGATGATCTTTATTTATCTGTGCATTTTATTATGCAGAAAACAGAAATGCAAGGAAGGTATCATAGTGCTTGAGAAAGGGTAAGATGGGGACGATGATATTCAACACACCTTATAAGCACTTCTTCCAAAGGAAACATCTCATTTAATATTCAAACTCTGCAGAAAACATCAAGTAGAAGAGAACAATCACTTATGGTGTCAGAAAGCCACACTCCTATGTTTCTGTTACTCACCTTTACTCCTACACACTCGACGCTTCTGACACCAGCTGTGTGGGTGTTCCACTCATCAAGCAATTCCACAACATCGGCAGGGTGTCCTATAATTCAATTCTATTCTGACATTAATCGGAGTTAGCCCAAACCTCATGGCTTTCAGGGCTGAGTCTCACAGGATTGTCCGTTACTTCAGATGCCTATCCCAATTAGTAGGTCCCTGGGTTACTCACAATTTTTGTCTGACTTGATTTCAAAGCAGAGGTTCCACTGTGGATTCAGTCATTTGCTACAACAGTTCACAGAACTCAGGGTAATACATTTACCAGCTTGTTATATGATAAAGTACGTCATAAAGGATGCAAGTGAACGGCCTTATGAAGAGGTAATGTAGGCTCTCTCCCAAGATGCCCAAAGGAAAGAAGGCAAAGGGTAAGAAGGTGGCCCCGGCCCCTGTTGCTGTGAAGAAGCAGGAGGCCAAGAAGATGGTCAGTCTCATGTTCGAGAAAAGGCCCAAGAATTTTGGTATCGGACAGGAGGTCCAGCCCTAAAGGGGCCTCACCTGCTTTGTCAAATAGCTCCACTACATCAGGCAGGGGCAAAGGGCTATTCTCTATAAAAATCTAAAAGTGCCTCCCACAAGGGACATCTGGGTGGCTCAATGGTTGAGCGTCTGCCTTTGGCTCAGGTCGTGATCCTGGGGTCTTGGGATCAAGTCCCACATCCAGCTCCCCCTGGGAGTCTGTTTTACCCTCTGCCTATGTCTCTGCCTCTCTGTGTGTCTCTCATGAATAAATAAATAATCTTTGTTTTTAATAAATAAAAAATAATAAAAGTGTCTCCCTTGTTTAACCAGTTCACCCATACCTTGGACCGCCAAACAGCTACTCAACTGCTTAAACTGGCCCACAAGTACAGACCAGAGACAAAGCAAGAGAAGAAGCAGAGATTGTTGGCCCAGGGCTAAGAAGAAAGCTGGGGGCAAAGAGGATGTCCCCACTAAGAGGCCATCTGGCCTTCGAGCTGGAGTTAATACTGTCATCACCTTGATGGAAAACAAGAAGTCTCAGCTGGTAGTGATGGCACATGATGTGGATCCTATTGAGTTTGTTGTCCTCCTGCCTGCCCTGTGTCAGAATATGGGGGTTCCCTGCTGCATTATCAAGGGGGGAAGGTCAGGATGGGGCATCTGGTCCACAGAAAGACGTGTACCACTGTCGCCTTCACACAGGTTAACACGGAAGACTGACGAGCTCTGGCAAAACTGGCAGAAGCCATCAGGACCAATGACAATGACATGATGAGATCTGCTGCCACTGGGGAGGCAACATCCTGGATCCCAAGTCGGTGGCTCCCATCGCTAAGCTGGAAAAGGCAAAAGCTAAAGAACTGGCCACCAAACTGGGCTGAGTGACACTGTTGAATTTTCTGTACATAAAAGTAATAAAAAATCATCTTTCAGGGGCACCTGGTGGTTCAGCAGTTTCTGCCTTTGGCTTGGGTGGTGATCCTGGGGTCCTAGAATCGAGTCCCACATCGGGCTCCCTGTGGGGAGCCTGCTTCTCCCTCTGCCTATGTCTCTGCCTCTCTCTCTATGTCTCTCATGAATAAATGAATGAAAACTTTTAAAAAAATTCTCTTTCAAAAAAAAATAGATGTACAATGGGTGAGAACTGACAGGGTCCTAAGCAC
Source organism: Canis lupus dingo (assembly GCF_003254725.2). NCBI lineage: Eukaryota > Metazoa > Chordata > Mammalia > Carnivora > Canidae > Canis > Canis lupus. Next base: position 15,879,673 of record NC_064246.1, on the reverse strand, counting down.
AGGAGCCTCTGTCCCTGTACAGTTGGGGTGCACCATCTTCCCAATTCATTGGTGTGTTCACCCACCTGGAAGGTACTCAACCCCCACACTATTGGGATTTCTACAGAGGTTTAGTAGGTCAGCTTGAGCATCTAGTAACTCCATTTCCAGCTTTTCTTCCCTCTCTTATGAATGGAAGGTGGGGCTGAAAATCCCAAGCTTCTAATCATGTTTTGGTCTTTCTGGTGACCCATCCCCACATTAGAACAAAAGACACTGCACTCACCTAGGAAATTCCAAGGAATTTAGGAGCTCTGCATCAATAACTGGGGTCTAAGACTAAGTGTTGGAAGAAAAGATTCTCATAGCACCCTAATCTATAAGGGTTTTAGGAGTTTTGTGTCAGGAACTTGGCATATAAATGAATATCCCTATTTCTTATTATCTTACATATATCCACTGATAAATAATTATAAAGGATCTTGGCTATGTTCTGTTATTTTTTCCCTGTTTTCTCTGCCTGAAAAGAAGAGGCCATGCACTTTGTAAATAAGGGGATTCTGTAGAGAGAAAATTCACCTTCTCTGCATCCAGTCCTGGGGAAGTAGAGAGCGGCTGTCTGCAAACCCACCCACCACCATCTACTCAAACAGTTAGAGAGGGAAAAGAGAATAGAAAATAGAATATGGGGGGGGGGGGGGGGAGGCAACTACCAACTCCCACACATCACTGATAATGCCTAAGGCACACATGGATCTACTGAGTAGTATCTGATGAAAAGACTTGGACGCATTTATCTTTGAAATAAATTTGAAAAGATTTGTTTTTTAATCTACTTTAAAATCTGTACTGAGTAAATCTTAAATAGCAAAATCTCAAAGTAGGAAGAGAGGTTATTTACATTAAAGGAGACAAAATTGGTTAATTAGAACTAAAAAATTACAGCTCTGCTGGGTATGCATTTTCATTTGGTCGGCTGTCGAGGGCATTGTTATTCTGAGCAATTATGGAATGAACCCATATACTGGAAGTCATCATCTATGGAGGGTTTCCTGTAGGTTGTAGATATAATTACGTTCTTCCTTTTCACCTTCTGGCCATTCGGACAGCATAACAAATTAAAGAAAGCGTTTTTTCAGGATTTAGCAAACATCATGTGATTTGGGCAATGGTGAAATCCACAGTAACTGGGGAAATTTTGTGGATCTGCCGGTAGGGGGAGTTCAAAGCAAATCGGCAATAGAGAGCTTCGGAAATGGGAGCTGGTGGGAGAATTCTGGAGGAATAGGCTCATTCACTACAGCCCGTAACAAAATGCAGAGTAAAGTCAAATTGTTCCCGGTAGGGCATATGTTGCTGTCATTGCACGGGCCCACGTGCTGTGAGAGAGCCCCCAGCCGCCGGTCAGAGTGGCAGTTGGGTGCAGGCTGCCCTGAGCAGGCTGTGAAGGTGCACCTGCGAGCTGGATGTTTCCACAACGTCAGCTTTATTCAATCGTAAAGCAAAGTTAAATCACAATTATGAAGCAGGTTCGGGATCCCAAACTCGGTGACATTTCACCATGTGATTAAAGTTGGCCTCTTACACAGCCCACAGAGCAGGACAGAAGACAAGCCACACAACAAGCAAGATCGCAGAAGGGGGCAGGAAGATAAGGAGCCAAAGTGAAGTCAGGGTGGGGGCACACAGCCGAGGTCAGGCCTGGGTCTGGTCCGGGGCAGCCCTTGGCACCCACTGCTTCTGTTCATGCAGGGAAGGATCTCGGTTCTGGTCGGAGATCCATCGGGAGAGCCTTCGGCAGCAGCTGCCTTTTTTAAGTGGTCAGACATAGAGGGTTCAGGTCTGAAGAGTGTGTGATAATTTGCTGCCAAAATCCTCCCCTTTTTAAAGGGATTTAACAGGTCTCGGGCCCCCGCAGACTTCCTCAGGTTCTGCTCCTTATCAGTTCTGGGGTGTCTGCTGACCCTGATCCCAGCCATATCTCCTAGCTGCAGTACTTAGCTGTTTGCTTGACAAGAGAGACTCCATTTTGCTCTCTACAGGGACACAACATTTAATGTGTGTATCATATTTATTCTGCCTTTTATTTGTACCTCCCACCCCTTTTTTATTTGGTTTTGTGTATGTGTGATTTTGTTTGTTTTGCTAGCACACAGAATACTGAGATGTCTGTCCAAAATAAGAATTTTGACGGATAAGTAGGTTGCTCATTTTTCCCAAATCCTATGTTTTGGAAGAACTTGTTGGCCAGTATCCTACACATATTATAGTAAATGATTAATCCTTGCAGATCTGAATAAAGATCTTTCTCTACCCAAAGTCTAAGTCTCACTTTTAAGTAACACTCAGGCACTAATTTACCCTACTTCATCGAATATGGTCCCCTTTCCCTGGGGATATGCTCAAACTTCAGCCTCATTTTAAAAAAACAAACGAAACAAAAATTTGCCCATTTCTCTCCACAAGATTATAAAAATCCATCACTTGCAAGAGAGTCCTTCAAAATTCTATACCAGCTTTCTCCCAATAAACAAGCCTTGACTTCTTAAAATAGTATTGTACATGAGGGAAGATGAGAATTATGCCAAATGCTACTTTTGAAAATACTCTTTTGCATAATTGAGAAAACAGTTAAGAAAAAATTGAGCTTTCTGGAAATACTGTATTTATTCATCTTTCATCAAGCCACAGAGAGGGACACCTGGGTGGCTCAGGAGCTGAACATTTGCCTCGGCTCAGAGTGTGATCCCGGGTCTGGGGAGCCAGTCCCACCTCAGGCTCCCTGCGGGGATCCTGCTTCTCCCTCTGCCTATGTCTCTGCCTCTCTCTCCGTGTCTTTCATGAATAAATAAATAAAATCTTTGAGGAAAAAAAAGCCACAGAGAGAAGCCCTTCAGACACAATGGCTTGGAGCCTCCAGTAGTCATAGGTTCAAATCCTAATTTTGAATTTACTGACTAGGTGACTTTAGAGAAGTTATCTTAACTTGCTGAGCCTGTTTGTCTATAAAATATAGTAACTTCTTTTCAAAGTTGTTTGAAAGAAAGAGATAATATATGCCCCTGGCATATAGGCAGTGCCTAATAAATAGTTGCTATTCTTAGTAAAATGGTGGTTAAATCATGTGATCTTCAAAGACACAGATACCCAGCTCCTTCTAAGGAAAGGAGTCTAGGCTAACATTTTTCCATTGTAAAACAGATAATAGGTTTCCTCTGTGAAGAGTTAGGCTGCCAGCAAGGTCAGAACTAAATGTGCCACTTCTCCTTGAATATACGGAGGGCTGGCTTCAGCAATGTCATCTTGCTAAAGATTTGAACAACTGTTTCCCAAATGCAATAAAAGCAAGGATACCTACAGACCAGAATGTAAATATTACTAACCTCCAAGGATTCTCTAAGGAATGACATAGCTGACAGAAGTCAGAAGTGAGGGGAAGTATAACTAAGTCTCTCACCTTAATATAGTGAAGTCCAGAGATAATGTTTATATGTGATGGATCAAAGACAGATGTTCAAGTACATGCCTTATACTACTAAGGCAACCAGTAGAAGAATTAAAAATAATTACATAACACCTTTGTAGAAGGGTAATGGAGGTGGGAGTTGTGTAAGTGATCACAATTGCTGACAATTTAAATATAGTTGTTCTAAAAAAAAAAAATAGTTGTTAAATGCTAGGAGAAAAAAACAAATAGCTACCAGTGATTATCTATGAGGACTGGACCTGGGAGTAGGACAATAGAAAGAATTTTGCTCTTCATTTAAATCTTTTGGCAGTTTGATTTTCACGTTTAATACATGCATATTTTACTTATACAAAAAATATTTCTTCAAAAGAAAGAAATGAATACTTGTGGTTTCATGCTCCAAGGTGATCCACAAGGATCCCCACTTCCCAGTAATCATACCCCTGTGTATTCCCCCTACCAGATTGTACCAAGGATGTCCATGAGACCCACAGCACTTAACAAAAGTGATGGTATATCATTTCCAAGCTGAATGAGAAACTACGGCTTCTGTCTTGGGTGTTCTCTCCTTCCCAATACATCTCTTTCTGAAGCACACTCGCTCTGTGGGAAGCCACATTGTGAAGAACCCCATGGAGAGGCCCATGTAGTGATGAAATGAAGTCTCGGAGAACATGAAGTCTCTGAGAACAGCCACACGACTTTAGCTGGAAGCAGACTCTCCCAGTCAACTTTGTATATACAGCAGCCCCAGCCAACAATTTGACTGTAATCTAATGAGTGACTCTGAACCAGCTATGCAAGTCCAAATTCCTGACTCTCACAAAATGTGTGAGATCCTAAGTGTTTGTTGTGTTAAGCTTCCAAGTGTTTGCATGACTTGTTCTGCAGTGATAGATAACTAATACATACTGCTACCCCTGGAGAAATAAAAGCAACCAAAGAATCATCATTGCATGTATCAGAAGCTAAAGTTAGGAGTTCTAATCTCAGGAAAGCTCTGGTTAGCAATATCATTGAAATGCTAACTGGATTTTCTGTGACCAGAGTCCCATTCCTATCCATGTTTTCCATTCCTCTTGACAAGTCCACCATCCTCTCATGTCCACAAGCCTAACCTATCTTACCTAGGTTATCCCAAAAGCAGAGCTAGAGACAATGACTCATATTCAAGTGGTTTGTTTGGTAGTCAGATTCCAGGGGTCAGAAGTAAGGAGCAGAAGAGTAGAGCAAGAGAGGATGGAGACAACTACAAGGATGTGATATGAAGTTGGCCAACACTACAGGCTACTGCGTGCTCAGTCACCTTATCAAACGTATCTCCAGTCTCCCTACCAGAAAAACAGAAAGAAAGCATGTGTCTGTTGGCTCCCAGTTTCGTTGGTCAGGGGAGCCTTACACAACATTAATTCCCCAATATTCTCCCATTAGGAATACTGAGTGCCAAGCAAGTCCTGGTGGGCATAAAAGCCCCAGGGCAGGAAGCTAGAAACACAGAGTTCTAGCTCAAGATTGTTGTCAGGTTGAAAATGCATGAAGCTGCTCAAAACCGAAGAGGAGCTTATAGCCAAGGCTCTGGCTGGAATCAGGAGAGGGCAATAGGATTTGGAGCACTATACAAGACATGATCCATACAACCCACAACCAAATATTGCCAAATCCTTCCTATTTTACAAGCATATATCTCTCCCATCTCCTTCCCCCCCCCCTTTTTTTTTCCATTTCTCAGCCACTGACTTAATTTGAGCTCTCATTGCCTCCTGCAACTAGGGTTTTTCTAAGGACAGACACCTCAATGGAATAACTCCCAATGTTACTTCTCATTCATCAAACCACCCCAGTCACAGACCAGGAAGAGCTCTGAGTCAGAAAGTAATGATTGCTTTGCCTCCCAGCTCACACTCATAAAACAACCCAGGGACAGGCTGGGCTGGTCACCCAGGGGCCACGGCAGGGGGAATGAGTCCCTGCTGGACCAGCCTGTCAGACAACTGCACAGAATTCCATCCTGGAATCAAGAGATGTTTTCCACATCCTCTGTGGCAAATGGGGTGAAGCTGTCATATACTCTGGAGTCAGAAAAGGAGGCTCTGGTGCATTCAGGTAAATGGGAACATATATTTCACTAGTATTCACCATGACTCTCAAAAGCATTTCAACACTTCCAAAAAATAATCTATTCCATAACTTCACAGCTAATTGGCTCCTCTGTATGTTGTACCTTGCCTGGGGAAATGTATCCCCTTACACACTTTATGAATTAAAATATTAGGGATCCCTGGGTGGTGCAGCGGTTTGGCGCCTGCCTTTGGCCCAGGGCGCGATCCTGGAGACCCGGGATCGAGTCCCACATCAGGCTCCCGGTGCATGGAGCCTGTAAGAAGAAAAAAAAAATAAAATAAAATAAAATAAAATAAAATATTAAGCAACACTCTATGATATAACTTTTAAAAAGTTGGTGATGGATTATTTTTTAAAAGTTATTCCTTGGCAGATCTCTTGACTTGATTCCTGCTTATATTACAAACATAGTTATTGAATCGGAGTAAGCTAGATTCTGGTTTCAAAATAATTGCTCAATGCATAGTATGAGTCTAGTGTACCTAAATTACTTGTAATTAGTTGTATTGTAAACTCGAATCTGTTTAATTCGTTTTAATTAGCTTCATCATAAACGAAACAGTCAATTGTTACAGGTTGTCTTGTTACCCTGATGGAGAACACCTGGAGTGGATAATTAGTTCCTCCAACAACAAATTAACTTGGATTACAAGGTGTCATTAATAATTCTTTCACCCCCTTCCTGGAAGAAGCCTGCAATTAAAATCATAACATAAAGTCAAAATAGAGTCAAGCTGATTCTTCAAAATCGTAAAATATTAGTAGTGTGGTACTCTTTGTCCTCTGGCCACTCCTTCCCTAAAGGGATGTGTCTCTGTGAGTGTGTGTAAAATGTAAACATCTAATCACACATACACACGCAGCTAAATGCATAGATAAGCACACACACGTTACAATATTTTCCCCAGTTATTATCTTTAGAGAAACCAAACTAGGACAGAAAATAGAAGTCTATTTGCACATTTCATAAACAGTTACTCAGGGACAGCCTAAACCGCCAGACACGCATTTTTCCCATAACCTTGCAAGGAACAGAATTTTTTCCTTTCTGAGAATGAGCTTCCTTGGAGACACAGACTTCCTTTCTGGGCAAATTTTGGCCACTAAAAGTCCACAGAGGGAAAGCTTATATTATAATGTTAAGTGGAAAATACAGGGTACGAAGCCAGGGCATGAGCACAGCCCAACTATACAAACAAGTGGGGAAACATTGAAAAAAATTTGCCAAAATGATAATGGTGTTTGTTTCTGAGTGACTTTTTCTTCTTTGAGCATTTATCAATTCCAAATCCTTATATTAAAATCTTATACTAATTTTACAGGTGAAAAAACTCAACTTTAAAAAATACACAGAGGGGTGCCTGGGTGGGTCGGTGCTTGAGCATCTGCCTTTGGTTCAGGGCATGATCCCCAGGTTCTGGGAGCCTGCTTCTCCCTCTGCCTGTGTCTCTGCCTCTCTCTCTTTCTGTATGTGTCTCTCATGAATAAATAAATAAAATTTTAAGAAAAAAAAATCCACGGAAATCCTGACTCTAGAGATATTCACTACAAAACCACAATGACCAGGCAACAAATAACAAGGTTATTGCAACGAACTATTTTTTTTACCTCAGGGTGAAAAACTGAACATCGAATTTGTTTTGCAAAACTTTGGTTTGGGAAACTTCAGCTGTGGCATCTGAAATCTTATTTGAAAGATAAGCAGAAGGTACTTTTTATCAATGTAACAATGATGCTATTTCAGATCAGTGAAAGTCTTTAGAGTTTACAAGGAGTTTTCAAAGGACAAGGGGCTATAATGAGCCTGGGTTTGGGACCCAGAAAACCCCAGTGTGAGTCTGGTCTCCATCTGTGGGAAATTGTAATCCACTTAAAGGGACTGTGTAAGCTGCAAAGTGCTCTTTAAAAATGTTGTAAGAAAAAAAAAAAAATAAGAAAAAAATAAAAATAAAAAATAAATAAAAATGTTGTAAGAGATATGTGACATAGGCAGAGAAGATGTTTTTATTTTATTTCACAAATGAGAGAAACAAAGGAACACAGAAACTACTGTGATTGTAGCACTAATTGCAGTAGAAAAAAAACTTCACACAACCTAAATATCCATCATCAAGGGAATAAATTATGAAAATGAAACAAACCAGAGCTCTGCAAATCAACAAGTATGAACCTCACAGATATAATTTTGAAGCAAAAAATAAATTTAGAGAATAAAATACAGAGACTGTGTTATCAGGTTTAAAAGCATCCAAACAAGTATTTTCTCTATCATTTTTAGTAAAAAGACGAAGATACTCATAGAATTGTGGTTATCTACAAAGTGTGGTGGGAAGACAGAGAAATGCAGTCAGGGTTCCATGTTTCATTAATTATACTAAGAGGTGAGTACCCTGGTGTTCACTATATTAATCTATATACTGTTCCTGTATGTGTAGTATTTCATACTATAATTATTGATCACTTACTCTGTAACTAGCATTATGCACTTTTCCTTTTTTTTTTTTTTTAAGATTTTGTTTATTTATTCATGAGAGACACAGAAAGAGAGGCGGAGATATTGGCAGAGGGAGAAGCAGGTTCCTCGTAGGGAACCTGATCTGGGATTCAATCCCAGGACCCCGGGATCATGACCTGAGCCAAAGGCAGATGCTCAACCACTGAGCCACCAGATGCCCCTAGATTATGCATTTTTCTATACTTCATTCCATTTAGTCCTCACAAGACCCCTACAAGGAAAGCTCTACTATCCCACTGTAACAGGTGAGGACCCCTTCAATCAGGTGCCCCACATCACTCTGCTAGCATGTGGCAGAGAAAGGCCTAGGATTTGTCTCCCTCCCATGGCACAGCCCCCAAAAATCCCCCAAGGATCCTGCCTCCCAGCATTCAGTAACCCAGGGAGTACATTTGAGAAGAGGCATTAGAACTACAGTTCTTACAGGAGGCACCTGACTCTGGCTTTAACTCCTCATGCACAGGCATTCTCTTCGTTGGAAATATCACATTAGAAGGAGTCGTGGCTGCTTCTTCCAGTTAATAAATTTGTGTCTTCTCAATGGAGACAAATGCCACAGCTACCCTTTCACACCCAAGTTCCCATCATCTCAAGCAGGGCATCTCCCCCAGAGAACACACAATACAGCTGCAACTCTCTTCAGAAAGTGAATAGTTGTGCATGACGGTCATGGGCTTCTCATTTCTTAGTCAAGACTTTTTCCACATTGTCTCCTGTCTGTGGTTTTATTTTTTGTTGTTTGAACAAGAGGAATGAATAACTGGCATTGAGTAGGGGATATGCAGACGGTGTGACACAAATCTTGAGTTCCAGATCCAGTGCATAGTCTCAGCCTGGACTTTGTTGTACTTCCAAGGACAACAGAGTTAATAGGCTATCATCATCACAAAGCCCCACTTTCTGGAGCTTTGGGAAATCTTATTTTCCCCATCAACAGGCTCACTGCTTTATACCAACAATGGGCTGCCACTTACAAGACACAGAAAGTGGAGTCTGCATTTTACTGTTCCTATAACTCTAGCCTAGAAATGTGATGTAGAAAAAATGACTCTGTCCTGAGAACTAGGATATCTGAGTTGTAGTTCTAGACATATATTCTAATCACGTCTGCCTCAGTTTCTTCTTCGTTGAAATGACAGACCTGTACTAAATGAACTCCAAAGCTTTTTCTAGCCCCAATTACATGGACTAATATACAGAAAACACATACAGAAAAATATATACCCCCAAAAAGATTTAAGGTAAAAGATTCTATAGATAACTAAGTTTGATATCATTTAACATTAGTAAGATTCTTTTACAATTAGGAACTTCTTTTCAGTTAGTACATATTCTGGGGCACCTGGGTGGCTCAGTCAGTTAAGCATCTGCCTTTGGCAAAGGTCATGATCCCAGTGTCCTGGGATCAAGCCCCCCATCCAGCTTCCTGCTCAGCGGAGGGCCTGCTTCTCCTTCTCCCTCTGCCCCTACCTGACCCCCTCCTCTGGTTGTGCTCTCTCTCTTTCTCTCAAATAAATAAATAAATCCTTTTTTTAAAAAATAAAATAATTAAATTAGTATGTATTCAGATAATTACATAATCAAGTTAAACAATAAAATGTTTAATATTATTTATTATTTGGTGAACGCAATGAAATTATATATGCTTCATTATTGGAACTCTCAGTAAAACTATCAGTGGTGGAGCAAGTAGACACTCTGGTTCCAGATTCAATTAATTTCAATATTTGGTTTTAATATCTGCCCTAGCTGGGAAAAATACCTCACAAAAATTCATTAAGTCAAATGGAAGAAGTTGTCACTAGCTGGACTTACTGAATGAATATACTCAGTTTTCAATTCCATACATCAAACTTGAAAAACACCTTTTTGAAAACATTCTCCTAATAAATTTTCATCCTCTTGAAGTCTCTTCATCACCTCCAAACTAATTAAGAAATGGTATAATATGTATTTTTAACAAATGAGTCAACACTTCCTGAAGTTCTTCATCTGAAACATTAGTATACAGGTTAGAAAATTTCCTTTCCAATTTGCAGTGTACAGATGTGAGAATTTCTAATAAGTAAACATCACTACATTAATTTTAACTGCAGCATTAATGATGGATACAAATTCAAGGATATTTTCAAAATGCTCTTTCTGTGCATGTTCCTTTTGCAAAGTAGTTATGTTCTCATTATTTTAAAACAGCTGTTAGCTTGAAGGGACAGATTTAAGCATATTTAATTTTTTTTAATTTCCTGAATAGAGTATACCTGATAGCCACTTGTCTTCACAAAAAAAAGGGGGTGGGGAGGGAAAAATAAAGTTTGAGCACTTGTCCATTCTACAAAAGAAAAATGCCTAATGCATTCAAGAGTAGCTTTGAATCTTAAGTTTTTATTTCATTACATTTAACGGTGTTGTTCTTAAAATATTAAGCTTGTTGGGACACCTGGGTGGCTCAGTCGGTTGAACATCTGCCTTCAGCTCAGGCCATTATCCCAGCATCTTAGAATCAAGTCCCGTGTGGGCTCCTTGTTCAGTGGGGAGTCTGCTTCTCCCTCTGCCTCAGCTCCTCACCCCACTCATGCTTACTCTCTCTGTATCTCAAATAAATAAATAAAATCTTTTTTAAAAATATTAACCTTGTTGAAGATATGTAGCATCACAAAACACTTGTAACAAAGTACAATATGCCAAAGGCAAACAGAAGTGAAAACACCATGCTCCACGTCTCTCTGTTGGGGAGTTCCCACTCACCCATCAGAATTGTTCTCTATGCTACAGATCATTATCAAGATATACATCAAACTTATCTCTTATATTTTATATAGATTTTTTCTTCCCAGAACCTAAAGATCTCTTTAGAGACCACAGCACTAGACTGTGATTGGCTTAAGAGCAGAAACCTGGTTCTGCCCTCCTTTGTACTGTCTCTGCTGCCAACTCCTAAGGAAGGGTTTGGGACAGAGTAGGTACTTCAGGAAGACTTACCGAGTGAAGATTGTTAACCGTTTGTTTCAAAGGCTCTAACCTTCCTGTAAGACGTTGCTTTAGGTGGTGTGGCCGCTAATGTCTCAGTGACAACAACAAAAATTTGCTCCAGGTGTGGAGCAGGTTCTTCTAAATAAAGAATGAATGAAAGAAGCTGTGATAGAGGTGAAGGCAGGATTTAGGAAACCAGGGTGGTTGAGGCAGCCAGAGACCAGCAATAGTGAGAAATTGTTGTCTCCCACCGAACTTGGGAGAGCTAAACCAGCTAAGGAGGAAGAACCCAGTAGGAGTTGTCACTGTGGGGGAACCCAGCTGCTACCAGGGATACAATGTAAAAATAGAGAAGAAACAGGAAAAGAATACCCCCAACCTCTTTTCTCTGTCCTGCTGCTGCCTTCTGTTGGCCAACCCACCTGGAAGGCAGCCAGTGGGAGAACCAGGGAGATGTAGTCTAAAAAGTCGGCCTCCTGGGCACAGATAGAGAAGAGAGTAGGGGGAGGGGAGGCAGAGCAGTGGCAGGTGCAAATGGAAAACAATCCACTCAGATGAGAGGGCCAATCCTTTAACATTGGCTTGGATCCTTAAAACCAGCCAGCCCTTGTCCATACTGTAGATAACATCCTTCTCCTCTTGTGGAAAAGGAACAGCATCCTTTTTCTGCTAACTCAGAGAATTTCCTTCAAACCATATATTTCCTATGCCCACTATGAATTATTCATGCTCCAATCTATGTCATCTGTGGAGCCTGAAAATATAAGTACTATAAGCTTTGGACTTTTCTTTTACCTCTATTTTTTCCTATATTTGAATTTCACCTATCATAGTGAAAGTAAATCTTTCAGATTGGTTTGCAAAGGTGAATATTTGTTTAACTATGAGCCATTGGTAGTGACAATGAAGTCCTATCAAGTGTTCTAATGTTTCCAGCTCAATACCACAAACATTTATTGAGCAGTCTACTACCTGCAAAACATCATGGGGAATTCAAGATGAATTACAGATGATCCCCACCCCTCCTTCCTAGGGAGGTTACACCAGCCTCTGAAGATGGACAGTGACAAATATTCTCATAAGGATTAATTCTGGAAGGACTCAGAGATGGCCACAAGGAAGTGGAACATTTTAGAATCTAAAAAAATAAGTAGAACTTTGACCAGGGGATTTGGCAGGACCCTTCAAGTGGAGGAGAAATTATTTCAATTGAGTTACTTTCTCAGACCTAAGACTAGTACGGTCATTGACTTTAGCTAGCAAAGACTCTGGTAAGAAAAGAAGAAATGATGGCCTCTAACAAATTTGAAAGGCAATATCTGAATTAAATTAATAAATAAACATCTCCACCATCAGAACCACAACCACATCCCAGATTCAGAGCCTCCCATCTAAAACATTCCCAGTGCCAAAGTCCTGTATTGGAGAAATAGTTCTGAATGAGTTTGAAAGTCCAAAAACTCTTCAGACAAGCCTTTTGCAACTTGAGCAAAAAGTGGAAACTAGGCAATTTCATTTCAGTTTCAACTCCAGCTCAGCACTGCTCCGGAGGGCAAAATTGGAAAAATGGAAAGTGAGAATTGAATTTTCCTTGATGGTTGTCAATCCCATCAGAAGAATTTATGGGAGAGTGAAAATCATTAAAGCTAAAGGTAGCTATTATGAGGATGTAGTCTCCTTTGATTTCATTTTGAGGTTGCATTTTAAAGACAATACCAAATGGAATTCTAAATACAATGGCAGTCAACATGCAATTTTTTAAATGTCTCTTGAATCCTCAATATTATGGCCCTACCACCACCAAGCTGGCCTTAACCAGATATAATCTCTATCTGAATGTTAACAATTATTATAATTTATAGAGCACTTACTATGAGCCAGTCACTGTTCTAAGTGCTTTACATGTAAAAACCCACTTAATCCCACATTTAACAGTCAAGGAAACAGAGACACAGTGTGCCTAAGGTCACATAGCTACTAGGCTACTATGGTTGTCAGATAAAATATAGGCTGCACAACTGCATTTGAATTTCAGATAAACACCAAAATAATATTTAATATAATTATGTCCCTGCAATATTGGGAACATACTTATACAAAAATTATTCATAGTTTTTCTGAAATTCAAATGCAGGACACTGGGTATCCTGTAGTTTTATAGAGTGCCCTGTATTTTGCTAAATCAAGCAACCCTGGTAGCCAGTAATGGAGGAGCTCAAAGATTAGTTGAATAATAGTGCATGAAGGACTTTCCAAGCCCAAACTACCAGTAGCATTTGTTCCTTCTTGACTATAATAATGACATTAAACTTATTGAGTGCTTTCTTAAGGCTCTATTATAAGCACTTAACATAGATGATCTCATTTAATCTTCAAAAGGATTCTACCAATATTAGGTCCATTTTACAAATGCAACGCCTCAAAGAGACATGAATAGTTTCATGAGATTAGTAAGCAATGGAGCCTGACTCAAACTGGAGTGTGTGAGGGCACAGAGCCCAGACCATGCCAACCTCGCTAATGCAAACTCATCTGCTCTCTGCTATGTTGCTGGAATCATAGTATGTCCAATGATGTCTTTCAGAGCTCTCAAAAGAGAAGTAAATGTTTAATCTTAGCCCTCTTTGATTCTTAACTGGAAGCTTCTACTAAAAGGACTCCTTGAAACCAGTAAAGTCATGTTCATTGTCCCCATTCCCTACAGCACTGCTATCAGAATACAAGATGAGTGCAATGCTTGTTTGTAGAGTACAACTCAGTATTACTTACTTTATAAGTAAGTATAAGTAAGTTATACTTACTCAGCATGCATAATGCATCAGAGTGTCTGGTTTTATTTTTGGTCCATAACCATCAAGCTCTTGACTTTCAAGGCCCAAATGACCTTCTCTGTGAGGTTTTTAAGGAAAGAGAATTGAAATAGCATCAAAAAATGGCCTAGAGAATCCTTTCAACAATCCTCATTTGGTTTCCACATTGCTGAGTCTACTAGACCTGAAAAGCAGCCTAGGTCTTCTGAGAGTGCATCTGATAAACATTACACAAGTTCAACTCTGAAGCCTTTTAGATTATAGCTCATTTCCAATGAGTAACTATACTTTTGCTGTGGACTAAATGTATCCTCCTCCCAAAATTCATATGAAGCCCTACCCCGCAATGTGATGTGAACCTTTGGGAGGTAATTAAGTTTAGATAAGGTCATGAGGGTGGCATCTCTGTGATTAGATTTGTGCCCATAAAAGAAAAAGAAAAGATGAGCTCTCTTACTCTTTTCCCAACATGAGGATGCAGAGAGAAGGCAGTCACCCGCAAGCCAGGAAGAGGGCCCTCACCAAGACCAAATCTGAGAGCACCTTGATCTTAGATTTTCTAGCCTCTGGAACTATGAAAATAAAGATGTGTTATTGAAAGCACCCTCTCTAAGGTATTTTGTTAAAGCAGCCCAAAGCTAACTAAAATACCTTCCACGGTAAGATCATCAGGTGTTCATTCTAACTCAGAGGAGAGGGTATAACCCATTTTCGTCTATTTTTAATTTTGACACTTAGAAAAACTTCTGCTATTATCTTGCTTCCATTATCTAGCTCTTCAGAGAGGAACTGGAGAAGTAGCTTGTTAAGGAAAGAGAAAAAATTGGAGGAGCTGATGCAGGAGTGAGGGTGGAGATTGTCAGAGAGGGGAGACAAGACAGGAAACCAGACCCTGGCTGTGCCCCACTGCCCACACTACACCGCCTGTGTACTTGCTGGAGCAACAGCTGCTAGAGGTCAGGTAGTGCCCAGCATTAGGCTTTCATATGATTCTAGCCCCAGACATAAGTCTTCAGGGACGAGATGCAAAGGATATACCCATCTCATCATCCAGCAGAGCAGAGCTTGGGCACAGACCTCAGAGCCAGACGTCATGTGTTCAAGTCCAGGCACCGATGTTACTCTGCATAGTAGGCAAATCACTTAACCTTCCCATGCCTTAGTCTTCTCAGGAGTCAATAGGACAAATAACAGCACCTCCTATTTTAGGGAGTTATTGAAAGTACAGAATAAAATAATTTATGTAAAGTACTTACAACAGTGCCTGGCATATAGTGAACCTTAGGAAGTTTCAGCACTGTCTGAAGATGCTTGATGGCGTAAAGAGTGCCAGGAGATAGGACTGGAAATTCTGACAGGGAATCCAGAGTTCATGGGGAGGCTTTGAAGACTCTGAACATCTGAGACAGGCCATCTGAGAGGTATTCCAGCGCCCTGAGGACAAGGACCAGACCCCACATGCTAACACAGCACTGAGTACATCAAAGGGACCTAATGCTCATGCACCAACTGATATGATACCTGTCCACCAGGAAAGTGATCCTCAGGCCAAGAGCTAAGATGGGGGTAAGGAGGCACGCCTGGGTGGCTCAGGGGTTGAGCATCTGCCTTCAGCTCAGGTGGTGATCCCGGGGTCCTAGGATCAAGTCCCACATTGGGCTTCCCACAGGTAGCCTGCTTCTCCCTCTGCCTATTTCTCTGCCTCTCTCCCCGTGTCTCTCATGAATAAATAAATAAAATCTTTTTTAAAAAACGATAGGGATAAGGAGGATCGTGATGGAAACAGAAGGCTGTGTAGGAAATGCAGCCAATGGAAAAGAGCTGTTCTGGGCCACATTCCTCCTGATGTTACTCACAACCATTCTTCGGGCAGGGCAACAGTGAGAGCAAATGCTTGTAAGCAGAAATATGTACTGCCACCATCATCATCCTCATCGTGTTTATAATTATTAAATAATAACAAGAACTGTAACTACACTTATTGACTCTTCCTGTGTGCCAGACACTGTGCTAAATACTTTCCTCCAGGCTGAAATGCTAGCTATTAAAATATGGAAAAAATGGGAATTCATGGGTGGCTCAGTGACTGAGCATCTGCCTTTGGCTCTGGTCATGATCCCAGGGTCCGGGATGAAGTCTTGCATCAGGCTTCCCGCAGGGAGCCTGCTTCTCCCTCTGCCTATGTCTATGTGTCTCTCATGAATAAATAAATAAAATCTTTTAAAAATGTATATGGAAAAAAACGTTATCATATACATTACCAAACAGCTTTTACACTGAGCACCCTCAGGGAGCCCCCACTTCCCTGTTTATCTGAGCTTCCCTTAGGAACCCTTGGATCCTCTGCTCTCAGAACCTAAAGGCACAATAGGAGGCCTCAGGGATCACTCTCCAACGTTACAATCTAAGCCTCTTCAGATTGATCGATGCCCCTATTAAATATTTTGGAAATCCCTCCTGTATTCCATGTATTAACCAAGTTAACTCTTACATTATTCTTTCATTCTAGGAAATGATACTAAAGTTCAAAAGGCAAGAAACATGACCAGGGCCACAGCTCAGAGGTGATTGAGCACAGATTCTATCTGACTATATTCTGAGCTCCTGGCCCCCCAAGAAGGGTAAGTTTTGTGCTGGAGACTGTGGAACGTAAGGCTGAACAGAGTGGTCACGCTAAGTAAATCAACAGGCGAAATAGGATTTCCAGAAACTTCCTGTTTTAATAGGTCAGACAGAAATCACCAAACTCTGTTAAAAACATCAGGCCCCTGAGCCACAATCCCCACTAAATATTAAGCCTGCTGGGTGAGCCCGCAGAGCTAAGTTTATGCAGCGGGGAACATTTCCTTCGGTGGTGACATTTATAGTGGACTATTACATCTTCATCTAGCAGAAAAACCCAAATTCTTTTCTTCCACCTTTAAACCGAACTGATCTCATCCCAGATGCTATGGTTATTTGCCTCTAGCTTCCAAAACAAAAGTCAATGGCAAGACCATCTGTTTACAGCCAGTGACGTGGAAAGGTCACCAGTCTCTCCCATTGCCTCTCTACTTCACGTTAAGAGTTAACAACGCAGAAAGATGCTTATTTAATATGAACTCTGGAGTTTCCTCTGGTGGTAAAAGGGGAATCCAAAAATAGGACTCAATTTAGGTTGCCATAATAGATGCTGGAGAATTTAACCAAGAAGTCAGAAAAAAGAACAAAAGTCTAAGGAAAATAAGAAGGACTTAATATAGAGGGGGAAAAAAGCAAATTAAGGAATTTGAAAACCAGATTAATAAGTAAATCCAGCAGTAGCTTCTCTAGGGAAAAACTTCAAGAGGAACAAAAATGTAGACTAATGCTCTTTTTCATTGTTTCAATCAGGCAATATAGAACAACACACTGTTGGTCCAATCAGCATTTTCAAGAATTCCAAAAGTCACTTGAGAAAATGTAGGCTTCATTTTTGCCTGTTTTCGACAGATAATAATATATATGCATAGGGAAATATCTAGAAGCATATTCATCAAAATGTTAACAGTATTTATCTCTGGGTGACAGAATTTGGAGCAATTTTTCTTTCTTCTTTATACTTCTCTATACTTCTTGAATTGTTTACAGTGCACATTTATCATTTTTACAGTCAGAATAAAAATTCTAAAGCCATTTTCATTTCTTAACTGTTGCAAACATGATTCAGGGTGAAATATAATACATGAAAATAAGCTACATAAAATGTGAAACAAATCATAGTCACATTTGCTTTGTGACAAAATAAGCATCACACATTTTGTATCACAATAAGTAGTAAAAACAGAGATCTCACAAAACGACCTATTGCTCTCCTGTGGCATTATGCTCCCCAGTACCTGGAATGCAGTGGGATCCCAACAAATGAATGAGCCCAGTGGAATGAGAAAGTCCATCTGGAGGCTAATATCACCTCCGAGGCAGGGCTACTAGGGCTCATGGTGGTCCTTCACTTTCATGTCACTGTGCTAGCACCTAAAACAATGCCTAATGATCACTTTTACTTTCATATAAAATAGTCCAACAGAATTGAAGACCAGTGGATAAACTTAAGATCATGCAAACTACTTTTTTTAAAAAGATTTATTTGTTTAGTTGAGAGAAAAGGAAACAGAGCATGAGTGGGGAGAGGAGACAGAGGGAGAGGCAGAGACAGAGGGAGAGGCTCCCCAGTGGGGAGCCTGATGTGGGGCTGGATCCCAGGATTCTGGGATCAAGTTCTGAGCGGACCTGAGCCCAAGGCAGAGGCTTAGTCAAGTGAGTGAGCCACCCAGGTGCCCCTAAACTACTTATAAATCAAGAAGCAGATTTGGTAAAAAAATATCTCAAGTTTGTAAATGTATCTTTCTGGTCATTAATGGAAAGTATTTGAGGCAGACATTTGTAAATTTGTATGTGTACGTTCCTTCTTTATGTGGGGTCATGGCAACCGGCGTGTGACCCAGATCTAGCAAGTTATTGCACTTAACACAGGGATTGGTCTAAAAGATAAGCACATAACAGGACCAAGCAGTATTCAATTAGATGAGAAATATGGAGACTGGGAGACTCTGGGATCACAAGCTGCCGGGGCCTGGATCACCGTTGCTGGGAAAGCATGTGCCAAAGAATAAAGCCAAAGGAAAGTAAGCAGAGTTGAGAAAAATGAAGAGACAGGATCCTGATGAACTCGATGATACTATTTTAATCCCTAAATCTAGTGCTACCAGTTTGAGCTGTGTTTCCCTCATTTGTAACTGGTAGTACTCTGTAAATACTAGCTATCTATTAACCCCCAGATGTTCCCTTGAATTCAGACTGAGACAGTATCTACATAATACTAGATTCTTCTTCATTGGGAGGTAGGAATCATACCTCTTCATCTTTATATTCTTGGTCCCAATCACAATATATGTGTTTCAAATTAGAGAATAAATTAATAACACAAATATGCTTTTAAAAAACTGTATTTGATCAAACATGACAATGTGCCCTTTAATTAAGTGATTAAACTTATAAAAACCATAATGATGATTCCTTCAAGGTACAGCATTGGTAAAGAAATGAAACATTTTTGTAAACTAATGAGCAGAAGCAATGGATTTCCAGAATCTTGGTTTTCTAGAGTTTTCATTTTGAGCCTCCATTTTTTTCCTGGGCCTATTAAGACATGTCTATGCTTATATTCAAAACACCAGGCATCTGGAAGAATGATCACAGCATTTGGAGCAGCTGGGTCTATGGAAATGGACCCTGTTTGTTAGGACAGCCTGTGGTCAGACCATGCCTGAGAGGTATGATGAAGTCAGTGGACAATGTGGACAGAGCCACGTCTGCTGGACCCACAAATCTTGAAGAGAAAATCAGAATAAGGTCTGGGGTGACAGGCCAAAGTGAAGGGAACAAAAGGTAAAAGGACCTCACTTTAAAGGAGCTAGAACACAGCTTCTGTGCTCAGGTAGAGATGCAGGCTGGGTGAGGGGGTGGGAAAAGGAGCCCAGGTTCCAATACAGCTGGGGGAAGCACACTTGGAAGCCAATTCTGACCAGGAGGCTTGACAAAGTTCCCTGGCATCAGCACAGACGTTGCAAGCTGGCAGTCCTCAGGCTGAATTTTGCCCACAGAAAGATGTTGTTTGCTCTGTACTCTCTTTCTTGAAGACGTTTTTAGACCTTTGCATTTGAATGTCATGAGCTGGGAATAATACTGGCTGCAGCAGGTACCGTTCTCAGTGCTTTGCATATTTGAATCCATCTAATCCTCATAAGAACATTTGCTGAGTGCTTACGATATGCCAAGCACTATTCCAAGCACTCTCTGTGTATGAACTCATGGATGCTTTTAGCAATCCTATCCCCACATTACCTAGGAGAAAACAGAGGCACAGAGAACTGAGTCATTTGCCTGAGGTTACACTGCTCCAACAGCGGAGCCAGCATTGAGATGCAAGTACTGGCCTTCCCAGCCCCGTCTTCTACTCAGCTAAAGCCTGGCTGATACCTCCTGTTTGGTCCTTGTCGGCATTGCATAAGGGACCCCAGGTCTGCACATTGTGCAACTAGGTCATCGATCTGAGATAGCCTCTCTGCTGCTAGACCTTAAGCAGCCTTCTAGAGGGGCAGGTAAGAGGCACTGCCAGTGTGAGGCAGAGCCCAGAGCATCCACAGCCAATGCTGCAGCTGTGACGGCAGAAGCACCACCACCACCGCATATCTGACCCTCCCAAGGCTAACACTGTCCCCAGCCTCCATGTGTTCAAAACACAGGAAGCCTCACACAGGCAACAAAAGAAAAAAATAACTGGGCTTGGAGCACCTGGGTGGCTCAGTCAGTTGAGCTGTGGTCTCTTGGTTTCTAGTTGTATCATGATATCAGGGTGGTGAGATTGATCCCCACATTAGGCTCTGCCCTCAGCGAGGAGTCTACCAGAGATTCTCTCTCCTGCCCTCTGCCCTTGCCCCATTCCAAAATAAATAAATAAATCTTTAAAAAGATTCTCAGGTGTCTGGGTGGCATCTGCCTTCCACTTGGGTCATGATCTCAGAGTCCTGAGATCGAGCCCCAAGTTGGGTTCTCAGCTCAGCTGCAATTCTGCTTCTCCCTCTCCCCTCTTCTCTCTCCCTCTCTCATTCTCTCAAATAAATAAATCTTAAAAAAAAAAAAAAAAAAGAGAGAGATTCTCCCTCTGCCTCTCCCCCACCCCCATGCACATGTACTCTCTAAGAAAAAGAGAGAGAGAGAAGGAAAAAAGTAACTGGGTTTCATCAAAATTAAAAACTTTTATAGGGGTGCCTGGGCAGCTCAGTGGTTGAACATCTGCCTTTGGTTCGGGTAGGGATTGAGTCCTGGGATAGAGTCCCACATCAGACTCCCCGCAGAGAGCCTGCTTCTCTCTCTGCCTATGTCTCTGCCTTTCTCTGTGTGTCTCTCATGAATACATAAATAAAATCTTAAAAAAAAAAAAACCTTTTATAGAGCAAAGTACACTATCAAGAGAATGAAAAAAACACAGAATGAGAGAAAATGTTTGTAAATCATTATATCTAAAGAAGGGATTAACATCCAAAATACATAAAGAGCTCCTATAAATCAACAACAAAAACAAACACTGATCAAAAAAAAAAATGGGCAAAGGATATGAATGGACATTTTCCCATAGAAGATATATAAATGGCCAAGAAGCACATAAAAAGATGTTCAAATCCCCAGTCATTCGAGAAATGCAATTAAGACCACAGTGAGGGCAGCCCGGGTGACTCAGTGGTTTAGCGCTGCCTTCAGCCCAGGGCGTGATCCTGGAGACCCGGAATCAAGCCCCACGTCGGGCTCCCTGCATGGAACCTGCTTCTCCCTCTGCCTGTGTCTCTGACTCTCTCTCTCTCCCTCTGTGTCTCTCATGAATAAATAAATAAAATCTTTAAAAAAAAAAAAAAAAAAAAAGACCACAATGAGATACCAGCTCATGCCCATTAGTATGGCTTGTATTGAAACACTAAAAAACAAGTGCAGGTGAAGATGTGGAGAAATTGAGCCCTGTGCACTGGCTTTGGGAATGTAAAATGGCGCTGTAGTGGAAAACTGATTGGCAATTCCTCAAAGAGATCAAACAGAATTATCACATGACCCAGCAATTTCACTTCTGGGTATGTACCAAAAGAAGTGAAAGCGGGGACTCAGACACCTATAGTCAGTGTTCCTCACAGTATTCTTCACAGCAGCCAAAAGGTGGAAACAAGCCAGATGTCCCTCAACATAGGAACAGATAAACAAAATATGGCATATCCATATAATTATTACTCAGCCTTAAAAAGTACTGCAATTCTGACACATGTTACAACACGGATGAACCTTAAAAACATCATGCTAAGTGAAATAAGCCAGACACAAGAGGACAAACACTGTAGGATCCCAGTCACAATGAGGTACCTAGAGTAATCTGATTCATAGAGACAGAAAACAGAATAAAGGTTCCCACAGCCAATTGTTATTCAATGGGTACAGAGTTTCTGTTTGGAATAATGAGAAAGTTCTGGAAATGATTAGTGGTGATGGTTGCACAACATTGTATGAATTGTGAATATACTTTAATACCACCAAACTGTACACTTGAAAATAGTAAAAATGAAAAAAATAGTAAAAATGGTAAATTTTATGTTATATGTATTTTGCCATGATAAAGAAGAATGTGTTAGGCCTCAAAGAGGTGATAAAGTCATACAAAAAAACCCTGCCCATTTGAAATCAAATAGTGAAGTCTAAGAGTCAGGGGAACAGGTGGCAGAGAATCTGTCCAATTAGCCAAAAGGATAGGAAAAAAAGAAAAGATGTTTACTAATAAATGGTCATCAAAAATTGGCAAACTTTCAGGAGACAGGAACAAAGCATTAAAAAAAAGGAAGCAAAAAGCTTTTTGAAAAAAAAAAAACTTTCAGAAAGAATCAAATGCAAGAATGTTTACCAATAGATATGTGTTCCAGAGACATGTGCCAAGATAATAAAATAACTGTTCAAATTCTCAGCTACAGTAATGCAGCAGAGTAGTAAAGCTAAAATGTCCTTGTTTCACATGGATCTGAATGCAGACTAGAGTCCAAAAATTTTGGTTACAGCAAAAGCCTATGGTACATGCAAGGTCCTTGGGAACTTTCAATTCACTCCAAAGGACTAACACAAAAATTTTAAATACAGTAGCCCCTCTCCCCTTATCTGCAAGGGATATATTTGAAGGCCACCAGCAGATACCTGAAACTTCAGATAGTACCAAACGCAATACATACTATATTTCATTATAGACAAAGTTTAATTTATCAGTTAGGCACAGTAAGGGGTTAACAATAATAACTAATAATAAGATAGAATAATTATACTGTAATAAAAATTATGTGGTTTCTCTCTCAGAATACCTTATTGTACTGTACTCACCCTTCTGGTGATGACGGGAGATGACAAAATGCCTGTGTGACGAGAGAAGTGAGGTGAATAACGTCAGCACCGTGACTAGCGTTGACTACCATTGATCGTCTGACCATACGTCAGGAGGGTCATCTGCTTCCAGACCACTGTAACTGAAACTACAGAGAGTGAAACCTCAGATAAGGGGGAATACTGCATAAATCTGCCATAAAATCATCCATTAGAGATTGACATATTTTAAATAAAATGAGTATGAATTCCACAACTGCAAAGCAAGGTCATGGGGTCATAGATCATTCTGCAGTTCTCAGTCTCTTCAGCTGGAGCCTTTTGGAGTCTCCCAAACCTTTTGCTTGACCCACATAAAGTTAAGAGGTGCTGGGGACTCCTAACACTACAGGAATATTGGTTTATTTAAGAGAAGACTAGATTCAACCCCAGGACATGCCACTAAATCTCTAGGGGATGTTGGGCAAGTCACTCATCCTCTCCAAGCACCAATTTCTTTTGTGTGAAGTAGAGACTGGACAAAATCATTTCAAAAGTCTCTTTAACATACTATGAATCACATTTTGTTCCATTCCTTTTGGGGGGGGGTGGGGAAGGTGACACCTTTTTGCTTTTCTTTTCCAAATACATCACTGTCCAAATTGAAAGCTGTAGAGTTTTATAAACCTTTCATTAAAATGTTATTTATTCAGTCCCTCCAAACATATTTTCTTCTTATCTCCTAGCTGCCCACACGCAAAGATGATTAGAGGGCCCACTCTCCATTATATTTATTTATTTATGTATATATCACTTCAGTCCACAAAGGATTTGAGCCTATCTCATTTCATTAGCATCTTAAAATTTCAAAATTCTCTTGTACAAATACTGTGCATAATCTTATTTTAAGACTAAATCTTTTTCCCAAAAAAACCATGCTTAAAAAAATGTTTACTTGGACTTTTTCTCCATTAAAACAGGAAAGTGACATATGTATAAAGAAGGATGCTAAATGAATATAGATTTGATACTGATGACTTCCAGCCAACTACCGCCCTTTCTCTCCTGGCTTGATGGCTAATCACCAAAATACATTCCAGAGCTGTTCTCTCTCCTCATATACTTCATTTGAGAATGAATTAATTTCTGCTTCAAGTTGTCCCATCTGGGAAAACCTAGATCCCATCAACAACAGCTTGAGAATAGAATTGAGAGGAGTAGAGAGGCAAAAAAGAAGTCTTAAAAATTAAAATAATCTGTCTTCAATCTAAGTCCAGAAAGGAAGCCTTGGCTCTCAGTGTGTCTAAGCAAGGAAGATTCTATCCTGTTTTTTGTATTAAGTTAGCCAAACAGTTCAACAACATTAATCAGTCTTTAGTGAGGAGTACCACATCAAAACTCCACAGTTGACCTCTTCCCACTGGCACAACAAATCCTAGCTGAATTGTTAGGCCAGTTCTGGTCTGACATGCCCCTAATAGACCTGCCAGTGTTTTTGCTGGAATTTTCTCAAAAATCTATGGGAATTGTATTTTGTAAGGTTTAAAAAACAAGAAGTCCCCAAGTTTTAATTATATGGGCATCTATATTTATACTGGTATCTATACTCCATATGAAATTTCTTAAATTTATTCTACAATAACATTTTAAATAATGAAGACTGCAGAGTTAAATCTATGAAAATGTTATCTGTGAGTCAGGTCCCAAACCAAAGTGGAACCCAAATGCCAAAATGAACACCACTAATTTGATTCATTTATTTATTCATCAAACACAGCTTATGCCATATCTCTTTTCAGCTATTCTAGGCACTGGGGGGATCTTACATCATCAGACCCCATGGCAGAAAAGTGCTACTGGAAAGGCATAAAAACAGTGCCCTGTAGGGGCATCTGGGTGGCTCAGTGGTTGAGCATCTGCCTTTGGCTCAGGTCGTGGTCCCAGGGTCCTGAGATCGAGCCCCACATCGGGCTCCCCACAGGGAACCTGCTTCTCCCTCCACCTATGTCTCTGCCTCTTTCTGTGTATCTCTCATGAATAAATAAATAAAATACTTTAAAAATATATTGCCCTACAAAGCCCATTACAAAGATTCTCATGGCCTGAAAACCAGAAGTGGGGGTCATAGCTTCTTTACCCTCTAACCAGGCTGGGCCAGAGCAGGCCTTATGACACTTCTGGCGCAAAGACAGACAGGTTTGAGAACTCAGGCATCCTCCCAGAGAGATGGCAACATGGATATATAGCTGGGTGGGGGGAAGCTGAGTTTACCTTAGGACAGATAGGACCTCTGGAGGTAGAGCCTCCATCAATGTTTGACCCTGACCTACCATGGAATCCAGAAGTTGGAAGAAATGAGACACCTCAGAGAAGCCGTTACCAGAATGGAGAAAAACAGAAAGGCAGGAAAGAAGCCCTACAAATGAAAGCACTCCTTCCTCAGCCTGAATCAGGACAAGAGCTCAGGAGCACATGGAGAAGGTGAAACACAAATTCTAATCTAAAGGAAAGAGGAATAGGCTCTAGCCCACATCCCAGAAAAGTCTGTTTGGAACCATGGGAAGGAATGCACATAGGAGGGAAAAATAGAACAGCTCAAGTTGCTGATGCGTGACCAAGAAGTTAAACAGCCTGAGGAACGGATGACAGGAGTGGGTTTCCAAGTGTGGCAGTGATATACTGGAGCACACGGGCTCGCTCAGCTTCAAAGACAAGAAAAGACTCAACTCATTCTGAAGCCAAGTTTTTTTAATTTAGAATTCGTAAGTTGCTCTTGTAAAAAAAAAACTCTGCCCCAGTGTTTCTTCTCTGGCCAGGTCAGACACGTACCCCACGGGCAGCCAGCAGAAGAGAGGAGTTTCAGCAGGTACCAAGGAGTGGCTCAAAAAATCTAGCCCCTGGAACCTCCAAGGATAGATGTCTACACTCAAGAGAGGAAAGTTAAAAGCTGGGAGTGAAAGGACTCACCGGTCTGCTGTTTGGGTTGCAAACAAGGAAGATGCTAAAGAGGTAGAAGAGCACAGAGAAGCCAGAAGCAGAAGTCCTAGAGGTACTAGACGTTGGGCAGAGTTAACAGTGGCAGTGAAAGGCAAGGCTTCAAAATATCCCAGTCACAGACTCCATGTTAGAGGAGGCAGATGCCCCCCAAAATCTGCAGTGCCCGGCCAGAGCCAGCAAATGGATCTGTTACCACGTCATCTAAGGAAGCATATGATGACGGTCCCCATAGAACATAATTCTCTAACTAGCTTTGACCCATTTCCATCCTTCCCTGGTTTCCAGTAAAGTCATCTGAAACCCTTATAAAGTATAAATTTTAAAAGGTTAAAAAATGACTCTCATACAAGTATCAAATGAACATGTGTCAGAGATGTCATTCAATTTGTTAATTGCCGAGGAGGACAAAAAGGTGGTAGAGCTCACCCAAAGAGCATTTTCAGGATCCAGATTCTCATAAGTATTTGGGACACTGTTAGAACTGGATCACTATGTTAAATATAAAACAGGCTAATGATCAAAAGAGCAATAAGCCTTACTTACCTTTGGGGTTATCTTTTCCATCGAACAGAAATTATTTGCCAAATCTACATGTTAATATGTTACCTCACTAAGTTTGGAAAGGTTAATTAATAGTAATAAGTCGTTTGAACAAAGTATATTCTCCTGCCTCAATGCTCCTTGGGTGGGCTTGCTAAACTATGCCTCCACATGATGTTAAAAGGACATATCACCCAACCTCTTGTCCTATTTCCAAATTCTAAGTGATCTTTTCCTAACGTCTTGATGGTTAATTTTGTAATAGAGGATGGGCAAATCTCATCAATCACAGAAGCTGGAGAACCTCCCCCTCCTCAAGTTTTTTAAAACGAGAACATCTGTATAAAACGTTGACCTTGGCCTTGACAGATTAGCAAAAAGAATGGTTGTGTGAAGAAAGAAAAGAAATTCAGATAGCAATGGGAAACAGCCAAGCCCTGCTAACCTTGGCCATCTGCCGGCCTGCCAGACCTTAGTATGTCACACTGAAGTCTGGAGTTCAGAAGGGGAAGTCATGCCAGGTGAACTACACAAGTGCAGATCCCTGGGGATGGAATCTCCAGTTAGAAATCCAAATGCATGCTCTGCAGAAGCAGCCGCTCCTCAGGAAGATGGAGATAAAGACTACTCTTTGAGTGTCACACCAAAGAGAGCTTCAAGGTCCTCCTGGAGAGAGTGAGTGACTGAAAGAATTGACACGGCCCTCCAGGAGAGGCCTTCCAGGAAGATGTGGTTGTGCAACTAGGTCTGCACAGAGCCAGGAGTAGTTACCTTACCTAGAACTCTTCCCTGGGAGAAGAGCCCAGTATCTTAGAGTGAATGTTCACCAAAACCACAACACTGCCCTCCTTTACCCTTGGCTTTCACACCCTCTACTTGCATGTGATTTTTTTTTTTGAACTATTTTCTATAAAAGATGAGCAGAAGATCAGTAAAACACACCTGCCCACAAAGGCAGTGTTGTACCCTAGGAACGGGGTTGACAAGGGTATGGAAGTAAGCAGCCGGGTATATAAAACTGGAGAATAAAATCAGATTGGTGTTTCAAATTAATTTTACTGAAGTTTTTGCCTAATATCTGTCAGTTCTTGTGTCAAGTTGGGATGGTGGGGGTATGAAAGGTACTTTGAGATCTCCTAAAAGTAAGAAGTGAAACTATAATGAGATACCACCATTTCACATCCACTCGGGTGCCTATAATCAAAAAAGGAGGGCAGGAGGGGCGACAGTAACAAGTGTGAAGGAGGATGTGGAGAAACTGGAACCCTTCCACATTACCAGGGGGGATATAAAATGGTGCAGCCACTCTGTGGTTTCTCGAAAAGTTAAACATAAAATTACCATAGCAATTCCACACCTAGGCATATATCCAAAAGAGCTCTAAACAGGTACTAAAATACATTCCTCTACAGATATGCTCACAGCAGCACTATTCACAATAGCTGAAAGGTGGAACAGACCGAAGATCCATCAACAGATGAAGAGATCAGCAAATTGTGGCATACACATACAGTGGAATGGGATTTTATTCAACCCTAAAAAGGAAGGAAATCTCGATACATGCCACAATGTGGACAAACCTTGAAAACATTATGCTAAGTAGCAAAAGCCATACATGAAAGGTCACAGATTGCACGATTTCATTTATAGGAAATCTCAGGGAAAGGTAAATGCATAGAGATGCAGCACGGACTGGTATTTGTCAGGGGCTGAGGGGAGCAGGGGTGAATAACTAGCCAGTGGGCTGGGGTTTTATCTGGAGCCGATGAAAATGATTTGGAAGGAGATAACGTGGTGTAAAACGTAAAAACGTGGTGTTTTTACGACATTGTATATGTACTGAATTCCGCTGTATCACCCACTCGAACATAGGGTTTTGTATTTTTTTTAAGATTTTATTTATTTATTCATGAGACACAGAGAGAGGCAGAGACATAGGCAGAGGGAGAAGGAGGCTCCCTGGGGAGAGCCTGATGCAGGACTCGATCCCAGGACCTCGGGATCACAACCTGAGCCAAAGGCTCAACCACTGAGCCACCCAGGTGTCCCTCAAACATAGGTGATTTTATGTGGAGTTTCATCTCAATAAATGAAAAGAAACAAAATAGCAACAATTATAATAATAGTATTAGGTGTCAAACAGCAAGACCCAAGTCAATACAACAGCCTTCAGAATGTGAAAATATTCAGAGTAAACTAGAGTTTGGACAGAAGAGGGAGCAAGAAACACACAGACTTATAGAATTCTATGTGATTAAAAAAAGATTCAGAAAATCCCAGGTTTTTCTCCCCCAGGATCATGTCACACACTTGACACCTCCTTGAATGAATGATCATCTCCTCTAAATATAGAAGAGAATAAAAAACATGTAAAGTCTTCGATACCAAGAAAGAACTATTGAAGACTCACAGAATTGGCAGCACACAGGCTGACCTGAGAGATCATGCAGTCCAACCACCCTTACTGTGCAGATGGGAGAAGCTGCCCTCCCTCCCCCGCCCTCCGCACCCCCAGCACCCCCACCACTCCCCATCCCCGCGCTGGGGCCCCTTGGGCCCTGGGCTTCCCACCCCCCAAGCTCCAACTGTGGCCTCTGGGTCCTTACTTGTTTTCTCTTGAATCACATATCTATGGTGTTTCCAGGCCTGCAGCGAATCAGTGTCAGCCACCCCCTCCTCAGCTTTTCAGCATTCACAGCCAACGAAAATCAGGTTAAAAATAACATCTCTGGAGCAGCCTTCAATGGAAAAGCCCCCACCATGCAACCTCGTGTGTGTGAGACGTCAGCACGGGGAGCAGGTGTGCTGCCCGGGTCTGGGGAGGGCCTCGTGCAGGTGCAGCCCCCTGGTCGGCTGGGGTCAGCTCAGCCTTGAGAGGCAGGCCACAGAGGCTGAACTCCTCTCCAGGTGCTCCCTTCCAGATTGTTCCTGCCTGCCCGCACCTCCATACTAGAGGGCTGATTGAGCAATTTTCTCAGAGACCATCCTCTCCTAAGGACAGCTGTCTAAATAACTTTTTTTTTTTTTTTTTTTTTTTTTTTTACCCAACTTCATCTATGTCTTGGAACCTCTTTTTGAACTTGCCGGTGCCTTCCCTCCTTCCCTCCTTCCTACACCAGTTACCGGTATGGCTTACTTCCTTGTGGGGCCTCGGCAGAAAGTGGAGTGTGCAGTAGACACCCTATGGGTATTTCAGCTCAAGGTGATAATGCAGATAAGTAGCAGCAGCAGCCAGAACTAAACCCCAAAGTTTCATACTCCCAACAGGGCTACCACAAACAGCAGGCCAGCGTCCAATACATTGCTATTTAACTTTGCTACAAGGGGACATTTGTCTTCATTACATTTTCAAATTTTTAGTCCCTGTAATACAACATTCTTATTAAGGATGGATTTATGTTCATGTTTTTGGAGCACCTAATACAGCACAGTGTCATGCCAGAAAGGCCTCTCTCTGCTAATTATTTAATTTCAAATAAAATTGGGATTAAGAAGCAGGCTCAGGGGATCCCTGGGTAGCGCAGCGGTTTGGCACCTGCCTTTGGCCCAGGGCGCGATCCTGGAGACCCGGGATCGAGTCCCACGTCGGGCTCCCGGTGCATGGAGCCTGCTTCTCCCTCTGCCTGTGTCTCTGCCTCTCTCTCTCTCTCTCTGTGACTATCATAAATAAATAAAAATTTAAAAAAAAAAAAAAAAAAAAGAAGCAGGCTCAGGGGGCCTGGGTGGCTCTGTAGGTTAAGGGTCCTAGGATCGAGCCCCTGCTCAGCAGGGAGTCTGCTTCTCCCTCTCCCCATCCCCCTCCCCCCTGCTCATGCTCTCTCTCTCTCTCATTCTCTCTCAAATAAATAAATAATATCTTTTAAAAAAAAGAAATATAGGCTCTAGAGTTAGAATATTCAGGTTCAGATTTTGGCATCAGTTGTTATCTGTGTGGTCTTAGGCATGATGTTTAACCTCCCTTGCCCTCAGTTTGCTCATCTATAAAATGAACATAACAATAAACACCTTCCTCTTAAAGCCATTATGACAAAAAAAAAAAGAACTAAAACATTTGAAGTACATATATGAGTTCCTGGCACATTCTAGGAGCTCAGCAAAAGTTATATATTGTTATCCTTCTCCAAACGGGACCCATCAATCACTCTTTAATCATGGAGAAGGGATCCCTGGGTGGCACAGCGGTTTGGCGCCTGCCTTTGGCCCAGGGTGCGATCCTGGAGACCCGGGATCGAATCCCACATCGGGCTCCCGATGCATGGAGCCTGCTTCTCCCTCTGCCTGTGTCTCTGCCTCTCTCTCTCTCTGTGACTATCATAAAAAAAAAAAAAAAAAAAAAAAATCATGGAGAAGAACCTGTCCCCAGGCAACAGATCTTCATGTCCTGACCTATCTGCTCTGAACTTTCACAGGGCTAAGAAGGATTCATGTGTTGGAAAGGTCTGATCGATAGCCCTTTCCAGACCTTAGTCCCTCTTCAACAACCCAGAAACCCTCTGCTTGAATATCTCCAGCAACAGGAAACTCACCCCTTCTCCAGGCTGACCATGTCATTTTTGGATGACCCATGGCTTCCATACCCACTGATCCTACCTCTGTCCCGTGGGGTCACCCAGCAGACGATCCTCACCCCCACCCCCGCCTTCTGCACGCTTAGCCTCTCAGACACATAAAGACACAATCATGTTTCCAGACTGAATATCCCTATATTCCTGAACTGTTATTCCAGGGACCTGATTTAACGTCCCCTGGACAAGAAATCCTGCTTGTTATAACCCTTCGGAACCACCCAATACTTACAAGGGAATCTGCCCAACTCCGGGGATCCAAGCTGGAGGGAAGAATGTAAAGGAGGCAAGGGGACCAGGCCTTTTCTTCATTCTTCCACCTGCTAACCCCCATCCCTATCCCTCTACACTTTTGAGAATCTTCAAAGACATGGCATTAGTTTCTTTTCGAATAGTTCCTGAGTTGGATGAACTGTCAGTAATCTTTCAATGGTGCCTTAATTGAGTAATTTATGCTTTCCATGTAATTTTAGGAAAAAGGGAGAGAGAGGAAACAGTGTCCAGTGAGGATTGTGTCAAGCTTCATGCTATTTTCCATGCATTACTTCATTTAAATGAACAACAATCATCAGAGACATTCTAATTATATTCTCTATTTTAAAGATTAGGTAACTGAGTCTCGGAAAGGTCTGGCAACTTGCCCTCCATCCCAGAGTGGCTGAGCCCGGATATGAGCTCAGGCAATCCCGTGTAAAATTCCTCTTGCTAGACATGTCTTCCAGAGTCATGTGCTCAAGGACTCAGCTGGCGCACAAACCACTCACTCACACTGAGCCTGCCAACCACCAAGCTACCATAGTAATAAAGTACCCCCTAGACTAGGGCTCAGCAAAATATAGTCTATGAGCCAAATCTCCCCACTGACTGTTTTCGTAAATCAAGTTTTATTGGAACACAGCCACACCCACTGTTTCTCATATTGTCTATGGCTGTTTACACACTGCGATGGCACAGTTGAGCAGCTGCTCAGAGACTGTATGGCCTGAAAAACCTAAAATATTTACTAGGTAGCCCTTTACCAAAAAGGCTTATTACTGCTGCCCTCAATCTACATTGTGCTGATAAATACCACATCGCGCCATGGACAATACTAAAACTAGCATGTGAGAGGAATAGTAGAATCACAATTCTTTGAAATATTTCTCTCAACGGATATTTCTAAAATACATGTCTACATATTTCCACATTAACCATAATACACTTTTCTAGGATAGGCCATACCACCTCAGAATTATTGTGACATGTGTTTCAAACTCCAAGTTCATTTAGAAATTCCTTGGCACCACAGGACCTGGTGCATGGACAGTGGTTCCCACTTTTCCAGCTTCTGGGGACACTACCTCTCCCATCATGTGCAGTTCTGGCAGGACCTTCAGCCAAGGTGCCCCATCCTCCTCCAAACAAAGACAGGTTTGAGACCCAACAGCCCACCAGGACCCCTGATTCCATAATTTTGCAACTTGAATATAATGACTCATGGACAGAAATTCAGTGAGACCTTCTTTGTACACAGCAGAGCCCTTCTGAGACCATTGATTCCTGTTGCTCTACAAATTGTCCTTTCCAAACCTAGTACTTCAGCTTTTCCTTCAGTCCTGTAAATTCCTTTTTACAGGAATTCTTTTTTTACAGAACTGGCCAGATCAGTTTCTAATAAGCAGATGCAACTGATACAGTGATCCATAAAACCCTCAGGGTAGGGGAATTTGTTCCTAAGGAATTTGATTCCTTCAGAACAAAATAGGATTAGGGAAGGATGTTCTGGATTGGGTCTATAAAACCCTAGAAGTTTTTTTTTTTTTAATTCAATGTTTTAATACAAAAGATATTTAAAAATTGCAATATCATCTCTCAGATTTTTTAACTAGTCCTGGTGGTTAAGGTACAGTGAGTTCCTATTACTAATGTAATTTTACTTCTCTAGGACAAGTAGCTGATTTCTTTGCAACAACATGGAATCTCTAGTATTGGGCATCATTAGATTATATCCCCATGACTTCCAGCTTGAAGACTTTTGTCAGTTTGTGACAGCAAAGGTACAGGTGAGGTTTTTTAATACCTCCAATTGCCAAGAGAGCAAAGCACAGCTCACCATTTTGATCCCTGACACTCAGCACGGTGGGTGATCAATCCAAACAAGCATGAAGACTCAGGGCTTCAGCAGGTGCCCCCACAGCCACTGGTCTCAACACCAAAAGGTCTGCCAGGTAGTGAGAAGGCAATGGGCACCCAGAGGACAAAGAAAATGAAAAATATTCCCACAGGAAAAGAACCATAGGATAGGACTCTTAAGGTCATTTAGTCCAGCAACTATCTGATAAAGGAATCCCCTTCAGAAAACACACTCGGGGCAACTGGGTGGCTCAGTCTGTTGAGCCTCAGACTCTTGATTTCAGCCCAGGTCACGATCTCAGGGTCATGGGATGGAACCCTGCGGTGGGCTCCCCACTTAGCACGGAATCTGCTTGCCCCTCTTTTTCCCCCTCTGCCCCTCCCCTGTCCCCTGAGCTTGCGCGCTCTCTCTCTCTCTCTCCCCCTCTCTCTCTCAAATTAATAAATAAATAAATAAATCTTTTTTAAAAATTAGGAAACACCCTGAAAAATGGATGCCATTAGAGATATCTAGTTGAATACCATCAGTGATGGTGAACTCATTACCTTTCAGGCAGCCTGTTACATTTTCAGGCCGCTCTAATTGTTAGAAACCTCTAACAACTCTGACTTAAATGAAACCGCACAAAACCAGGCTGCCCCCTCTTCCCATGGCTATCCTTCACATCTATCTTGATCACTGTTAACACGTCCCACTTAAATCTTTTCAACTCCTAACCTAACATCGCAGATGCTCCAAGTCATTTTTCATGTGGCATGGATTTGACCTTTACTTCCCTGACTGCAAGGGTCAATCAGGTCCTAGCAGGAAAGAGCTGACACACTCAAAGTTAAAAACTTGAGGACACTTGAATAAGGGTCGTTTACAAAAGTATGAACAGAGTGTAGGGAACAAAAAGAGATTCAGTAATACCCCAGGGGTGTTACCCGCTTTAGGCTTGAAGAAAGAAGCAAAGCAGTCAGCAGAGTCTGGAGACAGGGCAAGCTAGACAAAGAGGTTGGCTGGCAGGAGCTGTGACCTTCGGTTAGAGATGGTGCCCTCAGGAAAACGAGCCAGTGGAATAAATAACCCTTTCTCACACTTCTTCACTCTCATCTCCTGCCAGAGCTTTCCATTGGCCAAATGCAATGGGAAGCTTGAGGGAAAGGTTGCCCATCAATGCAATTTATACAAGTTAGACTCCTGGGGCACAGAACAGAGTGGTGGGTGGATCAGAGGGACAAACAAAATACTTAGCACAGAGGACACGTCATGTCTTGCCTGCCTAGTGTGCATTCACTTTTATTCTGGTAACAGTACCTCAGGGTTTTTTCTGAGGAACCACTCCCCTGCCCCCACCCTCCCACCATGTGATTTAAGCCCGTTTGATTGCACCTGTGACACCACAACCCTCTGATCACAGTGATTGGCTCCAAGATAAACCATAATCCAACCAGAGATGGTAAGAAACAACCTCTGTACCAAGGAAGAGGCACGTTCTCCTTACTTGTCACAGGAGGATATTAGCCTGGAGCTACTGGCAGCCACACTGCCCCCCAAGCAAAGGCCCTGAAGGTCAATTCAGTGGAAAGCAGAGCCAGGGGAAAGACTCCACCCTGATAACACTGTTTGAGTTCCTGGGTCCCATTGTGCCTGAAATCTAAATGCTCCACTCCAGCCTGAAATTTAGATGGCATTGAAAAGATACAAGACTGAAGTATAAAGAGCAATGGTGGGGCATCACCTTCTAGCTGGACAACTTAGGAAAAACACTTACTTTGATGACCCTTATTCCCCCTTGACTTTAAAACAGGAAATTCTAATGCCCTCCCAGGCTTACTGGGAGCACCAAACAAGATCACATAGCTAAAGGTCCCTTGTAAACTGTAAGGCATTGTACAAATGTCACAGATGCTTCTTCAGGTCATCCCCACCTTCAGATGTACCACCCTCGGGACCTCGGTAACACACTGTTCCATAGTCAGGGGCACACAACATTCTAAAATTACTTCCAAAGCTGAGTAATGACATACTGCATAGCAGCTGTCAAGAGCAGTAGCAATTTCAACATTGCCAGATAGGGAGAAAAAAAAAAAAAAAAAGAAGAAGAAGAAGAAAGAAAAGAAAAGAAAAGAAAAGAAAAAAGAAATTGACAAAATTGGCTTTATTTTAGAGACAGACTGGAATCAGCAACTAAGAAACAGAATGAGAAAAATTCTGCTGAATTAAAAACTATGTCTAAGACAACGTCAGGACAGAGGAAGATCAGAATCAGGGAAAACTAAGGAGAAATGGCCCACGCTTCGGGGCATGATGATTCAAGCTGTGGTGGTCACAGCTGGGTAGCAAAGGAGTCAAAATCAGAAACCACGGAGCAGATGAGATGGAGTGCTTCCCTGAGGACAGAAAACCATTGAAAGGAAAAGCCTATACGTTACACCCATGAAATACTGGGAAAGAATAAAGGCAAAAAAGGCCAGCAAATGGGGCAGTGAACCTAGGCCAGAAAAGCAGAAAAATATCAAAGATCTCACAGCTGAAGCCACCCCCAGTGGTAAGCAGGGAATCTGAGAGCACTTTGCCGAGTGGCTAAACCCCATGTGGAAATTTCAAAACTGGAATGGGAAAAATCCAAAGCACAGCTAGGAAAATGTCTTACCACAGAGGCAGAAGAGAAAACCATATGTGCAAATGCTTCAATATGCTCGTCAGTATTTCTTGCCTCACAGATACGAATACCAGGCTTGGATGAAGTGCTTGGCTCTTTGCTAGTCCAGTAACCCGGTTGTACTGTAGACCAAAATCAAAGAGCAAAGGAAAAATTGGCTTGAATTTATAGCCAATATGACAAGTGCACTATAGACTTCCAAGGGGCTAAAAACTGAAAGAAGGGTTTGGTAAAGTATAAAGGAAAATAAAATTTTCCTTGTCCAACTGAAGAAAAAATACATTTCTTACAAAGTGCTCAAAAAGAATTGATTTCAAAAAAATGATTTTCAGGATCTGCTATGAGCAAAGGACTGTGCTGAATGCTACGTAGCACAGGAGATGAAAGCCATACAGTCTTCCCCCCCCCCCCCCGCCCCGCACAGATAATAGCCCAGTTGGGAAGGAAAATCCCAGCAGAAGAGAATGTAGAATGGATTACTGCAGGTGGCACAGACCAGTTTCGGTGGCTGTAGAGCTGGTGTCTGCCCAATGAAAATCACAAAAGACAGCTCATGTGAGTTTTCCTGCCTTATTTCAGTGGAGAAGTGGAGGAAGTGACTAAACACAGCATCACCATGTCCAGCCGCTTGAGTCCTCCTTCTTCCCACAGTCCCCATGGGCTGCTGTCATCTCTTGCTTGGACTAGCCAGATGACCTGCTCATCCCCATTCTCTCTTCCTATAATCCGTCCTCCACCCAGTAGCCAGAGCAATGTTTTTATTTTTTTAAGATTGTATTTATTTATTCATGAGAGACACACAGAGAGAGGCAGAGACACAGGCAGAGGGAGAAGCAGGCTCCCTGCAGGGAGCCTAATGCAGGACTCCATCCTGGGATTCCGGGATCATGACCTGAGCCAAAGGCAGATGCTCAACCACTGGGCCACCCAGGTGCCCCAGAGCAATGTTTTTAAATGCAAACTAAATCAAAGCCCTTCCAAAGCTGCCAAGACTAAAATGCAATATCAACTCCCCCAAGACCCTGTACCTGCCAGCCTCTGAGCACTCCTCCAGGTCCATTTCATGCCACTCTCCACCTCACTCAGCATACTCTAACCTCACCAACCCTCATTCAAGTCTGTAAATGCCCCACACTCCCTACCACCCAAAGATTTCAGCATATGCTGTTCTCTGTCTGCAACACTCTTCCCTCTGACTCTTCACGTTAACTCGTATTTAGTTTTCGAGTCTTAATGTAAGAGTCACTTCCAAAGAAAACAAGTCTTTCTGAACCCCCAATAAAAATTAGGTCCCAGAGCATCCTATACTTTTCTTTATGGTAGTAGGTAATTATATATTTATTCTATGTTCATTTCATATCTGACTCCCCATAATGCTAAGCAAGCACAACACATCTGCTTGGTCCCCACAGCACCCCCATCTCCTAGCCTAGCAGGAGATCGGAAGATATTCGATGAATGAAGGAAGACACATGTTATACAAAAATAGAAATTATGTCCCCTTTCTTCAAACTGTTTTCAATCTAATAGACACAAAACAACAGGAAGCAGAATAAAACAGATGAAAATCACAGATGGAATACATTATTTGGTAAATCCATAAGCAGTAATGGGCAGTCAGTGTGATTTACAAAATAGAAATACTAAATAAAGAAAAGGTATTCTTTTATCTTCCAGGGAATCACCATGGAGTCAATGGTAATCACAATTCTCTAAAAAGAAAGGCAAGAATCAGGAAAAATGAAAAGAAACAAACAAAACCCACCCACCTGTCCATAGAAGGGGACAGAAGAATCTCCTCTTACTAACCCAGGATCAGCATCGAAGCCCACAGAGCCCCCTGCTCCAGGGGCACTGCCACTGTGCTGGCTGCCAATTCAAGTTTCAAATCTGTACCACCTGAGCAGTGCAGAAATCTGGGAGAAGAAACTAACCCCCCAGCGGGTCCCACTCGGAGATTAAAAAAAAAAAAAAATGTGGGAAGGCATCATTCCTCCACTTACAAAAAGAAACAAGCTGGACAAACTGCACACTAACTTTCACAAATCCTTCAGAAAACCGAGGTCACAGAGTCAACAACTAACCCCAAATCTGAGAAAGACAGGCACCCACAGGGAGAAACAGGATCCAGGCCTTCACTGAGAGGGGACAGATTTCTCAGACAGCTTATAAGGCATCAGGAAGAATTTTGCTAGGAATTTTTAACAAATTGCTAAAGGCTAAATGTAGGCCGGCCACAGGCTGCAGTAATAGGGGAAGCTGGGTGAAGGGTACACGGGAGCTTCTTGTACTATCTTTACAACTCTTCTGTAAGTCTAAAATTATTTAAAACAAAAACCAGGGGATCCCTGGGTGGCTCAGCGGTTTAGCACCCGCCATCGGGCTCCCTGTGTGGAGCCTGCTTCTCCCTCTGCCTGTGTCTCTGCCTCTCTCTCTGTGTGTGTCTCTCATGAATAAATAAATAAAATCTTTAAAAAAAAAAAAAAAAAAACAGTTCAGGGCTCATGAGCACCTTTGAACGAGGATAGAGGCAAACAAATAAATAAACAAAAACATCCCATGGGAGACTTCTCATTCCCAGGCCTGCATGGGACTCTCAAAAGAGACAATGCCCCGGGGTCTGAGTGGCTCCATCATGTAAGCATCTAACTCTTGATTTGGGCTCAGGTCTGGGTCTCAAGGTTATGAGATCGAGCCTCATGTTAGACTCCATGCTGAGCACAGAGTCTGCTTAGGTTTTTCTCTCTCCCTCTCCCCTATTCCAATTCCCCCTCTCTTAAAAAGAAAAAAAAAAAAAAAAGACAATGCCCACAAATATGAGCTTGCTGACAAAAAATATGAAAATTCTAGTGACTAAATCCGTCCACAGATCCAAGTAGAAGTTTTCATACCTGAGAAACTATAAATTTGTTTTGAATTTCTAGAAATCATAATCAGGTTCAGTTCATATGAATAAAAATAAATCCAGATGGAGGGTAGAGGATGCATGGAGTAGGAGGAAAGAAAACGCCAGAACGTGAGATGGTAAATTTAAGTAAGAATTGACTGTAAAAATAATGAGGCTGGGGCAAGGGGTACATGGGAACTCTTGGTAGTTTCCACTCAATTTTACTGTGAAACTAAAACCACTCTAAAAACCAAAGTTTTGTTTTGTTTTGTTTTTTAAGATTTTATTCATCTATTCATGGAGAGGCACAGAGAGAGAGGCAGAGACACAGGCAGAGGGAGAAGCAGGCTCCATGCAGGAGGCCCCATGTGGGACTCGATCCCAGGACCCTGGGATCACGACCCAAGCCAAAGGCAGACGCTCAACCATTGAGCCACCCAGGGTGCCCCAGTTTTTTTTTTTTTTTTAATAAGTAAATAATGATGATAACTTTTTTGCACTGG
Source organism: Canis lupus dingo (assembly GCF_003254725.2). Classification (NCBI taxonomy): domain Eukaryota; kingdom Metazoa; phylum Chordata; class Mammalia; order Carnivora; family Canidae; genus Canis; species Canis lupus. Next base: position 15,840,659 of record NC_064246.1, on the reverse strand, counting down.
AAAACAAAATGGAAGTAAAACGCTAGATAAAAATAGCACAGAAGATGTAAAAGCTGCTCAAAGGCAGACAATGGGAGGGATATTTGAAGGAAGTTAAAGCATTCTAAAAATACTTTCTTCCTCTTGTTCAAGAGGAAGAAAGGCTTGCTGATTTACTTTCGACTTTGTTTAAAAATATATGATTAAGTAATAACATTTTCAAAATCTGGTTGCAGTTGAAGATGGCAACAGAAGAGGATCCTGAACTCACCTCCTCCCACAAACACACCAAATCTACAGCTGCTTAAGGATGAACTTCCTCTGGGGGGGGGGGGGGGGGGGGGGGGGAGGACACAAAACCTCAACACTGCTTGAGGCAACCCCTCTGCATCCAAGCCCTAGCAGAGGCTGGGACACAGCGTCACCCCGGACCCCATCCCAGGCCCAGACAACGACAGGGGGGGGGGTGCTCACGATCAGAGCTTCTCCCTGGAGGAACCAACAGCTTGAACCCCATACGAGTCTCCCCCAACTTTTAAGACCTGCGCCTGAGAGAGGAGCCCCTGAGACACATAGCTTTGAAAAGCAGCCGGGCTGGTGTCCACAGAGCCACAAGCCCACAAGCCAGAGGAACGGAGGGGCTCGGCCCGGCCTTGCCTGCCGGCACCCGCGGCCCAGATGGGGCGCCGCAGCCCCCGGACGCCCGCCCCCCCTGGCGGGCCCAGCGCCTTGGCGGCCCAGCACAGGCACCTGCCGCGACGCCCTGGGGGGGCGCCCTCGGGGAGCTGCAGAGACCAGCCCCCCCACCCGGGGCAACCTTCACAGGGATCGGGGCCCCCTTTCGCTCCTGCTGTCCTGCAGCCTGTGGCTGCTGCGCAGAGGGGGCCCCGATCCCCTGACTTTGCCGCGGTTCCCCGATGGCTGGTAAACCGGGGAGAGGGCAGCCCGGGGGGCGCAGCGGTTTAGCGCCGCCTGCGGCCCGGGGCGTGATCCTGGGGACCCGGGATCGAGTCCCACGTCGGGCTCCCTGCGTGGAGCCTGCTTCTCCCTCTGCCTGGGTCTCTGCCTCTCTCTGTGCCTCTCATGAATAAATAAATAAAATCTTTAAAAAAAATAAATATGAAATTTAAAAAACAAATAAACAAGCCGGGGAGACCCACTGGGGCCGGGACCTCGCTCAGTCACGGGCAGCCGCCCTGGAGGCTCCAGGCCCCTCCCGCAGAGCGCAGACCCCCGACCCCCAAACAGAGGAACAGTCTTTCTGTATTTGTTAACATCAGGGACAGGCTGGAGAATGGGAGTTTTGTGGGGTTGTGTTGGGTGTGTGTGTGTGTGTGTGTGTGTGTGTGTTTAATTTGTAATTCTTATCTTGGAGTTAGTCCTAAATTTACTTCAAGGAAGTAAACACGAGCATTTTCAAGATTTTAGCTATAAAATATTCATGACATCTTAGAAGTAGAATTAAACATGAATTTTTTTCTCTTCTCGCTTATCTACATGTTCTATAAAAACATGAATTACTTTGGAATTTTAATGAGAGGTTTTTAATATTGAAAATGGACTTAGGTGGTTTTTTTTTTATTTAAATGTAATTAATGAACATATAGTGTATTATTAGTGTCAGAGGTACTATTTAGTGAGTCATCAATTGTACATAACACCCATTACGCTCATTCCATCAAGGGCCCTTCTTAATGCCCCTCACCCACTACTGCATCCCCCACCTTACTCTCCTCTAGCAACACTCAGTTTGTTTCCTTTTTTTTTTTTTTTTTCAGTTTGTTTCCTATACATAAGAGTCTCTTATGGTTTGCCTCCCTCTCTGTTTTCACCTTATTTTATTTTTCCTTCTCTCCCTATGCTCATCTGTTTTGTTCCTCAAATTCCACATGAGTAAAATCATATGATAATTGTCTTCCTCTGATTGAGTTATTTTGTTCAGCATAATATCCTCCTCTTTCCATGTCATTGCAAATGGTAAGATTTCATTTTTTTTAAGATTTCATTTTTTGATGGCTAATATTCCATTATATATATACATATATATATATATATCGCATCTTCTTTTTCCATTCAATTTTTTGATGACTGAGCAATATTCCATTGTGTGTGTGTGTGCGTGTGTGCATATCTCATATCATCTTTATCCACTCATCTGTCAATGAACATCTGGGCTCTTTCCATATTTTGACGATTGTGGACATTGCTACTGTAAACATTGGGGTGCAGATGCCCCTTTGGACTACTATGTTTATATCATTTAGGTAAATACTAATAGTGCAATTGCTGGGTCATAGGGTAGTTCTATTTTTAACTTTTTGAAGGACTTCCATACTGATTTCCAGAGTGGCTGCACCAGCTTGCATTCCCACCAGGGATGTAGGAGGGTTCCCCAGTCAGAAATGGTTAATAAGTATCATTAACCATCCTTTCATTCTACCATTCTACCATAGAATGTTCTACCATTCTATGATGCTACAAAAAGCAAAGATTAGATTTTAGGTTATATTAAGTCTCAAGCTAATGAAAGCAAGCTTGTTGAAAATATTGGAGATTGACATTTTGAAAGCTATTGGATACTATAGTCATTATTATCTTATTATCCTGTGTTGCCTACAATAAAGACAAGTCACTAACGATGTCCCACCCTCCCCTGGCTGCTTTTTGATCCTCATCTCTCAAGTTTCACCCCCTTCAAAAAATGTTCCCTCCCCCAGGAGTCTGATTTTCATGCCCGTCTTCTGGACCTCCTAGAAGGCCCTTAACCACATTGGATGTGCTGTCTTACCTGCTTCCTAATTAGACTAAAAGATCTCTGAGAATTAGAGCCTAATTATTAATAGACTTTTTATTCTCAGGTCCTGGCACAGTATGTTTGTGAATGAAACACTCCTCAAGAATCAGCAGAAGGTTAACTATTTCTTAATAAAATTCTGCACGATTCTAGCATATGGGATTTTTTCCCCCACACCAAGCAGTTCTTCAAACACCAGCTGAGTGTTCTACAATTCAATTCAGTTCTGACACTACCTACTTGGAAATAGCATCAGATCCTACAGGTTAGGAGCTCAGTCATGCAAGCCTGCCCTCCTCCCCCTCCTCAGATCCAGTCGAAAGTCCAGGTTGTTACCTGTGCTTCAGACTAACTAGCTATAGATTGGAGATTCTGACCCCCAACTTGGGCTTACTTTGCTAGAGCAGCTCACAGAACTCAGAGAAACACTCACTAGATTACCTATTTATTATCAAAGGATATAATTTAGGAATAGTCAGATGGAAGAGATACATAAGGCAAAGTATGTGAAAAGAGCCCATTTTCCATGCTCTCTCCAAGCATGCCACTGTCTGCAAATCTCTACGTGTTCACCAACCTGAAAGCTCTCCAAACCCCATCCTTATAGGTTTTTATGGAGGCTTCATTGCATAGGCATAATTGATTAAATCATTGGCTATTGGTGATTGAACTCAATCTCCAGCCCCACCCTTGGCCGTGAAGGGCTCAAGGCTGAAGATTCTAACCCTCTCATCACCCAGTTGGCTCCTCTGGCAACCGGACTCTATCCTTAGAAGCTTTCCAAAGTTGGCCTGTTGACATAACAAAGGACACCTTTATTCCTCACATCACTGGAAATTCAAACGGTTTTAGAAGGCCTGTGCAGGAACAGAGGAAGACCAAAAATATTTCATATTATAATTACCATTACCATAAACAACATAAATTGAATGTTTTTAAGTCTTCATGATCAAGTTTTTAAAGCTCTTCTAAATTTCAGATCCTTTCTAAATGAATTTCGCCCGAATTAAGAGAACGTTTATTGACATTTTCTGAGCACTCTGCAAATTCTAAGAAGGTGTGCAGTCACCATGGTTTTTTACCTGACCATAATATGGCTTAATATTGTTTTGAAAGATTTATCCGTATCTGCCCTAGTTGCATTCATTGTGCTAAGAGAAATACCCTCCATGAATTCTCTGTTTCCAAAGTTAATTTGGCAAACATCTGTTACAAGAAAATGGTCCAGATGGTTTTTGACATGTAGTGATAATAAATAAGTGGTCCTTTTCACATATTGCATGGTGTTAGCCATAGCTTTCTATTAAAGGGATGTGTTTCTTAACGGGGGGGAAGTCACTTAAACTCACGGCCACCCAAGGCACATGGAAACATATGTGACTCGTGTGTCTGAATGCCAGTCCACTCTTTATAGATTCAAATGGGGTCACATTACCAGAAATATCTCATATGTTGCTGACCCATGACTCTTTCTGGTATTTCAGTATCACTTACCAGGTGCTTTATTCATATTATCTTAATCTTTTTTTTTTTAAGATTTTATTTATTTATTCACCAGAGACACAGAGAGAGGCAGAGACATAGGCAGAGGGAGAAGAAGCAGGCTGCATGCAGGGACCCCGATGTGGGACTTGATCCCGGGTCTCCAGGATCACGCTGTGAGCCCAAGGCAGACGCTCAACTGCTGAGCCACCCAGGCGTCCCATATTATCTTAATCTTGTCAACAATCCTATGTGGCCAGTATTATCATCTCTATTTCTAAATCAATAGCCCAAGGTTATCAGTAAGTAGTAGAGCACCTGACACCAAACCTGTGTTCCTAATAGCCACACACTCTACATGCCAGCAGTTTCTGGGCATCCCCAACTGGTTGCATTCCCAGGGGACATGCTCCTGGGTGACATTTATCTTCCAGAGCTTCTTCACCTTCAGAGTAGCACAAGGTCATCTGGCCTTCCCTCTGAAGCCCAGTGGCAGTGCCCTGCCCTCAGGCGGAGCGGCACATTTATGCCCACCCCGAGCTCTCCGGCTCAGAACAGGAGTGCAGAGAACTCATCTCTCACCCAGGCCAGCATCCCTCTTTCCATCCAAATGGCAGCTTAGTCCAGTATCTCACAGAGAACCTTCGGAAACCCCATCTCTGCCTGAGATCCCTCTCTCAACATTGGACCAGACAACTAAATCTGAGACAGATACTCTGCATTGCCCTCCTCGGGGTGGTTTTTAATCCTCCTTTTGCCAAGACCCATTAATAACCTGATTACTACACACCAAGCTGGGTTAAAAGGCAGACAGGATATCACAGGAAATGTAACCAGATAGAGAATTCTGTATTTACCAAAACTCCTTCTGTGAAGTGTGGCATGGGGCTGGAGGGAATACCATACTATGTAACTTAGAGACCGTAAGATCCCACAGGGGCGTGTAAAGGTGGTCGCTAAGCTGGTGTTAGGACCTAGATAGCCTCTGAGTGGGATTTATGGAAGAGGCTGAGTCTCAGGCTAGCACAGAAGTGCTCTTGAGAACAGTGAAGAGGCTGAGGGGCCTGTCTCCCTCCCACAGAGTATTTAACCTTTTCCCAGATGAAGAGATTTTTTTTTAATATTTTATTTATTCATGAGAGACAGAGAGAGAGGCAGAGACATAGGCAGAGGGAGAAGCAGGCTCCATGCAGGGAGCCTGATGTGAGACTCGATCCCAGGACCCCGGGATCATGACCTGAGCCAAAGGCAGATGCTCAACTGCTGAGCCTGCCCCCAAAATAAAGAGATCCTGAATAAATACTCAAGGAACATGAGTTTGAAAAGGCAACAAACTGAGAGCCTGGGAATGCCATACGAGCCTGCCCTATAGTTTCCAGCAGTAGGTATGGCCGGGGCTGCTGCCATAATTCCTACCTTCCATATACCTTTCTTGAAATTTTAAATTTTCCTAAATTTGACTATTTTTTTTACTTTCAATATTTATAGCACCTGCTTTATTTTTTTTAAGATTTTATTTATTTATTCATGAGAGACACAGAGTGAGAGGCAGAGAGACACAGGCAGAGGGACAGAGGGCCTCAGAGGCAGAGGGACACAGGCAGAGACACAGGCAGGCTCCATGCAGGGAGCCTGACGTGGGACTCGATCCCGGGGCCCCAGGATCAGGCCCTGGGCCAAAGGTGGTGCTAAACCGCTGAGCCACCCGGGCTGCCCTAGCACCTGCTTTAAACAGAGCCTTAGGCTATTGTTGTGAGAACACAAGAAAAACATCAGAGTCCAGGAAGCTTTAAGTGAAGAAATGAAACTATTACAAAAACACTGAAGTGACCTAAGTGCTTAACTTAAATAACATTAAATAACACTAGTGAGCACTTACTCTGTCTGACATTGTGCAGAGTGCTTGATATGCACTATCTCATTTAATACACACACACGCACAATACTTTGTGCGTAGGTATGAGTATGATCTCCATCTTCAGGCGTAGAGATATTAAATAATTCGCCTGACATCCTCCAGCTAAGAAATGGCAGAGCCACCGTAAATTAACATGTGAAGGAGATCTACCAGGAATGTTTGGGCAGATCTCAGCTTGGGACTGAGCATACCAGAGCTGCTGAACAAGAAGAGTCAGGAGAGGGATGGGGCCCCTGGATGGCTCAGTGGGTTTAGTGTCTGCCTTTTTCTCAGGCCATGATCTTAGGGATCCAGCTCCCTGCTTCAGTGGGGAATCTGCTTCTCCTTCTCCCTCTGCCCCTCCCCCTGCTTTCTCTCTCTCTCTCTCTCTCTCTAATAAATAAATAAAATCTTTATTTAAAAAAAAAAAGGAGTGAAACGCGGCCAGGAGGGCAAGGCATGCAGCAGAAACAGCTTGCATAAAGGTGGAGGTGTCCGGATAAAGCCCCAGAGTCCAACTCTGGCGGGCCTGACAATCTAGCCTACCACCTGTTTCAGTATAGCTTAGTTTTGCAAACTGAGAATGGCTTTTGCCTTTTTTAATGGTTGAAGTGGAGGGAAAAGATCAAAACAAGAATCATATTTTGTGTTGAAGAAGTCTCACGAAATTCAAATTTTAGTGTCCAAAACTTTCAACATCTGAAAGCTTTATGGCACACGGATACCCCCATTCATTTACATATCATCCAAAGGACAATGGCAGAGTGGAGTGTTGGCAACAGAGAATGTGGCCCCAAAACCTAAGATATGTATTTCTCACCCATTATGGAAAAAAACTGGCCAAGCCCTGGGTCAGAGCAGAGACCCTTCTCAAACAGGAGATAGAGAGGAAATTTTACAAGAGAATATAAAAAAGTAGATTTTTCATAAAGTTAAATGTATTCAATTTAAAGAAAAACCCTTTATCCTAAGATGACATCCTTCCTGCTTTTTCGTCAGAGCAAAAAGATGTCCTTTCTTTTACCCAGTGATAGTGAGTGACAGTTTGGTTCTGTTTAATCTCTTCATCTACACTGGTTGATGTGGATGGAAGGAGCAATATCTTCTCTCCTGTCTCTCGCCTTTTCATCAGCTTCTTTTTTTGGCATCCGTCATTCCACTCACCCTTTCTCGTTCTCCCCAGCTCCAACACAGCCCGTCTTCTGCAAAGTTAGTGACCTCAAAAAAAATTCACACTCCACAGAAATAGCAAAGGGGAGATATTACTGGTTATCTGCCATCTGTGTTGAAAGGTAAATGTATAGTTTCATGTGATTAAGTCCCAAGCAGTTCCATTGCTTTATAGTCAGTTTTTCTCCGCAAAAGAAGCCACTTCTGTATCTTATCATCAGAGCACGGAGCTCAGTACCTCTCCCATGAGGCAGGTGCTTAATGAATGTCTGTGCTTAGTTTTTAGGAGTTGATTCTAAAAGTATCAGTTTCAGACTGTTGAGGGATCCTGCTGAAAGTCTCTGCCAAAGCAGACAGAATGATTGCCTCCCCAAATCAAGCCAGATACACATTCCTGGGTAAAATGAGAATTCTTAAAGTGTATGTATTTTTTTAAATGTTGTAGCTTGGGCAGCCCCGGTGGCACAGTGGTTTAGTGCCGCCTGCAGCCCAGGGCCTGATCCTGGAGACCCAGGATCGGACTCCCTGCATGGAGCCTGCTTCTCCCTCTGCCTGTGTCTCTGCCTCTCTCTCTCTCTCTGTGTGCCTCTATGAATGAATAAATTTTTTTAAAAAATCTTTAAAAAAAATAAAAATAAATAAATGTTGTAACTTTTTTTTTTTAAAGTTTTTCCTTATTTATTCATGAGAGACACAGAGAGAGAGAGAGACAGAGACATAGGCCGACAGAGAAGCAGGCTCCATGCAGGGAGCCCGATGCAGAACTTGATCCCAGGACCCCAGAATCACATCCTGAGCCAAAGGCAGACACTTAACAACTAAGCTACCCAGGTGCCCATGTCGTAGCTTTTTTTAAAAACTTTCTGTTTTTTAAACAGAAAAGTAATATATGGAGTAATATATGGAGAAGAGCACAGGCCATAGGCTACAACTCAATGAAACTTCACAGATGAAACATGCCCTGTAACCAACATCCAGGACATTTCCAGCCCCTAGAATCCCTTTCTGCTCCATTCCAGGCACTACCCCACAAAGGGTTAAAAAACTATCCTGACTGCCAACAGCATAGATAAGTTTTGCCTTTTTGTACTTTCTGTACAGAAGGTTTTTGTATTTTCTGTAAATGGAATCATGTAGCCTATACTCTTTTGTGTCACGCTTCTTTCAGTCCAGTGACGGGGGAGGTGGATGTGGGAATAGATGGTCTGTCCTCACAGGAAGGAGTATTTTATCACCTGTACTGCTTCAAATGATAGCACATGGTGGCAGTGAAAAAATGAAACTGAGGGACATCTGAGTGGCTCAGTCAGTTAAGCATCTGACTCTTGATTTCAACTCAGATCATGATCTCAGGGTCATGAGATGGAGCCCCACGCCCCCATGCAGCTCTGCACTCAGCAGGGAGCCTACTTGAGATTTTCTCTCTCCCTCTGCCCCTACCCCCCACACTTAAAAAAAATATTTTTTAAAAAAACTGATTTTTGTCCATTTTTATTTTTGTTTTTAAATTCTCCACAGCCACTGCACATTCTTATTGTCTACACCTGGGGTGAACTCCTTCTGCCACCCACTCATACAAGTACACCACCATTTAACTTACATTACTTTTAGAAGATGTATTTATATGGTTGTGTGTAGCTGTCAATCATTCATTTTCATTGCTGCATACAATTTCATTGAGCTACTATACTACCAAAGTCTTTATTCATCTTTTTTCCCAGGAGCACGTTGGGGTCCTTGGACTTCTAGAGCTGTGTGACTGGGGCACACTCCAGCCCAGCAGGCCATCTTCCTGGAGTTAGAAGTTGTTAGCCCTGCACTACTCCTGCCTAGGGAAAGGTCATCTAAGATAGACCCCCTTGTTGCCCTGTGCTCATGGGATACCCAGGGCCTCTGTGAGTGTCATGTCTCCCAAGTGAGCTTCCTTACTCATTTATGTATGATAGGCATTTAGGTAACTTCTACTGTGAAACTATTATGAATAGTGTGGCTTTGAATATTTTTGTGTGTCCTTTGGTGAACATATGAGTGTATTTCTGCTGGATAAACACCTAGGAGCAGACCTTCTGGGTCAGAGGGTATACATATGGTTAGCTTTGATATGCTGCCAAAGAGCTCGCCAAATGTTTGTACCAATTTACCCTCCTGCCAGTAGGTGTGAGCACTCCTGCTGCCCCTCATCCTTGCCACCACTCGGCATTTCTGTCTTTTCATTTTGATCATCCCAGAAAGTGTGTTGTGTATATCCAAACTTATGAAATATCAAGGAATACTTAGAAGACTGGGGATACTGATCTACTCAGAAGAGATCCACAAGAGAAAGGAAAATATCAAATTCATACGGACATAAGAAAGTCTAAAAGATCAACTCTATGTTAAGAGAAAATGGCCATCAGAGATAGGGAGACCTTTGGAAATAAGTGATGCTAATTTAACAAATATTTAACAAATATAACAAATATTGAAGACATGTTGTTATGTACTGAATTGTTCTCCATCCCCCCCCCCCATATTTCATATGCTTAACATTCTGGCCCAAATATGATTACACATCACTTCCATGGGCATCAACAAGCTTGAACCACAAAAGAAAACTAATGATGAAAAGGTAAACTCATTATAATAATAATTAATTAAAAATAATAATTAATAATTAGCTTATAAAATAAACCTTCCTCTTTATAAATTGTAGACCCTCATCCCATCCTCATGAAAGTAGAGGGAGAGTAGATATTTTATTCAGAAATATACACATGCCTCAAAAATGTACCTACAAACAAAATCCCAGAACCATGAAAAGTAATATCTAATGCTAAGAAAGCCAAAAATTCTACATTCCAAATGTAAAATTCTACACTCTAAAGCATATTAAGACTTTGAAAAAAATCTGACAAAATTTGAAAATAAGTAGATTTATTAAGTTCAGTGAAGAATGTTTCAGCTTTGTAAAGCAAGAATTTGTGAAACAAAAACAAAAAATAAGAAAAAAGGTTATATGAGAAAGAATAAATTTTAATCTTCGAAACTAAAATAGAGTGAAATTAAAAATTCAATAATCAGAAAAACTCTAGCCCAGATACACTAAACAAGAAAATTAGTGAAATGGGAGGTAACAGTAAAAAACCTACCCAGAACACAGCACAGAGAGACAGTCATAAAAATGTGAGTGATGAAAAAGCAGTTAAGAGAAATGAGGAATTGTGGTGCCTGACTGGTTCAGTCAGTAGAGCACCTGACTCTTGATCTCAGGATTGTGAGTTCAAATCCCACATTAGGTGTAGAGATTATTTTAGAAAAAAAAGAGAGAAATGAGTGATAAACTTTTTGTGGTAAAATTATAAAATGTCAAGGATAAAAAAAATATTAAAAAGATCCTTATAGGGGTGCCTGGGTGGCTCAGATCATTTAGCATCTGCCTTTGGCTCAGGTCATGATCCTGGAGTCCAGAGATCGAGCCCCATGTGAGGCTCCCAGCTCATCAGGGGAGCCTACTTCTCCCCCTGTTCCTCACCCCACTCATGCTCACTCACTATAGCTCTCTATCTCTCAAATAAATAAAGTCTTTAAAAAAAAAAAAGATCCTGAATAGCAGACACATTTTCCATAAAGAAATGATAATCAGACTGATAGATTTCTCATCAGCAGTAAGTATTGCTCTAGAAATGTATACCCAGCTAATATATCACACAAGAGGAAGAGCAAAAGAAAAACATTTTTAGAAGAACACTAAGTTGCTTGAGGAAGACACAAACCAGCTTCCAAGGACTTGCATTTGCTCAGAGGCTCCTCCTGCTGCTCCTGACTCCCTGATGTTGGCTCTCACAGGGGAACGGATGGTCAGGAAGCCATGCCACAGCCATGGCTTTTAAAGATAGTGGAAGGTCACCCATGGACCTGGATTAGAATTACTCTAACCAGCCTCAATGTACAATCTTTGAAGAAGGTATGTGCTAAAAAAAAAAAAGAAGGTATGTGCTGACTTGATCAGAGGCATAGAGGAAAAGAATCTCAAAGCGGAAGGACCAGTCTAGCCCACCAAGACTCTGAGAATCACAAGAAAAACTCCTCTCAGTGAAGGTTCTAAGATTTGGGATTATCTTCAAGTGAGGATCTGCAAGTGACTCATTAATTTGCACCGTCTTCCTGAGATTGGTAAGCAGATTACTTCAGTACATCAGTATTGAGCCAGGAGTGGATGTTGAAGTCAACACTGATGATGACTAAATCAACCTTTTCATTAAATTGATTATCAGTTATTAAAAAGAAAAAAGAACACCTACAGTTTAATATCCACAGAATCTATCTCACTCAAACAATAACCAAAGAATGCATTCCAGTAAGAATAAAAGTAAAAAAAAAGGAAAGTATAGAATTAAGAGAAAGTAATATGCAGAAAAAATGTCAAAATGTGTTGGTAATTTTAATTAATAAGTATGATACAAGTAAGTAATATGTCATTTATATGTTAAAAAAAAGAGCAAAACACTTACAACCATAATAAGATGGGAATGGGGTTGAATAATGTACTAAAATATGGCTAACTATTCAGGAGGGGAACACAAATAGTGAATGGCTGTATCTATTTAGAGAAGGAAATAATTAAATATATGTTTTTAAATTAAGTATTTTTTTTTAAGATTTTATTTATTTATTCATGATAGTCACAGAGAGAGAGAGAGAGAGAGAGGTAGAGACACAGGCAGAGGGAGTACAGGCTCCATGCAGGAAGCCGGACGTGGGACTCGATCCCCGGTCTCCAGGATCGCACCCTGGGCCAAGGCAGGCGCTAAACCACTGCGCCACCCAAGGATCCCTAAATTAAGTATTAACACTAAAATTAGAAACAAAATCTATAGTTTATAAAACAGCAAAGAGGGGGGAAAGAGGAATATAAAAAGCTTTATTGATTCAATATAATAATAATAGCAAACACATAGAGTTCTTAACAAAGTGCTAGACATTGTAGTTGAGGAAAGGGGAAAGAAGCAATAAAGGAGGTAATATACAGAAAATAAAAAATAAGATATTAGAAATAATTCTTAATTTATCCATAATCAAATTCTAATAACAATTAAATTATTACTAAAATGTTCTCCTATATTACCAAGTGGACTTTTAAAAATCCTGCTACATTTCCCTTATAAGAAGCACATTTAAAACAAAACTACATGGGCGCCTGAGTAGCTCAGTTGATTGAACGTCTACCTTTGGTTCAGGTCGTGATCCCGGGGTCCTGGGATCGAGCCCCATGTCTGGCTCCCTGCTCAGCAGAGAGTCTGCTTCTCCCTCTCCCTCCACCTCTCCCCATGCTTGTGCTCTTTCTCTCTCAATAAATAAATAAAATCTTTTAAAAAATAATAATAAAAAAATTAAAAAATAAAACAAAACTACAAAAAAATAATAAAAATAAAACAAAACTACACTAAAAAGTTGAAAATGAAAGCCTAGAGAAATGTATAATGTGCAGATACTAATCAAAAGAAACCTGCTATAGCAATATTAATATCAGAGAGATTTTAAGGAAATATGTATTAATAGGGATTATGAAGGAAAACACATAGAATTAGAGGGAAAATCATTTGAAAAGGCACAAGAATCATAAATGTGTATGCACTTAAGCACATAGGCTCTAAATACATAAAAGGAGAAATTTACAAATCTACAACTGCTTTGGGATATTTTTAATATATTGCTGTCAAGCAGAAAAGTAAGAGGAAGGATATAAACTGTTTCAGCAATAAAATATAAAATTTGAGGGACACCTGGGTGGCTCAGTGTTTGAGCATCTGCCTTTGGCTCAGATCGTGATCCCAGAGTCCTGGGATCGAGTCCCACATCGGGCTCCCAGTGGGGGGCCTGCTTCTCTCTCTGCCTATGTCTCCACCTCTCTCTCTCTCTCTCTGTCTCTCATGAATAAATAAATAAAATCTTTAATATATATATAAATATATATATAATTTGATTATTTGAATCTGTATCTATCTACATCTACATCTGTATCTGTATATCAATATAAATATACTGCCAGCAGAGATGGGGCGGGACACAGAGGTGCTGAATCTCATGGTTATTTGGCCTCTTATCCTCTAATAGCTGGATATTACATCATTAATGTCCAACTCAACCTTTACAAGAAAGTGATAAACTTGGAATTGCCATGGGCAGTCCTAATGTCTGAATTCCGTGATTAGGGCAGCCCAGGTGGCTCAGCGGTTTAGCGCCACTGTCTGCCCAGGGCGTGATCCTGGAGACCTGGGATCTAGTCCCACATTGGGCTCCCTGCATGGAGCCTGCTTCTCCCTCTGCCTGTGCCTCTCTCTGTGTCTCTCATGAATAATTAAGTAAAATCTTTTTTAAAAAATGAATTCCATGATTATAATTTCTGGCTATGCCACAGAGCATGGGAATTTCAAATTAACATAAGGGCTTCATCACAAAGCATAGGAGTTTTTCAACTTAAGGGCTTTCTTAGTGCCTTGTGATGATCTATCCCAAAAGATATAAAAGAAGACCAGAATAAAGAACATACGAAAAAGTGTTCAATCATACTAACAATCAAAAAAGTACAATATACAATTTAAAACAAGATAATTGATAACAATTATTTAATCCAACAATACCAAATGTTGCTGAGGATTTGGATTTGCTGGTGGTAGTGGTAAAGAACATGAGTGAGAAATGTGACATCTAGTAAAGATGTAAATTAGCATATCTTTCAAGCTGGCAATTCCTCTATACTTCTTTTAGGTACATATTCTACAAGATATAATGAGACATGTCCCAGGGGCAGGTGTGTGGCTCAGTGTGTTAAACATCTGCCTTAGGTTCAGGTCATGGTATCTGGGTCCTGGGATGGCTCCATGCTCAGCATGCTCAGCAGAGAGTCTACTTCCCTTTTCCCTCTTCCTCTGCCACTCCCCTCACTCCTGTGCACTCTTTCTTTCTCTCTCTCTCTCTCTCAAATAAATAAATAAAGTCTTAAAAAAGAAAAAAAAAAAAAAAAGGAGACAAGAACCAGGATGGTGATTGCTATCTCATCTGCAATAGCAAAAAAGAAAAAGAAAGAAAACTTTTAAAATTATTATTTTTTTTTTAAGATTTTATGTATTTATTCATGAGAGACACACAGAGAGAGGCAGAGACACAGGCAGAGGGAGAAGCAGACTCTTCCAAGGAGCCCAATGAGGGACTCAATCCCTGGACCGGGATCACACCCTCATCCAAAAGCAGATGCTCAACCACTGAGCCACCCAGGTGTCCCTAAAAATCATTTAAATAACCAATACAGGCAATTCTTAAATAAAAGATATCTCATATTAACAAATGAAAAACTATAAAATCATTAAAAGGAATAATTAGAATTTCAAGTATCAACATAGATATATCCTAAAAACATGTTGAGCAGTGTAAGCAAGTTGCAGGATGAAATGGATGCTAAAATACCATTTCTATAAGTGTGAAAAATACCTACAATATATTCTTCATGGATATGTATGCATATGTAGCTGTATTACTATGGCCGGAATATTTGTGTCTGCTTCCCCCTCCTCCCTCCCCCTCACCCCCCACCCCCTTGCCCCAGTTTCAAGTTGAAATGCCAGGGCCCTATGTGATGGTATTAGAAGGTGGAAGGTAATTAGTTCATGAGGGCAGAGCCTTTCATGAATGAGATTAATGCCTTTATACAAGAGGCTCAAGAGAGCTCCTTTGTCCCATCCACGATGTGTGGATACAATGAGAAGTCTGTGACCTGGAACAGGGCCCTCACTTGACTGTGCTGGCACTCTGATCTCAGATTTCCAGCCTCCAGAACTGTAAGTACGAAATTTCTATCTGTGGTACCCTGTCACAGCAGTCCAAATGGACCAGGACAAGTATTAGATACATAGGTGCTGGAAAACATCCTCTAGGTAGCAAGGAGGGGAGGGGAATTCAGGACAAGGACACAGGGGATTTCAACTAAATTTGTAAATTTTTGCATGCTTTAAGCTGAGCAGAATTGAATATGTTAAAAGGGGTTTTCTCATTATCTTTGGAATTCAGCTAAGGCCCTGCAGCCAAAGAGACTTACTCGACCCACTTCTGCAGAATTTTATAAAAAATGACCAGGCTGGTCCTTTAAATATCAATCTGTGTCTGTTCTCTCTGGCCATTTTAAGAGAAGGCCATACGTTCATTTGAATGGGATTTGGGGCCGGGTGGGGGGGGAGGGGGTCCCCCTCCTGTAATCGAATGCTTCCCACCCACTGCCAAGCAGAGAGAGAGGCTCCAGGCAAATCCGTCACAGGGACAGGTGTGCCCACAAGAGAGCAAATTGGCATCTGGCCTTCTGGCTGGACGCTTCCAGAGCCCTGACACTGCAGGCTCTGGCGCTACTTGGAGACCAAAGACAAGGGCAAAGAGAGTTCTAAGGAAAGCCGACGAGCATCCGCAAGCATTTGTTGGCATCTACACCTGGGATCCGTGCCCATCTGGAGAATTCCAATCGCAGAAGACTGGCTGGAGCAGCACAGCTAGAAGGAGCTGAGAAAGGACTGTATACTATATCAGCTAGTACAGACTTTTTTTTTTTTTTTTTTTTTTTTTGCTCTTCTTTAATCCACATACTGGACCCCATGCTAGAGCAGTTAGAAAGCATGAAAGAAGAAAAAAAAAAAAAAAAAAAAAAAAAAAAACAGGAAAAAATTCTTGAAATACCCCTGCTCTCCTTCCTCGGAGTCAGCAGAAAGAAGAAGTAAAGGGAGACTTGAGCTGCATCTGAGATGGCGCTAAGCTTCTGGGTGTCTCGCCCGCCCAGCGTGAGCTATGGGATCTAGTAGGGATGCCAGTCACCCAGGGAGGGAGACTGAGCAGCTTGCTTGAAAGCCCTTGGGAAGAAAAAGTTTTTTCCCATTTATATCTCTCAGCCTTTAGCCCTGGACGAAACTCATTTATGAGGTACACAAATGGGGCCAAATGTTTCGATTTAGTGAAGCTTGAAAGGCCGGTGTTGCAGTCCGCCTTCGGGATGGCCCCAGTGATGGCTGCCCCCCTTATGCACACCAGGTAAAGCCTCCCGCCCCATGGTACCAGGCCCAGGCACACCAGTTTGAGTGACCAACAGCACATGGTAGAAGTAAAACATTACTTCTGAACTTAGATTCTAAAAAAAGACTATGGCTTCCCCCTCTCCCCCTCCCTTCCTCCCTGCCTTCCTCCCTTCCACCCTCTCTCCCCCTCAGGCTCCCTTCTCTCTCACTCTGGGGGAAGTAAGTCCTTATGAAGAGGCCCACATGTCAGGAAACTGAGCCTCTGGCAGCCAGTAAGAAACCAAAACCTGCCCACAAACGAGGGTAAGCTTGGGAGCTGCCCCTGTGGCCCCAGTTAGGCTCTAAGAGGATGCCCCAGCCTCCAGCCGGCCTAGAACCTGGAGGAAGACCCTGAGCCACAACCACCCCGCAAAGCCACCCCCTGATTCCCGACCCTCAGAAACTGTGTGAAATAATCAACATTTTGCTGTTTTAAGCTGCTGCACTGGGGCAATTTGTTATGCAGCAGTAGGTAACAAATACAGCAAGTACATCAACATTGGACGTATTATCTTGGCGTTCTTCTGAACGTCTAAGCGATCTCATAATAATTTAAATACATAGAATGAACATTTTGCCCACGTTCAGCACCTTGAAGCTGCGGGAGAGGGTCTTCTAGGGGTGAGCACATGGCCTCCACCTTGGATGAGCATCATGGTCCCCTGAGCGCACCCTCGTACAATAAACTATGCTTTGGAAGCGAGAACCCAGTTCCTCGGAAATCTGATTGTGAGAAGAGTCTCCAGAGTCCGTGGTGGGTGATAAAGGAATCCAGCAGTAGCCCCTGGGAGCCCTCCTTAATACTGCCACACAGGAAGCTCCTGAAGAAGAGGGACAGGCCCGCAGCATTACTGCAGTGCTCCTTCCTGACACTAGATGGTGATAGAGTCTTACTGTGCAATTACACTGCAATTACACAGCCGGGCTGGGGTGCAAGTCCTTCAAAGAGCACACCTCCAAGTAGGCTGAGGCAACTTATACTTCATTATTACTTGGTGAATGCTGCTTCTGAATTCTTATTTCTGAGTGGAAATTCAAACTGAGTTGCTTGCCTCGATTCCTGACTGATGGATTTACATCTGTGAAAGGAGGTCGTTTGGGTGGGGTTTTTTTAAGATTTTTTTTTTTTTTTTTTTTGACAGAGACAGAAGAAGAGAGCATGAGCAGGGGGAGCTTGAGCAGGGGGAGGGGGAGAGGGAGAAGCAGACTCTCTGCTGAGCAGGGACCCTGACATGGGGCTCCATCCCAGGACCCCGGGATCATGACCTGAGCCAAAGGCAGGAGCTCAACCGACTGAGCCACCCAGGCACCCCTGAAAAAGGTAGTTTAAATAAAGTAAATGTACTTATTACCCACTTTATAAAAAATTAATAGCAATTTTTTTTTTTTTAATTAATAGCAATTTTAATAAGTGTACTATTAGCATGCGTTCGGTTACTTCTCAGCATACCTGAACTTTGGGAGACTCTAGGCAAGAGCTGAGTCATAGTTTGCTTTTGCAAGATCAGTACTTCTAAATCAAACCAGGACAGCACTCCAGTAACTACAATACATTTTCATTCCTTTCTTTCAAAATATTTCCTGTTATAAGAGGTTGTCTAGCTTCATCATTAAGAGACCCTGGAATCAGATTCTATAGATTGAAATCCTAGCTCTGCTTTGGATTGTATCTCGGTACCCATCTCGTAGATGAGTCACAAAAGAAATAGATGGGAGGCACTAAGAATAATACTTACAATTCAGAATTGCTGTTTAACCATGAGCTATTATTATTATTCCACAGAAGTTCCCCGTGTCTGAGGTACAAAATGCTATGGAAATATATAGCAAAACTGAAGTTTGAAATCTAGGTCAGTTTCCCAACGTTACACAATCAACAGAGTCAAAGTCCACAGATAAAAGAGGCAAACATTTGGAATTGCACTTTGCTATTGACAGAGAAGGGATGCTTCCAAAGAAGAAGCATAAACTAGGACTGGAACACAAACCTTGTAAATCTTGAGCCAATGAACCTTCCACTGCACCACAACAAATAATTCTTATTTACTGACTGAAGGAACTCCTACAAGACGCATCTTTGGCAACATTGGCTGCTAGTTAACTGACAGATGAGATTTTGAAATATTAACAAACACTTCCATCCATCTGCATTATTTTAGTTATCACCGCCCTCTGCCTCATGGGATGCTCTGCCTTAGTTGCCTCACAGAAGGAATGATACAGCAGAATCCAGAAAAAGAAAGTATTTTTCTTGTCTTGTCTTCTCGTTTTTTCTTTTTTAAATTTTTACCTTAACTCCAGCTAATTCCACGCAGGGTTACATTAGTTCTGGGAATACAGTATAGTGACTCAGCCCTTGCCCTTGATGCCACGTGCTCCTCACCACAAGCAAACCCCTAACTCCCATCACCTATTTCACCCATCCCCCACCCCATCCACTCTGGTAACCAACGGTAAAAACAAAATATTTTTAAAGCTTAGGCCCCGGTAGTAAAGCAAAAAGACCTAGAAGGAAACCTGACATGTTAGAACCGAGCTTCCCACACTGTTAATACTCAGAAATATTTGTCTGATAAGGAGGAACAGGGAGACTGGAAAGAAAAGCAAAGACACCAGTGGGCTCCGAAGAAGGGACCCTAGTTTCATCTCACTCCCATCCTAAGCTGAGCCCGCTGATTGATAAAATGCCCAGATATGTTTGGGGATTCTAGAGCAAAATACTCTGACCCCTCCCTAGGTGGAATCTGGAAGCTGTAGGATTCTATATTCCTGGGTCCAGCGTGTACAGGAAAGGATGGAAAATATGTCTGCTATCTCTAGGCAGATGGTCCTCTGAGTCCCAGAGAGTTCTCAGAGCCACACAGACTGGGTGGTGGCAGCAGAACGGTGCCAGAAATGCAAGACAAGCACAGAAGCAGTGTCTCATCGTGCAGCTGGTAAGGAAGCATTAGAACATTACTAACACGGAGAGAGCTACAGCACTGAGAAGCAACAGACAAGAGGCTTCGCCATCCAAAACCAGGGGGAAGCACAGCAGGAGCCACCCCAGAAAATGGGCAAATCCTTTATGATATTGGCTCAGCTGCCTTTACAGAGACCCAAATACAGAGCCTTAGCAAGAGAGAACACTCATTTCTATCACATACAAGTTCAAGGCAGGAGTAGGAGCTCCCCCAGGGAGCTGGGGTTGCTCTGCTCTGCCAGGTCACCAGGAGCCCGGGTTCCTTTTCTCATTGCTCTGCCACCCCCCAGAATATTGTCCCTGTGCCATCACAGAAAGAAAACTGGCTCATCATCACCCTAGCTTCATTCCAGCCTTGGAGAGAAAGCCAAAGGACCATGGTAAGCTGAGGGCCAGTGGATGCCATTTAAGGGCATGACCCAGAAGTTGACACATCATTCCACCCATCAGCCAGCCCTTGGGCACATGTCCGTGCCTAGCTTTAGGAGAGCTGGGGCATGCAGTCACGAGCTGGGCAGCCATGTCCCCAGAGAAAATTAAGGTGGTTTTTAAAGAAAGAGAAATTGGGTATCTGTAGATAAGTGGTCATCTCTGCCACTGCCAATATCTCATAAAAACCAGGGGAAAGGGCAGCCCTGGTGGCGCAGTGGTTTGGCGCCACCTGCAGCCTGGGGTGTGATCCTGGAGACCCGGGATCAAGTCCCACATCGGGCTCCCCACATGGAGCCTGCTTCTCCCTCTCCCTGTGTCTCTGCCTTTCTGTGTGTCTATGAATAAACAAATAAAATCTTAAAAAAACAAAAACAAAAACCAGGGGGCATATATACAGAGAACAAAATTGGACACTTTCAATGCCTCAATTCTATATAAATCTATAAGTACTTTGAATCTTAGATGCAACCCTGGGTAGGCAGGAGAGGCCTGAAATTTAATAAAATTCTGTTTCTTGCACTCGACGGAATGAAAACATAAAATAGAAATTAAATTCAACTATTGAAAAAATGAGAGATACATTTTTGTGCATCTTAGTTTGCGGCCTGACATGTATAGCAGCTACTCTTAATTCATACTGCTTACATATGTTTGAAAAAATAAAGCTGCACAAAAGCTTGACAGATTCTGATTTTGCAGTTATTGTGATATAGTAAAAATTTAATAACAATGAAGACCTTGTGAGACATGTTTTTTAAATCTTCACTGTTCAAAACAGTCTTGCCGAATTTATTTATTCATTTTTTTATCTCCAAATTTCTATGCTGTTTATTCCCCAACTTTTTTCCACAGATGGCTAAAACAGGTGTGGGCACATAATCAGGAGCAGTCCGTCTGTTGACTGGCCAGTGCAATTCAGATGGCTTTAAACAAAGGCTCTGCCCAAACAGATTATGATGATAAACAAGACAATAAGACTGTCCCTCTCGGACATCTGATCCAGAAGTAGATTGGAGAGAGTATGATAGAACTAATTAGAGAAGTAAAGAAGTCACAGAATCAGGCCATGAGTCAGCAGCAAAGGTTGCAAGGCACCATCAGTTACATGAACGCGTGACGTGAGATAGAAATCACCATGGGTGCTTGGGCTGCTAACTCCAAAGCAACTGATAGGCTTCCCTGCTTTTTCTCCTTTTGCTTGCAGGTGGGTTAGAGACACGTATCTAGTTCCCACACGTGAAAGGTGAGAAGAAGTTTCGTGTATCACTTCTGATCCAGGTCCTGAGACCCAGGGGAAGCTCTCCAGTTCTCCCATTCCTTGTGTCCTGGCTCTGGAAGCCTCGTGCTAAAATGGCAACGTCAGGAGATGGAGGGGGCCTCTGGTCTCTGAGTGGAAGAAGATCCCTACTGACTACTTCATTTTGTGTGGGCAAGAAATAAATGTTTGTTGTGTAAAGCCCCTGAGATCTTAGAGCTGGTCTATTGTGGCAGCTGGTAGGTAGTTATCCAGACTAACAGGGTAACCGAATGTCTCAGTGTTTCCCATACTATAATTATTCTAGTGTTAATAATTGCACTGTTGCAACTTGTTAAAAAAAAAAAAAAACAGTAAGTCTGGAGCAGTTGTTTATAGCCAGTCTTTGTCCTGTGTCCTTTCTGATTATGCCTTTGCTGTCTCATTTTGCAAATATGTCACATATTGCCCTGCTTATGGGGAAATCCTATTTCCTTGTGTCCTTTAAATATATACTACAGGGCACCCGGGTGGTTCAGTGGTTGACCGTCTGTCTTTGGCTCAGGTCGTGATCCTGGGGTCCTGGGATCAAGTCCCACATGGGGCTCCCTGCAGGTAGCCTGCCTCTCCCTCTGCCTATGTCTCTGCCACTCTCTCTGTGTCTCTCATGAATAAATAAAAATAAAATCTGAAAAAAAAATTAATTTAAATATATGAGAGCTTAAAAATATAAAATGTATTTTTAAGTTACAAGTCAGAAACTTTAATGGATTTAATCTGAGAGACTTACTACATACAGGAGACAAAAAGATAAAAAGCCTATATACAAGGGAAGAAAATGAGACCAACTTAGAAGAAACGAGAATAAAGTCTTTATGTCTTGAGTTAGTAAGATCAAGAGGAAAAAACAGAAAAGAGAAAATGGTTATCCATCCATGTAAGAGGAAATGCTTTTATATTTAGATACCCTTCAGTTGTTTTAGTCTGTAAAATTATGGCATTCCAAGAAGAGAAATCATTTTCTCTTGCTTCCTAATAATTTACCTGTGTCTATTTGTTATTTGCACATCACTTGAATACATTTAGAACAATTGTATTTCATATGTATTCCTGAAATCAAAATTTGTGTTTCTTATACAAATAAAACAGGAAAAGAGGCAATCTAACCAGTAACATGAATGTTTTAAAGGATCAAATCCCATTTTCAGGCCACCTGGGTGGCTCCGTCAAAAGACAGGGTCAGGGCAGACCCAAGTGGCACAGCGGTTTAGCACCGCCTACAGCCCAGGGTGTGATCCTGGAGACCCGGGATCAAGTCCCACGTCAGGCTTCCTGCATGGAGCCTGCTTCTCCCTCTGCCTGTGTCTCTGCCTCTCTCTCTCTCTGTGTTTCTCATGAATAAATAAATAAATCTTAAAAAAAAAAAAAAAAAAAAAAAGACAGGGTCAAAAGCCTGTGCCCTGTGTTGGGCTCCACGCTTGGCAAAAAGTTTGCTTGGGATCCCTCTCCCCTCCCCTCCCCTTTGCACTTGTGTGCTGTCTCTCTTTCAGATAAATAAATGTTGACAATAACAGTATTTTCTTCAAAACTTGTCACAATGGGGCACCTGGGTGGTTCAGTGGTTGAGCATCTGTCTTTGGCTCTGGTGGCCGATCCTGGGGTCCCACATCAGGCTCCTCGCAGGGAGCCTACTTCTGTCTCTGCCTCTGTGTCTCTCATGAATAAGTAAATAAAATCTTAAAAAAAAAAATCCCATTTTCATTTGATTCTCTCTCAAGATAAAAAGATTGCCTAATACTTGAGTATATACGGAACAAAACCTCTCTCAAGTTGCTTTTGTCTTTTGTGAACTTACTGTTGCAATTATTAGAGTATATTATAGAACACATATGTATCCAGATAATAGAAATATTGACCAAAATGCATATTACCTTATATAAATCTTTGATATTTAATTATATCTTAAAATGATATTTCACTTAATATGCTAACATTAACGCTAATAATATGCATTGTTACAGGATGCAAAATAGAATTCTGAAGTTTAAAGACATATTCCATTTTCAACCTGCCTTCCCTACAAGGCTAATAACATGAAATCAATTTTTTTAATGTGGACTTAGGTAATAAAATTATTTTTAAACAATAAAAGAAGAATTCTGTTAACTCCCAGGCCAAGAGTTGATCGGGAACCTGAAAATGAGTCAAGTTGTTTTCCTGAAACTTACCCTCCTAGGGGATGTTCAACCATCAGAGCCACCCAGGAGCCCCTCCCATAGGGCATTTCTATATTCAAATAGCTTTCGGGTCTGTAGTCCATGCTGCAGTTTACAACACACTTTTAAATATAGCGACCCAGGGCAGCCCCGTGGGTGGGTGTGGGGGTGGGGGTGGGGGTGGCTCAGCGGTTTAGCGCCGCCTTCAGCCCAGGGCTTGATCCTGGAGACCCAGGATCGAGTCCCACGTCGGGTTCCCTGCATGGGGCCTGCTTCTCCTTCTGCCTGGGTCTCTCTCTGTCTCTCATAAATAAATAATAAAATCCTTAAAAACTAATAATAATAACAATAATTAAACAAATAAATAAATACAGCGACCCTCTGTAGAGCAGAGGCTCTGCCCGGTAGAGCAGACCAAGTCTCGTACTCCTCAGGTCCACGAACCCAGCACACCGCCCCTCATCAAGCTGAATTCAGGCCCTGGCCCTGTAGGTCTATTTTATGAGACTCATAAACTTCTTTTTGTAATTAGCTGCCAATGCTTAAACGTTTCGGATTTTGACATCTAAAAAACTAAATAAATAAACCTTGGGGGTCCTGGCTGGCTCCGTGGGTAGAGCAAGCAACTCTTGCTCTCCGGGTTCTAAGTCCGAGCCCCGCGTTGGGTGCAGCGCTTACTTAAAAATATAGTCTTCGAAACAAAAAGAGCCTTAGGGACCCCCGGGTGGCTCAGTGGTTAAGCGTCTGCCTTCGGCCCGGGGCGTGATCCTGGAGCCCCAGGATCGAGTCCCCCGTCGGGCTCCCTGCGTGGAGCCTGCTTCTCCCTCTGCCTGGGTCTCTGCCCCTCTCGCCCATGAATAAATAAATAAAATCTTTTTTTTTTATTTTTATTTATTTATGATAGCCACAGAGAGAGAGAGAGAGAGGCAGAGACACAGGCAGAGGGAGAAGCAGGCTCCATGCACCGGGAGCCCGATGTGGGATTCGATCCCGGGTCTCCAGGATCGCGCCCTGGGCCAAAGGCAGGCGCCAAACCGCTGCGCCACCCAGGGATCCCCCTAAATAAATAAAATCTTAAAAAAAAAATAAATAAATAAAGAGCCTGGCTGTCCCCCCACGTTCCCAAGTGGCAACAAGTGGCTTCATCTGCGGTGGGTAGCGGCTGCCCCCTTTTTTGAGGAATCTTTCTCCCCAATTCAGGCCAACCCCCACGGCTCTGTCTTACCCCCCACCCCACCCCACCCCACCCCACCCCCCGGACTGATAACAGAATCCGGGGCCGTTTATCTTGTTCTGCGGGGCCTCCCTCTGGCAGCACGTGGCGGCGGCTCCGGCCCGGGGGTCGGCGGGGAGGGGGGCAGCCGGGGCCGAGGCTGGCGGCGCGCGTGGGAAATGCAATCAGCGGGGTTGGGAGAGAACTTAGAAGGTTAAATATGGAAAAGACCTTCACACATCATCTCAAACTCCTCATTGCACAGGGAGGAGGAACCTGAGGTCCCGGGGGACCCCGTGACTTGCGCTGCATCACCCGGCGAGTGTACAGCAAGGCCCAGCCCAGGGCCCAGGTCTCTTAACTGCAGGCTGAGTCCCTGGAAAACCAGAAACTGGAAAAAGAAACAACTGCGGAGAAAGGAAGGAGAGTGGGGACGAGCTCTCCTTCCCCCTCCCCCAGGCGGTGGCAGGCAGCCAAAGGCAGCTCACTGCATATTTAATTTAAACCTTTGTCTGCCCTGGCAAGGACAAAGTACAATCTGTTTTATGTAAAAAGTCTTCCCTGAGGAAAGCCTCGGCCTCCAGCTGCGAAACTGATTGATGTTCCTAAAGCCCCCAGGAACCTCTGCTGGGATCCGAGGTTGTGGTTTCCAAAAAAAGAGTTTGTGAAAAGGGAAGCACTGAAAACAAATTTTTCCCCCTTTATTGTGTTTCTCTCAATCTGGGTGAATTAGACTGCAACGTGAGGGGGGAACATGCAAATAAAGACTATATATATATATATATATAAATATATATATATATATATATATTTTTTTTTTAAGACTATATTTTAAAAGCAGATTTCGGAGTTCCACATGGGAGGGGCTCGGGAGGCAATCTGCTGGGGGAGGAAGCCCGGAGATGTGTCTGGAAGCTTTATTTGCATTGCAAGCACTCTGCTTTACTTAGATTGCCCCTTCCAATCAATAAAGATACCAAAATGTTCTAAAGATGCTTTAGCCACACTTGGCAGGACACCCGAAAGCACTGATGTTTGCATTTGAAATGTGTGTGAAAGGTTCTAATAGAGCTCAAAATCCAGCTTATCTTGAGAGTTGCGTGGCGTTTCTGATGTGCGGTGAGGGAGTCCCCGGCTTGGGGTGACACTTGTGAGGAAACCGAGGCCAGTTTTGAAATGCGGTCCTTGCGTTGCCTCAGAGTGGGGTCCGGGGAATCTCCTGCCAGGTTTTTGTCCCATCCCTTGTAATCTCCACACCAACCCGGGCCCCAGTGGGCAGACAGCACTGTGCTGAGCCCCATAGCCCGCAGAACCACTACAGAAGCTCGGAGGCTGACCCAGGTTAACCCCAAAGGACGGCCCTTCGTCTCACCCGGAGCAGAGGGCATGGCAGTCTGGGAGGAAGACGTGGGTCACAGTTCGAGGGCCTGCCTTCACCTTGTGGCTCAGGGGGGCTGAACGTTAGCTCAGAGCCAGAACAAAGCCACTGCCAGGTCAGGGCTAAGGAGCTTGGGCCGTCCTTGGGATAGTGCCAAGACCCAGAAACCGTTGCCATGAGCCACCAGCTGGCTCTGGTCCCAGGAACATGTGCAGCTGCCGTGCAGGCCAGACTGGGCCTGCAGACTGTCGCCGTGCCAACCGCTCCATTAGGCCTCCAGGGCTCCACTCCCGACAGGCTCACACCCAATGGCCCGTGTACTTTGGCATCAGTGTGCCTGTAGGTATATTCTGAGGTGGCTGAAAAGACCTTCAGAAAAGCCGCGTGACCTGCTGGTCCTGATGGTTCTGCAAGTTACTCTCTTGTTCTAAAAATCCACAGAGGTCAATGTGTATAGTTGCAAATCTCTGAAGTTTGTTGGCCTAAAGAAAATGAAAGATTCAACTACTTCCCGTAACTCTGTGTGGTCTACTTTAGGTGCCTGTCACTAGTACTCTAACAAGAACAACCCAGGAGCCAAGGCTGTGGAAATAGAAATCCCACCTCTCCCACCCCAACGGTGGGGGCAAAACAATGAATGGCCACAGCTGTTTCTGGATGTGCTTCCTGGTATCTTGAGCGTGAAGCTAACAGCACGACGATCATATTGAGAAAAGGGCAAAAAGGGGGAAATTTTTATTTTAAAAAATATACTGGTTCCCTTCTGTATCAGTGGCTGTTCTCCAAAGCAACTGGTCCCATTAACCCTCTGGGGTTAAAGATCAAACTTCTTCTTTTCCTAATTTTGTTCCCTTCTAACCTCGTTAGGCCCTGTCCTGCTTGCGTATAAATTCTAGCATTTTAACAGGCCATACTTAGTCTACCTTTAGATTCCCTTATCATCAGAGAGAACCCTGTACAATTGTTTGGTCAACTTTGGCATTCTGGCATGCTCCCTAATGAGAATAAAGGTCAGGAGCTTCCAGTGGGGCCAGCAGGATCAGTCCCATGGAGAGCAGCCCAGTAGGGCTTAAACTATAAAGACAAATAAGACAAGATCTCTATGCTAGGGAAACTCATAATCTAGGGGAGGCCACGGATATGTTGCTTAACAAGGTGCTAAGTGGAAGCTAGCAGTGTGAAGCAAGTGCTATGGGAACTCTGAGGCAGCAGTGATTAATTATGCTGGGTGTGGGGATTAAAGATCTGGGACTGTTTCCCAGAGAGAGTAACAGTTGAGCTGAAAACTTAAAGGCTAAGCAGGCTTTGATCATGAGGAAATTTAGTGGGCAGAGCACTCCACAAGATGCATTCCAGGAAGAGCCATGGTGCAGAAGTCTTCCAGACAGTGAGAAGTGATGATATACGAAATGTCAGGAGTGTAGAAGATCCTCTGGTACAGCTGAAGTTTATGGTATAATGTCAGGATGATACAAGAAAGACTGAAGAGCTGGGTTAGGCCAGGTGATGATGATCTTGGAAAACAAACTCCGTGGACTTTATTCTGAAGGCAGTGGTGAAGCATGTGAAGCATTTTAAGCGGCAGGCTGCGAAAATAGTTTAGTGTAGTATGGGTGCCCAGCAGAAGTTTCTAGAAATGACTCTAGGAGGCCACTTTAGGCAGCCAACTAGAACAGGGCCTTCCCCTTCTCCTAGTGGGATGGACTCCAACTCAACTCAGCTTCCTATGTAGGACTGGAGACTTTCTCCCTACCCCAGCCAGATAAACTACACACTTCCCCTCAAGCCTCAAATCTCCAAAACTGAAAAACTAACTGGCTTTCCTGGACATCCTGCAAACATTTAACACTATTTAATGGCTGATGCCCCGGTATCTGTTTGTACCCCCACTGATGAGTTGTTCTTTCACTATCCTTGTGTGGAAAGCAACAAGGAGATGAGGTCCTTTGCCTAGAACATAGACCTTCCATATTCCAGTACATGCTTTTCCTTAGATCAATGAGAGGCTAAGATCACTAGACTTCTGCTCTTCCTGCAGACACTTTTCTTAGTACACTTCGTCAATAAAGTCTGTTTCTAAATCCATATCATAGAGTGCTGTGGGATCATTTCTGACCATGGTACTCTCTGACCACGGTGACTCATGAAGGTACCACCACATTGCACCATGATGTGATGTCCTAGGAATGGAATAAGACATTTCCCATTGTCGGTTAAGACTCTTTATGTTGTAACAGGGGCACCTGGGTGGCTTCATCGGTTGGCTGTCCGACTCTTAATTTCAGCTCAAGTCATGGTCTCAGGGTCATGAGATTGAGCTCCAAGTTGGGCTCTATGCTGAACACTGAGTCTGCTTGAGATGCTCTCTTTCCCTCTCCCTCTGCCCCCCGCCCCTTGCGTGCACACACACATGCTCTCTTTCTCTAAAATAAATAAAATATTTTTTAAAAAGACTATGTTGAAACAGAAGATCCAGCTAAAACTAGCTATAAAATTGAAGGGGATGCTTGGTTCTCACAGCTGTTGGGTGAACATTGTTCATCCAGTGTTTCAATGATGTTATCAGTGGCCCATTTCTTTCTGGCTCTCTGCTCTGCCTTTTCTAGTATCAGCCTCATTCTAAGGCTGACTCCCTATGAGTGAGGCTGCCAGTCATTATCAAGTCTCAAACATTCACATCCAAAGGGGGCTTCCACACCAGCATTCCAAGCCAGTGCCCTGAAATCCATCTTAATTGGATAAACTCATATCACCTATCTATGCTCACATCAATCCATGCATTCATTTAACAAATATCTATTGATGTGTACTACCTGCTAGCCACTGTTCTATATCCTGGGCCATTGAAATAATATTTAATGACTGATTGTGCTAAGCCAATTGGTACCCACCACTAGAGCTGAGAACGTGTTCAGTTTCCTCCAAAGCACATAGGCTGTTATAGGGGTGGAAATAAATGCTTAGACAAAGACCTCTGTGTTATTAGGAGAGGGGGTGGAAAGAATAGATATTAGTGAGGTGACCAAAAAACTCTTTATAGTCTTGCTACTGAAAGTGTGGTCCATGAACTGGCATTATTGGCATCACTTGGAAGCTCACTATAAATGCAGAATCTCAGGTAGTTCCTAGAGTCTTACTAGGTAAGAATTTGCATTTTAAGATCCCCACGTGAGCCATTTGAACATAACACTTTGAGAACACTCATCTACAGGACAGATAAAAATATTATGATTGGGGCTGTAGGGGAAAGAAGTTGGAGAACAAACTAAATGGTCTATGTAGCAGACACAAGCTGGGATGACTACCAGCTCATAGCAGTTCTCCCAGTGAGAACTGCACAGCTAGCTCCTCTGTCAGACATGATTCATCCAAAGGGAGATATACCTCCCAAGGTGGGCCAATGAGTGGATCATTCTTCTAGGTCTCTGAGACATGAATAGAGAGAAACAGTTACAGAAAGCTTTTAGAGCAGAGTTGCAAGTTGATAGAACCCTAGCAGGTCTGAAATTACCTCATCTGGGGGCACTCAAAGTGCTCTGAGGCTTGGTTACTGGGCAACTACTGTGATTCATCAATCCCCTAAAATATCCCCCTTTTCACTTCAATTAGCCAAAAGGGGCTTTTATTGCTTGTCATTGAAACAACCTTAACTTGAATTGCTTTGACTTTCTCAGTATAGTCATCCACTGATGATGAGAGTGTTTGGTCTGCCTAAGGGGAAGAACAAAGTTAATCCATTTCCCCACATAGTATCTGAGATGCATATACTGCTTTTTCTCCTCAGCTTCCAAACCCCCCAAATACAAGCCATGAACACTGAATTTCATTCACAAATGACATAAGCATAAAAAGCCATTTTTATAGTATTTTTTAAAAATTCTACATATTCTGAAATGCTCATAGGGTTCATAACAAATGTTCCATTTGGGGTTTACTTTCTGTATATAAATTAGTGTATTTTTCTAGAAAGATCAACCCATGTGTCCTCTTCAATCTCATCATCTATTGTTGATTTTTTTTCAGATGCAGCTGCCTTTTATAAATATATCTACCAAATGATTGAATTGTTGTTCTACCAATTTTTCTCCTTTTACATGCAAAATGTTTTCAATCAAATGTTGGCTAATAGCTAGGCTGTTTGGAAATTAACAATCCTAATACATGGGAACAACAATATAGGCATTTAAAGCTTAATTACTCCTTCAGGCTCACTGTGAGAAAATCAAGCCTTTTTTTTTATTATTAGTCTGATGCTGTATTCCTTGGAGTATTCCATCTTATTCTACAATATTCTCATTTTCTTCTTCTTCAAAAAAAAAAAAAAAAGAAAGAAAACAACCCTAATACAACAAAACAACGAGGAGGTCACATCTTACAAGGAACAAACATGACATCACATGGGGAAGTGAGTCATTGTGCATCAGACTGGGAACTGAGTCAAGACTACACTGACTCACATCTTTCTGGGCCAAGAACCAATTCTAGTTATATCATGCTGGAAAATGACTCACTGACTATCTTTATTAGGTCCCCTCAACATCAAATCAACTGCAAATTGGAGTAGGGCTTATGAAACTCAGGTGGCGCTGCCTGAGCCATTAGTCTCTGCTGGTGCAAGAGGACTTGGGTCTATGAAACTCACTGGTTGGTTGGCCACAAGAACTCGGAAGTATACTTTTGTCAACAGTGTGTTGCATTATCTGAGGTGACCACATCTGAGTATAAGATATGCATAGACTTTGTGGTCTCTCTGCAATAAGCACATTTGTTGATAATCTATTGGTTAACTGAAAATCTATTATCTTTCACGTGTTTGTAAAAAATTATATATGTTGTTGAAAATAATCTGCAAAGGCAACTATTCAGCACTTTTGTCAATAGAAGGTCAAAGTTCAGCATTGGTTATTAGCACTCTTTTCTGCCTTATAGTTACCTCTGCCCCTAAACTGAGTAAAACAGAAAGTTGCACAGATAAAGGATTCCAGTTAAAACTGAAAAGGGAGGGGTACCTGGGTGGCTCAGTTGGTTAAGCAGCTGCCTTGGGCTCTGGTCACAATCTCAGGGTTCTGGGATTGAACCTCATGTCAGGCTTCCTGCTCAGCAGGGTGTCTGCTTCTCCCTCTGCCTCTCCCCTCCACTATGGTGTCTGTCATATGAATAAATAAAATCTTAAAAATAAGACAAAATAAAATTGGAAAGGGAGACAGGGAAAATTAGAACCCCAAAATCATAAGATAGTTCCCAAAGCATCTTCAGTAAACACGTTATTAGGAACTATAAGGAATATTAACACTTAGAAGTCTAAAATGGGTGTTGTTTTTAGCAGAGTCCCCTAACTGGCTAATCTAGCCTTAAAGATATAGAAATTTCACATACATATCCAGAAATTCTGACAACACTGCTGCTACTCTCTAGTAGGCCAGTTGGCTAGGACAGAATGTCAGCTGCTCCGTGTGGAGAGGACTCTCCAGTAATCCCCAGTTCCCACACGGCCCCCACTAGTCTCTTTCATTACAACCAGGTTCATTTCTCCTTACTTGCTTGAACCCTGGTAAGCGTTTGAGTTTGCAACACCTGATAAGTAGGTTCCAAAATTTTTCTTACTGCTGAATAATAAAAAGAAATAGAAAATTTTAAAAGAACATAGATAAATATATCTCAACAGTTTATATTGCAGCTTGGTCAATCTTGTTTTCAATTTTTCTATCAGATTTTTTTCTTGATTAAACATGTACTGAAGATCTTGTTTGTGCAAGACAGTGTGCTGGATGATGCTATACATAAAAATGTAGGCTAGTGTCCTTGCCCTCAAATTGCTTGTGATGTAATTGGACAGGTCATAAAAGCATGTTCTTTATTTAAAATTCTACCTTAAAAAGCATTAAAAAAAAAAAAAAAAGGGCTCTGAGACTTTATATAATTCAACCAAACCCACAAGCACTAGGGCTTATCTTTGTCCACTTTGGGATCTTCACCTTCCATTTAAAAACATTTCAGTGCCTAGTATTTGAGTAGCACTATGCCATGGGATGTCAGCCTCCTGTAGGGCACAGTCTTTATCTACAAGAAATCTATATCTTATTAGGATTGCAAAGAAATTAACCAAATAATTCCAATATCTGGCAACATGTGATGATAGGTAGGTCAGGAGAACCCACCACTGCACTCAGAGGTCACTTTCTGTGTGGATGTGTGGAGAAGGTCCCATTCCACCTCTGAAACTTGAGCAACTCTTCTGCAGACATCATCCTTGACTTAATTATTCTAACCCTAAACAAAGGCTGTACGCCAGCTGAAGAAGAGCTGAGGTTTTTCCCCAGAAAACCTACATAATTCTGACTAGTAACCACAGGGAAAGTTTAAGCAAGGAAGTAGTGGTGAGAGTGGGAGGGAGGAGAAAGAAAAATAGAAAGTCCCAAAGAGAAGCTCAATCTGGTCCTCCAAGAGTCACAGGCAGGCTCTGAGTAACCTTCAGATTCTGTAGACCCTCCCCACTTGGATTCATAAGCTGCCATGAAGATTTTGCCAGTAATGGGAGTCAGGAGGGTTCAGTTAGGGTCGGGTGGTGACCTTCATGTGGGTGCTCTGAGCCTATTCACTATATGATCCATTCTTCTCTTTCTTCCCCCAGGGTCCCTCCTCCACCATCCTGCTCTGACCTGTATTGCTGGCAAAGGGGAACTGATCTCCACAGTTTATTTTTCCAGTGTCACTGGCTGCCCTCTTTGATGGGCCAACAAGAGGCACTGGCATGAGATTGTGAAGTTGATGGGAAGTAGGGAGAAACACGAGGCTGCAACTTCCTCCACCTCGGATAGCTTTTCAGATGACTGAATGGTCTCCCCTCTGGCTTTAGCTCCTGTGGAAGGGGCTGTCATATTTTCAGCCAAAGCCAGGCGACCCTGGCTCCTGTGGCCTTGCTTGCATGCAACTCTGCCTCCTTCACTTTTCTCTCTGTTGATAAACCTGCTTTTCCCAGCTTCTTCATCACCTGTGTCAACAGTTCCTATGTTGAATTTCTTCTCTTGTAAATACTTAAAGTGTTTTCTGATTTTCCTGATATTTATATAGATGTATATGTATATATATATATTCTCAGATATATTAAAATATATATTAAATATACATGAAAAAAATATATTTGATACATTAAAATGGTGACTTGCCAAGTAGTACAGTTACAATATTCAAGAGTAGAGCACAATTACCGTCTTTCCTACCCCCATCCCTTATCTCCCAATATGTAGGAATCACATAAATGACTATTCAAAGAGAAGATCTATCTCCCTGAGCTTCAAGAAAAACTGGGCCTGTAGCTGAGTGGGAGCAATTGTAACATGAATCCATTGTCTGGAAAGTGTGTAATAAGGAACCAAGTGCCCCACGGTCACCATATCTGGCTCATTACCTATGAGAAACTACGAGTATTGTAATAGGCATGCAGCTCTGCCCACAAACTTGGGTGTGCCAAGAGCTCTTGCAATACTCAGGTTTATTTAAATAAAGAAGATTTAAAGAGGTAGTGAGAGGAGATAAAAGCAGAAATGTTTCTACTTTTTTAAAAAAAAGAGGAAGGCAGAGATGAAAATCAGAAAGAGAAGGGGTGAAGGGAGCTACCTTGTGGGATCTTGTGGTCTGAACAGCAAGGCACTCAATGCCCATCATGGGACAGGGGCCAGAAAGAGAATGGACAAGTGGCCAAATGAGGAAGCAGGAAAAATGCTAGTTCCTCCTTAATTAAGTCACCCTCATGGCTTCATGAGTGAGTCAAAATGCCTGCACTTCGAAAAACAGATATTTCCAGACAAATTAAAATTCAAAACTGCATTTCGTAGTAAACAAAGAATGATTTGCAAGTTGACTTCCTTCTTACAAATCAAAATATAAAGTTTCTCTCCTTTAATATAGAAATGTATATGTAACACATAGTAAAGGATGGTTTACGTACTAAATTTCTTTCTCTTAGACTGCAATTTATGAACAATCATATAAATTATACGCACATGCAAAATATGCACATATATAAAATGTTCCACATATTTAAAAATGATACCAGTTAAACAATTACACAATCTCTAAGTCACTAAACCGAATCTTCTATGTCCTGCCTTCCAAAGCCTGGCTTTGTTTTTTAGAATACATGCACAAAATCCCCCCACACACTTCTCGAGATACTTTTAAACAAATTCACTTTATTAATAGAAACCAGGCTCAGATTTTTTATATTCTATATTCACCTGCATTGTTCCATTAAAAATGTAATAAAAATGCAGGCACATGCTGTAAATACTAAATTAGAAAAACAGCTGTGTTTTTACATTGTCCTGCCCTAGAAAAAAGGCACCCAAGACAATCCCAGCAGCTGGCATTCTCTACATGGTGTGCTCATTACCACAAGTAAATAAAGTCAGTAAATTACTGGCAGAGCACAGGGGGGCCATGATGAGTCTAGGAAATCACCCTTTCATCAAACTCTCTGCACATTGTATATTGCCAAGGCAAAAAGCAAATAATGATGATCAATGGAGGATTAATATTTTAGTCAAAGAGGAATGGAGATGAATGCACACTATAAATTATTAACCAGCACTTGTACTCTATCCCCTTGGCACAGCGCGACCTGGGCTTCTAAAGAAACAGGATACTATCTTCTACTTACCCAGCAATATTTTCTTCAACCATGAATAATATTCATGAAGATGCACATTTCCGAGACATCCAACAGGGAAATTTATACCTGAATTTCTCTTTCTGGAACAGAATGTAAGCAAAACATAAATATTTGTTTGTTTGTATTTTATAAACATACATGTGTGTTGTGTTATATGTCTATGAATATTACTGTGCTGTAGCAGGGAAACAATCACTGGGCTGTGAAGCAAGATGCATCAGTTCTAAATCTCCCTTGGCTGTGACCAGCAGAGATACATTAACCCCTCTGGGCCTCAGTTTTCTGAACTGTAAAATAAGGGGTTGCATCAGAGATGAACTTAAAGGAACTTTCCAGCTGTAAAGTTCATCTAAGGCCTTCATAATAAGCAAAGAGTAGGGATCCCTGGGTGGCACAGCGGTTTAGCGCCTGCCTTTGGCCCAGGGCGCGATCCTGGAGACCCGGGATCGAATCCCACGTCGGGCTCCCGGTGCATGGAGCCTGCTTCTCCCTCTGCCTGTGTCTCTGCCTCTCTCTCTCTCTCTCTCTGTGTGTGTGTGTGTGACTATCATAAATTAAAAAATAATAATAATAATAAGCAAAGAGTAGGAAGGACTAGAAGATAGTTGTCCCCAGAAGTATAACACAAAAAGTAAAAACAAATATAAAACCCGTTCAGTTATTTAAGCCAATAAAATATGTACTGGCCCAGGAGAAAATGTATATAGAAAATCATATGTACATGCAATCATATGCACAGGTAAGTTGCTCCCCCCTTAATGAGAAAAAATTAATTCTCAACCAACGACTGTACACCAAAATAAAAGAGTTCTATATCCACGTTTCACTAGCATGCCACAAAAGTTGCACAAGAAATTATTAAATACTTAGCATTCAAAATCTAAGAAATTGTAACACTTGAAAGACGGAGCAATTGCAGACTTGCAAGTTCCTGGATATGCAATTCTAGCAAGCAAAAGGCAGAGTGCTAGAGGGACCCGGAAATGAATGACTTGGAACCTGTTTGCCAAGAACCCAGCACAGAAGAGAGGGGAATCACCTTCAATAGTACAAATCAGGCTGTGCTGAGGGAACTCATAGGAAGGTGTTCATAAGCTAAAAAGAACACAAAGCCAGGGCAGAAGACAAAAGGGGAGAGATCCTTCTGGTTCCTTTAGGATTTGTTTTGAAAATTAAGAAGCCTCCAAATCATGGCTCTAACACAGAGGTGGACGTCAGAGCTTAGAGAAGTTTAGAGACCATTTAGTCTTACCCTCTCATTCTACAGACCGAAAAAGTTAAGGTCAGAAAGGGTGTGTGCTTTGTCCCGTGGTAAGTGTTTGGCAGAGTTAGACCAGGAGCAAATGAAGTCTTCTGACTTCCGGTCAGATTCGCTTTTCCTCACTTCTTCCCTTCTCTCTGTGTGGAAACAAATTCCTCCCTGACTGACTTATGGCAAATGGTCCTCCTGGGATGAATAGAATGTACTGTTACCTCTCCCTCCCCGAGAAGTTCCTCCCAAGCCATAAAGTTTTTCCCAAGCTGACTAATGCTTTGCTTGGTCAGAATTGTTTTTAAGCCATCATTCTAAATATCATCTCCCAGCTGAGGGATCTGGGAACCAAGCTGTTCGTACCCACGGACTTTACCATGTTACTCCCAGAGTGGAAGAGCCAGCATGGCCTGTGTGATGTAGGTCAGTGACTCACAGACAAAGTATCACACAAGGGAACAGAAGCTCTCTGAAGGACTCAGGGTTTGATGGTAGATGAGCTATAAATGTCTCTGTGTCTCAGTTCTCTTATCTGTTTGTTACACAGGGACAAATATTCATTTACATTTCCAAGGCTGTGCAGATAGAAAACAATTGTTAATATTTTCTTTATTCTGACTTCAGAGATACAGCTATGACTCTTCAAGTAGGAAACACATCTTAAAAATGTATCTAGTTTATTTCCTCATTTCGCACGAGAAAAAAAGGATCAGAAAAATTTCTCTTTGTTAAGTATGAGCAAGCTGGATAGTTCTAGAGTTAAGGCTAAAAACTGGGCCTTTCCGCATCAACGCAGTGCTTTGGGGCTCATGCCACATTGTTCACCCTCTTTAAAGGGCTTTATAAATGTCATGATATAGAACATGTAAAATAATATATTCATACTGAGTCTTGGTAGACACAAGATGGCAGTCTCCCACACTGTCAAGACAGAGGTTCTCCCCTCCCACCCCCCCACCACAGGCCAAATTAATTGTGTTTCTCGTAAATTATGTGGTAGGCCTTACCATATAATTTCAGATACGGAGACGGATTGGGAGTTATCTCCTACAACCTAACAATTTGAGATGATCAAGCTGGGTCATGATGAAGGAGAAAGCCAGAGGAGGAGGAGCTGACTGTACCAAAACAGTGCTTCATCAGACCACAGGGCCACAGATTATAGAGGCAGCTTCATCCCTGCCTCTCCCAGCCCCGCTGCAACAAGGGGAGTTAGTTGACCTCTCTCTCACCCACTTCCACACATATCACTCAAACTTGAGATTACTTTCTGGGGATTTAATTCTGGCTCCTAATCATGTGACAATACCTGGATGAAAATGACAGGTATGGAGAAAGAGACCCAAAGCTTCAAAGCTCTAGCTCTCCACTGGGACTGGTCAACATATGGTACTTGCCCTGGTATAGCTGAATGTACTCTAAGGCATTCAACTATACTACTCTTTGGAGGAGTAAATTTTACTCTACTAATCCCCACTATGGTCTGCAGAAAAATGGTTGAAAACGACATAACTGGAAAGTATTCTAGAGGAAATATTACCCAGAGTTCCATATTGGGAGAGGGAGTTCCTACAGGAAGAAGGTGGGAAGAGGGCAGGACGGTGGCAAGCTGTTGGCCCAGTTTCTGAGAGGACTAGGCTAGTGAGGGGTGGAAACACCTTGTCAGAGTTCAGCCATCTGCCGGTGCTAGATTGGGCTCAGTGGCCAGAAATGCCTCTCAGACTACTCTTCTCTAGATAAAACAATAGCAGCATTTCAAAATAAGAAAAGAAGGATTCTTCTCAAAGACAGGACTCATTCCACAGACTTGAAATCAGACCACACTGAAGCT
The DNA here is from genome assembly GCF_003254725.2 of Canis lupus dingo. Classification (NCBI taxonomy): domain Eukaryota; kingdom Metazoa; phylum Chordata; class Mammalia; order Carnivora; family Canidae; genus Canis; species Canis lupus. The sequence goes on along the minus strand of NC_064246.1, from coordinate 15,803,080 downwards.
CTGTCTGCAAAAATAATGGTTTTTCCTGACATTTTAAACAGCACAATTTAACGGCTCAATGTTGCATTTGACATTTAAAAAGTCATCCATCTCCAAGAAGCTTATTGGCAGATCATTTCAGTTCCCAGAATTAGCAAATGTAGTATGCATGTGAACTCATTCTACAAGAGCCCAAAAGACTGTTTGAAAAGGAAGCCCAGAACTGTTTCCTATCCTGAGCTGGATCTATCCCTTGTCTCAGACCCTAGCAGGCCACCTTCTTTATACTCACTCTTCTTGTCCATCAGTCTCCCCATGACAAGAAGGAAGAAAAATAATAGTCTCAGCCTAGTGAACTGTTGTGGTTAAGAAGATGGTGGTTCCAGAGGGGCACCTGGGTGACTCTGCTGGTTGAGTGTCCAACTTTTGGTTTTGGCTCAGGTTGTGATCACAGGCTCATGAGATCGAGGCCCAAGTAGGGGTCTACCCTGAGCTGAGTGTGGAGCCTGCTTAGGATTCTGTCTCTCCTCTCCCTCTGCCCCTCCCTCATGCTCACACTCACTTTCTCTCTCTCTAATTAATTAATTAATTAATTAATTAATATTTTAAAAAAGAAGATAGCTGTATTAGATAAAGTGCACACAATGGGAAAGCAGATATTCAAAAGCAAGATTGCCTCAGATGGAATTGGGGCTACTCTGTAGGTTACAGATTGTATAATCTTGGGCATATTACTTAACCCCTCTGTGACTTGGTTTTTTCATTTCTGAAATAGAGGTAGTAACAGTACCTATCTCACTGGGTTGTTAAGATGGTTAAATGGGTTAATATTTGTAAAGTTCTTAGAACAAGCTGGCAGAGAGGGGCTATATAATTGTTAGAAAATAACAAGTAACATGTATCTATTAACTTTTTCAGATAATTTGTGTACTGATTCTCACTGTATGTGACACAAGCCTAAGCCAATCAATGTATCATGTTTCTCCTGGTCTCTGTGGTTTCTATGGAAATGCCACATAGTCCCCATTAGAGCCAATATGATGATATGAGTCTACTTCAGGAGCTCCTGGCTCTTTCCTACCGAACTTGAGAGGATAGAATCTGAGAGGATATTGAGTTGGGAGCTGTTGCCACCATCTTTCACATATGGAAGAGGAATACATCAGAGAATAACAGAGTGAAGCAGATAGAGGAAATGGGTTCTGTTGACATTATTTGAGCTACTGGATTGGAGGATGTTGGAAGCCAAACTTCCCCCTAGACTCTTTATTACATGAGCCAATAATTTTTCCTCTTTTCTTTAAATTAGTTAGACTAGGTTTCTGGATGTCTTGTTTTTTGTTTTTTGTTTTTTGTCTTTTTTAATCATTTGCAACTGAGGTAAACCCAGCTGATACAATTTACAATAAATCTCAGAGCCCACAGTAGATATCATGGCCAAAAAAATTACTGCTTTACCAGCATTTAAAACGTCAAGTTCTGACATTGTAATTTTTGTCAGGTCATTCAACTTTTCCTGGTCTCAGTTTCCTCATCTGAAAAATCCAGAAAGTGAGCTAAGTAGCCTTTATGGATCCTTCTAACTCAAAAATTTTATGACCATGACTTAAATTAAGGTCTTCTTGGCAGCCTTCAAGATTGCTCTTAAATTCATTCTTTCCATTAACTACAAAGCCAAGAAGAATAATTCCAAAAGAATGATTTGTTTGTCTTTTGGCTGTTGGGCATTTTAAGGTGGAGAGTGGAAGGAAGTGGAGAGTCAACCTAGTGATGACTTAAAAGAGTTCTCAACAGCTTTGCCTTGTTTCATACAACGTAAGTGGAATTATGCACCTATGTTCATGTTGGGAAGACACAGGTTAGGTTAAAAAAAAAAAAAAAGCTTTTAAGAAAACCCTGTTAGTCCAGAAGCTCACAGAGAGTTATGGCAGTTCTCTGCAGTTAAGCAATAAAAAGTTGAGCACAGGAGAGACTTGTGTAACCATCACCTTCCATGATAATCATTCTTCTTCCCAGAGCCCAACACATTCTTTGCTATCCCAGAATGATTGCTGGGCTATAGAAGCATTTGTATAAATGGGGAGGAAAATGTAAAGAACTGTGATACTCAATGCAGAATATATTTTACCAAACAAAAGGTAGCATGATAAGCCCTGCTAAGTATAGAACAGTTAGCAGCTGAACTCAAGTATCCAGAACATAAGTGGTGGGACACCTGGGTGGCTCAGTGATTGAGCATCTGCCTTATGCTCAGGTCGTGATTCCAGGGTCCTGGGATCAAGTCCCACATCAGGGTCCCCGCAGGGAGCCTACTTCTCTCTCTATACCTATGTCTCTGCCTTTCTCTCTGTGTGTTTCTCATGAATAAATAAATAAAATCTTTTTTTTTTTAAGAGCATAATTGGTGTTTGGAAGAGGAGGAAAGAGGACCATCTCTGAGCAAATTAGGTTGAAGTCTCCTCATACAAGAACTAAAGAGCATATGCATGATTCATAAGAAAGTTCTTTAAACTATTCAACTTGATTTTATTTTATTTATTTAATTTTTAAAAAGATTTTATTTATCTATTCATGAGAGACACAGAGAGAGAGAGAGATTGAGAGAGAGAGAGGCAGAGACACAGGCAGAGGGAGACTGCAGGCTCCATGCAGGGAGCCTGACATGGGACTCGATGCAGGGTCTCCAGGATCACGCCCTGGGCTGAAGGTGGTGCTAAACCGCTGAGCCACCTGGGCGTCCCTCAACTTAATTTTAGACAAAATTCTAGTAAGTTGCTGTCTTCATTTCCCAGGCCATCACAAATTAGCAACATTCACTTAATAAGAGAATAAGAGTTGTGGTCACAGAAAAAGTTGTGGGTGCAAGCTCTACCTCGTAAGGGAATTCATGATCATCAAAAGTTTTTCCTTAGGTAAAATACTAAACCTATCATGTATACTAATATGATTTATTTTTGGAAGATTTGATTTATTTATTCACAAGAGACAAAGAGAGACAGAGTCATAGGCAGAGGAAGAAGCAGGCTCACTGTGGGACCCGATCCTAGGATCCTGGGATCATGACCTGAGCCAAAGGCAGACAATCAACCACTGAGCCACCCAGGTGCCCCGGTAATATAATTTAAATACTTAGATTTGGGCTATGGGAATGGCGTATATAATAAAGTAATAAATTTTGGTCCCTGGTTATCTCTTTCCCTGTGGAACAAATAGTTTCTTGGAATTCTCTGGAACATTTTTCCTCCATATTATCATATTTATACCACCCCTTTCACCCTGGTATTAAATATCACTCTTAAGCCACTAATTGTAGAGTTGGCTCTATTAAATGTCTTAAGAGTAGTTGTGTGGTGTGATGTGTGTGCATATGTGTGTGTGTGTGACAGAGATGGGGGACAAGGGGAAAGGGAGAGAATTTATACTGTGTGTGGCCAAAGCAAGAACTATTTACTTCTTTAAAAGAAATATCAATAATATTCATGCCAAGACAGCAACCAAAGGAAGAGGAAGCCCAGGACTGCCCATAGAAGCAAGCCAGAGAAAGTAGAGCCAAAAATAATCTGGCTGAAAAAAGCAAACATGATAGAAACAATGAAGTTGGTGAGTGTCCAATGCTGAGAATATGTAACCTTTCATTATTATCACATGTGGATTTCTTCTAAATTTTTTAAGACCCAAATTTGACCCGTATTCACATATGTGAATTGAGGACATGAGTCTAATATATAAGTTCTGACTGTTTCTTTAAGTTTACCTTTCCTAATTTTATCAGTAATTTTGAATTTATATGAGAAGATTTATGCTGCCTATGTTTGTTGGTTGAAATTTACATTTCATACTGTTCTGAGTCAATATTTTTGGTGTTGAGTCTTATAAGTCCCTAGTCTTTCTTGAGCAAATGACTATTACTGAATTGTGTGTGTGCACACGATTGAGTTAACCAGGCCTTTTGTTCCATAGCACCCTAGAGTCTCTGGTCCGTGCAAGGCTCTTCTTTCTACCATCGTACCCCTTCCTTCTTCATCACCATGCCCGATATCAGCCCTAACAGTGACACCTGATGTATTTAACATATGTATTTGAATATCCACTTACCTTTGCAAAACACATACTGTCATTTTGTATTAAAAATACATGTTTATAATTTATGTAACTGGTATTATTCTGTAAAAGTGATCGTTCCTATATATTTTTTTTACTATATTTTTTAGTATCTAGTCACACTGCCATATGTACATCTAGTTAAGTGCTTGTAATAGTTGAGTGATATCCCTTGGTAATCATGCTATCCAAATTACTTATCTCCATTCGCCACATATGGTTCCCTAGGTAACCTCCACAACCCTCCCATTATGAATAAGGCTGGCATCATTTTCATAGATCAGTCTTCTGAAAAAAAATTTTTATCATAGACTATTTCAGAGTTCTAACACTTTTATTTCATTACCAAGGAATGCAATTGAAAGAGGTACATTGAAAGAGGTTAAACAATTTTGCACCCAAAGGAAAGAAATCATCAAGCTGCAGAAAAGTAGTTAGTAGCAAGGACAGGAGCGAGACTAGTTCTCCCAACTCTCATACTGCACGCTGGGCACACTAAACCTATACACCAGGTATATAAGATACAACGTCTTAAAATTAAGTACTTTTCATCACACACGTATTGAAAGTGGGTACTGAAATGGCTTGTTCAGATAAATTCAATATGGTATATCCTTGAAATTGTCAGTTCTGAATATATGACTATATTCCACTAAGTGACGAAAGGATAAAATCACAAGCCATGAGGAGATGCATTGGCATTGCTGGTCTGCAGCAGGCTGCATTATGTAATGTATTTAAAACTAAAATGTTGGGAAATAACCCAAACTCTACCTCCGACCAGCTGTGTGGTTTGTTATTTTTGTTAAGAAAGCTTCCAAAGGGATGTGAGTCTGGTATCTTTGGGGGAAATATTCTGTGCTTCTGAGCTCCACTGCCAGGGAATGGCCTCATTTATCATTTTGCATCTCCTGCAGTAGGCCCTCTACAGAGCACTTGAACAGAGTCATTTTGGAATCATTGGTGGGAGGCTGGAGTGATAGAATACAAATAGCTCTAGCTCCTTGGACAGCTTGCTCTACTTCTATGAGCTTCTGTTTCCTCATCTAAAAACAAGGGAGAGTCTGGACTGTAACAGACAATGAATAAAAGGTATCATTTTTCCTTATCATTATTTTTTTAGTTAAAGCCCATGTGTTCCACTACACTTTATAACAAATCTGCTTTTTTTCTTTTATTATGACATAAAAATGAGATATACATGCCTGTATTGTCTGTATTACGCTGTGTCTTACCATCAGTGAAATAGTGTGCGTAATGTGTGTAGTTGCAGATTTACCACGAAGCTGATGAAGCCACAAAAGCTGGTTGCTGCTAGGGGTTGTGGACTCTCCTCCATGGGGAAGGGAAGGCAGACTGCGCTTAGAAACATTACTGTATGTGTTTCTGGTAAGTCACCTAAAAATATCTCTGAAGAAAGGTACTAGAGTCTCTAAATCTTCAGCAATTTGTTTGATCGGTTTTCTATTCTAAATAAATATTCCCTTTTATATTGAATTTTATATTTATAATTTTGTGTCCTTTAAAAAAAGTCCCCTCCTCCAATTAAGTTACTTTGATGCCACAAAACCTGGATTTGCCCTTGAATGTATGAATAACATTGTAATTAAACAATTTGAGAAAAGCACGTAAACATCAATTCCTCTAGAAGAGTTTTCTAGAGCAGAAGAGATCCCCTAAGTTGAATCTTTGGGCAAGTCATTCTTCTTTTGCCTGAACTTACCTTTCATAACTTAAAACATGCACATTTGGGGATCCCTGGGTGGCGCAGCGGTTTGGCGCCTGCCTTTGGCCCAGGGCGCGATCCTGGAGACCCAGGATCGAATCCCACATCGGGCTCCCGGTGCATGGAGCCTGCTTCTCCCTCTGCCTGTGTCTCTGCCTCTCTCTCTCTCTCTCTCTGTGACTATCATAAATAAATAAAAATTAAAAAATAAATAAATAAATAAATAAAACATGCACATTTGTCTGGCTCCGTAAGATGCCTTCCAATGCAGATAATCCTGATTTGATACCTGTCTCGCCATACTTCCAATATTATTTTCCGGTAAATAATATTTTAAAGAAAGTCCATAGTGAATATTTTAAAAATTTTGTCGTCAGTAGCAAGAATAATTACATCTACCCTCCAACAAGTATTTATTTTGTAAATGTGAATGAATGAATATAAATCTTAAAATAAAGAACACTCATTACAGCATGTCACTATAGAACTTATTTGCTTTATAAGGGCAGGAACATTTCTTCTGGTGGTTCTAGTTCAAAATAACCAAGATAAAACTACATGCTGATTTTCGTTTATATCATTACTCAAAATAATCCATTCTGAAAGAGGAAGAGGTATTTTTACAGTCCCAATGAGACCAACTAAACTTGTAAACCAAGTTGTTTTAGACAAAATGAAATAGATGAGACATTTATGAGAAATCAATGGTGGCTGTGCTCTTCTGAGCTTAGATAGTTGACAAGATCTGAGAAGATATTAAAAGGGAAAAAAGTCTAGTTTAATCTTTGAAAATGAGAACAAAAAATTGGAGGTTAAAGTCATCCTTTTCTAGTGATAAATTCCACAGCATTGCTTTTCATTTGGGCACAGGGGATTGGTTCTTGGAGAGCTGGAAAAACAGATCTGATGGAGTCAGGACTTTTTGAGTGAGAAGGAACCTCATGGAGTCAGTCGAATTTACATGTTTTTAATGAAAAAGCTGAGACCCAGACAGAAGTGTGACCTGCCCAAAATCAAATATGCAGATAAGACGAAACTGAGGCCAGACCCTTGTGCGCTCAAGCCTTGTTTCTTCTCACCACCCTGGGTTTGCAGGATCCCTTCTGTGCTTTCATACTTCAGTCCCCAGCTGGGAGCATATGGTACGAAACATGGATGGGAACTCTGGGTGGCGCAGCAGTTTAGTGCCTGCCTTTGGCCCAGAGTGCGATCCTGGAGACCCGAGATCAAATCCCACATCGGGATCCCGGTGCATGGAGCCTGCGTCTCCCTCTGCCTGTGTCTCTGCCTCTCTCTCTCTCTGTGTGACTATTATAAATAAATAAAAATTTAAAAAAAATTTAAAAAAAGAAACATGGAGCAATTTTTGCTCTCCTCAGTATTAAATCTTATGATAGAGTAATTAAGATAATGAGTATTGGTGCAAAGCAAGACAGAGACCTGTGGACACAGTGGGGTACCTCAAAATTAGGTTCTCACATGTATGGAATCTCGATGCACAAAAATGGTGGATTTGTAGATTAGAGAGTAGCAATGACTAGTCAATCAATAGTGCTTGAACAAATGATTATCTATATGGAAACAAACAAACAAACCTAGATCTCTACTTTGAAGTATACACACACACATATACACACATATTTCAGGTCCATGAAAAAAAAATAAAACTAAAATGTTTAGAAGAAAAATAAGAGAATGTATTTATGACATTGTGATAGGGAAAGATTTCTTAAACAAATCACAAAATACAAACCATAAAGGAAAATATTCGTTAATTTAACCACATTCTAACAATGCATCCAGATACATAATATATTTATATGCATATTTATATGGTATATTTATTTGTGAAAATTTATTGAGCTATATCTTTAAGATTTGTGTACTCTATATATCTCTTATACTTTAATTTTTTTAAGTTTACCCAAAACAAGATACCATAATAATAGTGAAGAGGTAGACCACACTCTGGGTAAACATATTTAGAATACCTATAATCAACAAAGGATTACCCAGAATATATAAATAATTTCCTCAAATCCAGGGGAAAGGATGAATATTTAAATAGAAAAATGTGCAAAAGAGGTGAATAGACAAGCCAAAGAATAGGAATCCTAAATGGCCAATGAACTCAAAAAGATGTTTAAAAAATAATAATAAAAAAAAAAATTAAAAAAAAAAAGATGTTTAACCTCACTGGTCACATGAAAATGGAAACCATAATGAGAAAACATTTTATACACACTTAATTAGCAAACTTCAATAAGTCTGCTAAGACCAAGTAAAGTATTGGTGACAACGTAGAGCACTAGAAACTTTTATACATTGCTGGTGGGAGTAAAACTTGATGAAACATTATCTAGGATGTTTTGGAAATATCTATTAAGTTACACACAAATGCCATAATCCAGCAATTCCTCTCTAAGCACATACCAAAGAAAACTCTTTTACATATTAACTGGAAGACATGTACAAAAATATTCATACAAGCATTGTTTGTAATAACAAAATAGTAAACAACTTAAAAGTCCAAACAACAAAAGAACAGATTAATAAATTATAGTATAGTCAAGCAATAGAATGCAAGCTGTGAAAAGAAATGAATTAGAGCCAAATGCATCAACATGGGTAAGTTTCATTAAAATAACATTAAATGGAAAAGAGGAATTTACAGAAGGATATTTACAGGGTGATTCTGGATCTTGGTCTGGCTTTATTTTTATTGATAGTTTACCAAAGTCCTTTGGGGAGACAGCAGGCTAGGCCATGAGTAAGTTCTAAGAAACACTGGACTAGAGACGCCTGGCTGGCTCAGTGGTTGGGCATCTGACTTCAGCTCAGGGAATGATCCTGGTCCCAGGATTGGGTCCTGAATTGGGCTCCCTGCATGGGGCCTGCTTCTCCCTCTGCCTATTTCTCTGCCTCTCTCTGTGTGTCTCTATGAATAAATAAATAAAAGAAAATCTTTTTTAGAAAAGGGAACACTGGACTCACATAATTGGGACATTGGCAGGGCATCATATGGGCCAGGTACTGGACATCAGGCAGAAATATGGTCTGTATTGGCTGCTTCTGATCTCACCTTGGTTAACCTTTAGCTGTCAGGAACAGGTCCAAATAGAACATATATACAGGGGGAACAAGTGTCCTCACCTGACATGCAGGAAGAGAAGAAATGAAAATTTATCTGCACATGACCCAAGAAAGCCAATTACAGATAAGCAGGCTCACCTAGCCATTTTTAGGTCAAAAAGATAATGTCATATATGACTCTGAATCACACTGCTCCAATGTGAACTTTAAGCATGCTGTACAGTTGTCACCTGGGGAACTTCCTTAACGATCATCCTGGGGAGTCCCTTGATCTCTTCCCTGAGTTGTACATCCTGTTTTTTGTATCCTATGTCTTCCTCTTTCTTCATTTATTCATGTATCTTGGTGGAACATAACACCCCACAACTTTCTAATAAATTATTTTTGGGAGAGAAATGTTTTGAGTGTGAAAATGTCTTGCCTTAAAAAAAAAAAGAAAAGAAAAAAGAAAATGTCTTGCCTTGACACTTCATTAATAGTTTGGCTGGATATAAAATTCTAGTTTAGAAATCATTTCCTTCAGAATTTTGAAGGAATTTTTTGATGGTCTTTTAGCTTCCAATGTTGTTGTTCCTTAATATATGAATCTTGTTCAATCCTGTGCTGAGAATTCACTAGGCTCTTTCATTTTGGAAAATCCATGCCTTTTGATTCTGAAAAGCATTCTAGAACTACTTTGACGATTCTCTCCTCTCCATTTCCTCTCCTACTGCTACTTTTTTTAATTCAGATTTTGGAAGCTCTAGCCCTTGTTCTTTTCTTGTCTCATGTTCTCTGCTGGGTTGGCAATGGGAGGGCCTTAGGATCTGAATGCTTCTTACCAGTCTTTAGCTAATCCTCTGCTTCCCCTCTCTCAACCCTCCCCTCCCACCCCTGCCGGCCCCTGCCGCCCCTCCCCCAACACTGGTGCCATTAATGTTGAGATTTTTCAGGATTGTTTGGTATAAACTTAATTGGTTCTCATCTTTTCCCAATATCAGTTTAGGATTTGGCTTTCTCAGGTTTACTGTCAATTCCCACTCATGCATCTATTTTTACGCTTCCCAAATGCTGTTGCTATGGATTCCCCTTGGCTGTGAAACAAAATACAAACTAAGCCTGGTCATAAAAAGAAGAGACCAACTAGGAAGTGTCTATTATGTGTGATTTGCAGGTAGGCTCTCACTGTTAAGTTTATGGAGACAGTCATACTCTCCTTGTCATTGTAAGTTTATGCCCTCAACTAAAAATGAGTCTATGTGTAGCTTAAGTGGGAGTTCATGAGGAACTGAAGTGATATGTGTGTCCTGAAGCCACCATCTTTACCCAGCAGTTTATATAATGATGTGACTACCATTTAATTCCTTATATTTTCATACATGTTAAGTATCACATTATTAATTAGTGAAAACTTTGAGATACTACACTAAAGTCATGAAGTTTAAAGGTACCTCTCTGTACATAGATATCTTGAAAATTCCATCTATGTTTGGACAGGACAGAATTACAGAGCTTACGACTGATGGTCAAACCCTCTCCCCCTTACTTTCAAGAAGAACAAACAATGCAAGGAGTTACTGTGATTTGTTCATGAACATTAGCAGCAGAACTAATATTCAGTAAAATTTTCTGATAGCAGGTCAAAGTTATTTTGCTAAGTATCCAGAGACCTCAGTCTAGTGTTTTTTCACAGTAAACTAAACTGTTTTCCCAAACATTTAGTTATTATGTTTAGTGTTTTTCCTCCTGATAACATTCAAATGATTCAAATATTGCTTGAAATAGTCAACCAATAGGATATTTTTATGTGAAAAATCTATTCTTGGGACCCCTGGGTGGCGCAGCGGTTTAGCGCCTGCCTTTGACCCAGGGCGCGATCCTGGAGACCCAGGATTGAATCCCACGTCCAGCTCCCGGTGCATGGAGCCTGCTTCTCCCTCTGCCTGTGTCTCTGCCTCTCTCTCTCTCTCTCTCTGTGTGACTATCATAAATAAAAAAATTAAAAAAAATATTTAAAAAAAAGAAAAATCTATTCTTAAATAAAGGATAAAATGGGACAATCTTAATCAGTTTCTCATGGGGTAATCTGGACTAGCTCAGGCCTTCTTCACATTATCACTTAACTAATGACATATAGTTTGCCAAGACCTGGGTGTTTCACTTGGTTTGGGACACTAGATGTTAAGTCACACATTTTCATTGTTCCTACAGATGTCTTTAATTTTATATTCAGACTACATTTGCATTCTCATGGGTGATGTGTTGCAACACCCCCTCTGCTTTTCCACATTGCCTTGGGAACATAGCCATCTTGGGGATTCAGGAAGCACACACCCCAAAAAGGATTTAATTGTGAAAGTTCATTCCATTTAAGCAAAGTTGATTCCCTGGCTTTTCTCCTTTGCAAACTAATGTGCACAATGGCTTATAAGGTAATTATGCACTCATCTTAAGATTTCAAGAATTGAGGACTCAGTCAGATTTTTCAAAGCAAAGAAAATAATCAGATAGTTTTCATACCCCAGAGTTTTAAAATTCTGCCAAATAACTCCATAAAAATGTCTAACACACAAACACACACACACATACACACACACACTGAGCTACTGGGAAAGTATTCTGAATAAATGAATCTTCCAGAATGTTTTCATTTATTATTTTTTTCCACAGAAAAATTTAAAAATACACTTACTCACTTTTACTCCAAGAATCTGAACAGAATTTGTAAATGCCTGAACAAAAAGCAGATAAGACAAGCAGGAGAAGATTGCATTCCTCAGACACATTTTTAAACTTAACAGCCATAACACTATCTTCAAATACACCCCATTCTTTATTGATTATATTAATGGATTATATAATGGATATAATGGATTAGGTAGTTTGAGGTTAAATAGAATGCCAGAACCTGAAATCAGAATGCAAGATGATTCACAGATCCTTGATTTGTGATTTTAAGTGTGGGCATGAAGTAATATTTGGTGGGGCTTTATTATCACCTGTGCCTAATGTGGTCCAGAATTACTTGCTGTGGTGGAGCAGGGTACATGGCTGAAGAGCAGCCGCCTGCCATTTAATTCATCTGTTGCTCAAAACCATCAGACAAACAGAATGCTGTGAAACTCAGCCTCATGCTTTCTGTGAGTTCAATATCTTAGTTTCAACCCACTGTCCGTAGTCTCCATCCTTTTCCTGGGAATGAGCAATATTCCTTTCATGAGAGCCTTAAGTACATTACGAAGGAAAAACAAAACCCAGGGAGAAAACAGATTTGTATCTCCACAGACTGTGTTCTCCCCTCTCCAGATCTTCATGTAAAGAGTGTACCAGAAAGAATGAAACCAGAAATAATAAATAATAGTTATGAAGCATTTCCCGTATCCTAGACTCTTTATATAACCTGTCTTATTCAATCTCTGCATACATTAAAACGTGGAGACCATTGTTCTTCCCATCTTATACATAAGAGAATTGATGCTTCAAGAAATTAAGTAACGGTCCCAAGGTGACTTAGCTAGCAGATGGTGAGCTAGGTTCAAATCCTGACAGCCTGAATCTAGAGAAATAATACTTAACCCATGCTTGACTGAAAAAGAATCACCTCATAGCAGTTTCTAGAACAGCTTCCCCAATATCAGCACCCTACTTTTCACTAAAATAAAAGTGTTCCCTATCTCACTGCTTGGGTACCATGTTGAGACTAATTTGGATCCTCTGTAAAAGAATCATCTTGTGAAAAATAATTTTAGTGCTAAATCATAATAAAGATATGAGTATTTTTCTTTTTAAATCAACTTGATTGAAGTATACTTTTTATAAAATGTATACCATTTTCTGTGTATAGGCTGATGATTTTTGACAAGTGTATATAACCATATACCCTCACTCCAGTCCAAGATATACAATTTCCATCATCTCAAGAAACTACCTTGTGCTCTTTTGCAGTCAATTCCCCCAAGCCCCTCACAGCCAATCTCGAGGAACCATTGATACACTTTTAACCATTATATATTAATTTTGACTGCACTTGTTTCTTCAGAGAAATGGAATCATATAGTATGTACTCTTTTGTGTCTAACTTGGTTAGTTTTTGAGATCCATCCATTTCTGGCTTGCATCAATAGTTAATTTCTATCACTGAATAGTATTCTTTTGAATGAAGATATACCAAAATATTTCATACATTTACCTGTTGATCAACATTTGGGTTTACAGCTTGGACTGTCATGAATAAAGCTGGTAGGAAAATTCACATGTAAGCCTTGGAGTGGAATTTTTGGGGTCATTATGGGTGAATGCTCCAATTGTTCCACATCCTTACAAATACTTGGCATTATCAGTCTTTTAATTTTTTTTAATTTTTTATTATTTTTTTAAAGTAGGCTCATGCCAAGTGTGGAGCCCAGTGCAGAGCTTGAACCCATGACTGAGAGATCAATGACTGAGAGATCAAGACCTGAGCTGAGATCAGAGATGAACCCTTAACTGACTGAGTGCCTCTGCCCCCAGTGTCCCTTAGTCTTTTTTTTTTTAAGATTTTTATTTATTTATTTACTTATTCATAGAGACACAGAAAGAGAGACAGAGAGAGGCAGAGACACAGGCAGAGAGAGAAGCAGGCTCCATGCAGGGAGCCCGACTCGGGACTCGATCCCGGGTCTCCAGGATCACACCCCAGGCTGCAGGTGGCACTAAACCGCTGCACCACCGGGGCTGCCCTCCCTTAGTCTTTTTAATTTTAGCCATCTTATCATTTGAGTAGTGAGATCTTGTTATTTAAATTTACATTTTTCTGATGAATAATAATAATAATAATGTTGAGCATCTTTTTTCATGTTGATTAGTCAAACATACATTTTTCTTTTTTTTTCCCTTTCAATGTATACTGCAAAAGTAGGAAAAATTGATAATTTTTTCTTTACAAATGAAAGAAAACAAAAGGAATGTTCCTCTTGCACTTTGCATCTCTCTCTGGCAAAGGTTGCCCATGATCTTTCCAGTTATAATCTGCTTTCTGAGACACTGGGATTTGCCTCTGAGTTCGAGCAGCAGCTGTGGCTTCCTGTGTCTGAAGCCCTGGTGCTCCAGCACAAAGTGGACACCCCCAAATATTTGAATTAAAATGAATTGAATTGATATATTCTTTAGATGGAGCAGAAGTTGCATTGGGGGTTTGACAGGAGGGGCCTCTATTTTACCAAGGTTTATTTTAAAATATCCATTCTGGTCAAAGCATTGTTTTTCATGTATTATACTATCTCATATTTCATAATTAACTATTTAATGTCCTTGCACACCATGATGACACAGACTAATAGATTATATCTACTTCAAAATAAAATCAGTTACAATTTATCAGCTTCTGTTAGGTTAAAAAAAATTCTGATTTAACTCTTTATGGTAGCTTCTATTGGGCACATGTCCCATTTCACAAATTGTTTGACCTTCTGTGAATAATGTAGGATGGACCAACAGGGAATGATTTATAGCTTATTCCACATCTAGCTTTCCTTTGGCCTTCTAACCTCCCAGATGCCCAGTGAGTTCACTAGGCTTCTGACCTCTCAACTGTAGATCCTCTTCCTATCCAGACTCCTCAACCTCAAAGCCCATGCAGAAGATGAAATTTAAGGTGACAAATTAACACAAAAATCTTAACTATTATCTATCGATAATCCTTACCAGAATAGCATTTATTTTCAATGGTAGCAATAGATCTCTTATCCCAAAGGAGTGAAGATAGAAATGCACAGGCCCTGTGATAGGACAGGATGATGAGTAGGAAAGTTTGGGACCACCTTGTTTCATGCTTCCAATGTAATGCGAATGCTCTATGATAAGCCATGTTCAAACTTTCCACATAATCCCTTGTTTTGAAAAGATAGTAATCAACCCGCTGGGAAGCTACAACCAAGCTTTGGCTTACTCCATGTGAATATTTCAAGAATCTATAAAGAAGTGTGAAGGACAAAACCCCAGAGGTATCTGGCACATCTACCAAGGTTGGCAAATCGTCACGCCATACCCCAATACTACATAGAATTTCATGCCATTTGCAATTTTGTAAACTGACTTAAAGATAAAGCCAGAGTCCATTTGAAACTGTTAAAACCTATATAGAGCTTCTGCCAAAATAAAACATAATCCATAACTAATGTTTTTTTAAATGCCTATTATTATGTCATAAAAGCATATTCTTACACTAACAACGACAAAGTCTACAGTAAAGAATACTAGGATGAGAATCAAGAAACCTGGAGACTCTCTGCCACTCACTAACTTTGAAACTCCAGACAAACCACTTATTCTCTATGTCTGAAATTGGGATTGTAATAAATATTTCTTCCTCCTGAGAATAATAGGAAGATAAATGTCTGCAACAGTGCCTTGAGTTGCAACATAAATCTGAGGCATTATTATTTTTAGTACAGAAAGCTCAGAAATAAATACCATATTGTCCTAACATTTTTGTTATTTTAATTGGTCCAAATTATATGTTTTTTTGTGGGGTTTTTATTTGGCTCTTTGTGCAAGAGATAGACAAAAAAGAACAAAGTCATGTGAAAACAGAGAAATAAGAAGAGGAAACAAATAAGACAACTTTGATTAACATATTATGCTAAAATTACTGTGAGAAATGAAAGGCGATTCTAAATTAGATAGCTACAAGACATGAAATCCCCTTCCTGAGCTATTTCAAACCAAAGCCCTGTGAAAGAAAATGAAGCTAAACAAAGAACACATGTCATTGTAAAAATGAAGCAACGTTAAGCTCAAATAGCTATCTGGTCTCCATGATTAGAAATAAGGAAGGCATATTAGTGAAGAAGTGGATCCATAGGCAGGAAAGTTTACAGATCTCCTTAAGGGTCAGCATGGTCTCTCTTGATTCTCTTTCAGAGCAAAAGGCTAAGCACCACAAGTTTCTGGTCCTTGATCTAAATCTGAAATCTCGTGGGGCTGGGCCTGCAGGTATTTAGCCTGGGGCTAACCACTGAACCTCAACAGCCAGTTTCGTCTTCTATCACCGAGGGTAACAGCCTCCAAAAGCAAACAACATCAATTTTCAGATTTATATCTAGCTGGTGAAAACCCATGTAGCACACTATGGGATTATCAACAGCAGCTGTTGTTTATTTTCATACTTAAAAATATAAAAAGCTTCCATACTCTTGGTCTGAAAAAGGTAAACACTAAAAAGATACAAAAGTTAATGACTTATATGGATTAAAAAAAAAAATGACCCTGTCCTTAACTTGCCAGGATAAGAGAGTCTCTCTCTCTTGAAACTTGAGCCCATGCACTTAGGACAAACAAAAGGAAGTTCTACTTTGAACCATGGAATTCATAGGCAGAAGGTCTCATCCCGCTTACCACAGAAGTAGTATAATTTTCTGATCACTTGTCTGAACTTTCAGTTTCTTGAAGCCTGAATCTTAGTCAACAGTCTGTCCCCCACCACTTAGCACAGTGCCAGGCACATGGAAGGTGCTTCAGAAATCTTTGTTCTCTTCTATGGCCCTTGCTAGGTCAACCTCTCTCTTAGAGAGTCTGTGGTCTGTGACCCAAATACTGAGATGGCTTCTAGCATGGCAAGATTGTGCAATCACTTGAAGTTCCAAGAGCCGTTGATAGAAAAGAGAGGAACAAATAAGTAGCCCATATTTCAGTTTCTTCTGCTTTATTTGTTTTCTGTTTCCATAACAATAATAGTTCACCTCTCATTCCGAATGATATAGAAAATCTGGTAAACAGCATTCCTGAGAGGACGAAACATGCAACTTGGAGTGGGCACTTCGTTCTTTTCTTAATTTTTTTTAAAGATTTATTTATTTATGATAGACATAGAGAGAAAGAGAGGCAGAGACACAGGAGGAGGGAGAAGCAGGCTCCATGCCAGGAGCCTGACGCAGGACTCGATCCTGGGACTCCAGGATCGCGCCCTGGGCCAAAGGCAGGCCCAAACCGCTGAGCCACCCAGGGATCCCCTTTTTCTTAATTTCTGAAGACAATCAAAGTTGATCTTTAGCTTATGTTTATTTGACAATACTATAATACTCTTACTCAAAATAATTACCTCAAATAATTTTTTTAAAGATTTTATTATTTATTTATTTTTGAGAGAGCATGCACAAGCAGCGGGGAGGGGTTGAGGAAGGGGAAGAAGCAGATTCCATGCTGGGCAAGGAGCCCCAAGCAGGCTGATCCCAGGATCCTAAGATTGTGACCCAAGCTGAAGGCAGACGCTTAGCCGACTGAGCCACCCAGGTGCCCTCAAATAATTTTCATAGTAGAGGTATTATTCATAATTCTAACACAAGACTTAAATAGTTTGGGGAGCGGCAGCCCAGGTGGCTCAGCAGTTTAGCGCCGCCTTCAGCCCAGGGCCTAATCCTGGAGGCCCAGGATGGAGTCTGTCAGGCTCCCTGCCTGGAGCCTGCTTCTCCCTCTGCCTGAGTCTCTGCCTCTGTGTGTGTGTGTGTGTCTCTCATGAATAAATAAATAAAATATTAAATAATTAAATAAATAAATAATTTGGGGAAAATCTGAGTCAGTTAAAAAACATAAAAAACAAACCTATATCTGTATAGCTCAAAATAGGTCAAATATATATTAAGTATGTATACATATATGATGTGGGAAACAAAGGCAGAAAGAAACAGATTAAAATTAAATCTCCTTACAACCTGCAGCCCATTGACAAGTACTTGAGATAGGAAGATCATAACATTCTTTCAGGATCTTGAGTCTTCTTTAACACACAAAAATCCTTTTGGAACTTCCCTTATCTTTTCTTCCCCCAACCCCAGAGAATGACATCAGTGCTCCTCACCATCCCAGGCAGCTGCTCTTTCTGCCCTCATGTCCTGTCCCTCTGCTTTAATAAAACCACCATTTTGCACCAAAGAAATCTCAAGAATTCTTTCTTGGCTATTGGCTCTGGACCCCACGAAAACATTAAAAAACTGTATCATACACATATGTATATATCTGTGTGTGTGACACACACACACACACACACACACACACAATTTATAATCTACATTGTGGTTATAATGCCATGGACAGATAAAACCAATTCTTAGTAGGAGAAATAGTTAAAAGATCCTAAGCCAGTGGTTCTCAAAGAGGGGTCTCTGGACCACCAGCAGCAGCATCACCAGAGAACTTGTTAGAAATGCACATTCTCAAACCCCACCCCAAACCTACTGATTCATAAACTTTGGGATGAGGACTCAGAGTTTGTGCTTTAACAAGCACTAGAATTACCAAATCAACAAGCTGTACAGTTTAAGTGTGCACAATGTTATATGTCAGTTATACCTCAATTAAAGCAAAAAGCAATTCCTCCAAGTGATTGTCATGTACACTACAGTTTGGAAACAAGTGCTCTGATCTATACATATGACTCTCCTTATTTTACCAATGAGGGAATGTGAGTTCATCCATCACCCAGCTAATAGAGTCTGGGATAAGAGCCAGACCTTGTCACTGAATCTTGTGTAGCATGGAAGAAAAAGAATCAACTTAAGAACCAGAAAACCTCTGTATCCTAAAATGGATGCTTTTTTAACTGAGGTAGAAAAAAATTAGTTAAAGCTTCTCAGGCTTCAGGGGCTTCATTCTGTGATACGGGATAATAATATTGTACTAACCTCAAAGAAGTTTTGATGAGAAAAATAAATCAGATAATGTATGTAATGATGATTTTAGGCCACAAAGAGTCATAACCTTTTGTTCATCATTATTTCTACAGCTTTTTCGTCTTATGAGAAAACACACTCTTTTTTTTTTTTTTTTTTTGAGAAAACACATTCTTGATTGCTATTCCACATTTCTAGCCACAGGATATACATAAACTTTTAAACATGATCTACTTGTAATTTTGGGTTTTGCTGTAATAAGTTTTTCCTCCAAGTTGCAAAATTACTTGAGCTATAACTCTACTCAAGTCAAAATTCCTATGACCGATATTTTTGTATAAAGAGAAGAGATAGTGCTATGTGATGTTCTTCTAGGAAAAAAATCAAGTGATTTTAATTTTATAAAAAATTTCTCAAAGATTAGATTCGTGCATATCTTATGCTTTTTAGGTCATAGAAGTAGCTTTCACAGCAAATTACCACTCTACATTGGTTTTATACAACTGGCATTTTTTTTTTTAAAAGATTTTGTTTATTTAGTCATAGAGACACACAGAGAGAGAGGCAGAGACACAGGCAGAGGGAGAAGCAGGCTCCATACAGGAAGCCCGACATGGGTCTTCAGGATCACACCCCAGGCTGCAGGCGTCACTGAACCGCTGCGCCACCGGGGCTGCCCACAACTGGCAATTTTAAAGTGTCATTTTTGCATGCTAAGTGGCCTTTATGTAATAATCTCATAAACTATATGTTCTTTTTTAAAAAGTAACTTTAACTTTGTTATTAGATATTATAATACTATTATAAGTAACTGGAAAATTATAAAAATACATTCAATTTTTTGAATCTGTATTCCTACCAATCAGCAATAGCTGCATTTTGGTTGTCATCTTTCCAGAATTTTTTACGTGCAAGAACATTGATTTGAACATTTGTCAGTATATTGTGAAAATATTTCCAGGTTAACCATTTCTGTTTTATCCGTTCAAATGACTCCATTATATTCCACTGGATGAATGGATTGGATGGATCGTTTCCTTAATTAATTACTTATTATCGGACATTTGGATTTTTCTGATTATTTCACTTTTATAACCAATGGTTCAATGAACACCACATACTGATTTAATTATCCTCTCAGAATACATTCTTAGAAGCAGAGTTTCTGGATCAAAGAGAAGCATATTTTTAAGGCTTTTGATTTATATCCCAAATGGCCCTTCGAGAAAGATTGTACTTTTAGCCTCACCAGTAGTATATATTTTCCAACGTTCTCCCTTCTGGAAAAAAAAAAATCTACCTTAATATGTGAAAATTATGTCAAAATACACCAAAAATAATATTTCATTGTTTTAATCTACATGTATTTGATTGTTAATGAGATAGGTTTTCCTAAGAGTAGCAGACACTGTCAGGTCCTCTCATATCCTTCTGTATTCTTCTTTATGGCTTCTGGTTGCTGACTCCAATGCTGAGGGTGTTTCTGGTTGCCTAGCAAGGGAAAGCTGTGCAGAGCACCTGGGAAGCACCAGAGAATTAATACCTTCAGAAGCAGCTACAACCAAGCTGAGCAGTAAATACCCCAGTTGTACCCCTGAGATGGGATAAACTCTAGAGAATGTTTCACACTCCTCCACAGTTGGGAGGAGACCCTAGGTTGAGCCCTAGCTGCCCAGAGGAAATAGCTTGATGATTCACTCTTTGTTGGCTTCCTTGCCTCTTTTGTGTCCCTTCTCCACTTCCTAATTAGTGTTTTCTAGGATCATCTCCCAAGTAAACTACTTGAATTTCCATCTTTATCTCAGAGTCTTCTTCTGGGCTGGAAAATTCAAACCAAGACAGTATGAGCTTTTTCTACCTCCCTTCTTTACTCAATTACCTTACTATTCACACATTTCCCCATTTTCAAAATGGGGAACTCCTATATCATATAAGAGTTAGAATTATCCATTTCAAAATATTAGGAAGGAAGAGATATTTATGAAGGGCAAACTTGAGAGAACACAAATCAGGACATGAATAAATAATTATAGTTACCACCAAATTGTTTTAGTAAACAAGATTTAAAATATTACAAAATGTTATTACTAGTAGTAATGACTATTATATTAAAAGTTGATTACCTCTTTATTTCAAAGACCTCATATTGAGCTAAGATTTTCCTGGAGATATAAATTAACCTAAAATGTAGGAAAAGGGGGGAAAACTAGCAAACTATGGTGAAGAGAATAGTGTAGCCAAGGTGTACCAAGTGTGTTAATTGAGTACTATCAGAAAAACTACATTCAACAATGTAAACTGCTGTTCAATATAGATGTTCAAAATAAAATGCCATCATCTTTAGGGAGAGATTAGGGTTCCGTGAGAAGTCTGTTGAGAAGGCTTAGAACTGAGAGACATTTTGGGTGAAAAGACATTTGCTAGTATCTAAAATCAACATGTTCTTAATTAAAATACCAATCTCCCAAGATGGCTCTGAAACAGTAAACAATGTTAAAGTAAACTGGCTCCAGGCCCTGAAAGCCGGCCAGACTTAGGAGTGCATACAACTAGGCAAACAAAACAAAACAAAAAACTTTCAAAAGCAGACCTAATCATTTGTAATTGGGGCAAAGGGGTAAGGGAGGGGGCACACAAAACAAAAGAAAATTGTTAGTTTTTATCTTGCTCTGGGCCAGTATTCAGACACAATGCGCTCCAGCAAAACCTGTTTGGAGGCCATTCTTCCAGCTGCATAATTTATACTAAGGCTTTGCAAAGGTAAAACAAGGACAATCTAGTCAACCTAACTTGCCTTGTATGGACAATGAAAGTTTTTAAAGAGGACACATGAAATACACATCCACAAGAATCACATTTATAAGCTTCGTAAGGGTTATGACTGCCCTGAACTTTCTTGTTACCTCCAGAGGTGTTAAATGAAAAAAAAAAAAAAAAAAAAGGCCGTGATTCAGTCATTTTAACATTTTATCAGGACAATTTATCATCTTTTTTTTTTTTTTTTGAGCTTACAAGATACATTAAGACTTTGAGGCTATAGAATAGAAAACACTCAGAAGAAATTTAGAAAATTCTGTCCAGATTAAATTCAGTGCAAGTGATGGCTGCTGGATCTCCAATCTGGATGTTTGAATTATTCTAAAATATAAATGCTCAATCAGCTCTGTGCTAGTAAGATTCAAAGAGCGCTCGGTGTAATCAGTAAGGAGGAGAATCCCCTGAACATTTCTGTTTCAAACTAAATGTTTATTTACTTAAATACATTTCTTAGGTGCTCATCTAAACATCCATCACTAAATAAAGACAATGTATTACATTGCCAATGGACTGAAGTCTCTAAGAGGGTCAGCAGCCATCAACTAAATGAGCAAGAATAGACGTGGCCTTGGGCAAACTCCATTAAAGCACAATACCACTTCATATTAGTCAAAATAGACTTGGTTTTCTGTGATAACAAGTCACCCCCAAGTTTTGGTGGATTAACCCAACACAGTGTTAGTTCTTGCTCACACTACTTGCTCCAAGAAAATCAGAAAGAACTCTTACACGCAGTCACTAAAGGATTAAAGGCAGATTAAGTCTCCACCAGTTTATAGCTGCACCTTTTGGAACACAAGACCCAAAAGAGGTGGTGGAAGGAAAGGGAGAGTCTAGAGACTAGTGACATTTGTCACTGATGCTCATGTTTCATTAGCCAGAATTAATGCCATCGCCTAACACAAGAGGGTGGAGGAGTTCTGTGTCAGTCATCCAGAGAAGTGGATATTAGAGTGATTTCCACCACACACTCAATGACCAGGACCTTTGGATGATTTCCTAATGTAACGTAAGGACAGAAACAAACATGGAGAGGCAAAGCTGAGGACACATAACAAAAGGCTGAGTCATGGCTCAAAGGAGATTTGGAGAGCTGTGAGCAAAGAAGGAATGAAGCATTGAAATCCTGAGAATGCTTCAAATGGCAAAGGCCAATCTGTCTTTTAATTGACTTTATTTTGACACAAAGTAGCATTTTTCTCAGGGCATCTTAAGATGTCACTTGATATCTGATATTACGCCATCTGCATTCTCAAAGCAGGACTTTGAATCATCAGGAAGAGATATGTCTGAAGGGCTTCACAGATTCCTAGGACCCACCTCAAATTTTATGGATTAAAATCTCCGAAGATTTTAGGTCCAGCAATCTGCTTTTGAACAAATATCTCCTTGGTAATTCTAATACCAGATTGAGAATCTGTTTTAGACTTTTGCCAAGATCCAGAGCTGGCCTGAGATCTGGGCTGTGTTTGGGCTCTGGGAAAATACCTCCACTCGTCCTAGTCACCAGATTGAGTCTGCTCTCATACCAGAGGCATTTGGTAAGGTCAAGGCTATTCATTTAGGCAAAATGGGGACTTTCCTAGGTGAGGAAAATTTGAGAGCATGGAAAGTAAGTTGGTTTTTGAGATTATGCGGAACTTGGTTTGGGATAAATGGGTTAAACACAGTAGCTTCAAGGATAACAGAATTTGTAGGCAGGTTTGCCAATGGATTGACAATGATGGGAATGCAGAACAGCCATTCTGTTGAGGTTTTGGAAACAGTCAGATGAAGGAGATGAGGGCCTTGGGATTTTCTAAGCACATGTTGCAAATGCTGCTCCTTAAATAGGCTGTGCTAAGCAGGGAGGGGACAGATACCCTGTGAATACTGTGCCCTTTTTGCTGACACTGGGGATAGGGGTGCAAAATACTGTCATGGTTATTAGAAACTGTGAGGTAATAGAAAAAATATACATTGATCTCTGTCCCCAGTTTAATGCAGAGTTCCTAAATCCCTTGGAATTTTCTGGGTGATAACAGTGTCTTTTGTTCTAATGAGGGGACTCTTGGTGAGCTCCTGGATGAAGCCAACTGGTCACCAGAAAGACCAAGTCATGATTAGAGGCTTATAATTTTCCACTTCACCCCCCATTCTCCAGAGAGGGAAGAGGGGCTGAAAATGGAGTTAATGATCTATCATGCTTACATAATGAAGCCTTCATAAAAATTCTAAAAATGTGGGTTTTGGAGAGCTTCCAGGTTGGTGAAAATGTAGATGTGTTGGGAGACTAGCATAGCCAATGAGGCATGGGAAGCCTGCACCCCTTCCCACGTACCTTGCTCTAAACCATCTCTTCCATTGGGATGTCCATCTATCCTTTATTATGTCCCTTTATAATAAACTGGTAAACTGTTTTCATGGGTTCTGTGAGCTGCTCTCGCATATTAATTGAATCTGAGGAGGGGGGTCATGGGAAGCTCCAACCTATAGCCAATTGGTCAGAGGCACAGATGACAATCCAGACTTGGCAACTGCCATTGAAGAGGAGGGTAATCTATTGGGACTGAGCCCTTCACTTGTAGGATCTGATGCTGTCTCCAGGTCAGGAGTGTCATGATCGAGTTCAAGTGTAGGCTCCCAGCTGGTATTGCAGAACTGTGTGGTGTGGGAAAAAAAAACAACTGTACATCTGTTGCCAGAAATGTGGTTAAGTGTGGTAGTGGCATGAGGTAAAGAAGAAGCACAGGATGAGAACTGGGTTTTTTTCCAACACAGAAAACTTTTTTTTTAATGAAGAGGAAAATACACAGCAGCTGATTGTAAAATAGAGCTATTTACACTTAATAGGAGGGAGTAGTGAAAGCAAAATGGACATACCAGAAAGTTTTAAAGCTTCCACAAACCATGACTAATGGTGACCCATGGGTTAAAATTCCCTGCTGTGAAATTTGTGAAGAAATTTTTATATCCAAATAGAATGCAACTAGGAATCTTGGGTTGAAAAAGAAAAATATGAAAAAAAGGGTTAGGATGTATGTGCATGTGGAGGAGGGTATCTCCAAAATGTAAAATGTCTTATCATAAAAAATTGTTTACTATCCCAGAAGAAATTATTTTGCTCAAATGGAAGTATCTATCACCTGAAGAACGGACAAGCCCTCTGAAACTCTGGGAACTGATGATCAGGAAGTGAGCTCTCTTTGGAAGCATAACATCATGGCCTACAGTGATACAGGGCCTGGAGTCAATATCAGAGGTCTGAGAGTGGAGAAGTTCAGACCATTTTGTAAGAAATAAAGGCAGGGTACTGAGCAAGTGGCTCTTGGCAAATAAAAGGAAAGAATGGCATACCAAATACCTACAAAAATACTAGTTTCAGGCTAATTAATATTAGCATCTATTAATATGCACCTCCAATGCTTAACAAAAAAAAATTCTTTCTTTCTTCTTCCCAGGCACTCATAATTGTAAGATATATAAAGTGTACATCATGGTGATTTGAAATAGTATACATTGTGAAAGAATTCCCATCATCTAATTAAAAGATTTTTCTTTCTCACTTCCCTGCTCAATACCGATTGGGCAGCTCTCCTTAGAGGCTGTCTTCCAGACAATGACTGAGAGATCTGGGTTATTTCTGTTTTATGGCTCTGCTGTCCATTAGTGCCTCCATGGACTGCTCAGCTTGATCATCACTCAGCCATCAGGTAAAGAGAGAGAGAGCAAGGAAGATCATTCAGGACTATAAAACATTCAAATGTTTTACAAAGAAGTCTGAAGTAGGGTACATTATTCGCCTCCACACCCAACTGGCCAGACCTAGTCCAACAACACCAACCTAAGTGCAGACAGGATTGGAACATGAGTCTCCCTGTGTATCTAGGAGGAGTAGAAGGGAATCAGTGAGCATCTAGCCAATCTCTGCCACACAGTGCCTACTAATAGCAGTCCATAATCTGCAACCCATCAACTGCCTCTGTTTTAGTTAAAAATTATACAACTTCCTAGAGTTGTTTAAGCACATTTTACAGTGTAGCTCCCAAAATATTATCATTAAAAGCCACAAAAAAAAATTTGAATGTCATTATTGGAATAGCTGATTCTCACGAAAACTTTTAGAAATGCAGGACTCTCTGGTAGTGTGTGAATATTTTTTAAAAAGTATCCAGAATTGAGAATGCTTAAGTTTAACAATTCCATTCTAGACTTTGGTGGGTAGCTAAGCCCTCATTCTTATAATATGCCTGGTGAGCCCATTTTTGAAAAGGCTATTTGATAGAGAACAATGTGAAGAATGTTTGGCCTATAAATACTAAAACTTATTGATGAACTTCTAACACATCATCTATAATCCAAGATCCATTCTAAATTTTTTTTTTTTTTTTTTTTTTATTTATGATAGTCACACAGAGAGAGAGAGAGGCAGAGACACAGGCAGAGGGAGAAGCAGGCCATTCTAATATCGTATCTCTCTGCACACTTACAGCAGACCCAGAAGAAAAATCTATTGTCTAATGACAGCTTGTTTTGAGAATTTCTAAGGTACTTCCTCCACATACAAACAAATCCTCATTGCACTTTTTATTTTCATATTCTTACTTTCCAACCCAAGATTTATAGCTTGTATTTTGCTTAACATTAACACTTTTTTCTCAGTATTCTAGAGCAAGGAATATCAACCTGTGATTCCCCATTAATTTTTGTGAGCTGTGGAAGTTTCAAAACTTTCTGGTATGTCCATTTGGCATTCAACTTTCCCTCCCTGTTTCTTTTCCCTCCTATAGAATATGTAATAGCTCTGCTTTCTAAGTACCCTTCATGTACTTTTCTCTTTATTGAAAAAAATTTTCCAATAGCCTGACAGCATTTTAAAGCTTACACCAAGGAAACCTATCTAAATATGAAACAGATGAATAAGTATATCTTGGGCATAATAACTTACAGATATGAGGTAAAAAATTAGGCATATGTTTGTGGTTCAGAAAGCATATCTGTCCAAATGTATGGGAGAGGATCAGTATGTATTAAAAAACCACTTTACAGAAGTGTATTGTCTAGTAGTGACATAAGCAATTGAGAATTCTGGGATGACCCCAACCTCTTTGGCTGACAAAGTATCTTCAACTAGATGCCTGGAATTGGAAATAAATGTCAGCTAGGTAAAAGAGAGAGTTGATTCCATCTACTTTACCACGTCATTTATTTCTGGGGCAAGACAGACAAAATATATATGCATCAGCATCAGATGATCATCATGTTTCATTTGTTTGCAAAGTTGTCTATGTATACTGGCATTGAAAACATCTCAAAATCTATGCAAGAGCAGCTCTTTATGAAAGAAATTAATGTAAACCATAGGTTAAAAACCAATGTAGAAAGCATTATTACCATATTTCAAATAACTAATGGTAAGGAAAACTATGAAAAAAAAAGAAGTTATAGAGGACCCTAACCATGAGATTCTAATATTAAAATAAAAAGCATTCCTACTATTGTGAGTCAGTTATAAAATTTTGGTCAATAGCAGCTTTTCATATAATACATCTTTTTTTTTCTCTATGAAGATTTTAAAATTTTTATATTTGTCATGTAATTCATTGTATTAATAGTTATTTAAAAGCTGATTAAAATAGAATCACTTTATGCACCATCTTCATACAAATGCTGGAGCCCTCCTCAACTGAAACTGCTGCTGATATGTCCTAGTGTAGATCTTGATCTCTGACCACTTTTGGAGAGTAACCAAATCAAGGCAGAAAAATCTAATTTTGCCAAAGACCACATAGGAAGTTCTTGGCAAAGTCAGATGAGAAAACAGAGTTCATGAACTCTAAGGGTGAACATTTTTAACCACTGCTTTTGTTCCTTGTTTTGGGAACCCCTTTCCAAAAAAAGTAGAAAATTCTGGAATTTTGCTTGCTTTTTTTCCATGATCGGTTTAACAGAGTGGTGCAAAGAGCTCTGCACTGAGAGTCAGAGACTTAGACTCTTTAAAAACAAAACAAAACAACCTTTGTATTCTGGAACGCTTAAATGAATCCTTTGACCCATCACTTAGTTTTGGGAATCTTAAACTCATAGTCTATATCATTTCAACTAAATCCCACTGAAATCTTTCCTCTCATATAATTTGCAGCAAACCCAAGACATAGCATTTCTTCCATAAATATTTCAGTATGTATCTCTAAAAGATGTCTTTTAAAAAAGAACCCCACAATATTGTTATCACACCTAAAATACTTGATAATAATAATTTAATGCCATCAAATATACAGTGTTCAAAATTCCAACTGTCTCAAAATACAGTAATTTTTAACAGTTGTTTGAATCGAGATCCAAATAAAGTCCATTCACTGTGATTAGCTACAGGTTACTTAGGTCTTTTAAAAAATTTCTAGGCTTTCCCCCATCTTTTTTCAGATGTGTAACTTATTTGTTGAAGAAAGAAATCAGTTCATTTTTCCTATAGGCAAAGATTGGGTTTTGCTGACCAATGGTAACGTAAAGGTATTGTTAACATGTTCTTCAACTTTTAGATCAGTGGTTAACTCCAACAGATTTGGAAAGATGCAGATATGATTGGCTTTGGTAAGAGTATTCAATAAATGGGGTGTTTTTCCACCAGGAGGCACTAATGCCTGTTTATTTCTTGTTTTACCATGTTACCAGATGTCTAATGTGGGACCCAGGAAGTTTAACAAAAATCCCCTACCCCTGGACAAGCAGAGCAGGACTAACTCCATTTTGTGCTGCACCTGCCACCTCCTGTGTGACCCCCACATAACCTGCTTATTGCTTAAGGCGCTGCCCCACCCTAGTCAAGCAGCTGGGCACACCCTAATCGGAAATCGGCTCATAACAATGTAACCCTGCTTTGTGCCCCCCAAAACTGCGCAAATTGGATTCTGACCAAAGTAATAGGCCAGTTCAAATGGATACTATAGGGTAAGGTGTAATTCACTCGGCCACCTACGTGTGGACCGACATGACTGTGCAACTTTCTGTGTATCCCATGGGCCACTGGCCCTATAAAGCTGCTACGCCTCTTAGTCTCGGGGGCCAAGTCCCTGCTCCGCTGTGTCGGGTACGCTTGGACCCAGGCTCTAGCTTGTAAATAAACCCTCGTGTGTTTGCATCGGTATCGGCTCCTTGGTGGTTTCTCTCGGATTCGCAATCTTGGGCACAACAACTAATGCCTGTTTATTTCTTGTTTTACCATGTTACCAGATGTCTGTGCTCAATATGGAGGTTGCATAGTGATGATGTTATAATTCTATTAGTCCTTCTTCATTTCTTAGCCAGAATACAAAGAAAGTTTCCCTAATTTACTATATAGCTCCCCAAAGTACAATTCATAAAGCAGGATATATTCTTAATTCATACAAGCAGGATACATTCTTAATTATTTTTATTATCTGTTTTCAAAATAGTAAATTGGGGATCCCAGGGTGGCGCAGCGGTTTAGCGACTGCCTTTGGCCCAGGGCGCGATCCTGGAGACCCAGGATCGGATCCCACATCGGGCTCCCAGTGCATGGAGCCTGCTTCTCCCTCTGCTTATGTCTCTGCCTCTCTCTCTCTCTGTATGTGACTATCATAAATAAAAACAAAAAACAAACAAACAAACAAACAAAACCAAAATAGTGAATTGGGTTACTAGGGTTCTACAATGAGGAATAACTGGCTGTTCTTATTTTTTTGGTGTCATTGTGAACTCCCTGGAGTTCATAGTCCAGTGGAGGGAACAGAGGCACACAGACAATTACAATACAACATAATTTTGTACTATAGTAAAAATAAATGCATCTATGGGCATCTAGAGGTGAGAGTATCTAACTACTTTATTGGATATGACAAAGGCCTCAGAAAGGAGGCAGAAGCAGACTCTCTACTGAGCGGGGAGCCTGACATGAGGCTCAGTCCTAGGACCCTGGGATCATGACCTGAGCCAAAGGCAGATGCCCAATTGACTAAGCCATCCAGTTACCCAGAGAATTCAGTTTTTATATGTTGAATTTGTGAGGCCTTTGGGATAGCTAGGTAGAAATGTTTGGCAGACACCTGGAAATAATGATCTAAATCTCAGGTAAACCTTGCCTGTCTGAACAGGTCAATTTAAGATTCTCCAGCATGTAATACTAAAGTTCACAAGTGGGACGAGATCCCTTAAGGAGGGTAGAATGAGAAGAGAAGGCACAGATGAATCTATCATGATATTGAAGGGATCTGCAAAGGAAAGAGAAATCTTCAAGGCATACTGACTGAGAAGAAGTAGAGAAGTAGGAAATGGTATGAAAGCCAAAGGAGGGATCCCTGGGTGGCGCAGCGGTTTGGCGCCTGCCTTTGGCCCAGGGCGCTATCCTGGAGACCCGGGATCGAATCCCACATTGGGCTTCCGGTGCATGGAGCCTGCTTCTCCCTCTGCCTGTGTCTCTGCCTCTCTCTCTCTCTCTATCATAAATAAAAAATTAAAAAAAAAAAAAAAAGAAAGCCAAAGGAGAGGAGAATTTCAGAATTTACAACAGAAGTCTTGGAAAATACCAACTGTAAGGTAACCATTAGTGACTTCATCAAAGGCTGTTTCAGTGGATTAGTGAGGACAGGAGCTATGTTTCCATGGACACAGAATGAATGAAAGGCATCAAAATAGAGACAGAAGCAAAATTACTTTTTTTCAAAAAGTTTGGTAGGGCCTGGCAGCATGAAAACTCATATTATAGATTGTGTCCCATTAACATAAAATCAACCAACCAATAAATATTAATTGTGAGCTGATCTTATGTAAGCCATTGTACTAAAGTACTACTAGAGTAAAAAAGGTATTCTTGACATAGCCAATTCTGAAGGAGAAAGTATGCAAATTTATAAATGCATGTTTAAAAAGAAAGCTCCTCAGAAAACCTAAGAAATCAGATTAGATAGGTATTTTTAAAATACGTTGACCTTTATTATCTCTAAAATTGTACAAAGGATCGCACACGATTCTAAAAAAAAAAGCAAACAAACAAAATGTATGCTGTTAGAAAAGGAAATATAGGACAGCCCGGGTGGCTCAGTGGTTTAGCGCCGCCTTCGGCCCAGGTTGTAATCCTGGAGACCCGGAATCGAGTCCCATGTCAGGCTCCCTGCATGGAGCCTGCTTCTCCTTCTACCTGTGTCTCTGCCTCTCTCTTTCTCGCTCTGTGTCTCTCATGAATAAATAAATAAAATCTTTAAAAAAAAGGAAATATCAAGTAAATCTGATGCATAAAACAAAAATTATTCTGTGAATCTGTATAAATAAGAGTCTTTTGATTAGGAATACAGCACAGGATTCTTGTATTTATCCATTCAAGGGCTCAGTTTCTCTGAATATCTAAGGGATAATCACATTATCTTACCTGCCACCGGTAGGCTAATACACGCATATGGATTCAGTACAGTGTCTGTGAAGTGTTACAATGAA
The DNA here is from genome assembly GCF_003254725.2 of Canis lupus dingo. Classification (NCBI taxonomy): domain Eukaryota; kingdom Metazoa; phylum Chordata; class Mammalia; order Carnivora; family Canidae; genus Canis; species Canis lupus. The sequence goes on along the minus strand of NC_064246.1, from coordinate 15,772,312 downwards.
CACATTCGTTACTAACAGTTGGACAAAGTCAGCAGGGGGTATTAAAACCCAACATTCAATGTGGAGGTCCCCGCCTCAGCCTTTTCTTCCCCGTCTGTTGACTTTCATTGAAGACTTTTCATATTTCACAAAAGTACTCTCATAGTTCTGCAAGTGGTTTTTCACCACCGTGCTTTTGATCAACCTTCTAATTATAGCCTATTTCAGATTTAAGTGGAGAATAAAACTGACCGTGAAAGTGAACTTATGGTTACATGAGGGCTCCCTCCCAGTAGCATCCTGAAATATGAGGAGTCTTTTCTTTTGCTGCCTCTTATGGCAGCACTTTGAAATCTAGGAACCAGATCGCAACACAGGCATACCTTTGGGCAACAAAGAGCCAAAAAAACATATAGAAGGAGTTGACAAAAAAGGAGTCATAGTTGGATGGCACCACCTTCTTCTCTAAGAAGGAGATGTTTCCATTTACCTTTATTTATTTTTTTATTTTTTTAAAGATTATTTATTTATTTATTCACGAGAGACACAGAGAGAGAGGCAGAGACACAGGCAGACGGAGAAGCAGGCTCCATGCAGGGAGCCAGATGTGGGACTCGATCCCTGGTTCTCCAGGATCACACCCTGGGCTGAAGGTGGCGCTAAACCGCTGAGCCACCCAAGCTGCCCTCCATTTACCTTTAATTCTATTACCCACAGTAGGGTTACAAATAAGAGGTCAAGGATGACAAACAAGCAGAAAGATCTTCCATAACACTGGATCCATCTGTCTTTTCCTCTCCTTCCTAAGACTCAATCCTGGCCTTGAATTTTGTAGGGTAGACATAATGGACACTGTCCATACTTGAGTGTATAGGTCCCCCTGAAAGGGTTCTCCAGGTGTTCTGGCAGGTGGTTCACATGTGGAGGAAGGTTAGGGAAAAGTTTTCCCTGCTCCCTGTTTCCTAGAGAAAAAAGACCCCACTGGACGGTTCTGAGATTGGGCTCTTACAGTTTTGCAGTCTGACCAGAGTGGGCCTTGAATAAGCCTTTCGAATCTCTCTGGTGCAATGAACTGCAGGTACATCTGTGTATTATATAATAACCTTTTTTCCTCTAGTGCCTGAGACCAGATGGCTAAGTAAATAAATAAATTACAACCAAGTCTGTTTCAATGTTATGCCTGTGGAATTTGAGATAATTCCTTTAATCAGCCATCCAACAAGTTGAGTCTTTGTGTCCTGACCTAGAAGTGGATATCTTTCACCATGACTTTCAGAGTCCTTTGGTGATAAGAGATTTTTTCAGTATCAGTGAATGCAAATTCAAGTTTTATTACCGAATTTTCTGGGGATCAGTTAATGAAAACCTCTGGGTCCCGTTTTCACTGTGCAAATAGCTGCCGACCTTTAAGAACTGTTGAAGAATTTGGCAGCAAAAAATAAAATTATATCATTGCTTTAGTTTTAAAACAGAGATTTCAAGAATAAGCCAACTTATTAGTGTTCAAAAGGGAACTTCATAAGTCAAATTCCCAATCCACAACTTTTTTTTCAGACAGCCAGATGCTCATCTTCACTTCTCATTAAGAAATATCAAGTACTTAGATAGGGAGCTGTTCTATTCCTACCAAAGGTTCTTTTTTTTTTTTTCCTACCAAAGGTTCAAAAATGACATAGTCATAAAACAAACTATAATGGCTGACTTGAAATTGTTGATGAAAAAAAAATCCTATGAGCCCAAATTATGCTATTAGAATAAAGAAATATTGTTTTCATATTAACAATTGATGGTCCATTAAACCCCTGGATTACTGAATTAATTAGCTCTTGGGAAAGCAGTTGAGCAATAATCAGAAACTTCAGTGCAATACACAGTGATTTATTATATATCAGTAGTTGTAAACTCCAGCTCTATTAAAATCACAGGAGAGGCGGCATTTCAAAAATATTGACACCCAGGCTTCACTCCAGAGATTCTGATATAATTGGTCTATGAGGGCTCTAGGATCATATTTTTGCAAAACTACTCTCTACCCCACATCCCTATCCAGGTGTTTCTAATGTGCAATCAGGTTAAAAACTCCTGATCTAGGGGTGGCTGGGTGGTTCAGTCATTGAGCATCTGCCTTTGGCTCAGGTTGTGATCCCAGGGTCCTGGGATTGAGTCCCATATCAGTCTCCCTGTGGGAAGCCTGCTTCTCCCACTGCCTATGACTGTGTCTCTCATGAATAAATAAATAAAATCTTTTAAAACGAAACAAAACCTCCTGATCTAGATTATTTGTCTAGCTTTTACAATACTGAACATTTACTTATTTATTTGACAGAGAGAGTAGGCAAGAGAGCACAAGCAGTGGGAGTTGCAGAAGGAGAGGAGAAGCAGGCTCCTGCTGAGCAGGGAGCCCAACACCGGACTGGATTCCATGGGATCATGACCTGAGCCAAGGACAGGTGCTTAACCTACTGAGCCACCCAGATGCCCCTGAACTTTTATTTATAACTCTTTAGTAATAAAGAGTAACAGGTGTACTCTTATCCTAATTTATCCTAAATCACCATTCTCTGAACTTAATGGTTTAGAAAATTACAATCACTAAGGAAACATAAAATAGCATCTATATAGTGTTTATAGCAAGTAAAAAAATATGTGAATAGATGAGCCACAAAATGACCTTCTTATTCTTTGCTAAAATTGTTAAGAGTCTTGGAATGAAATAATAGAATTTTCTATTCCTCCACTTCACTGAGGATAGAAGTTAAGTAACTTCTAAGGTTCATCACATTTAAGATAGATGCTATACATAGAACCCATAGCTCTTGATTCTATTCCTAATGTGTTTTCAAATATTTCCCTGATTTTATTTTTTAGAAGGTAAAGGTTACTTTTTGGGAGTGATAAGAGACACCATAACCAATTACTAGAAGCTTATATAAACATTCGAGGCAGTTGATAGGATATCTGTCAAGTCTGTGGACTCTGGAACCAAATAAACCACAGTTTAAGCCTGCCTTTAACATATGCCGCTCATGAGATCTAAATCTACCTTCACTTCCTCATCAGGAAAATAAGGATATTATAAATAATAGAATGAGATAGAGAAATGGATGAAGGCAAATTTCTCTTCTGTTCACATGACATTGTTCCCACCCCTAAGTTCTAAAGAAAAGGGAGTGAACCCAGACTTCTCTGGTAAATTTGTTAATAAATAAACAATTAAGGTAAAACATATCTGATAAGAGGTTAGTATCCAAAATATATAAGCAATTCATACAACTCAATACCAAGAAAAAAATCTGATTAAAAAATGAGCAGAGAAAAAAAAAAAAAAAAGAGCAGAGGAACTAAACAGACATTTCTCCAAATAAGACATACAAATGGTCATCAAATACATGAACACATGCTCAATATAACCAAGCAACAGGGAAATGAAAATCAAAACCACAATGAGATATCACCTCACACATGTTAGAATGGCTGCCATCAAAAAGAGAAGGGATAAGTATTGGTGAGGATGTGGAGAAAAGGGAACTTTCGTGTACTGTTGGTGGGAACAAACAGTATAGCCATTATACTGGCTATAACGGTATAGCCATCATAGAAAATAGTATAGAGATTCCTCAAAACATTAAAATAGAACTACCCTATAATCCAACAGTCCCACTTCTGGGAATATATTTTTAAAAAGATGAAATCAGGGCAGCCCTGGTGGTGCAGCGGTTTAGTGCCGCCTGCAGCCCAGGGCATGAGCCTGGAGACCCGGGATCGAGTCCCATGTCAGGTTCTCTGCATGGTGCCTGCTTCTCCCTCTGCCTGTGTCTCTGCCTCTCTCTCTCTGCGTCTCTATGAATAAATAAATAAAATCTTTTTTTAAAAAAAGATGAAATCATTATCTCAAAGAGATAACTGCATTCCCATGTTCATTGCAGCATTATTCACAATAGCCAAGACACGAAAACAACCAAATTATCCACTGATGGATGAATGGATAAAGAAAACGTGGTGTGTATATATAATAGACTATTATTCAGTCATAAAAAATAAATAAGGAAATATTGGCATTAAGAATAACACGGATGGCCCTTGACAGCAGTATGCAAAGGGAAAGAAGTCAGAGAAACAAATACTATATGGTGGCACTCATATGTAAAATAAAAAAAAAAAAGCATCTCAGACAAAGCAGAATGGTGGTTGCCAGGGACTAAAGGGGTTGAGGAGAGGCAGGAAATGGGGAGATGTGGGTCAAAAGCTTCAACCTTCCAGTTATAAGATTAATAATTTCCTGGGATCTAATGCATAGCATGGGACTGTAGTTATCAATACCATATTGTATACTTGAAAGCTGTTTTGGAAGTAGAGTTTTAATGTCTTCACCAAAACAACAACAAAATGATAATTATATGAGGTAAAGAATTTGTTAACTAACCTTATTGTGGTAAACATTTCCCAATATATACATGTATTAACTTATCACAGGTACACTTTAAACTTACATGATTATATCTCAATAAAACTGGAAAACAAACATTAAACAATGAAGTTCTTTGCATTGGTTCTTCATTAGACCATTCTGTACATTAGTCTTTCACATACATTTCAATAGCTGGCATGTTATAACAGGGTACTAAATCAGATAATGTGTGTGAATCATCTAAGGCAATGCCTAGAATATAGCATGCGCTCAACAATATCATCTTAAGTTGTAACTATTATGTGTTACATAATGTTGCTCAATGAGGCAGATGGGAGTTTTTTGGTTTTTTTGGTAAGTAAATGTGTTTCTATCCTGAATAGTTTGTACTACGTGGAACATTCTTCCATGGAGTCCAAAAAGACTTTATGGTACATAATTAGTGGCATTGTGACTCAATCGGTCAGCTTATGTGTGTGCAAAATTGCAAAGGAAAAGGACACCGTCTTTATCCTCAAAAAATCTACAACTTAGTGAAGAGGGGGGAGAAGAAGATGAACTTTGCCACCCAAGGGAAGTGTCAGCTGGCCAACTCGCTGAGCTTATATTTGATAGTATTGTCTCTCATGTTGCCTACTCTATTCCTCAGACGTTAGCTATGGTAGCATTTGGAGAATTAGAAGAAATAGGTATCTGTGGGTTTATTTAACACATATACTGTATTTTGGGGGAAGGAGAATTAATTTAGCCAAGAAAAGAAACGTTTTGATGCCCTTACCCATCAAATATACTGACTTTCTGCCAAATGAATGTGATCACAGGCCAAGGGTGAGCTTTCCAATCAGAAAACCAGCAAAGGACAAGATGACACCAGGCTCGTTTTATAGGTTTTGTGTTTGATTAATAGCACTGTAGGAGATTTAAAAAGAAAAGAGATTGTACTGAAATGATGTCATCTACTTATAGAAAAACTACATTTCAACATGCTTATAGTAATACCAAGGTTACAGTTGACAAAATATATTCCAGCCTTAGCAAAGAAAATTCATCATCTTCATTCTTTAATTACTTTACTTTTGCAATCAAATATGGAAGTTAGTCTATTTCATGTTTGTGAAAAATTTCTGTAAATGGTTATAATTACCTATCATTTCATTTGATGCAAAGGAAGTTTTCAAATAAAAAAGTGACTTCACTATATTCATTAATTCTTTAACTTTTGTCTGTGAATTTATTGCAAGGCTACTATGAGCTAGGCACTATGCTATGGAAAGTAAGACAGCCCCTGCTGTCTCTACCCTTACAGACATCACAAAGTGGAAAGGGGTGGGAAGAGAAGGGACAATAAATGAGTCAAAAATCTAATAAAAACACAGAGGTTATTATTTTGTTTTTTAAAAATATTTTATCTACTTATTTGAGAGAGAGAGTGTGTGTGTGTATAAGCTGTGGGAGAAGCAGAGGGAGAGGGACAAAGCAGACTCCACATTGAGCATAGAGCTGACATGGAGCTCCATCCTACAACCCTGAGATTATGACATGAGCCAAAACCAAGAGTCAGACACTCAACTGAGTTGAGCTACCCAGGCACACCAAAACAGAGATTATTAATGAAGTACAATGAAGAAAATAAACATGGATTGTAGAAGAGAATAATGGTAAGTCTTCTTACATGGTGGGATCAGGGAAGTCCTTGCTGAAAATGTGACACCTCAGCCAAGACCTAAGTGATGAGAAGACAGTGCTATTGAAAGTCAAGGCAAGAGTTATTTATGCTGAAAGAACTACACGGGCAAAGGTCCCAAAGCAGAAAAAAGCTTTAGTAACTGACAGAAGGGCAGATGACTTGCCCTCTCTAGAAGCAAGAGAGACAGCGGCATGTGGCTTAAAGAATCACAGGGGAATATCATTTTTAGAGCCTTTGGGCCATGCATGATAAGGGGTTTGAATTTTTATCCTGATGTCAAACATTAGAGGTATTTAAGCAGATGTTGACACATTCTGATATAGGTTCAGAGTATGTGTGTGTATATGTGTATTTGATTTTATCTTTTACTGAGAAAAATTCAAGTTTCTTACAATAAGTGTGAAATATCATAGAGATATCAACATCGGTATGACTCAACTGTAAATAAGATTTTCTTTTGTGCTTGATTTAATCCTTAACTATTTGTGGAATTCTTAAGTCAGGCTGATGCAACACTAGCGAAGGAGAACAGAGATGTAGCACAGAGGCTACCAAGAGAATAATCTAGGAAAAGGGCATCTGGACTTTTCTGGACTGGTTTGGAGATTTAGGTCTAGACTGAAGTGACATTCTGAAAGTTTGGTCCCATATTGCAAAGCCATTCCAGGGCTCTCAGCCTTTTCAAGTCACTTACTTTTCAGGATATCTTTCGTTATTAGCATGGAGAGATGTAGAGTCATAGAAACATATCATCTCAAGGTTAGAAAGAAACCTAAAACAGTGTTTTTCAAACACAGGATCACCCTGAGATCTTGTTAAAAAGTGGTTTGATTAAAGCAGGGCATGAAATTCTACACTACTAAGATAGCTTCCAGGTGGACTAGTACACTCTGAGTAGAAAAGCAGGCTATTTTGTTCAGCTCCTTCTTGGCTTCAAACCTGAGTCCTCTAGACTAAGCTCCGTGATCTCTTATAGCTCTCACCACATGATCCTCTGTTGTATCAAATACATATTGAGCATGTAGTTGATGCTCAATACATTTTCAATAACGATGTCAGTGAATGGATGAGGGGATGAATGAACGTCTCCAACCCATGTTTACCAGCCTCTGATGAAAACCTCACAATCTCAGGATTATCAACTGAGGAAGCCTTTTTTTTTTTTTTTTTTGATCAGTTCTGATCATTGAAAATTCCTTATTTCAACTGAGCCAATGTCTGTTTCTCTGTGGTTGAAATCATTGATCCTAGATTTGTCCTTTGAGGAAACACGTGGCAGCCTTCTTTTTTGACACAATCTGGTCTGGGAGTTGCTTAGTGAACAAGAAAAAAAATCATTTAAAATAAAAATCATATTCTAAAAAGATACATCAAACATTTGCTTTTAACTTACACGTATGAAAATATATTCATTCACTCGTCTTCTGTGTAGATGCAAGGCTGGCAAAATGGGCCCTTTGATGATCTTTATCAGCTTATGCTATCTGTCAGCATAAACCACACCTATAATAACACATCAAGCACATGTGGAACAATGGTAGAAAGAGAAGAATGTGCATTGAGGGGGAGAAACACAAACCTGCCTGGGAGCAATCTGCAATGATGAGGCTCATTCCTAGCAAAGGCATTGTGTTGGATGAGGTAGAGCCAAAGAAGTCTGGAAGCAGTAGCTGCACAGCCATGTAGCAGAGATCTCCTTTTACTTATACCAAGCCAAGGTGATTTATTACCTGCATCAAGTGAAGATAGCACTTGTGGTGTTTTCAGATGGTCTTACCTATATCATAAATACTAATCAAAATATAAAAATAATTTTGAAGCTCCTAAAAAAGCAGGCTAGTATAAAGTATATGGTTGTCAGTTTTCCTTTCATTTAATAAGACACTTCAAGATTTACCAATTAATGGAATTCTCAGACACTTCTTTGTTTTTGTTTTTTTTTTTAATTTTTTATTTATTTATGATAGTCACACACACAGAGAGAGAGAGAGAGAGGCAGAGACACAGGCAGAGGGAGAAGCAGGCTCCATGCACGGGGAGCCCGACGTGGGATTCGATCCCGGGTCTCCAGGATCGCGCCCTGGGCCAAAGGCAGGCGCCAAACCGCTGCGCCACCCAGGGATCCCTCAGACACTTCTTTGATCTCCATTTTGTGAACCAATTTATCTCTGTCCAATAAGTTGATTTTCTTTTCTTTTTTCTAAAAATTTTAAATTTTTATTTATTTGAGAGAGAGGGAGAGAATGCACACATGGGTAGAAGGAAAGGGGGGGGCGAGAAGCAGGCTCCCTGTTGAGCAGGGTACCCTACATGGGGCTTCATCCCAGGACCCAAAGACCATGACCCAAGCCCAAGGCACTCCTGTTAAATGGATTTTCATTTATTGTATGAGTTTCATTACATTTTCTAATAAATTAAGTGGTTTTACCATGTCTCTTTTCCTTGAATTTTGGATCATGTTTTCCTTCAATGATTCTTCAAAGAGGCCTTCTGTTAACACTTAATTTAAAATTTAAAGACTGAGAATAGTATGTATTTGTTCTTAAAATACAAAGACATATTTTATTTATAGGCAGCACCTAGCCTGAAATACTCATCGTCACATTAAGAATTGAACAAGGTCTTATATTTTTTCAGTAAGTGTGGCTTCACATTCATTATCTTGCTTAAGTCTCAAGGCAACTGTGGGAGGTCGGTGGTATCGCTTCTGTTTTGAAAAGACAAAGTGAAGCTCAGAAGTGGTCAGGGTCTTGTAATGTACTACAGGCCACCCAGTGGGATAGCATATAGGGTGGGAAGGATCCAGCCTTGTGATTCTTTGGGTCTTCTTTTAAATCTTACAATTGTATAAACTGAGGCCAAAGGGCAATAAATGGGGCTTCTGCCATTTTACTGTATGGTTCTGCGATGCTCAAATGTATTGGCAGGTTCAAATAATGTTATTCACTTGAGCTAAAGACTCTTCCTCTTCCTCTTTTGAAAGAGTGCAAGAGTTCCAAGATGAAAGTGAAATCAAATTATTTGGAAAGTCTTTTGCTCATCAGTTAGTTTGTTTTAGAACTTTATAATATATCTGAAGGTAGTTCTAGATAATAGTTCACAGAGTTTTGAAGTTTTGAAACTAGAATTGAAAATCTCTAGCTGATGTTGATTTAGCTGTGGGGAATGGCATCATTGAAGCATGGCATCATTAGCGGTTTATGTAAATAATCATCTCCTTATTGTGTTAGAGCAGAGTATACATTAAAAGTTTAAGAGGCTATTTAAAAAGTAAACTACATTACACATTTTTACCTAAACCTGTGAATAAATACAGAGACCACAAACAGGGGGGAAAAAAGTATTTTCAGCAACTCTGAATCATACTCTGATTCGGATCAGTCCTTGGTAAAAACTTTAATGACCTTTCTTAACATTCAAGCTAGGAAATTTAAAATCCAAAGGGAAAAATGTAAGAGCAATCCTCTGAATCATTTAGTATAAATTTGGTTTAAATTTATTCTACCCAAGGGAAGTTTCATTATTAACATGGTCAAAAGAACTGGTCCTAGTTTCAGACCTTTTCTATTTATGAAGAACATTTCTCATATTTTTGTTATAAGAAAAATATAATTTCTAATTGTATACATAATGTCCAGAGAGATAATTCAGCCATCAATGTCTTTTTTTTAATTCCAAATAAAGAGTAGAAGAAGAAAAGCCTAAAAGATTAGTGTTTTACCAGAAGCTTTTAGGTTCCTCTGTCAGCTACCTTGCATGTTATTGTCTCTGTAAGGCTGTCATACTTGGGGAGTTTTTCATGACTCAGATGACTTTCTTCTTGGTCAAGATGACCTTCTGGCCCTACGCTCCTCAAAACAATAAGCATAAATGTATATGCCTCTAAATATTTTTTAAAAGAAGTCACTGTTTATGCTTGACTGAAGACCTACATTTATCATCATTTTCATTTGGTTTCTTTGTCATACACACTCAGAACTCGTCTTTTTGCCTCACAATGCTATATATTGATTCCCACCCTTATTCCTCACTGCATCAGTGGTTTCTATCACCTGGGAGGTTTCGGATTGGCTTGTTTAAAAGGTTGACATTGGAAATGATATCTATGCATGTATTCTCATCATACACTGTTAACTGTAAGGTAAAAATAAATTACAATGGCTATGGTAATGTGTAAACTATAATTAAATGTACTTCCATTTTCTAAGATCACATATTTGCACTGGAGTGATTCTAACTAAGCAGAATGAGTCTACAGTGCCCATGTTCAAGTCAAAATGAGAGTAAAAGAAAAAGGACGATGTAAATATTGGTGGCACTTTGTTTAAGGCTCTTTGGCTAAACTGGGAAGGAGGTGGACTCTTCTCTGATACCCACACCTCAGGTGCTCACTGGTGTGGACCTGTCTCCTGGCTTCCTGGGACACCTACCACACTGCTTGTTGGAGAGAAAATGCAAAGGAGAAAACTCCAAAAGTGGAAATGAAGCTCACAGTCAGAAGACTCTTGCTTCATTCAAGTAGAGGTAACTTAGTTGAGAGTTGTGGGGGTAATGGTGGTGATAAAGGTGGTAGAGATGGGAAAGAGTGAAGAATTTGGGATAGATTTTGGAGAATTAATAAAATTTAAGGGTTGAGGAAAAGGAGGAATCAAGGCTATTCTTTAGGTATTTGCCTGAGCCGCTGAGTGGGTAGTGGTAGTGGGTAACATTTACTAAGATTGAAAGGAACAGGTTTGAATATTAAAGGGGTGAAAATGGGCAGCCCGGGTGGCTCTGTGGTTTAGCGCCGCCTTCTGCCCAGGGCGTGATCCTGGAGACCTGGGATCCTGAACGAGTCCCACGTCAGGCTCCCTGCATGGACCCTGCTTCTCCCTCTGCCTGTATCTCAGCTTCTCTCTCTCTCTCTGTGTCTCTCATGAATAAATAAATAAAATCTTAAACATAAATAAATAAAGGGGTGAAAATTAAGAGTTCTGTTTCAGACATGACATACTTCAGATACCTGTTAGCCATCCAACTAGAGGTGAGAGTTGGCATTTGGGGCTGGGAAGTCTGATATTTTGAGCATTTAGCCCTCTAAGCATCAACTCAAATATTTTGATATAAGATGTTCCCATGGCATGATGGCTCTGAGAGAGTTGAGATATCAGGTAGGGGAGAAGAGTTTCTCACACATGAGTGCTGGAAATAGAGACATCACAGCTGATATTTCCCACTGCTGGCTGTGCCTACTTGCCTTTAAATCACATGACACTTTATCACTTTGGCTTGGAATTTTTAGGGTTGATCAGCCTGGTTTCAGAGGGTGGAGCACACCCAGATGGACCACTCAGCCCTTTCTGATTGAGGTTCTGAGTTCTGTGTAAATATTCTTGGAGGGTTTGGATTTTCCATATTTAATCTCTTTTAGGTATCATGGCATTTCCCCTTGTCTGGAGGAAGATAAGAAGAGATGTCAGACCTCTCTCACTACACATGTTTGATTCTTACTTACTCACTTACTTATTTATTTATATTTTAGTAGGCTCTATACCCAAGTGGAACTCAAACTCACAATAAGAGCAAGAGTCACATGCTCTACCTACTGAGTCAGTCAGATCCATGATAATCTAAATGGCTGGAATTCACACATCAGCCAACTACTACTCCTCCAGGATGGACTGCAATGATCTTCACCTCCCTGTATTTGTGTCTTTGTGTAACATCATTCTATATTTAACCAGGGCTGAGCACTACTCTGAGTTATTAATAGGCGAAGATGAGTAATTTCTAAGACTGGGTCATAGTGCCATTGCAGCTTCCACCTTGTTCTCTTAGAGTGTTCACTCTGGGAGAAGCCAGTTGCCATCTTCTAAGGACACTCAAGTGGCCCTGGAGATTCAAGTGGGAAGTAACTGAGGTCTTCCCTCAATAGGCAGCATCACTTTGCCAGCCATCTGAGCCAGTCCCCTTCTATTGGAAGTGGGTCCTCCAGCCTCAGTCAAGCCTTCACAAGGCTTCAGCTGACATCCAACCTCAACCTCTTGAGAGACCCCAAGTCAGAACCAGTCCAAGATGCTCTAGAATTTCTGACCCAGGGAAAATGAAAGATAATATTATTACTATTTTAAGTTTTGGGGTGACTCAGTAATAGATGACATCCATCTTGTCCTTAAAAAGATAGCATTGTTGTTACAAACAACTTTATGAATAGAACTTTCTACTTTGTGATGTTACAAACATTGAAATAAAATTCACCTGTGAGTTTTCCAGGAGAGAAACAAGGACACAATCAACTCACAGACTTTCTTAAATTCCAAGCTCCACACTAAGAAGTCAATAAAGCAGAAGTTGTGATCATTTGTGGATAAAGAAGCCAAATAACCTAAATATAAATTGTGGTGTTTTAGGAACTCAGCCTACATGACAAAGCACAAAAATATTTTGGATCTTTTGTTTTTATGTCACAAACAGTTCCAAAGTTCAGAGGAAGGAACTCTGGTGTTTCCTTTATACAAAGCAGACTGAGCTGTGCTATTTAATTTATCTAAGAATGGGAAGTTATGGGATTTTGAATTCTGGGTATCATTTAGAACTCTTTATAGCAAATACCTCCTAGGGATCTAACTTCTAATCAAAACCTGCCAGAAAGTAAGTTTGGCTTTTTTTTTTCCTTGTTTTTGTTTTCTGGAAATTTTTCCACTTTTTTTTGGGGGGGGGGGGTATGTGGAAGATTACAGATTTTTATTCTTTGTATTTCTTTCAAGTTATTACATTCAACATGTTTCGCTTTTGTGACCATTAAATCATTAAAAAAAAAATAAACCCCTGAAATAATTCCTTAAACTAAGCAAAATGCTAAACAGCTAAATGAAATGTTACCCCCAGCCCAAAAATACATTATTCCAATGAGATATTACACTTTTCTTAAATCTACTGAACTTTCCCACCTTTAACAAGAAACTGAACTAGTAGATTTTGTTAAATCATAAGTTCATTTTCTGTGCAACTACCCCGAACTTAAAATGTTACACTCTGCTGTTTTTAACAGGTGGAAGCACTTTCTTATCTCCAACATAGTGTCTAAGTGGCTAAACACAGACAATCCTGTACCATTTTAATCAGTTTCAAGTTTATTTGGCATTTATCAACTCATTTGAATCTTAAAACCACCCTGTGGGGGGGCAGCTCATCCCATTTAAGAGATAAGAAAACTGAGGTGCAGAGAGGTTATTCACCAGCCTCATCTCCTTGAACAATTCCTTAAGTTACTTTATCTCTGAGAAGCGAGTGGGTTGGACTGTTTTCTGAAGTGCCTTCCAGTCTTAAATTTCCTTTATTCCACGCAATTTGGCAGGATCAAGTCAGTGTGTGAGCTACGAAAGCACAGACGTGGAGTTAGGTGGCCTGGATCTTTGTTCTACAGTTTGCTGGCCTTGCACACTTAGAGGAATCAATGAAACTCCCCAAATCTCAGTAGCCTTGTTCATAAAAGGGAGCTAACAAGATATACCAAATAGGATTATTTTGCATGCCAAATGAAAAGAAACATGTAAGTCATTTATTTGCTCTGGAAACTTGATCTAGTTACTCTCCCTGGACCCCAGGTTCCCAGATATAAAATACAGATAACAGGCAGGAAGCAAGTGCACTTCTGGTAAAATACAGGGGATGCTGTGATGTGCTAGCTGGTTTCCCTTCAGGACTGCAGCTGCCTGGGGTTTGTGGGCTCATGGTGCTCATCTAAGTCCCTCTGGAGAATTGCTTGCTGCTGAAAGCAGCTGCCTCATCTGAGGTCATGTCCCCTTCCCAGGAAGCAGCTCGTATCCAATGACTGTCAATTCAAGGCTCCAAAGGACATGCCCTCTTGCCTTGATTGGGGAAAATATGAAGGACTATCCCAACTGCAGAGCAACTTGTGAGGTCGGCCAAGCCCCCTGTTACAGTGCAGAGTGGTCCAATTTCTCTGTGGGCCCAGGGCCGTTTCCTTCCACGCCCTCACAGAGGCTGTTTCTGAGAGCACCCGCCCCCAGAAGATTCTTGCTTGTAAATTTCCATCTTAGACTCTGTTTTCTGGGAACCCAACCATCATGTAGTAACATGACGATAGTGAGATAACAGATAAGAAAGTGCTTTGAAAACTGTAAAGTTATCAGCAACAGTGGATACCACTTACCATAGCATAAGAAGGTTTATCTAGAAAATATTGCACTGGTGTGTTTTTTCATTCCTCCCATAAATTGTGTTCCTCTGCAGCCATCCTGTCATTGTGACCCCAGAGAAGAGAAAGGGCAAATATCTTTTTGCACACAAGTAAGATATGACATTAGGGTAGCACCTTTCTGCCCAGAAGGGAGAGTTTAGGGCAAGTTTCAGTCTGTGGAGAGGAGAGGAGAGAGAAAAGGAGGGATTAGGGAGGGGAGGTTGAATGCTGGTATCCACAATTTACCCCTCTTAGGGTAAAGTCTGCGTAGGGAGGTGAAAGAAACAATAAAGACTTTCAGGTAAGGCTGAGAACCTTGCAGCTACTGGCTTTCTCTTCCGGGAACAGGCAGAGGGAAGGTGCACAAAAAGAGGTACTGCATTAGCACTGGGTGGCCTAGAAGCCATGGATGGCTTTGCACTGGCAGAAAGAGCCTAGTTCCTCATGCTCCACATGTAGATGGTGGAAAACGGGCAATGCAGAAACTTAAGCATGTCCTTCTTTAGCCCCTAGCCGGGGAGAGGACAGGACATTGAGGATTTGGGCAGGCTAGCAGAAGCCTAGGGTTAGGAAGAGGAGAAATGAGCTCTGTAAGACTACCAAAGCATGAAGGCCTGCTGAACATACGACGAGCCGACTTCAGGGAGAAATCTTGATGAGATAATGCCAGTCTGCAAGATGGTTTGAAGATTGCACAGTAGTCAGGGAGGTAGAAAAAAATTGCTGCCTGTTGCATTACAGATATAAATGTTTTCCTTTAAATAGTAATTATTAAAAACATAAATTTATAAATAAGAGTAAATGACATATGGTTTGGTTTGTGGTCAGCTTGTGTTCTATGTTTTGCAGATGTTACTTTACATCCTATTCATTTTTTAAAAAGATTTTAAAAATTTGTTATTTATTCGAGAGACACAGAGTGCAAGAGAGAGAGCCGGGGGCATGGTGGCACCGAGGGGCAGAGGGAGAGGGAAAAGAAGACTCCCCACTGAGCAGGGAGCCCAAGGCACGGCTTAGTCCTAGAACCCCTGGGATCATGACACCAGCTGAAGGCAGATGCTTAACCAACTGAGCCACCCAGGCTCCCCTCTTTAAACATATTTTATTTATTTGAGAGAGAGACAGGGAGAACACACAAGTGGCGGTTGCGGCAGAGGGAGCGAGACAAGCAGACTTCCAGTGAGTGAGGAGCCTGAATTGGGGCCTGATCCCCGGACCCTGAGATCATGACCTGAGCTGAAGTCAGAAACTTAAGCAACTGAGTCACCCAGGTGCCCCACATCTTATTCATTTTTGAACAACATTAAAGCTTTGGACTTGCTATGTTCTAGTATCTAATGTAGTCTTTATTTGTAGCTCTGATAGCTTTCATTTTCTGGAACTATCAAATTTTGCTGTCTGTTGTATCCTGTGGGAAGTTTAGTAGAACACATCATAAGTGATATAGAAGTTACGACTTGTCATTTTCATTGTAAGCTCTAGTTTCTTTTCTTTTTTAAAGATTTTATTTATTTATTCATGAGACACACAGAGAGAGAGAGAGAGAGAGAGAGAGAGAAGCAGAGACACAGGCAGAGGGAGAAGCAGGCTCCACACAGGGAGCCCGACAAGGGGACTCGATCCCAGGTCTCCAGGATCACGCCCTGGGCTGAAGGCGGCGCTAAACCGCTGAGCCACCCAGGCTGCCCAAAGCTCTAGTTTTTAATTGTTTATGCATAGCCGTGGTTTTGCCTCACATTGGGCTGAAAGTTGATAGAATTTCAGGTAGCCTTGGTGAATGCTGACTTAGATTCATTATGTACATCAGAATCTTGGTTTCTATAAGAGCATGTGGCAAAATTTGTAATCTTTTATATCTAAAAAATGTAGTTTCTTTAGTATAAATTAAGTTGGTCTATATGCATCTGCCTACTAGATTATGTTTTTTGAAAACTTAGATTTCAAAAATAATTACTTATGTGCACTTTGAATCATTTAGATATAATTGGAACATGAGCTGAGAATGTGATGCTTTGCTTTCTATGACTTATACCCTCTAATTGAAAGCCTAAGAGAATAATGTAGTGTGTAAAATGAAAGATGGCCAACATGCAGATTTTTCCTAATTGTATTAAGTAAAATAATTTGAGTGCTTATCTAATGAACTCTAAGTGATTCTCTAATAAATCAATAGACAAGAGATGTCTTTCATTTATAAATGTGTTAATATTTTCTCAAGGAATGAGGACTTCCAGTCATTAAAATAGTTAATTTCCCCAGCATCCAGAATGATAACTATGTCGTTCTAAGATCATTTTTGTGTAATGATATGTGTACCCAAAAAGTTTTATCTAACAGAAGTGGTTCAAAATAATTTGGGGGAAAGTGAGGATGGTGTTGATTCTGTTCCTCTAACAAAACCTTAAACATATCGTAATACTAATATAGATGTAATCTGATTTCATTGATTTTTGAGTGTTGGGCTTTTAAAACTTAAATGATTAAATACATGATCACTAATGTCTCCATTATCTTGTTTAGATATGCTGATGCAGTTTTAATAAGGCTTAATGATTTTAAAAGATCAACTTTCTTTGCTATTGTTCTCAAAATCTAGTCTTGACGTGATTTTTTTTTTAACACACAGCAATTTTTATGAACTACTATGAAAAGTCCATACTTGACAGATTGGGAAAAAAACAGTAATTTGTGATGCTAAAATGTCAGTGTATTGATAATAAAAAGCAAAAATATTATACTGGTATTTACAGAATCATAAAATAATTTCTTAACAAGCCTTTAATGTAGGGCAGATTTTGTATCTGGTTTTAGGCCATGATGTAGAAAGCAGCTAATTATAATTGCCTTAAATTATCTCTCCCAATGTAGCAGAACAAAAGTTAATAGTTGCATTTATGATTTTTAGATGAAGTTATCTATTAAGTTCATTATTAAGCTATTTTATTTAAAACAAAGCAGGGACATACATTGAAAAGGGGTTATGTCTACAGAGGACTTTTTAAAATGTGTTATATTTCTGAAAGGTAAGCACACATTTTCAATCCACACTTAAATAACAGTTAAGGAAATAAAACAAACAAATGAAAAATTGTAATAAAGTGCAAGCTATCAAACTGAACCACTTGGGTGGTCTTGACACATACTTTTAGTTGAATATAAACTTCAATGTAGTAATTCTTGAAGTATAATTTTTATTTAATATATGCATCTGAGAATTAAAAGAATGCATATATATACATAGACTAAATATGGCCAGAATGTACTCCAAATGTTAATAGGAGTTTTTGCCTCAAGGCAATTGATTTTTATTTCCTTTTCTATATTTTCATATTTTCAAAATTTTTTACATTGAGTGTATTACTTTTTGGTTCAGAAAATGAACCAGTAAAGGCTAACAAAGAATTTAAGAATGACTCTCTGGTTCTACTGGTAAAAATGATCTTTAATAAGAAGACTGTAAACAGCCAAGCGGAGACTACAGAGCCTGACATGCGATGGTGTGAGTCTGGAATCTAGTAATAGAATTTAAGGAGAGCTAGTGAAGGATTTGTGTCTGGCAAAGATCACTCTGGGTACAGTGTGAAGCATGGATTAGAAGGGAGAAAATGAGAGGCACCAAATCCACTTAGTAGGCAGATGTGAGGATCTGAAGGAAAAATTATGAAATCTTTTTTTTTTAAATAAAGATTTTATTTATTTACTCATGAGAGACACACACACACACAGAGGCAGAGACACAGGCAGAGGGAGAAGCAGGCTTTATGCAGGGAGCCTGACGTGGGACTCGATCCTGGGACTCTAGGATCACGCCCTGAGCCGAAGGCAGACGCTTAACCACTGAGCCACCAAGGAGTCCCTGAAGTCTTGTTTTTTATATTGAAACACAAACCTGGTACTTTCTCAGATCTCTGCCTTCTTCCTCTCTCTCTCTCTCTAGGTCAGAGCTTCACCTGTGCCAAGGTGCTGCTCTACTTTTGAAATCCAATGAAGTAGCACGTGTTGGGCATGAGAGCCCACCACCTGGGAGCCACCAAGTGGCCAGATGATACGACCTGGGAGAAGTTTAGGGGTGTTCAGCTCTCTAGGGATAAACTTTCACCACTGACAAATGGAGCCAGGGGAGAGGTCAGCAGATACCTCCTCCTCTCTTGTAGATGAGTCTGAGATGTAGTTTCTCCTTGTAGCTCTTCTAGAAAAATCTAAGTCTCATGCCTGTTGGGAGACTGTTGTGTCGTTACACAACAGTAATCAGTGTGGTAACACAGTGCATTGCACTGGGTCACATCTTTCCTTGCCTCGTTGCCTCTCTCACTGTCACCATTCTGGGCCGGTGCCTCCTCAACAGAGTGCCTCACACGCTGCTCTCTACAGTAGCTGGGCTTCACCTGCCTTTACCAGCACAGTGGTGGGGGAGTGAGCAGAGCGGAGGACAAAAATATGAGAGATATTTGAAGGTAGTATTGACACCAGTATGGTGCCTGACCTCATTTTGGGAGCAAGGGACAAAATTGTATTTGAGATGACTCCCAGGTTTTCAACTTGGACAACCAGGTAGCTAATACTAGGACAATTCCTAGTAGTAATTCCTACTATTCCTAGTATTATCCATACTAAACCCTCGGTCAATATTGAAAGAAGGATGGTACCATAACTAAGGCAAAGACTACAGAGGTATGTTTACTAATGTATCACATGTAGAGTAACCTGAAGGAGATTTTACCAGACATGAGTAAGGGGTGTTTCCAATCCTTTCTTAAGAGACCCTGTAGGGCTCCCTGGGTGGCTCAGTGGTTTAGGGCCTGCCTTCGTCCCAGGGCGTGACCCTGGAGTCCTGGGATCAAATCCCATGTTGGGCTCCCTGCATGGAGCCTGCTTCTCTCTCTCTCTCTCTCTCTCTCTCTCTTTCTCGGTCTCTCATGAATAAATAAATTTTAAAAATCTTTTAAAAAAAAAGAAAAAAGAGACCCTGATGCAGGACATACAAAAGAGTGGCCAAGGCCCTGGGCAGAGGGGTGAAATGTTGAGCCCAGAGGAGTGCTGACAGACTGTCCACAGTTCAAATGGACTTTATTCTTGTCGAATCTGATGTGAGCCTAGTCTGTTCCAGATAATACAGCAGAGTTTAAACCATCTCAATTGTCCCTGATTCACAGAGCAAACAGGCACAATTAATATAGTGCTAAGTCCTAAAACTCTCAATTACAAGCTATTTCCGTTTTCATGAAAACCACAGAAAAACAGAGCTAAAGAGACTTCCAGAGATTATTCCCCTGGTTCAGGGATGATTTGGCACACACGTTTAGGAAAAGCACTGATTCTTATTTTCCTGCAGGACTAACACTCAACTACCAAATAACAATATCATGTTATAGAAAAGCTGGCCAAGAAAAGCTTAAAGAACCGAAGAGTAAGGAAGATCTTTTGTTCAAGTAAAATAGAGGGGATGACCCCCTGAAGGTACAGTTTCTTTTTTGTGAAGTTAGGAAAATTCTGGCCCAAATGGAATTTATGGCCAAGCTAAATGCTAGAGTAGAAAGTGGCAGTAAAATAACTATTGTGCCTGCTGCTAAAACTAAAATTACTAGTCTAAAAGTATAATGAAAACTCCAGTGCCATTCACAATAGAGCAATATCTTATACGAAAGTCACTGAGAAGGGGAAAATCAAGTGCAGGCAAACATTTTAAATACACTCTCGTGAGAAATACTCATACATAGTTTACATTGTTCCAGGCACTGCTCTAAGAACTTTTCAAATATTATTTATGTAATCTTTATAACAATCTTATTAAAGAAGTGTTGTTATTGGCCCTTTCCCAGATGGGGAAGCCGAGGCACTGAAAAGGTAAGTTGCCCAAGGTCACACGCTAGCCTGGTGGGTCGAGGGTTCAAACTCATTTCCCACCAGCTCTGCAGGGGCCCCACTGTGCAGACAGCATGTTTAAACTCCCAGCTCGGCACACTGATCGCACTATGAAAAGCACAGAGGAACTGAGAAGAGAGCAGGTTTGTCTCCCATCTCCTGTTTATTTCAGTACATACACTTGCTGAGTAAAATGGTAAACTAATCACCCACACTATTTACATTGCTTTTCTCTCTTTTCCGCTCCTCCCTTGACTGAAGTTTGATTCACATATTTATACACAGGTAGGATTAAACTCTATTCCTATGGTCCAGATAGATCCATCTTGGAGCAGGAGCCAATCAGGAGCAAGCTCATGAGATTGGGGAAGCGTGACATTTTCTGGAGTTTATACTAACTGAGGGATACCTTGTTTTCCAGGTCTGGAGACTCTTTATATTCATCCAGTCAGCAATTGTTTTTTTAGGTGCCTTTTATAAGACAGGCACTGTTTGAGCCTGGAGAGGCTTTGTGGAACAAGATTGGCTGAGCCTCTCCCCTCACGGAGCATGCATTCTAGAGGTGAGACAAACCCGAATCAAGTAAACAGGTAGACATTTAAGAGATTTGCTACGAACTATGAAAGGAGATAAACCAGGGTAATTGGCGAGTGAGTGGCTATGGCTATGCTGCATCTATACTAAAAGAGGTCCTCTCTTGGGTGACTCTTGCCCAGAGACCTGAAGGGATTCAGGGGAAGCCAGGTGGAAATCTGGGGTTAAAAACCAGGGAAAACAGCAAATGCAAAGACCCTGAGGTAGGAGTCTGCTTGACATTTTTTGAGGAACAGTGAGAAGGCTGGTATGACTTAGAGAGGAATGAACACAGAAGAGAGTGACAGAGTCGAATCCTACGGGCTGTCATCGGGAGTGTGGGTTTTATTCCAAATGTGATGTGATAGGAGACTGCTGGAGGACTTTGAACAGGAGAGTGAGCACATTTCATTTTTATTTTAAAAGGACTGCTGTGGCTGCTGCACAGAGAATGAAAGATAGGCTAAAGGAGTGGCCACAGGGATGACAATGAGGAGGCTACTGCAGTGGGTTTGCCAAGGAGCAGTGATGCTTGCACTAGTTGGTAGAACAGGAAGTGGTAAGAAGGGGTGGTGGGGTTTGCCATTTATCCACCTCCACAGCCAGGCACAGGTATAAACTAGAGCATCTGACAGGAACGGCAGATACACTGGATTCGGAGTGTGAGGGAGAAGGATCTAGGGTGATGGGAAGTGGGGGGAGCTGTGTTATTATGTGGAAACTATCTCAGGGAAGATGATGACAGAAAACTGTACGGGAGACATTTTGAGGTAAAATGGGATTAGAGCTGTGAACACTAGGGCCACTGACCTCCTTTCTCTGGGGACTTTCTTTAACAAAAGGGCATACTTTTTTCATCCAGTCCGAATCATGGACACCCTCTGTTTCAGCCCATTCTGCGGGGAAGTCAGAGCAGTCATAGCCAGAGGAAGAAATTTCTACCTTTTTTGCAGGCGGTAGAAAAACTTACTAAAGGATGGATCTGTGTATATAGAATGTATGCTGTGGATATACTATAATTACATATATTCGCTAAGGATGTACTATAAATACATATAGATGCTGAGGATATACTATAAATATATATGTATGCTGAGGATATACTATAAATACATATATAGGCTGTGGATGTACTACAAAAACATATATATGTGCCTCCTACATTTAAAATAGATACACCAGCTCAGTTGGAAGAACACGTATGCGACTCTTGGTCTCGGGGTTGTGAGTTTGAGCTCCATGTTGAGTGTAGAGATGACATAAAAATAAAATTTTTATACAAATAAAATAGATATGCCAGTGTGTGTATATGATGTAAATACACCCATTGTGTGCATAGAAATATGTTAGCATTTACCTGATTATAGGTACTTTACCTTGCTTCACAGTTCAGTACTGATTTGAGTTTCTGCATCACCTGCTCTCATCACCCAGGGATGATCATTCTCAAGCCCAAAGCCTCTCAAAATCCTTTCCTTCCCCCTGCAGGCCCTGGCATGCACAGGAAATACCACCTGGACACAGCAACCTTTAGAAACTAGAGGATGTTAGTGCAGGAAGGAAAAGGAAATCCATCTCCTTTACAGTGGAGGAAACTGAGCCTGAAGAATTTAAGACTCTCATGAATTCCAACAGCTGCCCTGTGTTCACAACAGCCTTGACTTTTTCAGACTTAGGTATTATGTGCATCTAAAATATCTCTAAGTAGCCACATTTCATGTGATACGGAGGATGCCCTAATCTGACTCCTCTCTAGCAAAGGGAGAAGGGAGATGTGCAGAAAAGGAAAAAGGAGTAAAGAAAGATGGATTTTGCACACGTTACCATCACCCCAGTGAAATTTCTCAAAGAAGAGTGATCCTCTCTGGAAAGTGGTTTTAACGAGAAACCCAGAAGTCAAATTCATGTTATAAGAAAGTCACATTATAAAGAAAGCTCATGTATCATTATCACCCTTTCACCTAATTTCCTCTAATTAGACTGAAAATTCTACCAGGGCCAGGATTTGGAGCTGTGACCAGAGGGTTGCGGGTTTGGTTCCGCAGGTGTAAAGACACGAGCCTTCCTTACAGGAGGCTACCTTTCCAACTGCCATTGCCCACAACTTTTATTTTGGTGATACACGGAGGCTGCTCTCATGGGCAGGGGTAATAAGAATACTGAGTTCTCCCTAAGCGTTGGGCTTTGTGTCAGAGCATTTGATTTGCACCCTCATTAGTCCTCTATCCTGACACCATCCGTGCGCTACAGGCACAGTCACACTGTAGAATGGTGAGACCGAGGCAGCAGGCATTGAGGGGGGGAGGAAGGTGCCACTGTTCACGGAGGTAAGCAGCGGAAGAGCTGTTATTTGGACACTGTACCCTGAGCACTTAAACGCCTGTATTCTTTTGATGGGTCTCAATGAAGCCGGGCAGACAATGAAGCTTGTCCAGTTTCAGCTGGTGACCAAAGGTGGCATCAGAGCTCACCCACGCGCTTTGCCCCACCGAGGGAGCCGTGCATACACTGGAGGCGGTGAACAGAGTTACTCACTTTGTTTCGGTGGAAAGTAGGTGACGACTGGGGCTGTCACAGGAACCAGGACCAACATCTTTCAACGTTTTCCTGTCGGTTGTGATTTTTATTTTAGGGCATCTTTTCCCTGTTTTTTCTAGATTGTCACAAAACATTTGCACAATGACCGGAGGCGTTGTGACACCCTGAGTTGAAAAAGTCTAAGGACAACTTGGATGAAGGAAAGCTTTGAAGTAGGGACACGGTCGGCCCTCACCTTGGTTAAATAAATCGAATGGAAGCGATTTGTCCAGATGGGAGCATCTCTCCGAACAGCCCCGCCGCCTGGCACCACTGCGGCTTGGCTAGACGGCTTGGCCCGAGCGCGCACATTCGAGGGCCGAGCTCACGGGTCGTGACAGGTCCGGGGGCTTGTGCGGCTCCTTCCCCGGGTTAGGGCCGCGGTGGGGGGAGGGGCGGGCAGACCCGGTGCAGGCCGCGCCGCGGGGAGAGCCTGCGTCTCGGGGCTACGGCACTGGGCCAAGGAGGGGGGAACCCCGGCCTCAGGGCCCGCCCGAGCCGCGTGCCCCCCCCGCCCCGCCCCGCCCCCGGGAAGCCAGCCTATCTGCCCCTCCCCCCCCGGGGTCTCAGGTCGTAAGATCCCAGCAGTGGGGCCGACGCGGGAGCCCAG
This sequence comes from Canis lupus dingo, assembly GCF_003254725.2. NCBI lineage: Eukaryota > Metazoa > Chordata > Mammalia > Carnivora > Canidae > Canis > Canis lupus. Next base: position 15,748,434 of record NC_064246.1, on the reverse strand, counting down.
CACCCCCAGCGCCCAACAGCCCCCGACCCCATCCCGCGCGCCTCTACCTCCATCCACCATCCCCACGCCCTCCCCTGACCCCCCACTGGGGCTCCCACTGCCCCCGCCGCGGCCGCAGCACCCGCCCCCCTGGGCCTCCTTCCCCCAACCGGCCGGCCCTTCCCGCGCCCCGGGGGGCGGCGGGGGGCGTCTCCCGGGCCTGGGCCCTGCCGTGTGGGCCGCGGGGAGGAGCCCGGCCGCGGAGGCCCCGCCCTTCGAGCCGCTCGCACATCTGGGGCTGGGGGTTAGCGTTCCAGGTGCGGCTGCCGGGCGGCCAGATGTGCGCGCCCGCGCCCCGGGCCCGGCGGCCGGCGAGTCTGCGCGACGCGTGGCCGGGCCGGGAGCTCTCCCTCCGAGGGACCTCGGCCCCGCTTCCCCGACGCGCCGCCAACCCGCGAGTTTCCAGCGCGTCCCCGCTGCCCCGCAGCCCTCGGAGCTGCTCAGATCCGCCGGGAAAGCAGAGCGGCCTTAGGTTTCCCCCCCGAAAACCCCCGTGTTTCGACCAAGCAGGCCTAGCTCTGGCCGCGGGACTCCAGGTGCGCAGCCAGCGAGCCAAACCGCAGGTGTGGGAGAGAAGTTGCAATAGGGTCGCCCCTGGGGCTTGCCCTAAAGCGCGCTTTGACCCGGTATGGATTGCGTTTTTGAAGGCGGAGGTCGTCTTCCACCTGGTACAGGCAGTTCAGGACGGGAGAAGAGCCAAGTGAACCCCGTGACTCAAACCCCTTGGAATGTGCCTGGAATAATAATGGGGACTTGAAAGGTTTTTCTGGCCGAGGTAGCTGGTGGAGCCGAGGCTCCCGCCGTTGGCGGCCGGCCGAGGGGGGCAGTATTGCCTTTTGCAGCGCTGCTGCATCTGCTAACTGGACAAAAATAGTCAGAGCATCTGGTTTAAATCAACCAAAAAGCATTTCTATCAGCTTAACCCACCCTTTTATGGAACCGACAGAGCAGGACAAGCCAGATATATTCCCGGTGCTCTTTTAACACTCCAGTCATAGCTAAACCCAATCACGTTTTACCGCTGGTGTTTGAGCGCCCTAACGCACAATTGTCGTTATTTTAATGTTGCAAATCAAACTTCCTTTTCTGAGGTTGTGTGTGGCCATGTGCTCAAGTATTTACATTTGCAAGCAACGCTCTGAATATGTTGCCTTTTATTTCTCTTTCTCTTTCGATTTATGTTGTTGAACGGTGAGGCCCTGGAATAGTAAAAAGTATCTGAGGCCAACAGATGGGTTGTTTACACTACTAAATATATAGCCGCATTTCTCTCCCTTAACGCCCCACTCAGAATTCCAAAGGCAAGTTGGAACAAAAGGAAAATGTGTCTGAGTGTAAAGAAGCGAGAATTTGTGCCAAGAATTACAGTCACAGGGTAAATAACCTTGTTTTCTCCTTCATCAGTGGCCGCTACCAAATCCCCGTTCTTGGAAGGTGGCCAACAGTCTGTCTGGTGGAGGGTGCTGCTAATTAGAGAGAGCCCATAAACCTCCCTGTCAAAGAGGGCATATGACCTTCCCTTCAAGTCTAAACAATAAAGCTGGCGGACTGCAGACGGCACTCCACGCTGGCTGCCCTGCGGGTTCCCTAAATAGGAACAGGATGAAGGCCAGGCTTAAGAGGTTACCATAGCTCTGCTCTCACACTTTGAGGAATCGGTCACTCCACTTCCCAGTATAACTTGTTTCAATTACTCTCTACAATCTATTTAGAGGAGAGCAGCTTGCGAGAGTGCTCATTGTCTAATCTAAATGAGGAAGCAATTATTACTTGCTGCAGTCTAATGGGCTCTGAGACTGTCGGGTCAAATATCAACCAGATCTCCTATAACTGTGCTTTGCACTTGGGAAGATACATCCTTTTAATGACAATTACTTATCCTTGCTTTTCTGAACCCTCTCCCATTGAGATTACAATATTAAGGAGCTCACCCCCCCCCCCCCCTCATGCTCCAGTGTCTTATTTTAGAATGTAAGTTATTGTCAGGTAAATACCACAACCTCTCTTGTATATTGGTTAATGTAAAATATTTTAAAAATTATTTTTTGCTTTCTTATAGGCATCTTCTCAAAATATAGCAAAATAGAATATCCCAAGTCTTCCCACCTTTGTCTCATTTACCTCCCTGGGAGCCCCCTGCAAGCTTTCATTTTATACAACATGTTGTGAACTATAAATAATACAGTCCCACTTTCCTAGAACATATGGAAACTGTCCTCTGCTATATATACTCTCTGTACTTGCTTTCAACTTAAAAAGATTGAATAAAGTTCATCTCCTATGTAAAAAGGCATTTGGCCTTTTTGGTGTGTTTTATTAGTTAAAACCCAATATGGAACAATGCATGAAAATTCTTGTGAACAGAGCACATAAAAGGTTTTATAAGGTGTGGTGTGAAGGGAGGAAGCCACAGAGCAAGTGCTGGTGGGAAAAGAGAGGAAGGAAGGAAAACACTTCCTGAGAGGATACTCTTCCCGTTTAAGCTACATCCTCTCTTCAAATCTCTTCCTGTTTGTCTTAGCCAATAATTGATAGTGAATTATATGTCTTAATTTTTCCTCTCCATTTGAAAAGCATCCTTTTTCTCTTCTTACTGAAGCTACTCTGAGTAAAAGCTCTTATTAACATCAAGGACTCAAAAACTTCATTCCATTTAGTCTTCTCAGAAATAATCTGAAATTTTTGTGTAATACATATATGCTAAGAGTAATTTCTAAGTGAGCCGTTTAAATATTTTGTGATTGCCAAGATAACTGAGCATAATGGAATTAACAAGAGTCTGAAGTCACAAATATTGTGGTTGGGCCCTCGGCTGGTCAATATTGAGTCTTGGGGGCCTCTGGGTGGCTCAGTTGGTTGAGCATCCAACTCTTGAGTTCAGCTCAGGTCATGATCTCAGTCAGGGTCCTGAGATTGAGCCCTGCCTCAGGCTCCCCACTCAGTGGAGAGTCTGCTTGAGATTCTCTCCCTTTGCCTACCCCCCACTGGCGTGTGCTTTCTCTCTTCCTCTCTCTAAAATAAATAAAATCTTAAAAAACATAGAGTCCTGGGTTCCCTATCTGCAAACCAGGGTGATACCTCTTCCTAAGGTATGAAAACAAACCAATGTACAAATGTTATCATGACTGAATTCAAGAGGCATTATAAGCCATGTAGACTAAGAGTTCCTCTTCCAAATAAACCCTGGCCTGCAACATTCCCTTTCTTTGTCAGATAAACTCATCAAACCCAAGACTTGTAATTTTTACATTTAATTTTATATTTCAAGGTAAATATTTTCTTTTAGAACTTAAGAATACTGTGGCAGTTAATTTTATGTGTCAACTAAGTAGGGCACAGCATTCAGACATTTGGTCAGTAGTTGTTCTAGATGTTGCTGTGAAGGTATTTCTTAGATGAGATTAACAGTCAGACTTTGAATAGCGTATCACCCTTCATAATGTGGGTGGCCCTTAACCACAGCAGGTGAAGGCCTTGAGAGGGAATTTACCTACAGTATATTTTGGAACAGCAACATCAACTCTTCCCCTGAGCTCCAGTAAGCCATCCTGGCTTGCAGATTTGGGACTTGACAACCTCCACAATTGTATCAGCCAATTCTCTAAAGTAAGTCAATCTCTTTTCCTCCCTCCCTTTCGTTCTTTATTAAAGACTTTATTTATTTGAGACACAGAGAGAACACTAGAAGGAGAGAGAAAGCAGGAGTTGGGGGCAAAGGCAGAGGGAGAGGGAGAAGCAGGCTTTTTGCTGAGCAGGGAGCCTGATGTGGGGCTCGATCCCAGGACCCTGGGATCACAACCCAAGTCAAAGGCAGATACCTAACTGACTGAGCCACCCAGGCACCCCCTCCCTCTCTTTCTTTCTATACATGTGCACACACATATATCTATGGGTTCCATTTCCCTTGAGAACTCTAATACAGATGCCTAGTGTTGATTCTTGCCACTACCATGGTCCGTTGTTAACACTCAAATTTAGAGTAACTTAAACTAGGCATAAAATTCTAAAGGGGAAAATCTCCACCTATTATCCCAAATTCTTTCTCAATACGTTGAGATAGCATCAGGTCAAAACACATTATAATTCTCTGCCTGGCTTCATCAACCATTCTCACTCACTTTTTCCAAATTTAGCATTAAACAATGCTGGGAAGAGAAAAAATTCTCTTCCAAGGGTGATGTGCAAGACTATCTGGGCCCTGTTCTTCCCCTCCCTGCTCTGTTCACAACCTTCTCTTTCTATATTTCCTGAAGATACCAGGTGAAAGATAAGAAGCTGTGACAGTTCTTTGGGACTCAAGGTTGAGTCACCTTGAAATATTTTAAGGCTATAAAAAAATATAGTAAGGTCTCAAGAAATTCTGCCTTCAATAAAAATTATGCTCTGAGTATTCCAGGTGAGAGATAATGATAGCTTAAACTAGGAAATTTGGAGGGGAGGGCAGTTTAAGTCAAATTCAGGATTCAGGCATACCTCATTTTATTGTGCTTCTCTTTATTGAGCTTTGTAGATTATATATATATATATTTTTTTTCAAATTAATTAAAGGTTGTGGTAACCTTGCATTGAGTAAATCTGTCAGCACCATTTTTCCAACAATATTTGCTCACTTTGTGTTTTTGTGTCACATTTTGGTAATTCTTGCAAAACTTCAAACTCTTTCACTACAATTTATTTGTTATGGAGATCTGTGATCAGTGACTAATGACTAGCCTTTTTTAAGCAGTATTTTTTAATTTTTTTATTTATTTTTAAAGATTTTATTTATTTATTCATGAGAGACACAGAGAGGGAGAGAGAGGCAGAGACACAGGAAGAGGGAGCCTGATGTGGTACTTGATCCCGGGACTTCAGAATCATGCCCTGGGCCAAAGGCAGGTGCTAAACCACTGAGCTACCCAAGGATCCCCTTAAGCAGTATTTTTAAATTAAAGTATATACAGTGTTTTTTAGACATACTGCTGTTGCACATTTAATGGACTACAGTATAATGTAAATATAATGTCCAAAACATTCATTTGCCTTGCTTTATTGAGATATTTGCTTTATTGCAGTGGTCTGAAACCAAACTGGCAATCTCTCCATGGCCAGCCTGTATATTCTGGACAGAGTCAAAAGGGCTTACTAATGTTTTGGATGTAAGAAGTAAGGAAAAGAAGGGAACCAAGGATTAAAAACAAAACAAATAAGCAAACAAAAACCTGCTCTGAGAGAAACCAAATAAATTACTCAATAATCTGGAAGAAATTACAGCATAAGTGATCCTCAAATAATTTAAACATTTGTTTTTTTTTTTTTAAAAGCAAGAATTATTTCCCTTAAACTGCTATCCTATCCCACGTGGATACAGGCATTGTACAGAAACATGATAGTACTGCTCTATACAGCAGGCACTCAAGGAGTATTTCTTTTTTTTTTTTTTAAGATTATTTATTTATTTATTTATTTATTTATTTATTTATTTATTTATTCATAGAGACACAGCTAGAGAGAGAGAGAGAGGCAGAGACACAGGCAGAGGGAGAAGCAGGCTCCATGCAGGGGGCCTCATGTGGGACTCCATCCTGGGTCTCCAGGATCATGCCCTGGGCTGCAGGCGGCGCTAAACCGCTGCGCCACTGGGGCTGCCCTTAAGGAGTATTTCTAAATGAAAAAATTGATGATACTCTGATTTGCACGTAATGCCAAAATCCCATACTCTCCTTCTCCCCCTACCCCCTTCTCTTTGCCTTTAATCTGGGATTGCCAAATAAACTAAGGATATACTTGGAGAATTTCCTGTTTTTGCTGAGCAGTCTTTTTAGTATCCTACATGTATAGACAATTACCATTTTTGTGCTTCAACATTTCAGTTCAAAGCATTATCTTATAAAAAGCAATTTAAAAAACACTACCAAAATCAGACCCTAAGGAGAGTGTTTCAAGGCCAGAATATTGATGGGTAGGTAAAAGGGAGGGACTGTCTACCAGGGAACAAATGGATCGGTCTCTGACCTGATTTTTGTTCATGAATCTCTTTCTCAAGACAGTGAACCACTTAAAGGGAGAATAAAACATTGGGAAAAATGCTGTAATTCATATATTCATTGAGTTTTTTTTTGAATTTTTATTTAAATGTCTAACTTCTTTGGATCATCACAAGGATATACCTCCTAATAAAGATGAAAACACAACTCCATTTGGAAATACTTTAACACATTATATAGCATAATGAAGTAACACAAAAAAAACTTTTTTTAAACATAGGATTTCTCTTTAAAGCTTAAATGTGAGGCAGACAGACGTCTTACTTTAAAACAGATGGAACCCTAGAACATTTCCAGGATACATAAAACTGAATCTTGTGTTATATTTTATGTCTGAGACAGCTAACCAATACAAAATTGATGGCTAGGGTTTCTGTACTAATTGTTTTTTTATACCTTGCCATTCCAAAATCCAAATTTAACATTCCAGTGTTTCTTTTTGTAATCCTATGACCATTCCAGAATGTATATGATTTTTTTATAATTTGTTCTGTGATTTGGAATCTTAAGTGTATGCATATGCTATTTATTATATAATATATACACCTATATTATATACATACTCCATGATAAGTGATATACATTTATGGAACCCAACATAGGTATTCTGACACACACAAAGAAATACAAGTTGTCGCTAATAAAATGAGTTTATTTTGTATTAATGTTTTCAAAAAACACATTTGTAAAGTTAGCCCCACACTAGGCCTAAAAAAGCCTTTACAAAGAGATTAAAAAATTACAAAACTGCTTTCTCTTAACTATGAAACTACAGAGATTTAAGAGGTGTTAGAGGAGAAAAATGTTAATTCATGGTCAATTTTTAAAAGGTTAATATACAATAAATCTGTAGGATACTATTAGAAGATTAAATCTTAACCATTTAGAGGAAAAAGCTGTATTTTTCTTTCAGAAAGTTTTACTCTTAAATGATGTTTACTAAGAAATATACATTGCATACCACAGTAACAATGATCTCAAAATTACCTAATTGCTTTGCAAATGAATCAGCCTATACAGGAGAACAAGTAGGAAATTGCTTGCTGATACATATTAACTCCTTAATTTTCCTGATAAAAGAAAATCAAAACAAAAATTTAGTCCATTCCAACTAAACATACAAATTACTGATATTTAATAGAAGATAGCACTGGATTATTTTTAACAACACAAAAATTCAAGTATTACAGAAGCTCAAACTACGTTATTTCAAAAAAGGAAACGAAAGAAGACGTATTTATCTAACCAGTGTTTTACAGAAATTTGGAATATTTACATATTTTATAACACTGTAGAAATCTTTGGTGGTGACATATGGATTCAGTTCCCTGAAAACACTTTAATAATTTTGTTCCATCAATCTGTGTAGTCAAGTATTGATGATCAGTAATGCTGGCAGTTACCATTTTCTAGCCAAATCCACATACACAATAGTGACTTGTGTGGAGGGGATCTTGTGCAGGACCTACATGGGTTTACATACTAAATCACTTAGCAAGAAGACTTACTTCTGGCTCGTTTTTTATCCCAGGAAAAACATGGTAAACTAAAGAACAGATCAACTGTCACTTCCAAACAAACTTGGGAAATGGTTAATATTAATGCACAAATTGAATGAATGAATATATAATAAAACAAAATGCTGGCTACAATCTCTGCATAAATGTTAACAGCTACCATTATGGTGCCTTAAGTGAAGTTGTGCAGCATCTGATGCCCATTCACCAAATGGTGGTGGTGGGAAAGCAAGGCACTGTGGTCAAGAGATAAATTTACCTCCTTTAAAAGCACTGAACTCAAAAGTAGAGAAACAACAAATGACCTGCTCCACCTTAAGAGAGACAAAGATTTATAAGTGTATCATACAAAGTTCAAAGGAAAGAGCATGCTAAAACACACACAAGAGAAAAACAGCAAGATCTCAGAAATATAAAAAAAGGAGAGAAAGGAAATGATAGAAGAGCAAAATGACACCCACTGCTTATAAGGATATAACAGTAGAAACAGATCAGAGGAGGCACTGCATGGAGAGATACAATTAAAAAGGACATACATCACCCCTTTGTGACCTGTGTTGTCTTTGATTCAACATTTTGTTTGCAGAAGTTCAGAGGGATAAATAATGCCTCCAATTTAGAATAGTATTTATGAGTTTACTACAATTAAGGAATAGATTTAACAGATCGGCCTTGGAAAAGATAAAATGGAACAGAGAGAAGCCTGCACAGGTAATATTTTTATACAGAGTCACTTACATGACCTTGTCAGGCAACTGATGACACTGCTTTCGGGCAGGAAAGACAAACATAGTGTAGCACTTGTATTAGCAAGTCTGGTACTAGGCAATATAAATAAAACTCTCTTCCAAGAGTTTATCATAAGAGTTCCTAGGAATTTTGAACACTAGGAGCTTTTCTAGAAACTTAGGCTACAAATTAGTCAAGGTAGTAAAAATATCTTCACCTAAGCTATTCAGAAAATTAAACTCTTGGAGGAAAGAAGTTGAGTGAATTTTTTCTTGATGTATCAAGAATGTGAGATAGTCTAGAAAATGTTTTAAGACTTGTACCAAGAGAAATGTTTGAATTAAACTAAGTACTCCTAAGTAAATATTCTGTTCTCTGCCAACACTCTGAGGGGGTCCTGAATATACACTGCCAGCTGGTTTCACTTCTTAAAAAGATAGAAAGGTCAAAGATTTCACAAATCTCGCCCACTGTGTTTTTCCTCCGGACAAACATAAGTAAATTATCTGAATGGTTATAACTGTACAACTTGGACTACTGATCACTAAAACCACCACCAGAAATACAGACTTCATAATGCATAGTTATCAGTGCCACCTAAAAAGCTTCCACGTTCCATAATTCAAAATTTCTCGTATTAAAAACTATTTTTCTAATATCTATTCTAACCACTTCTAGTACGTAAGATTAACATCTGTATTTTGCATTGGCACCTCTCTTCAGGAAACCATCTTAGCCAGAAGATGAGAGATTTAAGTGATTCTAGCCAATATAGATTCATAAATCAGCAGCACACATCAGTGCCAAGCTTATGAATGGACCGACTGTTGGATAACTTCATGACTCTGTTTCACAAAAGCAACTCTTTTTAAATGCTGAAAATGTAACCAGTGTTAACAAGAACATGCTAAATTCAACCACAATATAGGGCTTAAATGTGGAAAATTGGTTGATGTTTAGAATACCTTCTTACTTAAGAGAAGATAATTAATTAATTAAAATAGTTAAATTTGAACAATTAGCTATATTTTCATATAATTAGAATCTAACGAATTTAATGAATGAAACCCACAGGAAAAGAGATGATGAAATTCAAGGCATAAATGTGACATGTTGGGATACGACAAAAAACAATAAAAACAGTGTCAATAAAACTTAAAATAAATGTACAGTCGTAAATAAGTAAACAATTTTCAAGTGTGCAAAACTAGTCAGGAATAAAAGTGCTATGTGGATACCTGGCTTTCAAATATTTGTTTTGAAAACTTTCAGTTGATGGTGGCAAAACCAGGAAGTATTAAAAAAGTAAAAATTTAAAGAATATATAAAACACGCTGTATCTTACATTATGCCCTTGTCCTATCACTGCTGGATCAGAGGCTTATTAATTTCTATCCTCATGTGATAGAATATACATGGAGGTAAACACAATACAAGAGCACAAAGGCTGATGTATCTTAAACCGTAAAAAGACTCTTTTCAAGTATACTGTGGGTCTGTGTTTCATCGCAATCCCAGGCACTCAGTGTTGTTGAGGAATTTGAAAACAGGTAACACAATTTTCTATTATTTCTGAAATATTATATGTATAAATAAACTTTGCATAACTACCTTTAGTAGTCAGGACATGGAAGTGCTGGTGAATGAAATAAAAGCTATTTAAATTTAGATGAAAATAAACCCTATCACTGCCACAATGGAAAGTATTATTTTAATACGTAAATCCTGAATGAATAATGTTAGCAAAAATGTCGATGGATTAGCATAATTTGTCTTGGGATTCTTGAAGTGCAGATGGCTAAAAATACACTTGTGGTCTCTTCTTCACTTTATATTTTAGTGACCCGTATCGCACCTGAAGAGAGAAATGTGTCATTATTACAAATTCGATGATTACTTTTGAACTTAGATGGAAATGAATAGTTCCTAGTCACGGTGATAATTTTTTTAACTTTTCTCATATAAAGAACCAATTATCCTAGAAGTATGCTTACGTATTCAAAAGTGGAGTTGGTACTAGTTCGAAATATGCTCACACTATTATCACTAATAACAAATAAAAACATTAACTGTTGCTAATTGTGCTTTGCCTGGTCCATCAATTGTTCACAATGACCTGAGGCCATACACTGAAATCCTCCACTGCTTTCTGGACACAAAGACAATATATTATTGTGGATAAACTTCTGTTTAATCCTCACACAGGGTTGGCTCAAAGCCATATCATGTAGTTATTTTTGTTAGTTGCCCTCTGCTCATCTGTTGTAGGGCCAGCACTGGGTGCTCGTGACAACCCTATGACTTGCTCTATGAGAACACCATTTTCGACCTACAGAGGATGACTAGGGATTTGCCACTTTGTAAATTTCCAGCCCTCCTAAGGTATCCAATCTGAATAAAGAATTTAAAATGTAACTGCCGATCTACCCCTCTGTTCTTCACCTATGGATCATTAGCATCCTGAGTGGTAATGCAGCAAGGAAACCCTACAATAGGAATCTATTAGGAAAACAACTCTGCACCTGACTGACCTCTTTGCGGCCTTTCACGGTTTTCACAGATTTCATGCTTTGCGATCTTCGAAGCCCTCGGTGGGTTAACATCTCATCATCTGAATACGGCCCCTCCGCTTCTTCATCTGTTTTCTCATCTCTGTCTTTCAGTGGAATTCCATAACCTAAACGAGTAGTCAAACCAGGATATTTTGGTGAAAGGACAGCACTCCGTCTGATGCACTTCTCTGCATGGTTTGCATTTGCCCCTGACTCTCTCTCCTTTTCTCATCTGGAACGTGCTCTCTGCCTTTTATCATTAATCTCAGCCCTGCGTACTATTCTGCATGAAGCTCATAATTCATGTCTTCCAGGAAGTTTCTCCCAACCATTCCTACTTTTTACTACACGTTTTTCAGAATAATTTAAAGTAATTGACTCTTGAGAAGGTAAATAAAACCTTATTCGAAACTCAAAAGAATATAAGCAGGTGTATACTGAGCCAGATCTCTTCATGCACTCTAAATAATCTACGCAATTTTGTGTTTTGTCATTTGTGCCTTTGACTTTAATTAGAAATGAAGGGTTTCCTCCAACCACTTGTGTCAAAACTTTCATCAAGATTGAGAATGGGAGGGTGAATTTAAAGGAGTCAAGTAATACCCAAAGGGGCTAGGACTTTGGGCACAATGGGCAGGTGATGGGGATGTTAAACCAACACTGTTGCAGCTGCTGGGATAAAAACCAGCCAGACAGGCTACAGTATTAGAAACACCACAGGCTATGATGACAGATGTTAAGGAAATAGCCAGCATCAGGAAGGTCAGTAAGAGACTGTGTGGAGGTGTGCTAACAGGCTGCTTATTATGTGTAGCCACAAAAGATTTAACATTGGCCAATATGCAAACATCCAGGTAGTCAGGCTGGTTATTGTCAGGGAGTCTGACAGCATTCTGACGCTGGGATTCAGAGACCTGAAGACTCCTGTTCCTAAGGCAGAGGTTCTCAAGCTTAGTAGAGCTAATTAGCAAAGACTTATTAGCACATATTAAGAGTCACCGGAAGAACTTGCTGCTACGAAGACTGCTGGGCGGGGGGGGGGGGGGGGGGGGGGGGGGGGGGGGGGGGGCGGCAAGAATCTACATTTCTAACAAGTTTCTAGGTGATGTTTAAGCTAGGTGCAGGGTCTGTACTTTTGAGCCACTGTTTGGGTGGAGCAAGACAGGGGCCCCAATCCAGCAAAAATGGAGAGCCAAAAAGATAAGCAGTTAGGTATAAAGACAAGGGTGAAGTTACAAGGCTCCATTAGGTTTCAAATTCTCCTTTAATAAAGATAAGAAGCATACATATCTAAATCTGCAGGTAAGAAAAATATACTAAATACATGTTTCCTAATCTGCTCTCCCAGGCCATGAATAACTTGCGACTCACTAAACGAACCATGAAGATTTGTTAATAAGCTTCTTAATCTCCTAATAAGATACAAGCCTTTAATTGTATAACATGCAAATACAATTTTATGCTGCCAGACTTCTAGGGTAAAAATTAAGAAGGATTTGGAAGTAGACTCAGTCATAATTGGGGCCAGGATCCTTTGTTTCCCTGCATCAGTCCAAATAACTGTGTCCTAGGTAGAAAAGCAAGCACTTGCCAGGTGCTAGGGCTAGGGGAGCAGCAGCTTGGGGGAGGCACGAAGGCCAGTGTGGTGGCTCCAGGATGGGTTGGGTCACTGGTCCTGGGAGGAAGCTCCTCATACAGTATTAAGTGGGAAAAAAACGTACATTAAAAAAAAAAAAAGTACATATAGAAATAAAGGAAAAACAACAATGAAACCACTAGATCTCTTGAAAGTGGGCTTTTAGGTGATTTTAAGTTTTGTTTTTTCTTTTTAAATTTGCCCAATTTTATTTAAAAATTGTATTGTTTTTAATAATTGGGGAGAATAAACCAGAAAAAAAGTTGTTTTTAGGTGGTCATTTCTAGATTTTTCTCCATCGCTGTTGCCTACACAATATTCCTAATGCCAATAAAACTAAAGTAAAACGCAGAATGGGGAATCAAGGAAAGAGTTAGAAAGGACGCAACTGTGACCAAGAAAGTTCTCTAAGGTCACATATGAAGCATAAGATTACAGGTCAACAATCATGGCCTTTGCTATTTTAATCACTTCTCACTGTATGCATATGATTAGGAATTGGAATTTCATTCAAAAGAGGATTAGGTACACATCTTCTTTCTTTTTTTCCAATTTCAGGTAACAAATCTTATTAGCTTTCTAATTATGGTTTCAGAGAAAATGATGGGTTGATTCATTATTCCATTAATACTCGAAAAATTCTATGTGTTTGGCAGTGTGCTAAATTATGGGGATAGAATGATGAAGAAGACACAACTTTCATTTTTCACCCAAAGAAACTCTGGGTCCACCAGGGGGAAACAGACTTTAGCAGGCATTACAATACTGTACTAGATGCTATAAATCAAAGATGATGAGGTACTATGGGAGCCCACTGTGAGATAATTAACTCAGCCTGGGGGTGGGGGAAAATAGGTTGTGAGAGAGGACTTCTCGTAGGAGGAGATGGCTACCATCTAAAAAGGCTCATGATTCTGTATAACTAGCACATGATGGAGTGGGAGAACAAGTCAGAGGAGTTAATATACCTCATGCTACTGAGTTTGGAATTCATCAGAGAGCGATGTGGGGCCACTGAAGCATTTTAGGCAGAAGGGTGACATGATTACACTTGGAGTCTTTCAAAGATTCTTTTTACACTTCGGGGAATGAATCAGAAGTGGATGAAGACTGGAAGCAAGGAGGTTACTGCAGTATGGCAGGTCAGAAATGATGAAGTCCAAGGAGCAAAGACAGAGACAGTAGCCAAATTTGGGATCTATTAGAAGATGAAATTGAAAAGTTTAACTTAGCAATTTACTAAACCAAACTGTGCATCAAAAAAGAGAGGAGTCAAGTCAAATATCTTCACTAAAATATGCATTTTCTATTCCACTTAAAACCTGGAATTGAATATGTATGAACATTCTGCTGTGAGCGGTGGAAGTGTTAATCGAAGTTGTCTGAGGATTTAGAAGTTTGGAGGAGGAGGGAGACCTGAGACTATCAGAGAAGCCCATATCTGGGTTCCATCCCACAGTAGGCACTCAGCAAGTAGGCAGAGTGGCTTATGGGTCTGCTGAGCCCGGGCAAAGTGAAGCTTCTGGGGGCTACTGATGCCATACGAAAGTGAGGCTAAGGCTGCTTGCTTTACGTCGCTGATGTACACTGGACAGAGCCCTTGCATGTATATTCCTGAGGAGCAGTGACTGGGGACCTAAGGCTGAGGAGTCTGTATGACCCTGGGGCTTTGGGGCCTAATGCTGTAACTGTTTGGCCAGCTACAGCCCAGACCTCTGTGGACATTTTAGAAACTGGCAGATGCTTTTGCAAACTGACCTGGTGTTCACACAGCTCCTACATCTTAGAGTTGGTATATTTTAAATTTTCCCACCATATGATAATAATAGCCAATATTAATCCAGTATTTAGCAACCCACTGCTTTAAGCAGTTTCTGCATATTAATACAAGTGTGGAATCACAGAAATTCTGCCCTGGAAAGAGCCCTGGACCTATGGTGGGGGATGTGATGTGAGTACTTCACCACCTCTTAGTGGTGAGACCCAGAGCTAGTCTTGCCTCTCTCCAGGCCTGTGTTTTCTTATATGGTAAGGTGGTGGGATGGATGAGAGATGACCAATAGATTTCTTTCTTTCTTTCTTTCTTTCTTTCTTTCTTTCTTTCTTTCTTTCTTTCTTTCTTTCTTTCTTTTCTTTCTTTTCTTTCTTCTTTCTTTCTTTCTTTCTTTCTTTCTTTCTTTCTTTCTTTCTTTCTTTCTTTCTTTCTTCTTTCTTCTTTTTTATTTTTTTTGACCAATAGATTTCAATGTGAATCCCAACTCTGACCCAGTTGGACTGTCTGGGGCACCATGTTGAGGACCTGTGAGCAGTGTGGGAAGGTGCCAGAGTCCTGAAGCGATGTCTGCTGCTGTGGGCAGGGAGCAGGGAGTACGCAGGACACCTATTTGCCATCTTTGACCAACGCCATCTCTAAGGCTGGTACCTTCTCAAATTATTTGAATTTGTAGTTCCAGCTCAACCGTCTAAGTGTAGACTTTTTATAAATGAAAAAGAGAACCTTGGATACCTCCTTCCTGTCATTGACTATGTAGCCCCTGACAGGTATTTTAATCTCCTTATGTCTGTTTTATTATCTAAAAAACAAGGATGAAGGGCAGCCCGGGTGGCTCAGTGGTTTAGCACCGCCTTTGGTCCAGGGCGTGATCCTGGAGTCCCGGGATTGAGTCCCACATCAGGCTCCCTGCATGGAGCTTGCTTCTCCCTCTGCATGTGTCTCTGCCTCTCTCTCTCTCATGAATAAATATATAAAACCTTTAAAAAAATAAAAATAAAAAATAAGGATGAAATACTTAACCCATGGAGTCATCTTAAGGATTAAATAAATACATAAAAAGCACCTACAACAACAAAAAATGTGTGCTTTATTTCTTTATGTACTACTATTGAAACTGAATATTGGGCCACTTTTAACTCATAAGGGAGCAGCAACGTCTTTGCAGAAAAAATATTCCCACTTATCACAATGTGGTGTTCTTTCAAAGGAGGTGAACATCATGTTCAAGGCATCCATTTTCTAACAATGAAGCATTTGGAGGGAGCTCTTTTTGCCACAGTGACAACAAGCAGATTTAATAACTTCATCAAGGGATGCCTGGGTGGCTCAGTTAGTTAAGTGTCTATCTCTGGCTCAGGTCATGATCTCAGGGTCCTGGGATGCAGCCTGTGTGGGGTTCTCTGCTCAGAGGTGAGTCTGTTTCTCCCTCTCCTTCTGCCCCTCCCCCCACTTGTGTGCAGGCTCTCTCAAATAAATAAAATCTTTAAAAAATACGTAACTTCATCAAAGCAGGACTTCTCTTGACTACTTAACCTCAAACCACTCAGAGCAGGCCATGATGAGTTTTCAAATAAGATTCAAATTTCCAGATATTTGAGTTGCTTGTGAACAAGCAGAGCATCTAAGGTAAATGTATTGATCACATGAACCAATAAACAGATTTTGCAATGTGGATGCAATTACCTCACTGAAAAACTTACTATTTTTTCTTGAGGAATTTTGAAAGTAGATAGTATAAATTTTCATGGCTAATACACCATGCTCCTGGTTAACCATTTCTCTTAGGCATTTGGTTTGTTCCAGTATTTTGTAACTATCAACAACGAGATGAACTTTTTTGTACATATATCTTTGAATATTTGTCTGATTATTTCTTTATGACATAGACCTGGAAGTTTCTTACTGAATTAAAAGGCATAAATTTTGATAATTACTTCCAGATTGTCATCAAAAAGAATTATTCCACTGAAATCTCATAAATAGAATATGAGAATGTTTGTCTCCCAACAAGCTTGCTGTGGTGATTTAAAAACATAGTCACAAATTCTGACACTTTTCTCCTTTTCCCTTAAATACATTTTTTTACATTATTTTATTTTCTTTTTAAAGATTTATTTATTTATTTATGAGAGAGAGAGAGAGAAAGAGAGAGAGAGAGGCAGAGACACCGGAGGAGTGAGAAGCAGGCTCCATGACGGGAGCCCGACATGGGACTCGATCCCGGGACTCCAGGATCATGCCCTGGGCAAAGGCAGGCACCAAACCTGGGATCCCCTTCTTACATTTTTTAAAAGGTAATCTCTAACCCCATATGGGGCCTGAACTCATGATCCTGAGACCAAAAGCTGCATGCTCCACCAATTAAGCTAGCTAGGTGCCCCTCCTCTTCCCTTAAATCTTAAGGATGTTTGTAGATATGTGTCTCAACAAATTGCCTTAAGACAGAAGGGATGTTGCATGATTTCTGCCACTTTTCTTGGAGCACTGGCTCGAAGAGCTTTTAGCCACCAGGTAAGGCCAGAGAAGCCCCAACTGTTTGAACCGTCAGCTGTGTGACTCTTTACAGTGAACACATCAGACATATGAGTGAAGAAGCCTTTGACAATATGACTCCATCCCTAGGTGCTGTTTCCCTGTGGCTGCATTAAGGCCCTGAGCAAGAACTACTTTCCTGAGCGCGGTCACTCCCAGATTCATGGGCAAAATAAATGAAGTGTGACTTTTTTTTTTTTTTTTTTTTTGAACTGTGACTTTTTTAAGGCCACTGTTTGTACTCTGTTACACAGAAACAGGTAACTGGAAAAGTTACCACCAGAATACTGCTAATTAAAAAAATCTTTTTGCCAATCTGGTGAGCAAAAATTACTATTACTATCATTTCAATTTACTGTTTCTTTGACTGTGAGGCTGAGTATCTTTTTCATGTATTAATTGATCAGCTGTATTCTTTGGTAGAATTAACAATAATTGGCTTGTAAGAATCCTTTGTGTGGTTAAAATCCAAACCCTTTGCCTATATCGGATGAGAATATTTTTTCTAGTTTGTTTTTATGGTGTGGAATATTTTTCCCTTATATGTTATACATTTTTTTTTTATACCAAACCCTTTGCCTATATCGGATGAGAATATTTCTTCTAGTTTGTTTTTAATGGTGTGGAATATTTTTCCCTTATATGTTATACATTTTTTTTATATAGAAACATCTCTCAAGTTTTTCCCTTATGTCTTCTGATTTTGATGTCATGCTTAAGAAGTCTGGCATATCCTAAGGATATAAATATATACTCAGGAATGTCCCACTATATTATAGTTTAGGTCTTAATCTTTTAAGTATGTTGATGAAAGGCTTAAGGTAGAGGTATAACTTCATTCCCTACCCCATATTCTAAGTCTAGCAATTATTCTGACACTGCTTATTTATCTGCCTTTCTCCCACCCACCTGAAAGGCCACCATCTTCATTTGATAAATTTCCATGTATGTCTGGACTTGTGTTTATATAGACTATTATTATCTTCTCTTCATCTATTCCTGTCCTGGGCTCTCACTACTTTTAAAAAATATTTTCAAGAGATAATATTTTTGTTAAATTTCTTCCTTAGGGAAAAAGAGCTCAGAATATATACCATTCTGTAGGAAATTTGGAACTTGGGCAAAGTAATGCATATTAAAATTTTAATTTCATAACTGAACAAGTCCCTTTCTTATACTACTACTTATTTCATATCTCTCTAATCTTAAATTATTTTAATTTCATGCCCTAAAATTCTTTCTCTTTTTTAAAAAAGATTTTTATTTATTTATTCATGAGAGACATGCAGAGAGAGAGGCAGAGACATAGGCAGAGGGAGAAGCAGGCTCCATTCAGGGAGCCCAATTGGGCCTTGATCCCGGGTCTCCAGAATAATAGTTCAAAGTTCAATGGTTCTCATTCTTACAGATATTACTACCTTAATCCATGGCCAATTCTTATGATCTCTTAGGTAACAGCCATCCACTTTGTAAAGTTATTCATTCTAGAGAGAACTCAGAAGAAAGTTCACGGTTTTTTCTCTACAGGAAGGACTGTTATTTTATTTCCCAAATTGCTTTCAATATAAAGGATGATTTTTAACCCCCTCAAAAGAAAACTACTTAAAAAAAAAGCAAACAAATAGCCTTGTACCTTATGGACTTCAAAATATACTAATAAGAAATGTCGTGAAGATCGTAATTTTCAGCTGAACTTTGAACTAAAACTTTCTTACCTGTGATAAAATGACTAAGGAGCTGTGTTTTTTTTTTTTTTAATTTTTATTTATTTATGATAAGCACACAGTGAGAGAGAGAGAGAGAGGCAGAGACACAGGCAGAGGGAGAAGCAGGCTCCATGCACCGGGAGCCCGATGTGGGATTCGATCCCGGGTCTCCAGGATCGCGCCCTGGGCCAAAGGCAGGCGCCAAACCGCTGCGCCACCCAGGGATCCCTGTGTCTTTTTATTTATGTGTATATTTCTAAAATCAGCATAATTTATTAAAGTTTTAGTACATATCAACTATGCCATGTTCCTAATTTATATTAGAAATACTGACAAGTTAGTTCTTGAATTAGAATATTTCATTTCAACATATTTCCCATTGTAGTAATCCTATTTACAAACTGAGTCATCCCTTGTCACCTCCTTAGAACTTTTTATCTTGTGAGTCAATATCCTTATTTGTACGGCATTTATAGTAAAGAGTGTTTAACTATAAAAATTCTTAGATGTCACTACACAGTTTGAATATAAAGAGTACTGATCACAGGTGAGAACTGGCGCTGGTGGCTAGGAGGCTGGTAGTAACCACACCTAAGGCTTCTAAAAATTCATGGCAGCACAAGAGGCTACTGTTACTGTCTTAGTTAGATTATCTCTAGAGTCAACAAAGGCAAGCACCAACTTTATTAAGAGAAAATTTAGAGAACAAGAACTACAGTTAAGTGTAAATTCACAAACATAAGCTTAAAAGTAAATTTTGTCTACTCAAATTCAGAAAGTTACCATGTATTATTTAATATCCGCCTGGACCCACAAGTTCTAATTGTGAAAGAAAAATATATTAAAACAAACAAGCACACCTGCTGATTCACCGGAGACTGATTTACTTTTCTTTTTTGTTTCTTGTAGAGCTTGGTATGGTCTTTGGCCCACAGGCTCATCGCCTTGGATAGCTGTTAGATCATGCATACTAAAACTTCGTAAACGTTCAGTTATTGCTCCTTGGCTCTATTTAACAGAGAGGTGATAGATCCAAGAAAAAAAACACACTTTAAAATATTTCATATGCTTACATTTATATTTCTCCCAACATTTTATCATAAGGGTTACTGATTTTATTATGAAACTTTCAGAAAAGTTGAAAGTGAACAGCCCTAGCTGGAGTGAACAGCCCTAGATTGTTTATAGTTTGCTATATTTTCTTTACCACATATCTACCATTTATACACCCATCAACCCATTTTAAAAATGCATTTCAAAGAAAGCTGTAGACATCAGTACATTGCACTCCCAAACATTTCAGCTTTGTAATTTGTTTTAAATGTAAAAAAAAAAAAAAAAAAGAAAAAAAAAAGTATGATGAGCTTACCCCCTCTGAGTAGACAGCATCCGTTACTTTGCTCTCTCCTAAAACTGGCACTTTGGAGCTTATGATTTAGGAGAACATTTTTTTTTTTTTTAAAAATATTTTACCTATTTGACAGAGAGAGAGAGAGAGCACAAGCAGGAGGAGTGGCAGGCAGAGGGAGAGGGAGAAGAAGCCTCTCTGCTGAGCAGAAAGCACATGTGGGGCTGGATCCAAGAACCCTGAGATCATGACCAAAGGCAGACGCTTAACCAACTGAGCCACCCAGATGCCCCCAGAAAAACTATTTAAAGTTAAAAGATACATATTTTTTTAGATTTTATTTTGAGAGAGAGAGAGAGAGAGAGAGAGAGAAAACATGCATGCATGGGGGGGGGAGGAGTAGAGGGATGGGGGAGGAATCTCAAGTAGACTCCCTGCTGAGCTCAGAGCCAGATGTGGGGCTTAATCTCACAACCTGGAGATCATCACCTGAGCTAAAACCAAGAGCCCATAGCTTAACTGACTGAACCATTCAGGCACCCTAAAGGTATACTGTTTTAAAGATAAGCTAAGTCAGACATGGTATGACTCTACTTAGTACGAGGTAAAAAAAAAAAAAAAAAAAAAAAATATATATATATATATATATTTATATATATATATAAAGAATTATATATATATAATTCTTTTATATATATAAAATATATAAAGAATATATATATTCTTTTATATATATAAAATATATATATATATAAAGAATTTTGGACACAAAATGATATTGGGTTAATTAGGGTTAATTATTTCACTATCTGGCAAGGCATATCTACTACTATGAAGTCTGACTTTAAAAGTAATTTTATTTATTTATTTTTAAGATTTTATTTATTTATTTGAGAGAAAGAGACAGAATGATCAGAGGAAAGGGAAGAGGAAGAAGGTGAAGCAGTCTCCCTGCTAAGCAGGGAGCCCAATGCTAGCTGATCCCAGGACCCAGACATCATGACCTGAGCTGAAGGTAGGCAGACACCTAACTGGCTGAGCAACCCAGGAGCCCCTGACTTTAAGTCATTTTAAAGCCTTAACAATATGATAGACATTGGGCACATGTGGGTATTTAAATTTAAATTAACAAAAATTACCTAAAATTAAAAATTTATTTCCTCAATTGCATATTTCAAATGCTCAAGGGCCACATGTGGCTAGTGGCTACTGTACTAGATGGCACAGATACAGAACATTTCCATCACTGCAGAAAGTTCAAGAATTTTCATCACTGACCAGCTCTGAAAGAGACATTTCTGAACTTTACAGATCTAACTACATTTCCCCCTAAATATAAAAGGAAAAAATAATTTCTAAATTTAACCACTTTGAAAATTTCCATAGCATACAGATGATTCATTTCTTATTTATAGCTATTTCAAAAATATTCTTTTAAAGGTTTTTTACTCTTATTATTTCTTCACACATATATGAATTTATGATTGCCTCCTGTTAGAATTTACTGTAGAAACTCATCCCTAATGGTGCATCTCTAAATTTCTAGATTTCAAAGCCTGAGGCACTGTAAACATTTGGATACTATTGTATTTTACACTGAAAAAAGATCTTTTTTTTTTAAATTATTTTTTATTTTTTTAACTTTTATTTATTTATGATAGTCATACAGAGAGAGAGAGAGACAGAGACAGAGGCAGAGGGAGAAGCAGGCTCCATGCACTGGGAGCCCGACGTGGGATTCGATCCCGGGTCTCCAGGATCGCGCCCTGGGCCAAAGGCAGGCGCTAAACCGCTGCGCCACCCAGGGATCCCCTGAAAAAAGATCTTGATTCTGCCACTCTGGGTCAGTGATATTAGATTATGTCAAAACCAAATGCCATTTCTATGCCCCACTTAGGGTCTCTACCACATTTTTTAAATTGTGAAAAGAAATTGTTAAATTAAAGGGTCTATATTCACAATAAAAAATAATTGGGTTCCACACATCTTTAAACATTCTTGCCATGGTTTAATCCATTATACTTTCTTCCTCTTTATCAGGTATCATTTTAAAGATATTGGGGACAGAAGACATCAGACATGCACTAGAAGGAAGTGACCAGTGCACATCTGAAACAGACTCTTTGTTTTCTCAGAATTCTCTTTATCCCAACTTGGTATTTCTTGACTTTTTACCTACTGCCAAACAGATGATAACTGGCATACACACATGTGTATACCCGATACCTGACTCAGGTGCAATTTCTGAGGTGGGCTGTAACTGCCAAACCCTCCCACTCAAGAAAGAACATCTCAAAATGCAAATTAGCCAAACTGCCACTCAATCAATCTAGCATTATATCATCTACAAACTTTGGTATCTTTAATGAGCATAATTCACGAATTACTTAGAGCATACCTCACAAATAAACTCATACATTATTGTTAGTTCTATTGTTGTGCTGTGTATATCTTGTCTCCAGGGGAGGATTTTCAGAAACTAAAGGAGATTGACTAATTTTAGGCTTCTTCTATTCTCCTAGTGTATTGGTATGATACGGATAGCGAGCATGTAATAAGTAGGCAAAATATTCTCTTTATGCCTCTTCTTTTTCATTGCTCTTGACTGCTAGAGAGTTCTCCATAGACAGCAGTGTGTTTTACTGTAACTATATAAGCAGAGGTTTGGCAGTGAACTGCAGGTATGGTCATGGGCTCACACAGGTAGATGATACCATCCACTAGGGGTTTGCTTCAGGTTGACTTTATTTTTTTATTTTATTATATATTTTTAAGATTTATTTATTCATGAGAGACATAGAGAGAGAGAGAGAGGCAAAGACATAGGCAGAGGGTGAAGCAGGCTCCTCACAGGGAGCCCAATGCGGGACTCGATCCTGAATCCTGGGATCATGCCCAGAGCCGAAGGCAGATGCTCAACCGCTGAGCCGACCAGGCATCCCTCAGGTTGACTTTAATACAGGTGTCTGGATTTTAATGGAGCTCTTGGGTAACCAACCTTATAGCCCCAAGTATCATCAATATCCTCAAGGCTTAAAGGAGGCAGAAGCAGGCAGAAGCAAAAGGGGGCTGTGGACACTCTGAGGACTCCCAAGACTTCAACAGCCATTACTGCCTCAAATAATTGGGTTTTCCACTGTATATTTTCTTATGGGCCCAGAACAGAACTAATGTGGGAAGAGAGAATTAATTCAGTATTGCGAACTTCAAAAACATTACATAAATTATAAGTCTGTAACCACTTTAAAGTGGCCAATGTGACCACTTTAAAGAAATGTAATTATAAAATAATCACTTAAAGGCAGACCTATTCCTTCCAATTTTTATAACTTCAGCATAAAAAGTCCATTAACAAAGAAATTATGTTTAAAATAAAATGTTAAGTGAAAACCTTTCCCTTCCAACCTCAGAATTCTAAATCATATCCATAACATGGTTGCAGGTATGAGTATGGTTTAAGCAGATAGGGGATATATGCAAAAATGAAAACAATATGATGTTGAGGCAGATGGGATGGGTGATTTTATTCCTTTTTTCAACAATTTCTTCAATATTACAAAATTAGATAAGTCATAGATAGATGGTATAGTGAAGTTTTTGTTTTTTTAGATTTGAATACTGTTTATTATAAACTGGATAGGATCCTGATTTCCTTTTGTTTCCTCCAATGCCTGGCTACAACTATCCAAATGAACATTTTTCTATTTTTACAATGAAGTTTTAATTGTAATGTGTTCACTGTAAGAATTTCTGATCTATTTTCTGCTCATTTTCCCTGTATCCAATTCCTTACTCCCATCACGAAAAGAAACACTGTTTCTCTATTTTGAGGGCACAAATAGGGCATTATAGTCACTTGTCAGTAACAATTCTAGAAAGCATTGAGGTTTTGTTTAAATTAATAATGCTTTATTGATTTTCTCCTATTTGGTTTATATAGTATTAAGCCAAAATTATATGAAAAAATGCAGAAAGGTTCTAGTTAGAGGGGGAAAAGACATATGGAAATAGCACTTTTGGTCATTAATCAATAAAGAAGAAGTTCCTGTTTATAAGGCAAGTCAATATCCCAGATTTTAGATCCCATTCTCTACAGAATTGTATGTACACTGCTTATGTTCAAATTGATCCTAAAAATCGAAGAGAAAGAGAGATATGATGAGAACACAAAATCAAAGTAATTAAGAAGAATTTTGCAGAATATTTTACATTAAAACTGATCTTAGGGCAGGCCTGGTGGCTCAGCGGTTTAGTGCCAACTTTAGCCCAGGGTGTGATCCTGCAGACCCAAGATTGAGTCCCCCGTCAGGCTCCCTGGATGGGGCCTGCTTCTCCCTCTGCCTGTGTCTCGGTCTCTCTCTCTCTCTCTCTGTCTCTCATGAATAAAAAAGTAAAATCTTAAGAAAACAAAACAAAACTGATCCTCTCCAGCAGGAGTTTTCTAAACCCTTTAGGTAACTCAAGTTAAGTTCTCAGGGTTTGATTTTGGAGAGACCCAGAACATCCATTTAAAATGGGAGCACTTGTAGGGTGGGGCCTTGGGTTCAAATGTAACACATTCATGCTTTGGGAAAGATTCTTCAGCTGAGAAGGGGCACCTTGCATGTATGACTAATTCTAACTCTGTTACTCCCAAATAATTCTGTCCTTTTAAATTAATTAATTAGAATTCTGCCTTTGTTTAAATACTGTGTTTCCTGCTTAAACATTATGTTAAAACTATATTTTGTTGTTAACACAAAATAAGGGGAATTTACTATGCTTATCAGCACCTTAGTATAAAACTTTCAGTTGGGTTGCCTGGGTGGCTCAGTTGGTTAAGCGTCTGCCTTCAGCTCAGGTCCCAATCCTGGGGTCCTGGTATTGAGCCCCGCCTTGGGCTCCCTGCTCAGCGGGGAGCCTACTTCCTCCTCCCCCTGCTTGCGTGCTCTCTCTTAAATAAAATCTTAAGAAAAGAAACAACCCAAAACTTTAAGCCTATTCTCTTCATATTTTTAATTAAGAATTTTAAAACAGGGGCATTTAGGTGGCTCAGTCCATTAAGCCTCTGACTGTTGATTTTGGCTCAGGTCATGATCTCAGGATTCTGGCACTGAGCGCCAAGTCACAGCTCTGTGCTCAGTGGGGAGTCTACTTGAGATTCTCCCTCTCCCTCTGTCCTCCCACCCTGCCCCCCCTCAACTAGCATCTCTCTCTCTCTTAAATAAAAATAAATCATAAAAAAGGAATTTAAAAACAGAATCTTACAATCTTCTACAGAAAAGTTCTTACCATGCTGTTTAATAATGAATAGCCATTAAGCTCTGTTTCTTGTTCTTTGACATATTACATTAAAATGCAGATAAGGTTAGTTCCAAGTTGTTAGGGAAATCTCCCTTTCCCCTAAGGACATTTGAGCATTAATCTAATTAGGCCTACAATGGATTGAGTGCATCTGTATTAAGTGAATAATATATTTTAGTGGTTTTAAGATTAAAGTAATACATATTTATCAAAGGGCATTTGTAACAGAAGGAAATAAAATTACTTGTAACCCACCACCAAAACTATCTATATACACATTCATATATCCTTTTAGCTTTTTCTGACTCATACTTTTAGAGCAGGCTTTCTTGGTCTCAGCACTATTGCTGTTTTGGGCTGGATAATTGTTTGTTGTGGCTCATACGATATTACCCAGCAGTCCTGACTTCTAACCCTGGACACAAATAGCAGCACCCTTCACTGTCAGCTCTTAACGACCGGAAAAGTCTCCAGATGTTGCCAAATGTTCCTTTGGGGGCAAAAGCCCCTCCCAGTGAGGACCAACCACTGTTTTAGAGCTATAAGAGGTATCAGAAGTCAGGTTTCACCTCTTTGATTTATAGGTAAGAAAATTAATACTTAGATCAGTACAGATGGTCCACCCAAAATCTCATGACTAATTAGGGCAGTATCAGACTAGAAAATGCAGATAACTCAACTATTAGTAAATTAAATATTCATTATAATATTCTGCTTCCTGAGATTGTAGGGAAAATAGTATGACCCTTCTTTCCATTGTCTGGACAAATGTTCTCTTTTTAAATGGTTGCTACAAAGCAGCTGAATATCCTTAAATCCTTTCACAAACAGAAAGCCATTAAAGCAGACAGCAAGATGTCAGGATTTCGACCTAATCATCGTCATTTAAAGTCTATTCAATTTTAGCAATTTTACCTATAAGGTTCTAATTTCTGTGATAATTGATTTTTTAAAAAAATAGTATCTACTAAGGAGTTCACCAAGAAAAGGCTGCCAGAGAAAATTCAGAGACAGTTAATAGGACAAACAATACTTTTCTTCTGTCCTTTATCTGGCAGTAGTGGTGGTCATCTGTACAAATGCCACCTGCATTTCTCATGTGAAAGCTATGGGATGTTGAACATCCTCAGCAAAATCCTTGAAGGTCCTTCATATGTTTATGCTTTGCTCAGCCAAAATAAACTTGTACACTGACCTTGTGAACAGATGCCTGGTAATGAGGTCATAGAACTGAGTAACATTTTCAGAAAATTGCTTTACGGTGTAATAAATGTTCTGATTAGATTCCTATTTTCATCTTTAACATGCTCAGGTGGTTCAACCTGGGAACCCTAGTCCGGGGTATTACCAATCTTTAAAGGTCACACCAAGAGTCCAATCATTTTTAGCCTGAAAGATATTTTTAACAAACTATAGGTTGTAAAAATCTTAAATTAATTCTCAAGCCCTACTATTGGCTTTCCTGAAGTTTCTCCTTAAACTTGACCTATTTCCTATTTCAGTTTCAATTTACTCCATAGTATGAAGTGTCTGGTTCAGTGATTTCTTCCATCATAGTGCCTTTCTTTGACATCTCCAGAGATGAAACTAATTTCACTTACACGAAAATAGGCACAGTACAACTTGATAGTGTTAACAGAATACCATGTTCAGCATATTTAATGACTATTTCTAATGAATAAAATCCAGGATGGCTGAAGCCACATTCACTGTGTTCATGCTGAGAATGGCGAGGGCCACCTCACACACAGTGATCTTGATAACAAAAGGACTTCCACATCACAAATGAGAAGGCAAAGTTCCAAACTGCATTCAAATTATGGGACATAATGGGACATGTGTCTGATGTGCAGTGGTAACTCAGATGATTCTTATGTCCTCTATTTCCTGCCTTTGAAGTGGGGAGGTGGTTTTATGATGCTAAATATATAGATAAAAACAAACAATGAATCACAAGGAAGAAATGCTTTCATAGCCTTTCTGAAGGAAAGCATTTCTGTGAGTTAATGGTTATTTTAATAATGGAAGGCTGGAGGAAAGCGCTTGGCAACCAGAGATACAATTTTCAGTTAGTGAACAGACACTCAGCTAGACAGGAGCCTGAAGAGTAGGGACTGTGTCTTGTTCACGGCTGCATGCCCGGCATCTGCCAAATAGCAGGCACTAAACAAACAGATGTTGAACAAATATGCAGGGTACTAAACACTGATCACAGCAAAGGATAAAATAAATATAAATGAGGAGAGAATGAAGATAAGATAATACAGTGGGGATTTCTGATTCCCCACGTGGAAGGTTTGGAAGTAGTAAACATTAGTCCGAGTATAATAAATATCCCATGAAATAGTCACAGTATGGAAAGTGTCTCACAGAGTATGGGACTAGAAATATATTTAAGTGTTAAAAGTGAGGATGAAAAATGGGATTTGTATGCTTCTATGTCTCCCAAAACAATGTTCTAAAATGTCCATATTTTCTAAGCAATTTTTCAATTTAATTTTTAGTTTTTTTTTTTTTTTTTGGCATAGAATCATGTTGAAGGGTCTCTTAAATATGTAAAATTCAGGAAGCATCTTCTTGGGAGGGATATAAGACCTATACAACTGTTTAGGGGCACCAACTCACCAGACAGTAGAAAATCTGTGTGACTCCCTTGAAATTTAACCAATAGTCTACTGGTGACTGGGAATCTCACTGATAATAGCTAATTAACATGTATTTTGTATATTATATGTATTACATGCTGTACTCTTATAATAAAGTAAGCTTAGAGAGAAGAAAATGTTACTGAGAAAATCTTTATGCAGTACTGTATTTATTGAAAAAAATTGGTATATAATTGGACCTAACAAGTTGAAACCCTTGTTGTTCAGGGGTCAACTGTACTTCATCTGTGAAGTCAAATAAAGCTACCTTTTATAACAAAAGAATGCAATAATCTTTCTTGTTTTTTCCCTGGTTCCCTTCTCCTGCCCATCCTCCTACAGGCACCACTTTCAACCTTCCGCTTTCCTATCTGGCAGGTGGGGATTTTCTTTCTCTTCCACTTCCTTCTCTCTTTCCTTCACCTTCCTGATAGAGCAAAACCAGTTGTTCAATCTGTGGTTCTGTATTCTCACAATTATGTAAATGTTGTTTGCGGCTGGGTCGAGTCATGCTCTGTTATTATATTTCCTTTTCTTTCCTTTTTATTTTCCAGAGCTAACAATTATCCTGTTTTTTTTTTTAATACTCATCTGATTAGTCATTTTATGCTGTTCTTAACATTGCCTCAAGTATATTTTTCATGACATACAATGTGTCTTGACTGGTCATAGCATGTGCTGACCTGTTTGAGTATCATCCCTGCATAGGATTAAATCTCTTAGAAACTCCTATCCCCCCTACTATCCCCTATGACACCTGGCCTGGCACTTGCACCCATCACA
Source organism: Canis lupus dingo (assembly GCF_003254725.2). Classification (NCBI taxonomy): domain Eukaryota; kingdom Metazoa; phylum Chordata; class Mammalia; order Carnivora; family Canidae; genus Canis; species Canis lupus. Next base: position 15,719,864 of record NC_064246.1, on the reverse strand, counting down.
TCCAATTCTGGTCAGTTGCACTCTGCACTTGTGCATTATACACATTCATTCTGGGAAGTCCTGTCACCTTCCTGCTGTGTTGGATACCCTGTCTCCTAGATCCTGTGGGTTTCCTTTTTCATGGATTATCTCCTAATTTTGGCAGAGCATTTCTACCCTGACAAAGAATACACAGGAAGTCAATTTCATGATTTTGCATGCCTTAAGGAAAAAACAAAAAGATTTATTCTAAGCTCACATGTGACTAAGAACTTAACTGCTACAGAGTCTCAGGGTGAAAATCATTATGGCATCAATGGATAGTACAACTCTTTGGTCTTCAAGCTTCTATTGTTACTATTTAGAAATTTAATTGCCACTCTGATTCTTGATCATCTGAATGTAACATACTTTTTATCTCTGGAATCCTTAACATTTTTTTTCCTTCTCTTCGGTGTCCTGGAATATTCCATTGACCTTGCTTACAATCAGTCGTTCTTTCATTCATTGTGCTGGGTACTTTGTGGGTCCCCTCAATCAAGAGATTCGTGTCCTTCAGTTCTGGGAAATAGAACTGCATCTGCGGTCCCCTGGTAGAATTCCTAGTTGTTGAACATTAGATCTCTTGGATGTTCTTTTTTAGCCATGTGGAAATCAGGCATGTATTTTCATTAAGCAACAAATAAAAAGCAAGTGAACTTCTTTTAAAATGGAAAACACTCCTTCAATATGATGAAAATTCTGCTATTTTAGTATTTGCTTATATCTTTAGTAATAAAAGAGCCTTTAAAAGCCAAGTTAACCGGCAAACTATACTTCACTACAGTGTTGATAGTTAATAATCATTAATAATATAGTTATCTTATAAGGCCAGGGCTACATAGTTAATAAGTTTCCACTTAATGCAACACTTCTGGGTATATAATTTTAATATAATTTTGATTTTTAATTTTGTTGATCATATTAATTGTATTTGAGCCAAAGATCACTCTGAAAAATTAAGGCTCATTCTGGAAACCCCATTTGATATCCCTTCACCATTGCTATTATAGAGAATTGCCACTTAATTAGAATATTTATTCCCATAGCATTGTTATTTTGGTTCAAGATGACCAAGCTGAGGGCAGCCAGGGTGGCTCAGCGGTTTAGTGCTGCCTTCGGCCCAGGGCGTGATCCTAGAGACCCAGGATCGAGTCTCACATCGGGCTCCCTATATGGAGCCTGATTCTCCCTCTGCCTGTGTCTCTGCCTCTCTCCCTCTTTGTGTCTCTCATGAATAAATACACAAAAATCTTAAAAAAAAAAAAAAAGATAATCAAGCTGAAAAAGCCTAACTTAAAAGCTGGAATACTATTTAATCTCAATTTAACTTAATAGCAACAAACACAAATTTTCACTTGAGAGAGACATGTGATATTAATATTCATTGGACTCTTACTATATTTTGGCAAGCACTGTGCTTTTGTATATGCTCTCACAGACAGGTATATTACTTCCATTTTATGCATGAAGCAACCAGTGAACACAGAGGTTAAGTAAATCACCAACAGTTATTTAGAAAATCACACTCAGCGTTTTCTGGATCTGAAGCCTGTTTTCTTTCCATATACTACACACCCAAATTGATTATGCTATGGTATTTAAAATAAACCACATTAAATACTACATGCAAAAAAATCCAAAAGCCATAATGCGAATTTTCACAGAAGGCATACATTTGATAACTTCACTTGCAAAACACAACACATGACATTAGTAATTGGCTAAGTAAAATCTCAAGTTTTAAGAACAGAATTTTTTCATGCCTTATTTTGAATAATGTTACCTCAAACTGGTTGAAGTAGGGGTGCAGGAGTAAGCCAGAAATCCTACCAAGATATTGCCATCGAGAGAGAGAAAGAGAGAAACACCAGAGACAGGGAAAGAAAGAATGGTCATCTTTACTAGAGGTGACTTACTCAACCTTATTTAAGGTTATAAAGTAGGAAGATTATGACAAAATGACATTGTCAGGTGTGCCTTTATATATTAACTAGCTCTCATTTTGTGATCAATTAAGGCTTTCAAAATGCTGAGTAGTTATAACAAACATGCATTAAAATGTTTTTTAAATTATCCACTTGCTTTTTCCAGCATTACAGAAATAACCAGAAAGCAAAATTCTCCCAAAATTTTATAATGATCTGGAATAAAAAGCCACCCTGCTGATTAGTTCATTGGTTTAATGTGACATTGGATAAAAAAACAAAAACATAGTTACCTTCACTGCTGCAGTGACAGCAGCAGTGGCTGCGAAAGCTAAACCTTGCCGTCCGAAGTTTACTACCGTCTCATAGCCCCGCTCCTTCGCTTGTACAATATAGTCATCGATCTCCTGAGGAAAAACAAACTCACAGATATAAACTTTATTTGACTGTAGTGACAAGAAGGCAAAAACCAGGACATTTACCCCATGATATGACAGTTTCACTCGTTTTATAGCACAAACCATGTGATCATGTACATTTCTAACAAATGATTTGTAGAAATAATTTACATGTCTTACCCTTTCCTTGGAAGAAAGAAGTGGATGAAGGAATTTCCTATATATTAAACTTGCTCCTTTGGTATAGGGAGAGAGCAGCCATACGACAAAAGCAATCTTTAGCTCATAGTACAGGGGGAACCTAACAAGAAAAAGTTTGAGAAAACTGCTGGTGAAAATCAACTACAACGAGGAATTCACACACACACACACACACACACACACACACACACACACACGCTTATTAGAAAGTTCAATCACTGTTAAGTTTTCACATGTAAAAGTCAGTGATTAAGGAAAAAACTATGTTTGAATTGACTTACTTTCATTAAATATAGATTAGTTAACCAAAGAATGACCTGATCCCCGCAGAGATTCAGCAACTTCTAGTACAAGATTCTTCCATTAAAGAGACCACAGGCAAGCTGCCAACAGACGGGAGGAGTCCCGAGAGAACATTAACAGCATCTACGCAGGGTGGCAAGGTACACCCTTCTGCAGAGCCCAACTGTCATGTCAGTATCTGACATCTCTCCATGTAGCAAGACTCTGCTTTACGTGCTCCAAGGGCCCAACTTACCCCACGGACACATCTGCTCTTTCTCAGAACCCCCCAAACACTTCCCTTCCAATCTCATTTGGCCAGAACTGTGACACCAGGCAGACAGTCGTTCACTTGTAAGGGGAATGGAATTACCATTGTGTTAGGCTGGGAATGAGTGTTATCTCCCCCTTCCCTTTCCCGGTGACTCTGCAGTGCTCTCCCTGCAGGTGCACTTCCCTAGACAATGACTGTGGGTTCGGCCACGTGACTTGCTTTGGCCAACATCACGTGAGTCTGACATGTCACATGCAAGCAGAAACTTTAAATGCCCTTTGACTTTCTCACCCTAACACCTTCAACCTCTTGCTTTAAATTTTTGCTTTCTGCCATGAGAACAGCTGCTTCTTCAGTCTTGGTCCTGAAACGTGACACTGCCAAGCTGCAGCCAACCTTGTGCTCTTAAATAACTTGAGCAAGAAATAAATGTTTGTTTTTCTAACCCACTGTGGTGAAAGGGGTTGTTTGTTGCCACAGCAAAAGTGAACTAATATACCAGAGGGGACTAGCATCCTGTGGGCCAGGAATTAAGATTCATAATAATTGAGCAAATCTGGGCTCTCCTGATGAGGCAAGCAGGTACCGGGCAGTGAGGAATGACTGCTGTGTAGGCAACAAAGGGTCGTTGCCTCGGTGTGATTACAGAGGATTCTGGACTGTCACTGTTCAGGATAAATTTTTTCAACATCATTTGCTTTTTAATAATGTATATATGGTATATATGCAATCAGGAAAAAATGAGGTCTTTAAAAAGAGAACTTTGAAACATTAGGAGACCTAGCATGGTTTGAAATATGTTGTTCTACCACGTAAAACCAAACATGAAACTCTCTCCCCCAACTCTACACTAAACACTTCACAGGTAAATGAATGAGCTTTGAGACAGAGGAAAGACAGTTTATGTTTCAAATCAGAAGACAAAGATGGGTGCAGGCATACAGAAGTACATAAATAAGAGCAAGTTGTTAAGACCATTTAAGTCTGATGACTTTTTTTTTTTTTAAGATTTTTATTTATTTATTTGTGAGAGACAGAGAGGCAGAGACATAGGCAGAGGGAGAAGCAGGCTCCCTGTGGGGAGCCTGATGTGGGACTCCATCCCAGGACTCTGGGATCATGACCTGAGCCAAAGGCAGATGCTCAACCACTGAGCCACCCAGGGCCCCTCTATTTTTTCTAGCAATCCAATGTGACCTAATGTGTTGTGAGAGTATGATGAGAAGAGCAAAGCCAGAAAGACAGTTTAAGGAGAGAAGAGCAAATATTTGAAACAGATGCAGGAGGGCACAGAAGTAGCAAGTAAAGGGAATGGGGGAGGTTCAGACTGAGACCTCTATGAGCAGCTGGCTGATGTTCTGGGGGGCTGCATTTGGGAACCCAGGCAAAGCAGCAAAGAAGGGGTAATTTAGGCTGAAGGTTTCTGCAGCGAGGGCAGTTTAGGATACCGGCAAGGTATGAAGTTTAAAGATTTTAAAAGGAGGACTTCTCCAAGTAATGGTAAGGTTTAGGTGGAAACGCACTAGTGAAATATGGCACAAGGAGATTCAGGTTGTTCCATTTGGTATTACTTCTTGGTAAAATGTTAAATCCTTGAGGATATAAACATGCTTTAATTTTGTCTCAGCTATTTGGAACAGAGCAACCAAGGAGCTGGTGGTGAGTGGGCGTCCACGTGGATGCTGACGTCATCCGGTCTGAATGTTTGTAGTTGAGTTTTAAGGATGGGGAGGGAGAGCTAGAACCAGATGCTGTGGGCTTCAAAGGGGGAGTCATTTAGGAAGTGATAAAGAAAAATAGCCTGAAGTCATCGAGTGGAAAATGGATAATGACAACCAAATTTTTCTATTCTAAGATACTGGGACCTGTGTGGGAGGTAGGCAGGGTGTGACACATGGGGAGAAGAAAGAGCTGCCTTTGTCTGAGGGGGGCCAGTGAAGAAAGGAATGTTCTTATGGGGAAACCAGATGAAGAAAATGAAACACTGGATAATTATGTAACTTGATCAAATTCACCTGGTTAGCAGCAAGAGCAGGATAAAAACTCAGGACACCTGATAAGGAGTCTATAGTCTGGCCCTTTCTCAGGGCGAGGACTTACCAAGCAACTGTTTGATCTGTTATTGTTTCGATCACAGTATAGAGAGCAAAAACAATCCAGTACATCATCCATCGGACCTGGAAATAATAAAAATATTTCTGAAATAACAGACTAAGATTATTTGCAACTCTGAATGATTATGTATATATTTTTATATACATATATAAAACACTACACATACAGTGTGTTGGATCAAATGCAGAAGGTGATGGTTTAATTCTCAACAGGTTTATGTCTCAGTTCCTCACATCACTACATCAATAGTCTTGGGATACAAGACGAGAATCAAAGAATAACAAATCTTTAGTCCTGACACAATATAGTCTAGGAATCTGAATCAAAGAATCAGAACAAGAGGATAGATTTTTCTTTTATTTTTTTATTTTATTTTATTTTTTTTATTTATGATAGTCAGAGAGAGAGAGAGAGAGAGAGAGAGAGGCAGAGACACAAGTAGAGGGAGAAGCAGACTCCATGCACCGGGAGCCCGACGTGGGATTCGATCCCGGGTCTCCAGGATCGCACCCTGGGCCAAGGGCAGATGCTAAACCGCTGCGCCACCCAGGGATCCCTAGATTTTTCTTAACTGGAGGAAAGTTCTTTAAAAAGATCTTATTCTTAAAAAAAAAAATCTTATTCTTATCTACATGCTTCTTTATGATGACAATTAGCTATTTATTATATAATAACAGCAAAATATGATATGACCATATTTAATCTTTATTAGTCTTTTAAATATTTCATTCCTTAATTCTCAATATATAGAAACTGTTCAGGAACCAAAGAAAGATCCTGGGTTTGTTATATCCATAAGTCTGGTCACCCAGTTTGAAAGTTGGTTAGTGTATTTTTTTTTTTAAAGATTTTATCTATTTATTCACAAAAGACACACACACAGAGGCAGAGACATAAACAGAGGGAGAAGCAGGCTCCTCCAGGGAACCCAATGGGGGACTCGATCCCAGGACTCCAGGATCATGACCTGAGCCAAAGGCAGACGCTCAAACACTGAGCCACTCAGGTGCCCCAGTGTATTCTTTTCCCCTGAAGCTCCGTGTCCTCCTACCGACACCACAGTGGCCATTGCAGTAGAGTGAATGTTTATGTCCTCCTCCCTCCCTCTCAAATTTGTATGTTGAAATCCTAACCCCAAATGTGTATTAGGAGGTGAGGCCTTTGGGAGGTGATGAGGTGATGAAGGTGGAGCTTATAACTCATTAATGGAGTTAGTATTCTTCTCAAAGAGAGATCTCTCATCCCTTCCACCACATGGAACATGGTGAGAAAATGGCCGTCTACGAACCAAGAGGTGGGTCATACCAGACACCAGAGCTGCTTTGATCTTGGACTTCCAGCCTCCAAAACAGTGAGAAATAAATTTCTGTTGTTTATAAGCCACCTGGTCTATGGTACTTTTGTTACAGAAGTCTGAATGGACTGAGACAGTAGTACAGGACATTTTTACCTTGTGCCTGGAAATACAGCATCTCTAACCAATTCCTGAGACTCCAGTGTCCCTTTGTATCAATCCTTTTCATAGAATGCTGCCTGATTAATTTGTCTTGGACTCACTTTCCCAACTATATCTTTCTGTTTCACCTGAGTACACAGACTCTCTTATCACTCAAGAAGGTTGGATTTGCATTAAGGATAAACATCACTAATCTTCTCCTCAATATTATAATAATAGCTAATACATGAAACCATACCAACTATGTATGGGCTAGGGACTGTACTCAGTGCATCACATATATTAAATCATATATTCTCCACAACAATACTACGAGGCAGGAAACATAATTATTTCTACTATTGATAAGGAAACAGCAACACAGAGAGGTAAAATGACTTGCTCAAGGTCACAGCCAGAATTTGAATCCAGGCTGCCTGACTCTGGATTTGGTGCTATTAATCAATTATACTATGCAGAGAACAAATTTGTGAGGATTTGTTAAATGTGAGATCCAAGAATAACCACTACTTCCCTTGTTCTCATTTCAATGAGATGACAAAAAATTCAGGTCTCTATAAATAGCCAGAAAATTGACCTAACTATTTAGTTTTAATATAGAAGCTTGTTTGGGTATTCCATAGATAATAGAAACTATAATTCAAGTGGTTTTTATGGTTTTCTCTTTACATGGATAAATCAATTAAAAATACCCATAAATAATTTTTGAAGAAATGTATTATGAAATAGAAATAATACCAATTCACTCTAACTTATAGGCTCCTGAAAACTTAAAAAATTTGCCCAAAGCAAATAATAGGGCATATTATCTACATTTGAAATACAAGGCAATTGATATACAATGATTATCTCAAATTAAAAAAGAACAAAACAGCCCAAATGTAGTCTTTAGTTTTCTACTTTTCATGAGTTCTCTTAAATTGCTCACTGCTGCCAATTCCAAACTTTTGTCCAAATATGGGGATTTTCTTCCAGGGCTAACATCCTATGTATATTTTCTCCCACCCCTCCCTTTTTGAAGGAAAGTGATACTCTTCCATGAGTTGATTCACCCGGGCCCTTCCAGAGCCAAACCCTAACTCAGCATTTTTACCTCTCACTGTATTCAGGGGGTTAGCTTTTACCCTGATTGACTAAAAGCCTCTCCCAAAAAAGAAATGAAGAAAAGGCTGCAAACAGAATAATGAGCTTTTCCACAGCTTGGAGGCATCTTAGAGGTGATCACACTTTTGAAAACCATACAATCCCTTACTGAGAAAAACTGTGAAACAATCACAAGGGAAAGTGCTCCCACTGGGTTTCCCATTCCACCCACAGTGGGATTCTGGAGGAGACTCTAAGAAACCCAAGTGCTCCCTGGGCAGCGTTTGAAAACAAATAATACAGTAAACTCCTACTTTCCCAAGGGCCAAAATAAATAAGGAACATAAGGCCAGTGAGCTAAGAAATGGCAGGAGGAGGCACAGTCTCTCTAAAGCCAACGAGGCAGCTTCTCTATGAACACACCCGTCCTGTCAAGTCCCCTGTCCCTCTCCTGGTACTCAACACAGGGATCTGAGTGTCGACTGTCATCTTTCCCAGGAAAGCAGGGGCTTAAACTGTCTGTTTCACAGAAAGTTCAGGAAACTTTCAAGAAAGGTAAAATAATTTAAGTCAGTGCTTGCTACTTTTCATTATTTCACTATTTCCCACCACTATTATGGCTGTGAGTTCCCAAAGGGATGACAGCTCCACAAGGAGTCATAATTTACTGGTGAAAAGAGCGGAGGGGAGGTGGTACATATGTGGTGACTGGTGATACTCCCTGAATGACTCGTTCTCCAGTGAATGAAAGCGACTACACATCCCATAGATGTCAAGAGCAACTTTTGCTTCTGTAATGTGCTTTGCTTTTCTTTTCTTTCTTTCTTTCTTTCTTTCTTTCTTTCTTTCTTTCTTTCTTTCTTTCTTTTTTTTTTTTTAAGATTTATTTATTCATGACAGAGAGGCAGAGACACAGGCAGGAGAAGCAGGCTCCACACAAAGAGCCCGATGAGGGACTTGATCCTGGGACCCTGGGATCACACCCTGAGCCAAAGGCAGTTGCTCAACCACTGAGCCACTCAGGTGTCCTGCTTATTCACTTTCCAAATGCAGTCATTAAATTCATTTTAAAGCCCAAAGAATAAAAGTATTTTATAGTATGTAATATTTACTTCTTTAAAAACCCCTATATATTTATTTATTTAGGTTGTGAGAAAATTTAGTAATGTCAAAAATTTAAAAAGGAGAAAAAAAAGTAACAGAAGAAGGCTTTGACATTTTAGTTAAAACACAACGAACTATTATTCAATTACGAGGGTATTCCTGGACATTTTCCTCGAGTATTGACAACAATTTTATATAAGCAAAACTCCATGCTATATGAATTTGTCTTTAATGAATAAATTCCTTGATAATCTCTTAAGATTTTTGTTTGTTCTTATCAGAAATAGGAACATTAAATTATAATAGGCAGGCAGTAATAATTAAATGAATGTAATGAGTGTGTGCCATTCGTGGGAGCAACCACAAAGAGTGTTAACCTTGAAAAGATATTGCTTTCTTTTTTCTATTAATGGATTAGGTTGGGATTTTATACCAAATGATTACTCAGCAAAGCTTTTATTAAAACTATACCTCAAGGCTACACAGCCTAATGTTTAAGGTTTTGCTCCAAGGAGATAACAAGAAGTCAAGGTCAAAAAGGGGGAAAAAAAGTCACAAAATTATAATTAAACATATGAAGATTATAGATAAAATATTCTTTAGATCAACAGAAAATATCAGTAAACAAAATGCAAAAATAAAACTGAAAATTGGTAGAAAAACAATCACACTGATAATCTTGTGAATATATATAACCATATATTATCACTCTTAAAATGTTATACAAATATAAGTTAGTAATTAACTGGTAACCTTAATAAATTACAACCACCTTCTAAGTTGCTGGGGAAAGTTACTGGTATCACTATTCTTTGTTAAAAATTTACGTTCTTGGGAAAGTGGAAACAAATAGTATAGTATCTTTTTAGTTCAGAAACAATTGGCAGAGTCAGCAAACCATTGTCTAGATATCTCCTGGAGAACAGGAAGTAATAAGAAAGCTGTATCCAACTTTTTCTTAAAAGGCTCTTTGGTCCCAGGGAACTGAATTATCCAAAGTGAAGCTTACACCTATAAGCACTAAGATGGTTACACCTACTTTTGATAAATCTTTTATATCAAACGTAATTTAGACAATTCTTAAGGATTCAGGTGGCATCATTACATCTGACATGCACTGATACAAGTGTAGCAAACCCTACTTACTTTATGTTATGAGAATAGAAACATGAATCTGATAGCTTCTGTCCTCAAAGATATAACATTTTACTGGGGAAAAAAATGAGTAAAAAGCTGTGACTTAAAAAAAGTGTTCTGCTGTTTTTACTACATTACATGTCCTAGCTTCCACTGTGAGTCAAGAACACAAGAATCTGAGGAAAGCTTACTAAAAGGACTATTTATAAAGTTGTGGGCAAGGTTCAGGAAGCTCAATAAAAGGATACTGGTGCACCCTGGAGCTAGCAACAGTAGGAGCTTGCATTACCCCTAGATGTGAAGGAAGGTGGGAGGGCAGGGCAAAGTTTCCTGGAATCCGGAGAGGGCAGCAGCAGGGGAGAGCTGTAGCCTCAGGCAGACAGTCTAGTCAACCCGTGGTGGCAGAGGAGGAAGGGAAGATGCTGGGAGGACAATACTCTGATCTCATGCTCATCCTGCCTTCTGATCTTCTGCAGAAGCCTCTCACGGGCCAAACCCAAGGGAAGCCAGAAGCGATGCAGTCTGTGTGAATCAGACTCCTGGGCCATAAGCAAGGTGGAGAAATCCCACTGGAAGGGTGAATGACAAGTCCCAACACCACCTAGCCTGCCACGTCTCTGATTTGCTCAGAAAGGAAGCCTTTTCTCACCACTTCCACAGATACTTCCCCAGCCCAGATGACCACCTTCTCCCATCTGCCTTTTCCGACAGCATCCTAACTGGTCACTCTGCTTTTTTGGGTCTATTCTGCATAGGGCAGCCAAAGTCTCTCCTTAAAACAGAAGCCAAATCATGTCATTCCTCTGCTCAAACCCCTCTCATGGCTCCCATCAGAGTTCTTACTAGGGCCTAGAAGACCCTCTGGATCTGGAACCTACTACCTCTCTGGCCTCATCTGCTCCTCCTTGGTGCCTCGTTCTGCTCCAGTCACATTGGCCCTTTTACTGTCCCTTGTATATGCATATATGCTCCTGCCTCAGGGCCTCAGTACATGCATTTTTTTTTTTTTTTTTTGGCCTGTCCCTACTAGAATGCAAACTCTAAGAAGGCAAAGACTTTTATGTGGTTTGCTGCTGAATTCCCTGTGCTTGGCTAAGATAGAGCTCTATAAATACATATTGATGAATTGCTGAATGAATATGAGCTGTGCACACCTCAGTGTGCTTCCTTCTGTAAGGATTGCAAGAAGCTAGACACTTGATACGAGATACAGCAGGAGGAGTGAGCATAAACTAGCCTTTCAGGGGATCTGGTTTTAAAGGAAAAAAAAAAAAAAAAGAGGGGGAATAAAAAAAATAGCATGAAGCAAAAATAAACCACGTTTACATTCTCAAGGACTAAAAATTTTACTAGCAAGATAAGAAGATTCAAATGAAGAGAAAGAAGAGATACTTAATGGAACAAGATCCCACACAAGAAAGGCAAGAATTAGATTAGGAAGAAGAGTGGGCTCAAGAAAGCAGCAGAGATGCATGCTCTTCTGGGATGAAATGAAAGAAAAGACTGGCTGTGTTGGGAAGAGGACCAGAGCCAGGGACCTCTATCTGTACCCTAGAGGAGCAGGGAGGGCATCCTTTCAGGGTGGGTACGAGTGGGAAGGAGGGTGGATTTGAGCACAGTAGTGAAGGTTTAGACAAGCTGTTCATCTGGATGGAAAAGGAGCAGCCCAGGGTAGAGAGATTACAGATTATGTGATGAAGGATGGCCTCATCTGTTCTGAAGGCTAGACTTACGAGGCTGCCAGGGGGTAGGTCGAGGACAGTGAAGCAAAAGAGAAATGGGAGGTGACAGCTTGCTATCTGCGAGGAGGCCTAACAGCAGAATTGTGGCTGTGAAGTGGCTCAGCCAGGGCTGGTGCCTCTCAGCCCCCCTTTGCAGGCAGGTGGGACCATGCATCCAGTTCTCCCCAGCAGGACGTGAGCTTAGGCTTTGGAGAAGTGGGTGTATCTTCCCCAGGCTCTTCCCTCTGCCTGTGGCCTGGGAGCACAAGGAGTAGGACAACCTTAGAAGCCATGTGTTGAAGATGGGTAGAGCCCATTCTTGAAGGATGGCATGAGAATTTGTTGCCAAAATGAACACCTAATCTGGACTGTTATATGAGAGAGAAATACATTTCTATATTCCTTCAGCAGTTGCATTTTTGCTACATACTATAATTATAGTACTTAGCCTACCCTAACATGAAAGGTCACACTCTAATCTCCACAGAGATTGAGAAAGCAAAGCTGTAGTGGCAAAGGTTCCAGGATGAGGAAAGTATCAGTGTCAGTGCCATTGGCTGCCCTGTGTGGTATGGTTAATGCCCTGGTTGGTGGTGATGGTAAACCCACCACAGGGATCTGAAAATGGAGAAGAGGACTACCATGGTAAGAAATTCTGGTGGAGACACCTGAGGGCTCTCAGAAGGATTTGGAGGACAGGAAGGATCGATGTTCTCAGATCGCAGACTGGGCAGGGCCAGAGAAATACTACTTGAAATTATTTTTCTGATCCCTTGGCAAATATGGTTCTATCCATGTGAATTTGTTCATTATCATCTGCACTGTTGATCTGTATGGCTTCAGTGGCAATCTGCTTCTATTTTCAATAGGCCAATAAATCAGATAAATAGGCTGGTTAGAATATATATAAAGCTTAAAGTGGGTATCCTCTGAGTGGGAGACCAGGATATCCAAAGCATAAAGTACATAGAAGTCAGTGGAATACTGCTTGAAAAACGTTAGATGCTCATTTTGCAGTGTTTTGTTTCCCAGGCATCTATATGATGCCTACTATAGTACCAGGAACAAAAGAGATGCTCAAATAACTTATTAAAAGAATAAACAAAAGAATAGGCTAACTTATACACAAGACTGGAATTTCCATTCTTCTTGATTATTTGGTCATAAACCTTTTTTGAAAGTGGTCACAATGAAATGGCAGTCATACTTAAATCTTGGAACACTTTATGTACTCTATTTTTTGTGACTAGAGAAATGTGGTGAATATTTTAATGTAAAATACAATATTTATAAGTAAAAGATTCCTCAAATGGAATCTTAAAATCATTTAAATATCAAAAGGAATTTATATCCCCAAGAAAATATACTCTTATAATTAGGCAAGTTCTTTTGGAGATTATGGAATCATCTGTGATATAAAATCATAGTATCTAAAATTATATTCTAGTTTATATAGTGCATGGATCAGATTAGCTTATTTAACAAGCCAGCACTTGCTTTATTATTACTCAAAATCCATAAGGCTTTTACAAAGCCTTAGCATTTCAGAAACCCAGACAGTCATGTGATGATGTTCTTAGCTTTACTCTCTCAAAGGAATTAGAGGATATTTTAAGCTTGAGTGAATACTGTAAAATGAATATACCCATAGGCTAAATTTACTATCAAAAGACCATGCTCCATTTAATAGGTATGCATTTACCTACTCTTGATGCCAAAGAAAAGTAGGCCTCATTTCATGATCTTTTAAGATTTTTTAAGAAAATAAGTTCTTACGATTTACATCCTTACACAATGATATTGATTGAAATCCCCAAACAAATAAGGCAAACAAAAAGTGAACAGTAACTGTAAAACAATCCTTATGATTTCCATCACAGAACTTGATGCAATGCATGAGCCCCAAAATATGGGGGAATATCATGTTTGGTGGAAGAAGGCATGTTGCTACAGATTTATAAGTCATGGTAATAGCAGTAATGGCATATTAATTAAAAAATACTGGGGTGTCTGGATGTCTCAGTTGAGTGTCAGGCTCTTGATCTCAGCTCAGGTCTTGATGTCAGGGTCATGAGTTGAAGCCCCATGTTGTGTGGAGCCCAACTGGATATGGAGCCCATTAAAAGAAAAAAAAATTTTTTTTCTTAAATTATATCTTTATATAACTTATTCTCTCTATGGTAGGACCAGTGTGATATTATAACAACAGTGATATTACCAATAATACATGTTAAATGATATAAGTGTATAATTACACTTGCATGATGAAGAAAAATTATGTGATATATTAATTTGATAAATATTACTCAGGGCCTTTAATAAACAAAGCCCTTGGATATGAAATAGGCATAAACTCTGATGTTAAGGTGTTCCTACTGCCAAGAAGCTTTCATGGGAGGGATTAGCAAAAGAAGACATAAAAGGATAAGAATTAGTGATTAGCAGCATAATGTTTGCTCCATTATGTAACTAATATTTTATTATATATTATTTATTTGTCTTGTACAAATAAAATTTCTTCACTTCCAAAGGAAAGCCTTCCCTAACTCCTTACCCTCTGAAGGTCATATATAATCTTTGTGCACCTACTCTTTCTTTGTAGAATATCTGAGCAATGATTCGTATAACATCTACCCCAGCCGTTTAGACAGGGACAGAAACCATTGTGTTCACCATCATGTTGCCAGCCCCTAGCACCTTGTTCCTGGTAAAGCAAGCACAGAGGAAGGCTTTTACTTAATAGTTTCATAAGTCTGGGGGCGCCTGGGTGGCTCAGTTGTTAAGCGCTGGTCATGATCCCAGGGTCCTGGGATCAAGCCCCACATCAGGCTCCCTGCTCAGTGGGGAACCTGCTTCTACCTCTCCCCTCACTCATGTATGTGTGTGTGTGTGTGTGTGTGTGTGTGTGTGCGTGTGCCCACGCCCACATGAGCTCACATGCACTCTCTTTCTCTCAAATAAATAAATGAAATCTTTATTTAGTTTCTTAATTCTAAGGTCTGGATTGATGCAAGAATCAAACAAGTAACTCTGGATTGCACAAACAGCAGTTTGTAACATATAGTCTCTTTTGTCAAAGTTGTTCTCAGAGTTATCAGAGATTAAACAATTTCACAACATTTAACTTCAGATTCTTTGAATCAGAAAGCAATGAATGCTAGGCTTTAAGAAAAAAATGAAAAATTACATATGCCTAATGATTTCAATTATAACCACACTAAGTAAATCCAGATCATAAAATACTAAAATATGCCTTGCAGGGGAAAAAAAAAATCTTTGCTGAGTCTGAAAAGAAAAAAACACTGCTGAATTACAGACCACCCAAAAAGAATGTTATTTTCTGACCATTATTATTCACTCAAGTCAATTCACCCAAAACATTCATTCTACACCACATTTCAGAGACAACAGGGAGACCTTCTAATATAGAATGCTTTAGAAATAGCATAGAGTTGAAAAGATTTCTCCTGTTTCATTAACATTATGCAATAATTTGGTTACTTCATAATGATTTTTCCCCACTAAAACAAAAAGGAACAAAATGTGAGAAATCAATACAAAAACTCCCTCTTTTATCCAACCCAGATGGCTCAGTTATGGGATTTTTCCCACAGCTGTGCCAAGTTAGAAGCATGCTTGAAAATAAGCTAGTTGAAGTTCAATCCAAAGTGAACAGAAACCATGGATGAAAAGAGTTCTTTTTTTAAAAAAGGGGCATGTGTTTGGGGTGATTACATGAAACTAGAAATGACTTGGGCTTCCTTGACTTTGGTGTACTTCGTCCCTCACTGCCCTATTTAAGGCTATCTTAACTGTGTACAGCTCCCCGAATTCAGAGGTCTGGGGGTTTTACTTTCAGATGATGAAGCTGCTGCCACACGGTTTACCTGCAGATCCCACGCCTCACTCCCTAAGACCTCACGGCTTAGTCTGCAGGTCTCAAGGACTTAACTAGAAATAGAAGCCCATCACCCTACTCCCTCCGGTCCCTCAGTAATTGTGAATCACAGAAGCCCGTGCATCTCATACCAAACCTCAGCAGTTTGAGGAACTTGAGAGAAGCCAAAAGTGCAAAAATGTTTAAAAAGTAGGTGGTAATTAATTTAAAAGGAGTGCTGGAAAGACGATGTGAAAAGCAGGATCTGCTGATGGGAATTGTTCCCGGAAGCAGAATTTAGAAAGGAATGAACTCTCATTCCAAAATAATTCTCTCCATCTACACTGGCTGAGAATTCAGAGTTTGTTTTTTTATACTGTTTAAAGTACTATTGATTTATTTGGGATAATAAATATTTGTGAGAAAGACAGTTCCCTTATAACAGAACCACAAAGAATTTCTTGGGAAGAGCAGAGGGCAAGGGTGAGGGAGAGAATTTCAAGCATACTCCTCAGAGTGCAGGGCCAGGTGTGGGGCTCCATCCCATGACCCTGAGATCATGACCTGATCCAGGAGTCGGATCAACCGACTGAGTTACTCAGATGCCTCCGAAATATGCTACTTTTAACACTAAGTTGTCACTCTACCTAAAAATAAAAAAATAAGTATGTGTCACTCTACCTTCTTCTTTTCCTAAGTGTTCCCCAAGTCTTGGCTCATCATGTTTCTCACATGAAGTATTCTGAGGACTGGCACTATTTCTTAGGGACTTAGGTACCCCCATTCCATCTCTTTTCACATAGACAATTCCATCTTGGTTTCCACAAGTGAATTAACCTTGCTACTAGGTGATATGCTCCTTTGTCTAGGTGACAGGCCAGACTGACACAGAATATGAAAAATTTCATTCTTTAGGTAAGATATACTCTTTTATATACAACAATAGTATTATATTCTGGGCTCAACAGCACACTTTAAATGTCCAATAGTCATTCAAACAGTAAGAACCAGCCTTTATGCTACATGGGATAACATGCTATTCTTGAGAAGCAAAGACTGGTAGGAAAAAACTGCAGAAAGAATAAATCTCTGTCATGACTGAAAATGAACCTGGGATATCAAATTACTTTCTTCTTCTTCTTCTTTTTTTTTTTTTTTCCAAATTACTTTCTTTCAAAAGCATGTGCAATCAATCTCACCTGGAGAGCTGAGGTTCACATTTGGGTGAGTGGACAGAGACAAGTGATGGGTCACAGGATTGTTGGGGGAAGGAAGGGCTGGTTGAGTACCAGGGTGCAGGACAGCATGAGGTCCTGGGTAAACACAGCCAAAGGAACAAAGAGGCTGGAGTGAAGTGAAGAAAGGTGGATGATTCTACAGGGAAACTTCCCTGAGGCAGAAAATTTTGTGTATGACCAGCTCTACAACACAGAAACTAGGAGAAAGTCTAACTCAATATCCTTACCCCTATAATTGTATTGTATGGTTCATTTTGTGAAAGTATTATTTTTCTACATTATGTTCCAAGTTGTTAATTAGTCCATTCACATACAGATGTTTCTAAAACAATTTGCTATTTGGTGTCCATCTGCATACATAAACTTATATTAAAAAAGTACAATGTGGTAAAAACTATTCACTTTTCACAATAAGATACCTTTCAATTATTTTCACCTTGGCTGTAGATAAAAATTACTTGAGGATTAAAAAGACATATTTAGGGGCACCTGGGTGGCTCAGTTGGTTAAGTATCTGACTCCTGGTTTCAGCTCAGGTCATGACGATTGGGACCTACACTGGGCTTTGTGCTCAGTGGGGAATCGGCTTGAGAGTCTGTCCCTTAATCCCTATCCCCACTCCTGAACTTTCTCTCTCAAGTAAATAAATAAATCTTAGAAAAAACCCTCATCTTTAGATGTTTAGGTCCCATCATCACCATGTGTAGAGAGAGGGCAGATACAAGTTTAAAAGAGAAGAAGCTCTATGAGTGTTTCTGATGTGTAACCAGAGTTGAGAATGTGCCCAAATTTCTTGCTACTTTAACTGTGGTCTACAGACCTGTGGCGTTGGGATCACCTGGAAGCCTGATGGAAAGCAGAATTTCAAGTCCAGGCCAGACCTACTAAATCAGACTCTATATTTCAACAAGACCCCAGGGTGAGTCCTACACACCCTGAAGTTTGAGAAGCACTGCAGCAGGATGTTCTGACAATGGCACCCTAGAGGAAGGTGGGTATCATGCATGAAGAGAATGTAAGAAGAGCCTTGGGTTTGTAGAAAAGACGAACTCAGTTTTGTGTGATAACTTATTAAATGTGAAGAGTTAGGGGATCCCTGGGTGGCGCAGCGGTTTGGCACCTGCCTTTGGCCCAGGGCACGATCCTGGAGACCCGGAATCGAATCCCACGTCGGGCTCCCGGTGCATGGAGCCTGCTTCTCCCTCTGCTATGTCTCTGCCTCTCTCTCTCTCTCTCTGTGTCACTATCATAAATAAATAAATAAAAAAAATGTGAAGAGTTAAAATGTACCCTTATTTTCATAACACTGTTTGGACACATCATCATCCAAAAAAAAAAAAAAAAAAAAGTTCAAAAAAGTGAAGAAGCTGGGCCTTTAGCTCACCTCTCAGAGGCACTATTCATAAAGCTTTCTGCAAACTGCCCAGGAAGAGCAGCTTATAGCCTCTTCTACCTCAAAGAGGTTCCATGAGAAACATCCTTGTTGTCTACCCATCCCCAGAGCCTAGAGTTATCTGGACACTGACCACTTGGTAGACCCCTCTTTTCCCAAGGAGGAAGTGCCCTTAGACTTTCTTCCCTAAGAGCACATCTAAGTCTTCCTCTTACAGAGAAAAGGTAAGAATGTTATCTTAGTAGGCTGAAATTATGTTCAAACATTCATGTGAATGGCAGAAACTTCTCCAGGTGGCTCCAATAATTTATTTTGACAATCATCTTAAGGGTAGAACATCATGGGGTGCCTGGGTGGCTCAGTCATTTGAGTGTCTTTTTTTTAAAAAAAGATTTTATTTATTTGACTGAGAGAGAGAGTGAGTGAGCACATGACAAGCACAGGGAGCAGCAGAGGGAGAGGGAGGAACAGGCTCTCCACTGAGCAGGGAGCATGATATAGGGCTTGATCTCAGGATCATGGGATTATGACCTGAGCTGAAGGCAGGATGCTTAACTGATTGGGCCACCCAGGTACCCAAGTGTCCAACTCTTGATCTCAGCTCAGGTCTTGATCTCAGGGTCATGAGTCATGGGTTCAAGCCCTACACTGGGTTCCATGCTAGGCATGGAGCCTATTTAGAATAATAATTATAAAAAGATATAATAAAACTGAAGTGCTAGATCTTCATTTAAAAGATGCCTTTTAGCAACCTTTGAAAATTAATATAATATTTTAAAATAAAACTATTCAACTCCATCTACTTTTCTTTTTTATTTTATTTTTTTAAAGATTTTATTTATTTATTCATAGAGTCAGAGAGAGAGAGGCAGAGACACAGGCAGAGGGAGAAGCAGGCATCATACAGAGAGGTTGATGTGGGACTTGATCCAGGGTCTCCAGAATCACGCCCTGGATTGCAGGCGGCACTAAACCGCTGCCCCACCGGGGCTGCCCTCCATCTACTTTTCTGACTTTTCAAGACCTTTTGAAGATTTCCCCCCTCACTTTACCTACAGAATTTGGAGCTGTGGCTTAAAAAAAAAAAGGAATCAGTCTATATTTAATCTTACCAGATTAGCTATCGCCAAGACACACCTATCAGAATGACTAATATCAACAACACAAGAAACAACAGGTGTTGGAAGGATGTGGAGAAAGAGGAACCCCTCATGCACTGTTGGTAGAAATGCAAACTGGTACAGCCACTCTGGAAAACAGTATGGAGGCTCCTCAAAAAGTTAAAATAGAACTACCCTATGATTCAGCACTTGCAATTGCACTACTAGGTATTTACCCAAAGAATACAAAAACGCTAACTCCAAGAGATCATGCACCCCAATGTTTATAGAGGTATTATCTACGATAGCCAAATTCTGGAAACAGTCCAAATGTTTACCAATTGACGTATAGATAAATGAGTAGTGGTATACATATACAAAGGAATATTACTCAGCCATCAAAATGAGTAACATCTTGCCATTTGCAATGACATAGATACAGCTAGAGGGTATTATATTAAGCAAAATTAGTCAAAGACAAATACCATATGATTTCATTCATATGTAGAATTTAAGAAAGAAAACAAATGAGCAAAGGCGGAAAAAGGAGAGAGGCAAACCCCTTTGAAACTGACTCTGAACTATAGAGAACAAATTGGCGGTTACTGGAGGGGAGGTAGGTGGGGGATGGGGGAAATGGGGGATGGGGATTAAAGAGTGCACTTGTGATGAGCACTGGGTGTTGTATGGAAGTGTTGAATCACTATATTGTACACCTGAAACTAATATTACATTGCATGTTAACTGGGATTTAAATAAAAACTTAAAAAGATGCCTTTGTAATACAATAATTTAAAATAAAACCAATCAACTCAATCTATTTCTGTGGCTTTTCAAGACCTCTTGAAGATTGTTTTTGCATTTTACCTATAGAGTTTGGATCTGTGGTTTAAAGAAAAATTCAGTCTATATTCTGATAGCCAAGAGATAGACAAAATTTCATATATTTGTATAATTCAATATAGTTTAATTTTTTGTAATTTTTCAAAAGAATTTCCTTTTTCTACACTTTTATTTCTAAAGTAACATCTCTCATGAATTTTTATTTTCATTTATTAGTTTTTAAAGATTTATTTGTTTGAGAGAGAGACAGAGACAGAGACAGAAAGTGAGCTGTTTCCCCACAGCGAAGATGGTGGCGGTCAAGTGTTTTGGATGCTGTAGCCTCTTTGATTTTCAGCTGTTCCATCACTGGGGACTGGGATGGAGGTGGCTAGGCCTCCCTCCAATTTACTACTTAACATTTCCTTTAATGGAAACAACCATTTCTGTCTCTGCTTTTAAAAATCTATTTCCATTGGCACTACAGTTGGTAAAATTCTTCTTAGATATTAGCAAAAGCCCAAGTTAGCCTATTAGGTTTAAATGTTACTGTGAGAATTTTTATTTTTGTGTATGTTTTCCAAAGCATTTGCATTGGAAGCTAGAAAAGGACAAGATAGCTGTGTTTGGCTCACTATATCTTGGTGTGAAAACTGTAGGAATGCTTTTGTTGACTTCATAAAGGTCAAGGGGTATTGTAATTCAAGTTCTAACTTTTTAATTTTTTTTAAAGATAGATTTATTTATTTATTTATTTATTTATTTATTTATTTATTTATTTATTTCTTTCTTTATTTATGATAGACACAGGGAGAAAGAGAGAGAGGCAGAGACACAGGCAGAGGGAGAAGCAGGCTCCATGCCGGGAGCCTGATTCGGGACTCGATCCCGGGACTCCACGATTGCGCCCTGGGCCAAAGGCAGGTGCCAAACTGCCGAGCCACCCAGGGATCCCCCAGTTCTAACTTTTTAAAAAAAGATTTATTTATTCATGATAGACACAGACAGGCAGAGGAAGAAGAAGGCTCAAGGGGAGCCCAATGTGTGACTCGATCGCGGGACTCCAGGATGATGCCCTGAGCTGAAGGCAGACACTCAACTGCTGAGCTACCCAGGAATCCCTCATGTTGTAAAATTTTAGAAGAAACTGTGCTAGACATTCATATAACACCCCCTCCCCTAATTATATCACCTTATTTAAATTTAACACTTGTTTCCTAAAGTGGATTCATTGTAATGGTCATGAGATGATCATGAAGAAATTGTTTTTAGAAAACATAAGGAGTATAGGTCATTTAATTATAACAGCATCAATTACTTCTGCAGTGAAATTATATCCTTTTATGTATTATATACATATGAAGTAAACTTGGCACATCAAAAATTAGGTTTATAAAAGAATATTCATCACTTACTTCACTTAAAGCAAATGTAGGTAGATTTATTTCATTAAAAGATAAAAAAAAAAAAAAAGATAATGAACTGTCCCAAGTGATTTTATCTAACTGTCCTAAGTGATAATTGTGATTTTGACTTATCAAAACTTGATTTACAAACCAAATAACTCAAGACAAGATAGATACACATGTATTCACTATATGTCAGTTAAAATGAACTTCTAAAATAATTGTCAAATCTAAAAAATGGTATCTAATACTACTTTAAAACTATCTTCTGGGATACCTGAGTGGCTCAGCAATTGAGCATCTGCCTTTGGCTCAGGGTGGATCCCTGGATCCAGGACTGAGTTCCACACATTGGGCTCCCTGCATGGAGCCTGCTTTTCCCTCTGCTTATGTCTTTGCCTCTCTCTCTCTCTCTCTCTCTCTGGTCTCTCATGAATAAATAAATAAAATCTTAAAAAAAAAAAAGCTATCTTCTATGAGATTTTAAAAACCAATGTTAATGGTAAAATCAGTCTTATTTAATAGCACAGTATATTTCAACCAGAAGTATTCCACTCACAAAGTCGATCTGGGAATCTGGGTAAAAGATGATAAACTGAATATACACATTTAATTGTATCCTTAACCACAAATCTGATTAAAACAACAATAAAAGCGATTTTTAAAAAAGATATTAAGTCCGGAAGAATGTAGAAGAGAAGACAGCATTGAAATTTTTGGAGGTAGGAAGGAAGTGGATGAGCAGCAAGTGACTTAGGAGGCCTGATAGTTATTAAGCTGACAGTGGGAGAAACTGAGAAGCAATCCCAAGCTGACACTACAGGGCTCCTGAAAAGCTCAAGAACTGGTGACACAATTCTTGGCCACTAGGGCAAAAGACAGGTAGAATGGAGGTAGGTCTGCCTAAGGAGCAGGCAGGCGCCCAGATGCCCTCCCACTTAGTGGTCTGGCCGTTCACCTCCTTCCTCCCAGAAGAACCCTGTGGCTGACTCTCTGCAAAGAGTGAGTCAGAGGTGCTCTGGATTTGGAAATCCTGGCACAGTTGAGAATAGTAATTAGGTTCCAGTTTATAAGTTAAATATTGAAAGCCCCCAACCCTTATTTTCTCACCGGAATACGAGCAACCAAGCATCCTTTCAGAATGGAAGAATCTTCTCTCAAGAATCTGACTTGCATGAGAGAAAATACCTAAAGATCTAGGCATTGTTAATTTTCCAAGAAACAGTCATTATGGTTTGAACTGTATCTCCCTCAGATATGTTGAAGTCTGTTATGGTCTGAACTGTGATCACCCCGAATCCATATGTTGAAGCCATAAGCCCCAAAGTGACTGTATTTGGAGACAGGACCTTGAGGAGGTAATTAAGATCAAATGAGGTCATAAGGGGGCCCTAATTTGACAGAACTTGGGCCCTCATAAGCAAGAGACACTCATGAGAGCTTTCTTCATGCATGCACATAGAAAAGGCTATCTATAAGCCAGGAAGAGGCTTCACCGAAACCCAACCCCTATGGCACCTTTGGCTCAGACTTTCAGCCTCCACAGCTGTAAGAAAATAAACTTGTGCTGTTTAAGTTCCTCCCTGTATGATGGCAGCCTGAGCTGACTAATATGAAGTTCTAACCCCAACTACCTAAGACTGTGACATCACTTGGAAACAGGGTTGCTGAAGGTATAATTCATTAAGATGAGGCCGTAGTTGGGTATAGCTGGGCCCTGAATCCAATGCTTCCCTGTAAGGAGGACAGAAGCAACTCTAAGACAGACACATAGGTCAGAACACTGTGTGACAACAGGGACAGTGTGAAGTGCTGCAGCTGGAAGGCAAGGGCCCCCTAGACTGCAGGAAATCACAGATGCTGGACACAGGCAAGAAAGGATTCTCCTAGGGACACTTAGGTGGCTTAATGGTTGAGCCTTTGGCTCAGGGCATGATCCTGGGGTCCTGGGATTGAGTCCCACATCGGGCCCCCTGCAGGGAGCCTGCTTCGTCCTCTGTCTGTGTCAGAGAGAGGCAGAGACACAGGATCCCAGGACCCCAGATCATGACCTGAGCTGAAGGCAGACATTCAACCACTGAGGCACCCAGGCGTCCCTAAAATAAAATCTTAAAAAAAAAAAAAAGGATTCTCTTTGACAGGTTCCAGAGGGAGGTGTGACCCGGTGCACATCTTCATGATGTTCTTCTGCCTCCAGAACTGTGAGATATAAATTTCTGATTTTCTTCTTAAGCTATTCGGTTTGTGGTACTTCCTCTCAGGAACAAATATAGTTACCTCATCGGATCACCCTACAGTGAAAAGGACATTCAGCAAGTCTCACAGACATAGGGCTTCCAGCCAGCTTGTAATTATCATGCTCCAACACGAGCAGAGGACCAAGGACTACCCAACATTTGAGAAAACCATCCGTGAGAGACAGATACTAAGACAAACAGAACTCAAAGGGGAGACTGTACAGAAAGAACACGTCTAAAACACCATCATTCATAGACTGAGGCAAGAGGGAACCTATTGTAGACAACTCAAGAGTAGGACACTATAAGGAAGAGGAACATTCAGAGAATGAAAAGCACTCTTAGAAATTCAACACATGGGAGCAGAAATTAAAAGATTAACTAAAGGGTTGGAAGATGAAATTGAGAAACCCATCACAAAATAGTGCAAAAAGAAAAAGTGACAGGAAAGAGAAGAAAAACTATCAGAATATTAGACAATCAGTCCAAGTGGTTTATAACTGAATAAAAGGAATCCCAGACAGAACAAATGGTGAAAATGGAGAGGAGAAAATCATTTTGAGAAGTCAATTTAACTAACCAGAGCTGAAGGATAAAGAATTCCTAAGTTAAAAGGAACTATTGAGGATTTGGTAAAATCTATCACAGTCAACTCACACACATACATCATCATGAAATTGTAAACAATGGGGACATGAGAAAGATGCCACAAACAGGTAAGAATCAGAATGGCTTCAGACTTCTCCACAGCAACATTAAAAGCTGAAAGGCAATGGAGAAATGCCTTCAAAATTCTGAAGGAAAATTATTTACAATCTAGTATCTCAAAAAATTTGCCTCTCACACAGCCTTTTTGGGAAGGATGTATTTCCTTTAAATGAGGAAGTAAAATAAAAAGGAGGAAAACAGGGATGCCTGGCTGGCTCAGTGGTTGAGCATCTGCCTTTGGCTCATGATCCCGGTATCCTGGTATTGCGTCCCCCATCAGGCTCCCTGTGATGAGCCTGCTTTTCCGTCTGCCTATGTCTCTGCCCCTCTCTCTGTGTCTCTCAGGAATAAATAAATAAAACCTTAAAAAAAAAAAAAGAAGGAAAACAGGAGATTAAGAAATCTGAGGATTTAAAACAAGAGCCAGTATGGAATATCTGATGGATGTTGACACACTGAGAAGAAATCTATACAACTATGGAGAGTCTGGGTCTAAATGCGCAATACAAAATATCATATAAGTGAAAACTCAAACAAACGAAAAACAAGACAATGAATAACACCTGGGAAAAGAAACTACTGTGTAGGAAAAAAAATGATAATGTAGACACTGAAGAGACCAAATCCAAATAACGTTTTCATAATAAAAAAAACCCCTATATAACAGGTACTCTTATATGTCAGGTACTGATTTAAATGCTTTATGTTCATTAACTCATAATTCTTACAACCACCTGAGGAGGTAAGTACTATAACAGTTCTCATTTTTCAGTGAAGGAAACTGAGGCACAGGAAGGTCAAAAACTTGTACAATGACACAACCAGTAATGGACAGGGCTGTGATGATAACCCAGGCAGCCTGGTCCTAGGTGTTGTGTTTTTTATCTCTTCAGTCTATTGTGTCTTTCTAACTTAGCCTAAATAATGCAAATATTGAGTAAGACCCTGGGAGGCAATCAGGAACAGGGAAATATGCACATGTATAGTGACACTGCATAGCTACTATTAATCATCTTTAATAGAAAGAAGTCAACTGATAATATCCATCTGAAAAATTAAGAAATAGCAATATAAGCATATTATTTAGATATGGAAATAAATACTAAAGGATTTGGATAAAAGGGCTGAAAGTAGTAGCATCAAGAGAGAAACAGGGAAGGGAAGGTGGGGGAACTGTTGTTTTCCATTATAACCTTTAGAAAACTGATTTTAAAATTATAAGTACAGCTTTGATAAAAATAAAAACTAAATTAAAAGTAGATCAGAATGGAAAGTAAACAGATAAGCATGTGGCTTGACAAAACTAATTTTCAGAAAATTCCACCTTAATCAGTGTGTTAAACTTTACACTTTCCAAATTAAAACCCTTGAATCGAATGAGTATTTTTAATCCAAAACATGAAAAGATGGGGCATCTGAGTGGCTCAGTTGGTTAAGCATCTGCCTTCAGCTCAGGTCATAATCCCAGGGTCCTGAGATGGAGCCCTGCCTTGGGCTCCCTGCTTAGCGGGAGTCTGCTTCTCTCTCCCTTGGGCCCTATCCCTGCTTGTGCTCTCTGTCAAATAAATATATAAAATCTTTAAACAAAAATATGAAAAGATGCCTAGGGAACAAACACTTCTTGACAATAAAGAAATATATATTTTCTTTATTGTATTGTATTTATTGTATTTTTTCCTCTTCTATATTCACCCAGAAACTAGCAGACAACTTCAGATTTTACCAGTTGAAAAGAACTATAAAGCTAATAGGGGTGTATTTGTTCATTTTCCTATCACCCAAGTATTCAAGAAAAATTAGGTCACTTTCAAAACCAAGTCAATAGGGTTTTAGAGGGCTATTTCTAAGCCTTTAAAAGTGTAATCTCCCAGAATTTTCACTGTTCTTTGTTCTTGCTCACAGTAAATCTCAGGACCAAATGTCTGATTTTGATTTTTTAAGTGCTGTCAGCCAATCTTTTCATTGCCACGTTCTCCAACATTCTTAGAATAAGAACATGGTTTCCTAGAAAAGCTACAGCAATTACACACGACTTGGAAGTAAACACTCTATTTTCAAGTCACGAGATGGTATAAGCCTAAAAAAATTTGCAAAACCATACTAATTCTTCAGTAAGTTTACATTTCAATTACTGCAAGGCTGAAAGACTTTAAGTAGGCCATATCAGCCACACTATACAGGAAATTATATCCTAGGAAAGCTCTGTTTTAAAAATAGGCAAAGGAAGAAAGGAAGGTTGCCAAAATACACAGCACTTTCCATTTGTTTTGATTTGAGTACAGCATCTGTTTTATCAGGTGCAATCTACTATTTGCAGGCTTAAGGGGAATGGTAGTAGTTAGGGTGGAAAG
Organism: Canis lupus dingo; assembly: GCF_003254725.2. Lineage (NCBI taxonomy): Eukaryota > Metazoa > Chordata > Mammalia > Carnivora > Canidae > Canis > Canis lupus. Next base: position 15,693,015 of record NC_064246.1, on the reverse strand, counting down.
AAGTAAATTAATCTAAAATGTTTGCTTTCTGAAAACAATTTTGAAGTAGATATCAGTGGAATTTAGGTAATAACCAAATACCACTAAGAAAATGAGCTTGGGGATAAGTCAGACTGGACTGTATAATCCTTAACCTAGCAGAATCAAAGCTGAGAAACTAGACCAATCTACTTAAGAAATGTACTCTTCAACTCTTCTTCCTGTTCTTATTCTGAACATTCATTCACTCATTCATTCAAATAATGAGTACCTACAATACACATCATGTACTGTTTTAGGAAGGGGAACATAGCAGTTAACAAAACAACAAAACTCCACGGAGCTGTTGCACGTGGAGAGGACAGACACACATACAGGCAGATAATATATGATAATATAAAAGGCTATTTTTTAAAAAATTTTTATTTATTTATGATGGTCACAGAGAGAGAGAGAGAGAGAGAGAGAGAGAGAGAGAGAGGCAGAGACACAGGCAGAGGGAGAAGCAGGCTCCATGCACCGGGAGCCTGATGTGGGATTTGATCCTGGGTCTCCAGGATTGCGCCCCGGGCCAAAGGCAGGCGCCAAACCGCTGCGCCACCCAGGGATCCCAATAAAAGGCTATTAAAAATATAACCAGGAAATCTGAAGAAGGTGAACTACCATATGCAAAAGAAAGCAAAAGTGGATGGGATCACTATACAGGAAAACTTTTTTTTTTTTTTAAGATTTATTTATTTATTTATTCATGAGAAACACAGACTGAGAGAGAGGCAGAGACACAGGCAGAGGGAGAAGCAGGCTCCTCAAAGGGAGCCCAATGTGGGCCTTGATCCTGGATCCGGGAATCACGACCTGAGCTGAAGGCAGGCACCCAACTGGTGAGCCACCCGGGCATCCCTCTATACAGGAAAACTTAATGAGAACAGAGTTCTAGTAAAACTGTTATGATAAGAGTTTAAGTGAGACTCAGCAATAAAATAATATTCAAGCATTTTGTCAAAAGTAAACTTATATTGGAAATAATTAAAGAACTGCCAACACTTTCAAAATCTCACTTCATCTTTAACTATTCTGATCATAGTTGACTTAGATGCTTCTGAGTCCTGCCCCAGTACAGTCTAAGTAAGCAGCCTCCGTGGCCTTCTTGGAAAATATCCTATTTTTGTGGCCCTGGAAAGTGTGCTCTGGAAGTCTGTCTCCTGGCTAGTTGTGAAAACTGTTTCTACTTTTTCCTGAAGCTAGAATCCTTACCTACTTTTCTAAAGGTAGCATGGTACAAGAGAAGGAATAAAACATTAGAAACAAGATATCCAATCATTCCTGCCTTAATGTGACCCTGGGCAATAATATACTTCTCTGAGAGTGTAATATTGAAATATTTTTCTTATTTATTTATTGATTTAAAGTTGTAGTGAGGACCAATGAGATGTTATGGTACACAGAATAATGTCTCCCACTCCCAAAGAGGTCCATGTCCTAATTCCTAAAATGTGTGCAAATGTTAGGTCACACAGTAGAGGAGAAATCGAGCTGCACATGGAATTCAGGTTGCTAACCAGCTCCTTATGGTGGAGAGAGGACCCTGGGTTACTTAGGTGGACCTGACATAACCACAAGCATCCTTATAAGTGGAAGAGGGAGGCAGAAGAGAGAAAGAACCAGAGACATAGAAATGTAAGAAGTCTCAGCTCAATATTTCTTGCTTTGAAGATGATGAATAGAACCCTGAGCCAAGGATGTATGCAACCTGTAGAAGCTAGGAAAGGTAAGGGAACAGATTTTTCCTTAGAACCTCCAGAAAGAGTACAGCCCTCTAGATGCATTTCAGATTTCTGATCTCTAAGACTGTAAGAGAATAGTTGGGGTTGGTTTAAGCCGGTAGGTGCTTGGCAATTTGTTACAGTAACAATTGGAAACAATAATATGTAAAAGTATTTTGAAACTCATAGGAAATCATATAAATGCAAATGTTCTAATGTGGTATCTCAGCTTGATCTCTCCAGCAGCCTTGATGGCAGACAACTTGGTCACAAAGTCTTCTGAGTTGTTATTTCCTGTTAAAGGCTAATGCGCTGCTTTTTCTGTTTTAAAGCCTGACCATTTCTGCTTTTAGCTTTCCTTTCCCTTGTGGAGAGTTGATTACCATGTAACTATCAAACCAATTCCCTTTCTACTTCCTTGGTTTCTCTTCAACTACTCCTTATGCTGATGTTCCCAAAACAATGTTAAGAGAACTTCCCAAAATTACAATATTATAGCAAAATTATGTACAAATAATTCCTACTTTGTTGATAATGAGTTATTCTCTAAACACTACAAGGCAATCTGTTTAGTATATACCTAACTACACATCGTATGCAAACATATGTGTATATATATCCACATATATAGTCTTATGGTTTTTCCATCAGTGTGAATAAGAATGTTACTGGATTCTCTTCCACAGGTTATCTTCAACTTATGAAGTAGAATTAAAATTTCGGGGTTAGATCTTTCTTATTAATCCCAAATTTATAGAATAAATTATAGTTATAAAAATTTGAGTGTTTTATTAAAGGATTAAAACACACAAACCCATGTTTCTAAGTCTTTAAAAATTAACATTAATAAAGTTAACTGATGCATAGTAAGAAACAGACAAATATTTTATAATGGTTCTTAGATCAACCCCTAAATAACAATATCTTTTCTGCTCTTTTAACATTAATTCATACATGATAGGCCCATTTCTTTTTTTTTTTTTTATAGTATATACTTTCATATTTCTTCCTGTTATTCCCTTTTTCTTTTAGGGCATGGTATTTGTGTACCCACTGATAATATCTTTGTATTATTAGACCTTCTCATATAGACTTCATTTTCAATTTGTACTTAATTTTTTTCCAACAAAATCACCCAGATTTAGAGGGAAGATAGGGGAATACCACAAATACAAATATATACACAAAGACACACGGGGGAACACCAGTTATTTCATATCCTGGGTTTACAATACTTTTATAGGTGAAATGGGTACAAAGTTGAGAAACTTCACCCTGTATTTGAACTGTGGTTAGATTCAGAAAAAAAGATCTCCTTTAATAACAGTACAACAAACAAACATTCCAAATAAGAAGGAATGTATTGGCTACTTTAAAAAAAATATTTTATTTATTCATGAGAGATACACGAGAGAGGCAGAGACACAGGCAAAGGAAGAAGCAGGCTCCTCACAGGGAACCTGATGTGGAACTTGATCCTGGGACTGGGATCACACCTGAGCCAAAGGCAGATGCTCAACCGCTGAGTGAGCCAGGAGTGCCTGGCTAGTACAGCTGATCCTTGAACAACATAGGTTTGAGCTGTGCAGGTCCTCTTATACCTAAGTTCTTTTTCAATAAATATAGTAAAGTCCTATAAACATATTCTTCTCTTCCCTATGATTTTCCTTAACATCTTTTCTCTAGCCTTTAATTTTTTTTTAAAGAGAGGTAGAGAGAGAGAAAGAGGAAGGGCAGAGGGAGAGCAAGAGAATCCTTGCTCTGGAATTTGGCAGGTTCCATAGCCAGTGCGGAGCCCAACGTAGGGCTTGATCTCACAACACTGAAATCATAACCTGAGCCAAAAATCAAGAGTCTGATGTGGAACAGTCACCTAGGTGATCCATTCTAGCTTACTTTTAATACAGTATTTAACATACATGGGGAGGAGGGTGTGTGTGTGTGTGTGTGTGTGTGTGTGTGTCCATGCCTGAGCGGCCCTAACCCCTATGTTGTTCAAGGATCAACTGTAGAGTCTGACTTAAGAAGGAAAAGACTGTCTGTAATTGTCAGTAGTGATAGGTATCTGTATATTTAACTCAGTTAAAAAGTTATAAAACTCCTATGAGAAAAGGAAAAAAGTTTGGGGTGGGAATTATGTTCTTAGTGTATCTATAAATTCACAGGCTAAAAAACACAGTCGTCCCCCCACCCCCAACTTCTTATACTGGAACTTAGACAAAATGGATAGCAGTAGATCCGATTACCCATTTAGGTAATTGGAAATCATGCACTTATTTAAATGCCAACTGACAGTGAACTTTTTTTTTGAAATTTCACTTTGGAATTGTATTCAAAATTAGTTTATGAAGTTAGTCTTTTTATTTATATAAACTTTTTAACCAAAAACATTATCCCAGCTATTTCTAAAATAATTATTTTCTAGTCTTGTATATCACAGATACATTAAGCTAGAATTAATCACCCATAAAGCTATACTTACGTATTCCTTCACGTTTTTTGTTTTCACAGCTTTGTAGGAGTAATATGCAGGATAAAGCATCCCAAACACCAACCTAAAAGTAAAAAGTATGAGAAGACCAATCAAATACAACAATGCTTTTAAGAGCTTATAAAAATTTCACCCAATAGAAAAGTAGAAACTACATGGGAAACATACAACGGTGTAAATTTGTATGAATGCAAATTTGTGCACAGACTAAATCCACTCAGAAAAGCAAAGTAAAAATACTCTTTTTTTTTTAAAACAAAAAGGATTTTAATATTCTAGGTATAGTTTCATGGGAAAAAATTTATATTTTAAAAATAATCATAAAAAACTTTCTCATTTAACACCTAAAACTAATATTAACACCGTTAATTATACTTGAATTTAAAAATAAAGCCTTTGTCATCACAAAGAATATTCTACGGTTCCTTAACATTTGGAAAATGAACAAAATCACCAAAAACAAAAATTGTCCCAACCGTACCAGAGATAACTGCAGGCAACATTTTATTGTATACAAATCCTACTTTTTATCCACATGTAGTATTCCCATAATCTAAATTTGTACTTGCAAATACATAATAGGCTTATGGTTGATTTCCAGGTTATTGCCATTGCACATATCATAAAAACATTTCTGTCCATTGGGGATGTTGCTGCTTCAAAGAGTACATATATTTTTACCTATTATCAAAATGCCCTCCAGAGTAGTGGTTCTACTTTACATTCCTATACATTGCTGATCATTGGCATCATTATTTAAAAAACAAAAAAGTTTGCCAGCTAAGTAGGAGAATCTCATAGATGTTGTAATATACATTCCTGAATACTAGCAAACCTGACTTTCTTCTTAAGTGTTTACTGGCTTTTTGATACATATGGTATATGATATCCTGTTGTCTACTTTTCTGGTCTATTTAAAAATCTTTTGGAATAGTTTTAAATTTACAGAAAAGTTGGAATACACTATAGTTACCACAAACCCTACACCATCTTTCCTCCATTATCTACATCTTGCAGTAGTATGGTACATGTTACCACAATTCACAAACCAATATTGATATATTACTAACTGAAGTACATACTCTATTCTGATTTCTTTAGTTTTTACTTACCATCCTTTCTGTCCCAAGGTCCCATCTAGGACAACACATTATATTTATTTATCATGTCTCCTTAGGTCCTCTTGGGTTAAAAAAAAAAAAAAAAGGTTCTCAGACTTTCCTTGGGAAATGAGTGCAACAGTTTTGAGTATTGGTGAAGAATATTGGAGGAGATCCCTGCACTGGAATTTGCTGCTCTTCTTATGATTAAACTGAGGTATGGGTTTTCAGGAGGAGGAGTACAGGAGGTAAAGTATCATTTCATCTTATGATATCAAGGACATACTATCAGTATGATTTATCACTGTTGATGTTAACCTTGACCACCAGGCTGAGTAGTGTTTGTCAGACTTCACTGTAAGGTTACCCCCTACCCCATACCTGTTCATGCTGTGTTCTTGGGAAGGAAGCTGCTATGCACAGGCCATACCTGAATAGGGAATTAGTTCCACTTTCTTGAGTGGAGTATCTACATGAATCATTTGAAATTTTTCTGCCTTGGACATTATCTATTCTCCATTTATTTCTTCAATGATTTACTTATATCAATACTATACTTTGGGTTCTAATACAGTAATACTTCATTTTGTTGCTAAGGCTTTGAACACAGATCTTTCAGTTCTTTCCTGTGTCCCTTTGACAGATGTATAATTGTGAGGGTTTTTTTTTTTTTTTAACAATTTGCTACTTTCTGGCACTATATGATGCCCAGGCTCATCCAATGTATATCCTGCCTCATTCCTAGAATCAGTCATTTCTCCAAGGAGTCTTGGTTCCTTTCACTGGAGAATGGTATTTAAGATCAAGTTCTGGGTGCTACATATGTTCACTGTTACTGGAGTGTTGTAGGTTCTAGGTCCTTCTCTATTTTGCAGATTAAACAATATTTGTCTATGTTCTTATTATCTTTTGATATTGTTTATAGGTCTTTTATTTTTTTAAAAGATTTTATTTATTTATTCATGAGAGAGAGAGAGAGAGAGAGAGGCAGAGACACAGGCAGAGGGAGAAGCAGGCTCCATGCAGGGAGCCCGATGTGGGACTCGATCCCGGGGTCTCCAGGATCACGCCCTGCCCCAAAGGCAGGCACTAAACTGCTGAGCCACCCAAGGATCCCTAGGTCGTTTTGATATTATTGTTGTGTGATGCTGTTTCGGTATTATTTACATATTGATAAAATGTGTTGAAGAAAGTTTGTTGGGCTGTTAAATAAATACCACAGATTGTATGGCTTAAGCAATAGGTATTTATTTTCTTACAGGAGGCTAGAAGGTCAAGAGCAAGGTGCTGGTGGGTTTCGTTTCTTTTGAGACCTTTCTTCTTGGATTGAAATGGCCACTTTCTCACTGTGTCCTCACATAGTCATCCCTTGGTCTGTGTAACCTTCTTATCTTAGAAGAATACCTGGTCACATTGTATTAAGATACCTCAAAGATCTCATTTTAACTTAATCACTTTCTTTAATCTTTTATCTCCAAATACAGTTACATTCTTAGGACCTCAACATATGAATTTGGGAGGGGGATACAATTCAGCCTATAATACCGATATTTATGAAGTTTTATATTAAATAGGTGTTTGCATTTATATTAAACAAGCTTTTCTTACACTGCAAGTGATTATCTACACTTCTATATTTTTAGTCCATTTATAATTTATTTTTTGGTGGGAGAGGTATAGTAAATACCTGTTGACTTTGTTATTCCTCACAAAGATGAACTCTGAGTTTGGTGCTGTTGTCACCAGCTCAAAGGAATACCAAGTCTTCTGCTGGGGATTTTATCTTTACCAAGTAGAAGCCACATCATTGACAATCTCTGCCTTATTTACAACACTACCCTGGGAAGGCTACTTCAGCAGAAGCCAATCCAGACTCTGGATACGGGATTTTTAGCCTGTCACAGAACCTAGGGCTTTACGATTCAACACAGGGCAACCCCTAAAAGGCAGAGGGGCTATCCAGCCTAGTGAGTTCTGAGGAAGCAACAAACCTTATGAACTGGGGTGTCAACCAAAACACAATTTCTAGGTCTGCTGTGTTCATTCCCACTGCTGACACAAGGTACAAGTCCCACAGTTAGCCTTCATAGTTCTAGTTTAAATATTCAATTTAATTTCAGCCCAGTTTGTATTTTCCTTTAGAATTTGGATACAATTGATTATCTTCCATAGTCCCACGTCATCTTGTATCACTAGATTTAAATTTAACACGAGACTCTTCACTTCTATCACTGTATGGATCTTTGACTCCACCTTTTTTCTGCTATAATATCCATCCAAACTCCAACCCAGTTTTATTGGTTTTTCCTTTGTGAGAGTCCAGGCATCTATCTTCCTATTTTATTTTCAAACCCATGGCCAATGATACATTTAGGCTCATGCCATTTCATTTGACTTAGCTGAATTATTTTCCCAATTATTTCCCAACACATGCCTCTGGCTCCAATGTCAAATCAATCTCCCCAATATATCTTACTGGATTGTCTTTGCTTAAACACTTCAATAGCTGGCCTCCTTACCTAGCCTTGTTGACCAGCCCCTGTGGTGGTGGCTCATCAAGAACATAATTTGAAAATCTCTTCCTCATATAAACCATCTGCTCCAACATGGTTTCCTCAATATGCTTCTTTTTATTATTTATTTATTTTTTGCTCAATTAATGCCTCTTTTTCCCTTCGAGACTGCTACTCCTCCATAGACTTCTAAATTGTTTTGAATTTTAGAATTTGTCAGGATTAATCATTTGCCTTTAGTATATTCTAGATTATATTTTATAATGTAACTGACTTCTAAAACATAATTTTCTCACATACAGTAAGGATTTGGTACTAGTTGATACTTTGTATATAGGTGCTTTGCTTTATTTTTTTTAACCTCTGTATTGAATACAATCACTCAAATGAATAAACACAATATCCCCTAGCACCTAACTCTTGTTAAGAGTAGGAAAAAAAAATGCATTTCATTCGGAACATGGGAAGGATTAAATGTCTTAGTAAACAGTGAGACAATTTTTAAGGGTCACCACTATCATAATTTATTACTGCTCTAATGTGAATATTACTGAGTAATTTATTACTAACATCTGTAATATTTTCTAGGTGTTGTTTTTCTTCTGGTTTCTTTAATATTGGGTCCTACTCTGGATGTTTGCAACCTGGGAGGTCAGGCATAAAGCCAAAGCATGATGCACAGTGTATAAAATCAAATAGTTTATTTTAAAAGGCCACCTACAAGATAAACTCATGGTTTGTAAAGAAAGTGTTTGCTACAAATAAAATTCACCTATAAATTTGAACACTGTTTCAGTTATAGAGGCAAAAAACAAATAGTTACTCATTTCCTCTTAATCTTTTTTTCTGCTTAAAGAGGTAAAACTTTGCCAAAATACTCACGATACCTTTTCCTCCCATGGGGGTAAAGTTTTCTCTATGTATACTGGCTATATTGAAAAGTTTGTACTATTTAAAAAATTTTTATGCAAGTGTATAATAGAGATGGCCCTTGTATCATATTTCATATATGGAAAATAATTGAAATAGCTATTTTCTGGACAGATGTTCAGACATAAATCCATCCTTCGCCAAAACTGTCTTAGAGAAGAACAGCATTGTTCAAAAATAAGTCTTAGAAGCAACTAGTAAGAGTGCTCTTAGTACTAGAATAATGTCCTTAACACATAAGTTATCAATATTTCATTAAAAATTGATTAAAGCTTTTCCTAATTAAGATCCTAAACAAAGCTTACTCTATAATTTTTAGAAGATATAAAATAGTAAAAAAAAAAAAAAAAAGAAAGAAAGAAAGAAAGAAAGAAAGAAAGAAAGAAAGAAAGAAAGAAAATCACTGGTAATTCCATTAACTGAATGATCTTTTTTGTTAAATGCCATTCAAACATTTATATTTGTCATAATTTTTAGCAAACATTCTGAAGTCTGACCTGTCATTCTCTAAAATGCCTTAAAAATCTTAAAGCACCAATAGAAGTTTAATAATCAAATTGACCAAGGGTTAATTTATATCTAAACAAGTTACAAAACACTAATTCTAAGGATTTAAACTTTATTATAGTCATTCTTTTAATAAATGATTATGAAAAATGAAAGCCTACAGTATAGAAACAATGGTACTAATAATAATCCCCCTATACCTATCACCCAGTTCTAAGAATGACTAACAATGATCTTTAACATTTGGTATTTTCCGGTTTTTTCTACAATATCTTAAGAAAAACCATTTTATAACAGAGTTAACATACTTAAAGACAATATTTTAGGGAAATATATTTCAAAACCTATTTAAAACATAATTAACTGATATCTTAGAGCATATAGACTTTTATCCTGCCTTTTCACTAAATGTGGTATTATGAGCATTTCCTTACATCTTTATACGTATCCTTAAAGAACGTCATTTTAAAAACTACACGGTATAATATTCCCTCATATGGATGAAAATCATTTAAATCCTTTCCTGTCTTTACTATTTTAATGAATGCTATGATGAATAATCCTTCTATGATTACTAAAAACAGCAATTTCTACTGACATTTATAGTAGGCAGGATATTAAGCACTTTCCATATATTGCTGCATCTAACTGTCACAATCATACCCAGAGATAGGTACTATTTTCATACCTATTTTACAGATGTGAAGACTGAGGCTGATAGAAGTTAAACTAATGTTAGACACCTTGTAAGTTTACTGTCTGGATTCAAAGCATGCACTCTGATTCCAAAATCCACATTTAAAAATCAGTGTTGGGATCCCTGGGTGGCGCAGCGGTTTGGCGCCTGCCTTTGGCCCAGGGCGCGATCCTGGAGACCCAGGATCGAATCCCACATCGGGCTCCCGGTGCATGGAGCCTGCTTCTCCCTCTGCCTGTCTCTGCGCCTCCTCTCTCTCTCTCTGTGACTATCATAAATAAATAAAAAAAAAAAATTTAAAAATCCGTGTTTATTTCCTAATGACTTTCTGCAAGCAGAATAACTAGGTCAAAGGATTTGAAATTTCAAGCGTTTTGTTATATATTACTTATACTGCTCTTTAGAAAAGTAGCATCAATTTATATTCTTATAGGGAAATATTCACTTCAGAACTATTTTTAATAGAATTAGAAACATCAGATAGTAGGCATTTTTTTTCAACAGATGAACGGTTTCTAAGATATGGATTAGAATAGTCATGCAGTGTATCATTACTAAAAAAAAAATCCCAAAACATTACAGCTAACAATATTAACATTTCTAAACTATTTTAATTTCCCTTAAGATTGTCTTTAGATAAATTTCCTTTAAAATATAAAAGGACTTAAATTGTAGTTCATTAAAAAGTACATGCAACAAATAGCTCATTGCTGATAATCTGAACTATCTGATACTAATGCATAATGAGACAATAGGAATTGCCTGGCAAATTCTCCTCATTCTATTGATTTTAGAATCCTACTCCCAAACAAAAAAATAGTAATGACAGTGTTCTATTAGACTAAAAAACTGAAAACAACTCAAGGAGACTAGAGATGAGCTAAAATGGGATACCAAATAGTAAATCAACAAAGAAACTATAGAATCAAATTTCAGAATGATGGAAGACAGATGGATCAGGCTGTTAGGATTAGTCAGTCACAATTAACATAGATACTGCATATACTCTTATAAAGAGCAATACAAAATAACAACACTCTAGGCCCTTATCAAAGACTCTAGAGGCACCGAGCTGGCTCAGTCAGTAGAGTGTGCCACTTTTGATCTCAGGGTTGTTAAGTTCAAGATCCACGTTGGATTTGGAGATTACTTAAATACATAATCTTAAAAAAAAAAAGACTATAAGCCTCATTTGTCTGTAATCCACCTTACACTAGAGACTAAGACCAGTGAAATTTATTTTTATTTATCTATTTATTTATTTTTATAAAGATTTTATTTATTTATTCATGAGAGACAGAGAGAGAGAGAGACAGACAGAGAGAGAGAGAGGCAGAGACACAGGCAGAGGGAGAAGCAGGCTCCATGCAGGGAGCCTGATGTGGGACTCAATCCTGGGACTTCAGGATCAGGCCCTGGGCCGAAGGCAGACGCTCAACCGCTGAGCCACCCAGGTGTCCCGACCAGTGAAATTTATATAAAACAGTGTAAGGATGGCAAATGTGCGAAGTTTCTCTGCTATTCTCCATTTCTGTGACCCAGACAGATTGCTGGTCAATCGCTCTACTCCTTTCTGCTGACCCTGGTCTCAGAATCCTCTTCAACACAGGACAGAAGCTGAGTAGATTTATTTGCCATCTTTTGTCATCCTCATTCTCCATCTTTATTCCTTTAGAAGGTGTCATTCCAAATTTGAATCAAGACCACCTGGTTTTATTTTAGGAACAGGAAGATGACAGTTTAGACTGTTATACCTGTCTCCCTTTGAGGAAAAGCCATTTCAACTGAGATGCTTTTTAAGATCACCTTCTTATTTTTTCTTGAAGTACAGGAAACAGCCATATGAAACCCAAGCTATAAATACTAGAGGAATAGTGTCAAGGGCATCGTCTATTAGGATCCCTACATATGAATTTTCACGTATGAGATTTACACTGGAACTCAGTACAATGTAGCGTTTGGCATTCTTTGAGAAAATGATGACCTTCCATCTGATAAAAATATTATTCCTGGGCAGCCCGAGTGGCTCAGCGGTTTAGCGTCGCCTTCAGCCCAGGCCATTATCATAGGGAGAATTTGCATCAGGGAAATTAGCAAATGAGAGGAATCAGTCATCTTTCCCCCAGTAGCTAAGCCTTACCAGCACACCAGTGCATGTGTGTTTTAGCCAGGGGAAACTATAGTATCAGAAAAACCAGGAAACATGTATATACAGGGTATTCACAGAATTTACTGAAATAATAAAAAGGCAGGTTATTATGGCAATCAAGTTTATAAAGGGCTGCATGTGAGATAGAGTAAAAGGGCAAACGTCTTCTGCCCTTTACAATTCACTTCAACTCTGTTTGAATATTAGGTCTCTAATATGGACAAAAACTCTTGTGAATTTTCAAAATAGGATCAGAACCTTAAATGATAAGGTATTCTAGAAACAGTCTAGCTTACAATAATAGTTTCATGACTTTTTCCAAAGCAGTATTTTTCTTCCAGAGGAAATCTTTCTTAGGAACTTCAAATAAAACAGATGTGAATAAAAGACAAGTATAATTAAGTTGTCCTTAGAGAACTTAATTCCAATGATTGCAGAATCTTCTGAGGAATCCTCAAGACCTTCTGAACTTTTTTTCTTTTTTTTTTTTTTTTGAGAGAGAACGTGAGAGTGTGTGTGCATAGGTTGGGAGGGTACAGAGGGAGAGAATCTTAGGCAGGCTCCACACTCAGCCTCGAGCCCTAGTCAATACCAGAACCCTGAGTTCATGACCTGAACTGAGCCAAAAATCAAGAGTTGGACCCTTAACCGTCTGAACCACCCAGGCAGCCCCCTTTCCATTTATTTATGTATTTATGTATTTATGTATTTATGTATTTATTTATGATAGTCACACACACAGAGAGAGAGAGAGAGAGAGAGAGAGAGAGGCAGAGACATAGGCAGAGGGAGAAGCAGGCTCCATGCCCTGGGAGCCCGACGTGGGATTCGATCCCGGGTCTCCAGGATCGCACACTGGGCCAAAGGCAGGCACCAAACCACTGCGCCACCCAGGGATCCCCCTTCCAATTATTTAACAAGCATCCTCTACAAATGGCTTAGCTCCAAAATGTGTCTAGTAGAAGAATCAATTGGGAATGAGAATCTTTTGGAAGTGAGGCCCAAGAATTTGAATTTTTGAGTTCTGCATCTTCAGCAAACCTAAGGTGTGACAATATTCTTAGGTTGGTTTTGGATTAAAACTGATTATGATTAAGCAATATGTTGTCAGTACGGTAAGCTGGTTTCGGTCTAACTGAATTTTTTAAAGTAATATTAAAATAACTATAGGTTATCTTGACTTTTGCCAAACTCTATCCTTACTCAGACACTAAAATATAAGAATATAAGGGAAAAGAGGAAGAGTTACAACATACTAAAGCTTAACATCTAATAATTAAATAAAATTAATATTTAAATTTAATCTTTGGGGCAGCCCCGGTGGCTCAGCGGTTTAGCGCCGCCTTCAGCCCAGGGCATGATCCTGGAGACCCGGGATTGAGTACCATGTCAGGCTCCCTGCATGGAGCTTGCTTCTCCCTCTGCCTGTGTCTCTGCCTCTCTCTTTCTCCTCTCTGTGTATTCTAATGAATAAATAAATAAAATCTTAAAAAAATTAATTTAATCTTTGAAGATAATGAATTTATGCCTGTTTAAGGCCAAATGATTACAAACAGTGCAAGGCCCAATAATAACTGCTGTATCTAGTATATTCTTCCTACTTGAGTCATTATGCCACTGTTTAAGCAGCCATTGTGGAGCAAAATATTGTGTATGATCACTGCCAAAATAAGACGTAACTTCTGTCCTACAAAAATTTCGAGAAAGATTTGTTGCTAAGAATCTCTGCTAGTAGAGAATTCTCATTCAGGAAAACAACAGTTAAGTGGCCATCAGGTAGCTACAGTCTTAAAGAAAATTATGAAAATTACATACAGAAAGAAAAAGCCAAACCCATGAGAAAACCCCAAATTCTGAATTCTGTAACCAATGATACAAGTTTAAAACTGCCAAGGAGAGCTAAAGACAGTAAAAATTCCTTTGAAAGACCTTATACATGTTTTAATTATAGTCATCAAGCACTAGGAAGCTTGGAATTTTCATGTTGTCAGAGCTGAACTTCTAATTTTACTTCAGAGTTTCTCATTTCTTCTCTAAGAGGAAAGCTAAAGATAACACTAGGGGAAAGAAATTGGTCCACAGCAAATCAGACTTGTACTTCATCCTCTCACTCTCTTCCCTAAGCCACCCCCACCCCTTCTCACCACTAGGGCCTACTATGTGGTAGACCCAAACCAAAGAGCAATGTTTAAAAAGTATGCTGAACTCAACAGAGTACACTACAGAAACGAGGGCTGGAAACCCGTGAAGCACTGAAGTTACTTTGCATCCTGTGGGCAGAGAGTTGCACAGAATGTGGGGGCCATCATTTTTTAGCTACATGAACCAATCTACAGTGTTCTCCAGTGCACCAGGTGTAATTTTACTGTCACTACAAATAAACTCCTAGATGATAAACATAAGGCTCAGAGGCAATAAGGAACTTCTGAATTAAGCATCCAACAAGTGTCAAACCCAAAACATAATAAACACAAAACTTCTAATTTTAAGAATTGTGCTCTTCCCTTTACAGCAAAAAACTTTGTCCTTCCTATGACGTATGACCCATAGCAAGCAGATCCCCAATACGAGTTGAATGAAGTCAATGTTCAGAAGTTACCTAAGTAACCTTGACCCTCCAGTATACTACTACTGTCGTGTGTAAAAAGATATCTGAGAGCCATTTTTTGATTGTGTACCAAGTCTACATGGAGGAATACCTGCATCTTTAGTCGACATTTATACGTGCTCCAATTCCTACGAAACTGGTTAGAAGCCTCTACAAGGTGGGCTTAAGAATTTCTCCTATCATCTGACCAACCCCAGATTCTGGAGTTAACTCTGAACTCGGAGGAGCTCCTTTCTTCACTTAGTCCCTTCAGCACAGGATATGTTGGAACCCAAACTTAGCATTAGCTCCATGGACATTAAAGATAACAAGAGTTCAGTTATAATCTAAGGTTTAAAAAAAGCTTCTGGTGAAGAAAAAGAACACACAAACCACTTTTGAAAATGCTGGGAAAGTTTTCTCTTTTAAAATACATGCCTCTACACAAATGAGTAAGGAAAGCCATAAATCTGGATTCTGTCTTGTTCTGTGCAGCTCATTTGGTACCACATGACTATGAAGTGAACTTCCCTGAAGTGAACTCAGGTCTAGAATTGTTGCCAAGTCCTCCCATTGGACACTTCTGTGTAGCTTGGGTTAGCGCAGCAGTCAACTACAGTCACATCATAGATACACGAGTCAACTCTTCCAGGCCCCACCCACCCTAGAGTGAACTTAATACTCTGCTTTAAAATGATTTTTTAATTCCTCTCCATTACACAAAACCAGGTATCATTTATGGCATACCATGTGCTAGGCACCAAGTCTTCTAGCACTGATACATCTGTGAACTCCCCATAACTTTTTAACTAAAAGTAAATTTGCAGTGATTTGGAAATCAAAACATTTGTTTTTATATTTCTTAAATCATTTCATTCATTCAAATCTTTCTAGTATTTCCAGTATCTCCAACTCAGTGATTTTTTTTTCTTATCATGCCTTACCTGAAGAGTTAGAATAATCTCCCTCTTTTCAGGCACCCAGCATGTTATGGCCTCTCTCATTAATGAGGTTGAAAGGTTTGGTCTTCTTATTTTGTATAGCAAAAAAATAACGAAATTTTAATGTTCTGGTTATTTTTGTAATTTAAATATAAAAGAATGAAAAATTATTCTTCATATTCTCTTCTCTTGAGGTGGTCAACTGATAAGAGAATGTCTAAGGACGTTTTTGTATAGGAAAATTGGAGAACTTTATACTATCATCTTGGGCAACTCACCAACAGAAAAAGAAAGCAAACATGTGCCACAAGAACTACACCACCACCTAATTTAATTCTGACACCAGTAATTACAGCACAAAACCAGCATAGTTGGTACTACCAAGGCCTCTGCCTGTTATGAAACATCATACATGGTTTCATGAATAGCAGTTTTGGATGGCCCTACTTCCATTTCTGAGAGATGGTATCAGTCTCCACCAACTGTGACTCTGCTGCTTTTTGCTCCTTAAATATATACAAGTGAATAAACAAAAGGCAGTTGATTTATACATTCTAAAGAAAGGGGTGTTAAAATTCCTCATCAGGGATGCCTGGGTGGCTCAGCGGTTGAGCATCTATCTGCCTTTGGCTTGGGCCTGATCCAGGAGTCCTGGGATCAAGTCCCACATTGGGCTTCCTGCATGTAGCCTGCTTCTCCCTCTGCCTATGTCTCTGCCTCTCTCTCTCCGTGTCTCTCATGAATAAATAAATGGAATCTTAAAAAAAACAAAAAACAAAAAACTCCTCATCAGGGAATGTTGTATACTAAGGACACCAAAGAAAAATGCCAATTATATGCAACGTATTGTCTTTGATTTGGCTTTTGCATTAAGAATGACAGTACAGCTTCATGAGGCATCATTAGGACAATTTGAGCAATTTGAATATGAGCTATGAGCTATACTTTAGGTGTTAACATCTCACCAATGTTATATTTTTTAGGTGATATCATTCCTGTGGTTATATAAAAGAATGCCCCTATTTAGGAGACCTAGTAATTAGGACTAAATGTCACAAAGTCTTTAACTTTCTAAAAAAATTTAATTTTAATACAGATTTAGATTTACAGAAAAATTGTGACAATAGTACAGATAGTTCCCATCTATCACACACGCAGTTTCCTCTATTAAAATCTTACATTAGAATGGAACATTTGTGCAATTGATGAACCATTAACAATATATTAGTATTAATTAAAGTCTATGCTTCATTCAGATTTGCTTAGTTTCTACATCCATCTCTTCTAGGATACCATCTGGGATCCCACCCTATTTACCACAATACATTTAATCATCCTGTCTCCCTAGGCTCCTCACAAAGTTTAAGTCTTTCTTATTTTTGATGACGATAGTTTTGAGGAGTGCTGGTCAAGTATTTTTCAGAATGACTCTCAACAGGGATTTTTCCTTTGTTTTTGTCAGGATTAGATTGGGGATAAGGGTTTTTGGTGAGTTTATCACAAACATGATATGCCATCTTTATCATACCTCAAGAGTATGTCCAATTAGTATGACTTCATCACTTATGATGGTAACCTTGATCACTTGACTGCAGCAGTTTGTCAGGAAAGTTACTAAACACCTCCTGAAACCCTGTCCCACTTTCCATACCATACTTTTTGGAAGGAAGTCACTATATACAACCTATGTTTATGGAATGGCAAGTTATATTCCACCACCTTGAGAGCAGAGTATCTATATACATTATTTAGAATTCTCCTGCATGGGAGATGTTTCTATTTTCCCCATTCACTTACTCAATCATTATTTATATCAGTATGAACTCATGGATATTTATTATATACTTTGGGTTCTATTATAATAGCGCTTGGGCACCTGGGTGCCTCAGTGGTTGAGCATCTGCTTTTGGCTCAGGTCATAATCCTGGGGTCCTGGGATCGACTCCCATATCAGACTCCCTGGGGGGAGCCTGCTTCTTGCTCGGCCTATGTCTCTGCCTCTCATGAATGAATGAATGAATGAATGAATGAATAAATAAATAAATAAATAAATAAATAAATAAATAAATAATAAAATCTTTTTTAAAAATAGTGCTTTATTTTGCTGCTCAAATTGTTCTAGATTTGGGCACTGGGATCTCTTTTAGTTGGCTCCTATGTTACTTTGACATACCACCATCATTGCTCTTATTTTTATCTTTTTTTGAGTACTTTGTTACTTTCTGGCACTACAAGATTGTCCAGGCTCATCTTGTGTACTTCTTGCCCCATTCCTAGAATCAGCTATTCTGCCAAGGAGCCCTGGTTCCTTTTATTGGAAAATGTATTTGAAACTAAGATCTGGATAGTGGGCATACTATTACTGAAGTATTCTTTAAAGATTTTATTTATTTGAAAGAGAGCGGGTGTGCACAAGAGGGAGAGAGGCAGAGGGAGAGGGAGAAGCAAGCTCACCACTGAGCAGGGAGCCCACCGCAGGGCTCAATCCCAGGACGAGGAGATCATGACCTGAGCTGAAGGCAAACACTTAACCAACTGAGCCACCCAGGCCCCTCCTAGAGTATTCTTGATTCTAGGCACCTCTGTTGTCTATTTTATATCTTAACCAAGATTTTTCCTAGCATAATATCTTTTGATTTTGTTTATCTTACTAACATGTTATACACTTGTGAACCTTTAGATTGAATAAATTTGCATTTGTATTTTTGTTTTTCTTCCTCTTTAGCTTTTCTTACACTGAGAGCAAGTAAATAACTATATTTTTAGTTCATTTAGTTTATTTAATTTCTGATGGTGAGAGAATGGACAGTAAATCCCTGGTGACTTTGTTACCACTCACAAAGATGAACCTGGGTTTCAGGCTGATGTCACCACCTCAAAGGAATACTGAATCTTCTGCTGGGGATTTTATCTTCACAAACTAGAAGCCACATCATTAACAATCTCTGCCTTACCTAACAACACTACCCTGTGAAGGCTATTTCAGCTGGAAGCCAATCCACAGACTCTGAATATGGGATTTTTAGCCTAGTCACAGAACCTAAGGCTTTAAGATTTAACACAGGGCAACCCCTAAAAGGCAGAGGCTATCCAGCCTAGTGAGTTCTGAGAAAGCAACTAACCTTAAGAAATAAAACTTAACAATACTATTTCCAGGTCTGGTGTGTTCATCCCCACTGCTGACACAGGTACAAATCCTACAGTTAGCCATCACAGTTCTAGTTTATATATTCAAGTTAATTTCAATCCACTTTGTGTTTCCCTTTAGAGCATGGATACAATCTATGTATTATCTTCCATATGTCTTACAACCCAGTACCACTGGATTTAAATTCAACATAAAATTCTTAAAAAAAAAAACAACTTTAAAAAACACTTCCTTTATTCCATAAATTAAATTATGATGATGTTCTTTTGTAAAGCTGAAGACCTTAAAAGACACTTTGTATTAAGTTGCTATGAAAAAGTCCCTTTATATTATCATTTGAGTGGTTCAGCTCACTTGGTCTGTCCAGATTTGGTAGCAAGATAGTGTTTTTCTTATTAATGCTTAATTCTTTCCCCTTTTTTAAAAAAATGAGGTATAATTTACTTATAATAGCTTCAGATATACACCATAACAATTTGATACTTGCATATATTGCAAAATGATCACAGGAAGTCTAACACCATATATAGGTATAAAATTTTCTTCACATGATGAAAACTTTTAAGATCTACACTCAGCAACTTTCAAATATGGAATACAGTATTATCATCTATAGTCAACATGCTGTATGTTATATGCTCATGACTTAGTTACTTTGTAACTGGAAGACTGTACCTTTTGACCCCCTTTATCCTTTTTTTTTTTTTCTTTTAAAGATTTATTTATTTTAGAGAGGTGGGAGGGAAGAGAGACAGAAACTCAAGTGACTCTGTGCTCAGCACAGAGGCCAACACTGGGCTTGATCTCATGACCCTGAGATCATGACCTGAGCTGAAACCAGGAGATGGATGCTTAACTGACTGAGCCACTCAGGTGCTACCCTCTTTACCCATTTCTATCATGGATCTTTGACGCCCCCTCTAGCTAATCTGTAACCCAGTCCTGTTGGTTTTTCCTTAGTGAAAGTCCAAGCAACCATCTTTCTCATCTATTTTCAAACCAGTATACCTTTAGGCTCATGCATCTCATCTGACTTACAGAATAATTTCCTAACACAAGCCTCTGGCTTCACTGTGAGATCAATCTTCCTAATACACCTACTGCACTGCCTTGCTTAAAGACTTCAATAGTTGGCCTCCTTACCTGCTTGCCTATCAGCCTCTGAAGAGGCTCATAACATAATTTGAAACCCACTGCCTTACATGAACCACATGTTCCAACATGGTTTCCTCAATATGCCTCTTGTATTTCTGCTTCAGTCTGGGGAGTGTGTGCATCCAGCCCACATGCCTCCCTCTCTCATCTTTCTTCTTCTCCATATGGTCCTCCCTGTGCTTGTCTGTCATCATCCATTCCAACAGGGAGAAACATTGTTAATTGTTTAATTCCAGTATACATGCATAATGGTCTCAAAATTGTTAACCCATACTTTCATGGGATGCAACTTTACCAACTAGAGTACAATGCCATTTATAGTTCTTTTTTACTTGGTTTATTTCCCAAGTTACTTAGATCAGCACCTTTTCCCTCTACTCTCTTCAACAAAGCTGTTTGATATATGTATACAGATTCTTTTTTTTTTTTAAAGATTTATTTATTTATTTATTTATTTATTTATTTATTTATTTATGAGAGAGAGAGAGAGAGAGAGAGAGAGAGGCAGAGACACAGGAGGAGGGAGAAGCAGGCTCCATGCCGGGAGCCCGACGTGGGACTCGATCCCGGGACTCCAGGATTGCGCCCCGGGCCAAAGGCAGGCGCTAAACCACTGAGCCACTCAGGGATCCCCATGTATACAGATTCTTTAGTTACATTTAGCATCCCATCCTGATTCCTGTCTCCTAAAATGATATTTTAAAGTTTGCATATATTAGGGTTTACGCTTAGTCCTGTAAAGTTGTATGACTTTTGACATGTATAATGTCATTTATACACCGTTACAGTGTCATATGCAACAGCTTTACTGCCCTACTAAAACCCTTGGGAGCCACCTATTTAACACACCCCTCAATGCCTGACAATCACTGTGTCTAACATCTCTCCAGTTTTACGTTTTCCAGAATGTCATACAATTGAAATCATACAGTATTTAGCCTTTTCAGACTTGCCTCTTTCACTTAGCAATATTCATTTAAGATTCATCCATGTCTTTGTGTGGCCTGATAACCTCACTTCTTGTTATTCTTGTACTGTTCTGTTGTATGGACACACCAGTTTCTTCATCCTAGCAAAGGGCAGTTTGGTTGCTTCCAGCATTTTATCTACTCTCAGCATTCTTCTATGAACGTTCACATTATAGGTTTTTGCATGGACCTAATTTTTCAATTCAGTTGGGTAAATATGTATGAGCATTATTGCTAGATTCTATGGTAAAGATTATGTTCCGCTTTTTCATAGCCAAATTGTCTTCCAAAGTGGCTGTACCATTTGCATTCTCGCTAGAAATGGATGGGAGTTTTTGTTTTGCATCCTTGCCAGCAATTGGTTGTCAACTTCTATGATTTTAGATATTCTAATAGGTGTGTAGTGGTATCTCACTGTTTTAATTTCCATTTCCCTAATGACATATGGAATGCAGAGTGTGTCTTTTCACATGTGCATTTGCCATCTGTATATCTTCTTTTGGTGATGTGTCTGTTCAGCTCTTTTGCCCATTTTTAATTTGGGTTATTTATTTCCTTGTTAAGTTTTAAGTGTTCCTCACATACATTTTCTCAGTCTGTAGTTTGTCTTTTTATTCTTTTAACAGTGTCCTTAACAGAGCAGGGTTTTAGTCCAATTTATTTTTTTCTTTCATGGACCATGCTTTTGGTGTCATATCTAAAAATTCATCAAACCCAAGGGCACCTAGATTTTCTCTTATATTTTCTTTTAGAAGCTGTACAAAAGTTTTGCATTTTTCCATTCAGGTCTGTGATCCATTTTTGAAGTCATTTTTGTGGAAGGTATAAGTTCTTTCTTTAGCTTTTTTTTTTTTTTTTTTTTGTACAAGGACATCTAATTGTTACAGCAACTTTTACAGTTTCAGTAAAACCAAGAGTAACAAAAACCTGTTGCTATTACAGAATTACAATGAGAGATGGGAGAAGGTTAGGGAGGGAGGAGGAAGAAAGATAAAGCAACTGTGACAAATTGTTAACAATAAGTGATTCTAGGGGCCTCTGGGTGTCTCCGTCCATTAGGTAGGAGACTTGATTTTAGCTCAGGTCATGATCTCAGGGTCCTGGGATTGAGCCCCACATTGGGCTCCATGCTCAAGAGGGAGTCCACGTGAGACATTTTCTCTCTTTCTTCCTCTACCCTTCCCCAAAATCATATGCATGCACTCTCTCTCTCTCTCTCAAATATATCTTTAAAAAACCCCACAAAACAATAAGTGAATCTAGGTGAAGGGTAAATAGGTATTCCTTATACTCTTTCAGATTTTCTGTAGCTTTAACATTTTTCTATAAAAACAATGAAATAATTTTATAAAGAAGGTAGGGAAGAATGAAATACATTTTAGAAGTATTTTCATTAAGTTCTTTGTTTCTCAAAGGGTTAAGTTTCAGTTAAAAGACTGTAATTATGTACAAAACTGGATTATCTAAAACTGAATTACAAACTCAACTTTTCTAGAGAAAAAAGCATAACAGAACAGTAACAACTAAAGACAGAAATATTTAAAATATTTTATATTAAAAAGTTCCTACCATAATTGTTGATTCATATCCTCTTATCGTTCAGTCTATTTTTGCCTAAATACATACTCTTATAAATATGTAACCAAATATGCTATGCTGTCCGAAATCTTTTAATTAGAATAATTAGTTTATGTATATTTATTGTAATTCTGATACATTTATGCTTAAATATAATGTCTTATCCTGTACTATTTGTCCTACTTGTTTTCCCTCTCTCTTTCTTCTTCTTATGGAATGATTGAGACCTACTTCTCTAGTTCTTGGTTTCCAGCTATATGGTATTAGACTACCTACACTGGGTCTTAGTTCTGGTCCCAATATGCCTCATAAGAACAGGAAAACCAAAAACTTAAGGTCAACAGATTTCAGGAAATGACCTTAGGTAAACACTAGCTTTAGTGCTTTCTTTGTCTTGGTGAGCTTTTGGCCTGTGAGCAGTCTGTACTTCCTAGTCATCTCAGTGGTTTATTTATTTTTTTTTTTTAAGATTTTTAAAATTTGAGGGAGAGTGTGGGGGCAGGGGCAGAGGGAGAAGGAGAAGCAGACTTCCTGCTGAGAATGGAGCTCAACACAGGGCTCAATCTCAGGACCCTGAGGTCATGACCTGAGCCAAAGGCAGACACTTAACTGAATGAGCCATCCAGGTACCCCTCAGTGGTATATTTTGTTTTCTTTTAAATAACTCCAAAGGCATTTGTTTCGGCTGTTAGAGGAGATCACCATCAGACATTTCTAATCTCCAGCCGCTATATAATACTATTTTCTTTACATAAATAATATTGATTGGTTATAAAGTTTTTGATTGATCATATTGCTAGCTAGCATTTTCATTTAATTGTAAGAATACTCATAACTTTAATAGCTTTCATCACTAGTACATTTAAAAATATGTCATAAAACATTTTATCTAGACTCTTTTCATGTTTTCAATATGAAAGCCCATCACAGTTACATTTTTGCCCACCAGACTGCTCAAAATGAAACTCTAAACTGCTGTTTATTTTTTTTAAGATTTTTTTAAAAGTTAATTCATGAGACACACACACACACACACACACACACACACACAGGCAGAGACAGGCAGAGGGAGAAGCAGAATCCCTGCAGGGAGTCTGATGTGAGGCTCAATCCCAGGACCCCGGGATCAGAAACTGAGCCAAAGGCAGGTGCTCAACCACTGAGTCACCCAGATGCCCCTAAACTGCTGTTTATATTTAAATTTTTTGAGGCTTTGTTCTGAAAAGAACAATCAGAACAATCCATAAGAAGAAAGGAAATCAGTCTCTATCTAGCACTCCTGGGGCTGGAAGATTTAGCTGAGATGGGAGTTTCTTGTATCTGATGTGAATTATGTAAATTAATCACCTAAACTGCTTATATGTGAGAGTACCTAACATTATTTGATGCTTATGGTAAAAGAGCTTAAAATAGTAATCTCATGTTCAGGGATAGACTTTTTTTTTTCTTGAAAGGTACAGCCATTCAAATTTTAGGCCAAATTTGAACGATCTCAATTTCTATTCAATCCTAAAAATTTAATAGTATAAAAAAATAACACTTGGAAGCTGTAATTCTTTCCCCAAAGATATATAAGGAGGATAGAAATGTGGTTCAGCATTACATAATGTTGCCACCCACTCCAGAAACAGAAATGAGCGCCTAGCAACAGTAAAGGGTCATCTCAGGAGAGTGCTGATTGCTCATTGGAGCATTCTAAACACAGATGCTTTTCTATCCTTATCACTTCCAGTCCCCACTAATCACATGCTGGTTACCTTGGATCCCTGGGCCATCTCATGAAAACCTTCCTTCTATGACCATCAATAACTGCCAATTTGGGCAGCCTCTACTTTTGGTTACATTCTTGAAAAAAAGACAAAATAAATTTTGAAACATTACAAGAAAATATGCACTTTGTGTATAGAATAGTCTCTGCATTCTCCTTCCCCAGTGATAATTCCTTTAAGATGGGAAATGTTAGTTTTCGTGTTGTTATTTTTCTTACCTGGCCCCTCAAACCCACAGGTCTGAAGAAAGAGCAAGGCCAAAGCATCTAATTCATAATGAAGAGGTTAGGCTGAGTGTGCCTAATACTGCTGATGCTTATGATTGGAGAACTCTTCCTAAAACAGTAATCTCATGTTCAATAATTGGTTTTTATTTTCTTTAAATGGCCACTTAAATTTTAGCATAATTTGAATAGTCTCAATTCCTATTCAATCCTAAAGATTTAATAATACAAATAAAGACACAGGAAACTGGATTTTTTTTCCCTCAAGATATATGAGGATGATGGAAATGCGGTTCAGCATTACGTAATATTGCTACTACTCCAGAAAGACAAGTGAGGGCATCTTTACTTATCTTTATTGGCTATTGGCATATGTCCTCCTCTTCCTTCTTGCTGTGAAGTCCTTGCCCATTTTCCTTTCTATAGTCTGAGCATGAGCCTTCATATATTATAAATATTTTATCTCACTCTGCCCTTTATTTTCACTCTTAATGATGCCTTTTGATGAAAAGTATTAATTTTAGTCTCTTTCAATTTATTATTCTCAGTCTTCTCCTTTATGACTAATGTATTTTGTGCCCTGTTTGATTACTTTTCTTTATTTCCAAGTCATATTTTCCTGTATTATCTTCTAGAAACTTTTTCTTTTTCACCTGTAACGAAACTGGAAATTTTGTGTATGGTCTGAGTTTGGGGCTATGATTATATGGACATATGATAAACAAATATGGACATATGATAACTAATTGGCACAGGATCATTACTGTAAATAAGAACCCTTCCCCACTGCTCTGTGCTGCCATATTTGTCATAAGATATGCATTCACCTATGTATGGCACTCTTTCTAGATCCTATGTTCTTTCACTGGCCCATTTGTCTATCTTTGCCACAATATCACGTCTTAATTACTGTAGCTTTACAATCTTGATATGATTAACTCATCGCACTATTAATATCTGATCATGTATGTCATCCCACAGTTTTTGCTCTGTGTTCTTTTAGTTCAAGATTGTCTTGGCTACTCTTGCTCCTTTGCATTTCCATTTATGTTTTAGAGATAACTTGTCAATTTTCTTCTCCTATATATATATCCATATTCACTCCTTAAATGAATTCAGTTTCATCACTTTGAACATCCACAGCCAATCTGTGAGGCAATCCTCTGGGTTCTACCTTTAAATCTAGAATCTGACAACTCCTACCAACCTCCTCCAAATAACCGCCCATCACTCATTGGTTTATTAACACAGCCTCCTAATGATCAAACTTCCATCCTAGTCCCTTAACAGTCTATTTGCCATGGTAGAGAAATTTTTAAAACTAAGATCTGGGATGCCTGGGTGGCTCAGTTGGTTAAGTCTGCCTTCAGCTCAGGTCATGATCTCAGGGTCCTGGGATTGAGCCCTGTGCGGAGCTCCCTGCTCAGTGAGAAGTCTGCTTTTTCCTCTGCCTCTCCTCTCCCCTCACTCTGTTTTTTTTTTTTTTTTTCTCTCTCTCTCTCAAATATACAAAATCTTTAAAATAAGATCTGATAATGTCACTCGTATGCTCATTTGGCTTCCCACCTCCCTCAGAGTAAATTCCAATGTCCTTAACAATGGCCTACATCTCTGGCTGCAGTATTGCTCTGCCCTGCCACACTGACCTCCTTTTGCTGAGTACCAGCTTAGGGCTGGTACTGAGTCAACTCCCTTCCTGAGAAGCTCTTCCCAGGATGTTCACGGCTAATGTCCTCACCTCCTTCAAGTCTTTCCTAAAATAAATATCAACTACTCACTGAGGCTTTCCCTAACTATCCTGTCACAAATTCCAAGTCACCCTAAGACTATTCCAAACAAGATGCTTTATCTTTTAACAGAAATACAATATAAAGTAGGTCCCTTAATAAATGTAAGCGATTTTAAAAGGAAAGTGTTATTTTTTTTTTTTTCAAGCAGCTCTTTCAATCCTCCTTGTATTTGTTAAAAATAAGACAGTTATCAGGGTGTGTGGGTGGCAAAGTTGGTTGAATGTCCCTTCCTTGATCTCGGGGTTCTAGGATCAAGTGTGGAGTCTGAATGGTTTCTCTCCCTTTCTCTCTGCCCCTCTCCCTCCTCAAATAAATAAAATCTTAAAAATAAAAAAGAGACAGTTATGGAGATTGACCTGACAATGATAATTGCCATGAAGCTGCAGAGGATAGTCCCTTTTGCTGCCCATCAATCCCTGGCTCTTTTGTTTCTTAGTTTTAAATTTTAACCTTTGGAGAAAGGAGTAGGTAAGTCAAATGGTCTTCGCTTTGGTGGCATTTGACTAAAACTCTGAGGCATATAAGGAGTATTGGGGAGTTTTCCCCAAATCTTAATGTATTAGAGTATTTTTTTCTAGAACCATTTTACCAAATGCTACTTTTTAAGATTACCTATGTAATATTCGATCTGTACTAGAGTATCTATAGCATATATGCAGGTATGACGTCCAACAATGCCTGTGGACCCAAACCCCAAGTTAAAATGAGAGCACTGGGCAGCCTGGGTGGCTCAGCGGTTTAAACGCCTGCCTTCCACCCAGGGCATGATCCTTGAGTCCCGGGATCAAGTCCCACGTCAGGCTCCCTGCATGGAGCCTGCTTCTCCCTCTGCCTGTGTCTCTGCCTCCACCCCCCCCCCCCAACCCCTCTCTTTCTGTGTCTATCATGAATAAATAAAATCTTTAAAAATAAAAAAATAAAAATAAAATGAGAGCACTGCCAATAACATCCCATCTATGTCTGTGACATCTGTGCTGCTTCCCTGTCCAGGAGCTCTAACACCCCTCTTAGTCCCACACCTTGCAGTGGCTGCTACTGTTGTCAAGCCTATTGTTCCTTTCCTTCTCTGAACCTGTTCTTCCTCATGTTTCCCATCTCGCTCAATGCCCAACACCTCCCACTCCAGTAATCCAAGCTAGACATCTGAAATTCCTTCTTCCTCCTTTTGTTAAATTCCATCCCCACAGGTCTCATATCTATTCCCATGTCTCAAACACGGACTTCAACCTTAATCCTGACCCATTTTCATTTTCATTTTCATGGGACTCCCTGTCCTGTCACTTTCTCCATGCTCCCCATTAATATCACTGCTCAAAATTTTTTACTGCTTTTCTTTGCTTTCTCAGTAAAGAAGCAACTCCTCATTCTCTAATCTCATCTTTGTCAACTCTATGCTCCAATGATAGTGGACTACCTGCTTGCTGTTCCCCAAGACAGTCATGTCATTTTGTTTCCCTTTTTATTTCTTTAAAGGTTTTTTTTTTTAAATTATTTATTAATGAGAGACACAGAGAGAGAGACAGAGACACAGGCTGAGGGAGAAGTAGGCTTCACACAGGGAGCCTGACGTGAGACTTGATCCTGGGTCTCTAGGATCACACTCTGGGCTGAAGGCGGCGCTAAACCGCTGAGCCACTCAGGCTGCCCTTGTTTCCTATTTTTTTTTTTTTTTTTTAAGATTATTTATTGAGACAGCGAGCATGAGTAGAAGGGGCAGGGCAGAGGCAGAGGGAGAAGCAGCCTCCTCACTGAGCAGGGAGCCCGATACAGGGCTCTACCCCAGGACCCTGAGATCATGACCTGAGCTGAAGGCAGACACTAAACTACTGAGCCACCCAGGAGCTTCTGTTGTTGTTTCCATGCCTTGTCATACTTTTCCCCTCTGACTGGTGCTTCTCAAGCAGGATCAGTTCAAAGTGGGAAACAAAGACTATTTCCTCCCAGAGGATTTCCTTGCCATCCTTAGGAGGAGACCCCCTTGCCATTCTCGCAGCATCTTGTGCAAGCTTGATTGGATGCTACTAGCGCTGCGACTTTTGTGAAATTATTAACTTTCCTGTGCCTGTTTACTTTTCTCTGAGCTATAATAGTAACTATCTTGTGTTAAATAAGTTACATCAGGTAACAATGCCAGGCATGTGGTACATAGTCTACAAATATCAGTTACTGTTCCACAATGGCATGTTCACTGACTTTCCTGTTTGCTGTCTGTATGTTCAGCAGTTCTCTACGACAAAAACTGTCATGTTTAATTCCACATCCCCAAGACCTAGAACACTATGATACATGGTAGGTACTCAGTAAATATTTGCAGAAAGAATAATAATAATAATAATAATAATAATAATAATAATAATAATAAAACCTTGTTCCTTTACACAAAAAGGCAGAATGGAATCTTTCGTATGCGCAGTCTAAAATACTGAGGTCAAGAAAATGAAAAAGTGACAAAAGAAAACGATAATTGCTACTCAATCTGATAACTGTACCATTTTCTTTTAAGGCCTTTGAAAAAATAAAATAAGCAAAAAAAAAAAGAGCAATGGCTATTTCCTTTTTTAAAGGTTTTATTTATTCATGACAGACACCGAGAGAAGCAGAGACACAGGCAGAGGGAGAAGTAGGCTCCATGCAGGCAGCCGATGTGGGACTCAATCCTGGGACTCCCAGGATCATGCCCTGGTTCGAAGGCAGGTGCTAAACAACAGAGTCACCCACATGTCTCAACAATGGCCATATCCCATTAAAAAATTATTACAGGAGCACCTGGATGGCTCAGTTGGTTAAGTGTTTGACTTCAGCTCCAGTAATGATCTCAAGGTCCTGGGATCAGGCCCCCCAGCCTGGCTCTGGCTCAGCAGGGAGTCTGGTTTTCTCGCTCTCTCTCTCTCTCTGCCCCTCTCTATGCTCTCTCTCTCTTTCTCTCTCAAATAAATAAAATCTTAAAAAAAAATTATGACAGCAGTAGCACTTTTTTCTGATTGGTTAAGTATAACCATCACTTAAACATAATGTATCAGCAATTTTAATTCTCAATTTGACACACATTATTTATCATAATTTATTAAACCATGAAGCCAAAAAAAGCAGTGAGAGAAGTCTAATATCCTTCAGTAGCAGAAGTCTCAATGTCAACATACATATATAAATGGTCATATTTCCCAATGTCATTATATTCATTTGGACTGGTGGTTTTTCTCATTTCTGATTCATTCCTATTTTGTGGAGAGCATTTACATTCAACTTGTTTAAAATGTATTTGCTTCATTAAAAATTTTTTTTTATTTTCACAGAATGTTTTTGTTATGGTTGATGGCCAAAGATTTAGTATCTATCTATCGATTGCCCTTATTTTTTAAATGTGTTTATTTTAGTTTCCATAGCAGCACATTGAACTGTACTTTAAATATCACATAGCTTTCCTGAGAGAAGGGATATAAAAGAGAAGATGGACAAATTCCAACAATTTCTTTTTAAAGTGCACACACACACATACCAGCTACAGAGAGACAAAGATTCACAAAATGAATCTTCCCAAGTATTGTTTCGTAGAAACAGTGTCATAAATTGTGTGTTCATATTTGTCACTCAGGAAAAAAAAAATCACTTCTAGAAAATTATATTGTTTTCCATCCAAATGTTTAAACCTGTTAAATAAAGTTGTTTCATAAGAGATTTCTTCTTTAAAAATCAAAGTAACCTGTTCAGTAAGCGAAGTTAGCTACTTATACTACTAGTATGAGTCAGGATCACTGAAGAATTGACAGATTACCTATTTTCTTCTTCATTTGAATCAGTTTTACTTTCTTATTGACCAAATCATCCTAGAACTTGAGTCAGTTTATGAGGAAGAGAAAAAGTATGGCTTGCATACTGGGACAAAAATCAACTAAATACTTAAAGATGACACCTGTAAATTTTCTCATCCTACCACTAAATTTAAGACATTAGGTCTACCAGTGCTAGGAAAAAGTTCTAATGCACCAGAATCCTTCCGATCCATGAAACAGCTTTAAAAAATAATTCTAAACAATAGCAACTGCCATGGGATCATAACATTAGAAAAGATTAAAGAAGGATGATTTCCCTTTTCATGTGGAACAGAATCATGATAACACTTTTATCTCAAGCCATTAAGTTTTGGGGTGGTTTGTTATGCAGCAAGTGAGCCCAGACTCCTGAGGGCATGGAAATCTGGGGGGTGGGGGAGGGGAGGATCAAGATTGCCTGATGAATGGTTGGGGGGCACTGGTGCACATCATAAACCATGGAGCAAGAAGACTGGAGAGCTGCAGGCAGCGGCTGATATACATAGGGCGGCATCCTATATTCTTGAATGTACCCAGAGAGACAGAAGTGAAGACATGAGGGCTTATCTAAGTGAGCTGGGCTAGGGTTAGTACTCTATTAGAGTTAGGGTCAACTGTTAAAGTAACCTTACTCAAGGCCCACACGTTGGTGGGGAGAGAATATTAAAATATAAAACAGAACTAAAATTAAAATAAACAAAACTAAAAATAAAAAAGTCTGTTTTTCTTCATCTTTCATTTCTTTATAATTCTAATGACATTGTTATGGAAGGGTTACAACTCTGTAATACTCATTAGTGCCTGGCTGTAACGGAAACAGACTGTTTTAAGGAGCAGGGACTAATAATATATTTCTCTATAATAGGCCCATGTCTGTGTAAAGGACATTCACACAGTTTATCACATTTGTGCCTCAAAGCAACCTGAGTTAATCAAGAACAGAATCACCTCCATTTTAGGGATGAAATAAAGGCATACTACTACAGTTGACCCTTGAACGATACAGGTTTGAACTGGGTGCATCAACTTACAAAGATTTTTTTTTTCAATAAATACAGTACAGTAGTGTAAATGTATTTTCTTTTGATTTTCTTAATTTTTCCCTCTAGCTTACTTAGTTATAAGAATATAGTATATAATACACACAGCATACAAAATATGTGTTCACTGAATGTTATTGGTAAGGCTTCCAGTCAATAATGGTAGGTTATTAGTATTTCAGTTTTGAGGGAGTCAAATGTTATACACAAATTTTCAACTATACAGTAGTCAATGCTCTTAACTCCTGGATTGTTCAAGGGTCAACTGTACTAAGAAGTAGTGATGTCACTTGCAGTTACTCAAAGGATAATGTGTGAAGCTGCATTTTATGAAACTCCAAATTTTGTAAATTAGAAAAGGAACATGAAAATATTGATATTTTTACCTTGTACTGTTTTTATACTGCTGCCACAAAACAGCGCCAGTTTAGCAGGCAAAAAGAAATATCTATCCTGTAGAAACCTCGTCATTATGAAATTCTGAAGAACTTACACTTCAAAGAAATTTAAAACTCACCCCAGAAATAATCAGTAATAACATTTGATGATTTAAACATCTCTTTCAGTATTATTGATGGAGAAAGATTAAAAAAATATACAAAATGGGATCTTAAAATACATGTCATTTAAAAAATAACCCTAATTTTCCTTAATTTAAATGATAAATATAACTGATGGAAAAAATGAAATTTTATTTAAACAGGAAAAATGTCAGAGCCTCAAGTAAGCCTTTGATTTAAGAAAAGGGTTAGGAACGGCTGGTGCTTTAGCTCTACACAGCATCTGTCCTTCTCTTATGATGAAATTTGCCTTGAGCTTCCTCTCACCTTCCCCCGGCCTCCAGATTTTACCTATTATATTTTTAGCCAATTATAAGACATTCTGATATACAATATTAATACTATGGATACTTTTAAAGGCATGGAATGATTTTGATGAATTTAAAAATAAACATAAAAATCTCCGCACCAACAAATTTTAAAGTGATCTTTTTAAGGCAGTCTAAATTGTATACTGCTGTAAACGTGCTATTTAGCCAATCTGACAAATGTGATATTTTGCTGTTGGCTAGACTTTGTTTCACATACTAGCTGGGAATATGAAATTCATTTCCAAGGTGAATTTCATGAAGCACTACTATAGAGAATGTTATAATAAAATCCAGACATTCCATCCACTACATTCCTTTCCTCTAATACTTCTGTAATTCAATCTAAAAAGACCAAGCAAGTCTGTCTGGGAAGATTACTGCTTTATAGACCACTAATGTTGCTAAGCTTCGAATATTTTCTGGGTACTCAAATATCCTGAAATCACTGAACACCAAACTACAGACATTTTATAATTTTTATCTCTTTGTTTTAAAATGGTAACAGTTCAGCAACTCAATTCTGTATAGTTTCCTGACACTACTATTTCTCAAAATCCTCACTTGGTTTTCTCTCTCACAATCTCTAGTGTAAAGATTTTCAAACCTGTTTGTATATCCTAATCACCTGGAGAGCTTTTAAAACAAAGGATGTCCAGGCCTTATTCCAGATCAATTAAGTCAGAATCTTTGAGGATGGGGTCCGGGAAAGGTGTTTTTAAAAGCTTTTAAATACCATATAGTGCTGTGTGAGTTCTTATTCTAAATAAAGAATCCACAGCATCTCTATGTAAATAGATACTCTTAACCCATGTTCAGGAACAGTGAAAATAATTTAATTAAGATTTTTAAAAGGTGAAAAGTTATCATTCTATCAACCATATTTCTCATAAGTAGCACCCATTTTCAACATTTGTAAAGCTGGAGAACTGCTTTCTGGTTTAAAGCCGTAGTTTTAAAGTATCCCATCATACAAAACTTCTTTTTAAAGGGTAAATAAGGTTAGGAAATCTTGTCTGTTTATCGGGAAGTTTTAGGATTAGTTTGAGGGATATTGTTAGCAAAACATAAGACTAACTGACAAAACCTTAATAAAACAAGAATTTGGCAAAGAGTAAAAGGAATAAATGGTCACTGATTTCAGAGCTCAGTTTCAAGTTAACTTCTTTTTCTTGGTTTTTTTTTTTTTTTCCAGTTTATACCAGCTTTCCAATCTTTTATTGTTTATATTAGGAATTCATTTTATTTCATGAATTTCCCATCATGTTTCATAAGAAATGTTCCATAATAACCCACTTCATTTATCCCCCTAGTACATGTTTGGGCTTTGGGAAATACTCCATTACACGTTATAGAAGCCGATTGATTCCTTTCCTGATTTCCTTCTTCCTAAAGCACTCTCACAAAATCCTACAGGATTCCTCAACTCAACTTGGCTAAAATTCTTCACGTTTAAAAAAAAAAATAAAGTGTTATTCAAACGAAGTTGGCCACCCTGTTGTTATTTCTGGGAGGCTGCTAGGGTAGTACAGAACTATGGATAACTTTTAAAGTTAAAGCTAGTAAATTTACTTATTTTGCATTCCCACACTAGAAATCTCTGCCGATGAATCTGCAAATCTACTAGCTAATCATCTTCCAATCAGGTTCCTGAACGTCCGCCTCTACTAACCAAGTGAGCACAGAACATGGAATGACAAGGGAGCAAGGGGACAGCCTAACAGGCCAAATAAATCCTGGCCATTAGTGGGTGACAGATGTCTTAGCCAGATCACCCCCACAGCAATGCTGACCACACAGAAAACACAAAATTCTCTATTATTATTTTCCTTTTTCCTCCTTTTCTATAAATGAGGCTCAGCATGTATAAGAAACCAGAGCTACACATTGGTATAAAATGTTACTATTAGACATTATTTCCCATTGATAGGTTCGGGCCCATCCCAGATTCTAGAATTAACCTCATCTCCTTTGTAATAGTGGGGAATTGCTCTGAAACACATAACCTAAAAGTTAAATCATTCTTATGGAGCCGTTAGGGAGTTTCAAGTAATGTAACATTTCTGACCAACTGAACTCTCAAAATGGACAAGCAACATCAGTAGGAATACAAAGCAGATTACAGAGGTAAGGCTATTATTTCTGCATTTCAACATTTACACTCTCTTAGGTCTGTTTTAGTCTGGAAGTAGCTATAGTGAAGGCACATGAATTTATACATTTTTTAGGCATTGAGTTGCTTTTTTTAGCAGTATCCCACATATCAAACAGATAGGCAAGAAAACTACTGTCATCTGAAAATAAGTTAGGGGAAAAAAAAAAACTCTTAAGTGTTTATGTACCTACTTCTAGAACCTCAAAAATCCTTTGGATATATAAGAAATTGGACATTCTTCACTGGACTCATACCAGCTTTGAGAAAAAGAAGGGACTAGAGACAGACTGCCTAGTGATTTCACAGGGGTTCTGGCCTTCTGTTCACAAACTCTTCATGACAGGTGCAGCGCCTTCCCTCCCTCCATCTGGGGCCTGGCTGAGCACTAAAACTGGCCTCTACACCAGCAAGAAGCATATGGGCTGGGACAGGGGCAGCATCTCCTTTCTGATGGTATCTGCTCCCCCGTTGTCTAAGCTTGTCCCTTTAATTACCGTATCTTTGTCCTTATTTTGTCACGCACTTCTTTAAAAAAAAAAAATTATTTGAGATAGAGAACGTGAGCGTGTGTGCAAGCTGGGGGAGGGGCAGTGGGAGAGGGAGAGGGAGAGGAGAATGCTGAGGTGGACACCCTGCCGAGTGCAGTGCCCAACCTGGAGCTTGATCCCAGGACCCTGAGATCATGACCTGAGCTGAAATCGAGAGCTGGACACTTAATCGAATGAGCCACCCTGGCACCCCAAGCATTTCTTAAATATAAGAGTTGATATGAAGAAAATATGACACGTACTTCTAAGTTATGAAGCACAATGAAGTGAACCAGCCATCCAAAATCAAGGCAGAATAGCACCATTATCATTATTTCTGAGATTTTTCTTCTGCTAGGGTATTCCCAAGAAGTGACCCCCAATCCTAAAATCTGTGTTTATCATTCTTTTCTTTTTGGAAGAATAGATTTGCCATATAGGCAGATATTTCCTATATTGTTTGGTCTTACCTTTGTTGGAGTCTTTAAAATGGTAACCTACTAAATGTAATCCCATCTGGCTTTTTTTTAAAACCATACCAAACCAAACCAAACCAAACTTCACTATAATTTCCCCGTCATCCATGTTGATGCTATTTTTTTAAATTAAAGATTTTATTTATTTATTCATGAGAAACAGAGGTGGGGGGGCAGAGGGAGAAGCAGGCTCCATGCAGGGAGCCCGACCTGGGACTTGATCCTGGGTCTCCAGGACCATGCCCTGAGCTGAAGGCAGATGCTTAACTGCTGAGCCACCGGGCTGCCCCATGTTGATACTTTTTAAGTGGTATCTCATTCAGCTTTAGTGCTACATAATATTCCATTATATAAATATACTAACATTCATTTACCCAGTCTCCTCTGTAAACTAGTATTCTTGGTAGATTCTTGCTTTAAGAACTTTCCTATTAATATCCTTGCAAACGTCTCCTGCCATAGGTATCTAGGTCTACCAGGTAGTGGAATTGCTAGGTCTCCAGGTATGGGGATGATGAACACTGTAAGTTTCCAGAGCTGTTACATCTTCCTTTTCTGCCATTCCCAAAAAAATGTTGCTCTGCCCATCCTTGCCAACACTTGGCATTTTCAGACTTCTTAATTTTTGCAATGTAGAATGTGTGAAATGGAATTTCAATGTGGTCTTAATTTACATTTTCTTGAAAACTAATGAGTTTTGTGATTCTTTTTATATGTCTAGTTGCCATTGGTTTCATCTTCTAGGAGATGCCTTTTACTTTCGTCCCATTTTTTTTTTTTTAGATTGCTAATTTTCTTATTGATTTTAAGCAATTCTTTACATCTACTATCATACCTTGTCATATATGTTATAAAACTGTCTGCATTCTTCACCCTCACTGGGCCACAATTCTAGTGCTGGCTTCCATTACACCTTCCTTTCCAGCCCCCAAACTACTGAGGAATTGAGAAAACAGCAATATGGGTTTCCAAATAGAGCTTTAAAACTCATTTCCTGAAAAGGATATTTAAAACAATTGGGTATTTTTTCACAGAGATTAGCAAAGATAAAATTGTCAGGGATGGCACAGGTGGTAGAAATACACATTCAACACCACCGTTGAGAATGTAAAGTGAATCTTGATCTTGTTAAGGGTGGTGATACAGGAGTATTTGACAAAACTTACTGAAATTATTGCATGCAAATTCCAGTACACAGGTAGGTGGGGTGGCACACTGGTTCAGGTCTCGTTCCAGAGCAAGACTGCCACTAGCTCTGTCACTTAGAGTAAGTTGTGTGACTACCCTGGGCAGGTTATTTTGCTTCTCTAAAGCCTTGGGTTTCTCAATGGCAAAATGGGGTAATAATACAGATATTATTATATTATACAGCAGTATCTGTATCTGTATTATTAGGGCCGTTGTGAGATATAAATGAAATTGTGTGAAAGTGCTTAGAATAATTCCTAATGCAGAAACAGCGTCAGATGTAGGGTAGGCTGCATTTATCATTTAGTTTGTTGTAGGGTCTGAAAAGTTCTCTACCAAATTATAATGACATTTTCCTACATTTTCTTCTAAAAGTTTAAATATTTTAGTTCTGACATATAAGCAGGTAGTCCACTTATAATTTATTTCTGAGTTTGCTGTGAAATAAGGATGTAATTTCATTCTTTTTTTTCTAAGAGATGACCTAGTTGTCACAACAGTATTAGGTTACCCATCCTTTCCCACTGATTTTGAATACTACTCTGTTGTATCAGATTTCCACATGTGCTGGGTTAGTTTCTGGATTCTTGATTATGTTCCAGTAAGTTTATTATCAATCACTGCACCAATTCTACATGGTCTCAGTTACTATAACATTATAATCAAACTTGATATATAATTGGGGCAAGTCTTCCTTCCTTGTTCTTTACAGCTGTCTTATCATTGCTGGGAGTTTAGCTCTCTCCTGTGAACTTTAGATAATTAGGTTCCACGAAAACACAAACAGTAAGAATCCTGTTGGAATCCCACTGAATTTATAGTTAGTTGGGAGGAATTGATCAACATTAGCCAATACTGATCCATCAACATGGACTATCCATTTACTCAGATCATCTTTTAACGTTCACGTTTACAACTTTTTTTTATAGTTTTGTCCCCATTGGTACCGATCCTTTTAACAGGCGAAGGCAATCTGTGTACAGTTACTGTCATTACTGCCATATTTGAACCCATTTCCTGCATCATTTTTGGTCCACGTGTCCTCCATCACCTGTCCCTTTATTTTGGTCTTCTCTATCCCAGTAGCCTCCTGTCTCCTCCCCCTCTGTTGGTTTGGAAACTATAGATAATAACCTCTTAAGTTGTTATATCTCTGCATGTGACAGAGGCCATACTGTTCTCTCCTCGCCTTTACTGAGAGTGAAAGGAAAAAGAAGAACTAGAGGAAAAGGTGAGAAAAATGTAAAGCGGAGGGCAAGAGCCTGTGAAAATGTACTCTGAAGTGGGAAGTGGGGAGCAGAACTGAACATTCCACGGGACGGGGCTGCATGCTTTCCTTCCTCCCCTCTCTCTAGGCACTTAGGCAGTGCACTTGTAGGTTACACGTTACATCATCTTCAGCATTTCCTTCACCTCTCTTAGTCATTCCAGGTAACCATGGGTTCTTTTTATCATAACTATTACTGTTAAGATGGCTTACCATTTTTGTTTTTCTGATTAGTTTTAGTTGAGCTATTTCAGTTAAAGCACTACAAGAACTTGTCACTAGCAAAACTTTAAGGTAATGGGGTATAGATTTACAGGGAGAAAGTACATTTTATTTTTAAAGATTTTATTTATTTATTCATGAGAGACACAGAGGGAGAAGCAGGCTCCCTGCGGGAAGGCTGATGCGGTGACTCCATCCCAGGACCCCGGAATCACGACCTGAGCCAAAGGCAGACCCTCCACCACTGAGCTACCCAGGTGCTCCGAAGGTACATTTTATTTCTTAGGCTTAGGAGAACATTTGAAACAAAGCAGTATTTGCATCATGTTTACCACAGGAAATAACACAAAATTTAGGATTTAAAAATTCCTAAGAAAGTATTTAACCATGATAAAAGAGCATAAACTGTCTGTGTGTGTATGGAGGGGGGGGGGAGTTCATTTCCATTTTGTATTTCTGCCATTTACCTGTCAAGGAAAAGACCAGATATCGTTTTGGAATATATAAGCTTTGGAATATATAAGCTTTGGAAAGCAAAGCTTTCAGGCCACTTTTCTCATGTAATTTTATATAACGCTTTAATGCTTTCAAATTCTTTAAGATTTATACACTTCTAAGGCCCCCCTTTTTTTAATAAATTTTTATTTATTTTTCATAGTCACAGAGAGAGAGAGAGAGAGAGGCAGAGACACAGGCAGAGGGAGAAGCAGGCTCCATGCACCGGGAGCCCGACGTGGGATTCGATCCCCGGTCTTCAAGATCGCGCCCTGGGCCAAAGGCAGGCGCCAAACCGCTGCACCACCCAGGGATCCCCTAAGGCCCTTTTATATGGAGCTAGCAGTGTATCTTTAAAGTGTAGTCTTCCCTATCCATTAATGATCCATTAAATACCTTAAAACCACCATCATTCCTATTTGCAAGATTAAGGTATGTAAAGTGAAAATCGAAAAGCCTTAGATTTCAGAAAACCAGAAATAAAAAACTAAGGTTGATGAAAATTAATGATTTAAAACAGTGCAAATAAACAAATATTGACCAAACAACAACGAGGAAGTTTGTTCAGCAATACTGAGATTAGTTGGTGTCCCCAAAAGAAAACAAAAATCACAGGCACAAAGCAGCAAAGAACTAATCATGGCAATTATGATCCCCATTAGGCAAATATCACCAAGTTCTCTTTTGTTCTTATATCTGCCCTTTCTTTAAATCCACACTCAAGAAGAGTGACTACTGCTCACTGTTTCAGTGGGCCTCTGGAAATTTAAACACAGAGAAGCCAGTTTATCCATTTACAGTTTTGGTGAAAGTGTATTCTAAATTTTGGAAGTCCTAAAGATTGATAATTGAAGTTTGGTGATGAAAAAGTGTCACATTAGCAGAATCTTTAGCATACAATTTATTCAGTGCTGTATACATTCATGCTATTTTTATTTTTTATTTTTTTATTTATTTATGATAGTCACACACACAGAGAGAGAGAGAGAGAGAGAGGCAGAGACACAGGCAGAGGGAGAAGCAGGCTCCACGCACCGGGAGCCCGATGTGGGACTCGATCCCGGGTCTTCAGGATTGTGCCCTGGGCCAAAGGCAGGCGCCAAACCGCTGCGCCACCCAGGGACCCCCATTCATGCTATTTTTAAATACCATTTATTAATCACTGCTAATATTCATGTAATACAAGGGTAATGTATTTACTTAGCTCAATGTTCAAGTAGTTTTTTTCCAAACCTTCGATTTTTATTTTATTAAACTTTTGAATATAGTTGACACAGGATGTTACATTACTTTCAGGTGTACAAGACAGTGATTCAATTTCTCTACAGGTTATTCTATGCTCACCACAAGTGTAGCTACTATCTATCACCATACAACCCTGTTACAATACCACTGACTCTATTCCCTGTGCTGGGCCTTTTATTACCATGACTTATTCATTCCATAACTGGAAGCCTGTCTCCCATTCCCCTTCACCCATTTTGCCCATGCCGCCCACCTCCTTCCTTCTGTCAACCATCAGTTTGTTCTTTGTAAATATCTAAGCAGTTTTATTATATTCAAAATACTTCACAGTTTCTCACAGAAAACTAATTTATTTATGGTTCTCCATAGGAAGCATCCAAGTAATAAGAGACGAGATCTTCAGTGAGGGTTGTACTCTCCCTTTCCTTCCCCCAAGTGATGGAGAACTCATTGCTCTCACAAGGTTGTCAGTCTCAATGGTGAACAATTCTGGGTATTGGAAAGCTTTCCTTTATTTACTGAATAAAACTGTCTTCCCTATAACATCCACCTATTGCCCTAACGTTACATTCACAATAAGGGAAAAATCAGTCTTCTCTTCCCCATGTGACAACTTTTAAATCAAGACAATTTTGTTAGACATTAAATGTTCTCCTTACCTAACCCCTAAAACTCCTTGGTATTTTAGTTTTTCTCAGGATATGTAAAAGAGATTGTTATAAGCTGAACTATGCCCCTACAACATGAAGTCCTAATCCCCACTCCCTCAGAATGTGACCTGATTTGGAGATAGGGTCCTTACAGAGGTAATCATGTTAAAATGAGGTAATTAGCGTGGGCCCTAACCCAATGAGACTTACATATCTAATACAAAGGGGAAATTTGGACACAGAGACCTTCACAAAAATGAAGGCAGAGATGGGGGTGATGTATCTATCAGCCGAGGAATGACAAAGACTGCCAGCAAAGCACCAGAAGCTGAGAGAGAGTCTTGGAACAGATTCTCCCTCAAAGCCCTCAGAAGGAACCAGGGAACCCATCGATACCCTCGCCTTGACTTTTACCTTCCAGAACTGTGAGACAGTAGATTTCTGTTGTTCAGGCCACCCAGTTTCTGGTATTACAGCAAATACATTTCTCAGAAATGTGACATGATAAAAGGTTTAAGAAATTTTCCACAGCAGGATGTTTTGTTTATGG
Organism: Canis lupus dingo; assembly: GCF_003254725.2. NCBI lineage: Eukaryota > Metazoa > Chordata > Mammalia > Carnivora > Canidae > Canis > Canis lupus. The sequence goes on along the minus strand of NC_064246.1, from coordinate 15,652,234 downwards.
GTGAGAATAATTCTTTCCTAAAATAGACTTACCATTACTTGGAAACATAAATGCTCTCAGCAATAATACATTTGAATACTTCCTGAAATTATGTTTTGAACTACTGGTTAGGACAAACCTATTATGTTTAGTTTTTTCCTATGACTTTTGCTTTCACAATTTTCTCAGCAGCTCTGCCTTTGCAGAGCTGATGTAACTGTTAATAGTAAGAACAGTAAGAACCCTTGGCTCTGTACTCAAATCCTAATATCCAAACAACTCAAAGGACCAAGAAAACTATAACCTGTAAACTACACTTTATTCACAAATTTAGAGAATAAGGAATATAAAAGTTGAGGGTAGAATATAGGATTACATAAATCATTTTCTAAGAATATGTCAGTATACTACATCAGATTTTCATCAATTTTGGGAACTTCTCTGTAAATACTGAAATAGAAATTAATTTTGAAACAGTAAAAAAAATTAAGATCAGCAACATTATTTTATATAGAAAATTCTTAAGCAAAAGATATCCTGAGATGCTTAGGAATTCCTGAATATCATTATTTATAGCCTGTAATTTCTCCCACAAAGTACATAGGAGCAGCACACAAAGCCATTTTCAGATGGAAATGCTGAGCAGACTGTGCCTTGTAAGGAAACACTCCAGTTGACCTTGCTGTAATAATGGAAATGTTTTATTTCTGTGCTGTCCAATAGGTAGTTACTAAACTTGAATGCGTATTGAGCACTCAAAATGTGGCTAGTGTGACTGAGGAACTTAATGTTTAACTACCTAAAAAGCCACGAGGGACTAGTGGCTACCATATATATTTTTTAGATTTTATTTTTTATTTTATTCATTTGAGAGAGAGAGAGAGAGAGAGAGAGAGAGACTGAGAGGATGAGCAGAGGAAAGGGTGGAGGGAGAGGGGAAGTCGACTCCCCGCTTACCAGGGAGCCAAACATGATGACATGACATGATGCAGGGCTGGATCTCAGGACCCTGAGACTATAACCTAAGCCAAAGTCAGATGCTTAGCCAACAGAGCCACCCAGGTACCCACTGCTACCACACTGAACAGCACAGCTTCTGGGTTCATTCCCTCCCATACATATTTTCCTTCTTTTTCCCTTTAACGCAGGAGTTCTCAGGGAGTGGCAATTCTGCCCACTAGGTGACGTGCGGCAAAAAGACATTTTTGGCTGCCATAACTGGGAGGTGCCAATGGGATCTAGTGGGGAGCGGCCAGGAATGCTGTTAAACATCCTACAGTGAACAAGACAGGCATCCCGAAGAAAGGATTATTCAGTCCAAAATGTCAAAAGTGTTAGTTTCAGAAACCTAGACATATTCAAAAGCCATATAATATTCTAACATTAGCAAGTTTGCTCTTGAAATCTTTTGTCATTGTTCAATATTCCATCCCAACTGCTGTTTTCTCTGTCCATAGTCTCTTAGCAAGTACACCACCTCATCTGATTTTCAATCATAGTGACCTATGTCAGTTTGACATGATTGAAGCTGGTAACTGTACTTTGTAATAGGGATAAATATACATAAACCCTAAACCGTTTTTGTAAACATGAAGACATTTATAACAGAAAAACTTTTACTTCTAACTTTTCATTTAACTTCATTTAATTACATGAAAGGGCTAGTTTAGTGCCAATGCGTGATCAGTGACATCAAAAGCTCATGTTCTGCTAGCAGAGATTCAACAGAAATCTTTTTCCACCTGACAAAACAGTAATATATTTAAGATCTTTACCCATTTATGCCATTATTATTATAAGACACTCTCTCATTTGAACATTATAACCTATACCAAAAGCAGAGAGTATTAAAAAAAAATCTCCGTCCTTAAAGAGTTCAAAAATCCAGTGAAAGAATAAATGGTTAATATAGCTGCAGTCACAAAAAGTGAACAAAAGCAAATTGTTTCTGAAATGGAGGCTAATAAAGGAATCTTGTTGGAAGTTCTGGCCTATGCAATGAAAACAAGACCCAACAGTTTCGGATGTGTTTTCTGTCCTAATGAAGGAAGACTGAAAAGATAACCTCTTATCACTGATGAAAAATTATATTTTTAAGATTTTAACTTTTTCAATTTCCTTGAAAATGTTGCTATTTACCTTATTTCTCATTACCTCACAGCAATTTCTGTATCTTGTTCTTAGAAACACTTCCTAAACATTTTAGTTATTCACATGATAAATCTCATCCAAACTGGAAAATAAAATCTACCTTAACCTAATTGAAAGATGACAAACTTAGACATCTCTGAGATTTTACAACCATTTAAAAGTATGTAAAGCACATATCAAGGAAGAAATATGTCACTTATAAATTGTGACTGCCCTCAAACTTCCACGAGGAGTTAAAAATTACTCAAGATGTTTTTCATTAATCCTATATGATCTTTGCATGCAAAGGGAAGAGGCAGGATGCTATCATAATAATGCATTTAAGAGTTGATGCTGGCTTGGACTAGAGTAACATACATAAAGCTGATGAAAACCAGGGGGGATGCTGTGTCTATTTTGAAGGTAGAGCCAACAAGATTTGCTTTAGGATTCAATGCAGGCCATGAGAGAAAGACTGGAACCAAGGATGATCCCAAGGTTTTTGGCCCAACCTACTGGAAGTACCAAGTTGTCATTAATTGGGCTAGTGCAGACTGCCAAGGGAGCCAGACTAGGAAGGAAATCCAGAAGCTCAGTTTTGGATATCTTAAGTTGAAGATGATTTTCAGATGTTTCCAAGTAAAGTAAGCGCCTGAAAATATGTATAATCATGAGTTCAGCACTAAGGTCTGGGTCAGAGATGTGAATTATGAGAGTCCTCATAGAAAAGAGAAAAAAAATCTAGGAACTGAGCTCCTGGACCTGCCAACTTGAAGAAGTCAGGGCATGTGGAGGAATGTGACAAGGGAGACAAAGAAGGGAGTGGCCACTGAGTTATGAAGAATACAAAAACAAGGTTTCTTGGAAACCACGTGAAGAAAGCACTTCAAGGACAGAGTGAGCAACTATACCAAAAGCTCCCGATAAGTCAGATGAGGACCAAACAATTGGGTCACACGGGGTCACCTGTGACCTAGAGAATGGCAATTTCAGTAGAGTGGTTGGTGGCAAAGCCTACATGGTATGGGTCTGAGAGTGACCTAAAGGAGAGGAAATGGGGAAAGTGAACATAGACGTTCTTCTGAGGAGTTTTTGCTTTAAAAGGGAGGGGGAAGGGGCTCCTCCTGCTGAACTGGTGGCTCAGCAGTTAAGCGCCGCCTTGGGCCTGGGGGGTGGTCCTGGAGACCCGGGATGGAGTCCCACATCAGGCTTCCGGCATGGAGCCTGCTTCTCCCTCTGCCTGTGTCTCTGCCTCTCTCTCTCTCTCTCTCTCTGTGTGTGTCTCTCATGAATAAATAAATAAATAAAAAATCTTAAAAAAAAATGGAGGAGGGAGAGAGAGGAATGGGATAATAAGATGAAAAGTAGGCCAAAAGAGTTTTTTTGTTAAGTAGGAGAAATAATAGCATGTTTGTGGAGAAAGATCTAGGACAGAGGGAAAACATGCTGGAAAGAAGTGGGAAAATTGCTGGAGTATGGTTTTTAAGGTTTGTAATTTAGACTTTAACGATACCCATTAAATATAATCAAAGAGGATCAATTTACTTCTGCTAGATAATAAAACTATGGTAAGACAAAAAGTGTTATTAATGTAAAAAGGGAAATACAGATGTATGGAATATAAAAGGTCTCCAAATTAATCTAATTCTATATGAGAAAGTAGTACTTATCAAATATCTAGAGTAATTAGTACTCTATATTTAGAAGTGAAAAATCACAGAGTAAAAAATGAACAAGTTGAACTGTATTAAAATTACAAATTCTCCTTACAACTAAAAATAAAATATCTAAAGAGAAGTATTACTAGATTGAGAAACAAATTTAAGTTGAATATGGCTTGAGGTTAATTAAGTAAGGAGCTCAAACAAGTAAATTATCAAGTAACCAAAAGATAAATGGGTCAAGTACATACAGACTACTTGTACAATAGGAGATACTATAAATATCAGGACAAGTATTAAATCTTGCTAACAGTAAAATGCAGAAAAAACCCCAATGCAATCTGTTATACATGTTAGGAAAATACGAAAAAGTTAAAACACCCAAGCCTGGCTAAACTGTGAGAAAGACAGTAATCATACACTGTTGGTGGCAATGTAAAATATTAACATCCTTTTGGACAGCAATTTGGCAATTCATATCACCAGTCCTAAAAATACTCATAGCCTTTCACCCAAATGCTCCTCTTGGATATTCTGCCTAAGAAAATACTTAAAAAGAAAAAAAGTATACATAAATGATGTTTACTGTGGCATTATAATTATGTTGACATTAGTTATGATAATATTAAAAATGAACTAAAAGCAAAATTAAAGAAATGAATGGCTATGAAAATTATGAATATTGGCCTGATTACAGAAGAGATAAAATATGATTTCAGAGAACACAGAAGATGCTTACAATATACTAAGAATAATATAAAACTTTATTTTTATTTATTTTTTTACTATACTCTAAATATAACTATGTCACCTACAACAAGACAAAGAAAAATGTAAATTGAAAACAGTTTCAACATCCAGTCTGTTGGGACTGTAGGGGAATACGTTCTTCCTTGTTCTGATAACAACTAATACTTACTGAATACTTATCACGTGTCCAATGCTGGACTATACACGTTATGTATATGGACACATATAATCCTATGGGGGTAGGCTGCAGTCAATAAATGGCAGAGCTGATATTTGAATTCAGGTAGTATTTCATCCTGATCTTAACCACAATGATATATACCTAAATTAAGAAAAGTTAGAAAAGTAGGATTTCTCTCAACCTGTAAGAGTCATGTTTCAAAAGGTAAGGTATAGGTTATCACAAATGAATGAAATATCATTTGGTAATCTCAGACTACTATACCTTAATAATTGCTAACTTTTCAATCTTGCCTGCAAAGTTAAAACTGATTTTAAACAGAATGGAAAAACCCAACAAAATAAAAACCATTTCATACCACTACAGAATGCTAGAGCTGTATGAGAGAGTTGATTACCAAATCCCTTTATCTCTATAGAGAAACTGAGGTCTCCAATCAGTAAGAGGCTGACTCAAGGTCATTTGGGTGGTTAATATAACGAAAGCTAGTTCTATATTCCAGGTTCCCGGAGGGGTCCAACAATATTTCTTTCTATACTGCCTTATTCCCCTCCCCCACAAAAAACCATACCTATTACGTTTTAAGTGCAGAATAAATGCCAAGCTGCACATCTGGTGTGTTTTAGTTAAACTAATATTTACAATAGTTTTAATAGTGGTTTAATATTATAACCACTTTAAGAAGATGGCAGTGAAGCTCAGATGAGTTTAGTACATCACGCAGCTATTAACTGGCATCAGGATCTGATTCCAAAGCCAGGGCTCTTCCTCTAGTATCTACCACAAGGTCTGGAGAGAGAGTGCTCATGCACAGGAAGCTCTGGTTCTGGAAGTTCCTTGTGTTCCCTGCGCATGCCACCCAAAGGTTCACAGTAAGAAAACTATCTGATCTTTCTTCAGGCTCAGGACTAGCAGGCTGTACCAGCAGGTTAAAAAGAACGTAAATAAATTCTATCTCCTGGCATGAAAAAAAGTCTCCAAGTTTGTGTAGGTCCTGGACTGGGCTTTTTGTGTCCTATAGTACAACAAGGGAGAATACATTCTACTGAGAAATTGAGGAGAGCAGGGGTAAAATATAACGATGCTTGTATTCCTTGACAATTGTGCTTTCTAGTATGCTAATGGTTCAATGGCTCGTGACATATAATTCCATGACCTTTCCTCCCTCCCATTTTTTTCTTTTCTTTTGCTTCACACTTCAAATTCCATAGATTCTAGTACTGCAGGCTTTAGTCTTTTCTCTCCAGTTAGGGAGCCCCCTAAGTGAGCTCCTTGTCTTCAGAGTTTCTTCATTTACAACCATCTCACTCAGCAAGGAAGAGAATCTTCAAAAGTGAAGCCACTACTGCCTAACAAAATTTATCACTTTTTCCTTAAATTCCTTGAAAACAGGCCCTAGTCTACCTTTCCAGCTTTCTCTCCTGTCCCTCAAGTTCCCTGTAACTAATCTGGGCTTTCCCTGCTTTGTGCTTTTGGCTCACAAAGATCCCTTATCTGGAATCCTCTCCTCTTTCATCTTTGGCTGTCTAAATTCAGAAGGTCCTTTAAGGTCCATCTCAAATGTAATCTCCCTTGTTTTTTCTGGTTCTCCAACCAGATATAATTCCCTCCTTTTCTAACCCTTACAGCACTGGGTTGTAACTCTTACAAGACTCCACATTGTCACCTGTATTGCAGCAGGTATCAGTGTTTGAACTGTCAGTTCCAGTAACATCAACACTGTGTTACTAACTTTTGCGTTATAGGTAGCACCTAGAGAAGACTTTCATATTCATAGCCCATGATCAAAACCAAAAATTTGATTTGAGTAATGCAAACTACATCAAAGTGCTTCACAATTTTCTGTTAAAAAAAAAAAGAAAACTGGTCAAAGGAAACCAGTTTAAAAAAAATAGTTACAGCTTCTTAAATGGGGCACTTCATTTTCTAGGTGCAAACACAACAGTTGATATACATCTAGCAGGTCAAGAAAGGTGTGCTTGGATTATGTAAATGACGCTTAAAAGGCTGAAAAAGGCTGAAAAAAAAAAAAAAGCCTCAAAAACCCCAATCTGAAGACATCTGCAGTGTGCTTTTATTTCCTGATTTTTAGTTCTGTTCAGAGGAATGCAGGAAGCTCTGAAGCTTTAAACCTAGAATCTGTAGGGAGGTAGGGCAAACTTCATGAAGACAATCAAATGATGAAGTCAGAAGCTACTGCAAATCAGGCTGAATAGAGCTACTGAGTGACTGATCCACTCTCGAACAAAAAACCAAAACTCAGAAAATTTAGCTTCTTCTCAGTGAAAAACTAAATCTGGAAATCTGGTAAATGTTCTATTTTCCACACTCTATAGCTGATCGGAGAAGCCTGCTGCTCAACAAAAACATTCCGCACAGGTGCTGAGGTAACAGTACTCCTACAGAGATCATGAATAATGAATCCGGGGGGCCCCTGGCTGTACCTACGTCATTGCTTACTTTGTGACCAATTTTCTTTTTTTGTTTTTGTTTATGGTTTGAAGACCGGGGGTAAGGTGGGGAGGATGAGAAAAAAATCGGTTTAAATTGTAGTCAGACAAAATGGAGTTAGTGGAGTGGCGGTGTGTAATTTTTGTCTCACGGACCTGTAGCGCTTGGTAAGGGCACGATGAAATTAGCCGATAATCTGATAAGAGCAAGAGGCACCTGCAGCCTCTCAGTCACTTGGCCGACGCCTCCGACCACACCAGGCCGGGCCCCTCCGCGAGCGGGTGGTCGCCATTCCACGGGAGACGCTGGGTGAGCGCCAGTCTTGGGGCAAGCGGGACCTCTCCCCGGGACGGGAGCTAGGAGCGCTCTCAGGTTTTTAGACAAATCTCTCCTCCTACCACACGTGACCGAATGGCATTCGGCCGCCCAGGGAGACCCCGCACCGCACCAGCCGCGGGATACAAAGGCTCCCGCCGCCGCCGCCGCCGCCGCCGCATCCTCGGGAGGGTCGCCGGGCCTCCCGCGCTCGCGTCAGCGGAGACTGCGCAGGGCGCCGCCGCGAGGCGCGCCGCTCCCGGGCCCACAGGGCGGTGCCGCGCAGCGCGGGGAGCGGGAGCGGGAGCGGGGAGCGCGCGCCGCCGGCCTCGCGCGCCCGCCCGCCCAGCGCCTCGGGAGCAGGGCCGCCGCGCCGCACGCAGCCCGGCCGCGCCGCAGCCACAGCCGCCGCCGCCGCCGCCGGACCTTCGCCCGCCACAGGGAGCCCCGCAGCGCCGTGGACCCGGGTGAGGAGGCCGAGGCCGCCCCCCAACCCCCCCCCGCCCCAGCCCCCGGGCAGGCCCAGGGCCCGGCCAGCCCGCTCCGGCCCAGGCCCGGGCCCGGGCCTTCCCCCCTCCCTGCGCCTCCCCGGGGCTGGCGCGGGCGGCGGGGCTTCGGGAGCGGCACTTACACCACGGCTCTGGAGATCATCCAGGACACCATCTTCCCGGGGGCTTGGCCCCCACTTCGGGGGAGGCTGGGCGCCGAGCGTGGCGGACCAGGCCGCCAACGGCAGGCCGCGCGCTCGCCGGCTCCTCGCGCTCCCCGGGGCCGCGCCGGCGCCCTCGGGAGCCGGGCCGGGTGTGTGCGCGCCGCGGCCCGAGCTGCGCGGCGGTCGGCCCCCCGCCCGTCCCCGCCCGTCCCCGCCCGTCCCCGCCCGCGGCCGAGCCGCCGCCGAGCCAGCCGGCCCCGCCCCTGCGCTCCGCTGATAGGCGGCGGCGGCGGCGGCGGCGCGGCGGCCGAGGCCGGGTCTGGGCGGCGGGGACCCCGGCCGGCGCCTGCGAGCCTCGGGGCGCGGCCTCCGGCGCCCGGGCCCCCGCCCGCCTTCTCTCTCCAGCTCTGGGACGCCCACCCGGCGTGGAGGGGACGAGGGGGTGGCGGGAGGCCGAGGCCGGGGGCTTGCGGGCGGGGGCTGGGATTTATGTGTGGAAAGAAATAGCAGGAACTCTGCCCGGCGGAATCCTCCGGATCAGGCCCTGGAAGCCGGGGATCCCCGGCAGGACTTTGAGGTGTGTGTGATCGATCGCATCCGCTGTCTCGGGCGTCTGAGGGAGACGTCGGCAGGATCCTTGTGCAAGCCTCGGTGTAGGTCGGCAGCCTCGTGCTGCGCGCTGCAGAGCTGGGAGGGGCGGACGAGCGTGGCGTCGGATTTCGTGTTTGCAGCAGTGGGTGTATCGATATCACCGTCCTGGGCCTCTCAAACCACCTTCCCAATCACAACATCTGCAAAGCCTGTTTTACAAACACATCTGAACCTGCCGGGTATTCAAAGTAAAAAAGGGCCTAGGGCTCCTGACCTGCTCTGCTATTTACAGTTGTCTTTTTTGGGGGGTGGGGGTGGGTTGGGTTACTGCTTACTCCTTGCAGTTCTTGCAGATAGCGTTAATTTCAAGAGAGAGGATTTAAAAACTGTTTCTGGTTGTAGTGCCCAATTGAGAAAATGATCTTCAAGTGTAGTCTTGTTTTCTTCCCCCGCCCCCCCCCCCAGTTCAGAGGACAGTAAAAGTTAATTCTAATATTCAGATGGTACGAAGAATAAAGGATGAAATGTGGGCTTCAAGCCTTTAATTATAAAGTCCTAAAAAACAGCTTATTTTGTGACCATGTAATTTATTCTTTTTGTTCCTCAGTTTCCCCACAGTAAAAAGAGACTAATAATACTGCAGCTTACCTTGTCGGAGTGACATGAGGCAGTGCTAAATAACATGTTTAGGCAGTTCTCCAGCTTGCTTGGAAGAAAATCGAGGGCATACATAAGATTGTCCAGAGTTCTTTTAAGTTCCCAGGTTCAATAAATTTAGTACTATTTTTATTATTTAAGAATTGAGCTCAAAAGTTGCTTTCAACTTCAGGGTTAGGTTCTTTTTCTTATTCACTCATATTAAGAATATATAAAAAAAGATGTATTTTAGTTTCAGGGATCACTTAAAATTTGTATGTGTTTGGAATCTTATTTTTGGCTATTTTTAGCATTCTTTGGAGATCACGTGTGTCACATAAGCACTAGTTTTCTGGAAAACTGCTGCCCAATAAAATCCAAACTCCTGGGACGCCAGGCTCAGCCATGCTCATTGGTTGAGCGTCTGCCTTTGGCTCTGGTTGTGATCCCAGGGTCCTAGGATGAGTACTGCATTAGGCTCCCCGTAGGGAACCTGCTTCTCCTCCTGCCTTGTGTCTTTGCCTCTCTGTGTCTCTCATGAATAAATACAGTCTTCAAAAAAAAAAAAAAAAAGTCCAAACTCATTTGAATGGCACTTAAATCTCTCCATGAACAGGTCCTGAAATGTTTTTAACAGCCTGGGTTTTTACTGCTTTCTCAACCCCTTTGGATCCCTGCCCTTTCCCCTCATTCTTTTCTCTGAACCAGCTGTATTTACATGCCCGGCACCTTGACCAGACTTCATTTCTTCTTTAACGATGTACTCTCTACTCTCTACCTATCAGGATCCTTGTTTTTCAGTGTCCTATGCTATGAGGATGTCCCTGATTTTCCCCAGTGAAAATTATCCATAATTTTTCCTAGGCCCTCACAATTTATTAGTTGAATTTCTACTTAATACCTGTTTCATTCTGCTTTATATTATGACTGTGTCTTACTGATGTCTAATCTACTGGGTAGTAAAATGTTTGAGGACAGATATGGTATACTAGATATCTTTTGTGTTTTCCAAGTCTCTAGAATAGGATAATTGCCCATTGAGAGTTTGAGAAGTTCGTTAATACACTCTCTTTTAAGTGTTGAAGCTTTATGAAAATTCAGCCATGTACTGTAGAAGTCTCTTAAAGATGTCTTGTGTTCTTCATTTGGGGGGTCATCATTCTGAATATTATCTCACAACTTTCACCGTAATGTATGCTTTCAGCGGTTGCTGAGACATGTAGGACTGTTGGTTGCTCTCTGAAATGTCCCTAAGCTGCTGTGTCTTAAATTTCATTTCGTATGCTTATTTTATCTTCAGTCTCTTCCATATTCATAGCACGTTTTGCTGCTCTCAATCTGGAACAGCCCCCTTCTTTATACATCTCAATATGCCATGTGCTGGAAACCACCTGCCCTCTGCTAAGCACATGTTGTTGAATCAACCTTTACAACCCAAAATGTGTAGGTAGTGTTATCCCCATTTGATATACTGGAAACTGAGGTTTAGAGAGTTCACTGCCAATGACCACATAACTCATAGGTGACAGAATTGGAACTAGTCCATGTTTCCTGGCTGTTCTTGACATTATACTGTGATAATCAAATTGTGTCTAAGGAAGTGGGTCCAGATGGGGAATACCCTCTTGGAGGAAGTTGGGAGACAAATTTTTTGTTGTTGGTGGTGGCTGGGGCTAACCACTAACATTTAATGGGTGGAGATTAGGGATGTTACACTTGACGCAGTGTGTGGGCAATCCTGAGCAAAGAATGTTCCCATCTCCTGTGTGGTTAGAAATATCCTGCTTGACATTTGTGTAACATTTGTAATTATCAGAATCTAGAAACCATTCTACATATAAACTAATGGTTTTAATGGAGACTGAACTTTCGTTTATTTCCACATGCAAATGTTGTGTGAAAGGAAGATATTTTTCACAACTTGATGACGAGTTGTTTAGTTTTGGAAAACTATCACAGACCACTTTGCTATCATGTTCATGATTACTTTTATGTGTCTTCTAGTTCAGTTTTGTTTCAAGATTAATATTGAAATACTCATAAATTTTCATTTTCCTTTTACATTTATATTTTGTTTAGGGTACATGGTTTCCTTAGAAGTTGTTTGTAGGAAGAGTGTTATAATTTCATTTCAGGGTGATGATGCAGAAGTTGGAAAATATTTTATGGAGGGGAAACACTGAGTCTGATAAGGTTGAGAATTCTTGGGCTAAACTAAGAGTAAATTTATCTGATGAGGAGTCTCTTATGGAAAGTGCCCAAGTTTCAGTAGGAGTTGTTTCTAATCTCTGTGTCCTGGGCCAAATCTTGGATGGGAGAGATCTTCTAGTAGGTGGCCATTAAATAAGTGCTTCGTGGTGTGAGGCAAGGCTCTAGAGACTTGGGAGAAGCTGAAGTACATTACCTGCGGCCTAGAAGCTTATTTAAAGTGTTGTTTCATTTGGTATACTTGAGATCGTTTCTGGTATAGAAAGTAGAAAATTATTTCTTTAAATATTAAATGGTTTATTTTAACATATATCACTGGTATTCATTTATTGTGCTATGGAGTGCTTCCTTCATTATATTATGCAAAGACACTTTTCTTTAGGTATTGAATGTAACATGGTGGGAGGCAGCGTATTTAAAGATTGTTCTATCAGGAGATCTATTTCTGCTATTAATAATGTGATGTTTGGCAAGTCAGTTTGCTTTTAAATGGGGTTGATAATGTTATCAAACGCAAGGGGTTTTAAAACTTAAGGCTAATTAGACTCTATTAAAAGAGTTGCTTTCTCTTCTATATTTTCCCTTAGTGTTCCTAGGAGATATGTAGAATGTGCATCTTTTACATGTTAAAGGAGTTCATTTATTAAGAAAAAAAGAGTAGTAAAGTACCTAGGAGAACAGGTAGTAAGAGCAGAATTACATGGTACAGAGATAGTATCTAATTTGTGTAATTATTAATGAGTATGCCAGTGGTACTAAATAATAGGTCACCTTCCCCTTCCTACTGGAGGAGTATTTTCAAGTGCTTGAAAATATTTTTATTTGGAGGAAGACTAAAATTACTAAACGCATCTGCCTTAATAGTTGTTTAGAAAATAGTGTCAGGGAGAGGATCTAACAACAATGACTTAAAAGGTAAACCTGTTCTTTTTCTATCTCCTGCTGGATGAATATTTCTTTTATCTTAGCCAATCTGTTTTAGTATTATGGTGACAATAGAGGTGAAATTTGCATCTAACATTGAAATAAAATTATAAAGAAAAGTAATATTCAGAATGCAATAATCAGATTGCAGGAGAATGGAAAGATTAGATTCTGAAGAAGATGAAAGCAAAATATGTCTGTGATGGCCGGATCTAAGGAACACATATAGTAAGGAATTGACCATATCTGAAGTTCTTCTACATTGGAAATAGTAGTTTTACTATGACAATTAAGGACTTATACAGAACTTTTTCCCCTTCTGGTCATTCATGTTAAATGGCAGAGAAACACATAGCTCAAGACATATTTGGGGCACTTTCACTATTCATTTAAAAAAGAATAGATTGAATCATAGTTTCCGATTTTAAAATCAAGGTAGGGGACACCTGGGTGGCTCAGCGGTTGAGCGTCTGCCTTTGGCTCCGGGCGTGATCCCAGAGTGCCGGGATCGAGTTCTGCGTCGGGCTCCCTACATGGAGCCTGCTTCCCCCTCTGCCTGTGTCTCTGCCTCTCTCTCTGTGTCTCTCATGAATAAATAAATAAAATCTTTAAAAAAATAAAAATAAAATCAAGGTAGATCTATGATTTCAGGTATTGTTCAGGTGCATACAGAGGTTGTGGTGTAATTTCCAAAAAGTTGAAATATTTGATAATTCTACCATGTGTATTAAGCAGACCTTAAAATTTTTTTTATTGGTGTTTTTGAGTGGTAATTCAAAGCACATGGAATATAATTCACAAGGGTAAACAATGAAGTTAGTCTTTTCTGCCTGTCTCCAGCTCTCCAGTTCCCTTCACAGGCTATCTCTGTTGTCAGTGTTTTGTTTTGCTTTTGTTTTTGTTTTCGTTTTTTGCCAGAGCAAAGTCTAGCAACAGACTCAGTTATATGTAGGTATTTAACCTAAGTTAAAGGTGGAATTTTACATCTGTTGGAACATGATGGGTTTATTTAGTAAATGATTTTGTGACGGCCAGCCGTTTAGTAAAACCTGAAGAAAAAGTAATTCCTGATGGATAAGAAATGTAAATGTGAAAACTAAAAGTACCATAAAAGTGCAAAAATAATATATACATAAAGGTAATATGATCTTGATGTTGGAAAGTCCTCTCAAAGCATGTGATAAAATCAGAACCAAAGTCAAATTTCACAGACCGGGATCCCTGGGTGGCGCAGCGGTTTGGCGCCTGCCTTTGGCCTGGGGCGCGATCCTGGAGACCCGGGATCGAATCCCACGTCGGGCTCCCGGGGCATGGAGCCTGCTTCTCCCTCTGTCTGTGTCTCTGCCTCTCTCTCTCTTTCTGTGTGACTATCATGAATAATTAAAAATTAAAAAAAATTTTTTTCACAGACCTAGTAACATAAAAATTTAGAAGTTTTCCGCCCTGAAAAATCACATAAATGGGATTTCAAGACAAATGATAAACTGGGGAAAAAAATTTGTAAAACCAAAGGGTTGATAGTCTTGCTATACAAAGTGCAACACAACAAAACAAATAAAGAACATTAACTGAAAATATCTCAAAACTTGGGATCTCTGGTTTCCAGCCCAGTATGTAGGGAGTTTAGGAATTGCTATTCTATCCTAACAAGTAAAAAGCTGAACTAAAGAGATACACTCTGCTTAGATTCTTCAGGGTAATGAAGTCACAGGGTAAACTGTTGCCCCCAGAATTGGAATTACAGGAAGATACAGGGAATCACACCCTACTGGAGTAGAAACCTCTGCAGCAACCAGTGCCAGGGTAGGAAAACCTAAACTATAATTGATGAATCTGGAAGCTCAGGGTGGACAACTCTGAGGGTTAAAAACTGTGAGAGAATCTAGTCATGAGGGACCCCCACACTTTGGTGAGTATTACCTCCACAAGCTCTGTCCAGTCCTCACAGTAAATATTGGAGAAAAAACACTGTGTTTCCAAAAGGAGGAGGGGAAAAGGAACCATTTCAAAATAAACCAGAGCATTCTGCTTTTCTTAACAAGAAAGGCCCTCAGGAGAAAGTACTTTACCAGAGCCTAACCTAAATGGGGGAAGGCAAATATGCAGCATCAACCAGCCCTAGTCTTACACTTGGGGGTAAGGAAAGAACCCAATTTGAGCTCATCTAGCCATATGTGAAGGGAAAGGGAAATATATAACTTTAGCTATCCTGTCCCATCTTTGGGGAGTGGAAAGGTAGGGACTGAGAAACATTGATGAAATTCATAGTCCAGAGGTGCCAGCTCACTGAAAAACTGAGACCAATCTTAGGACTGGAGAGTGCCTCCCCCTAACCACCACCATACCACTACATTTCTAAAGACCTATTTACCACAGCTCTTTAACCTAGTGCATCATGTCTGCCTTTCAACAAAAAATTACAAGGCATACTAAAAGACAAAAAAATGACAGAGACTGAGCAGTTGTCAGAACTAGCTAGAGTCAGGGAAGGAATGTTGGAATTACCAGACCAGGAATTTTTTTTTTTTTTTTAAAGATGACTAATGTGGTAAGAATTTTAATGGAAAAAGTAGACATGGATAAATGGATAATGTAAGCAGAAAGGTAGAAATTCTAAGAAAGAATGAAAGAAATATTAGATCAAAAATATGGTAACAAAGAATGTCCTTGATGGGCTCATTACTAAACTGGACCTGGCTGAGGAAAGAATCTCTCCGAATTTAAGGATATGCCAATAGAAAATTTCAAATTTAAAAAGTAAAGAGGGAAAAAAATGGAAAAAAGTGGACTAGAACATCTCAAAACTGTGGGACAACTACAAAAGGTATGGCATATGTGTAATGTGAATAGCAGGCAGAGAAAAAAAGGAAGAGAAGCAATATCTGAGGCAGTTATGACTGACGTTTTCCTCAGATTAATGCCAGGCACTAAATCATAGAACTGGGAAGCTTAGAGAATACCGAGTAGGATAAAGGTAAAAAAACAAAAAAAAAAAAACACAACACAAAACAACAACAAAAAAATCAACCCACAAAACCCTACACCTAGGCATAATATATTCAAACTTCAGAAAATCAGCAGTAAAGAGAATAATCTTGAAAGAAGCCAGAGGGAAAAAAAGCACCTTATCTATAGAAGAGCAGGGGTGAGGATCACGTTCATTCAACTTCTTCAACTTTGCAGAAAGCAAGAAGAGTTGAGTAAAACTATTTGAAGTATCGAGGAAAAACTCCCACCAACCTAGGCTCTGTATCTTGTAAGGTTATCTTCAAAAGTGAAGGAGAAATACTTTCTCAAACAAATCGAGGGAACCTGTTACTATTATACCTGCATTGCATGAAATGTTAGAAGTAGTACTTCAGACAGAAGAAAAATGGTACACATCAGAAACTGATCTACATAAAGAAAGGAAGAACTTTGGAGAAGAAATAAGTGAAAAGAGGGCAAAAACTTTTTTAATACTTTTGATCTAATAGTTTTCAGTTTGTTCAGTTGTTCAGTTTGTTTTCAGTTTGAAAAATGATAGCAGCAATATATTCAGTTTGTGTGTATGCTTAATTGTATACTTATGTATAAGTGAAATGAAATGAAAGCAATTGTATAAGAGATCAGAGGGAAGAATTGGATTTGGATTACTTGTAAATATATTCAGGCCTACCTCAGAGATATTTTGGGTTTGGTTTGAGACTGCTGTAACAAAGCAAATATCACAATAAAGTGAGTCAAAGAAATTTTTTAATTTCCTGGTGCATATAATAGTTGTGTTTGCATATAATAGTTGTGTTTACACCATACTGTAGTCTATTGAGTGTAATAGCATTATGCCTAAAAAAGTACATACCTTAATTAAAAAATACCTTATTGCTAAAAAATATTACCCTCTGAGCTTTCAGAGAGTTGAAATCACTGATCTCCATAACAGATATTACAACAATGAAAATGTTTGAAATGTTGGGAGAATTAGCAAAATGTGACAGAGACATGAAGTGGGCAAATACTGTTGAAAAAATGGTACCCATAGACTTGCTCAACATAGGGTTGCTATGAAACTTTAATTTGAAGAAGACATAGTATCTTCGAAGTACAGTAGAGCAATACATATAACCAAGTTTACCTGTATTGCAAACTCTAGAGCAACCACTAATGTTAAAAAAAAAAAAGAT
The DNA here is from genome assembly GCF_003254725.2 of Canis lupus dingo. Lineage (NCBI taxonomy): Eukaryota > Metazoa > Chordata > Mammalia > Carnivora > Canidae > Canis > Canis lupus. The sequence continues at coordinate 15,635,593 of NC_064246.1, read as the reverse complement.
TAAAATTGATACGAGAGAAAATGGAATCCTATAAAATACTCAAAATCACAAAAGGCAGAAAAAGTGTGGAAGTACAAAAGGGAACAAAGAACAAGGACAAGGAGTAGAAAACAGTAACAAATATGGTAGAAGTTAACCCACCTGAAACAATTTCCTCTAAATACATCACTTAAAAGACAAATTATCAGGGTGGATCAAAAACAAGACTCCAGTCTGTTGTCTACAAGAAACTCACTTTAAAAACATGTAGATTAAAAGTAAAGGGTTAGAGGAACATACACTGTGCTAACACTAATCAAAAGAAAGTGGAAATAGGTATATTAATTTCAGACAGAGTAGGCTTGAGAGCAGAGATAGTTATTAGGAATAAAAAGGGGCATTACATGGAATAAAGTGGTCAGTACTTAAAGAAGTCATAACAATCCTTAATGTTTATAAACCCAACAGTGTCAAAATATGTGAGGCGAAAACTGATAGAACAGCAAGTATAAATAGATGAATCCACTACTGTTGGAGGCTTTAACACCCCTTTGTCAGAATTGGACAGATCCAGCAGGCAGAAAATCTGTAAAGACATGGTTGAACCCAACAAAACTATTAATCAACTGGATATAACTGACATCTATCGACCTGTATTGCAGCAGATTACACATTCTTCTCAAGCTCACATGAACATTCATCAAAATAGACATCATTCTGGGTCATAAAACACACTTTAACAACAATTTAAAGGAACAGATATATAATATCTGTTTTCAGATCACAATGAAATTAGTCTAGAAATTAATAAGAGAGTTCTAAAGTTTCCATATATTTGGAGATTAAAGGGGCATAATCCAAAAAAACACATGGATCAAGGAAGAAATCTCAGGAGACATTGAAAGATGTTTTGAGTTAAATGAGAATGAAAATATAACTTATCAACAAAAGGAGTTTTAGAAGGAAATTTATAGTATTGGATATGTATACTAGAATGGAAGAATGTTCTAATATCATCCATTTAAGCTTTCATCTTGGGAACTAGAAAAGGACAAATCAAATCTGAAGTAAGCAGAAGAGAAGAAACGGTAAGAATGACAACAGTTAAATTGAAAGTAGGAAATCCGAGAAAATCAACCCAAAAGCTGGTTCTTTGGAAAGGTCAATAAAATCAGTAAGTCTCTAGCTAACTTAATGAAAAAGAAGGACACAAATTACTGATCAGGTATGAAAGAGAGGACATAACTACAGATCCCATGAACATTAAAAGGGTAATCAAGAAATTCTGTGAAAAGCTCCATGCTCACAAATTTGATAACCTAGATGAAGTGGATCCATTCCTTGAAAGTCACAATCTGTCAGAAATCATACAAGAAGAAAAAGAAAATCTGAATAGCCCTGTATCTATTTTAAAAATTGAATCCGTTAATAACCTTTCAAAATAAAGCACCAGGCCCACATGGGTTCATTGGTGAATTGTACCAAGAAAGAGAAGAATAGAAAGAGAGATTATACTGCATCTCTACAGTCTCTCCCAAAAAATAGAAGGAGAGAGAATAATTTCTATTCTGTGAAGTCAGCATTTATCCTAACACCAAATCCAAAGACATTATGAGGAAATTGCCTACCAATTCTCTCATGAACTTAGATGAAAAAAAAGACTCAAAATATTAGCCATTTGAATCCAACAATGTGTGAAAAGATTTATATATTACAGCTAAGTGGAATTTATGCCAGGTATGCAAGGCTGGTTCAGCAATTGAAAATTAAGTAATATAATCCATTATATCAACAGGCTAAAGAAAAAAATTGCGTGATTATAAATCTGACATCCATCTGTTATTTAAAAAAACTTCTTAAAGTACTTTTGGAGGAGAACTTCCTCAACTTGATAAAGGACATTTACAAAAAACCTACAACTAATATTATACTTAATGGTAAGAAACTAGAGACTCTTTACTAAGGTCAGGAATAGGGCAAGCATGTCCCTTCCCACCATTACTTTTAGCCTCGTATTGGAAGTCAAAGCTAATGCAGTAAGGCAAGAAAAGGGAAAAGAAATTATCCTGATTTGGAGGAAAGGGGGAAGGAATAAAACTATCTTTGTTAGTGGTTTTATCTATGTAGAATATCTGAAATAACTGACAAAATCATATATATATATATATATATATATATATATATACACACACACAATTTGAAATCGAAAGCTCAATACCATTTAGTTTAATGCCCCCACGAAATGAAATAGGTATAAACCTGACAAATTATGTATGAGATCTATAAGAGGAAAACTGACTTCTGAATGAAGTCAAGGAACTAAATGAGAGATATTTCATGCCTATGGTTAGGAAGACTCAATATTGTCAAGATGTCAATCAGTTCTTCTCAACTTGATCTATAGATTCAGTACAATCTCAAAATCCTGGCAGGTAATTTTGTGGGTATTGACAAACTGATTCTAAAGTTCATATGCCAGGTGAAAAGAGTTTTGAAGGAGAAGGACCGTCAGAGAACTGACACTAACTTACTTCTAGATTTACTGTAAAGCTATATTAAATCAGCACATTGTGGTCTTGGCGGAAGCATACACAAGTAGATCAATGGAATAGAATAGAAAGCCCAGAAACAGATCCATATAATTATAGTCAATGACCTTTGACACAAAGGAGCAAAGACAGTGCATTCGAGTAGATAGCCTTTTCAACAAATAGTGCTGGCACAACTTGACATCCACATCCAAAGGAATGAATTTACACATAGACCTTATGCCCTTTACAAAAATTAAATAAAAATGCATTATGTGCCTAAATGTAAATTGCAAACCTCAAAAACTACCAGAAGAAACATAGGATGCAATCTAGGTGACCTTGGTTATGGTGATGATTTTCTTTTTTTAGATTCAAAACCAAAGGCATTATCCGTGAAAGAAATAAGTGGAAATTCATTAAAATAAAAAGCTTCTGCTCTGTGAAACACACTGTCAAGGGAATAAGAAGGTATGTCACAGACTGGGAGAAAATATTTGCAAAGGACACATCTGATAAAGTACTGTTGTTCAATATATACAAAGAACTCATAAAACTCAAAAATAAGAAAACAAAACCTGATTGAAAAATGGGCAAAATTAGTGCACAAATATATTTCCAAATGAGATATACATATGGCAAGTAAGCATATGAAAAGATGTTCAGCATCACATGTCAAGTCATTAGGGAATTGTAAATTAAAACAAGATGTTAGTACATACTTACTAGAATGGCCAAAATCCAAAACATTACCACCACCAAATGCTGGCAAGAATGTGGAACAACAAGAGCTTTCATTCATGCTAGTGGGAATGTGGAATGGTACAGCCACTTTGGAAGAAAATTGGGCAGTTTCTTACAAAAACTAAACGTATTCTTACCATACGATCCAGCAGATCCAGCAATTGCACTCCTTAGTATTACCCAAAGGAGTTGAAAACTTATGTCCACACAAAACCTATACATAGATGTTTAGATCAGCTTTATTGATAGTTGCATAAACTTGGAAACAACCAGCATGTTCTTTAGTAGGTGAATGGGTATGGGTATATAAACTTTGGTACACCCAGACAGGGGAATATTATTCAGAGTCAAAAAGAAATGAGCTAATCAGGCCATGGAAAGACATGGAGGAAACTTGAATGCATATTACTAAGAGAAAAAAAAGCTAAAGGCTATATACTGTATGAGCCCAACTACATGACATCCTGGAAAAAGCAAGACCATGGAGATAGTAGAAAGCCTGGTGGTTGCCAGGGGTTAGGGGCAAAGCAGGAGATGGATTGGCAGGGCACAGAGGAATTTTAGGGCAGTGAAACTATTCTGTAAATTACTACACTGGTATAAATATATCATTATACATTTGTCCAAAGCTTTAGATCATCTCTGGATTTGGGGTGATACTGATGTGTCAATGTAGGTTTCATGAATTGTAATAAATGTCCCACTCTGGTGGGCGATGTTAATAGTAGGAAAGGTTGTACATTTCAGGGGTTAGAAGGCATACAGAAATTTCCCTGTCCTTTCCTCTCAGTTTATGTGAACCTAAAAGTGCTCTAAAGAGTGAGGTTTATTAATGAAAAAATAAATCTTGGTAGAAAAAAATGTACAAAGACCATCAAGAGGCAATTTACAAAAGCAGTACAAATGGCCAGGACATATTCTAATCCTAACTAATCTAGAGATCCATGTGATCCAAGTTCAGGACTTGTTCCTGTTCAAGAAACATAGTTCAACACCAAAAGTTATTAAAAAGGAATTCCATTTGTCCTCAAAGAGGACATTGAGAATTTAATCCATAACCAGATTAATAATTCTCTTTTACTGCCCTAGAGCTTCTTTTCACAGGTCAAGCTTTAAAGCATTTTGTCTCAAATCCCAGGTAATAAGGTCACTTCCCCCTAGCATTTCTTGTTTCCTTTATTATGTTGATGAAGTTAGTATCAGCAAGTCATTCCATTATAGAAAGGGAAAAATAACTGGGGGAGAGGAGGGCTGTGGACATTCACGTGTTAATAAATTTTTCCATGTCAGACTAAGAAAGTATTTTTGGTTTCACTGATTAAGGAAATCCAGATACAAAATTTTCTTTTTTACTGCCAAATTAGCAAGAATTCGTGTTTTCCCTTGGTGTTGGTCAATGTGTGGTATTCCCGAGTCCCTATTGAAATTTTTTGAGGGAGAAATTAAACACATGTTTACCTTTTTAAAGATGCTAGATCTTTAGTATTGAGGTCCACTTCTAAGAACTTATCCCAGGCCTTTTGGTTCTACCTGTGTGTGAGGCGGCCCATCAAGTGTGTGTTTAAAAGCTATTTTCATTCTTCTCTGTTACGTTCCCCAAAACGACTTCCATATCGTATATATCAAAATTGTTTGTACAACCTATATTCAGATCACCAGTGAAGCTTCTGAAACGAACAGATTCTCAGTTTGTATCCCAGACCAATTAAATCAGAATCTCTGCTTAGGGCACAGGAATCTTTTAAAATAATCTCACCATAGTTAGGTATAAAATTCACTAAATAGTTAAAATTTCAGAGCCATTCTTTCAGACTCTAAAGTTTGTTAACTGCTGCTCTGATCAAGCAAGCTCCAGTCCCTTCTGACTTTAACCCTGGAAGGACTTGACCAGAATGCTTATCCATTGCTAATTCTCAGAGTTTCTATTCTTACCTTGAAATTCTTTTTTTTTTTCTTTTTTTTTTAATAAATTTATTTTTTATTGGTGTTCAATTTACCAACATACAGAATAACACCCAGTGCTCATCCCGTCAAGTGCCCCCCTCAGTGCCCGTCACCCATTCATCCCTACCCCCCTGCCCTCCTCCTTCCACCACCCCTAGTTCATTTCCCAGAGTTAGGAGTCTTTATGTTCTGTCTCCCTTTCTGATATTTCCCACACATTTCTTCTCCCTTTCCTTATATTCCCTTTCACTATTATTGTAGTGGTAAAAGCTATGTTCTAGAGTAAAAGCTATGTTCTAGACCCTTTCAGCATGGGCAAGTCATTTTAAATGATGAATACAGTATAACATTCTTATTTCCCTAATCCTTTTATTTTTTATTTTTATTTTTTTATTTCAGATATAATTGTTGTACTTTATTATACCTTAACTCTTTAAATTGCTTTCTTTTTTTTTAATTTATTTTTTATTGGTGTTCAATTTACCAACATACAGAATAACCCCCAGTGCCCGTCACCCATTCACTCCCACCCCCCGCCCTCCTCCCCTTCTACCACCCCTAGTTCATTTCCCAGAGTTAGCAGTCTTTACGTTCTGTCTCCCTTTCTGATATTTCCCACACATTTCTTCTCCCTTCCCTTATATTCCCTTTCACTATTATTTAAATTCCCCAAATGAATGAGAACATATAATGTTTGTCCTTCTCCGACTGACTTACTTCACTCAGCATAATACCCTCCAGTTCCATCCACGTTGAAGCAAATGGTGGGTATTTGTATTTGTCGTTTCTAATGGCTGAGTAATATTCCATTGTATACATAAACCACATCTTCTTTATCCATTCATCTTTCGATGGACATCGAGGCTCCTTCCACAGTTTGGCTATTGTGGACATTGCTGCTAGAAACAACGGGGTGCAGGTGTTCCGGCATTTCACTGCATCTGAATCTTTGGGGTAAATCCCCAACAGTGTAATTGCTGGTTCATAGGGCAGGTCTATTTTTAACTCTTTGAGGAACCTCCACACAGTTTTCCAGAGTGGCTGCACCAGTTCACATTCCCACCAACAGTGTAAGAGGGTTCCCTTTTCTCTGCATCCTCTCCAACATTTGTGGTTTCCTGCCTTGTTAATTTTCCCCATTCTCACTGGTGTGAGGTGGTATCTCATTGTGGTTTTGATTTGTATTTCCCTGATGGCCACTGATGCGGAGCATTTTCTCATGTGCATATTGGCCATGTCTATGTCTTCCTCTGTGAGATTTCTCTTCATGTCTTTTGCCCATTTCATGATTGGATTGTTTCTTTGGTGTTGAGTTTAATAAGTTCTTTATAGATCTTGGAAACTAGCCCTTTATCTGATATGTCATTTGCAAATATCTTCTCCCAATCTGTAGGTTGTCTTTTAGTTTTGTTGACTGTATCCTTTGCTGTGCAAAAGCTTCTTATCTTGATGAAGTCCCAATAGTTCATTTTTGCTTTTGTTTCTTTTGCCTTGTGGATGTATCTTACAAGAAGTTACTGTGGCCGAGTTCAAAACGGGTGTTGCCTGTGTTCTCCTCTAGGATTTTGATGGAATCTTGTCTCACATTTAGATCTTTCATCCATTTTGAGTTTATCTCTGTGTATGGTCAAAGAGAGTGGTCTAGTTTCATTCTTCTGCATGTGGATGTCCAATTTTCCCAGCACCATTTATTGAAGAGACTGTCTTTCTTCCAATGGATAGTCTTTCCTCCTTTATCGAATATTAGTTGACTATAAAGTTCAGGGTCCACTTCTGGGTTCTCTATTCTGTTCCACTGATCTATGTGTCTGTTTTTGTGCCAGTACCACACTGTCTTGATGACCACAGCTTTGTAGTACAACCTGAAATCTGGCATTGTGATGCCCCCAGCTATGGTTTTCTTTTTTAAAATTCCCCTGGCTATTCGGGGTCTTTTCTGATTCCACACAAATCTTAAAATACTTCGTTCTAACTCTCTGAAGAAAGTCCATGGTATTTTGATAGGGATTGCATTATACGTGTAATTTGCCCTGGGTAACATTGACATTTTCACAATATTAATTCTGCCAATCCATGAGCATGGAATATTTTTCCATGTCTTTGTGTCTTCCTCAATTTCTTTCAGAAGTGTTCTATAGTTTATAGGGTATAGATCCTTTACCTCTTCAGTTAGGTTTATTCCTAGGTATCTTATGCTTTGGGTGCAATTGTAAATGGGATTGACTCCTTAATTTCTCTTTCTTCAGTCTCACTGTTAGTGTATAGAAATGCCACTGATTTCTGGGCATTGATTTTGTGTCCTGCCACGCTACCAAATTGCTGTATGAGTTCTAGCAATCTTGGGGTGGAGGCTTTTGGGTTTTCTATGTAGAGTATCATGTCATTGGCGAAGAGGGAGAGTTTGACTTCTTCTTTGCCAATTTGAATGCCTTTAATGTCTTTTTGTTGTCTGATTGCTGAGGCTAGGACTTCTAGTACTATGTTGAATAGCAGTGGTGAGACTGGACATCCCTGTCTTGTTCCTGATCTTAAGGGAAAGGCTCCCAGTGCTTCCCCATTGAGAATGATATTTGCTGTGGGCTTTTAGTAGATGGCTTTTAAGATGTTGAGGAATGTTCCCTCTATCCCTACACTCTGAAGAGTTTTGATCAGGAATGGATGCTATATTTTGTCAAATGCTTTCTCTGCATCTAATGAGAGGATCATATCGTTCTTGGTTTTTCTCTTGCTGATATGATGAATCACATTGATTGTTTTACGAGTGTTGAACCAGCCTTGTGTCCCGGGGATAAATCCTACTTGGTCATGGTGAATAATTTTCTTAATGTACTGTTGGATCCTATTGGCTAGTATCTTGTTGAGAATTTTTGCATCCATGTTCATCAGGGATATTGGTCTGTAATTCTCCTTTTTGGTGGGGTCTTTGTCTGGTTTCGGAATTAAGGTGATGCTGGCCTCATAGAACGAATTTGGAAGTACTCCATCTCTTTCTGTCTTTCCAAACAGCTTTAGTAGAATAGGTATGGTTTCTTCTTTAAACATTTGATAGAATTCCCCTGGGAAGCCATCTGGCCCTGGACTTGTGTGTCTTGGGAGGTTTTTGATGACTGCTTCAATTTCCTCCCTGGTTATTGGCCTGTTCAGGTTTTCTATTTCTTCCTGTTCCAGTTTTGGTAGTTTGTGGCTTTCCAGGAATGCTCATCCATTTCTTCTAGATTGCCTAATTTATTGGCATATAGCTGTTCATAATATGTTTTTAAAATCGTTTGTGTTTCCTTGGTGTTGGTAGTGATCTCTCCTTTCTCATTCATATTATTAATTTGAGTCTTCTCTCTCTTCTTTTTAATAAGGCTGGCTAATGGTTTATCTATCTTATTAATTCTTTCAAAGAACCAACTCCTGGTTCTGTTGATCTGTTCCACAGTTCTTCTGGTCTCGATTTCGTTGAGTTCTGCTCGAATCTTTATTAACTCTCTTCTTCTGCTGGGTGTAGGATCTATCTGCTGTTTTTTCTCTAGCTCCTTTATGTGTAAGGTTAGCTTTTGTATTTGAGTTCTTTCCAGTTTTTGAATGGATGCTTGTATTGCGATGTATTTCCCCCGTAGGACTGCTTTTGCTGCATCCCAAAGATTTTGAACGGTTGTATCTTCATTCTCATTAGTTTCCATGAATCTTTTTAATTCTTCCTTAATTTCCTGGTTGACCCTTTCATCTTTTAGCAGGATGGTCCTTAACCTCCACGTGTTTGAGGTCCTTCCAAACTTCTTGTTGTGATTTAGTTCTAATTTCAAGGCATTATGGTCTGAGAATATGCAGGGGACGATCCCAATCTTTTGGTATCGGTTCAGGCCCGATTTGTGACCCAGTATGTGGTCTATTCTGGAGAAAGTTCCATGTGCACTTGAGAAGAATGTGTATTCAGTTGAGTTTGGATGTAAAGTTCTGTAGATATCTGTGAAATCCATCTGGTCCAGTGTATCATTTAAAGCTCTCATTTCTTTGGAGATGTTGTGCTTAGAAGACCTATCGAATATAGAAAGAGCTAGATTGAAGTCACCGAGTATAAGTGTATTATTATCTAAGTATTTCTTCGCTTTGGTTATTAATTGATATATTTGGGATCTCCCACATTCGGGGCATATATATTGAGGATTGTTAAGTCCTCTTGTTGGATAGATCGTTTAAGTATGATATAATGTCCCTCTTCATCTCTCGCTATGGTCTTCTGGGTAAATTTTAGGTTATCTGATATAAGGATGGCTATATTTTGAGGACCATTCGAATGGTAAATGGTTCTCCAACCTTTTATTTTCAGGCTGTAGGTGTCCTTCTGTCTAAAATGAGTCTCTTGTAGACAGCAAATAGATGGGTCCTGCTTTTTTATCCAGTCTGAAACCCTGCGCCTTTTGATGGGGTCATTAAGCCCATTCACGTTCAGAGTTACTATTGAAAGGTATGAGTTTAGTGTCATCATGATATCTATTCAGTCCTTGTTTTTGTGGATTGTTCCACTGAACTTCTTAAAGGGGAATTTTAAGAGTCCCCCTTAAAATTTCTTGCAGAGCTGGTTTGGAGGTGACATATTCTTTCAGTTCCTGCCTGTCTTGGAAGCTCTTTATCTCTCCGTCCATTTTGAATGAGAGCCTTGCTGGATAAAGTATTCTTGGCATGTTCTTCTCATTTAGGACCCTGCATATACGCTGCCAGCCCTTTCTGGCCTGCCAGGTCTCTGTGGAGAGGTCTGCTGTTACCCTAATACTCCTCCCCATAAACGTCAGGGATTTCTTGTCTCTTGCTGCTTTAAGGATCTTCTCTTTATCTTTGGAATTTGCAAGCTTCACTATTAAATGTCGAGGTATTGAACGATTTTTATTGATTTTAGGGGGGGGATCTGTCTATTTCCTGGATCTGAATGCCTGTTTCCCTTCCCAGATTAGGAAAGTTTTCAGCTAGGATTTGTTCAAATACATATTCTGGCCCTCTGGCCCTTTCGGCGCCCTCGGGAACCCTGATTAAAGGTAGGTTCTTCTTCCTCAGGCTGTCGTTTATTTCCCTTAATCTGTCTTCATGGTCTTTTAATTGTCTGTCTCTTTTTTCCTCAGTTTCCCTCTTTGCCATAACTTGTCTTCTATGTCACTCACTCGTTCTTCCACTTCGTTAACCCTTGTCGTTAGGACTTTGAGTTTGGATTGCATCTCATTCAATTGATTTTTAATTTCTGCCTGATTGGATCTAAATTCTGCAGTCATGAAGTCTCTTGAGTCCTTTATGCTTTTTTCTCCAGCCACCAGTAGCTGTATAATAGTGCTTCTGAATTGACTTTCTGATATTGAATTGTAATCCAGATTTTGTAACTCTGTGGGAGAGAGGACTGTTTCTGATTCTTTCTTTCGAGGTGAGGTTTTCCTTCTAGTCATTTTGCTCAGTGCAGAGTGGCCAAAAACAAGTTGTATTGGGAAAAGGAGAAAAAGAGAGGAGAGAAAGAAGGAAAGAAAAGAGAAAAAGAAAAAAAGAAAAAAGGAAGAAAAAAAGAAGAAAAAGAGAGAAAAAGAAAGAAAGGAAGAAAAGCGGTGGGGGAAGTAAACATATCAAAAAGCAAACAAAAAAAAAAAAATAAAAGAAAAAACAAACAGAAAAAAACAGCATGGGGGAGTATCTTCTGATTCTGTATACTTTAAGTCCCTTGACTTCCCCCTGGAACTTGTCCGTCTAGCTGGTCTTCTGGGAGAGGGGCCTGTTGTGCTGATTTTCAGGTGTTAGCACTTGGAGGAGGTGCTCTGCCCCCTGCCTGGTGCAGGGCTCAGTGGGGGTTGTTTACCCCGTGAGGCCCCAGGAGGAACAACCCCAGTGGCGGTGGCGGCGGCAGCTCTGGAAACCTGGATTCAGCCCCCGCAGTAACTATGGAGCTCTCCGTCTGCAGGGCCTGGAGGCTCCGTGGTGGGGCCGCTGATCTGCTCAGCTCGGGGCAGGAGTGTCCTTGAGGTACTGGGCCCTCCCAGCCTCTGCCTGTCCCAGGGGGAGGCCGGATCTTCGGCTGTGTCCCGGCGTCCGTTGCTCCCGGTCTGCGCTATTGGATTCGCGCTCCTGCCCCGCAGCCCCCTTCACGGAGTCGCCGCCGGAGCCCCTCCGAGCTGCGCCCGGGTCAATGCGCTGCAGCCCTTAGGGAGCTCGGCGCACTCTCCTGCACGCGCGGCAGGTGCTGTTAGTGTCCCAGGGAGCCCGAGGGCATCCCCGCCCTCCTGGGGTCCTGCTCCAACTCCCTGCGAGCCCCTTTCCGCCCGGGAAGGTTGGTGCAGCTCCTGCTCCTCCGGGACGGGGCTCTCCTGTCCTGGGGACACTCCCCCCGGCCTCAGCCCGGCTCCTCGCGGGGCCCCTCCCCCTTGGAGGCCTTTCGTTTCTTTATTCCTTTTTCCCCGTCTTCCTGCCTTGAAGAAGCGCGAACTCTTCTCACTGTAGCATTCCAGCTGTTCTCTCTTTAAATCTCAGGCCGAATTCGTAGATTTTCAGGATGATTTGAAGGTTATCTAGGTAATTTGGTGGGGACAGGTGATTTGGGGACCCTGCTCTTCCGCATCTTGCTCCTCCTCCTCTTACTTTGAAATTCTTTTTTTTTTTTTTTTTTAACCTTGAAATTCTTAATATCATTTACCATCCTCCTTTTACTATAATTATTTTATTCCTGGTACTGAGAAAACATGTTACCCCCTGAGTGCCCGGAAGCCCTTGATCCCTTTTTACACTTCTTTCCAGAGACTATGTGCTCTTCCTTCTTTCTTTCCGTCTCTACCATCTTCCTTCCTTTATTTAATACTATGTTTTTTAGATTATCTTGTGATTTGTGACTGTAGTTCATGGATTCCCACTACTATGGAATATTTCATTATATGTATATACAACAGTGTATTTTTTGTTTCATTTATTTTTTTGCTGTACCTTCCTATGTGAAGGTTAATCTAAGGTATATGATGTGGAAAGCATCACTTTTATGATTATCATCCTATATACTAGGTTTTAAGTTTAAGCTTCTCGAAAGCAGGAATTGGGTCCTATGCATCCCATCCAGCATTGCTAACCTTACATAAAATAGATAATAAATATTTGTTTTGTTGAATTAAATTTTGTTTTTTTACTCTTCATGGAATACCTTCTTGAAAACTTAGCTTTCTACAAGTTTCACATCTCTCAAGAGAACTGTTGATAATCTAGGCATGTTATAATACATGAAAATTGCATTAAAATATCTCAGTAACAATCAAAATAAACATGCATTAGCAGGATAAATGTGGAGAATTCTTAGTTCTTGTTTGACGGTTTTAAATTGGTATATCCTTGAGAGGTCTTTTAAAATATTGGGGGAGGGATCCCTGGGTGGCGCAGCGGTTTGGCGCCTGCCTTTAGCCCAGGGCGCGATCCTGGAGACCTGGGATCGAATCCCATGTCGGGCTCCCGGTGCATGGAGCCTGCTTCTTTCTCTGCCTATGTCTCTGCCTCTCTCTCTCTCTCTCTCTCTCTCTCTCTGTGACTATCATAAATAAATAAAAATTTAAAAAAAATATTGGGGGGAGCACCTGGGTGGCTCAGACTGTTCAGTGTCTGCCTTCAGCTTAGGTCATGATCCTTCGGTCCTGGGATGGAGCCTGGCATTGGGCTCCCTGCTCTGTGGGGAGCCTGCTTCTTCCTCTCCCTCTGCCACTCCTCCTGCTTGTGCTCTCTCACTCACTCTCTGTCAAATAAATAAATAAAATCTTTAAAAAAATTAAAATAAGTAAAATAAAATATTATTGGGGCACCTGGGTGGCTCAGTCCATTAAGTATTTATGCCTTTAGCTCAGGTCATGCTCCTGGGATAGAGCCACAAAGTCAGGCTCTCTGCTCAATGGGGAGTCTTCTTTTCCCTCTCCCGCTGTAGCTCTTCCTGCTTGTGCTCTCTCTCTCTGTGTCAAATAAATAAATAAAATCTATAAAAAGGTCATTAGTTTCTTTTTCTATAGATAGAAATAGCCTCTACTAAGTTATGTAATATTTAGTGTTTTTAAAATTTTTTTCTTAAAAGATTTATTTATTCATGAGAGACACAGAGTGAGAGAGAGAGAGAGAGAGAGAGAGAGGAACAGAGGGAAGAGCAGGCTACTTGCAGGGAGCCTGATGTGGGACTCCATCCTAGATCCTGGGATCATACCCTGAGAGAGAGAGAGAGAGAGAGGAACAGAGGGAAGAGCAGGCTACTTGCAGGGAGCCTGATGTGGGACTCCATCCTAGATCCTGGGATCATACCCTGAGCCGAAGGCAGACGCTCAACCGCTGAATCACCCAGGCATCCCATATTTAGTGTTTATAAGAAGCTTTCGTTTTAGAGATTTAGAGTAATATGAATAATGTAATAGAAAAATTATGGCATAAAAAGAAATCAGCTGTATTTTTAAATATTAAGGAGTGTTTGACTTTATGATATGTTTTTATTATAGAAATTGTGTTATTACAATAAATAACAAAACCTGTTGTTAATAGGGTCATATTGGTGCTGCGGTACTATGTTGAAAAGATTCTTGAGAGAAGTTCTCTCATGCTTTTTATTTACCTGTCTCAGGCCTGGCATAGTGGCTTTATTAGTTCAGTTCACACCAAGCATTACGCCAAGAAACCTGGGGCTAAATAATTAGATCCGGGCAAATTAGTTGATGTCACTTGACTTATGTTTCTTCATCTGCAAAATAAAGGTAATATCCTAGATTGCCTATCTTTGTAGGGTTTTAGAGTAGTACTTTAGGCTGCTTATCTTCACAGGGTTATTAAGAAAATTACTATAAGGAAATTCAGGAAATCTCTTTATAGAGTGAATACTGAAATGGAGTTAGTAGATACTATCTTTAGGTTAGTAGAAGTCCAGCACAAATAGTCAAGATGGCCTTTTGCAGCTGGATAACACTGAGTTGGGGAAAGCCTACGGTCATGTGTGGGGAAAAAAGATTGTATATATAGATGATGACCACAGCTCAGGATAATGTGCAAACAAAAACTTACTGATTTTGAAGAAATTCATAGGAAAGAGAGAGCTTGCTCTTTTTGGGGGAGAGGAGTCAGATGCTTTCAAGGATGATATTTTGGTAGTCTTGTACCAGTAGAAGGGAGAGAAGAAAACACAGGCAGGAAATCTTAGAAGTGCAGTGCAATGGTAGACATCAAGTTGAAGTACTGTATTAAAGAAGCAGATTCTGGAGAGTGTCTCCATCACCACCATGCTGTCCCACAAACTATGTGGAACACTTATAATGACATTAAGCAGGAGAGTATTGTCAGTAGATTGAGCTTTGTGATCTTTCATCAGATGGAAGGATAGATTTGAGGAAATACTAAAGGCAGGGTGATCGGTCCCAAGGATATTATATTAATCTGGGGGAGAAATGACCAGGAGGTTAATCAAGGGCTCTTAACCTTTTGCAAGTTAGGTGATCCTGGATAGAATTCAGGAGGCCATGAACTTAGTGAAAAATTACATTTTTTCCTCACTAACCTTTTTCTGAAATTCAGCTTATCCTTCAGTTATGAGTGTAAGAAACAAACCACAGTAACGTTAGTAGTACTTTTAACTTTTTGCCAATAGAAATCACACATTTTTCTATCACATTAAAGTTGCTGCAAACATCTTGTAGTATTGCATATACCACCTACAATTACTCTGAAATTATGGTGGTTATGAGATCCACTATGAGGTCTTATTATTTAATGAATTGGTAAGGAAGCACAAATAGTGTTAACAAATCACTTTTTTTTTTTTTTATTATTTTGGTAATTATCTTGGTACAGTGGGTTTATTTTAGAATTTCATCTTTTAAAATTTTTTAATTTAATTTTATTTTTTAAAGATTTTATTTATTTATTCATGAGAGACACAGAATGGCAGAGACACAGGCAGAGCAAGACGCAGGCTCCATGCAGGGAGCTTGATGCGGGACTTGATCCCGAGACTCCAGGATCACGCCCTGAGCTGAAGGCAAGCGCTAAACCGCTGAGCCACCCGGGGATCCCCTTAAAATTTCTTTTTAAACTAAAACATTATTTTGAGTCCATGCTTCATCAGACTATTAGTGGGGTCTATGGCACAAAAAGGTTAAGAACATTTGGTAAACTGAGGTAATGTGTCTTCTAGAATGTATTGGTACTTTGTCATTTTTGGCAAGCTTGAATAACTGTTTTCTAGTCTAAAGTGGGTCAAGTAAATGATCCATGGTATCCCTCCAGCTCCAAAATTCCACTTTTAATTTCCCTCTTCAAGCCAACACCTTCCGTATCCTTCTCTATCTCACTAAATTGTACACTTGGTTTTTCCCTTCATCAAACCCAACATCTTCTCTAGCCTTGTCATCCCTGTCTCACTAAAAGACAGCATTCTCCATCTAGTTCCTCACATCAAAAACATAGGATTTCTTTTTCTCACCTGTTATACCCAATATACCATCAAATCTTGTCAGTTGTACTAACTAACTTTCTGAATATCTCTGGATCTATTTCTGCTACCTCTCTCTGCTACAGGACTACAAGACTTGTAATGGAGCTGCGTATTTCTGTTCTTGACCTGCATAGTAACCAAAGTGGCCTTTTTAGTCCACAGATGATAGGGATTTGTTAACTGTCTAGAATCCCCTCCAGTGGCTTTCCTTGCATGTGGGTTAAAATTCCTGTGCGAGCTGGCCTGTGCTTGTCTTCCAACTTCATCTCCTGACACTCTCCTCCTAGCCTGCAAAGCTCAGCCATACTGGCCCTTTTTTTTTCTGTTTCTATAAACATGCCATCTTTCTGTCAACAGGTCTTTGCATTTGCTGTTCCCTACTTCTGAAATGAGCAACTCTTTCCCCCTGGATTGGTTTCTTTCTGCTATTCAGATTCATTTATTAGTCCAATAACCCAGATCATCATTCTGATTCTCTGCAGTACCACTCATACTGCTGCTGTTCTTGTGTTTTGTATCTTCCTCTACTTAGAACGGGAAGTCTGTTAGAGCAGAAACATTGTTCTGTTTTCACCATTTTATTCTCAGCACCTACAGTAAATGTTTACTGAAATATTTTGGACTACATTAAGCCTTTTTTTTTTTTTTTTTTTTTTTTTAGAGACATTTATTTGAGAGAGAGCGAGAGAGCACGAACATGAGCAGGGGGAAGCACAGAGGGAGAAGCAGACTCCCCGCAGATCGGGGAGCCCGATGCAGTGCTATATTCCAGGATACTGGGATCATGACCTGAGCCAAAGGCATACGCTTAACCAACTGAGCCACCCAGTTGCCTCTGGACTACATTAAGTCTTAATGAATGAACATTTGAGACCACACTAAGTGCTATGAGACTATTCAAACTAGTCAAGGTTTTAAAACTCATAGGGCTAGGGATATCTTGAAGAATAAGCAAATGTACCCAAAGCCAGTAAAATGGGGAATAAGAAAGAGTTAAGAGTTATTGATGATTTGATAATGTCATAATATAGCAAATAAAAATAACTTAAGAAGATTCCAAGGAAATGAGTCGTAAGTTATTTTATTCAGGGAGTTGGAGTTGGGGAGGTTGTGAGGTTAGCTGTATAATATCCTTTAGGATTTTGAGTGGGCAACTAGCCATACAGCACAGAGGTCATTATTTTATACACTGGCTGTGATAACTATACTTCTTGTTCACAGGCTGCCCATAGCATTTTGTGGACTGTGCCCCAACCCCAAATCAGCTATAATATAGTGATCATTTGGTAGGGTGTGGCTTATAGCAGCTCAAGTGGAACTAACAAGGAAGCAGAATGGGGAAAACAGGGCACTTGTGAGACACAAACATGTGCATACTGGTGGAGTCAGAATGCTCCAGATCCCAGAGAGCGGGGCTGGGATGCAGATTCAGGGACCTGCACTAAGCAACCACCAGGAAGTGTTTGAACAAAAGGTTAATAAGTCAGTCAGCAAGTAACCAGGAGAATCAGGAAAAAAAAAAAAAGAGAGAAAGAAACCAGGTAAATGAGAGAGAGAATTGCCTAGGATTCACAGAAAAGAATGTTGAGTCAATGTCAGCTGCCTGTAGTCAGCTCATCCTACTGAGAGCTAATCTCAGAGTTTCCTAGGCCTGCTGGTGATAATAGAAAGCAGCTGGTGGGTGATGAGTGTGAGATTTGGAGGGAAGGAGGGAGGGATCAGAGTGAGGGTGGAGCAGACATATTTCTGGAGTAGAGCATTTATTTGGCAGAGAATCGGATATTGCTAGATCCATCACATATCATTGAGATCATTTGTCCATTGTCTCCCCAGATTTTCACACAGAGGATCAAATTGTTTTTCCACTGTGAATTCCATATTACAAAAATATTTTTCCTCAAGGCATTATTATAATTTGCTTCCCCATTTTTAACCAAGAATTGTAATTATAACAGCATATGCTACCCATACTGAATTGACATAAGTTCAACTAAAGGCAAAAGCACCCCTACAATTTTAAGTTAACTTGTAGGTGAATGGTTGTTTCATTTAGATTTTTTAAATATTAAAGATGACCTTTGGCCTTCAGATTGAGAGCTTTGTAGCTTGGCCATTGAAGCTCTAAGTTTATTTCTCAGGTCCTTTGACTTCAAATCTTTGTCACTTACAGCATTGCCATTTTGCATACATTATTTTGCTGTGAGACTTCGTTCCTCCATCCGCAAAATGAGTATGACAATAGTATCTACTTCAGGAAGTTATTTTGAAAATCACCTGAGGTGTCTTTCATTACTGGCAAATTTTTTTTTTTTTCATTACTGGCAAATTATATTGCTTGATGCATAGTATGTACAATCTCAATGATTATTAGCCATTATTCTGTTTTTTTTTATTCTTTTTTTTTATTTATTTGTTTGTTTGTCAGAGAGAGAGACAGAGAGCACAAGCAAGGGGAACAGCAGACAGAGGGAGAAGCAGGCTCCCCCTGAGCAAGGAGCCCAACTCTGGTGGTACTTAGTCCCAGGAATTGGGATCATGATCTCAGCTGAAGGCAGATGCTTAAGCGAGTGAGCCACTCAGGCGGCCCTATTACTCTGTTTTTATAATTGCTATTGCTATTTAGAAGGTATGCAGCTCTATTTCCTGGAGTTGTATTGTAGGTTTTGGATTCAAAGTTTGATCTTTTTATCCCCAAGAATTGATTCTTTCTCCTTTAACTCTCAGAAACATGGAGTTGAGCAAAGAATTTATTATATTGGCAGTTATGGGTGGGTGAAGGGAGAATGGAGGGGCTGGCAGGTTTTTAAAGCCTCCATCCTATACAAAAAAAGAAAAAAAAACAACCCAGCTGTTCTCCATTTACTAAGCACAGGATGAGAGGAAACAGGCTTCAACCTCAATAATAAATGGTTTACTAAGGTGACATAATGAGCTGCTGGTGATATTTTAGAGGTCACCTTATGTCAAAGTAAGAAGATAGAGGGGTAAAATGTGCAAATTGGCAAAATTTGTAAAAATGCTTCTGACCTTGAGTGTCTTTCATGCACTCCATTGTATTGCAATACATTTCAATTGGAATCACTATGAAGATATCTGTACATGAATGAATAAAGTATACTTCTTTGGTAGCCATTGGCATGTTACTTTAACATAGAAGGAAGACTGTTTCCCTCTGAAGTTATAGTTTGGTCTTATTTACTAATTTTAGGAAAAGATTAGTGGTGAATTTGGCTGGATTTTGAGTCTTTCCCCTCTCCCTGCCTCCTCCCGTCTTTCCCTTTTCTTCTTAGTGCTACCACTAGTTTGTTCTCATGGTGATTTTGCTGGAGTTAGCATAAAAGAATCACGTGGCAGAAATAGTGGTACTATTCTTTTTAAAAAAAAAAATTATTTTTTATTCATGAGAGACACACACAGAGAGAGGCAGAGACACAGGGAGAAGCAGGCTCCTTACAGGGAGCCCGGTGTGGGACTTGATCCTGTGACCGGGATCACACCCTGAGCCAAAGGCAGATGCTCAACTGCTGAGCCACCCAGGCATCCCAGTGGTACTATTCTTTAGAAAATAATTTTTTTAATAATTTATTTTTTATTGGTGTTCAATTTGCCAACATACAGAATAACACCCAGTGCTCATCCCGTCAAGTGCCCCCCTCAGTGCCCTCCAACCAGTTCCCCCCACCCCCCACCCTCCTCCCCTTCCACCACCCCTAGTTCGTTTCCCAGTTAGGAGTCTTCCATGTTCTGTCTCCCATTCTGATATTTCCTACCCATTTCTTCTCCCTTCCCTTCTATTCCCTTTCACTATTATTTATATTCCCCAAATGAATGACACCATATAATGTTTGTCCTTCTCCGACTGACTTACTTCACTCAGTATAATACCCTCCAGTTCCATCCACGTCGAAGCAAATGATGGGTATTTGTCATTTCTAATGGCTGAGTAATATTCCATTGTATACATATACCAAATCTTCTTTATCCATTCGTCTTTCAGTGGACTCTGAGGCTCCTGCCACTGTTTGGCTATTGTGGACATTGCTGCTAGAAACATCAGGGTGCAGGTGTCCCGGCATTTCACTACATCTGTACCTTTGGGGTAAATCCCCAGCAGTGCAATTGCTGGGTTGTAAGGCAGATCTATTTTTAACTCTTTGAGGAACCTCCACACAGTTTTCCAGAGTGGCTGCACCAGTTCACATTCCCACCAACAGTGCAAGAGGGTTCCCTTTTCTCTGCATCCTCTCCAACATTTGTGGTTTCCTGCCTTGTTAATTTTCCCCATTCTCCCTGGTGTGAAGTGGTATCTCATTGTGATTTTGATTTGTATTTTACCTTGAAAAGAATCTTAGATTTAGTACCTTCTAAGAGTAAGTATAGGGAGAAAGAGCTAGAAAGTGTGACAGTTTTATAACTTTATTTTTTTTTTAAGATTTATTTATTTTAGCGTGCATGCACGTGTGCAGCATGTACAAGTGGGAGGAAGGGCAGAGGGAGAGGAGAGAATCCCCAAGGGGACTCCCAAAGAGGGGCAAGGTCTCATGAACCATGAGATCATGGCCTGAACCGAGGATGCTTAACCAACTGAGCCATCCAGGTGCCCCAGTTTTTTAACTTTAAAATAAAAGCACACAATTAACATCAGTATCTTTGGTTCAGTCTTTTTCAGTGAATCACTTCTTTGTCTTCTGCAACATCTTTGTAAGTAGTGTAAAACTTGTACAATTAAATTTCATGCTTTCTGATTTTTATAACTAAAATGTTATAAACTATTCATAACATCCTATAAGGTAGCATTGAAGTGAGCTGGTAATATGGGCTCATGTGTTCTGATGAAGGTACAGTGTCCAAGCAGGTCCAAGAGCCAAGACCTGAGTTCAGACTCTGACCCTACCTCTTATTAACTGAGAATCTTGGGCAAGTTACTCAGTTTTTTGCCTTTTCACCCTCATGCATAAAATGGGAATTATGAAATCTGTCTCATAGGAGTATAATGATTCTTATGTGCTAGAATTCTAAAGTGCTATCCAGGGGGGAAAGTGTTATTTATTTTTAAAATACATTATGTTAACTAGGTTGGTAGTTCTTTACCAAATCACCTTTGATGGTTAAATATTTACTTGTGGACATAAATTATATGTCTGGCCTTTCAGGGGTTATTTCTATTTAACCCTAGTTAAACCTAAAATATGACTAATTAATGCTACTCTACTTAATAGGAATATTTTAAATGGTCTTAAGTACAGGAATGACTACTAAATGTTAAGTAGTAAAGTTCATTGAGTGATAGCATTAAAATAGGTAAAAATGATTTATAAATGTCACAAAACATTTTAAATACAGAGTGCAGACTTTCACTTAAATGATTCTATTTAACAGTTGTTTTCTGAGGTATTTTAACCTGCTTCCTTCAATCTTACATCTATTTATTAATTTGCTTTTCAAAAACTGTCATAAACTATATTTCAGGAGTTTGAATTTATAAATTTCAGTGAACAGGGCTTGAGGTACTTGAGGGCTTGAGATTTAACCCTGAATTATTTATTTATTTTCTTGAGACAGAGTGCGTGTGCAAGTGTGCATGAGCGAGTACAAGGGGGACAGGGAGAGGGACAAACAGACTCCCTGCTGAGCAGAGAGCCTGATGTGGGGCTTGATTCCAGGACCCTGGAATCATGACCCTGGCTGAAGGCAGATGCCCAGGCTGAGCCACCCAGGCACCCCTGAATTTGTTTTTAGTGGATTTGATTTTTCCATTTTTTTCTTAGTGTTTGCATGTGTAGCCTGCCTTCCAGCTCTGGCTGAATTGCTGTTTTTCCATGATACATTTGCTATTGAGACTAATTTAAGTCTTTTTCAGTTAACATGAAGGCCAAAATTGACATTAATACATTGGTATTTAATCAGTCTTGCCTGTAGATTTTACACAAGTTTAAAAGTCCTTTTGTGTACTGTAGTGCCTGCGTAGCACAGTCGAGTGAGCCTGGGACTTTTGGATTTGGCTCAGATTAGGGTTGTGGGATCGAGCCCCAAGCTTCATGTGCTGTGCTCTGAGTCTGCTTAAAACTCTCTCTTCCTCTCTTTTAGCCCTTTCCCCCCAATGCCTCTGTAGTGTATGCTTGTGATATTTTTATCTCAGAGACCATATAACTTTCCTGTCTCTCTCTCTCTCTCACTCTCACTCTCCTTCCCCCTCCTTCCCCCTCTCTTCACCGTGTGCCTTCTAATCCCAATATTGACAACATACTTTAAAGGTCACTAAGCAATGTAGCTCATTGATTAAAAGGGATGATTTTAAAGTGAATGACACAATGTGAATTCTGCCCTCACCACTCTGACTGTGATCTTTAGGCATGTACTTTCCAATCTAGGGGGTGATAAGGCCTGTCTTAGGGTCTTCTCAGAATTAAATTAGCTGTTGTTTATAATGTGTTTATTATAGGGTCTGATGCAAAATGTTACTATTTTTTTTTTATTATTGCTAAACTGAGTGACAATTTTATACCATTACTTGATTGCCTAGTTTCCTTGACTAGTTTGTGGACTTGAGAAAAGGAAGAAGGTATAGTTGTTCTATATATCTGCCACTCTTCCTATCTTGGTATTTTGTATGTAAAGATATCTTTCTTCAGTTGAGCTATTTGTTTCAGCTGCTTGAGACCTGAAGGTCCAGGAGGTAGTAATTTTTATTCTTTAAAGATTTTACTGGGGATCCCTGGGTGGCTCAGCGGTTTGGCGCCTGCCTTTGGCCCAGGGCGCGATCCTGGAGCCCCGGGATCGAGTCCCGCATCGGGCTCCTGGCATGGAGCCTGCTTCTCCCTCACTCTGCCTCTCTCTCTCTCTCTCTCTCTCTCTGTCTATCATAAATAAATAAATATTAAAAAAAAAGATTTTACTTACTCATTTGAGAGAGAGAGATCACAAGCAGTGGGGAGGGGTATAGGGAGAAGCTGACTCCCTGCTGAGCAGGGAGCCTGACTTGGGGATTGATTGAAGGACCCTGGACCTGTGCCATGACCTGTGCCGAAGGCAGACACCCAACCAACTGAACCACCCAGGTGCCCCAGGAGGTAGTAATTTTTATAGTTTTGTTTAGACACAAATTAGAATTTTGCATGCTAGGGGATCTTGTGGAAAGGAATGAGTCACTCGTCTAGTGGAGATGAGAACTTTACCTAGAGAATGTGGTGACTTTCTGCTCTTTTTTCCAACAAGTGCATAGGCAAAATTAGGTGCCATCATTTTATCTCCAAATTTGGGGATTTGCAAATGTCTGGAAGATGACCTTTATGTACCTTAAAGCCCGCTATACTCAGTACATATTTATTAACTGATCTCTTTCCAAGAGTAAGAACGATTTTCTGTACCTTTGTACAGGACCACTCAGAGTGATTGGTTGTTTTGATATTTAACAGGTTTTAGGGTTGCTTTGTTTTTCTGAAGGCCTCAGTTTTTTGAATCCGTATCATCTGAAGGTTACAGTTAGAATCATTTTTTAAAAATTTCTCTAAGCTTTTATTCTGAGGTTTTTCTAAAATATGCTACTTTCTTACCTCTTTTCTAGGTACTTTTTAGTTAGGTTGTTATTCCAGTGCTGTTCTCTCAGTTTACAAAGAAAACTTGTACAACTTTGGAGTAGAAAATTGACTTATTTCTTTTATAGTGATTTATCGTTTTTAAACCATTTAGAGACTTAAAAATGAGAACTTTGTTAAAGTATAATTCACATACCACATAATTTACTCAATTAAAGCATATGATTCTGTGGTTTTTAGTGTATTCACAGAGCTGTACAGCTGTCATCACAATCAGTTTTAAAACATCCAAACTAAAAAAACAAAATCCAAATCATCTCCCAAAGGAACTCTATACATGTTAGCAGT
This sequence comes from Canis lupus dingo, assembly GCF_003254725.2. NCBI lineage: Eukaryota > Metazoa > Chordata > Mammalia > Carnivora > Canidae > Canis > Canis lupus. The sequence goes on along the minus strand of NC_064246.1, from coordinate 15,612,068 downwards.
CACTTTCCATTCACATAAATGGAATTATATAATATGTAGGGTTTTTTTTAACCGACTTTTTTCACTTACCAAAATGTTTTTGAAGTTCATCATTTGTAGCATGTATCAGTACTTTATTCATTTTTATTGATGAATAAAATCCTTTTGTAAGGCTATATACAACATTTTATTTAATCCATTTATGAGTTGATGGGCATCTAATTGTTTCCAATTTGGAGTCATTATGAATAATGCTGCTATGAACATGCAATCTACAGGTTTTTTTATATTTTCATTAGGGAAATTATTATTTTTATAAAGTAAAATAACCAAGTTTTTTTTTGTAGTTTTATGGTTTTGTTAACAGAAATATGACGTGCACATAAGTCTGTTTGTTTTCTTTGCTGTACAGCCTGGCTTTGGGATTGGTAACTCTGATGGCCAGCTAGGCTGCTCTTTGTACAATGGCCTTGCGGTTCTTGGAGGAGAGATTGTTAGCAAGCTCTGTACAGCAACACTTCAAGCTCCTTGACATTATTGACAAGGAGCTTCCGGAAGCCACTGGGCAGCCTGTCCCATGTTTTCTTGTTGTATCTGTAACCAATGTTGGATATCAAGATCTGGCCTTTGAATCTTCTGTGTACCCTATTGTCACTGCCTTTGGGTTCCTGCCAGTTGCGCTTAATTTTGACAGAATGGTCTGACTGGTGCCAGATGAACTTCCTGGTCCTCTTTTTAACAATCTTGGGCCTCACCAAAGATCTGAGGGCAGCCATTATGCCCAGTAACAGATGGCTACCACCTCCACAGGCAGCGCCAAGGAAGAGTAAAATAACCAAGTTCTAAAGGAAAAGAAGTTGGGTGCTACTTTTAGAAAAATTTTTTGCATATATTTAAAAATTCTCTATCCCTATTATTCCCATATATTAGTTAACTTCTGCTAGGTTTACTGCAATAACAAATAACTTCAAAATCTCAATAGTTAACAATAATAAAGGTTTGTTTCTTATGTTACATGTTAGTTGCAGTTGTCTGGGGCTCTGTTCTGTCTTTTCATTCCAGAATTCAGGCTGAAGGAACAACCTGTATTTGGGATATGCTATTCTTATAACTGAAGGTAAAAGCAACAAAACTAGTGGAAACATGCGTTAAAAGCCTTTGCTCAGATCTGGCAAATGTCACATTTCTGCTCGCAGTATTTGGTTTAGAAAAGTCCTATGGCAAACCTAACAATTGGGAAGGGAAATACAGTCTCACTACAGGTAGTCACATGGCATTATATGGGAATATAGAGCCTTCTTATACATGGAAGGAGGCACCGATAATTGGGAACAGAAATTCAGATTATCACACCTCAGAAGAAAATAATGGAACTTATGGAGGAAAGAAAAGAAAGATGGAGGTGAAGCTGGTGAAACACCATGTCTTTTGAATTCGAGCACTAAGTTTAAGAGATTGCAGACTTTAACCAACAGTTTCTAGAAGTGAGCCAAAGACCCATGCAAGAGGATGAGGGTGGGGGTGAGCGATCTATCAAGTGTGTTACATGTGATGTAATTTATGTAAGAGATGACTTATCAGGGAAAAGACTTACTTCTCTTTCTTCTTAAAACTTCTGGGAGCAATCTTTTGACCAGTCCCATTCCTCTCCTGACAGCTCATCATACTAGAAGCTCATCCTCCTCTCCAGGCACTTTGTTACCCTGTCACTTGGGAAGTTGAACCAGAAAGAAAATTGAACCAAACCTATTTTTATCCTACCTACCCAATTTTTCTGATACCCCTTTCCTGCTATAGCAGGCATCAAAAGAGCTTTTTATTTGATTATCTTCTGGGTGTCATGTACTTTAGACAGTTATTTCCTGACTTGAAAATTCTGAGATGCAGCTCACTGTAGTGAAAGTAGAAAGGGTCTCAAGTCAGGCCAGTCCCACCATAAATACTGTGCTTCCCAGCTCAGCTATCTGTTATTATAGCACTTCTCAAAATGGTCCTGGGACCAACAGCATTAGCGTCACATGGGAAGTTGCTAGAAATTCTCAGGCTCCATGGCTGTGGGCTAGAAGTCTGTCTGAAGTCATTTTGATAAATACTAAAGTTTGAGAACCACTGTATTGTTTTACTCTGTGTCCTCCTCTCCCCATACTTTTAAATCAATTTGTCCTCTTATGCCCTTCCCTCCCTGCTACCAGTATACTTCTCACATCTCAGACCTTGCAGCATTTTTTTTTTAAGTTTTCATTCTGGAAAATTTGGATATATAGAAAAGTAGAGACAATAAGGAATCCCCTTGTATTCAGCAACTAATTTCAGCAGTTATGAACACATGGCCAGGACTGATTTATTATTTTCACCAACGCCTATCTTGCCTGAGATGATTTTGAAGCAAGTCACACCAATTAATCTGTGAATTTGTCAGTAAATCTCTCTAGGAGATAAGGCCGGCCTTCCTTACCTTCATTCCTCTTCCTTTCTTCCTTCCCTTCATAACCAACGCACCACTCCCCTTCTCTTCCCAAAGAACCAAAACAAAATCAGAATTTCTTGGGTGCCTAGGTGTGTCTCAGTGGTTGAGCATCTGCCTTTGGCTCAGGTCATGATCCCAGGGTCCTGGGATTGAATCCCACATCAGGCTCCCTGTGGAAAGCCTGTTTTTCCTCTGCCTATGTCACTGCCTCTCTCTCTCTCTCTCTCTCTCTCTCTCTCTGTCTTTCATGAATAACTAAGTAAATAAAATCTTTAAAAGAAAATCAATTTCTTAATCTCATCTAGTCTTCACATTTCCCCAATTATATATTTTTGCCTTTTAAAAATGTAGTCTGTTTTCTTGAATCTGTACAGTATCCTGTCTCTTAAAGTTTTTAATCTCTAAATTTCTCATCTCTTCTGCCCTCATTCCTTTGTACTTTTTGTTGAAGAAATTAGGTTCTTTATTTTGGAGAGTTTCCTTCAGTCTTAATTCTGTTGATTGCATACCCATGGTCATTTAACACATTCCTCTGCTCTTGTGTTACCTATAAATCGGTCGTTGGATTTAGAGGCTTGATCAAATTCAGGTCTGAGGTTTTCTTGGCCCAAGTATCTCAAAGATTGTATGTGTCTTTCCATTAAGAGGCATTTAATGTATGTTAGCAGCCATTGATGGATTACATCCATTAATTCACTAGGTGTTGCAAAATGATATTCTTTTTAAAAGTTATTTCTTCCTTATATTTTATAACTTATTACCCTGGGATAAAATTTAAATATGGAGGATAGATGCTTAAGTATTTCCTTTTACTTATCAATTTTCAAATGAATGAATTGATTCCTTGGGATCCTCCAAAGATTGTAAATGAATTAATCTTAGATTGATATTAATGAATTAATTTAATGAAGATTTAGATTAATATTTTAAAATATTTATGGATTTAGAGATATATTATGTTTTAGCCCATTACTGCATTAATGCTCAAATTGGCCAAAGTTTCTTCAAGTTGTCTATTGTGTCTTCTTGACATGACCCTCGTAGTCTTTTTTTTTTTTTTTATGATAGTCACACAGAGAGAGAGAGAGAGAGAGAAAGGCAGAGACACAGGCAGAGGGAGAAGCAGGCTCCATGCACCGGGAGCCCGATGTGGGATTCGATCCCAGGTCTCCAGGATCGCGCCCTGGGCCAAAGGCAGGCGCCAAACCGCTGCGCCACCCAGAGATCCCACCCTCGTAGTCTTTGATTTCTTTTTTTGCTGCAGGATATCCCAGGATCATCTTGTAAATGTGTTGACACAGACCAGGAAATAGGCTTTTGCTTAAAGAACATTGATACTTAGAGACCACAATCTGGGTGTTAGGAGTACTCATTACTATTTGTTTTTTTAGTGAACAGATTTAGGAAATACATTTTTGTTGTTGTTTTTAATGCATAGGCCCTATGTTTCATACTGGACAAATAGATCCTTGTCATTGTTAATAATAACTAGACATGATGTTACAAATGCTAAAAAATGTTTGGTTTTTGGTGTGGAAGCATGTAAGAGGGTTGCTTCACATAAAGGAAAGGGGGGGTGTCAAGGAAGACTTCCTCCAGTGACAACACTTGATCTTAGCTTTGAGGAATAAAGTAAAGCAGAGATAGTTTCAAGAGTCTATTTATTTAGGTCATACATTTTATATGCTTCTGTTTTCCCACCAGTGACCTGACCAAGATGAGACTCATTTTGCTTCACTGGAAATTTGACATTTTGTCTGTCTTCAGGTTTTCTCTTTGAGTAATTATATGGTAATACTGTAAGAAATATCACTGTGTGTATATTATTGTGCATTTGTTTTGTGGTGGGACAAGAGTCTTAGAAGGGAAGTTACAGAGTTCAAGAATATGTACATTTTAACCTTTGTTATAGAGACTGCCAAATCACCATCAGAAAAAGTTATAGCAGTTTATAGCTTCTACCAACAGGACAGTAGTGCCTATTTCTTCACACCTATGATCGTGAAATCTTAAAACTCAATTTTTTCAATTATTTAGTATCAGTTGTTATGATTCCTTCCCAGAATATCAAAGGAAGTTCATTTTAATATGTTTGCTTCTTTTTTTCTTAAAGATTTATTTATTTTGGGGTATGGGGAGAGAGTACAAGAGCGAGTAGGGGTGGGGGAAAGGCAGAAGGAGAGAGAATCTCCAGCAGATTCTGTGCTGAGCAAGGCTCAATCCCACGACCCTGAGATCATGACCTTAGCCAAAACTAAAGAGTTGGTTGGTTAACCAACTGCACCATCCAGATACCCTTGTTTGCTTGTACAAAATGAATATATGATTTTTAATTTACAGTATTTTCAGTACTTCTGGAACCTAGAAACTTATTTTATAATGGATCTTTCTAATACTTTACTATGTATTAATAACTTCATGTTTTGTAAGTAACTCAAAGTCAGGATACCTAGATATTATATACCCTTGTTTCTCACCAGCTGCAGGAAGAGAAGGCTTCCTGATTTCTCACTCTATTTTTTTGTTTGTTTTGTTTTGGTTTGGTTTTTGGAATATGATCTGGAGGTTTGGGTTAGAAAGAAACACTTTTTTAACTTTAATTTTTATATTTTTAATTTTTTAGAAGATTTTATTTATTTGAGATACAGTGAGCGAGCAAGAGATGGAGCATGAGTAGGGGGAGGGGCAGAAGGAGAGGGAGAAGCAGATTCCCTGCTGAGCAGGGAGCCCAACATGGGGCTCGATTCTTGGACTCTAGGATCATGACCTAAGTTGCTTCAGACGCTTAACTGACTGAGCCACCCAGGTGCCCTGGAAAGAAAACATTCTTAAAGTATTTTGAGAACCTTCTAATTTTACCAGCCTGTTTCTACCTTTATATGATTTTACTACCTCAGTTTCTGGTGGCCATTTGTGTGGTCTGTGAAAATGGCTAACCCATAAATTAATTTACACGTGAAAGCAAAACATTTGTGCTTTCTCTTTTAGGTGCTATTGAATTTATTATCTTAATATTATCTGTACTTTGAGAAATTATATGTTTTGTTTGTCTACTTAAAAATGGCCTATGATTCATACATATGTCTCAATCCATATTTTAATAGTTCTGTGTTTAAATTTTTCTGCTATAAATACATAATTTCATTAGGTCTCCATACCCAGCGAATTTTTTAGAATTAGGAATGATATTAAGAAAAAGAAGATCAGGAAAAAGATAAACAAAAGAGAAAGAAATTGAAGAAATCCAGATGATTTAAGATCATATTTTTTCCCCTTTAAATAGAAAGCTAACACTTTTTCATCTGACATTTCTCTTAAAGATGCAGCTGTTATCTAGACTTATATTTTAGTCAGAGCTTCACAGCTAAAATAAAGTGAAGACTTTAATATTGTGGTTTTTCAGACTGTGGTAGGTTATTTGGGTTATTTTCAATTGCCTTGATCATCACCCCCTGCCCAACTTCATTTTGGATTTCCTACCTTGAGCTTGATATATAAAAGTATGATTTGTTTTCTTTTTCTTACACTTTTAATGATTATAAATTAGCTTTTTAAAAATGATCTTTTAAGTCTTTATTATATATTAGAAGTTTTCTTCTCATTAATTTTGTCATACTTGTTCATGTCAGAAGAAGCCTTTTTTTTTTTTTTTAGAAGAAGCCTTTTTATTTGGAGATTTAGCTTGCCTTTCAAAGAAAAAGTGATAATTATTCTGTGTTATTTAAAAATAAATTCTCTATAAGGGCAAGGAATTTCTGCTAGATTGGATTTTCTTTTTCTTTTTTAGTTTAGAATGAATTATCTTTTGTGGTGACAAATAACTGTTTCTGAGGCTGGCAAGAAAACTCCCTCTTGGGACTCTCATAGAAGTGTTGTGGCAGCTATCTGATCCAGCTGCTTAGAAAGTGCTCTGAAAGTTGCCTTATTTGTCTGGAAAGAGTCTGGAGCCCAAATTTGGCTTTTTCCCCTGAGGAGTGTTGTAGCTCTAAGCCAATATGGGAACAACCATGAAAGATTCTGTGGTTACAGTGTGAAATAGAGTAGTACCAAGACATAAATTTAAAGTTGTACTCCAAAGCAAATTTTCAGACACAGTAACGAAGGGGCTCCTTAAGGTAGGCTTGCACAGTATTTATATTCATATTCACCTTCTTAGGAGACCAAGAGAAAGGAGAGGAAAGGAAAGGAAGCCTCTCCTTTTCTTATTCTTTCCTGTTTATTCTAAACAGTCCACAACCACACTGATTGCTGTATATGAGAGTCACTGTGTAAGAAAAGGAGGGTCAAGAGTATTGGTGCAGATTACTTCTTACTAAAAAATAAAACTGTAGATCTTTGTATAATATTTTAGTGAATACTAGTGACCTTATATTAAAATACTATATATCAGGGATGCCTGGGTGGCTCAGCGCTTAAGGGTCTACCTCTGGCCCACGGCGTGATTCTGGAGTCCCTGGATCGAGTCCCACATCTGGCTCCCTGCATGGACCTGCTTCTCTCTCTGCGTCTCTCATGAATAAATAAATAAAATCTTAAAAAAATATATTTTAAAGTATACTATGAAATTATTTTTAATCAGATTAAACAGAGAAAAGGGTCAGTAATTTAAAATAATTGGGTGTGGGGAAGAAAGGTATTGATAACAAGAACTATAATAATAAAACAAGATGAGAAAGGCAAGAGGAAAGAAGGAAGTAGAGGAGTTAAAAAAGAAAAATTCCAGTTTTCTCCATCTAATGAGTTGGTTCCTCCCTGCCAACTTTGGGGTTGTCCTGTGGAGAGGCCCATACACTAAGTTGTGGGACTTTTGGGCAAAGTAACTTAATAGTTCAGTATCTCAGTCTTGTTATTTCTAAGGTTGGTACACTTTATCTGTAATTTCTCTGTAGAGTACCTGGCAGATGATGCGTGCTCAGTAAATGTTAGCTATTATTACTATCACTATTGTTGTTGTTATCAGTACCTTCTGTATTCATGTACTCAACCAAAATGTTTATGAAGCTACTATCCCAGAAATTGGTGATTAAACAAGATGAGGTCCTTCCCCAAATGAAGTTTCCATTCTTGTTAATAAGACAAATATGAGCTAGTAAATAAGCAATTATAGGTTATGCTTAGTGCTATGAAGGGAATAAAGGGGGTGAGAAAGGAAGAGTAACTGGGGAGGTCACTTTAGGTGAGGGTATCTGATAAGACCTTCTTGAAGAGGTGGCATTTTAGCTGAAGCTTGAAGATTGACAGCCCATCAGGTCGAGAGCCTGGGAAAGTGCATTCCAATAAAGGGAGCATCAATGCAAGGCTCAAGAGTTGGAGGCAGCTTGGCCCATTTGAGGGATAGTCGTGGAAAAGGAGGGAACAGTGGTCTGAGAGGGCCTAGGGCCCTGTCTGGCTGTTTTCCTCAGCAGACTCCTGCTCAGTGCATCTGAGAAAACCTTCAGTGCTACCTGAGACCCCAGGGGAAGATCACCTCGGTGTGCATGTGCACTGGACCTAGGGATGGAGGACCTCTGAAACTCTCTCTTCCTCAGATTGGTCAGGAAACCAGTCATTTATTAAAAACTCTAAAATTTTAATTCCATACACTTTTTAAAAAATTTATTTATTTATTTATTTATTTATTTATTTATTTATTTATTTATTTTAGAGAGAGCACAGCATTAGGGGTAGAGAGAGGAGAGAGAATCTCAAGCAGGTTCTGCGCTGAATGCAAAGCCCTGCATGGAGCTCCATTCCATGACCCTGAGATCATCATGACCTGAGCCGAAACCAAGAGTAGAATGCTTAACCTACTGTGCCACCCAGGTGTCCTTCAGGTCCAAACTTTGTTAAACTCAACCAGTTATTACTGGTTGTTTCAGAAAAGACATGGTTTGTCTTTAGTTTTTTTCAGTTTAATTTTTGTTCTTTTTGGTTGTTCTGTCCATGGTTTCTCATAATTACAGTTTTAAGCTTATTAATAGTTTTTAAATAACTTTTATTTACAATTACATTTTAGGATAATGGACATTAAGGAGGGCACTTGATATAATGAGCACTGGGTGTTGTATACAACTGATGAATCACTAAACTCTGTCTCAAACTAATATATGTTAATTGATTTAAAAAGTCTAAAATAAAAATATTAAAAAAATAAAATTATATTTTTGACAAGGCATATTATGTAAAAACTGAAAAACAAAATAGAATAGAAAGAAAAGGGAAAATCAGTGAGATGGAGACATAAAAAATAAATAAAAGACGATATAAAAATTTTTTGCACCAAACAGTAAAATGTGTTTCTCCTTGTCTACTGTGAGTCACTTGTTACCTGTTTTTGGGAATTTCTTCCAGAGGAATAGTTAAGAAAAGTAGTTGAGCAAATTGTTTTTTCAGTACTTTAGGCAGTTTTGTTCATCTAAATTTTTATCTTTCGTGTTATTATTAAATGTTTTTAAAAATTACTTTTGAGGGGTACCTGGCTGGCTCAGTTCATGATTACAGAGTCCCAGAATTGAGCTCTGTGTCTGGCTCACTGCTGAGTGGCGAGTCTGCTTCTCCTTCTGCCCCTCAACCTGTTTGTGTTCTCTCTCAAATCAAAAAATCTTTTAAAAAATCACTTTTGAAACTAGGACATTAGAATTTTTTTTTTTAAGATTTTGTTTATTTATTCATGAGAGACACACAGAGAGAGGCAGAGACAAAGGCAGAGGGAGAAGCAAGCTCCATGCAGGGAACCCGACATGAGACTCGATCCCGGGTCTCCAGGATCAGGCCCTGGGCTGAAGGCAGCGCTAAACTGCTGAGCCACCCGGGCTGCCCTGAAACCAGGACATTAAAAGCACTTTGGAAAATTGGTTTTATTTAATCAGTTTTGTATTTAACTTTAATCTTAGGAGAGAATCCCAGGTTTCAGGTAAAAAGAAAATGAGACCAATATATTTATTTGTCTGTTACTGACTTTTCTGTTGCGTAGGATGTCTTTATATGGTAAGGTAGGCTTATAATTAGGGATTTTTTTTATGGTTTTGTGTTGGTTATATTCTTTGTATGAGGTTTATATCCTTTTTTGTTGTTAACTTTTATCTTTTTTATCCTTTTTTTTTTTTTTTTTGAGATTTTATTTATTTGTCCATGAGAGACAGAGAGATAGGCAGAGGGGAGAAGCAGGCTCCCCAGAGGGAGCCTGATATGGGATTCGATTCCAGGATCCCGGGATCAGAACCCGAGCCAAAGGCAGACATTCAACTACTGAGCCACCCAGGTGCCTTTTTTTTTTTTTTTATCTTTTTGATCACTCTAACATAATCATGATCCTTGGCCTAAAGAGAATGACCAGGTTGAATTCAGTCCCCAAAGTTGCATGTAAGTAATCTTTAAACTGTTTTGTGGAATGCTCAAAATATATTTTACTATAAAAGTCAGGCGTCTTTTGTCATATTTAATATAGAATATACTGCAAATTATCTAGATGCTTTTAAAATGGTAGGGGAGTTTGACTATTTCATTATATTTGGTAGCCTAGTTTATTTAGCAGAGAGCCATAAAGAAGTGTATTACCAAAAAAATTCAGCCTGCTTCTAGAGGAAAAAAAATGTTTATTCTAATTATAAGTATTAGCTTATCTTTTTCCAGTCCTCCTTTGATTTACATGGTTAAGTTTTGATAAATTCTTTAAGATGTTATTCTTTTGGGAAACACTAATGGCTTCTTGATCATCATCACCTTGCCTAACTGAAAATTTGGCTTTCAGTTCTTCTTATGCTTTTTTTTCAGGGTCATAAGGCATAGTGTCAAATCCTCAATGCCCAGTGCTGTTTCCAGAACATTCTTCATGTTCCTCTTGTGGCAAACCCTGGTTCTTGAGGTTCATGTCCCCCAGGCATACTGCTTCCTCCTTCATTCCAGTTGTGAATCTCCATTCCCTGATGAATAAAGTTCATTCACTTCTTGCCTTCTATTCTTGCCACCACTTTGTCTTTGTGTGGCATATCCAACAACATAGTTTCTCATTTCCTTGACCTCATCTCTAGCAACTTTTATTTCTGCTTTATTTCTTCCACTTTGTTTGTAAGGACAAATGGTAGTCCTGTAAGTTACCTTGAATCTTCCAGCTCTAAAATCATGAATTTGATCCCACACTGATCACAGCCTTCTATCCTTCTCATTCTCTTATTCAGTTATTTCCACTACATCTTTATTTTCTTTTATTTTTAAGGAATTGAATATGATATACCTTCCATCTATCTGTCAGGTTCCTCACACATAGTTTTTTGCAGCAACTACAATTTTTTTTTTTATTGAAGCACACTATACACACAGAAAAGAGTATATATGTTAAATATGTATCTCAATGAATTTTCACAACTGAACACACTCATATAAGCAGTGCCTAGAGTAAGAAACAGCATGTTACCAATGCTCTAAAGCCCCCTCGACCTCCCCTAAAACACCCAATCCACTTTCTCAGCTTCCCACAACATAAACTATTTTATAGCATAACTGTAATGTATCTTTAGTTATCAAATGATGGGAAAAGAATAGTTAATCCCAACTTATTCACGTAAAGTAGGTTATATAAAACTCTTTTCCTATTTTCTCTGTTTACTGCTGTCCTAATTAAATGGTTGTGATCACCTCCGAGAATGTGTTCCTACTGTAGTGTTAGTATTGCCTTTAAATACAGGACAGCTGTGTTTTTTGTGTTTTTTTTTTTTTTTTTTTTTTTTAAGATTCACTTTCAACCCATTTTGAAAAGAAGCTGGGCTTAATGGCTTTTCATGGAAATGTTAGGATAGTTACCTCTTTTTTTTCTAATGTGCATTTTATATTTTCTTTTAGGCACCATAGTTCTTTCCCGAAGCCTTAATTTGAGGTAGCTTTAGAACATTATTGCTTAAAATGCCATTTAAAAATGCTGTTTTCTTGGCTCTAAGGAGGATGCACCTGGACTACTCTTCTGGTCTGATGGATCCCCACTTTGTGGTTTGAAAGCAGGGCATACTAGGAGGGCCTTCTGTCCATTTAAAGAAATGTTCATGTATATGAATTCATGCTCTGACTATAGAGTACTAAGATTATCAAATAAATGTATGCAAACATACAAACCCATTTCCAGCACTCTCTTTAAAAAAGAAAAAAAGTTATACTTTCTATTATACCAGTTCCTAAAAGTAGAATTTTGGAATTAGGTCATTGTGGAGTGAATCCTAGTTCTGTCATCCATGCTCTATGACCATATGCACTTCCTTTCACCTCTCCATGTCGTCTGTAAAATGGGAATAATATATCTTTTCTAAATTATAAGTGAGGAATAAATGGCATGATGAATTTGATGTATACTAAAATCCTGCTGGTTTCACACAGATTCACGATAAATGATAGTTTTATCTCCTTTCTTATTCAAGGTCGAAGAGTGTCAAAGCCTTTATCACATTATTCCTACATAACTATAGTAATTTAATAAATAGTTTCTTCGTCTCCTGCCCTAATTAATCTCAAATGCTTGCCTTTCTAGATCTGTCTTCCTGAACTATTATTCCCATCTTTGCTATTTCCTTTTTAAAAACATCAGTAGATTTCTTGGCCAGCAGTCTGGCATAGAAGGACTTCATAGATTGGCTTGAGAACTTCTGACCTTATTATCCATCACTGCCTTTTCTAGGCTAACCATCTGTCTCCTTGGTGCACTTTAGATTTTCCAACCTCTGCACTTGCCCAATAGGAATGTCCTCTCATTGTGACATGTCTCCCATTCAGGTATTTCAGATAGAGGCCATTTTGCCTTTCTCATTGGTGATGCTCTCCAAGGCCTCTCACAGACTAAAATTTTCCTTTACGTACCTTCAGAATCTGTCCCCTTAACCAGTCAGCTGTCTTTAGTTTCCTTGTCTTGTTGCCTTTCTGTTCATGTGCCTAGAAAATCTCCCAACCTGGATTGTTCTATTCCAGAGTTTCACACCTGTTAATGCTTTGGACCAGATAATTCTTTGTGGTAGGAGGCTGTCTTGTGTATTGTCAGATTGTAACAGCATCCGGTAGAGGCCAGTAGCAAGCTCTTTCCTGTATATTGTGACAACCAGATTGTCTCCTGATATTGCCACATTTCGCAAAGGGACAAAATTGTCTGTCCTATCCTTTTTTGTTGAAAACCATTATTCTAACTGTATGCCTTAATTTGCCTTTTCACTTGTATTTCAGAGGAAAAATCATATGGGTCATGGTTCCCATAAATCCGTAGTTTCTGATTCATCTGGGTCCTTAATTGTGCCTAGTAGTTCTTTAATACTTTCCTGGAATTATTTTAGGCCTTATTCACCTCAAATTTCCTGTCTCATTGCCTTTCTTTTATTCTTAGTGGATGACTTTGTCTTCTCTTTGAAGAGAAAAGAAGGTAGGTTTTATTTTTATTTGTTTGTTTGTTTGTTTATTTATTTATTTATTTAGTTTTTTAGAAGGTAGGTTTTAGATTTGTCCTCCCTCAACTTTGTGATATCATGAGCTTATCTGATATTCAATTCTGACACCTATATTTATCTAATTTTGTGACCTTTGACAAGTTAGCCTTTTACGTGTCACTTTCTTCACTCATCCTATGGCTGTCATGACCTTAGCATAGTGCCTTGCCCACATTATCAGATTGTGATGGGGTTAGGAAATGTCAGAGCTAGAGAAGTGAGTGTTGTTATATATGAAGCGCAGAGAGAGCCTCTAGTTAGAGATGAGACTCTGGGGAAAGTGAAACATGAGCCACATGGAGTTATTTGAAGAAAGGACTTGAAAAAATGGGACTATAATATAATATGAGAGATAGAATAGTAACTGTAGGGCGATGAGCAATGAGAGAGTGAGTGGGTGGGTTTAGTTTTAGATGGGAAAGACATGAGGATTTATAAATGCCCATAGTAAGGTATCATCAGAGAGGGAAACATTAAAGTTAAAAAAGAAATAGAATAAGCTAACTTACTGCAACAACCTCTTAATTATTCTCTATCCATTTTCCATGCCGCAGTGGATTAATCAATTTTTAAAAATGTTCTTTTAAAAAAAATTATTTGACAGAAAGAGCACAAGCAGGGGGAGCAGCAGGCAGAGGGAGAGGAAGCAGGCTCCCCACTGATCAGAGAATCTGATGCTGGGCTCCATCCCAGGATGCTGGGATCATGACCTGAGCTTAAGGCAGACACTTAACCAACCGAGCAACCCAGGTGCCCCTGAGTTAATCATTTTAAGTGCAAATCTGATTTATTACTTCCCTGCTTAAAGCCTTTAAATGTATGCACTTGCCGGTAGTCTTAATCCCAAACTTCATAAGATCATGGCCACTTGTTGCTGCTGCTAATATGTCCACCTTCAGCTCTCACTGCTCCTTTTCTCTCCACCTATATATACTCCCTCTGCCCCCACACACTCTCTGACCAAATATGTGTTTCAGGCTTTAGTCATACTGTACTGAATTTCTCTCAGTTCCTCAAATATGCTAGGTTCTCCCAAGCTCTATTTTTTACATTCGCCTGAAATCCTTTCCCTTTTCTCCTTCTTTGGCTGACTTTCATTCATTCTTCAGGCTTCATCAATCCTACCATTTCTTTCTGATCACTGCTCCAACTTGAAGCCTGGATTAGTTAGCCCTTCTGTGTGCTGCCATTCATCTGTCCTTTAATATCTTCTCTTAGATTTCTCATACTTTTATACCAAATGATAAAAGTCTTTTTACATGTTTGTATGTCTACTACATTATAAACTCTGTGAAAGTAGAAATTACATGCTTCCTGTTCACTTTTGGATCCCCATGCTAGGCAACAGTGCTTGGCATATGGTAGGGCCCTGACAAATGTTTGTTGCATAAATTAATAGATTTAATTTTTGGTTAAAATGAGAAAAACGTTAACCCACTTATATAACACTTAACAATTACTCTGCTAGGTATTTTGTTAAGTGCTGTGGGGGATTCAGAGGTCCTCATCACTTCTTTCAAAATGCTTCTGATCCAGTTGTGGAAGTATAATGTGCACAGTGATGCCTATCTGAATATGAGTTCTCATAATTTGAAATTTCAGTAAATTTGGATATATTTGTAATCCCTTTTTGTCAATTGTGAGAGTTTTATTTCTAGTATAAGATGTTCCTCCTCATTATTCTACATTTAACTGTCACGAGCTTAGGAAGGGAAAGACTTGAGAAGGGGAAAATAGATACCGTCTCTCTCTTTTTTTCCCCTACTACTATTTTGTTGTTTGAATAAGGATTTGCCAGACAAAATAAGATGTGAGAAAAACTTGGGTGGAGGATAACCCCAAACAAGGGGAATTTTAAAGAACAAGTATGGAAAGGGGAAAGCACAGAAGGTATTTCAGGAAGGACCTTGGGCAAGTCTTTATACTAACATTTCCTTTTAACAACAACAAAAATTACAAATAATATAACATTACCTGAGCGTTTATTCTGTGCCCAGCACTGTGCTAGTTATTTTACATGAATTATTTCACTTAACCCTCATGAGGCTAGTGTTTTTATTATCCCTTTAGAGAATATAATTTCTATTCCTGGATTTTTCCATTTAGTTTGTGCAAAGAAGAGCTAATTCTAAGTAGTTTTTCTTTTCTTTTCTTTTTTTTTTTTAAGATTTTATTTATTTATTCATGAGAGAGAGATAGAGGCAGAGACACAGGCAGAGGGAGAAGCAGGCTCCATACCGGGAGCCTGACCTGAGACTCCATCCCGGTCTCCAGGATCACGCCCTGGGCTGAAGGCAGAGCTAAACCGCTGAGCCACCCAGGCTGCCCGTTTTTCTTTTTTTTAAACAAATCCATCCTGTCAGATCCTAATTCATTCTTCTAAAGAATGAGGGGAGAGGAGAGCAGCATGAGCCCTAGCTTTGTCCTCGTATAGCTATAAGGAAGATCCCCGAGGCCTTGTAATAGTGGGGCCAGGAAGACTGAGGGGAAACTCCTCCTTCCCTTTTTTCTCTGTTTCTTACCACGAATCTAGGTATTGGAGGAAATATGTCATTGTTATCTCCAAGTCAGCAAATTAAGTGCATAGTAATCACTATGATCAATTTTAGGTATATAATTTGGAATGGACTTTTAAAAATTCTTGCTGTTGTATAAAAATAAAAAAATATAAATACTATATAAATATAAAAGTAAGATTGCCATTGCTTTCATTGTTTTGATCCAAATCTTACATTTTTCAACCCTATTTTCCCATAAAATCTTAAGTTCTTCAACTATAAATTCTTCTGTTACAAAGCTACTATGAGGTTGAGGTAAGTGCTGTGCTTGTTCACGGGGGGAGGGGGAGTAAATGTTAGGAAAAAGGTATCACTCATTTAGAAAACCTAGATACAAAAAAAAATTTAAAAAAAAAGAAAAGCTAGATACACTAAAAGTTATATATTCAAAATTTTTTCAATGAGGAAAAGCAGTACTATGTCAAAATATAAGTGGTCCATTGATTCAGTGTTTCAAAGGGCTGGTTAGTAGGATCATTCTTTCTGGTATAGAGCATGTGTGTAGTGGTAGTGGAGACCTGTATTCCAGTCCTGATTATGTCATTTACTAACAGCATGAACAGCATGACTTAGTGATGTTATTCTTTCTTAGCTCAGTTTCCTCATCTTAAAAATTGGAGATATTAGTACTTCTAAAGAATATTGTTTGGACTAAATGAAGTAATACATGTTATTTTTTTTTAAATTTTATTTATTCATGAGAGACACAGAGAGAGAGAGGCAGAGACACAGGCAGAGGGAGGAGCAGGCTCCAGGCAGGGAGCCCGATGTGGGACTCTATCCTGGGTCTCCAGGATCACACCCTGGGCCGAAGGCAGGCACTAAACCTCTGAGTCACCCAGGGATCCCCTGAAGTAATACATGTTAAATGATTATCGCAGACTTAATAGATCTCACATGTTAATGAGTCTTAGCCGTTCCTTTGCAGAAGTACTGTGCTTGTGATTGGAGGCAACATAATGTGTCTGGTTTGAAGGGAAGATATAATTAACATTTTTAATCCTAATGCCTAAAGGGAAAATTTTAAATGAATCATAGTTTTGAAAAATGTATTAAAGAAGAATTACATCCTTTGGTTTCTGCAGAGAATTAAGTAAGTGTAAAATAGACATCACAGCAATCCTATTTGCAAGTATTATCAAGATACTAAAATATATTGTGGGTAGATAATCTTTTTTTGTGAACTTATCAAGGAAATAGCCCCAAAAGAGGGGGAGGCTGGAGGGGAAAACCTGATTGTTATCATAACTCCTGTTTGTTAAAACTAAAAGAAGCTCTTCTCATAATCTAAAGCAACTAAGGGCAACTTTGCCCTCAGGAGTCATTTGATTATGTCTTAAGACATTGTCATGAGGAGGCAGTGGGGTAAAGGGTTGAGAGGAGAAGGTACTGCTCACATCTAGTGGGTCCAGGCTAGGAATGCTGCTAAAACATCCTCTAATAACCAGGATAGCACCTCCTCCCCAAAGAATTATCTGTCTCAAAATGTCAGTAGTGCCCTTTATCTAGACTTAAGCATCAGCTTACTTAGGAGCTAACATTAGGATATGTTTTATAATGAATACTTTGTAGGGATCCCTGGGTGGCGCAGCGGTTTGGCGCCTGCCTTTGGCCCAGGGCGTGATCCTGGAGACCCGGGATCGAATCCCACGTCAGGCTCCCGGTGCATGGAGCCTGCTTCTCCCTCTGCCTGTGTCTCTGCCTCTCTCTCTCTCTCTCTCTCTCTCTCTCTCTCTCTCTCTGTGACTATCATAAATAAATAAAAATTAAAAAAAAATTAAAAAAAAATACTTTGTAGAAATGACTGGATTGCTTTAATGTTTCTTGCTTTATTTGAAAATAGTGGTTTACCTTCTTTAAATTGTGTTAGTTTTCATGAGAGAATTAAACTAGTAAATTTCTTAGGTGATCACTTCATTGTCTTCATAAGGAATAAGAAGAAACAACCCAGTTGACCCATCTTAAAGATGATTTTCATTCTTTTACTTTAGATTTTATGGTTACTGTAATTTGAGATGAATTCCTTTATGAAAATAGTTACATAAAGATGTTGAGACTTCACAAAATGATCATGGTTGGATTAGATCAACCATGTATGGTAATTAGCAATTTAATTTTTTTAAAAAATTGAAAGCATTTCACTAATTTTAAAGAATAAACAAATAAAGAATAAACAACTGACCTTTCTTGGCAATAGCCAGTAATTATTGAATGCTTGCTTTGTATAACTCTGTTCTAAGCATGTAACATGTATTCACTCACTGGATCTCCACAACAAGTTCTTTATCTGGGGACTATCATCATTTCCATTTACAGATGAGAAATTGGGGTACAGAGAGATAGAGTTATTTGCCTAGGGTCATGCAGCTGGTAAATGGTGGAACAGGGATCAGAATTTAGAGAGTTTAGCTCAAGTTTGCTCTCTTAATCCCTATGTTATGTTATACTGACTTGTCAACCAAGAATGTTAAAATATTTTCTGATTAATTACATCCTCTAGACTATATCAGTATATGATTGACCCTTGAACAATACAGGAGTTAGGGATGTCTGCCTATGAATTTGAAAATCTGCTATCATTTTTGATTTCCCCAAAACTTAACTACTAATAGCCATTCTTCACTGGAGCGTTACTGATAAGATGAATAGCCAATAACATATATTTTGTATGTTGTATGTATTACATACTGTATCCTTACAGAAAGGAAGCTTGAGAAAAAAATCATAAGAAAAAATACATTTACAATACTATACTGTATTTATTGAAAAAGATATATGAAGGACTGGACCTGCACAGTTAAAAGGGTTTAAGGGTTTAAGGGTCATTGTTTAAGGGTCAACTGTATAGCCAAAAACCTTGAAAGGCTTGTACTTTAAAAATGTACTTGTGGCATTAGGATGTACTATATTAGTTCGTATATCTGGATTAGAATGTGAAAGAATGGAAATTTAGAGTTTTTCTTGATCTTAATGGTCTTTTATCCAAAGAAAACCTAGGAGTCTCTCTGTGATTTAAGTTTTTCTTTTCCATATGTCTTTCCAATTTCTGTTTGTCTTTTCCTCCTCTCAGATGTTTGACTACTTTGTTTTTTAGGTTTTATTTGCCTATTGATTTCACCTTTGCTCTTTCCCTAAGATGGTCTTAATAAACTAGTTTAATTTATTTCTACAAGAAATGTTTCTCTTACTAAGTGAGGTCATGGAAAAACTAAAAATGTCCTGGGTGGCAGAGAAAATATCAGAAACATACAGAGTTAATAAACCATATGTGGATGATCTGTAATTGACTATGGTTTATTTCAGAAATGTCTTTTGTTAAATGAAGCTTCTAAGTGAATTCTCAAAGGCACAGAATTTAAAAAGACTATTTGTTCTATTTGAGTATTGCTCGTATTTTTAAAAGGAAAAAAAGCAAAAAAAAATTCAGTTTAGTTTTAAAAGGAAATATGCCTACTGTTTTAAAACCTATAATAAATAGTTACCTAGTAGATAGATCAGTTGTAATAAATATGAGTTTGGACATTTCTAGCAGTGTAATTTCCAAGGGAAAGTTTCTCAAATCCAACTTTAAAATAAAAATATCTTGGGCAGCCCTGGTGGCGCAGCGGTTTGGCACCGCCTGCAGCCTGGGGTGTGATCCTGGAGACCCGGGATCGAGTCCCACGTCGGGCTCCCTGCATGGAGCCTGCTTCTCTCTCTCCCTCTGCCTGTGTCTCTGCCCCTTTCTCTCTGTGTCTATGAATGAATAAATAAAATCTTTAAAAAATAATAATAATAAAATAAAATAAAATAATATCTTTAAAAATTTTAAGGTAAAATAAAATTAAGATATCTTAATTTTTTAAAATCCTAAAATACAAATTTTCTAAAGTAAGATTAAAAGCTATTCTATTTTACAGCTATTTATCAACTATTAGCCTAGAAAAAGGCTTCATATTATTTCTAGCTATACCTATAATCAAGGAAATCCTGTCTAGTCTTTCAGAGAAACACTTATGGTTTATTTCTCAGCAAATATATTGCATTTATTTTATTTTTAAAGATTTTATTTATTTATTCATGAGAGACAGAGAGAGAGAGAGAGAGGCAGAGACATAGGAAGAGGGAGAAGCAGGCTCCACACAGGGAGCCTGACGTGGGACTCGATTCCAGAACTCCGGGATCATGCCCTGAGCCAAAGGCAGCTGCTCAACCGCTGAGCCACCCAGGCATCCGTCTGTCTGAGCATCTATCTATCTATCTATCTATCTATCTATCTATCTATCTATCATCTATCTATTTTTTTTTAATGTTTTTAGAGAGAGAGACAGTGAGCACGCTGGTGCTGGTGGTGAGGGGTAGAGGGGGATAGAGAGGGAGAGAGAGAATCTTAAGCAGGCTCAGCATCCAGAATGGAGCCAGACTTGCAGGCTTGATCTCACTACCTTGAGATCATGACCTGAGCAACAATCAAGAGTTGGATGCTTAACTGACTGAGCCACCCAGGTGCCCTTCTTAGTGAATATATTGAATTTAATAGAATATTGAGGATTTAATATATAGTAATGCTTAAAATACAAAATGTGTTAGCATATGAATGGCATTTGTAAAATTTATAAATGTGAGACTTTTATTTTTATGAGTTACAATGTGGTTATAGTGAACATAATTTCTCTAACATATAAATATGAATAATGGGCTGGATGGTGAAAATGCTTACCATTTGTACCCTTGAAATTAATATTCTGTGATATATAGAATGAAAGTAAGGAAAGGACTTTCCTAGACTCACAAAGAAGAACTCTTTAAAATACACACACACACACACACACACACACACACACACATATATATATATACCGGTAGCCATGGTGGTCCTGGGTTTTCTCATTTTTCATCCATCCACTTTTTATTGAATGATGTATCAGGAATGTAGGGAAAAAAAAAAAACAACCTATCTACTTTGAACCAGAAGTGTCCTCTATCAGAAATGGTGCCTCGTTCTATATGCATTCAAACTCTCTGTCAGGAATAATTATTATTGTAAAGTAATGATAATTCAGAGTCATCAATAACATGTACTGAAGGAAGGTTAAGTGCATCCATCCCATAACCATTGTGTTTACAGCTTTCAGTGCTAGAGTATTAGGCATTTGAATAGTCTTGGCTTGTAAAACTACATAGTAGGCTGTTTGTCTGAAGGATTCATTATTGCCCACATTGAATATATGCAGTTGGGCTGTTTTACTTCTCTATGAAATTTGATTCCTTCCTACCAGGGTTAGAACTTTTATATTGACCAGAGGAAAATGCTGTATGATTAGACAGCCTCTATAATAAAACGACTATTTTTTAAGATGATTTTTTAAATTGTCAAAGAAATAGATACTCATTTTTTCATAGTACTTTTCAACAGTCCTATGTTGGAAAGATCCAGGAAAATAGGAAGAAGATGAACAATATAACAGCAAAATCTGGTAATGCTACTACTGGAATAAAACCATTAATACTATTTAGTCTTCCTTTTTTTTTTTTTTTTTTAAGATTTTATTTATTTATTCATAGAGACAGAGAGAGAGGCAGAGACACAGGCAGAGGGAGAAGCAGGCATCATACAGAGAACTTGACGTGGGACTCGATCCAGGGTCTCCAGGATCACGCCCTGGGCTGCAGGCGGCGCTAAACCGCTGCACCACTGGGGCTGCCCACTATTTAGTCTTCTAAAAAATCTTTTCTCTTTTAGGTTGCTGGGGTCCTCCCTTCTTAATACTCCAAAGAAGAAATCTCTGGTTCATCTTTCTTTCATTAGTTACATTGAGTAAATCCTGCTAGTTCTGTGTCTGCTCTGGCTCTTAATTTGTCTAGCTCCCTTACCTCATGATTCATTCCTTTTCACAGTTATTGTTAGATATTAAAATAGTCTTCTCTACCTGGTTGTTCTGTTTTTGTTGTCTTTCCTCTTTTTTTTTTTTTTTGTCTTTCCTCTTTTATTCTTCACGTTATTAGTAGGTTTATTTCTCTAAAAACCAAATCTATCACTTGGCTTAAAAACATAACTGTGTCTCTAAATGCTTTAGAAAGTGTGGCAACATACTATAACATTATAATGTGCTAGAGGCATAGGAAATACAGTGACTTCATTTATAGTGGCCTCTGACTATACTGCATATGTGACTTAAACCATACAATTCTGTTATCCCCTAGGTGCAACCCATATTTCCAAATACCAGTCATCTTTTGTGCTTTTTTTTTTTTTTGAATTGAAATCCTTTTTCTTTTTTACCTTTCTCCCAAAATGCTTCTTAACTTCTAAAATGTAACTTGGATGTTATCTTTCCTGGGAAGCATTCTTAAATTGTTCCAGATAAATTACTTACTCAGGTGTTCCAGAGGAACTAATTACACTGCTTATAACACTTGCCATATTGTATTATACTTAGTTGTATATATCATGTACATTTTTGCTTTCCTAGTCAATTAAGGGAGGTATCGATCCCTGTGATTTGGAATCACCAGATGCTTTTGACTTTCAGAAGGTAATTCTAGGGAAGCAAATTTTATTTCTCACTCATGATTTTCACCTATTGCTTGAGATATTTTCTTATGCTGCCTTTATAGTTTTTCTTCCTACTATATGCCTATAGTATTCTCATTAACTACCTATATACATCCATGCTTTATGCCAAAGATATCCAAAAGGATGTTTTTAGGGCAATGAGAGCAGTGTTTTGAAATTAAAAAAATATAATAATAATAAAGTCTAGGACACTGCAAATTGCTTTGGTTTTCTTGATGTTGCTAATTGTCAGTCTCTGAAAGAGGCCCTGTTTTTGTTAAAATTACTCAGTACAGCTTTTCACTGTTAAAAGTTCACAGTACTTCACATTAGCATTCAGGAATCTGTCCAAAGAAGTCCAAATATATTATCACAATTTCCATAGAATTCTGCAAGATAACACAATTTAAAAGTTAGTGAGAAAGACAGAAATTGATAGTGATAAATAGGTGTCATAGCTTTGAAAGGTGCCAGATCATCAGTTCATTATTTTGAGAATTTGTAAGTGGAAACAATCAAGAATTCAGAGTTTTTTGCTGTGTAAACTATATTGTAGGACAACTAAATAGTTAATTAGGGAAAATCTTCTTTAGAAGAATTCCAGATAATAAGTGTGATTGGAATGATAGAATTAGTAAATCCCATTTGGGCAACCCTTAAGTAAATGGTCATTGAGTGAATCAGGCTGGCAACACTTGAATACAGTAACCTAACCAATATGAACATCACTTTAAGTAGGATAGCCAGACATCATGTGTGTCCTAATGTGATGGGTTAGGAAAGTACATGTATCACCCAAGGAGTATTCTTGCCAAAGACATGAATCATGTCTCTAGATCTTAACTATAGTTTACAGGAAATATGGGGAATGGAGAAATACATTAATAACAGGAAGAAACAGCTAAATTTAGAATGTGATAAATTCTATAGACAACTCACTTGTTACAGATTAAAGGAAATGTATAGAGTTATATTAATCAGATACAAATGTGTGGTTCTTAGTTTGGGTCCTGGTTCAGGAAAACCAACAGTAAAAATTTCATTTTTGAGATGATTGAAATTTGAACATAATGTACATATTAAATGATTTTGAGGAATTGCTAATTTTGTCAGATGTGATAAACGCATTGTAGTGTCAAATTAAAGTCTTTAAATGATAGTGATATTTTCGTTACTAATATGGGTGAAATGATATAATGTCTGGGATTTGCTCTAAAATACTCCAATCCCCGCCCCCCCCAGAAGAGAGAAAAATTGTAGGATGGGAAAAAGAAGATAACGAGACATTTCTGAGTTACATGGGCATTTGTTCTACAGTTATCTCCTTACTTATGTGAATGTTCGAAAATTTTCAGACCAAAAGTTGAAAAAATTAAAACCTAAAAAATGTGTAGCATCAAGGTTTCTAGCATAGGAAGAAAGCTGAGTCAATAACATAACACAGTGTCTATGTGATGAAAACAAACACCTGCTAGGGAAAAGCATGACTCTTCCTATTAAGATCAAAAAAATTTTTCTTCATTATGTTCTTGAGGACACCATGTAATATATTTTTAAAAGCATTTTAAATTACATCCCTTCTATAAATAGAATATTTTTTGTAGCATTCATCAAAATGGTTAGTGGAATACCATCCATGGTTAATTCCAGTGAAACCAGCTTTATGGCAAACCATTATGATACATTCCAGGAACCTTAACTTCAAGCTGTGTAGGGTTCCCCAGTATAATTCATGAGAAGTCTTATTCCTGTCTTTTAAAAGCTTAGAGAAACAGGGTACCTGGCTGTCTCAGTCAGTGGAGTGTATGGCTCTTGATCTCAGGGTCACGTGTTTGAGCCCCATGTTAGGGGTAGAATTTACTTAAAAAAAAACAAAAACTAAAAAAAAAAAAAAGCCTAGGAAAAAAAACTCAACCTTTCTATTCATTCATCTCTCCTCCCCTCCATTTCTGTTATAATTTCCTTCTCTAGTCCTCTTTCACAAATTAGTTAATACAATATATACATTTCCTTACAGCTGTTCTAGTTGGCCAAGAAAATTTTACTGACTTTTTTTTTCTATGGTTTATCTCAAAAACAAGTCTTTTTAAATGTAAAAAATGTATTAAAATAGGCATTTAAAATATCATTGCCATTTACTCAGAGATTTTAGTATTAATTCCCTTCCCCCTGCCCAAAGAATCTGTGTTAGAGTAACTAGATGGATTATATAAAGTATCCTGCAGATAGTTCTCCATAAACATTGTTTTTACCTGGAGCTTTTCCTGGATATTGGGCAGCAGTGAATTTGAGATTTTATTTTTCTGGCAACTGTCTGAAATACAGATCTTCTGTGTTATTGATTAAATTTGAACCATTATTCAGTGAAGCTATGTTAAAGTTTACGTTCTTTTTTGAAAATTGAAATGACTAACAGGAACAGGACATTATCTCTAATTTGAGATTAGCCAAGGGAGTACCTATGGGTAAAGCCAAGACTCTAGAAAATAATTTTTTTTAAGATTTATTTATTTATTTACGATAGAGAGAGAGAGAGAGAAAGAGACAGACAGAGACAGGAGGGAGAAGCAGGCTGCATGCCGGGAGCCCAACGCGGGACTCGATCCCGGGACTCCAGGATCACGCCCTGGGCCAAAGGCAGGCGCTAAACCGCTGAGCCACCCAGGGATCCCCCTAGAAAATAATTTTAATTACTGGTTCAGTTTTCTATCGCTGTGTAATGAATTGTGACAGTAGTTTAAAACAACACAGATTTAGTATCTTATAATTTTCATGGATCAGGAGTCTGGACACAGTTTAAGCTGAATCCTCTACTTAGGGTCTCACAAGGCTACAAATCAAAGTGTTAGCCAGGGCTGAAATGTCATTGAGGCTCTGGATCTTCTTCCACGTTCACATGGTTATTGGCTGAATTGATTTCCTTCTAGTGGTTGAACTCAGGGCAGCTTGCTTTTTCAGGGCCACTAGAAAGTCTCTGACCTCTAGACTCCCTCTTAAAGGGCTCAGCTTTATTTTGTAAGTTCATTCAGGGAAATCTTCCCTTTGATTAATTGAATGACAATTAGGGACCTTAATTACATTGGCAGACTCTTTTCACCTTTGCCATTTAAAATAATATAATCATGGGAGTGATACCCCATTTCCTTTGCCCTATTCCATTGGTTAGAAACAAGTTGCAAGTCCCACTCACACCCAAAGAGAGAGGATTATACAAGGGCATGGGGCCTTGGGGGTCTTTTTAGAATCTCCTGCTTACCAATATTACACTATTGCCTTTAATAAAACATTTTAAGTAGTTTATTTTGTTTTATTATACAGACAACATTAATGAAACTTGAAGAGAAAAAAAAATGTCACCCCATAATCCTGGTTTCCAGTGTATCAAAATGTTTTCCTTTGGCTGTGTGCGTGCGTAATTTTTATTAAATATTGTAGAGCAGAGATACAGTTTTCCATTGCTTTTCACTTAGCAAGGGCATTTGTCTTGTAGTTTACATAATGTTTGTATGTATCATCTTTAAGGGATGCAAATGATTTGATCAGTCATGCCTATGTAACAGAGCCCACATAAAGCCCTTTAAACAATGGGGCTTGGAGAGCTTCACAGTTCGTGAACATATCCACTTGTTGGTAGGGTGGCATAGTCCAGCTCATTGGAGGCAGAAATTCCTGTTTCTAGGACCCATATGGACTTTGCCTTGTGTACCTTCTCATCTGGGTGTTGTGTCCTTTGTAATAAACTGGTAATAGTAAATAGTGTTCTTTGGAATTTTTTTCTCTCTTCTTTTTTCTTTGGAATTTTATGAGCTGTTCTAGCAAATTATTGAAATTGAAAGGGAGTTGGGGTTGTGGCACCACCTTGTAGCCAAGTCAAACAGAAGTGTGTGTAACATGGGGACCCAGTACTTGCGACTAGCATTTGAAGTGAAGGCAGTCTTGTGGGGTTGACCCAAAAGGCTGAGGAGTCTGATGCTGACTGAGTAGTTATTGTCAGAATTGAAATGAATTGTGGGATACCTGGTGGTATCTGGAGAGTTAGAGAATTAGATGGTGTGAGGAAAAAACCTGATATATTTGGTGTCAGAAGTGTTATTTGAGTAAAAATACCTCAGTTGGTCAAAGAATAGGCAACTCAGCTTCCTAAGGTTTGGCCCTTGCCCATTTCCTGGGAGATAACCTCTAAGCCCTTGGAATATCCTGCCCGGTAAGAATGCCTTTGTTTACTTGAGGGCTTTTGGCCACCCTATGTTGTCTATGCTGACAGTGTGGCTGACAATATGGTAGAGACTTTGTGTGGTGTGGTAGGAGCTTGACTTCTGGAAAAGTCAGAGGCTAAGGTCAGCTATGCAGATGGTCAGTCTTACCTACATGTGAGACCTCTGATAAAAATGCTCGACACCAGGCTTCAGTTGAGTTTCCCCGTTGCCAGTACTCCATGAATGCTGTCACACATTCTTGCTGGGAGAAATAAGTGCTGTCTCTACAACTATACCAGGAGAGGACAACTGGAAGGTCCAAATCTTCTGGACCATGTCCTAGATCCCTCTTCCCTTTACTGGTTCAATTAATTAATTAATTAATTTACTTAAAAGATTTTATTTATTTATTCATGGGAGACAGAGACAGAGAGAGAGAGAGAGAGAGGCACAGAGACACAGGCAGAGGGAAAAAGCAGGCTCCATGCAGGGAGCCGGACGTGGGACTCCATCCCGGGTCTCCAGGATCACGCCCCAGGCTGAAGGTGGCGCTAAACCTCTGGGCCACCAGGGCGGCCCCCTTTACTGGTTTTAATCTGTATCTTTTTGCTCTAATAAACTGTGACCGTGAATAAAATGGCTCTTTTGAGTTTCATGAGTTTCTAGTGAATCATTGAACCTAAGGGTGGCATTGGAGACCCCTGAACTGCAGAGGTTCATCCATATTATTGCAAGTATCAATACTCAGTTCTTTTTTATTGTTGAGTAGCATTCAAAGTTTGTTTATTCTCCAGTTGAGCTGGTTGTTTCCAGCTATTGACAATTATAAATAAAACTCTAAAAATATTTGAGTATCAGTTTTTGTGTGAACATAGATTTTTATTTCACTTGGGTAAATAAGATTTGAATTGCTGAGTTATATGAAAAGTGTCTGTTTAACTGTGTTAGAAACTACTAAACTCTTGCAAAGCGGCTATACCATTTTGCACTGCTCCCAGCTACCAACTGCTCCTCATACTCTTCAGTACTTGGTATTGGCGGTTTTATTTTTCTTTTAATTTTAGGCATCCTAGTCGATGTGTAATAGTATCACACAAATAGTTGTGCTTTGCATTTCCCTAATAACTAATGATGTTAAGCGTCTTTTCATATGCTTATTTTGCCATTCATATATCTTACTTGATGAAGAGTTAGACATAACTGAAATGTTGAACAGAAAAGCTAAGGTTTTTTTTCCCACTCTTTTTCCTGTCTACTTTAAGCTTTGATAATCTCTGTTGACCTATCTTCAAGTTCGTTGATTCTTTCTTAAGCTGTGTCATGTCTGTTGCTGAATCTGTCAAAGCTTTTTAAAATTTTGTTATTGCATTTCAGATGGACTCTTAGCTTTTCTGTTCTACTCTGTAGTTTCTATGATATTTGCCATCTGATCATACCTATTGCTTGCCTGTTCCATTTGATCCTTAATTATTAATAATCATTTTAATTCATTGGCTGATAGTTCAACATTTCAGTTATGTCTAACCCTTCCTTTTTTTTTTTTTTTTTCCTAAGTCTGCTTCTGTTGACGATTTTGTCTCCTGACTGATTTGTTTGCCCTTGAGATTTTGTGTAATTTATAATTTTGGGAGGGTGGGGGTGTCTTACCAAATTACTTTATTTGAAAGAATGATGCAAGCAAAAGAATTTAAAGAGATTTTTAAAATACAATTATAGAAAAGGCAGTAGTAACCTCAACATGCATGCACTGCCTTGTAGACCAAGGAAATCACCCCATGACCAGGCTTACACTTTTTTAAAAAATAATATTTTATTTATTTATTCATGAGAGACAGAGACAGGCAAGGACACAGGCAGAGGGAGAAGTAGGCTCCCCACAGGGATCATATAAAAATTAAATTAGAATATGTGATATTATAATAACAAAATATTTTATTTTTTTAAAGATTTTATTTATTTATTCATGAGAGACACACACAGAGAAGGAGAGAGGCAGAGACACAGGCAGGAGAAGCAGGATCCATGCAGGGAGTCCGACATGGGACTCGATCCCGGGTCTCCAGGATCACACCCTGGGCTGACGGCCGCACTAAACTGCTGAGCCACCCGGGCTGCCCAATATGACAGCTTTAAGAGCAGATTTGGAGAGCGGACAAAAGAAGCAATTCTATAGTGCTCTTTAAAAATTGTTGTTTAATTGGGAAGTCCTTCGGCCTGTACTATTTGTATGTACGTATTAATGATTGGTATATTTATCTTTTGTGAGACCTTTGAGATCAAACCTTTCTGGCTAAAAACACATTTGTTTTCCTAAAGCAAGATTACTTTCATCAATCCTTCAATGTTTTTTAGCTTTGAAACTACCATGTGACAGGAGAGGATACTTTTCTACTTGATGAATTATTCAGAAGTCTTAAATGCAAGCTTTTAGGAACGTTAAAGGTTATCAGCCTCTACATGTTATATATTATTTCTAGAGAAGCAAAGTGGTTTGCCCAAAGTTAGTGGTAGAAATAACCTAGACTTATTTGACTCTTGCTCTTTGATGATATTATATTACTCAGCTGCTAATTTCTAATTTTCCACATTTGGGGTGTACATCTTAAAACATCTATTTGTAAATGGCTATATGGAATGGGAATTGACCAGTTTTAACCTAAGTATTTGTGTATTTTGTGAAAAGTGAAGTTGGTTAGCCTTTTGAGTATTTCTCTTGGCCATTTAATTTTAGGTAATATAAAAATGTGCCCTGGAGTAGCAAAATGTTTAGGGAATGTTGATTTCAATTTTAAGTTTTTAGTTAAGATCTTTTGAGGTCTGGTTTTCCTATGTGTCAGTTGTGATTTTAAGGGAAAATTCTAAGGCCTCTCTTCTTGTAAGCTTATGTGAACACAGGCGTTGGAATTGGAACACTATTTTATATACCCTCTTTAATTGAATAAATAAATTATCTGTAGTAGTGAAGCATATGTGGAGCCAGAAGATAATGCTTTCCTTTATATGGAGTAATTTATTTTCATTGCATATTTCTGTTTATAGTATGTTATATATCTTATTATATGTAAACATGTGGCTTTTTCTAGAAAGTGCCAAAGAAAAGAATGACTAAAGATTCCCCATATTTTACTGCTGCTAAGTCTTGTTTTGTTTTGGTTTCTTTGAAACCAGATTCTATTAATGTGAGAAATGTGCCTCAGAGCTGTGTGTTCTTGATCATAAAGTTCCTTCATTATGTAGAATCTAGCTGCACCTTTGGGGAAGAACATTGATGGAGTATAGATCGCATGCTGAGGTTTTGAGTCAGTATTAGTTTTTTTTTTTTTAAAGATTTTATTTATTTATTCATGAGAGACACAAAGAGAGAGAGGCAGAGGGAGAAGCAGGCTCTTGCAAGAAGCCCAACTGGATCCTGGGACTCCAGGATCACGCCCTGGGCCAAAGGCAAATGCTTACGCTGAGCCACCCAGGCATCCCAGTATTACTTTTTAGCTTAGATTTTACTTTGACTTTCCTCATTTATAGCTTTAAATGTTAGGATAGAAGGTCTTTCCTTAATTAATTTCACAGACATGAATAGAGGCATTCATTAGGACTTTTAAGCTCTGCTACAACTACCATGTGGCTAAGTGAAATTTTATGAGATCTATAGGAATGTAATCCTTTAGGAACCTAACCCCTTCATATATTAAAGAGCTAATATAACAGTTGAGGATGAAAAACGCAGACTGCCATGTAGCATGTTTTAATAGTAGTTAAAGCATTTATGAGAGGGATGATGAAAAAAAAAGTTTGGTGGGACACCCTAGAAAGACCTTACTGAATGCTTAATGGAAGCTATTTGTTTACTTGTTGCTTGTATTTCCTCATGCAGCAGATTAGGAAAATTCTGATGTTATGTGTATTCTTTCTAAATATAAAATTTTTTATCATTAAAAATAAGATTTAAATTTTCTTTAAAAAAGATTTATTTATTTATTTATTTATTTATTTATTTATTTATTTATTTATTTATTTATTAGAGAGATAGAGCTAGAGAGCATGAGCAGGAGAGGGAGAGGGGGAGGGAAAGAGAATCCCAAGCCGACTCTGTGCTGAGTGCAGGGCTTGATCCTGAGCTCAAATCAAGAGCCAGACCCTTAACCTACTGAGCCACCCAGGTGCCCCTGCAGTTTCATTTTTAATAGTAAATGTTGAAAAGAAGTGGTTGGTTCCTATACAGCCAGAATATAAATTGGAAATTGGGTAACAGATGTAGAGAGCATACAATTGAAAGGCCAGGTGGAGATTGCTTTTCTCTCCTTCCTGTCCTTCTAGCTTACTTTCTTAATTTTCTATCTTGCCCATTCCACATGGCATCAAAATGACACTGAGGAAATTATGTTTGTATGTTGGCTTCATCAAAGACATTATTTCAGATTGTACTCTTTAGAACACCAAGAATAGACTGGTGCTCTGGATATATACTCACGGGATCATTTTTGGGTTTGTATCAAATTGGTAGTTTGGTAACGAAATGAATGTTTTTCTTATGAATTGTAACTGTTTCTCCATGTCTGTTCTTTAGAAATGATCCCCAGGAACAACTGTGCTTTCCTGGGAAGCCCAGGTTTTATGAAGGCTTGATGTTCTCCATAATGAAATGAAATAATGTGTGTAAGCAGTTACCTTAAAAACAATGAATAACTGTAGGAAAAACAAGAATTCGCATTTATGACTCTAGATTTAGAGATTTGAAATTCCTCTTAATTTGGTTTGATTTAGAAAAAGGTACATTTTGTTATATTCATTAATTGATTTGGTGCCATTGGAGTATCCACTCTGCACAAAGTTTAGTTGATACTGGGAGTATAGTTGAAAAAGATACATTGTTCTTGCTTTTAATGGAGCTTATAATGTACCAAGGGAGACAAATATAATCAATGAAACAATAAATGGTATAAATATGGGTATGAAAAAAAAATATGGGTATGGTAAGTACTAACACAAATAGGGAATGTTCTGAAAATCCATAGTGTGGGATTCAGCCTAGTCTGAATGAGAGAGGGCTTTCTCTAGGAAGTGACATTTGAGTTACACTATCATTATCATACATGTGATCAAGGAATTTGGTTTAAATAAGAGTTTAGGGAAATACTTAAATGGAAGTTATTCAACGTTTAGTGATAAACACAGTAACATAAACTTACTTCCATTCTAGGTCTTCCACTTGCATAATTCAGTTGAAACTTTTTGCTTCCTTTATATTATTTTTTTATTCCTATTTTTATTTTTAAATTTTTATTTGTTTTTAATGCTTAGAAGAAGTTCTTTACTAAACAGTTTACCCTGGCTGCCTTCATTGTAATATTGGCTTTAACAGCCCTAGATGTGCCTGTATATGAAGTTTAAGACCTCATAACCTAATCCAGTCATTACATTTGACAGCTAATAAAAGCTTCCAAATTGTAATAGTTTTAAAAATTATATGTTAAAATGCATTAAACTTATCCTTTATGCCATTCCATTGATGGCATAAAGGATAAGTTAAATATAACAAATAAACAAATTGAAGCATTTCTATTGTCTGTCTTTCCACATATATTGTGAGTTTCTCAAAGACAGAGGCCCTGTCTCTAGAACCTTGCAGAATGTGAGACACATAATAAGTGCTAAATAATCAGTTATGAATAGCCTGTGTTAATATGGAGATGGAAACCTGGTGACTGACTTTTATGTTTAAGTGACAATTTAGCATAATGCAGGCTGCTTTGGAATCATAAGGCCTAATTTTTTTTTTTTAAGATTTTATTTATTTATTCATGAGAGACACACAGAGAAAGAGAGGCAGAGACACAGGCAGAGGGAGAAGCAGGCTCCATGCAGGGAGCCCGATATGGGACTCCATCCTGGATCTCCAGGATCACACCCTGGGCCGCAGGCAGCACCAAACTGCTGAGCCATCCAGGCCTCCCCATAAGGCCTATTTGAATCCCAGTTCCTTAATGTGTATGCTTAGATGAGTAACTAAAGATCTTTAAACCTCATTTCCTTCATCTTTAAAATAAAGTAAGATTACAAGTATAAAGTACTCAGCATAGTGCCTGACGCATACTAAGTGTCCCATAAATGGCGGCTAGTATTATTATAAGATATGTGCACTAAACTTTTATCTGTTTGTGTGTGTGTGTGTGTGTGTTCATAATAGACGCTTATAGTGACACAAATGACTAGTATTTAAGAGAGCAGATAACTTGGCCCTTTCTATAACTACACCAAATCAAAAAGTGAAAAACTTATAGTTGGTAGGCTGTTTGCTTATTGAATGTAAACTTTATGCACTACTAATTATTGAAATTAAGTAGGTAATTAAGGCCTTTATCATTGCAATGAATATATTTCCTTCCTTTTTAGGTTGCGTTTTAAAAGAAGACAAATTGTTTATGTGAATAAATTTTTGTGGATTTTTAAAGAAAATAATCTCAAATGTGTCTTTTATATGAAGATATTTGACGTATGAAGTTTGCTTGAATTGGGGGTATGTGTGTTTAATGTACATATTAACTGTAGGGATGGAGAAAGTATAAGATCTAGTCTATTTTTAATTTTTCAGTTTCTGTAAGTAAATTTAGTCATTTTAAATATTTTGTGTCACTCTCCTAAATAGTGAAAAATTCTATAATTTAAAAAAAAATTGACTAATGCCTTTTCTGAGGATTTTTACAAAAGTAAAGGATGTAAAGGAACTAATTTAACAAATATTCTAAGGTTTAAAATCTGACTTTAAAATTTATTTTATTCCATGTTACTTACAGTTAGGATTTGCTGGCAAAACAATATAAACAGTATAAAGCAAAAAATGCCAGCAAGAAAACAAATCCTTAAAGGCTTTTTTATTCTACATTTTAAAAAGTGTACTTCAGGTTTCTCCAAAAGCAAAATATCCACAAATTCGTGATTTTTTTTTTCTTGTAATTTGTTGTCACTGTCCAGAGTCAAGGGATTCGTAAGATATTTTTTGGAATGCAGTGCTAAGGATATAAGACATTTGATTGAAAAGGTTATGAAGATATATGGACTTCAGCACTTTTGAAGTATTTTGATTGATTTGGTGGATTTACATGCTTTTCAAGAGCATTTCCAAGGATAGCACTCAACATGTAACGAGGGCTCTTAGGAGTACATTTAGAAATTTACCTAGAAAAATTGAAATCAGGTGGCAATTTTATGTAAGTCAACCTGACAATACTGCAAATATATAATTTGATGAGTGGGATTTATATAATAAGAGTGTTATTTTCATCTCTTAAGTGACTATATTTTCTCACTTGTTCCTAGAATATCACTGAGATTAGGAAGCTGGCAATTTCTGTAACAATTGTGTTGTGCTCAAGATGACAAAGCAAATCATTGGTAATTTGGTATCAGTGTAGATCTTATTCTTTTCTCCTTCCAGATGTTACGTTATTTTCACCAGATTATTTTACTGGCTCCTTAATTCAAGTTGAGATTTTAGAAATCTTATTATATTGGTCTGTAGTTCTCAAGATGATTAAATATGCACTAAAAGAGTGGACCTGGAAATAAATTGCATAGTGAAATTAAATTTTTCTCTCAACTTGCCAGCATGCATTTCTGGACATGGTTTTCCTTTATCTATTACAATTTCCTATTTGGTCTTTAGTGAAATTAGATCATGATGATTAGAATGTCTTCCTTGTAATTTTCTTTTATAACCTAGTATCAGTGGCCATGTTTTTTTCTACTTAAAACAACTTGGCTTGGGTGTTCTAAGAAAGATAAAAGCCTTAAGTTTATTTTAAACATTCAGATCACTAGTGTAAACTCCTTTAACAAGGCAATTAAGGAGGGGGGGTACCTGGGTGGCTCAGTAGTTAAGCGTCCCACTCTTGATTTTGGCTCAGGTCTTGAACTCCAGGTTGTGAGATGAGCCTGGGGTTTGGCTCCACCCTGTGTGCATGGAGCCTGTTTTAAGATTCTTTCTCTCCCTCTGCCTCCCCACCTGCCTCTCTCTCTCTCTCTCTCTCTCTCTCTCTCTGAAAATAATTTTTGAAAAGGTAATTTTTTTTTTTGGAGTAGAAGTTTAGGGAAATTTCTAAAAAACCAAAGTTTTTTTTTTTAGAAACCAAAATTTAGAATAAATTTTTATTGGTCTATAAGAATTTTTGGAGTTGATTATGATCATCAGTGGCCCTGAAAAAAACAAAACAAAACCACACACGACTGGGATTTTAAAAACTACCTTTTAAAAACACTTAATGGATGTCTGAAGTTGAACTGCTTACTGACATGTATAAAATAGGAAGAATTCGAGGATTGGGATCAAATAAGAGGTAATTATTCTAAATTTGAGATCTGTATGTGTAGGGACTACAAAGTCCTGTTGTGATTGGATGGGAAGTAAACATAATTTATTTTCCTATATTGTGATTGGCTAAAAACCTTTCTTTCCACGATGTTCTCTCACAACCGAATCTGGAGCCTTTCCCTGTTTTTATAGGACTAGTGAGTTTGAGGTATGTGCTGGAACTGAAAGTACTCGAATTGGCACAGAGAATGTAAATTTTAGGGACACTGACAGAAGCCCTCGACCGACCGGGCGTTTGACGTTCTTACAACAAAGCAATAGCGAGGTATAATCTCTCAAGAGTTCAGAGGTGTAATTAGCATCGTTGCAAACAGGAAGGATGAAAGGATGACAGTGTTTTCTTCCTTTTCATCCAGAGTTATGGACTGTTCTGCAGTGGCTGTTTTCAGTGGAAAGTGTTGCTCTGCTTTGTTTTCAGTGGAAAGTGTTGCTCCGTTTTGCTGCTGGGACTACAGGACTGTTGTTTCAGGCGAAATTTGGGCAAATTCAGGCGGCTGGCACCCTGTGTTCTGAAAAACATCGCTCCGGAGATGTGGGGTTTAACCTGGAGTTTATTTTGTGACCCAGGGTGGAACCAGCACGCTGCACCGCCGCCCCCGCCCCCCGCCCTTGAGGGAGCGGCCAGAGGTGACCCTCAAACGCTCTTCCTGGTGTTCCCGGGGGAGAGCATCCCTGTCCCCCCCGCCCCTGGCTGCGTAGCCTGGCGGGCCCTGCAGCCCCCGGGGCAGCGGCGCCGGGCACTACTTTCCGTCTGCGGCGGTTCCTCCGACCCTCTCCCGCGGCTCCCTGCCCCCGCCCGCGCCGGCGGAAGGAGACGCGGCGCTCGCAGCCTGCGAGGCATGGGGAGGCGGAGTAGTCCTGTCCACGGCGGGGCGGCGGCGGCGGCGGCGGCGGCGGGGGCGGCCTCGGGGCCTCCGACGGCACCGCGCGGTGGGGCTCCTGTCAGGGTGCGGGCGTGTGCGTGTGCGTGTGCGTGTGCACAGCCCGGGGCTGCTGGTCTGTGGGCGCCCGGGGTGCGGAGGACCGCGAGGCGCCGGGGTCGCTGTGCCCTTCTGGGCTGCGGTCCGGTGCGCCCCGGGTGCGCGCTCGCTTGCCCGCGGGGCTGCCGCCGGCCCCTGCCGCCTCCCCTCAGCATGCGCGGCCGGTAGGAGCGGGGTTTCACGGGGCCCGCCGTGGCCGTGGAGGAGGCGGCCGCCGCCTCAGCGGCGATGGCTACGGCGGTGGAGACTCGTCTGGAGCTGGTGGGGAAGCGGTTCCTGTGCGTGGCGGCCGGCGAGGAGGCTCGGCCGGGGCGCCGGGACAGTGGACGGCGCTGGCGGGGCTGGCGAGCGGGGGTCATCCGAGCCGTGTCCCACCGGGACAGCCGCAATCCAGACCTGGCGGTAAGAGCGAGCGCCCCCCACGCCCCCCACGCCCCCCCTCCTCAGCCCCTCGCCCCCAGCCTCGCCGCCGTCGCCTGCCCTGCCGCCCCGGGCAGCGGCACCTGGCGCGGACCCGCCGGCTGCCGGTCACGCCCCTCCTCGGCGCGGGCGCCGCTTTCCCCTCCTCCGCTGCTGGGGCCTCGGGTCTCCCGGGTGCACGGCGCCGGGGCGGGACTCCCCGGCCTCCTCCCGGGCCGGCCGCCTCGGGGGTCGGGGGTCGGGGGTCGGGGGTCC
Organism: Canis lupus dingo; assembly: GCF_003254725.2. Lineage (NCBI taxonomy): Eukaryota > Metazoa > Chordata > Mammalia > Carnivora > Canidae > Canis > Canis lupus. The sequence goes on along the minus strand of NC_064246.1, from coordinate 15,575,880 downwards.
GGGGTCGGGCCCCCGCCGTGGCGGTGGAGACCTTCAGGAGAGGCGGGGCTGCGGGCCGGAGCCGCTGGGCCAGGTGGGGGCGGGCGAACACCGACCGCTCGACCGCTCGAGGCCGAGGGGCATCTTCACCAGCATCTTCCCTTGCAAAGTCTCCCTCGAGCGGGGGTTGGAGACTTCAAACTTCGGCAGTGCGGTCGCTGCGGGAGGGGAGGGAGCAAAGGAGGGAGATGCAGCTGCTGTTCAGGCAGCCGGATTCGTGCACATTGTCCAGGCAAAGACTGTGAGTGGCGGCATCTCGATGCAACCTCTTTCTACAGTCGCTTGGATTTCTAACTGGAAACGATGAAAACGAAAATTTTGATTTGGAGGGTCAGAAATTAACCCCTCCCTCCCTCCCTTCCTCCCTTCCTTCTTTATTTCCATTTTTTTCCCATGCGATTGTGTTTTTTTTTTAGAAAGTAAATAGTGTTTTAAAAATCATCCTGGATCTTGTACAATTTTAAATGAAGCAAGAAATACTATAAAATGTTCTGCCCTGAGGAACATTAAGGGTCTTTTTTTTTTTTTTTTTGCTTTTCTTTTCCTTTCATATGATACCGCCAATATTTTCTTTCAGTAATGTAGGACTGTGCACCATTTAGAGACGGGATATGTTCGGTCAGTGTTCCAAGCACATTTTTTTTTTTTAATTTGGGGACAGGTTGGAAGGGGTGCAGTAGAGGCTGAGGCATTGACTAGCCTTCCCAAGGTTGATTTGCGAGTACATAATCCAGGAAATTTATTATTAGTACCCTGGGGTATTTAATTTTTTACTGAAAACTTCAAACACGATAATTTTTTTCCTTTTGTTTATCTGCAACTTTACATTTCCGAATTCACTTTACTATCTGTGCATGTACATAACTGTTTTAATATCTTGCTTGGTTTTGGACTGTTTTTGTAGAAACCCCTGTTTCATTACTGTAGTCAATGATACGGCTTCATGGGGCATGTATTGATGTTGACTTGATACTGCAAAATAGGTTTGTTTTGCTAATAGGTATTTCTAGTAGGAAATAAGCCAGAGTAAAGGTAATTTTGAAGATTTTGGTTGGTTATTCTCAGTGGAAAGAAGAAAAAGCAAGTCTTTTAAAAATTTCTCATCTTAATGATTCTACAGATTGTGTCATTTCAGAAACTCTTTTTGTATAAAAGACAGGTGCTGAATTTCTCTAACTTCCTCTTATTGTGATACCATATTGTCTTGGCTTTTATGTGGAAGCTAGTTGGATTATGGTTTAGCATTTATAAATTATTTCCAAGCAAACCTGGATTTTATTTTAGTAAATGCATGAAAATTCGAAAATATAGTTTTAAATCATGAGTATCATTCATGACAGTCAAGTTATCAAAGTTAAATATATTAACTTTCTGGGCAGCCCTGGTGCCACCTTGCTGCCGCCTTCAGCCCAGGGTGTGATCCTGGAGACCCGGATGGAGTCCCGCATCGGGTTCCCTGCATGGAGCCTGCTTCTCCCTCTGCCTGTGTCTCTGCCCTCCCCCATCCCCCCCCCCCCCCCCCCCCCGTGTCTCTCATGAAAGAATAAAATCCTTAAAAAAAACAACAGAAAATCCAAAACTTTCTTGCATGGAAGTTTAAATGACATAAAAAATGGGTTTACATGTATCATGTTTGTAGAAGCAGAATATTAAGCTGGGTATTTAAAAATGAAAAATATATATGGATGGTGGGAATGACTAGAAAGAACAGGAATTTTTTTTTTTTAAGATTTTATTAATTTATTCACGAGAGACGCAGAGAGGCAAAGACATAGGCAGAGGGAGAAGCAGGCTGGGGAGCCTCATGTGGGATTTGATCCCAGGACCCTGGGATCATACCTGAACCAAAGGCCGACTCTCAACCACTAGCCACCCAGGCATCCCAGTAATGAATTTTCTCAGGTGATGAAAGTGTTTTGTATCTTGAATAGTAACAGATGTATATGTGTGTTGAAACTTCTTGAATTATATAGTTAATAACTGCATTTCATCATGTGCAAATTTTACATAAAAATTCATTTTGAGTCATATCTATGTGAACCTCCAGCAGTTTTCCCTTTTTTTAAAAAAAAAAATTAATTTTATTTAATCCTTATACCCAATGTGGGACTCAAACTCATAACCCTGAAATAAAGGGTCGCTTGCTCTTCAGGCTGCAGAGCCAGCAAGGCGCCCCTCTAGCAGTTTTCATCTGTCTACAAGTCTTTATTTGAAAATTTTTTATGCAGTGTAACTGAGTTTTTTCAGCCAAAACCTACAGTTCTAGAGTCCCTCCCAAACTTTCTTACATCGTGTTTGTTTGTTCCTTTTTTTTTTTTTTACATTCATATTCCCTAAATTAAACAAAACATGGAACAGGTTAGCATCAGTATACTGTAATTCTCCTTTTAGACTTTTTTATTTTTAAGATTTTACTTTAAAATCTTAAATCTTAAACACCCAAGATGGGTCTTGAACTCACAACTCTGAGATCAGGAGTTGCATGCTTCCCTGACTGAGCCAGCCAGGCATCCCTTTGAGACTTTTGTTACTGCAGAATAAATTTTATTTTATTTAATTAATTTATTTTAAATAAGCTCTGTGCCCTATGTGGAGCTTTTACTCACAACCCTGAGATCAAGAGTCGCATGGTCTACCAACTGAGCCAGCCAGGTGCCCCCTGGAATTATATAGAAGTTTAGAGGGAGTAGGTAGGGAAAAATTTTATAGTTAGGCCAATGTAGACTTTAGAGAAGATTTCAGGAGGCACTCAAGGCATGAGCACAGTGAACTAAGCCTACCTTGTTTTGAGGGTAGAGCAAGTAGACAAGCAATGAGATTTTTTTTTTTTAAGATTTTATTTATTCATGAAAGAGAGAGAGATAGAGGCAGAAAGGCAGAAACATCGGCAGAGGGAGAAGCAGGCTCCATGCAGGAAGCCCGTTGTGGGACTCCATCCTGGGACTCTGGGATCACACCCTGAGCCAAAGGCAGATGCTCAACTGCTGAGCCACCCAGGCATCCCTGCAGAATAAATTTTAAAGAGTTTCATGGATTATATGAAAAATGCTAGTAATTAGGCTCTTTTTGTGTTTGGGTTTTTTTAAGTTAAATATATATGTAACTTAGAATGTACAAATTTATTAGAAATCTCAGTTATATGTATTTATGGCACATGATTGAAAGGATAACTAGCAACTTGAAAATAGTTTAAGGTATACTTATCTCAAAAGTTCATCAATTCTTATTAATTTTACGTATGAAGAGTTGTTATGTGTTTTAAACAATACAAATTGGTTATTTATAGTTCTGGAGATGACAAGTCTAACATGGCTAACAGTGGTCTAAAGTCAAGGTCTGGTAGAACTGTGTTCTTTTCTGAAGGTGCTAGATGAGATCAATATTTTTCCCCTTTCTGGCTTTTAGAAGTATCCCACATTCCTTGGTTGAGGCACCTTTCCCTCTGATTCTATTGTCTCTCCCATCCACTTTTAAGTGCCCTCGTGATAATATTGGGTTCACCCCAGTAATAAATAATAATCTTACCTGCGAATTAACAACCTTGATTCCATCTGAACCTTACTTCTCCTTTGCCATATAATGTAACTTTGATACAGGGTTTCATGGTTTTTGGGCATGAGCATCTTTGGGGTGGCATTATTCTGCCTACCACACCAAGGTAGCAAAAATATTCTTTTAAACTATGAATCTATATGATTTCATATAAGTAAATTAAGGCTAAAATTAATTGTATTTTTTCATGCCAGGAGTTTTAGTAATAATATCATTATCTGATCTCTTAAGTAGATGAGTTTAATTGTTAGAATTTTTACTAGACTACGCTTGAATAATTTTATGTATTTTTTATGGTTTTTAAAAAATGACTTGAAAACCTTTTGGGTTATCTGTTTTGGAATTACATTAATCAACAAAAGATTTTATCTGAATATTTTTTATTCAGTAGGACCAATTTGTTGAAGTTGAAATACCTAATAAAGTATATTGTGAGTCCTCAGCATGTGGAGGTTTTTTTTTAGCCTCATTATTTAAAAAGTTTTTCTTGCTTTGGTATACATGTTGATTGTTATTACTGCCTTACTTTTTAAGGAACTTTTCTAGAAGACCAGTAGTATTATAGAAGGGAAGCTGCCCGTTGAGAAGTTGCATAATACTCATCCTTGAATAATATCGTCAGGCTGATTAAAGAGCAAAACTTGGGATCCCTGGGTGGCGCAGCGGTTTGGCGCCTGCTTTTGGCCCAGGGCGCGATCCTGGAGACCCGGGATCGAGTCCCACATCGGGCTCCCGGTGCATGGAGCCTGCTTCTCCCTCTGCCTGTGTCTCTGTGCTTCTCTCTCTCTCTCTCTCTCTCTGTGACTATCATAAAAAAAAAAAAAGCAAAACTTGATTTACTTTTTACTTGTTTTAACTTACTGTCCATAACCTATCAGCCCTTTACTTATTTTTTTATCCAGCCGTCTAGTTATCTACCCATTCACCGTCTTTTGATGCTTACGGTGATTGCATCCTTGTTTCAAGCTAAAACTCTGTTTAAAGTGTATTTCTTAAAAAATGTGTCAGATTTTTTAGTACCCAAAAGGAACAAAAATTATATTTTGTTTAATATACCAAACACATAAATTTGCTTGTTTGTTGGGGAATTTTCTGAAGGTCACTTAGTGACAAGATTTTAAACTGTTCTAAATGTGTACCTACAGATAAGTTACTTTGCAGATATTAAATATAAAGAAAATTTTCATATTTAAGGAGTTTAAAGAGACCTGTGATTTTATTTGTTGTAAGGAAGCCTTTTCCATTTTTAGTACTATTATGTTTTTGTTCAGCTGTCTTTTCATTTAAGTTTCATGTTGAGTTGGTAACATTTGATTCCCTTATACATTTTGTTAGGATAAGTCTTTAGGTAAATCTGAAATTTATAATGGCCTTGCAGTATTGATAATGCTAATTTTTGGTCTGTTCACAATGAGTGAGTGAGTGGTTTTTTTCCTTCATTGCTCAGTATGACTTGGATGAGTTAACCATAAGGAAAATTGGTTAGCTGATAGGTAGACTTTTTTATGTCTGATTTGAGTAGACGTTTTTTCTCCTCTCTGGAGTTGTTGTTATTGGTCCCAGAAGACTTAAATACACTAAGAGGAGTATGTAAATTGTAGCTATCTATGGTGGCTATGGTAGTACCTTGTAAATTGTGCATTTCAGTTTTAACCACTAGCCTAGCTTGTTTTAAAAGAAGGTAATCACCCAGTAATTTAATGGTGTGATTTGTATGTTTCTGTGTAAAATTAATTAAATAAAGGAGGTATTTTTTTTTCTCTTTTGACCTATCATACATATATTCTGGCACATAATTTGGTTCCATTAACTTAAAATATAGAATTTTAAAATTTATTTGAAATTTTATTGAATTTTAAAAATTTATTTGGACTAAAGATTTTACCGTGAGAACTGTATTCTTACCTTCATTGCATTTGAAAATAAAAATGTCCAGAGACTCCAACGTAGTTGAAAGCATAAGAGGCTGTTTTCCTATGTTTATAGTATTATTACTTTTGACAATTTCAAGTTATGTACAAAGAAGGTCTTCAACTCAAACTCATACTCATTTTCCCCTTATGTATTTAGTATAGTATCTAGTATTTACTTAGATGTTTAATAAATGTTTAACTGACAAATAAATGTCATAAATTTTGTAATTTAATCTATACCAACCATCTCAATTACATTACTATTTAGTATAAATTCTGAGTAACAGGTTTTTGTTTTGTTTTGTTTTGTTTTGTGGCATTGTGTATCTTAGTGGTTATTTCCCCAGTATCCATTATGTGTTGTGTGGTTTGACTAAATGGTGGGCCATGGTATTCCTAAAATAATCAGGTAATTGAACTCTTCTGGCTACACTGATGAGTGTAGGCCCTAACTAATTAGGTTCAATCAGAATGAAGTCAAGTACAGTATTGTGTGGGTGTTATGCCTAAATTGCCACAGCCATTTCCCTGTTTTAAGGTCGGCCAATTTAAGGACAAGATTGACAACAGGTCAAATTGTTTTCTGAAGCCCAAATAAACTGTTGGATTTTTCACTTACAGGATTTTTCATTTTGGAAGAGTAAATTTAACCTAGTGTGTTTTTCCTTTATTTTTTCTTTGGAACTAAAAGCATTTTAACTGATACACAGGGTAATATTCCATTCCATATTTTGGAAAACACATGTAAGAAGCATTTTCATAACATTCTTGTTTTCTTTGTTACTTTATGTTAAGACATTTAGAGTTTTGTCATGCTTATTAACTTCATTGGTAATTTTCAGAAAGGGTGATATACTCTGCTTTGTGTCTTGATGTATCCCAAAACTTTGTAAAATTCTTTTAATATATATAAGATGTACAAATACCTAACCTTATAAATAATGACAAATAAATAACATTTGAATTTTTATGTCAGGAAGAATCTATAAACCCCTTAATAGTTAAAAAGAAATTTTAGGAAAAGTATCATTTCAGAAATTAACAAGAAATTAATCTTTAGTTTTTAGGTCGTATACCGTAAATGTCTGTTTCCACTCAGTTATTGTTGGCCAGTAAATGAATACCTATCAGTATACTATTCTTTATCTGCAGCGCTGAAATTCAGATAGTATTGTATAACAGAATATTTTTAAGGATTCACTAGGAAAACCTGAAATAAATGAACTTTTTAAAAAGTAAAACCTAATATGAACTGAATTTCTTGTCTTGTAAGAGAAATATTAATGTGCTTAATTTTAGGGTGCTGCTCTAAACTCCACAGGTTTACATACAACATAGGTACTTTTACATGTAATAATACATGTGATACATGTACTGTGTCACCATATTCACTGTCACTATATCTATACCCTATGTAACTTTTTAAAATCCAACAAATTTTGAACTCCCAAACCCATCTAGTTAGAAGGATTTGGGATGAGGGATGGTTATATAAAAATTAATACTGATCTCATTTATTTATTTTAAAGAGAGTGCATACGCAGGAAGGGAGGGACAAAGAGAGAGGAAGAGAGAATTATTTTTTTTTTAACTTTTAAAAGAGAGAGAATCTTAAGCAGGTTTCACATTCAGAAGGAGCGTGACATGGGGCTCAATTTCATGATCCTGAGATCATAACTGGAGTGGAAATCAAGAATTGGATACTTAACTGATGGAGCCATCCAGACACCCCTATACTGATTTTTTTTAATGGTAGCTATTATGGTAATAGATATTACTAATTTCATTTGTTTCAAGATTTGACAGTGATTATATTTTGGTTTGATGTTGGGATAAACAGTTGTTTTCAATTTAGAAAATTTTAGGGATCCCTGGGTGGCTCAGCGGTTTGGCGCCTGTCTTTGGCCCAGGACGTGATCCTGGAGTCCCGGGATCGAATCCCGGGATCGAGTCCCACATCAGGCTCCCTGCGTGGAGCCTGCTTCTCCCTCTGCCTGTGTCTCTGTCTCTCTCTCTGTGTCTTTCATGAATGAATAAATCAATAAAATCTTAAAAAAAAAAAAAAAAAGAAAAAGAAAATTTTAACAGACTTCTGTTTTATTTGATAAAAAGTTCTTAATGTGATAAATTTTTAAGGATTATGCAATTTGTCCTTTAAGATTATTCACTAAAAAAAAAAAAAAAAAAGATTATTCACTAAAATATTAAAATGTTTCAAAATGTTGAAACATTTTCTGAAATGATCTAATTGGATGGAGTCTTTCCAGGTAGAATTTTTTATATTCTAGCTGTTTTATAAAATTATCCTAGTAAATCCACTGATGAAAATCTTATGTTTATTTTATAATATAGAACCTATTGATTTAATTATGAACAAGTGGTTAATTGGTAGAAAACAGCTATTATCCTTTTACTGTTTGGATGTAGGGCATAAATTTTTGAGATATAACACCATCTAGCCCACATTTCTTAACCAGTCGGAACTGGGAGTCACGTAAGAATTTGTTTATTGAATTTGAGCAGGGTAGATAAATGCTTAAACCTCTTATTAAAAAGTATGGATACAGTGAAATCTGAGTTTTGGGGGTTATTGGGTAGTAGCTCCCTTTAGAATTAATAAAAGTTTTGGATTACATATTTCTTAATACATTACAAATATGAGGTGCAGTTTTTTACCTATATTCGTTCAAATCAGCCCAACAAAATAGGTGTTAATAGAATGTCTTTTTAAATTAGTTTGAAGAAATAGGAGTTGTGTATAAGTATGTATAAATACATGTAACTAATTACTATTAAAGACCTTAAATATCTCTTACTGAAATATTTCTCAAAAGTACTTTTTAACATTTCACTTGATTTATAGTTTGGGTCTCAGTTTTCTCATTTATACAATCAGTGAATGGAATTAGTCTAGATTCAAAGTTTTTTCTCTTCTCTAATTCTGAAACTGTGATATTAAAAGTTTCTCTCTGGAATGTCCTGGAATAAAGTGTTTATTAAGCAGAAATAAATTTCAGATTCCCTCCCAAAAGCTCTTCATTCTGAATTAATGAAATTTTTCATTATGACACACCTTCTGAATCATAGTACATGGATCACAATTCTGGCTAAAACATTGTGATTTCTATTTAATAGTGTTTTTTTGGATGATCAGGATGAATTCTTAAGATCTGAATTTTTATGACAGTAGAAACTGAGGTAGAATAAGTATCCCAAGGCTGCAATATTAGGCCTTGAAATAATTCAGTATGTATTTTCTTATACACTTGGAAGTGTTTAGCTATATTTGATTTTTTTAAAGATTTTATTTATTCATTCATTCATTCATTCATTCATTCATGAGAGACACAGAAGGAGAGGCAGAGGCATAGACAGAGGGAGAAGCAGGCTCCCTGCAGAGAGTCCGATTTGGGACTCAATCCCCCACCAGGGATCACACCCTGAGCCTAAGGCAGATGCTCAACCGCTGAGCCACCCAGGCATCCCTGTATTTGATTTTTTTTTAAAGATTTTATTTATTTATTCATGAGAGACAGAGAGAGAGAGAGAGAGAGAGGCAGAGACACAGGCAGAGGGAGAAGTAGGCTCCATGCAGGGAGCCTGACGTGGGACTCGATCCTGGATCTCCAGGATCACGCCCTGGGCTGAAGGTGACGTTAAACCGCTGGGCCACTGGGCTGCCCCGATTTTTTTTTTTTTAAGATTTTATTTATTTATTCATAGACAGAGAGAGGCTGAGACACAGGCAGAGGGAGAGGGAGAAGCAGGCTCCATGCAGGGAGTCGGATGTGGGACTCGATCCCAGGTCTCCAGGATCACACCCCAGGCTGCAGGTGGCACCAAACTGCTGTGCCACCAGGGCTGCCCTGTATTTGATTTTTTGATGAAAATACTCCCTAGTTCTAATTGACTAAAAGGAGTGAAATTTTACTTCCTTAAATGATTAGTAATTCACAGACTTTCAAAATAAAAAAAACAATGAAACAAAAACAAGCCTCTTTTTTTGCTAGAATAAATATTCTCCCTAAGGTGCCTGGCTGGCTCTGTCCATAGAGCATGTGACTCTTGATCTTGAGGTTGTGGGTTCGAGCCCCATACTGGGTGTAGAGATTACTTAAAAATAAAATCTTAAAAAAAAAAATTCTCCCTGAACCTTTGCTCTTTTTTGATTTTTGTTAGCCTCATGATTCAAGTCCTTTGGGGACTTCTTCCCTTCCTGATTAGTTTCTACCATCTTAATTTATTCTTAGAGACTCAGTCCTTTGCTTAATGTTTTATTTTGTCTAGTTTTGTTTTTGAATTCTTGTTATTCTCTAGAAAATTTACTGATAGTTCTTGCATCATTAGTCACAAGTCTGCAGCTTAAGCATTGGCCTTCAGTTTGAATCCACCATCACTATCTTTTCTTTTTTTTAAGAGAGAGGCACAAGTATAGGGAGCAGCAGAGAGGGAGAGGGAGAAGCAGGCTCCTCCCCACTGAGCAGGGAGCTGGACAAGGGGCTTGATCATGACCTGAGCTGAAGACAGATGCTTAAGACTGAGCCACCCAAATGCTCCTACTTTCTTTTTGATGACTTTACACGAATATCCTACCTTTGAGTATGATAAAATTTGTCTGAAGTGTTCATTTATTATCTTCATGTGAAATTAGTGACCCTTTTGAGACTTGAAGTCATCTCATACTGGTTTTAAAACTTTCATTCATTTTCACCTTTCTACCACCTAGAATGTAGGTATTTACTGAGTCCTGCAAATTTCTTCCTTCAGATTATAATCTGCTCTCCCCACAGCACTACTTCTGTGGTTTTTTTTCAATTTGTATTGCCACTGGCTACAAATTTTATTGTCCAGCACATACATTAAGTGATCTTTCTATTTTATTTCTTTTCCAATCTGTTCTATGCAATGTGAACAGATTACTCATACTGAGTTTCCCATCAGCTCACTATAGTAGTTTTTCTTTTGCTTTTCCAATAAAGTCCAAACTCCATTACCCTACTTTTTTTTTTTTTTTTTTTTTAAAGATTTTATTTATTTATTCATGAGAATACAGAGAGGAGAGAGAGAGGCAGAGACACAGGCAGAGGGAGAAGCAGGCTCCACGCAGGGTCTCCAGGATCAGGCCCTGGGCTGTAGGCGGCGCTAAACCGCTGAGCCACCAGGGCTGCCCTACCTTACTGTTTAGACCTCCTCAGTCATCCCCCATCCTTTGAAATTTAAAATTCACTAATCTATGCAAACCGTTGTGTTTAGTGATACTCTTTTGTTGGAATTTAAAAACTCTTTATGAAATCATAAAATGCATTTCATGTTTACTTTCAAATTTCATTTGCTTAAGAAATTTCTGATATCAAACTGATAGGCATATTCTCTTTTGTTGAGAATGGTATTATTACTTTTTATCTTGAGGAGTGCAAGTAGTTGATTTTTGGTTTTGTTTCCCTTGCCTCCAGGGACGTATCTAGTAAGTAGTTAAAACAGCCAAGGTCAGAGAGGTTGCTGCCTGTCTTTTCCTCTAGGATTTGGTGGTTTTTTTTGTCTCACATTTTGGTCTTTTATCCATTTTGAATTCATTTTTGTATATGGTTTAAGAAAGTGGTCCAGTTTCATTCTTTTGCATGCTGCTGCCCAGTTTTCCCAACACCATTTATTGAAGAGACTTTTTTTCATTAGATATTCTTTCCTGTTTTGTGGAAGATTAGATGGCCATATGGTTATGGGTCCGTTTCTGGGTTTTCTATTCTGTTCCATTGATCTGTGTTTGTTTTTGTGCCAGTACCCTACTTTCTTAATGATTACAGCTTTGTTTTTTTGTTTTTAAACATTTTATTTATTTATTAATGAGAGACGGGGTGTGGGGCGTGGGCAGAGACACAGGCAGAGGGAGAAGCAGGCGCCATGCAGGGAACCCGACGCGGGACTCAATTCTGGGTCCCCAGGACCACACCCTGGGCTGAAGGTGGCGCTAAACCACTGAGCCACCCGGGCTGCCCCTACAGCTTTGTAATATACCTTGAGGTCTGGAATTGTGATGCTTCCAGCTTTGTAATTGACAAAAGCTTCTGTACAGTGAAGGAAACAATCAGCAAAACTTAAAAGGCAACCTACAGAATGGGAGAAAATATTTGCAAATGACATACCTGATATAAAGGGTTAGTATCCAAAATCTATAAAGAGCTTATCAAACTCAACGCCCTCAAAATAAATAATCCAGTTAAGAAATGGGCAGAAGACATGAACAGACATTTTTCCAAAGAAGGCATATAAATGGCCAACAGACAGGTGAAAAGATACTCAACATCACTCATCATCAGGGAAGTATAAATCAAAACCACGATGAGATACCATGTCACACCTGTCAGAATGGCTAAAATTAGCAACACAGGAAACAACAGATGTTGGCAAGGATGCAGAGAAAGGGGAACCCTCTTACACTGTTGGTGGGAATGCAAACTGGTGCAGCCACCCTGGAAAACAGTATGGAGGTTCCTCAAAAAGTTAAATATAGAATTACCTTTCTACCCAGTAATTGCTCTACTAGGTATTTACTCAAAGGATACAAAAATATAGATACAAAAGGGGCACATGCATTCCAACTTAGAGCAGCATTATCATTGGTAACTAAACTATGGAGAGAGCCCAAATGTCCACTGATTGATGAATGGATAAAGAAGAGGTGGTGCATAATATATAATGAAGTGTTACTCAACCATCAAAAAGAATGAACTCTTAGCATTTGCAAAAACGTGGTTGGAGCTGGATGAAATAAGTTAGAGAAAGACAAATACCATATGATTTCACTCATATGTGGAATTTAAGAAGCAAAACAGATAAACATAGGGGAAGGGGGAAAAAAGAGAGGGAGACAAAACATAAGAGACTTTTTTTTAACTATAGAGAACAAACTGAAGGTTGAGAGGAGGTAGGCTGGGGTGAACTAAATGGATGATAGTTGTTAAGGAGGGCATTTGTGGTGATGAGCATTGAGTGTATATGTAAGTGATGAATCACAAAATTCTACACCTGAAACCAATTTTACTATAAGCTAATTTGAATTTAAATAAAAACTTGAAATTAAAAATACCATATTACTTTGTGTTGCATGAACTGAGTCAAATGAGAAAACAGACTCCTACTAATCATATATAATTATTTTTTGTTTTTGAAAGACAAAATCTAATTTAATAGCATTTTACACAATATTCATGAATTTGCAGGTACCATTTTGATTTTAAAATAGACATATTCCATAATTTTACTGTTTTTGAAATTAAGGCACATTTTATAAGTAGTTCACATCGAAAGTGACTTATTTATCACTATTCAGAATAGACAATATACTGGTGGTAGTCTGCCTACAGGATGTGTTACATTACTTGTGAAAACTTTTCAGTCTTGGTATTCCTTTAAAGTCTTAAAAATTATTGAGGGTCCTGTAGAGCTTTGTTTTTGTGGGTTATATCTATTGACATTTACTGCATTAAAAATTAAAACTCACAAGTTAGGACATACAACTAGATATGCCATTACTTGTCAGAACAGTGCTATCACAATGCATGTAATTTGTAGAAAACTGCTTATACACTGATGAGAGAGTAAGGGTGGAAAAGACAAATAACATCTAAATATTATGGAAAATTTTACCTTATTAAACCTTTGAATAGGTTCAGTTAGCCATGAAAGCTTGTAGTGAAGATACCTGTTAATCTAATTATTTCCTTAGTTAGAATTATGTAAACTGGTATAATGGCAGGTGCTTGAGGTTTTAAATAAATTTGGCTTTTTCATCATTTGACATATTTTCTAGTATTTGCTATGTTGCTGCATTGCTCTGAACATTATGTATTTTAAACATAGATTTCCTGTCACATGCCATAGAATGTAGAAACAGTAGAACATGCAGTAGAAATTAACTCACTATTCCTAGAATAGATTATAGAATTTTTCAAAGCTAGGATTGGTCTGTATGACTAATTCATGTGTTGTGAAAGACTGTCATTTAGAAGCTGAAACATCTGATCCATCTGTCAAATTATGAGTTTAAGTATGATTCAGAAAACATCTTTAGGCTCAAAGGAATGTCACAGAAGGAAGTAGTATGGCAATGTGTGGATAAAGTTATACATTCCCATTTAATGTAAAATAGCTTTATATATATTGATTATAGGATTTATTTCCTCTCCAAATTGTCATTAAGATTGAATCTTGTCGTCAATATAAATACTAGGTAATACAAGTACTAGTTAAGATATTTAACTTATTATATTTATGGTGTTTCCCTTATTCCCTAGAATGTGTAATGGCCTTCACATTCAAAATCTCTTATATATTAACACAAAAGTGAATCTTTGAAGTTTAAGGGGAACCTTTTTTTTTTTTTTAAGATATTATTTATTTGATACACAGAGAGAAAGAACACAAGCAGAGGGAGAGGGAGAAGCACACTTCCCCGCTGAGCAGAGAGCCTTCCAGGACCCTGGGATTATGCCCTGAGCTGAAGGCAGACATTTAATGGACTGAGCCACTGAGGCACCTCTAAGGGAAACCATTTTATTTTACATTGTTCATCTGAATTAAGGGAATAAATAATGAACATGAATGTATAGTATATGTGTCCCATCTTTCCATAATGGTTTTGAAATCTATAAACACAAGTATTTATAGGAATAATTATTAATTTCCCTTGAAATACAAAGTTAAAGCTGTAAACAAAGTAAAAGGTAAATTTCCTTATAAAGATTAGAGCTACATAATATTGTATTAAATTTGCTTCTGAATTTCCTAGCTTTTATAGCCAAAAAGAATTGTGATGATTCAAACAAATATCATTGGTTTTCAAAAGTGATTTTGAAAAGGAGCCCCTTCAACTTTTGTTAAAGACAGTGAATTTTACCAGCAAGTTAAGAACTCTTTTTTAGTAACTAAGGATCAAAGGCATAATTATAAAATGACACTTGATGAAGATACTTCTGCAGGAGATTAATGTGGTCTCTGTTGTAATATTTTGATTAATGGAATCTGGAGAACCTGATATTTAATTTTGTATAACGTTTTTAAGGCTTATCCTGTTTTAGCAAGTTTTAGCATAATGCCATTCATTTTTATGACTGAATAATACTTTGTTGCATGTACATACTTTTTTCTTTATCCATTCATCTTTTGATGGACACTTGACAACTCCAGTTACACCGTTTGGCTATTGTGAAAAATGCCACTCTGAATATTGGTGTTACAAATCTCTGTTCAAATCCATACTCCATTCACTTCAGAAGAGTTGTTGGATCATATGGTAATTCTGTGTTTAGTGTTGTGAGGAACTACCATACTGTTTTCTTCAGCAGCAGCACTATTTTGCGTTACCACCAGCAATGCATGTGGGTTCCAATATCTCAACATCCTAGCCAACACTAGCTCTTTTCTGAGTTGTTGTGTGTGTTATTAAATAGCTATCCTAATGAGTGAAAGTGGTATTTTATTACGGTTTTGATTGGCATTTCCCTAATGATTAGTGATGTTGAACATCTTTTCAGGTACCTACTGGCCATTTGTATATCTTTGGAGAAATGTTTATTGTAGTTTTTTTTGCTCGTTTTAAAAAATAGGTTGATTGTTTTTCTTTGTTGTGGAATTCTTTGTATATTCTGGATATTAATACGTTATCAGAACGGTGATTTGCAATTATTTTCTCTTGTTTAGTAGGTTTCTTTTTTTTTTATCTTTTTCTTAATAGTGTCTTTTAGCACACAAAAGTTTTGAATTTTGATGTAGTCAACTTATCTTTTTTCTTTTGTTGCCTGTAATTTTGGTGTCATATCTGAGAGGTCCTTGCTAAATCCTGTGCTGTGAAACTTGTGTGTGCTATGTTTCTTTTAGTCTTAGCTCGTATATTTTGTTCTTTGATCTATTTTGAGGTTTTTTTTTTTGTATACTTTAAGACAAGGATCCAATTTCATTCTTTTGCACATAGTATAGTTTTCTCAGTACCATTTATTAAAAAAGACTGTTCTTTTTTCATTGAATGATCTTGGTACCCTTGGCAAAAAAATCATTTGACAGTAGATGTGACAGTTTATTTCCAGGTTCTCTATTCTTTTTCATTGGTCTTTGTATCTATATTCCATTACCACACTGTTTTGATTGCTGCAGATTTGTATTAAGTTTAAAATCAGGAGGTGTCAATCCTCCAACTTTGTTCTTCATTTACAAGATTGTTTTGTCTCTTTGGATCCCTTGAGATTTCACATGAATTTTAGGATTGATTTTTCTTTTTCTGAAAAAAATGACATTGGAATTTTGATATTGTATCAAATCATAGATCCTTTTGGGTAGTATCAATATATATATATATTTTTTAAGATTTATTTATTCATGACAGTCACAGAGAGAGAGGCAGAGACAAAAGGTAGAGGGAAAGGCAGGCTTCCTGTGGGCGGGGAGCCTGATGTGGGACTCAGTCTTGGGACCCAGGATCTTTACCTGAGCCAAAGGCAGACGCTCATCCACTGAGCCACCCAGGCTCTTGGTAGTATCAATATCTTAACAATATTAAATTTTAAAAATCTGTGAACACAGGATGTCTTTCCATTATGTCTTTAATTTTTTTCAGCAGCATCTTGTAGTTTTCAGTGTACAAGTCTTTTGCCTCTTTAGTTAATTATTAAGTATTTTATTCCTTTTGATTCTTTTGTAAATGGAATTATTTTCTTAATTTTCTTTTCATATTCCTCATTGTTACTGTGTAGAAATACAGCTGCTATTTGTTTTTTGTTTTTGTTTTTTAGATAGGGAATGGGGAGAAGGGAGAGAAAGAATCTTAAGCAGTCTCTATGCCCAGCATAGAATCCAATATGGGGGTGGATTTGACAACCGTGAGATCATGACCTGGCCCCAAAATCAAGAGTCAGGTGCTTAACTGACTGAGTCACCCAGGTGTCCCAAAATGTAACTGATTTTTATGTGTTGATTTTGTATCCTGCAACTTTGCTAAATTCATTTATTCTAACAGTTTTTTTTCTCTTTATGTGATATTTTTATAGTGTTCTACATATGTGATCTTGTCATCTGCAAATAGATAATTTTTCTTTCTAATTTTGTCTTTTTTTCGTGTCTCATTTTCTGGGACTTCACTAGCATTCAGTAGAAGTGACAAAAGTGAGCATCCTCATCTTCTTTTTTATCTTAGAGAACAAGCTTGCAGACTTACTACCATTGAGTATGATGTTAGTTGTGGAAAGTTCATGTATTAACTTTTATTGTATTGAGGTAGTTTTCTTCCATTCCTAGTTTGTTGTGTATTTTTATCATGAAAGATTGTTTTACCTTGTCAAATGCTTTTTCTGCATCAATTGAGATAACCCTGTTATGTGTTTTTTTCTTTCATTATGTTACTGTAGTGTATATTACATTGATTGATTTCTGTGTGTCAGATCATCTTTGCATTCCAGGAGTAAATCCTACTTGGTTCTATATATGATAGTTTTTATTGTATTTAATTTAAAAATAATTTTGTAATTGTCATTCTCCTCTCTTCTCTATAAATATCCTGGTGTAATTTTGCTTAGAACTGTATACCATTTCATCATAGACACATTTGATAAGAATGAACACCTTTCCATTTTTGAGTCTGTAGTACAAATGAAATGGAATAATCAATTTTTTTAAGTTCTTTTTTTTTTTAAGATTTTATTTATTCATGAGAGACAGAGAGAGAGAAAGAGGGAGGGGGCACAGGCAGAGGGAGAAGAGGGAGGGGGCACAGGCAGAGGGAGAAGCAGGCTCCTAGCAGGGAGCCGGATGTGGGACTAGATCCTGGGACTCCAGGACCACACCTGGGCTGAAGGTGGCGCTAAACCACTGAGCCACCCGGGCTGCCCAGTTTTTTTTTTAAGTTCTGCAGTGATTTCCTTCACATAGGTCTTGTGTTTTTGTGGGCTTAATTTTTCGACACTATATATTTTGATTTTTAAATGTATGTGGACATATCCTGAATCATTTATACATAACTTTATAAGTCACTGATTTCTTTCAGTGACAATACATGTCAAATGGGCTTGGACACATTTTAATGACCTGTATCTAATGACAAGCACAATTTTTGGACTACTGTCTCCTCTCTTTTCCCCAGTGCATATTTTTAGCTTATGTGGAGGTTATATGTAAGAAAATGTTGTAAAGAAGAAGTAAAATGATAATGTTACTAGTATCTTAAACGTTATCTTGCCTTATCCCATACTTGACATCAGAATTAGATGGACAGTGCACTTATACTGCTGACTCCTTTTAGTTGGACTTTTAATGCCTCAGAGGCATAGAAAGTTAGATTTATTTAATCTTTTCAGATTGTAATCTTTTACTTTTATCATTTCTGTCCTTTAAAATAATGTGAGATATTATGATTCAGGTCAAAGTTTAGAGGGCCCTGAAAGTTAGAAGAAAAATGTACAGGCTGGGTGAAATTTGCTTACTTAGTGCTGCAAAAGGAAATGAAAGAGGTTGGGAATATATTGACTTTGATTATAGGAGAACCGTGGGGGAGGGTATTGAAATCTATCCTGTACCCTTTAAAATATGGGTTTTTTCTTCCTCTGTTTTGAAGTCTTCCAGATATCTTGCTATAGTCTCCTTTTCACTCTGGTGAAGAAGAGGAGGTTTCTGAGAAGCTTTGTGGAAATAATGTGGGAACGCGGGGAAGAACTAAGTTGAGGTCAGGAAAGCTGTAAACCTTTGAGTGCTTTTGTGGTGTGCTGTGCTCTATGGGAGGCTCTGTGTAAGGTCAAGCTTGAGAAACTTTCTTGTTAAGAATGTGACCATTAACACTTTAAGTACCCTATTTCTGTGGAGTTTTTGGGAATTCTGATTTTTATTTAAAAGTTGATTAAATCTTATTTCTGTTTGTAAAATACTTAAAATATTTTGTCCCTCGGGTTCTACCAATTCCTTGCAAATAACTTGGAACATTAATATAATAGTAACAGAAAAACAGTGTTGCAAAGAAAAGAATTTCCTGATGTTTGGAAGGAAGTTGGAATCCCTGCTTTGTAAAGAAAGTGATCTGTACTGTATCCTTGGCCCTTTGACCATATAAGGTATGTAATGTTATCCAAGCTATTCCCAGTTTCTGGCTCCTGTTTTCCCTTGAACATATTCTAGTAAGCTTTTGGCCCCTCCTTTACTCCAGGGGAACTGCTGTGATCAAGGTCACCAATGACCTGCTACTTTCTAAATCAAATGTCATTTCTCAGACCTCTTCTTACTGGACCATATAATACGGTTAATCACCCTCTCATACTTCAAATACTTTGCTTATTTTGCTTCTAGGACATTATGCTCAAGTGATTTTTCTTCTACCTATCTTACATCTTTTTACAAATCTTCTTTGCTTATTTCCTCATTTCTGCAGCCTATTTAAGGGCTCAGTTCTTGGACCTTTTTTCTTTTATATCTACACTCTTGTCCTTGTTTATCACATCTGTTGTTCTCAGTACCTTAAACGCCATCTGTCCCTTGGTGACTCCCACATTAGTACCATAATTTGGACCTTTCCCTTGAACCTCAGACTCATTTTGGAACAGTTCATTGATTTTCTCCATTTGGATGTCTAATGAGCATCTTAAACTCAGCATGTCCACAACTGGCATTCAGATACTAGCCCCCTAAACATGCACTGTTCCGATTTTCAACATGGAGTAAGTGGCAGCTCCATCTTTCTATTTCTGGTCCTTTGAAGTCCTTCTTGACTGCCTCCTCTTACATCCCATATCTAAATTGTCAGCAAAGTCTTCTCAGTGCATTCAGAATCAACAACACATTTCACCTCTTTCATTACTACCCCTGTACTCCAAGGCATCATCATCTTTTGCCTAGATTTTCCAGTAGCTTTTAACTAGTTCTGGTACCCTGCTAACTAGTTACTAGTAAAATCTAGGTACCTAACTAGTCTCCTAATTAGTTCTCCTTACCCATAAAAGTGCCTGTAGCAAGTAGTCAGATTATGTCACTCCAGAAATCATATACTTTCAAAGACATTTAAATTGATTCAGAGTAAAAGCTAAAGGCCTTATAATGGCTTGAGAGGCTCTACAGTATATTCTGTCCCATCAGCCCACTTTCACCTCCTCTTTCATTACTCTCTGATTTTTGTGTTCTTTTCCAGTCACAGTGGCCTCCTTGCTGTTTCTTGAACATACCAGGTATTGTCCTCCCTTGTGGCCTTTACACTTGTTTCTCTTCTAGGTGGATCTGTTCAGATGTCAATATGCTTGCTTATTGTGCTCTTCTCTGTTCATCTTATCTAAAATTGACTCTTTCCCTCTTTCCTCAACATTTTCTATCTTTTATCTGTTCTACTCATCTTGTCTCTAATTTCTTTTTTTTTTTTTTTTTTTATTTATTTATGATAGGCACACAGTGAGAGAGAGAGAGAGGCAGAGACACAGGCAGAGGGAGAAGCAGGCTCCATGCACCGGGAGCCCGACGTGGGATTCGATCCCGGGTCTCCAGGATCGCGCCCCGGGCCAAAGGCAGGCGCTAAACCGCTGCGCCACCCAGGGATCCCTTGTCTCTAATTTCTATCAGACTAAACCTTTTACTTATTTTTCTGCCCTAGAATTAAGTGTGATGAAACTGGTTTTTGCTTATTTTGGTAACTGCTGTATTCCTGGCCACCTAGAACATTGCTTAGCAGCTAGTGTGTGTTCGATATAAATAGTTGTTTAAAATACAAAGAAATGTTACAATTTTCTGAAATTTAACTCTAATCCTTTTAGATACATTTTTACATAATGAAAAGCCTAATAAAGTCAATACAAGAATTTTATAATATGCATATGTAGAATCAGAACACTTTCCAATTACTGTTATACATTGGCTCTCCGTACATGTTGAATAAATACCAAGTATCTATCATGTGGTCAGCATTGTTGACTTATCCAAAATTTAAGAGGTAAACCCTATTCTCAAGTAATCTGTACTTCTAGTAGAGGGAGATTACTAGCATATTCAACTTTTAATTTATGCTATAGGGTATAGTCCTTGCATAATAAAAAGCATAATACGAAGATTGAGTTAGTAACCACAATCATTCCTGTGTAATGAATCCTTCATTAAAAACTAAGCAACAGGGTGGATTGATGAACACAAAAAGGCACTGAGAGGGTAGTGTACTTCGGGAAGGCACAACTCCATTTCCCCTCCCGTTGCTTGCTTTTAGGCATCTCTTCCATTTGAGGTTCGTCAGTTGTATCCTTTATAATAAACTGGTTATATCAAGTAGTGTTTTTCTTAGTTTTGTGAGTCATTCTAAGAAATTGATGAAGCTGAAAGGGGGTCATGGGAGCTACTAATATATAGTTAGTCAGAAGTCAGTATGAATGCCTCCATACTTTTGACAGGTGACTGAAATGACAGTCTTGTGGGACCAACACCTTGAACCTGTGGAGGCTGTTGATATCTCCTGGTAGTTAGTGTCAGAATCCAATTGAATCCTTGGTATCCGATTGTTGGAGGAGTGGTTTTGGAAAATATACCATTGTTGGAGGAGTGGTTTTAGGAAATATACCATGTACTTGATATCAGAAGGGGAAAGGTCACTCAACAGTTAAGGATTAATTATATGATAATATTAAGTGCTGTAGAAATTAGGAGAAATGGCTGATTTGAAAGTGTGCCATTATTATATTTTCTATGGTAGGAAGGCCTCATTGAGGAGCTGGATTATAAAGAATAGGTAGTATGTGTGTTTGATGGTGAGACTACATTCCAGAGAGGGGAATAATGTGAATATTGCCTTAGGGGGGCCAAGAATAAGTTTAGAATGGAAATAATACTTCACAATTTTTTATATCATCTTTTTTTTTTTAAACCTTCTCTTCATTCTGTACTTGGTTACTTTTTAAATTTACAGGGATCCCTGGGTGGCGCAGCGGTTTGGCGCCTGCCTTTGGCCCAGGGCGCGGTCCTGGAGACCCGGGATCAAATCCCACGTCGGGCTCCCGGTGCATGGAGCCTGCTTCTCCCTCTGCCTGTGTCTCTGCCTCTCTCTCTCTCTCACTGTGTGCCTATCATAAATAAATAAAAGTTAAAAAAAAATGTTTAAATTTACAGAGTGTGTATTTTATGTTCACCATATATGGAACATTCTACTGAGTCACAAGAAATTACAGTTTATTCTTTTTAGAATTTTAAATTTAATGGCTCCTTGAAATCAAATTTAGTAAAAATCCAAAAGAACAAATATGAGAACACACACCTAAAACTGTCTTTATGTTTTTGTATGTGCATATAATGGAATTTTAAAATTATAATTTAACTTCTCTGGTATCCTAGGTTTATTAAGAGTGACTTGCATCCATTATGAGGATAGAACTAGGAGCAACTTCTTGTCATGTCAAACAGTTTGCTTTTTTTTTTTTTTTTAAGATTTTATTTATTCATGAGACACACACAGAGAGAGGTCAAGACATAGGCAGAGGGAGAAGCAGGCTCTCTGCAGGGAACCTGATGCCAGAACTCGATCTCAGGATCCCAGGATCATGACTTGAAGGCAGATGGTCAACCACTGAGCCACTTAGGCTTTTGCTTTTTTCTCTCTACTGTTTGCTTTTTTCTCTTTCACAATCTAGGGCAGTCTGTTTCTGGACCTGTTTGTGGTGATCTTTAACATATAATGGGAAGACCTACCTTCCTAATAGCTCAGTCTCCCTGAATCTTTGGACAATATTTTTGATTGTTTGTCTACATTGTTTTACTCAAGTATTTTCTTGTTGGTGATCTCACCAGTTACCTTGACCAGTCATCATTGTCTATGTGTATCATCTTAGATGTAATGCCCAAAATAGTGCCTAACAAAGAATAGATGCTAGATGACTATTCTTGAATATATGAAATGTTGGGTAAACTTATTCACCGAGTTCTCCCATGCTTTAAAAGAGAAGAGGAAATGAGGGAAGCAGAATAACATCTATTTATTAAAGGCAACTAAATCCATAGATAGCATAACTGAGGCCAAAGTACAGGAAGAGATTAAAATAAGAGAATAAAAACAAAGGAAGAGGGTCAAGTACTGGTAGTCATACAAAAGGGGCAAAAGTCATGTTTTTCCCCCACTACCAACTTACACTGGAGCTAACCTTTTGAACTGGCAGTTGGCTACTATGTGATTTTATTGAAAATTGGGTAGTGCTTGCAAAAGGAAAACTAAAAGAGAGTTTTTAAGTGAAAATAATAGAGATTGAAAGAGTGCAAGATGAGATGATTGAGAGAAGAATTTCAAAATAAAAGGAAGAAGGGAGGAATGGTTGGTTCATAGTGGTGATAATTAGTTTCCACTTAACATAGATACCCTTAGTATGTGCCAGGCATTATCTTAATGTTAAGCACTTTATATCCACTACCATATTTCATCCTTGTATTAACTTTATGAATTAATTACTACTGTTATTTCCACTTTACAAATGTGGCAAGCATTTTCTAAACATTAAGCACTTCACATGGTTTTTTTTTTTTAAAGATTTTATTTATTTATTCATGAGAGACAGAGAGAGAGAGAGAGAGAGAGAGAGGCAGAGACATAGGCAGAGGAAGAAGAGAGAGAGAGAGAGAGAGGCAGAGAGAGAGAGAGGCAGAGACATAGGCAGAGGAAGAAGCAGGCTCCATGCAGGGAACCTGATGTGGGACTCGATCCCGGGTCTCCAGGATCACACTCTGGGCTGAAGGCGGGCACTAAACCACTAAGCCACCCAGGGATTCCCTCATCTGTTAACTTATTTCATACTAACTATGGGTCCTCATACTAACTTTGTGGGTCCATTACTGCTGTTATGTCCTTTTTACAAATGTGACAACTGAGAAATACAGAGATTCAGGAAATTACTCAAGGTCATACATATTGTAAGTGATGGCTAGTATTAGAATCTAGGTTCTGTGATTCCAGAGTCCACTTTTTGTATGTTAATGCTGCCTCAGTAGTAAAGTCCATGGAATTCTTTAAGAGTTAGAAATGAAGTGGTTGCCAGGATTCCGTTTAAACCACATTCAAAAGGAAGGTTACCTGAGCCAATGGATATTAAGAGAGCCTTTAGTTCTTCAGCACACATAATACTGTTTTCCACTCTGCCTTTTTTGTGTTTGTCCCTTTTGCCTATAGTTTTTTTTTTTATTTTTATCTTCTTCATTGCTTAATTTCTACTGTCTTTTTAAAATTTCTTAAATTAAAATTTTTTTTTAAGATTTTATTTATTCATGAGAGACACAGAAGAGAGAGGCAGAGACATAGGAAGAGGGAGGAGAAGCAGGCTCCATGCGGAGAGCCTGATGTGGGACTCGATCCCGGGACTCCAGGATCACACCCTGAGCCAAAGGCAGACAGATGCTCAACCACTGAGCCACCCAGGCGTCCCTACTGTCTTTTTTGTTAGTTTGTTTTTTGTTTTTTTTTTTTCCTGTCTTTTTTCAAAAAGATTTTTTAAATTTTTATTTATTTGACAGAGTGAGAGCATGCACAAGCAGGGGGAGCAAGTGGCAGGCAGAGGGAAGGGGAGAAGCAGGTTCCCCGATGAGCAGGGAGCCCCCCAGCAGGGCTCCATGTCTCAGGGCTCCATGTGAGGGCTCTGGGATCATGACCTGAGCTGAAGGCAGACACTTAACCAACTAAGCCACCCAGGAGCCCCAATTTCTACTGTGTTTTTAAGGCATAGCTCTTCCAGGAAGTATTTCCTACCCATCCACCCCCATTTTCCCTCATCCCTGGTAGAGTAAGGTGACTGGGAGGGGGCAGGTCTTCTTTATAACTGTTGCTTGTCTGTGTCTATGAAAAGATGATTAAATCTCTTGGTTTTCTAAGAGAATATTTTACCTAAAGCACCATTACAAGAATTATGTAAAGCATTTACCATTGTGCCTTTTACTAAACCTACTTATGCATGTAACTTGTCTTTGGGGGACTACAGTAGATGATGAAGTAATAAAAGACAGTAACCTCAAGATTCAGTCTTTAAGGAAGATATCTGGAATGAAAAGATACAGCAACAGAATGGCAATAGTCTAGTGGTTCTGTTCTGCGATTTAGTTGGTCACTGGGTTACTGAATGATAGACCATAGAAACTTTGTAAAAGCTGCATCTCCTATTATTTGGTAGATGCTGAGAATGCATTTTAACTTTAATAAGTACAAACTTGTACAGGAAAATAATGTAATTAGAATCTTATAAGGTATTAAAACAAATTGAATCCTTGAATGATTTTTTTGTAGTTATCTGCTTATGCTTTCTTGTTGGTTTGAATAATACTCCCTTTATTAGCAGTAGATTATCTTTAACATCTTAATAATTCTTACCCTTTCTCTGTAACGGGCTCACATTTCTCTTTGTATGTACTTGTAGATTAAGGTTGCTTTCACTTGTCACTGTCCCCTAAGGTTAAACATTGCATTTTATTCCCTTGCTTATCTCTAGCTAGTAGTAGTACAGTCATCCTTGTAGTTGACAGAGAAATTAAGTAATGCCAGTTACTTAAAGAAATAGATTATGGACTAGCAGTATTACAGTATATATGTCCGTGAAGTGATTTTTATGACCTATAGGTAATTTTTTATAATTTTAAAATTTATTTTTTGTCTTTGTATATGTGGTAACATTAGAGGACTACACAGTATATTTGTCAATTACTTACCTGAATAAAAGACTTTGAGGTAGCTATTATTAAAGGTAACTGTAAGTAAGATTGACAGATTGCAAATAGGACATTTAAAAAATTCATGTAAACTGAGATGGGCTCAATATAAACTAGATATATGAACTAATAGTGATTAGGTGTTTAAATCTGAAATTTGTTATATGTGACAGAGAGTCAGGGATATATTGTAGGCTAGAAATTTTTATTAGCTAATAACGAACAGATTTTGAAAGAATGATTTTCCTGGCTCTAAAGAGTTTAAAAATAAAAATTATTTTCCTTTAAATAGTTCATAATGCCATAATGAATGATGTCATTTATAATGATTTTGTGTTCTATGTGTAGGTGTTCTTCATATGGCTTTTAAAAAATAGTAATTTTCAGTAACAGCCATAGACAGGACATTATACCATAACTTCCTGCATAATTTCTATAGAGAAAAAAGTGATTTAAAGATTGAGCTTTAGGGTTCTGTGGGTGGCTCAGCAGTTTAGCGCCTGCCTTCAGCCCAGGGTGTGATCCTGGAGTCCTGGGATCGAGTTTCATGTCAAGCTCCTTGCATGGAGCCTGCTTCTCCCTCTGCCTGTGTCTCTGCCTCTCTCTCTCTCTCTTTCTGTCTCTCATGAATAAATAAGTAAAATCTTTAAAAAAAAAGAAAAAGAATTGGTATTAGAAATAAATGAAAATGTTTTTTAAAAAGATCCAGCTTTATAAAAAATGATAGTTTTGAATATGTAGTAATAAGGTTGAATAATTTATGTCATAATTGAAGACCATTTTCTGTACTATTTTCTTTGAATATCATTTTTTGTTTGCTTATCTTTGGTGCTGGGTAGCAGTTAAAGATTGAAGTACAGGGGTTAGATTCTAGAGTTAAAATGCATTAAACAAATATTGCATGCCTTGTACATATCAGGCAGAAGGCCGGGGGATATAGTAGTTAAAACAGAACAAAATCTTCCCTTAAATAAGGAGACTCAAAAGCTAAAGATAATAAAGAAGTATGATAAATAGTATATAAGATGGATAAATACCTGAAAGGAGAATAAAGCATAGAAATTGAAGGGGTGGGGGTGACATTTTAGGTAAGATAGCCAGGGAATGCCTCTATGAGAAGGTGTCTTTGGGTTGAAGACTTTACAGAAACAAGGAAACTAGCTATGCAGATATCTGGAGTAAGAATATGTTAGGAATGGAGAAGAGCAAGTACACAAGAGGCCAAACATACTTGAGGAGCAATGAAGGTAATATGGCTAGGTAGGAGTAAAAAGTGAGAGTAGCAGAAGAGTAACAGGATGATAAGGATGCACTTTTTGAAGGTCCTTAAAAGTTATTTTACAGATTACAGCCTTTTCTCTGTGAGATAGGAAGGCATAAGTGACTTGATTTCAAAACGATCACTGCCTGCTTTCTTGAGAGTATACTTTTGGAGTATCTGGCAAGAACAGAAACAGAGAGCAGTTAGGCACTTCTAATGTTCCAGCTGTAAGAAATTATGATAACTCTGGATCATGGTTGTTACCAGTGATAAGGATGGTAAGAAATGCTTCAATTCACATTTATTTCAAATACAGAATTGATAGGATGAGTTGCTGAACTGCTTCTGATGTGAGAGAAAGGTAGGTGTTACAGATAAGCTCTAAAGTTTTGGGCTCCAGCAACTGAAAAGATAAAGTCACCATTTCCTCAAATGGACATTGATGATGAAGGAGCAGATTTCATGGTTGTGGTGGGGATACTAAATTTGATTTTTAGGTATGTCAGGTTTGAGGTGTTTATTGAACATTCAGGTGAAGTGTAGGCAGTTAGTTAAACTATTGTGTCTATTAGTTCAAGAGAGGTCTGCCTGGAGAGTCTGGAGTATTCAATATATAGACAGCATTAAAAACTATGAAAGTGGATGAATTGATGTAGGTAGAGAGTGAATGTAGATAGAGACACTTAAAGATTGAGCTCTGGAGTAATACTTACAGGTTAGATAGGTGAGAAAAAAGGGCCAAGAAGTTAAGGAAAACCAAGAGAAAGTGATGTTCAGAAAGCCAAATAGAAAAAAAAGTTTGAAAGGAGGGATTGATCTTTTGGGTCAAATGTTATTTAATATTTCTTGTAGAGCTAGCCTGCTGATAAGGAATTATTTCAGCTGGTACATATCTGTGAAGGTATTTTTTTCACCTTTTAAATTGTTTATTTATTTATAACTAATTTCTTTTTACTGGATATAGAATTCTAAGCTGACAGGTTTTTTTTTTTTATTTTATTGCTTCAAAGATGTTGTATTCCTATAAATATATGTTGTTTGTTTTGTTTTTCCTGGGATGAAGTTAAGTTACTTGGAAACAATTTGATCTTTAGGGTCGTTTTTAAGATTTTTTTAAGTTATAAACAGAGTAGCTCAGCATCAGGGAAATACAAATCAAAACGACAGTGGGATACCACCTCACACCACTCAGAATGGCTAAAATCAACAACACAGGAAACAGCAGATGCTGGTGAAGATGCAGAGAAAGGGGAATCCTTGTATGCTGTTGATGGGAATGCAAGCTGGTGCAGCCACTCTGGAGAATAGTATGGAGGTTCCTCAAAAGGTTGAAAATAGCTACCCTACCATATAGCAATTGCACTACTGGGTATTTACCCCAAAGATACAAGTGTAGTGATCTGAAGGGGCACCTGTACCCCAATATTTTAGCAACAATGTCTACAATAGCCAAACTATGGAAAGAGCCCAGATGTCCATTGACA
Source organism: Canis lupus dingo (assembly GCF_003254725.2). Taxonomy (NCBI): domain Eukaryota; kingdom Metazoa; phylum Chordata; class Mammalia; order Carnivora; family Canidae; genus Canis; species Canis lupus. Next base: position 15,547,966 of record NC_064246.1, on the reverse strand, counting down.
GATGAATGGATAAAGAAGATGTACTACTCAGCCATCAAAAAATTGAAATCCTGCCATTCACAATGACCTTGGAAGGAACTAGAGGGTATTATGCTAAGTGAAATAAGTCAATCAGAGAAAGACTTTTATCATATGATCTCATTCATGTGGAATTTAAGAAACATAACAGGATCATAGGGAAGAGAGGAAAAAATAAAACAAGAAGAAATCAGAGAGGGAGACAAACCATAAAGAGACTTAATCATAGGAAACAAACTGAGAGTCCCTGAAGGGGAGAGGGGTGGGAGATGCAGTAACTTGGTGATGGGCATTAATGTGGGCACCTCATATAATGAACACTGGGTGTTACATGAGACTGATGGATTACTGACCTCTACCTCTGAAACCAGTAATATGTTATATGTTAATTAATTGAATTTAAATTAAAAAAAAAAAGCCAGCTTTTAGTCTAGGGCTAATTTTTCTCCATTACAAACCCTTCTTAGTATTCTATCAGTGCCTTATAAATTGAGATTAATCACTTTTACTTAGTGGGAAGAGGAACTGCACCAGGCTCATGTGAGCTTTGGGAATTCCTCTCTCTAGTCCTTGCAGGTTTTTGTTTTCTCCTACCTTTGTTTAATTTCTTAAAGCATATGGGCTGTCAGACCCTATTTTTAGCTCAGTGCTTAGGGTGCCCCTCTGGTGATCTTTCTCTTGGTGGCTTTTTCCTCCCTGATGTGTGTCCTGCAACTCCTTGGCCTGTCTGAATTCTCAGCTTTATGTCTTCAATTTATAGAAACTCTTAGGCTCCATATGATTTCCTCCTCCTTTACATGGTGGTATGTAACTCTCTTTAGTAGATAAGCCAATATAACTGGAAAGGTTACCTAACCTGTGTCCCATTTTTTTGACAATTCGTTATCCTTTGTTGCCTTATGTTCATTATCTTGGAAATTACTGTTTTATAAATTTTTCTCAGGATTTTTAGTAGTCTCAGAATGATAAATGTAGACCCTGTTAATTCATCTTGGCTCAAAGCAAAAATTGGTTCATTACATTTTTAGATTTTTGCCATTTTTTAGATTTTTGTCATTAAGTATTTATAAATGTACATAGGGGTGCCTGGATGGCTCAGTGGTTGAACGTCTGTCTGCCTTTGGCTCAGGTTGTGATCCCAGGGTCCTGGGATCGAGTCCCACATTAGGCTCCCTACGGGGAGCCTGCTTCTTCCTCTGCCTATGTCTCTGCCTCTCTCTCTGTGTTTCTCATGAATAAATAAAATCTTTTTTAAAAAATAAAATGTGCATAGGAAGTAATATATGCTAGCTCTAAGGTTGCAAATTAGTGGCTTGTAGAAGTGTTTTATTTTTTTATTTTTTAAAGGATTTTATTTATTTATTTATTAATGAGAGACACAGCAAGACAGGCAGAGACACAGGCACAGGGAGAAGCAGGCCCCTTGCAGGGAGTCCAGTGTGGGACTCGATCCCAGGTCCCCAGGATCACGCCCTGAGCCGAAGGCAGACGCTCAACAGCTGAGCCACCCAGGTGCCCCTGTTTTATTGTTTGACATGTCAATTTAAATATTGAGGAATTTAACTTAAAAACTTGGATTTGGGGGTTCTCTCAATAAATTGTACACTTGGGGATGCCTGGGTGGCTCAGCAGTTGAGTGCTTGCCTTCGGCCCAGGGCGTGATCCTGGAGTCCCGGGATGGAGTCCCACATTGGGCTCCCTGCATGGAACCTGCTTCTCTCTCTGTCTCTGCTTCTCTCTCTCTCTATCTCTCATGAATAAATAAATAAAATCTTAAATAAATAAATAAATAAATTTGTACATTCTAGTAACATTGTGTCTGAAATTGTCATTTTAACTGTTAGCCAAAGCTGCAAAGTTTCCTTCTTTAGTCAAGGCATACCTTCTCTAGATTGTTAGTTCCTTTCCCCTATTTTAGAATTCACTTAATTTATGTTACCTGCCTTGACTCCAGTAGAGTTTGAGTTTGAGGTCAGTTTCAGTGATTCATCATGATTAAGAAGGTACCAAATGAAAATTACTACTGTGATTTTGTGAATGATACAATTGAATTACTATGTCTTCTGTTACAGTCAAGCCATCTTTGTTCTTTGACTTTCACATACTTAGCAAAGTTAAGCTCTTACTTGAGATCTTCATAGGTAGAAAAGTAAATTATTTTTATTGTATGTGTAGCCTCTGGTTGGTTGATAAATAAGAGCCCAGGTCAGTTAATAAAAGCATCATCTTTTCTTAATCTTAAGTTTCTTAGTGTAAGAAAAGCATTCAGTTAGTTTTATGATTACCGTGAAAGTTAACTTAAAAGATGTAGATGGCATTTTAGAAGACATCATTTTCTTAGATATTCAGAGTCTGTATATTTTTGTTTTGAGGTATACTTGAAAGCTCTAAAATTTGTAGTTGGCCTCTTGGTTTCTATATTTATGTTATTAGAAATTGCTTCTGGCTCAGTTGGTTAGGTGTCTGGCTCTTGATTTCTGTTCAGGTTGTGATCTCAATGTCGTGAGATTGAGACCTCAGTCCGGTTCTGTGCTCAACACAGAGTCTGTCTGCTTGGGATTTTCAATCTCTCTCTCTTTTCCCTCTCTGTTCCTTCCCCTACTTGTGTTCTCTTTCTCTCTCTCTCCAATAAATAAATAAAATCTTAAAAAAAAACCCAACAACTTGCATATGATCTTTTAAAAAGCTTTTGTACCCTTCTATCTCATAATTTTTTTGCAGTGCCAGTTATGGTGGGCTGGGGATCTATAGGTGTTCTCTATTCTTAGAGAGTTTAGAGGTAATTTTAGAGATTGGGTTGGTTTCGCTTAACCATAATTCCAAGTAACAGTAGTTAAAAGACCTACTTAGTTGTCCCTGTTATAACAAGAATCACAGAAGTAGACATTCCAGGGTTGACGTCAAATACAACAAAACCGTTGCTATTGCCTTGCTTGGTGTAGCTCCAAACAGAAAGGAGGAGAAAGTGGAAAAGTTCATATCATCTGTGTTTGCCCCTAGTTAAAGATCTTTCTAAGAAACCTCAGCTCAAGTTACCTCAGATCTTACATATATTTTATTTTCCTGAATTGTGTCGTATTGCCATTTCCAGAAGGCTGGGAAATTTAGAATTGGCCTTTATTGGCCCTAACAAAATTTGTGTGCTTTGGGAAAAAATGGGGTGGATGGATATTGGTTATACAACTTGAAGTCCATGCCTCAGA